>NC_089837.1:119719212-121052129 GCF_035609145.1 Eleutherodactylus coqui | reverse complement strand
GGGAAAAGGGAGGGAAGAGAAGTAAAAGGGTTGTGCTGGTGAAGGGTTAAACTGCATCGTGGCAACAGAGGGTAAAGGGGTTGTTCATTTGTAAACTGCTGATGGTTTATCATCACCTGGCACTTCCGCTGAGCTGATTTCTGCAGGAAGTGGACAGCTTCATTCCCTCTGCAGTAGCATTCTTGGTATGGCAGGCATTAAAGTGAATGAGAACTTTTCTGTAATACCAAGCCTGGCCACTGCAGTAGAAACAAAGCTGTCACATCAACACATTAAAGCAACCTTTGGGCCTGGTGAAACAAAGAAACAAAGTTGTCTGAACCGCTTTTCCGACTACCTGATGCATTCTGTGCATAGTATACATTGGTAGTCTAAGACACTACATGCTGATGTGACTGGCCTGCCCTGCTCATGTGGGCAGCATTGATTAAGCAAAGCAAGTGTGGTGTCTTAGACTAATGATGATGGATACTAATGAACAGTGTATATTATGTAGTCAGAGAAGCTAGTGCATATATCTTTGTTTTTTCAAGCCAAGAGGGTCATTTAAAGGCGTTTATTCTAGTCAACCTTAAAGGAGAAATGGTTAATTTCCAAAACACACTGTTACCTTTCTGCAAATTTCATGAAAAACTCCAATTTTTCATGAAAATATTCAATAGATGCATACATTTTCAATACATTCTTGTGCAGACACATATAAACAGCGCCTGATGGAGTAGCACAATTTCTTTTCAAGGACTGCCATCTCAAGCCACTCATCTTCAGCCAAGAGGAGGGTTAAGGAAGGACACATCTGGAATAATTTGTCTCATTGCAAGGACAAAGTATCTAAAAAGACTTTTTCAATTTTTTTATATAGGGCCTAGAATCATTGAGAGATTCTCAAGGGATATGTATATAGATGTCCAGCACAATGCATTGCAGAGCGTGGCTATGTCCTGCCACAAGGTGGTTATGCTTTGGCATTCCCGACAGTCGTATCAGCTTCACACATGAGTAATGATCCTTTAGTGAATGGAAGAAGAGCAAGGTGGAGATCGTTCACCTCTGCCCACAAAATAAAACATAACCTGTATGCTGGATCTTATGCATAGATTTGTAGCTTAGTGTCCCAGTCATCAGCTAGCCCTGGTCCCACATTGCTACTGCGACATTGTATTCATGTTCTTCTCCACCATTCAAACATGAATTGAAGATTAAATGGATTATTATTGAGATAACTGACCAGGGTTGGTATGGCCACCACACCGCTGGACCATATAAACAGCAGGTCACCAATGGAACAGCCATATCAAACCAAATCTTGCTGAAATGGACAATCCTCATTGAGTAGATAACGTCACTCCCACCATGTCATGTAAATGATGGTAATAGAAGGAGAGAATTTTGCACCCATACTGGCACCAGTGAGCTGGAAGTAGAACCTGGAATCAAAGGACAAAAAAGTATGTTTGAGCAAATATTGCACTCCAGTACCCAGGTAATATCTGAGCTCAGGGGAGTATGAGCTGTAAATCTCGAAGAGCCATTGCAATGCCAAATCCATTAAATGATGGGGAATAACCATATATAAAGAAGTAACATCAGCTGTAATCCACATGGACCCACCCGGCCACGACACGTCATCTAGTGCCCTAAGTACATGCTTGGTATCCTGTATGTATCCTGGTAATGAGAAAATCAAGGGTTGGAGCAGACTGTCAACCCATGAACAAATGGGTTCATTCAATGACAATATACCGGTCACAAGTGGCCGAAAGGAGTGGGAAAACCATCCTTATGTAACTTGGGGAATTAGTGGAAAATGGGTATGACAGGGTGCTGATGAACCTTGAGGCCATAGGCTTGTTTTTGTGTACGTGTAAGTACACCAAAACCAACACCTTCGTCTATTAGAGGAAATAACATAAAGACTTTTTATGTCATTGTTTGGGACTTGCATTCAGTGAATGTGCACACTGCAATATCACTTGGAGGACTTTGCTACCAGAGCCTTTGTTACAGTGGAGTGTCCTACAGAACAGAGACTATAACCCAGTGGAGGTTGAGTGAAACCATGACGAACCTCAATCTTCTGGGAACATTTGTTAAACATTTGCTATGTTCAGTCCAAGTGTGATTGCCTCTGACCTGAACAGAGTACAATAGACTGTGGCCTTGCTGCAAAGACTGATTCCACAATGGATTTCATTTGGACCTATATAGAGGACTGTTATTGAATAGCAGCCAATGTGAGTAAGGAGGGTGCAAGGGACATTTTGCTACAAAGACTTCTACTTTCATTTTGCAATATTAAGCTTGTACCTCCGACTCTTTGGACATCAGATAAATTGTTGTTGAATAAAATGTTTGAAGCTTATCAGGAACCAAGTTATGTCCAAACTACTGTCGGTAATGATACAGGCTTGCAACGGTGCTTACCACTTGGCCTATGGCCCAGCAGCATATACAAACCCTGGAAATGACCCCATTTGAAGGAGATGTGGCTCCCATTACACTGGCGATACCCACCAGGGCCTCAGACAAGAGGCGGGCCAAGGTAAGACTCCTATCCTCCAAACCTAAGGAGGGCTCTAACACCACCTCGTGGGTTCTTCGTTTCATTATTAGTTCTTGCTGCTGGTGGAAGTAGGAATGTTATGGTAGAAAATATTTAATCAGAATAAGTTTCATGTAAGGTGTTTTTCAGTTTTGATTAGTTTCTCAAACTATTTTTATACATTCTTCAGATGAATTATAATATTCTGTATATGTTTAGTGTATGGTTTACCAGTGTCACTTCTGATACATGGACCGAAGAGGAAGTGCATGATACAGTGATATAGAGAACTCTAAGACCTAGTGCCCACGGCCGTGATGGGATCTGCAAGCGGAATTCCGCAGCGGAGCCCGTCACAGCACTCCCCCAGAGACCCCATACTTACCTCCGGGTCTGCTGCCCCACGTCCCGCATGACGCTCCGGCGCGCATGCACAGTAGAGCGCATGATGCGACCAGGGCATCATATGACACGCCCACAGCGTCATATGACATGGCCGGCAGTAGGCGGGGAAGCGTTTTCACACTATCTTTCGCTGTGCTACAGCGAAAGATAGCGTGACGGATGGCTTCCATTGACTGCAATGGAAGCTGTCCGCGAATACGCTCGCGGCAAATAGAACATGCCGCGGGTGAGTACGGGTGAATTCACGGAGCAGAATGCTGCACCGTGAGCATTGCACTATTAGGTTCAATAGAACCTAATAGCTGCGGGGCAATGGGAAATCCGCCCGTGGGGATTAGCCCTAATAGAGAGATTCTCTGTATCAAGTACCCTACTCTCATCCCCTGTCCTAAGTATACCATGATGTATCAGTCTTGCTCAGAGTGTTTCTTTATATTGTTATTATTGATATTTTACTTTAGCTTTAGGTGTATATTCTGCATGGAAGGTTTTGTTGCTGTAGTATTGTGTTAGTTGTTGCATGTGAAAACATCTTAGATTTAGAGGTCTGGGGACCATGTCTGAAAGATGTTAATATATCAATGATGAGAAATATTATGGTATTCCCTCTTCATAGCTCCTGCCAACATGAATCATGGTTGCTATATTTCACACTGATGAATATTGCAATTAAATTTGCTAGTTAAAGTCATCATCTGTATCTGTTTGACAATGAGAACATTACAATGAATCAAAAAAGTTAAAACAATTAGAATATATGTTGTCCGTGAAATGTTATGTATGGTAATGCCTCTTTTGTCATATATTGTATGTGACGTAGTCTTTTTATACCCACATGGTCATACAGTATTAATAGAGAGGAAATGTAGCATTGCCTAAAAATATTCAGTAATTCTCTTTCGAGTAGACACTTATTCTAGAGTTCAAATTACTCCCTATAAATCTTTACAATGTATGCTCTATCCCATCTTGTAAGACCAAACAGAATGGATGGATTCAGATCATTAGAGTCAGTATTATGTGGTTTGGCGGATTATATTATCATCTTAGTGAGCCTAACTAGAAACTGATACCTTGTTGCTAAATGAGCACAATTTCACAAAATTTCCCATGAATTAAAGAGTATATTACATTAATACTGCGAATGTGCTGTGAACATGTAATTCTCAGTATATCATGTAGTGCAAAATTGGCAACAAAAATGTGTGTTGAGTCTTACCTTTACTGAGTGGGTTTAGAATGATTAACATTTATTGCTACAGATGTCTACTTCCTTAACTTATCTCTAAGCCTGACATATCCTGAGATGTAAGGAGCAAGTTGTTAAACAGGTAATAAGAAAAACTTGTAACCTCCAAAAGACGCCTCTGATGGATGTCATCTGTTAGTTATCAGGTGTCTATAGACTCCCATGTTGAAAAAAGTATGTGTTTGTAAGAGGTTGCCGCTTTTTAATAATAGTATGGTGTTTTCTTTGTAATGGTACTGTCTCTTTAAAAAGGTTAGGCAGGTTCCTTCCCTGTTTTAGTTTATTAGGGAGAGTTTGTTTACTTTTATGCGGTTGTTTTGATTGTTTTGTACTGTTTGATATGCAGTAGCGTGGTGTTTTCAGGTTACGTATCCAGAGCGTCCCGTGCAGACATGGCAACATGTACATATACGGTGTAGCAGAAGTCATGGAAAATAATAGAGGTACACATTTCCTTGGTCCTCTACTCAGTCAGACCTGTGCCTGATCATCAGGCTGAGTTGAGTCCCTAGGACGTTATGTTTGGTAGGGCCCCTGTAATAGGCTTATACTTTCTTCAGCCCCAATTAGCTAAAACAAGATAAAGTTTTGTACTATGTTAGCCAGTGGAGCAAAATGTGACTGTATATATGTACTAGCTGATATACCCGGCTTCACCTGAGTTAATTTGGTACTGGGGTTTATCTGGTGTTCACACGGAAAATCTTATGAAGTCGTGGTTACTTTAGAGATACAGAGGAAAAAAAATGTTCACCATTTTGCATGGTTCTTTGCATTACCCAGGAAACACCACGTGTAGGTAACCATGTGACGTTTCCTTTATATAAAAGGACATCAGGAAGTGAGAGAATTAAATTACGTGTGCAAAATTTGGACGCTAATTCTTTTGTGTTTAGAATTGAATAATCGAGTTGGGACCCATTAACTTTTTCTATTTATGACACAATCAATGCCCGTGCCAAATTTCAAGTTTCTATGACACCGGGAAGTGAGAGAATTAAATTCCGTACATAAAATTTGGACGCTAATTCTTTTGCGCTTAGAATTGAATAATTGAGTTGGGACCCATTACCTTTTCCTATTTATGACATAATCAATGCTCGTGCCAAATTTCAAGTTTCTATGATATTGGGAAGTGAGAGATTTAGATTATGTACATAAAATTTGGACGCTAATTTTTTTGCGCTTAGAATTGAATAATCAAGTTGGGACCCCTTTACTTTTCTATTTTGGACATAATCTATGCTTGTGCCAAATTTCATGTTTCTACAACATTGGGAAGTCGGAGAATTAGTGGCAAATCCGTCAGTGAGTGAGTGAGTGAGTCAGTGAGGATTTTCGTCTTTATATATATAGATACGTGTCTTCGGATCTATTCCATTAGCCATGAGCCTGAGGAAGAACCTGAAGTAGGTTCCAAAGCTCGCTATACACGATATCATGTGTTTTTGTTAGCCATTAGAAGGTATCATATCTACAACATCACTTTGTTTCTCTTACTGAGAACAGTCACATTTTTCACCAATCCTGGCATGAGAATCTCACTTCCCATGTGATTATTTTATGATAAAAAGTTAACTGTCACTCATAAATGTGTTTTCCTTGATTCCAGATCCAAACTTAAAGTTGTGTTTTAAGATGACTGCGTTGACATATTGGGATAAAGTTTGGAATGGAGATTTGATGGACCATACCGGATCCAGTTGATGACTGCCTCTTCACTCAAATTGCCAACCACTATATGTGAGTCTCCATCCGAAATAAAGAATCAAATACCTGCTAGACTATGCATGCTTTTTAAGTTATGATTATAGTATCATGGGGTTGGGCTTGAATAACATGTTAAAGAATAATATGTTCGAAAATAATTGAGACAATATGTGTGTTAAAATCATGAAGTACTTGTAGAAAATCGAGGAACTGTTTTATGTATTCCCATGCTCCTATAATATCCTCCTCTATGCTTTTGTGTGTATACCCCTCGTTATCCCATAATAAAGGAGGCCAAGTCATGTAAAGAAAATGTTTTGTGTGAATATGTATGTGTATATATTTCCCAAAAGTGCTTACAGGCTTGGTGACACCTGGTTAGTTCTCATGAACCGAGGATCATCATGCCATCTCATTTGTACAGGAAAAAGTGTCACTGTAGACTGTATCCCTCCTGGACAGGATGTGCGTGTGCGGACCTCACTAATAATGTAGTGCCTCTGTTTTCAAATCTTACTCCCTATGGGGATTATAATAAGCTACCTAATAAAATAGTATACAATATGTGAGATAAAATGGTACAAAATCAGGCCAGAGTTATGCTCTGTCTTTTTAGATGACAAGTTGTCTGGAGCCCTAGATCACACCGTAGTAGTCATGCCAAATCTCGTTTTACCGCATAATGGTCAGTCATAAATGGTGAGCTCTGAGTGCACACTTTTCCAGGGAAACTGCAGACAATCGACTGAGGACAATAGTAAGCCTCATGTAATGTTCATGGACTAGGCCTACTAGATGATTTTATTTGCCCAATCATACTACGGATGAGAGATCAGTTAATACAAGTTACCGATTGTCTAGATCATAAACCTTTCTGAATATTAGGGCTAGCTAACCAACTATTGCAATTCAAGATTAATTTTGTTGTTAACTAACAAATACAATAGTGCTAGTATGTTTTGTGTTTAGTCACACTTAGGTATTCTCATGCATCGAACACCTGACTACAATTTAGAGCTACAGGGAATCCTGTCTGCTGGTTGAAGCCTGTGATAGACCTTCCACACTGCTGAGTAATAGTGGGAGCATCACTAGTGGGAGTCTGGGGATTGGCTAGAACTAGTGGCAGGATAATAAATGGTATAGCATGTGATATGGTAAGAGCACTTAATGCTACCTTATAGACCTTTGACTTGTTACTGCTGAATGTACAATGTACTTAGGATGCTATTCTACAGAACAGAGCTATAATTGATATTATTTGATCATAGATGTAAGAAATTTTGTAGCATTTGTTATTTCAACCTACCTGATAGTTTGATTGACTTCCCAGTTCCTGGTTCAGTGTATTCTTGGGTTTTTGCTTTTTTTTCTGCATACTTTGTAGTATAGTGGTAAATTGTATATTCCTTAGGTGTTGCATTCAGTGCATACCTGATCTAGTATTTATCCAATAATTGGTTCACTGGTCCATTAATAGACATAGTAACATAGTTCGTAAGGCCGAATGAAGACAATGTCCATCTAGTCAAGCCTGTTTATCCTCCCGTGTTGTTGTTGATCCAGAGGAAGGCAAAAAACCCCAAGAGCAGAAGCCAATTAGCCCTTTTGGGGAAAAAATTCCTTCCCGACTCCCTAATGGCAATCAGACTGTTCCCTGGATCAACCCCTAATTGTTTCTACCTGCCTGTATATCCGGATTAACAATTAACCTAAGATTTATAACCTATAATATCCTTCCTCTCCAGAAAGACATCAAGTCCCCTTTTAAACTCTTCTATGGATTTTGCCATCACCACATCCTCAGGCAGAGAGTTCCACAGTCTAACTGCTCTTACAGTAAAGAATCCCCTTCTATGTTGGTGATGAAACCTGCTTTCCTCTAAATGTAGCGGATGCCCTCTTGTTACCGTCGCGGTCCTGGGTATAAACAGATCCTGGGAGAGATCCTTGTATTGTCCCCTCATGTACTTATACATAGTTATTTGGTCGCCCCTTAGCCTTCTTTTTTCTAGAGTAAATAATCCCAATTTGGATAGCTTCTCTGGGTATTCTAGTCCCGTCATTCCATGTATTAGTTTAGTCATTCTTCTATGAACCCCCTCCAGTACTGTAACATCTTTCCTGAGCACCGGTGACCAGAACTGTGCGCAGTATTCCTTGTGGGGCCTCAATAGTGCCTTATATAATGGAAGGATAATGTTCTCGTCCCTCACCCCTATACCTCTTTTAATGCACCCCAAGACTTTATTTGCCTTCGCAGCAGCTGACTGGCATTGGTTACTCCAGTTTAGTCTACAGTCCACTAATACCCACAGATCCTTTTCCATTTCACTTTTCCCTAGCAGTACCCCATTTAGTGTATATTGGTGACATCCGTTTCTCCTGCCCATGTGCATAACCTTACATTTATCAACATTGAACTTCATTTGCCATTTTTCTGCCCAAGCCCCCAGCTTATCCAGGTCCGTTTGTAGCCGCACATTGTCCTCCGTTGCATTAATTATATTGTATAATTTTGTGTCACCTGCAAATATTGATATTTTGCTGTGCAGCCCCTCTATCAGGTCGTTGATAAATATATTGAACAGAATGGGGCCTAATACTGAACTCTGTGGCACCCCACTAGCGACTGTTGCCCAATAAGAATATGAACCATTTATTATCACCCTCTGCTTTCTATCATTGAGCCAATTCTTTACCCAATTACACACGTTTTCACCCAATCCGAGCTCTCTCATTTTGTATATTAGCCTATTATGAGGCACGGTGTCAAATGCTTTAGAGAAGTCCAGATATACGAGATCAATAGATTCTCCCAGGTCTATCCTAGAGCTTACTTCATCGTAGAAACTGATTAAATTTGTCTGACATGAGCGACCCTTCATGAACCCATGCTGGTGAGGAGTTATTCCCTTGTTCTCCTTGAGGTGCTCATCGATGGCGTCTCTCAGAATCCCCTCAAAAATTTTTCCCGATACTGAAGTGAGACTTACTGGCCTGTAGTTACCAGGCTCACTTTTGGTCCCCTTTTTGTAAATTGCAACCACGTTGGCAATGCACCAATCCAATGGTACAACACCGGTCTTGATCAGTCTTTCTGCCTCCTCCTTGGCAATTTTGATCCTATCTTTGCAAATTTGGTTTTTTTTTCCTGTACGATTTTAGCGCTTCTTCGCTACCTTCTTGTTTTAGTAGTTTGAACACTTTCTTTTTTTCGTTTATAGCCCCTCTTACCGTCTTGTCGAGCCACATTGGTTTCCTTTTAGTTGAGATTCTTTTATTTTTAAAGGGAATGAACACCTCGCATGAGGAGATTAGGATCCTTTTAAACTTTTCCCATTTGTCCTCTGTACTGTTATTTTTGAGGATGTTGTCCTATTTAATATTACCGATAGTAGTTGTAAGCTGATCAAATTTTGCTTTACCAAAGTTTAGTTTGTTTGTCACTCCCTGATAAGGCTTCTTATTGAATGCCATCTGGAAGTTGATTATATTGTGGTCACTGTTCCCCAAGTGCCCCTCAACCTGTACCCCATTTATTCGGTCCGGTTTGTTAGTTAATACTAGGTCCAGAATGGCCCTCCCTCTCGTTGGTTCCAGCACAAGTTGGTTCAGGTAATTGTCTTTAATTACTCTCAAGAACTTATCACCCCTGTGAGATTTGCAGGTTTCGTTCTCCCATGTTCTATCTGGATAATTAAAATCCCCTATGATAATTACTTAATTGCGGTTTGACACCTCTTCTATCTGCCTTAATAGTAAGTTTTCAGTTTCTTCTGCTACTTTTGGTGGTCTATAGAAAACCATTATCAAGATTTTGTTATTTTTTCCTCCCTTTATTTCTACCCACAGAGATTCTACCTGTTCTTCCCTTACTCCTATATCCTCCCGTAGCCTTGGATTTAAGTCCCTCTTTCTGGTTCTTTCGGTCTCTTCTGAAGAGATTGTACCCCTGTAAATTCGCCGCCCAATCGCACTTATCATCAAGCCATGTTTCCGTTATTCCGACTATATCATAATTTTCATCATTCATTCTCGCTTCAAGCTCACCCACTTTACCAATCAGACTTCTTGCATTCGTGGTCATACAATTTATATAGGTTTTTTTGTTCTTTAAATTCATTTTGTTGTTATTCGTACTAATGGCTGATCTAACAGCTCTAACTGTACTAACCCCATCCCCTGCTCGACCCCCATTCCCCTTGCTTAGACCCTAGTCGCTAGCTACACTGGCTACTCCACTATTTCTCATTTTGCCTTCCCCCAGTCCCTAATTTAAACACTCCTCCAGCCTTCTGGCCATCTTTTCCCCCAGCACAGCTGCACCCTCCCCATTAAGATGCAGCCCGTCCCTACGGTAGAGCCTGTAGCCGACAGCAAAGTCAGCCCAGTTCTCCAGGAACCCAAATCCCTCCTTCTTACACGAACTTCGAAGCCACTTGTTTACCTCCGTAAGATCCTGCTGCCTTTCTAGTGTGGCTTTAGGTGCAGGTAGTATTTCCGAGATTTGAAGTTTTGTTAAATAGAAAAAAAATGGTTTTGTTTAGGTGAAATTCAACTCAGGTATGACTAAATGGTTGCGTCATGCTTCATCATCAATCCCAGTATGGGGCAGACATGAATCCTGTGCTCTCAGAGTTAGATTAGAGGCCTCAGGGATGAGTTGGGAACACCCTACATAGGGGTAATCAGAGGATTATGAATGGTTCCTAGGAACTTCCATCTTCCTGGTTAGGTAAGGCAACACATTCCCTACCGGTAGTGGTTAGCTCAAGTTTTTGCGATGAGTGAAGAGGTCATGTCATTGGCGTTATGGCAGAGGAACTGGGTAGCATGATGAATCTGCCGCAAAAGGGGGGACTGTTAGTGAAATGAATATGACTCCATGTTCTATCCTATGCGTAGCCATTTTGTAAGCACGTAGCCATCTTCTGTATCTCTTTTTACTGTATTTATTTGTTCTTTTTTGGAGGATTTATGAATATTAAATGCTTATTTAATAAGCCTTGAGTGAATCACTAAGGCTTTTGTTCCAGAAGATAGCTACTGTGGCATTTAGACTGGCCAGCAGGTCAAACTGACCTGTTCCTAACTGTTCACATATGTTCCCAAATATTCTATGTAAACAGTTTATTGTTTACATTATTGTACTTTCGTATTCTGAGTTAATCATGTGTGACTCTTGTGCGCTTGCGTGTTTTTTGCCTTTAATTTTAGATGTTAAAAATCTTTATCTTGTATATTTCATATTTTGTTTATGTTCTTTGACCAATGGTAACGAATGATAATAGATTTGAATTATTGTAATTGAACATGTGACCCTATAAAACCTGTCACCTATCATTTAAAAAAAACAGATTACTTCGGATCACATCCCATGCTATGTGATTTAACGTTAGTCTCCTGAGCTCAGCTTACCTCTAAAATTGAATTTGGACCCCGATAGCATATCGTTTATCAAATATTGGTTTGTAGTAACAGGCAGGAACAGAGCTGAGACAGAAGAAGGAACAGAAAATATTAAGAGAAGTACTTGGTGCGGGACGGAGGTTGAAGCAGGAGTCTCTCCTGGTGTACTGCAGTGTTGCAAATACAGTCCTGAGGACGGTTTCCTCCGGGAGAAAGAGATACAGCCATTGAGAAGCTGACGGAGTGTGCAGAGAGTAGCTAAGCTATGGACAGTGGAAGAAGGGAGACTCCTGGTTTGTGCTACAGGGTTATAGCAATTGTACTATGGGCAGTTTTCCTCTGGTAAGCAGGAAGAGGATGGCTGAATAGTAAAGTTAGTGCCAAGTGGTTCCTCCATTTCCTCTGCTCCAATAACTCTTAACCTATGCCAGCAGGCCTGAAAGTAAGTCATCCCTAATCTTCCTAGAGTTGTTACAGTTACAGTATCCTGTGTTAGCAGACCTTAAGACTTTTCAATGAGATAATTAACGTGTATTGCTGATGCTGGTCAATGAGGCTACAAATCTAATGACTGTTTTTACGGACTATTGAACTTTATTGACAGACTAAGATACCCTGGATTACCAGGTCACAAGTTACCGTTTCCCTGTTTGACAGTTAATAAAGTTTTGTTTGTTCAGCAATGGCATCTCCTGCACCCTGTATCCGTCAGGCTGACATTAACCTGGAAATACAGAAAAGCCCCAAACCTTAGGCTGGATTCACAGGAACGTATTTGTGCAGTGTTACACATATGCATACGTTCGCATAAGCATATTTTGCATGCGCATTTCGATTGCACAAAAAAATACGCAGCATGCTCTATAATCCTCGGCATCCATGCACAAAAATAGCACATATTGAACTAATTAACTTAAAGGTAAAAAAGTAAAAAACAAATCTGTAAAGAAAAAGATATTTAAAAAATATCCCTGCATGTCATAGAAAAAAGTGCACCAAAAATGATTTTGGTAGCTGATTAAAAAATAGGGCAGTAAAACCACCAAATGGGCAAAATCCGTAAGAAGTGTTTGGTCCTGGTCCTTAAAGGGTTAAAGAGAATATGGAATTCTGGATTGTTCTTTAATGGTCAATTGATGGTTTCTCTCTGCATTGTAAATCACATTTACTACAATAGATTTCCCACCAAATCAGATTCAGAGTTTAATACAGTTTTAATTTAATATTAATCTGAATTAACACAGTATTATTGTGAACATCTTATTAACTAAGGAAATTTACATGATGCTATCACAGAATAATGACCCATGAACAATGTCGCTATGAAAAGAAATTAAGAATGATTAGCGTAAATAAAATACAAATGATATGCTAATGAGACCTATTCAGATATCTGAGCGAGGGCTCCATTAGGCAGGATTGGTATTTGGGGACCTGTGTCTTTCAGAAAGAAAGTCTTTAGAGAAAAAGCATTAAGAAAATCTTACTTTTATGGTTTTAGCAAAATTATGTATTTTAGTGTTAAACAAAAGCTGATTTTTTTCCCATTTTTTAGAAATACAGCCATTTTTAAAGCTAGTTGCTTGCTGAACATGATGCCCATAGTTGTCCAAAGGGTGGCTAAAAATATGTGACCCAATGGGAAAGCAATGAATGGACTACCCCCCCCCCCCCCCCTCCTTATTTACTATAGCTGCACCTTACTTTGAGGGGGAGATTTACTTAGACTGGCCTTTTTATATGCCAGTCTTAAACCAAAGATGGTCCCAACCTCCCACCTAACCCTGCCTACTTCTCAAACGTGGTGAGAAAAGTATAAAGTTCAAGTTTTTGTCACCGATATGACATATGCCAAAATGTGTGACTTTCCTATACCACAAAACTGGCTTAAGTCATTTAATAAATTCCCCCTTAGTTTTTATAAAATCCTAAACTGATTTCTGCATATCTACTAAAAGGGGTTGACCAGATGAAAACCATTGATGGCCTGTCGACAGAATAGATCAACAATAGTAGATCAATGGGGGTCTGCTGCCTGGGATCCTCTGATGATCAGCCTTTTGCCAGGCTAGAGTGTTTGTATACTAAGCTGATTTCTGCAGGCAGCAGGCAGCTCCATTTTCACTGCAGTGGCCTGACTTGGTACTACAGGCAAAGTTCTTCACTTCAGTGGGAATTTTAACTGTAATACCAAGTTTGGCCACTGCAGTGAGAACAGAGCTGTCTGTTTTCTGTAGCAAGCTGCTCAGTATAAAACCACACTGGCCTGGTGAATGGCTGATCAGGGGAAATCCCAGGCAGCAGATCCCCAGTGATCTAGTATTGATGACTTATCTTGTGGATAAGCCATTAATGGTTTACAGCTGGACAACCCCTTTAAGTATATATGAGGTTTTAAATCTGTTTATATCCAAAGTCTAAAATAGATAGCACTTGCTGTTGTCTTGTGGGGAACCTCTGTTCGGGCTCTAAGTAACTGCCTTGGAACCCTGATTGCCAATACTGGTCTTGATATATTCAGCATACAATGATCAGAAAGTATATTTTAGTACTTAGATAAATAGTGTTCACATTGCCAGACAGAATAGCATGCAGTACCCAGAAAATACATGCAGCAGTTGGTGACATACAGTGCCCAGATAAGCAGGGCACACATGCTATGCATAGCCTAGATAACTAAAATATATACGAGCTCTGTAAAAATTGGCTTGGTCCTGAAGGGGTTATTTATTATGTTCAGCCATTTACGGCAAGAATTGGAATGAGGAAGGATTACACTATTTAGCCTGATTGAGTTTTGCTGTATTGAAGCTACCTATCTGAAACTTGTGTTTTTACCATAATGTCTACACCTCATCTGCATTCCCACAGCAGTTCTGCTCAAGTGTCAGCTGTCCCTACAGTTATGTGAAGGTTTCCTCATATTTTCCCACGGCAGTTATAATTTTATTATTGGTTGGGTGTGTGCATGAGGCTTATACTGAAATAGAATAGTATGTGATGGTCTCCATCAGGTGGTTGGATTTTTCAGTCAATTGACATTATTATTTTAATAGAAGTTAACGAATATTTAAAGCAGTTCTGGATTATTGGATGCTGGATGGTAGGAATTTCAATATACACTACTAAGAGAAGGGGTAGGGGTGCAGGGGATTTTTTTGCATTCAAATAATTGCAGCTACTGCTCCAAATAGTTACACAGAGAATAGTTGAATTGCAAAGTTTCATAACACTTTATAAACTTTATCTATCTATATCTATTTATCTATCTATCTATCTTTCTCATATCTATCTATCTTTCTCATATCTATCTATCTTTCTCATATCTATCTATCTTTCTCATATCTATCTATCTCATATCTATCTTTCTCATATCTATCTATCTCATATCTATCTATCTCATATCTATCTTTCTCATAGCTATCAATCTTTCTCATATCGATCAATCTTTCTCATATCTATCTATCTATCTATCTATCTATCTATCTATCTATCTATCTATCTATTCATCATGAAATTAAAATCACTGACAGATAATGTGAATAACTTATTATTCTATACAATTGGATTTGTCAAAGAGATATATTAGGCAGGATGGGAAGAATCAGTTCTTGAAGTTAAAGAAGGATAAAGAGAAAGAAGGATAAATAGACAAATGTAAGGATCTAAGCAACTTTGACAAGGGCCTAATTGTGATGGTCAGATGAGTGGGTCAGAACATCCCCAACAACAGGTTTTGTAGGAAGTTGCTGGAATGTAGAAGTGTGTACCCACCAAAAGTGGTCCAAGAGAGGCCAACTGGTGAATCTGCAACAGGGTCGTGAGCTCCCAAGCTTCACTGATACACATGACAAGTCAAGACTAGCACTTCTGGTCTGCTACCACAACTTTGTATATCATGTCATTTTTAGGCCAATCGCTGATGAATATAATATATCTTTATAGCAGTAAGATTTCCATCTTCATATGATGCAGAACTCCAATTCCCCTGCATAATTAATAACTTTCTGCAAGCATGTAGAGGCAACTTGCTACATACTGATTTATTATTGAGAGTCAATGTATAAATAATCTGTAGTTAGCAGCAAAGCTCCGTCTATTCGTGGCTGCATGCAGGAAGAATTTTGTAATTTTTTTTCTCTCTGCCTATGTAGGGGATCTGAGGAAAAAAAAGCAGACAAACAAAAAAAAAGAAAAGTATATTCAGGTCTTATATGTTTGTTTTTACAAATGATGTAGCCCTTTTTTACATTTTTTGTTTTCCCTCCCCACTTTTAAAAAATCATAACTCTTTTATTTATCCATCAACATAACTGTCTGAGGGCTTGTTTTTTGCAGGACAAGTTGTATTTTTCTGTTTAATGTACCCTATAATAAACTGAAAAATATTTACAAGTATCTAAGTGGAATGAAATAGAAAAAATCCAATTCTGCCCTCTTAAGGGGAGTCTTTTTTTGCAGAACTAGTGTACCACTAGGGGTTGCAATTGTGACCTTAGCAAATGGGGGCCCACGAGTCCACACCCGTGCGCAATATCACACTTGTCAATGATGCAAGTTGTTTTTCATGCAAAAACGCCTTCCATCACTTCAGTGAAATTGCGATCCTCCGGCTCTTGTTTTACGCACAATAGAGGATCTGCAGGTGTTTCTCATTGATTTCAATTTAAAACATCATATCGCACTCGCCTGCTCATTGCACGGCATATGATGTGTTTGACTGTCCGATTGAAAGCAATGGGCGATAGATTCCGGGGAAACACGAAAAAAAATAGGACATGCAGCTAATTTTTTCCACACAGCATCACTATGAGGGGAAATATCACTCGTGTATGACTCCATTCAAAAGAATAAAGTTCATATTCGTGCGAGATTGGTGCGTCTCACAACGCAAAAAACGTGTGCGAGATTTGCGCTCGTGTAAATGAGACCTCAAGGGGATGAAACGATGGAGAGGAGTCAGTGGTAGAGGAGGGTGACTTATGCTGCCCATAGAAATCTACATAGAGAGATTAGGGAGAGGGAGTGAGCTGCTGTATGGAGAGAGATTTGCACACAGATGTGACTTCAGCTCATAGTAAGTGAAATACAGCAAGTGAAATCACATCTCTACTGCTCAGTACTTCTCTAATCTTCTACATACTGATGTTATTCATCTGTGGTGGCTATAAGGAGTAAAGGCTGGTTTAGACAACGATTATTGCTCAAAATATCTTTTGAGCGATTTTCGAGTGATAATCGTTGTGTTCTTATTACAGCACAAAGTGATCGCTCAAACACTGCGTTCTGAGTGGAGGATAACATGGCACTTGTACTGCCCCATGAACAGTGTAAGGGCTTAGTCAGACGGGCGTTTTTTGCCGCGATTTGCGCATGCGCATGCGTCCGGCGATTTTTTAAAACCATTGCTTCGCAATGGTATCGGACACATGAGCGCTTTTTATGCGCTCGTCCGAAAAATTATAGAACAAAAAATCGCAGATCGCACCTATCTGCGATCTGCGATTCCTGTTCGCTTCTGTATATGCGCTCAATGGGGCCGGCGGCAGCAGCGCCGACCCCATTGAGAACATATAGAAGACAAATCATTCTTCTCTGCCACAGCTGTAACAGCTGTGGCAGAGAAGAACGATGTTTGCCCATTGAATTCAATGGAGCGGCAATACAGCCGCTCCAATGAAAGCAATGGGCTGCCGGCGTGCGCGGGGTTAATTGTCGGGAAGGGGTTAAATATATAAACCCTTCCCTGCAATTCATGCTAAAATGTGTTAAAATAAAAAAAAATTGTATACTCACCTTTCCGCTGCAGCCGGAGTCCAGCCGCGGCCGCTGTCAGTTCTCCTGAACTGCTTCTCGGCACTATTCAGCCGGCGGGGCTTTAAAATCCCCGCCTGCTGAATGATCTGCTCTGATTGGTCACAGCCTGACCAATCAGAGGCCGGTTTCACTCACACACCCATTCATGAATTCATGAATGGGTGAGTGACTGCTGCCTCTCAGCGCTGAGCCAATCAGGGGCTGGTCTGACTCACATCCATTCATGAATTCATGAATGGGTGTGAGTGAGGCATGCCTCTGATTGGCTCAGCGCTGAGCCAATCAGGGGGCAGGTCTGACTCACACCCCCTTCACACCCACTGCAGGACGGCTGCCCGGAGCTGCAGGCAGAAGGTGAGAATGCAATTTTTTTTTATTTTAACACGTTTTAGGATGGATTGCAGGTAAGGGCTTATATATTTAAGCCCTTACCGACAATTCATCCCGGGCTCGCCCGCAGCGCATTGCTTTCAATGGAGACGGCTGTATTGCCGTCTCCATTGAATGCAATGCGCTGGACAGCTCCGGCCCGTTTCTAATGAAACGCGGCTAGGAGCAGATTTTCGGGCGATTTGCGGGCGACTTGGGCGCACCGGTCACGCGATTTGCGGATGCGCATCCGTCATGCGATCCGCAAATCGCGGCAAAAAACGCCCGTCTGACTAAGGCCTAAAAATGGAAAGAAACAAAATGGTTCAAATGTGGGTTTTTCCCACTTCGCCCTACTTAGAAATTTTTTAAAATCTTCCAATACATTAGATGTTATGTTATGGTTGTATTGAAAAATACAACTTGCCCCACAAAAAAACAAATCCTCATGGAGATGTGTCACCAGAAAAATAAAAAATTTTAGAACTTTTTGAAAGTGAGGATACTAGAACTGCAGAATGCGACCAGTGCCTTAATGACTCTTGGTCATGAAGGGGTTAAAAATAGTTAAGGAGTAGAGATGAGCGAGCATACTCGCTAAGGACAATTACTCGATCGAGCACTTTCCTTAGCGAGTACCTGCCCGCTCGGAAGAAAAGGTTCGGCTGCCGGCGCGGGTGAGAGGGGAGTTGCGGCAGTGAGCAGGGAGGAGTGGGGGGGAGAGAGGGAGAGGGAGAGAAAGATCTCCCCTCCGTTCCTCCCCGCTCTCCCCCGCCGCTCCCCGCCCCCCGCCGGCAGCCAAACCTTTTCTTCCGAGCGGGCAGGTACTCGCTAAGGGCAATGCTCGATCGAGTAATTGCCCTTAGTGAGTATGCTCGCTCACCTCTATTAAGGAGCAGTGGGTAACTAACAACTTCAGTGTACTCATTAGGAAGACTACCATTGGTAATCTACACCTCCGTGAGTAATCTGTACTGTTGTGCACCCATATTTTTATGCTATATAGATGGGAGTATTCATTAGCTTTTCCTCCTTGCAACAAAGTGATGTCAACAGTTTTCCAGACATTTTAAATTCCACAAGTGACTGGGATACATTTTTTTAGCACATTACTAGGAACTGATACTTATTTTAATGATTTTTGTCAATGATTTGGTAATAACAATAGTAGTATAACGTCCTAGATGTAATTGAAATGAACTGGGGTGAGTGTCCATTATTGTTTTGGGGTTATATATATTGCCATCACATTAATAACTGGAAGGTTTATTATAAGTATCCTTGTGCTGCTGTGTATTAATAGTTACTTGTCATTACAATGTGGGTGTATACAGATGATTAACGAATGATGGTAATAATAGTCATTACAAATCATCAGCATTGTATTCATAGTAATAGTGAAGTTAATATACTAGTTTCACTATTGTTTGCTAAAGCAGAGCCATTGAGTTTGATATTATCTTCAAAACCCCACTGACCTTTTTGCATAGCAGTCAGTCTAGAGCCCAGCATAACTTCAAAGGAGAGTTGTCTGTATGAGATCAACATCTACATAGCAAATATGTAGTATGCCATACTTCCACCTACTCAGTGCTTAACGGATGGCACATGTATTCTACTAGGATTGTTGCTGTTCATAACAAGCACATTTGAACTAGAAAACTAACATTTGTTGAAAGGTCAAAAGGAAAACGTAGACGAGCTTAACACGTTCACTTACATTTTAGTGTTCGCCTCTGAACATGATGACAGTCTAGATCTAACATCTTTGTCATGATTCATTACTTAGTATATTTTTCAGCTGTCTCCTTTTCTTGATACAATCTCCTGCTTTGATAAAAAGTTAACTTTTTAAATTTAGGCTATCTGTATTCACCACTAGAGGGAGCTTACACCTACTATTTATACATTATACTCAATAATTAATCAGTATGCAGTATTCCAAACTCTCCCAAGTGGCAGCTTCAGGCAGCCTGAACTCAAACATTTAACTCTGTGTCTGTGAGAGATTTCAAGCTCCGTGTCAGAAAATTGGACTATTGGCATCTATGAGAAAACATTTAAAAATTAATTGGCAAATATTTTTGGACTTAGAGTACGTAGATTGAAAAATAAAACCCTAAATAATGGGTGTGTGATGAGTAGGGCTGATGGCAAAGGGCTAGTGCAGTTTAGACCCTGTCGTGGTGCAGGCTGATGTTCCTCTACACAGTGTCCGACTACTACAGTGTGTCGGACCAAAACCAGTCTGTCATACAGTGAAAAATAAGATAGGGTAATGTCATTGTGCACTGGTTCTTTAGTATGGATGTTAGGGGCAGTGCATACCCCAAATTAATAAAAAGCCCACATGACTGCTCTACCAGAAAGTCCTCGGGTGAGCAGTGTAAACATTGCAGACTGCAGAGGCCAGGAGTGGGAGGAGCAGCAAAGGTGAGTATATTTGTTTTTTTGTTTTACTGTATAAAGTGCTTTCTCAAACCATTTAGGCCATGAGGAGTGTTGTTAGCTATGAGCCATAAGGAGCGTTACTATGTGACGAATGGCATAAGGACCACTATTACTCAAGTTAGGCCACGAGGGGCAATTTTACTTAATGGAGGCTATAGAGGGCATAATTACAGACTGGGACACTGTGGATGGAAGATTGAGGCATCAAAGATATGTGTGTCAAATTCTACAGACAAGTTGTGATTGTGAGAAGACATCATTGCAACTGAGCCAGATGGAAAAGAAAAGAGGAAGTGAGTGGTTCCAGTCAGAGTCAAGACATCTGTGATCAGTGGATATAATGGTAATATAATCACTTATACGGTCTGCAGAGCTGGTATATACTGCTATATGGTTACTGTATAGGGGTTTGATGTATAGTAATTTTTTCAGAAACAATATGGTGGTATTATTGTATGGGATCATGGTGTGCCAATATTATTTGTCTCTATTTGGTCCATTTATGTCATGGACGCTTAACAAGTTTGAGACACTGAAGGGGTTAATAGTGGATGGTCAGTATGTTCCTCCTCGATTCAGATGTTACGCCCTGTGGGTATAAAGGGAGTTCGTGTCTCACTGTATGGGACACGGGGAAAACCAGGATACAATATCATCTCCAGCAAGAGTAGTTGCTGGAGATGTTTTATAAAACATATTTGGGCCTGATGGCAGCCTTGTTAGTGGGGCTGTCCATTCCACTCCCTCCACTCCAGGTCTTATTATGGGAAGGCAAGCTCCCCAGGTGTAGAGCCTGGGTAGTTAACCCAGTCCATAAAGTCTGCAGCTATGCAGACAGGCAAGAGGCCGGGTGCAGCTATATGCTGGAAGTTGCTGGTCTCACAGGAAGCTCTATCCCTGACCCAGGGAAAAAGCTGGACTTGGTGCAAACGTGTGGTTTTTCATGCGCCTGCAGCGAGCCTTACGTATAGTCAGGGACGGACTCTGTCTAGTAAGTGCTGGATAAGAAGGATTTTTGTTTATGCCTGAAGTTAAGGCTGTATTTTGTTTCTTTTTTATGCTTTCTAATAAACACAGGCCAAGCCTGTATGGACTTTATCTGCTGTTGTGGTCTCTAACTGCCGCTCACACTGCAACATTGTGCTCTACCTGAGCTGACTCTGCCACACAAGTTAAAACATACTTCTGTGCTTCATAGAAAACTTTCTATGGCGAGCTATGCACGCTGCATGGGCTCCCCCCCCCCCTACCTCCAGCATGGCTGCAATTGACGGTTTTCTGACCCCTTGCCTACTTGTGTTTTCCCCGCTTACTGCTGGTTTTTGCCCAACTACAACATGGGGTCACTTTGTAATTTTTTTTCTAGAGCCACTTTGGGTTCCCAACCCACCCCTGACCGTAACATTTAAAGAAAGACAAAATTACAGAAAAGTTTAGGCAACTTTTTCATTTACATTCTTCTTTAGAACATTCCACCTGGTAACTATGTAAAGATCATCATTTCACTGTCTACTGCCAAGATGAACCAAGATGAAATGGCTGCAAAATAATGATACCAATGTAATTGTCAGGTAAAATCTCTAAAAGTAGAAATATATTAGAAAGATGTTGTAGTTACAAAAGTCATGTAAAGTGCATTGTGTTTCCCAATGACCTAATACATAATTATACATTGCTAAGCTTACATGTAAAGTAGATGTTTCACAGAACATACTGTAATTGCACATGGATCATCTCAGCTTTTATTGTGAAAGCATAGACTTACTTGCTCAGGGACTGAATCTCTTATCATGTGGCTCTCACACTGAGCAGAGAAAAAAAGACAGACTACAGTCATTCCTAAAACAGATAGCATTGATTCCTTAAAGGGAATGTACAGTATCACCTGTTTTAAAACTATATACTGATACAAAATATATACACTGTATTAAGAACGCCTACTCAATTGGTTGTCCCACCTTTCAGACATCAGAGAATAGATTCCACATCCTTCATACTTAGGTCGACCCACGTCTGCTGCAGCAGCTCATAGAAATATAGAAACATAGGAAATTGACAGCAAAAAAAGACCACCTGGTCCATCTAGTCTTCCCTTATATTACTATTAGCTCTGTCAGTTGGTGCACATTTTGTGGATGAGTCGGAGGAGATCTCACAGCCCTTTCCAACATATCCCAAACATATTCAACGGGGTTACAGTTTGGTGAGTTTTGGAGCCAAGGCAGTGTAGAGAATTCATTATTGGGTTCCCTCAACCACTCCTTTGTGATACAAGCTTGATGACACAGAGTTTTCTTCTATTGGAAGATGGCACTGTTGTCAGGGAAGACTTCCTAAAGATATGGATGCAGACAATCAGCTAATAGTTTCCTGTATCATTCACCATTCAAGGATTGTGGTTTGATGACCAATATTGGCCTGTTGAACTACAAGGTTGCACTCATACTTCATGCTGTTTACAGTAGACGCAGACCTGGCCATCTTTATGGTTCAGCAAGACATGGGATTCTTCACTCCAGACAATCTTCTGCCATATGTCCAAGGTTATAACATGTCTTTTGAGGACCCATGCAAAGCATTATTGACAATGACTCAGGGTCATTAGGGCCACCCTTGTTGGTCTTTGGTTACGGAACCACAGCCAAAAAAAGTATGCTGCATGTGTTATTGCATAAATTTTCCACTATTGCTGGTCCACTGTGGTGCGTCATTGCAGAGATACCAGATGTGCCATCCTACAGTCTAGGATCAACCACATGTGGCCTGTTGGATATCTGTCCATGGTTCAATCAGTATTGCTACAGTCTTGGTAATGTGGTTCAGAAACAGCCAACAAGCATGGCTGTTTCAGAAATAATGGTACCACACCTCCGGGCACCA
Organism: Eleutherodactylus coqui; assembly: GCF_035609145.1. Taxonomy (NCBI): domain Eukaryota; kingdom Metazoa; phylum Chordata; class Amphibia; order Anura; family Eleutherodactylidae; genus Eleutherodactylus; species Eleutherodactylus coqui. The sequence continues at coordinate 121,029,294 of NC_089837.1, read as the reverse complement.
AAAATATGCTTGTGGTCAAAGACACTCAAGTCACCATATTTACCCATGTCTGCCAAGTGTTGCCTTCTGTTATGCAGAGGAGAGGTCAGCACACCAACTGAGAGCAGATCATGATGTGACCTTCATATCATACCATGTTATTGATCACAAGATTTAATGCACCAGTGTTACCTAACACAGTGATTATTCAACACTTTTTCGACACACACACACACATATATATATATATATATATATATATATATATATATATATATATATATATATATATAAAGACTAGAAGCAATGGGATGAAACTGAAAGGGAGGAGACAAATTAGATATAGAAAAAACTTTCTGACCGTGAGGGTGATGAATGAGTGGAATAGGTTACCACGGGAGGTGGTGAGTTCTCCTTCAATGGGAGTGTTTGATCAAAGGCTGGACAAATATCTGTCTGGGATTGTAGTAAAAAGAGTTGAATAAAGTGTCCCCCCAGCTGTCCAGTATCAATCAGCTGACGTTCAGGACACTAGAAAAGCTGAGCTGACATCCTTCCCCCTTACTAGATAGAGATTAGAAGGGTAGATAGATACCAGAGTGACAGATAAAGATATGTGATTAATAGATATGCATTGTTATGTGGAGCTTGTAGTCTGTCAGTCATTTTGTACAGTTTGTAGAAAGAAGGTTTAGATGCCTTTCCGCATATAGGAAAGCGGAGTGCTGTAGGAAGCTGTGAGCAGCAGGCTTCAAAGAGCCTGACACATCTCCCTCAGGGGGTCTTTGATGTCCTACAGCCCCTCTGGAGCCAGAGCCAGCAAATGTTTGTTAGGAAATAAGGAGAGGAAATAGGCTTCACACCTTAGTAGCTCTTTCCCTCCCTTACTGGTCCAAATGGTCGTAACTGACCTGATAACTTTTGGAGGCAAAGTTAACAAAAGAACGTGCCCGTAAGACAAAGGAAAATGTAATTTAGGAGTTATGAAAGATCTGTACGTCGCAGCCCGTGGACGAGGATATTTTGTGGAACGTTGCATCTCCGCCAATAAGATGCAGGGATTCCCGCATTTGCACGACACTCAGAAACCGAGGATTGCGTATCTCGGATCAGATGCGTCCAAAACTAATCATGCGTGGGCTCAAAACACACGTAAAATCACAACAGGAAACATCGTTGACATATTTTCATGGTGGGTCACACCCACACGGAGTTATGAAGGAAATATGTATTTCAGGGAATTAGTGTTCCAAGATGAGCCAACCCCCATGGGGGCTGGAAGGAACTATGTGGGAGTTACCCCAGTGAGAGTTTAAAAATCGCACACAAATGTGTGCTCAGGGTCAGCCCCTTGGAGGTCACTATACGTGAGGTCTGGTCCGCAGTTCTGGCGCGACTCCACGCCACAGAATGGTAACTCTCTTCTTTTAATCCCTGTTATTTTACTGTTTGTGATATCATATGTAAGTCTCTTGCCATTTATCTTGTAACATCATTTTCGTATTTTTTCTGTAAATAAGCACTGCTCTAGTCTTTGAGAATTAAACTTTAAATTAATTAGTGAGCCTCGTCCGTGTTACACGAAACCATATTCTCCGAAGATTGTATTCATAAGTCATAAATCGGGTTCCAATTTACCGTAACCAAATTGGTGGTGGCAGCGTTTTGTATGCATATTGTAGAGCTCTGGAGTGCGTTAGAACGGATCAGGTGGGTGATTTGAGCTTCCGCTTCGCATGCGTGCCGAAGTGTGGGGACGCTAGATACAAACCAGCCTGTATTCTAACGACTGCCAGCTTGCAATACTGCAGAGTGTTTGAGGACCAGAGGTGGGATCGATAGGTATCGTCCCTTCCCCTCTCTCCTCTTGTCCAGTGAGGGACAAATTGTTAATAAGTGCAGGGCCAGGTGGGTTGCTGTAGAGTTGTGGCTGTGGCTCATGGTCGCTTTTCAGGAGTCTGGAAAGTTGGGTACCAGTCACTCCACAACCTAAGAGCCTTTCCTTCCTCGCCCTCGCCCTGCGTACGTGACAAATTGGTGGCAGCGGTGGGATAACGTTAACACGTTCGTGCCAGGATTAAGCAGTTAGTCCTTGTACGAAAAGAAGCACCCAGTCTTTGCGAAGATTGGTGCCCTTCTTACGAGGTTTCACTCAGTGCTTTTTGTGTAAGAGACTTACGATATCCCCAGACAGTCCCCTTCCCTTTCTTCTTGTTTTCTATTCTATCTTTTATTTGGCAAAGCAACAGCGGTAATGGCAACTAGAAGCCAGGCCGCTAAGCTAAAGGGGCAGGTGACCGAGGTGCTGGGAAAAGACGATTTCTCGCACCAAACCACAGCGAACCCCGATACAGAGATGGATTACTCCATCGGAGAAGAGAACTTTGACTTGCCTATCCGAGAGGCTCTACAACAGCTGAGTGCAAAGAGCCCTAAGCGGTACATGCAATTTGTTCGCAAGCTGCAAGAAATCGCAGAGCATGAACGCCAGGCAGAGCGAGAAGCCGCAGAACGCCAGGCAGAGCGAGAAGCCGCAGAACGCCAGGCAGAGCGAGAAGCCGCAGAACGCCAGGCACAGCGAGAAGCCGCAGAGCAAGAAGCCGCAGAACGCCAAGCTGAGCGTAAGCACAGGCTGCGGATGGCCGAACTTGACGCACAGATTTTAAGAGCACGGTCATGTGAGTCCAACGGCATGAGAAATGTGCAACCACAACGAGATTTCTTCCCTGTTCTAGAGGAAGACGGAGACCTGGACATTTTCCTGAGGGACTTTGAATGGGTCTGCCACCAGTACCAGCTGCCCACCGAGCAATGGGCCAGGTACTTGACCCCAGGGCTTACGGGCAAGGCCCTGGAGGTGCTTATGGAAGTGCCCCAAGAACAGAATGGTGACTACGAGGTCATCAAAGCAGCCCTGATCCGGAAGTGGACCAAGGGACAACCCATCACCCAGTCTGCGGACCTGGGAGATATCATGCTGAAGGAGCAGTTCCTGGAGACTGGTACGGAGGACATCCGCCAGTGTGTTCTGGACTGTGACCCCAAAGCTGCGGACAGCTACGTCGCTGACCAGAGACCGAATCTTCAGATATCTGAAACCAGCTGGAGAGAGGGTAAGCAGAACAGTGACTCTGACCAACTCTTACCCCTTTGGCCTGGATCGTCAGGGGGGTCTGCTCCCTCTCCACCCTCCAAGTCTCATAGGGAGACACGCCAATGTTTTTCCTGCAACAAAGTGGGCCATGTCAGCGCCACTTGCCCTGACGTGAAGACATCCCCCTTCTCCAAGCCTCCTGAGCCTGCCGCAGGTATTATCCGGGCAGGTGGGGGTAGTAGAAAGGACACTGGCAACTGGCAAACCATCGCTGTAGGAAAGACTGTGACTATGGAGCTGCATGATACTGATGCAGAGATGACCATCATGCACACTGAACTGGTGTCCCCCACGGACATGATTCCTGAAAGGACTGTGACTGTGATGGAAATTGGGGACACCCACCCTACCCTGCCTATGATCCGGGTGGATCCCGATATGGGTGCAGGGAGGGATGTGTGGGAGGTGGAGGTATCTGATGACCTGCCTTCCAATGTTTTGCTAAGATCTGATGAAATGCACAACTATGAAGTCATTGTTGCTATGAATAAAAATGTTGATGTCATGTGTGTTCCTGCGGAGGTTGGTGATGCTCTTGAATGGTGTAGCAGTGGCAGCGACGACGCGATGTGCACCACTCTTGAGCTCACTGAACTGACGCAGCCTAATAATGTTGAGGTGTCCTGTGACACTGTGGTCCTCAGTGATGTCACAACTATGTGTGATGTCACAGAGGATTCCCCCATATCTCTGGTAATAAGTATGGACAGTGGTCCAAGAAATAACAGCAATGTGAATTGTGCTCGGTCAGAGCCTGCACGTACCATCGCATGGTGTGATGCGGCAGGTGAAAGCCGACCAGTAAACAACGCTGACCCAGAAGTATGCCCGGTTGGATTGAAAGAGGTGGCATTCCCCCAGAATCCAGCTGACATACTGTCTGACCCCAGTGGGGTCCTGTACTTGAAATCCCCCCTGGCTGCTCACACCCAGGAGTTTCATGCCACTGGGCATTCTGATGCCAGCTTGGGGGTGTTGAGGGACCTCACGAGGGAACCTCTCTCTGTGCCCGATGAAGGTAATATCCATGTGGATCTGCTAGCCACCCCGCTGGTGGACGGATCCATCAGGGACACAGATCACAGCCTGCAGCATTCTGGGGGCCAGCGGTCCCAGCTGCAGGAAGGCCTACTCCCCTTCATGTCTGCTTTCACTAGGAAACCAGGGGTGGCCCAGTTGACAGTTCACCAGGTGAACACTGGAAGCCATCCCCCGGGTAGGCAGTCTGCCTACCAAGTCTCCCCAGAGGTGCAGGCAGATATGAAGTGGGACAATGAGGAGATGTTGCACCTGGACATCTTCCAGAAGCCCCAGAGTGCATGGGCCTCTTCTGTAGTCCGGGAGCCAAAGGAGGACCGGACAACCCGGTTCTGTCTGGACTACAAGTTGAACGTCATCACTGTGTCTAAAGCTTATGCGATGCCCCGCCTCGCTGAGCTATTGGACTGGCTGGCCAAGGCCCAATACATAACTATCATGGATCTGCACCAAAGGTTTTGGCAGATACCTGAGACAAAAGAGCATCAACTACAGTTGGTCAGCTGGACCACCAATTGGGAGTGTTCCTTTTCATCCCTGAAGGCTGCTCTGTCCCAGCAGAGCGGAGTAGAGGTGGGTTTCGTAGGCGATCTGTGGGATCAACCTACTACACCCACTCTAAAAAGGGGAGGTGTAGTAAAAAGAGTTGAATAAAGTGTCCCCCCAGCTGTCCAGTATCAATCAGCTGACGTTCAGGACACTAGAAAAGCTGAGCTGACATCCTTCCCCCTTACTAGATAGAGATTAGAAGGGTAGATAGATACCAGAGTGACAGATAAAGATATGTGATTAATAGATATGCATTGTTATGTGGAGCTTGTAGTCTGTCAGTCATTTTGTACAGTTTGTAGAAAGAAGGTTTAGATGCCTTTCCGCATATAGGAAAGCGGAGTGCTGTAGGAAGCTGTGAGCAGCAGGCTTCAAAGAGCCTGACACATCTCCCTCAGGGGGTCTTTGATGTCCTACAGCCCCTCTGGAGCCAGAGCCAGCAAATGTTTGTTAGGAAATAAGGAGAGGAAATAGGCTTCACACCTTAGTAGCTCTTTCCCTCCCTTACTGGTCCAAATGGTCGTAACTGACCTGATAACTTTTGGAGGCAAAGTTAACAAAAGAACGTGCCCGTAAGACAAAGGAAAATGTAATTTAGGAGTTATGAAAGATCTGTACGTCGCAGCCCGTGGACGAGGATATTTTGTGGAACGTTGCATCTCCGCCAATAAGATGCAGGGATTCCCGCATTTGCACGACACTCAGAAACCGAGGATTGCGTATCTCGGATCAGATGCGTCCAAAACTAATCATGCGTGGGCTCAAAACACACGTAAAATCACAACAGGAAACATCGTTGACATATTTTCATGGTGGGTCACACCCACACGGAGTTATGAAGGAAATATGTATTTCAGGGAATTAGTGTTCCAAGATGAGCCAACCCCCATGGGGGCTGGAAGGAACTATGTGGGAGTTACCCCAGTGAGAGTTTAAAAATCGCACACAAATGTGTGCTCAGGGTCAGCCCCTTGGAGGTCACTATACGTGAGGTCTGGTCCGCAGTTCTGGCGCGACTCCACGCCACAGAATGGTAACTCTCTTCTTTTAATCCCTGTTATTTTACTGTTTGTGATATCATATGTAAGTCTCTTGCCATTTATCTTGTAACATCATTTTCGTATTTTTTCTGTAAATAAGCACTGCTCTAGTCTTTGAGAATTAAACTTTAAATTAATTAGTGAGCCTCGTCCGTGTTACACGAAACCATATTCTCCGAAGATTGTATTCATAAGTCATAAATCGGGTTCCAATTTACCGTAACCAAATTGGTGGTGGCAGCGTTTTGTATGCATATTGTAGAGCTCTGGAGTGCGTTAGAACGGATCAGGTGGGTGATTTGAGCTTCCGCTTCGCATGCGTGCCGAAGTGTGGGGACGCTAGATACAAACCAGCCTGTATTCTAACGACTGCCAGCTTGCAATACTGCAGAGTGTTTGAGGACCAGAGGTGGGATCGATAGGTATCGTCCCTTCCCCTCTCTCCTCTTGTCCAGTGAGGGACAAATTGTTAATAAGTGCAGGGCCAGGTGGGTTGCTGTAGAGTTGTGGCTGTGGCTCATGGTCGCTTTTCAGGAGTCTGGAAAGTTGGGTACCAGTCACTCCACAACCTAAGAGCCTTTCCTTCCTCGCCCTCGCCCTGCGTACGTGACAGGGATGATTTAGTAAATCCCGCACTGAGCAGGGGGTTAGACCCGATGACCCTGGAGGTACCTTCCAACTCTACTATTCTATGATTCTATGGTGTGTGTGTATATATATATATACATATACACATACATATACTTTTGAAAAGGCCCCTATTTTATATTGTTTGTTTACATAGATGCAACACTTCTAGGATTGAATACCTCCATAATATGGTAGTATACATAGCATGCAATGAATATTTTTCTCATGTATTCTGTGTAGAGGCATACAGAGTTACTATATATAGGACTTCTATACTGGGAAAGATATTTAAAACAAATCATTAAACAGCATGTATGCAAGTACTTGGATGAGAATGGAGTAATTAACTAGAGCCAGCATGGGTTTGTAACAAATAGGTCATGCCAGACAAATCTAATTTCCTTCCTAACAGAATTAGTCACTGGGTTGATCAGGGAAATGCGGTGGATGTAGTATATCTTGACTTCAGTAAAGCATTTGACAAAGTATCTCATACCATACTTACTGAAAAAATGACCAAATATGAGATTGAGAAGGCGACTGTAAGGTGGATTCACAACTGGCTGAGTGATCATACTCAAAGAGTGATCATAAATGGCTGCACATCCAAGTGGAAGAATGTATCAAGTGGGGTACCACAAGGCTCTGTCCTAGGCCCACTGCTGTTCAACATTTTTATAAATAATCTGGAGCAGGGAATTGAAGGGAAACTGATCACGTTTCAACGACACAAAGCTAGGAGGGATAGCTAACACTGGAAAAGAGAGAAAGAGGATTAAAAAAGATCTGGACAAACTTGAACAGTGGGCGGCAACTGAAAAAATGGTATTTAACAAGAAGAAATTTAAAGTACTACATCTGGGCAAGAATAATTAAAAAAGCACATACAGAATGGGAAGAATTGAGCTAAGCAGCAGCACATGTGAAAAAAACTTAGATATACTAATAGATCATGAGTCAACAATGTGATGCGACAACAAAAAAGGCAAACACAATTCTGGGATGTATTAAGAGAAGCATAGAGTCTAGATCCTGTGAGGTAATTACCCCCCTCTACTCTTCCTTAGTCAGATCATATCTGGAATAATGTGTCCATTCCTCAATTTAAAAAAGACATAGACAAGCTGGTCAAGTTCCAGGAAGAGTTACCAGGATGGTGAGTGGTCTGCAAATCATGTCCTGTGAGGAGCAATTAAAGGATCTAGAAATGCTTGCAAAAAAGAAGGCTGAGAGGAGACAGTGAGGGTGATCTATGAGTAGAACAGGTTGCCATGAGAAGTGGTCAGTTATCCTTCAATGGTACTCTTTAAACATGGTCTAAACAAACATCTTTCTGGGATGATTTAATGAATCCTGCATTGAACAAGGGTGGATCAGATGACCCTGGAGGTCCCTTCTAAGGCCCATTTACATGGAGCGATGATCGCTCAAAAATCGCTCAAACAACAATTTGAGTGACAGCTTTGAGCGATCATTTTGCATAAACTATTAATTAGCTACTCAGCTACTTAATAGCTTATTAGCATGCAAATGAAGCCTTTAGCTGAATGCAGTTAATAGCCGGAGGGCTATTATCTCTATTTAGCTCCTTTGTTCTCCAATGGGTAACAATGCTATCAGCACTACCCATGGAAAACTCAGCGAGTGGTCCTGATAAGACTGCACAATTTTTAGGCTGACCAGAATTTAACGATCAGCTGGCAGTGCACAAAAAGTGCATGATGGCCGCGCGTTTAGACGCAACGATTATCGCTCAAACGATCTCTTTTTAGCAATTTTTGAGCGATCATCGCTCCGTGTAAATGGGCCTTAGGGTGAAGTCACATGAACGTATATCGGCTCGGTTTTCACGCCGAGCCGATATACATTGTCCTCGTGTGCAGGGGGGGAGGATGGAAGAGCCAAGTGCAGGAACTGAGCTCCCACCCCCCTCTCTGCCTCCTCTCCGCCCCTCTGCACTATTTGCAATGGGGAGAGGTGGGGTGGGGGTGGGGCTAATTCTCGGAGCTTAGCCACGCCCCTCCCCTCCTCTTCCCATTACAAATAATGCAGAGGGGCGGAGAGGAGGCAGAGAGGGGGCGGGAGTTCAGTTCCTGCTCCTGGCTCTTCCATCCTCCCCCCCCTGCACACGAGGACAACGTATATCAGCTTGGCGTGAAAACCGAGCCGATATACGTTCGTGTGACTTCACCCTTAACTCTACATTTTTATGATTCTATGATCTCAGTCCATAAAATTCTGTTGTGACCAAGTTTATGTAACACAGATCCTAAATATGGCAGTAAGCATGAGGAACTAAAACCTAGGAGGCGTTGGGATGATGCACTTGGTTTACATAATTTGTTGCAGCTCTTCCAATTCTACATGGTGTGTAAATGCCAGAGAGATACATTTTCACGTGTCAAGTATACTAAGCAAGCCAGTGAAGTAACACAAACGTTGCCTATGTTATTTCTGTACTAGGCTAGTTGATATTATTTGGAAGCATCCTAGGTTACAAGACCATGAAATATACCTTGGTTCCCAGTAAGATTGGACTGTGGGCGTTCTGGTTTGCATTGGCTTTTAGTAATACTAATAAGGTGCCAAAATGAACACGATTCAACTCTACCAAGTGGATCTACTTAAAAGGAACTTTGTAGCTATGATTTACAATATTAATGAGCAGCTGAGATTCAAGGTCAACAAGTGTGTCCCTAAAATAGACCTCTCACTATCTGTAACTGCATCATCATGGCACTTGAATACATATCCAGTTATGATTATGAATGTTAAAGATTCAATTGAAATATTATTCATATCCAGTTGGGGGCTGAGAGTTACTTCAGCATATGCTCAAGCAGTTTTACATTTTGAAATTTTATAATTTTTTTATTTTTAATTATATTTTCTTGCACTTACAAATTGGGCACACTTAAGAAATATTCACAAAAAATGGCATATGCGGGCACATTTATATCTTTTTATTTTTGCATATACCCACATAGGAAGAGCGGTACCATTAAAGGCTTGATTTCTAAATGTAGGACTTTTCAATTATCCGTTTATACAATATAAATACTTGAGCATACCTTCCACAATAGTGACTGATCAGTAAATAGAGCAGGACGGGCAGAGGAATTTCAAATTCTCTTGAGCTTTTCTTTTCTGCATCAAAAGACTATAGGCTGCTTTGTTTATGCCCCTTTATGTCCAATTTTCAGATTATAGACAGTCTATACTATAGCATGCTGATGGAAAAATTCCCCAGGCTGACTTGCTTTTGATGTGCAAATTAATTGGGGGGAAAAAAAGTTATTTAGTACAACAATCTCAAAGGAAGCCACATTCCTGTGCCCTCCCCAAACCATCCTTTATCTTTTGTAATAACCTTATACCCATCAGATCATTTTCCAGCATTTAGAGTATTCACTGGCTCACGTTCTTCATTACTTACAAGTTTTTTTTTATCTTAAGAACTGATCCTGTCCTTAGCTTAGAATACATGGCTCCTGCATGGAACCTAGCTTACTAATATCTTTTAAATTACCAAAGTCCATGTTGTATCTCATTGTTTTTTCTTTTGCATTAAATGAAAAGTGGTTGACTTTAATGTCTACTTTAACGGGTGCTCATTGAAGCTTGTCAAAATAAGGGTCTGCAACCTATGGACTCACGTTTGGAATTTAAATTGTTTTAACACATAATTAAATTTTCAGATAATTTTTCAGAATGAGTTCTGTTTATGTACATGAGGAGTAACACTGTAACTGCCTATTATATGACTTGTATCCTGTCACCAGTTGTCCCCTCTGCAGGCTGTATCTGATTTTTATTTGTCTCTGAACTGGTGGGAGGATTGTCCTGCTGTGCCTTCTTCTATACACTGTGTACAGAGAATACTGCAGATTCTGCTCCCTGTCTGTAAGGTCAATTTCACATGAGCATATTACTGGCGTATAAAAGCAGCCGTAAAATACTTTTGTGTAACTGAATTGACATGCATAAAAAGACATAACAGCAGGGAGGACAATACAGAAGTACTGAGCATTAGAGATGTGAATAAATACCAGTAAATCATTCACTACTAGTCTAACAAGAGACTTCTATGTGTCTCTGATTTTCTACTTCCCCTTCCCTCCACTATATACATGTCTATGTGCAGCATGAGTCATCACCTGTATCATTTCAGGCACTAGGGTGGAGCCTCCGATGTAGCAGCCGCAGGTCTGGAGAGTAGTCAGGGAAGAGCCAGGAGTCAGCAATGGGGAGTCTTGGTTTGCAGTACAAATGAATAAGGTGATAACATAGTCAGAAGGAAAGCCAGGGGTGAGCAATGGAAGTCTCGGTTTGCAATACAAGGGCTGAAGCAGGTAACGTAGTCAGATGGAAAGCCAGAAGTTGATATCAGAAGGTCTTTTTGCAATATAAGAGGATCAGGCAGAAATAGAGCTTGACCGTTCAATGCTGTGGAGCAGAATAATCATGCAAGGAGGAAGTGGCAGGGCCAGGCTTTTATAGTGAGTTCTAATTAGGAACAGTTGGAGCTTGAAAAGGGGCTGGATAGTAGGATCTGGAAAACAAGGTCAAGGTATACAGGGGAACTTGTCCAAAGGCCTGGATAGCTCAGCGGAGAGATCCGCTGGCTGGAGTGCAAGAGGTCCTGGGTTCGAGTTCTGACAGTAGCATCCTTCTTCTAGAATGGCCTCTGGACATCATAGGGCCCGGCTCTCTCGAATACCTCAGTGGAACCCGTTTGTGAGCCTGGGAGCATAGGCATTGTTGTCTGGCTCCCATGAGTTCTGCTCTGGGCTGTTCTCCTTCCATTTCACTAGGTACTGCAATTTAGCTCTATGAAGTCTCGAGTCCCAAACTTTGTCTACCATGAACTGTTCCTCTCCTTGGACCCTCATGGGTGGAGGAGGTGGATGGATTCTTCTCGAGAAGGTGTTGTCCTGGAACGGTTTGAGCAAGGATACATGAAAGACAGAATGCACTTCCAGGCAGTCTTGGAGTTTTAAATGGAAAGCTACCAGGCTGATCCTCGTGGTGATTGGGAAGGGTTCCATAAATCTTTGCCCAAGCTTAAGAGAGGTTACATGGGCCATTAAGTTCTTGGTTGACAACCATACCATATCCCCAACTTGGAAAATCGAGGCCGCTTGGCGATGTCTGTCTGCCACTTTCTTAAAGGTATAATTTCCTCTGTGTTTCAGCAAACACTGTCAGTCTCTAAATGACCATCGGGACAGAAGTGTTAATAGGAAGGCCCAGAATAAATACAGGATGTATACCGTAGTTAACAGAGAATGGGCTCTGGGCCGTTGGGCTCTGTTGGGCTTTGTTGGAGGTGAACTCCACTGTTGATAAATTACCCACCCAGTCATCCTGAAGGAGGTGAAAGGGAGATGAAGCAGCAGAGATACTTCTCCAGAGTCTGGTTAGTTCTCTTTGTCTGGTCATTAGACTGCAGATGGAAGGCAAAGGAGAGACTCATGGTAGTTCCCAGGGACTGCAGAAGTGTCTCCAGAACTTTGAGGTGAACTGAACCCCTCTTTCCGAGATGATATCATCTGAAATTCCATGCAGTTGGAAAACTTCCTGGATCATCAACTCTGTGATGTGCTCAGCAGTGGGAATCTTTTTAATGGGGATGAAGTGAGCCATCTTTGTAAGTTGGTCCAAGACAACAAAGATGTTAGTCATTCCTTTCGAGTGAGGCAGGTCCACTGTAAAGTCCATCGATATAGATCCCCATGGCCGGGATGGGATTGAAAGAGGTTGTAGGAAACCCGGGGGGGGGGGGGGGGGGCGTCTTGTTCGTGGTGTCTTGTTCTGGGCACATACCTTGCAAGAGGTAGCATATCTCTTTAGATCCCTCTTGCAGTTGGGCCTCCAGAAGGAATGAAGCAGGAGTTCCAGAGGTGACTGGCCCGTTTGGAATCATGGACCAGTTTGAGGACTTCGAGTCGACCAGCCTCGGGGACGTATAGTTGGTGTTCTCGCCTCTAAAGTCCATTCTTGAAAGAAAGCTTCCCATCCTTAGAAGGATGACTCAGAGGTCTGTATTTGACCTCTCTTCAGGCTCTAAAAATATCCTGGACAATGCATCTGCCTTGCCATTTCGGGAACTCGGTGCAGTAGGACACAATGAAATTGACCCTGGAGAAGAACAGGGCCCATCGTGCTTGTCTCACAGGTAACCTCTTGGCAGTACAGAGAAATTCTAAATTTTTATAGTCAGTAAGACCCATTACTGGATGATGGGCTCCTTCCAAAAGGGTGCCTCCATTCAGTGAAAGCCATCTTGATGACCAGAAGTTCCTTGTTCTTGACATCCATAGTTTTTCTCCGCAAGTGATAAGGTGTAAGACAAAAATGCAAAAGGATGTAGTAGCATCTTATCTCCAACTCATTGTGACAGGATAGCTCCCACAGTGGAGTTGGAGGCATCCACCTCCATACAAAAGGCAATTCTGATTTTGGGTGGATCAGTACTGCTGCTGAAATGAAAAGAGTCTTTAATTTCTCCAAAGCGGCTTGTGTCTCTGGGGACCAGGAAAACTTTTGTGATTTCTTTGTGAGGGAGGTGATGAGAGAGTTGACCTTTGAGTAGTCTTTAATAAATCTTCTGTAGAAGTTTGCAAAACCAAATCAGGTGCTGTACTTCCTTCACATTTCTTGAAATTGGCCAATCCAGGATAGCTTTAATCTTGCTGGGGTCCATACTTAGGCCATCTGGGTAGATAATGTATGCCAGGAATTGCATTTGGGTTTGTTAAAAATCACAGTTCTCTAGTTTAATGTAGAGGTTATTTGTTTTGGAGTCATTGTAAGACCACCCGCACGTGCCTGTGATGTTCCTCCAAATTGTCAGAGAAGATGAGGATGTTGTTGAGATATGCCACTATGAATTGATCGAGCAGGTCTCGAAATACATAATTGACAAAGTTCTGGAAGGTAGTGGGAGCATTGCAGAGATTAAATGGCATCACTAGAGTGTCCATATCTTGTTCTGAAAGCTGTCTTCCATTCATCTCCGGGGCGGGTCTGTACCAGTTTATATGCTTCTCTGAGGTCCAGTTTAGTAAAGACTTTGGCTGCCTGAAGCCTAGCCAGTAGTTTTGGGAATAACAGAAGAGGATAGTGATTCTTAATAGTAATCTTGTTTAGTTCCTGGTAATCAATGCATGATCAAAGAGTAGAATCTTTTTTTTCAATTAAGAAAATGCATGCTCCCACTGGGGAGGAAGAGGGCTGGATGAAGCCCTTCTTTAGATTTTCATCCAAATGTTTCCGAAGGGTTTTTAACTCTGGTTCTGAGAGGTTGTATGTATGCCCAAATGGAATAGAAGATCCAGGGAGCAGCTCAGTAGGACAGTCATACGGCCGATGAGGTGGCAGCTAGTCAGCTTTCTTCTTGCTGCAGACATCCCTGAACATCTGGCATTGGACTAGTAATTTCCTAAAGTCTTGTTGACTATCCTCGAGATCTTGCACTGGTTTAGGGCCAGATGGTGCCATCTGGCAGTTCTCTTTACAGTATTCTTAAGGGAAGGCAATGGACCTTGATCTCTAGTCGAAAGAGGGATTATGGGTAGAGAACTAGTGGATCCCAAGTATCACCGGAAATTTAGGGGACAAGATAAGCTGGAAGCTGATCATTTCTTGATGGTCAGGTTTCATGCGGAGCTCCAGTTTGATTGTCTTCTGTGTGACAGGTCCCGAGAACAAGGGTGACCTATCCACGGTTTCCATATCAATCAATATGGGCCTAAGTCTGGTTACAGTGTTTTTGTCACAAGCGAATCTTAAGTCCATGAAGTTTCCTCCCGCTCCTGAATCCAAAATCACTGAGCACTGAGTCTTCTGATTACCCGTTAAAATCTCTATTGGGAGCACAAAATGGTAGAGCGGGGAAAGGGTTTTCATACTGTCTTGAACTACTGGTGCAAGGTGTGTTTGGTGGCATCCCCTTATTTCGGGATGGCTGGATTGGTCTTGATTTTGACATTGGCTAGGGCGAGAGTCCTTTGGGACTTATTTGGACAATTTAAGGCATAATGTCCAGATCTTCTACAGTAAAGGCATAGATTTTCAGCACAGCGCCTCGCTTTTTCAGTGGTGGAGAGGGGTTTGTGGATGACGTCAACCTGCATTGGTTCTGGTGTGGCTTCAGTCCTCGGCTGGAGACTCAACATGGATTGACTGAAGGAGTAAGGGATGTTGGTGCCCAAACCCCATGAAAAACTGCAGGTAGTATAGCCCCTGCCCCCCTCCAGTTACAGGCAGAATTTTGTCCTGAAACTGAAGTGTCGCTTTAAGTTGTAGAGGTGTAAGGGATTCAGCGGGATAAAGGTGGTCAGGTTCTAAAAGAGAATGTAGAATATGGGTAAATGCAGAAAAGTTAGATTAGATAATATAGTAGGCCTCCATAAAAAGATCTGTTTTTAGGGCTTAAAACTGTGAGCATTGGGAATTGACCTGCTTATCTGGGATAGCAGATTGCCAAGAACTGGTGCAGCTTGGGGAAAATCTTGGCAGGGTGGAAGCATCGGTCTAGAGGTTAGATAAAGAGAGGAGCCTGGCTTCTGCATTTAGGATAGCCTGGAAGGGGGAGAGTTTGGTGAGTGAAAGACCAAGCAGTAGCAAGCTACAGTAATCTGAGAATGGATCAGAGCAGCAATAAACATTTTTTTCTGTATCCACAGTAAGAATAGGGCAGATTCTGGAGATGTTTTGGAGGTATAGGTGACACAAGCATGCAAGTGATTGAATGTAGGGAGTGAAGGAAAGATCAACTATGACCCCAAGAAAGTGGGCAACCTGCTTGGAAGTTGTTGTAATACCACAGACTGAAATGGAGATTCCAAGTTTATGTTAGTTAGTAGATGGGAAACACGAGAAGTTTAGTTTTTGAAAGATTAATTCTTGGGTAGAGAGAGGACATGATGTTGGAGACAGAGGGCAGATAAACACTGGCGTTTTGTAATAGTGAAGGGGTGATGTCACAGGAAGAAGTGTATAATCAAGAGAGGTTTTACTTTAATAATGAAGATAAGACAAGCTTGTTTAAAACAGGACAGAAAGTTACCAGAAGAAAGATAACAGTTAAATAGTGAGGTGACTACTGACAGCCCGGGAGAGAGACTGGACGATGTGTGAGGGAATAAGGTCACTAATGAGGGTAGTAGGGTGAGAAGAAGAGAGGAGCCTGGAGACAAAGTCTTCTGTTGTGTCGAATGCTGAGCATGAACTACTGGATGTGCGGAAAGAAAGGGGATCAAAGCTAATTGGAGTTTGGGAGATTATTTCCTGCCAGATGTTGTCAATTTTCTCTTTGAAACAAGTGACCGTTTAAAGTTACAGCCACTATAAGAAACTGGCAAACTGAAAAATTGCCCAGGTCCACTGTTGCCTAGTGGGTCTCAGCAGAAATCTGTTAGAAGAACAGGAAAATATTCTGCTCATTTGTCAGCTTCAGGACTTGGTCAGAGCATTCTGCCAGACTATAGAGAGAATAGTGTAACTTTCATCATAGCCACACAGTTCACTCTCTCTCTTGTCCTGTAATGAATTACAGTGAACAGTATAAAATACATGTTATACAAACATACTAAGCATGTAAATAAAGTCTAAAGGGATTTTCAGCAAGGGGTTCTCCCTTTCTAAATGTGCCTCTTGACAATTACCTGATTGCCCATGGACGGGCTTCTGAAATCCTTGGCCACCAGCTGCTTTCTTGGGAAGTTGTTTGTCCTTGCACATTTTAATGAAGGGAGCTGGTAACCCTGTAAAACTAGATTCCAATAGTGATTCCACTAGAACAAAAGTTGAACTGCAGCGGCTCTCCATTCAGATTGCTTGACAGATTGGGGGTACTTCTATGATGTCTCAATTTCCCAAAATAACACATAGGCAATGGGTATCATAAATAGATACCCTCTTTAATAGTTGTATAAGAAAACAATGATGCTACTACTAGATATACTTTAAACCAGTACGGTGTTCCCCCCCAAATAAGACCCTGTCATATATAATTTTTTGCCCCAAAAGGGGCACAGGGTCTTATTTTCGAAGGGTGTCTTATACTCACCTAGTCTGGGTCCCTTGTGCTGGTCTCCGGTGCTCTGGCAGGCTTCTGTGCAGTCCTCAGCACCGACAGAGCATCGCTTGCTGTTAGCAGGGTTTGAAAATCCTGCCTCCAGCAAGCAATTGTTGTAATTGGTTCTTGAGAGCCAATCAGAGCCATTCAATGCAATGGTGTGATTGGTTCAGCAAGGTGCGCTGGAGAGCAGTGGGAGGGACTAGGGACTAGGTAGGGCTTATTTTCAGGGTAGAACTTATACTTTAAGCCCCCACCCCACAAATAAGGACAGTGCTTACTATTTGGGTAGGTCTTATTTTAGGGGAAACGCGGTAGTTATATCAGCTACTCTTCAAAAATTTTGTGTACTCATTACTTCTATTAGGGATACATACTGTATACACAGTATATATATTTTACCATATTAAAAAATATATGTTGTCTTGTTAGCAGTTTGATGTACCTATACATTCGTGTATTTGACACAAAATTACCCAAAGCAGTATAGAAAATGCGCATTGTATATCTGCCTGCTAAACCCCCCAGCATTTTCTTTAACCAAAAGTGGTGGATCCAGCATATGGTGGTCCTGGACAATGCTGAACAGACCCTGTTAACTATAATGGGGTCTGTCCAGTTTCTATTATGTGGGCAGAAATTCTACAGGATGAAATAGCACAGCATTCTGCTCTATTTTGCCTGGGATGCCATGCCAGAATTGTGCAGAAGACTCCCAATGGAGCCTCTGACACATGGCCTGAAGCATAGATCTGATGCTTAGTTTTACCATGAAATATACATTAATTTGCATGTTACA
The DNA here is from genome assembly GCF_035609145.1 of Eleutherodactylus coqui. Classification (NCBI taxonomy): domain Eukaryota; kingdom Metazoa; phylum Chordata; class Amphibia; order Anura; family Eleutherodactylidae; genus Eleutherodactylus; species Eleutherodactylus coqui. The sequence goes on along the minus strand of NC_089837.1, from coordinate 121,012,021 downwards.
ATATGTAAGAAAGAAACTCTTTAATTCTCTCCAAAAGTATATAGACTGAACTACATGAACTGTACATATGGAAAGGCTTTTCTTGTAATATGATGGGATCATCATGCTTAAAAATCAGTCTTTCAACTTCAGCCATTTCCTATGTTTTTGTATTTACTTTGGAAGGAGAGTTTTTTTTTCACTGACAGCGTATGTTGATAGGATTACAGCATCAAAGGAAATGTCTTTTTCCTTTCCCACTTGCCCTGCTCTATCCTATTGCAGAAGGGGGTAGCACTAGTCTCTGGAGTGCAGTAATGTCATTTACAAGCAAACAAAATGGATAGTATGCCTTCATTTTTCGCAATTGCATCATATAGTAAATATTTATGTATCCTTTGGGTGAGTCTAATGCCCATGCATCAACAGATGTGCAAAAGTTATGTGCCTAAGTGCTCCTCTACATTTAATATGATGTGCGTGAGTAAATATGGATATTTGGACCGTTCATCAAAAGAACATTATTGAGTTAGCTGGTAGAATTTGTAAGTCCATCAAGACAGAGTACAAATGTGTAGTTGGAAGTAACCTGTCAATCAATGGACGTAATTAAACAAAACGCTGGCATCACATTTAAAACTCAACACTGAGCATGTTAGAGGCAACAGGCTGGCATTGTGGGTCGCCACAGACAAATACAAACTGAGTAGCAGTAATGAAAAAGGATGTCTGCATTCTATAGGGTGTTTGCAACAAATTTGGACCATACACAAAAGGCTCTCACAATGGCCTGCAAATCCCATTACAGTGGTGATCTTCAAAAACCTTGACAGACGAGGCAAAATTAATGCCATCTTACATTTAACGGGAAACAGACCATGGCACCAAGTGTGCATGTATACAATCCATAGGTCCCCATATATCAATACTGCTGTGCCAAATTTTTGGAGTAAAGTGCGAGATAATTTAATCACATTGCAAGTTTCACATATTTCTCATATACTAAGCGATACACCCGTGCGTTACACGGTACTATAAGTGCAGGGATTGGTTATTGCAAATTGGGCTTTCAAAGTTATTTCCTTCTTCTACAAAATAACTGATGTTGCTACGCCATTTTGCAGTGATTGCGAATAATTTGTTCGTCAAAACTTATGACTATGAGGCGCTGCGCAATTGGAACATCCACCTTGCGTGCAATCATCTTCAGTAATTTTTCTTTTAGCTATATAAAACTTTATGAATATCAGTACTGGAATAAACAAAGGGGGCCACAAAAATTAGCCCAACACCACACGGTTATGAAAGCTGTCCAAAAGAAAATCTGTGTTGCCCATAGCTACCAATCACATTTCATTTTACCGCAGCAGTATAAGAAATAGCAACCAATCACAGCACAGCTTTCATTTTACTGCAACTGTATAAGAAATAGCAACCAATCAAAGCACAAGTTTAATTTTACCTCAGCTGTGTAAGAAATGAAATCTGAGGTCCAGCAACCAATCACAACGCAGCTTTTATTTTACCTCAGCAGTATAAGACATGAAAGCTGAGCTATGATTGGTTGCTATTAGCAACAAAAAGTACAAGGGACATCCGAGGGTTTTTGATTTTTAATTATGCCAGTATCCCTCACCTGGCGCTTAAAAAATGCTCATGCAAAATTTTACTCAAATCGGACCAGAACTGTGGATGTGTATACGACACAAACAAACAAAGAGATTTAGCATTTTATATATAAAATTTGCACCAAGAAAAGGTAGAAAATGGGACAGGCTTGAATTTGTTTTTCTACGGAAGTAGGTATGATCAAAGATTTGGTGACGCAAATTAAACCAACTTAAAGGTAGTCTAAAATTAACTCAAAGGGAATTAGTCACGTCCCTACAGCACCATAGACTAAGTTATAGTGCTGTTAGCGGAGGTGATGGAGCCGGGTGATGGATTTTTATACTTACCTGCTCCATGGTTCCAGCAGTACCTCCCTCCGAAGATCCGCGGCACTGGAAAATCTGACACTTTTCAGAGTCCCGTGCCTGTGCTCTCCTATACATGTCTATTGAAGAAGCGCATAGGACTCTGAAAAGAGTCAGAATTTCCAGTGCCACAGAACTTTGGAGGGAGGTACGGCTGGAACCAGGTAGCAGGTGAGTATTAAGAATACATCACTGGGCTCCCTGTCATGTCCCCTAACAGCACCATAACTTAGTTTATGGTGCTGTAGGAACGTGACAGGCTCCCATTAAGCTGTCAGAATGTATTGCAGCATATCTGAATAATGTGACAGATCTTTTTTCAGATTTAAAGGCCCTACAATGATTACATACATGCCAAGTTATTTTTGCAGATTGGAATTGGACTTTTGCTTCTCCAAATTTAACCCTTGGAAGTTAAACACAGTTGTTTGATTCTTTCATCCCATTATTAGGAGTGCCGCATTTATTGAAAAAGGCAATAATAAAAGAATAAAGCCAAACTGATAGGATATATAATTATACGTAATGTAATATTAACTCATGTACACCAATTTTCTTTTTTGGCAACTGGAAATGTATTTTTCTGTTTTTATCCTATTCGGCTTCTGAGCTATCTGTAGTAAGATCCTCCTCAGAAAGTCAAAAAGTCAACACATAATGCAGACGTATCTTCTGGCATACTTGCAGAGCTATTTCCTCGCATGATAATATTTTATCTGCTTCCAATCTCCTCGCAGACGTCGATGACAAGCTGCTTGTCAATCTTCTCAGGGTTGACTGAAATTTGCACGGTTTTCACAAAGAAACACAATTTTCGTGCATTGTGGTGTGATGTAAAAAGCAAAACATTTAACCAAACACATGAATTTGGTGTGAAGGTAGACCGAAAATTGGGCTTCCACAGTTATTTCCTTCTTCTACAAGGAAACAATTAACTTGGATTTGAGTCTTGTGTCATACTGTGCATCTGTGAACTTTCCAACATGCAAAGTGTCCAAACACATATGCAGTTCCTGTCCACTGCCTGTGGTTATGTCCTCACTTCCATCTTTCACCAGCACACACTACTAAACCATTCCTGGATTATCTTTGGCTATGTTGACCCAACTTTAGTAATTTTTCATGCTTTCAAATCTCCAGATGGTGATTAAACCTACATTGCAGATGATTACCCTATATCCCTTTTAATGATTACAAATGTGTTAGCACTAAATAAATAAAACGGATCAAGTAAAGCTATTGAACTCCTCTTGCTGTTATCAACAATAGACGTTTCTCTGAATAGACTTTAGATGTCAAAATGGACCCGAATGAACTTTCTGCAGTTTTTTCCTCTGTGAAACAATATATTTTGAAAATGGAAATTTTTAGTCTTCACTAACTCTCTGTAGCTAATTTCCATATAATGCTTAACAGTTAAGTAGCATTTTATCAGAAATCTTTTGTAGCTTGGTTGTTACATCAATAACTCAATATATACATCTGCCACTGCTGTCTTTGAAGTGCATAATCAATCTAGGGATTTACCTGCATTGTATTTTTATAAATCACACATAAAAGGTATTGTTTTTCTATAAGCTCTGTTGTAGGAAAATGAAAGACTTTAGAAAGTCTCCAGCAGAGACAGAATTAAAATATATAGGTATAGTAAAAGCATAAATACTTTAATAAATGCGGTTCTTTCAACTTTAGGTTTGATTTTAATCAGTCAGTTAATCCTGTCCATAAGCTAAAAATCACCTTGGCTTAGGGCATGACATCTAATGACCCTTGGATCCTGAATTAATGACAAAATAACAGTTCACACAGGTTGAAAAGAAAATGGGAAGCATAAATATTGAACAATATAGACATAAAAATAAAACTTTAAGGAAGAACTATGAAAGCTGGTGGAACGACTGGAAGCAGATTTGTTGCATGTAGAGATGAGAGAGGCCGTGCAACATGAAAAATATGGTTCTTTGCTGGATGTGGAAATTGGACAGATGGCCACACAGTAAAGCAAAGTCTTTGAAACGGTGTTTCCATCTTGGCCAAACATGTCCGAGATTGGAACACTGCTAATTACTAGGTGGCTGGGATGATGGAAACAATTATCTTTGCTGAGCTATGCTGTTTCAGTAACTCCCATAGATGTCAATGGGAGTTACATAAACAGTGTAGCACAGTGAGCTACATTGTTTCCACAGCTTTCAAACTACATAAACAGTGTAGCTATGATGTTTGCGTAATTCCTATTGACATTATAGGATTAGCATTAATAGAATCATTGAATCGTAGAAGGGACCTCCAGGGTCATCTGGTCCAATCCCTGCTCAATGCAGGATTTCCTAAATCATCCTAGACAGATGTCTGTCCAGCCTCTATTTGAAGACTTCCATTGTAGAACTCACCACCTCTTGTGTCAACCTGTTCCACTCATTGATCACCCTCACTGTTTTTTCTAATATTTAATCTGTGCCTACTCCATTTCAGTTTCATTCCATTGCTTCTAGTCTTTCCTTGTGCAAACAAGAATAGGGCTTATGCCTCTGCAATATGATTCCTCTGCCCTTCAGATATCAGTAGACGGCAGTTAAGTCTCCGCTCAACCTTCTTGTTTAAAAGCTAAACATTCCTAGATCCTTTAACTGTTCCTCATAGCACATACATTGCTGACCACTCACCATCCTGGTAACTCTTCTCTGAACTTGCTCCAGTTTATCAATGTATTTTTTAAATTGGGGTGCCCAGAGCAGGACACATTATTCCAGGTGATGTCTGTCAAAGGAAGTCAAGAGGGGGATAAACATCCCAGAATTGTGTTTGCTTTTTTTGCTACTGCATCACATTGTTGACTCATGTTCAGTCTGTGATCTATTAGTATACCTAAGTATTTTTCAAATGTGCTGCTGCTTAGCCCAATTCCTCCCATTCTGTATGTGCTTTTTTCATTTTTCTTGCCCAGATGTTAGACTTTTCATTTCTCCCTGTTGAATACCATTCTGCTAGTCGCCGCCCCCTGATCAAGCTTGTCTAGATCTTTTTAAATTCTCTTTCTCCCTTCTTAGCTTCCTCCTTCCTTCCGTCTTAGTGTTAGCTTTCTCGTAGCTTTGTGTCGTTGGCAAATGTGATCAGTTTCCCCTTAATTACCTCATTTAGAGCATTTACAAAATCTTGAACAACACTGGGCCTAGGACAGAGCCTTGTGGTCCCCACTTGATACATTCTTCCACTTGGATGTACAGCCATTTATGACCACTCTTTGAGTACGATCACTCAGCCAGTTGTGAATCCACCTAACAGTTGCCTTGTCATTCCCATATTGGGTCATTTTTCAAGTATGGTATAAGATACTTTGTCAAATGCTTTACTAAAGTCTAGATATACTACATCCACCGCATTTCCCTGATCAACCCAGTTAGTGATTCTGTCATAGAAGGAAATTAGATTCTATTAGAAGTACTGAATCTGCAAAGCGTAGGGTGCTCAGCTGTTTCCTTCCTTCCAACCACACCTGACCACCACATTCAAGGCTGCCCGGAGAGTGGTAAGACCTGCAACTATCAGACTTTTATGGCATGTTCTGTGGATATGCCATAAAAGTCTGATATGAGAATACCCCTTCAATGTTTGCTGCTCTTTTGTCACTCCCTCTCTCTTCCACTTCCAGAACTGGACTCTTGGGCTCAATTCGTAACTTCACTATAGGAGTATCTGTATCAGGACTGGTGTCTGAAGCCCAGCCCACAGACTACAACTGCACTCCACTGTACCACCCCTTCATCGGCCTGTCTCAGTAAAGCTTTCTCAGTATGTTAAATACTATGCCCCAACAACAGCAGTGGAAACAGGAACCCCAATTTATATGAATCTCCAGTGACATAAGGAACATGCTTTACAGTGTCACTTGTGTCCCTCGGCTGCACCAATGTCTTGGTGTCCCTGTCCTTTCCCAACATGACAACTGGGCCATACCTACCCATGTGTTCTACAGGATGCTATCTGATGTGATGCCACTATGCCTTACAATGTTAAACGTGTATAATACAATGTCATTTCTGCAGCATAATTAACTCTTTAACTGACATATGAATAAAATAATCAGTATCCCTGCAGAGGTGTTCTTCCTCTACCTTCATGAAAAACACACATACACAACAAAAATGCAGAAAATGTGAAACGGAGATAAGAGATATGAAAAATGACCATCTGCCACAAGGAAAACTATGCATTCTTCTTTCAGTACTAGTGTATTCTCATGTGGTAACGAGTCCATTGGGTACCTTCAGGCACTATGGCCCAGATGTGACTGTTACGTATGCCCCCCATATGTCTTGTATATGGGATCCTGCAGCTCCAACAGTATAGAAAAGTGTAGTCAATTGCAATTCTCAATCTAAGTTTTTTAAATGGCAGACATATGCAAATTTTGCTTACTTTTGACAAGAACATAAGCCTACAAAGTTGTGTGAATTGAACCTACATAGTACTACCAGGGCACTTTTCGAACGGCTTGCATTTTTATTTTGTGTGGCTGCACAATTGAAACAAACACGGTGCTGCAGAGATTTAAGCAAAGTCCTAATTGTTTCCAGTTCTGAGCTACGTGTCTGATGATAGATAGCGGTTATCTCTGTAACATAAACAGCAGCAGCTGTACACAGCAGCCGCTTATATTCAATAATGTTCATGTCACGTTGTACTAAATACTTCTCCAAGCACAAGAGTGAAATTACACTTCTCTGCTTCTCGAATTGTTTTGCATTCTTCCCAAAGTGTATGCATTAAGTAACAATTAAAACCTATGTGAATTAAACATGTCTTAGCATGACGTGTATGACTTCACACCAGGACAACACCTGCTCCATCTAATACAGTTTTAAGCCATGCAGTCTCATGGAGCATTAATAGACTTAGCAATATGTGTTTGTGTAAATTCATTTTTTGCTTACCTTTCATACTGGTTGGTGCTGGTAATCTCCCCTGCTGCGTTTCTGTAGGGTGTGTCTCCTTTGAAAATAAATACACACAAACAAGCAAAATAATTTTCAGAGGTCTACTGTTACCATGCAGGGCGGCGCTGGGTCCCGCGGCCGGCGCGCGCCGCTTCGAGCTCGGCTTCGGCGTCCCGGAGCTGTGCTGTCAGGGATCTCCCGGCGGCGTGGAGCAGCCAGCGTGCTGCGGCGTGGGCGTGTCCGCCCGTAGGGTGCCGCCCGCTCTCATCCACCTCCCTTATGCAACAGTGGGAGAGTCGGCTCCTCCCACTCTCCGCCCCTGGGCGGAGGCTTTTAGTTAAAAGGCTGGCAGTGACCTGAACTCACTGCCAGTTATTGGTTCTGCTAGCCTCTAGTCAGGTCTATTCTAGTCTGTCCTAGTTGCTTGTCAGTATCCTTTCGTTTGCCTGTGAGCTACACCTCCAGCCTTGATTCACCTAGTAGTTTTGTTGGTCTGTTACACCTGCCTCTCCTGTCAGCACTCTGTCCCCTGTTAGTAGTTTCATCCAGGTAGTCGCCAGGTCCCTAGCCAGCGCAGGGACTGCCGCCCAGTTGTCCGCCTGGGGTTAGCCAGGGCCGAGGCAAGTAGGCAGGGACAGTGGGGTGCAGGAGATCAGGGCACCCCAACTGGCGCTCGGGGGGCAGAGTGCCGTAACATCTACATTGATTATATACTGTAGGCATATAATGTGTAATGCATTCTCCTGACATATATGACCAAAAAGCTACTCCGGTAGGCCACCATAGATCTCAGACACGAATATATCATTGGTCAATACTCACTGACATTTTCTAAACAGAGACACTGCTCTTTAGGGTAAATGATAGGGAAGTTAAAAATTGGAAAAATGGTCGTCCATGCTTTAATAAACCAGGGCAAAAAGCTTGCTGCTGTGGCCTTAGATTATCTACAGGATCACACAATGGAGGTAACAAGCTAGCAGGGTTCTGGGAACTAGGTAGACAAAAAAATAGATCAGCTCACCGCCACTTGTATCAGAGCATATAGAGGTTTTGAGTCCAGGTATCAATGCAACAGGAAGTACATGGCGGGCCAGTTCCCAGGTAAAATATGTTGGAACAATAGTAAACTCCAACACCAAAAGTAAGATTAAAACTTCATGCTTTATTGGTAATCTGGTTTAAAAACCCATGGTATGCAGACCATAGAAAAACCAAGTTGACATGTTTCCAACTTAATTTGTGTTCTTAATCATAACAGAGTACTTATACAGACATGAAAAATTCAAAGTGACTCTGGACAAATAAAGATGTCCGAACAGCTTTTCTCACTACCTGATGCACACTGTGCATTAGTATGCACCGGTGGTCTAAGACACTACATGCTGATCTGACTGGACAAAACTGCTCATGTGTGCAGCACTGGTTAATCAAAGCAGGTAGAGTGTCTTATTCTGATTATGCAATCTAATGCATAGTGTGTATCGTAGAGTCATAGGATGGTATAATTGGAAGAGACCTCCAGGGTCATTGGGTCTAACCTCCTGCTCAATACAGGATTCACTAAGTCATCCCAGACAGATGTCTGTCCAGCCTCTGTTTAAAAACTTACATTGAACAAGAACTCACCACCTCCTGTGGCAACTTGTTCCACACATTGATCATCTTCACTGTCAGAATTTTTTTCTAATATCTAATCTGTGTCACCTCCCTCTCAATTTCATCCCATTGCTTCTAGTTTTTCCTTGTACAAATGACAATAGGGCTGATCCCTTTGCACTGTGACAGCCCTTCAGATATTTGTAGACCTCTATTAAGTCTCCTCTCAGCCTTCTTTTTTGCAAGCTAAACATTCCCAGATCCTTTAACCGTTCTGCATAGGACATGATTTGCAGACCACTGACCATCCTGGTAGCTTTTCTCTGAACTTTCTCCAGTTTGTCGATGTTTTTTTAAATTGATGCAGTACTTCATATGAGGTTTGACCAAGGAAGAGTAGAGGGCAATTATTAATTAATGTGATCTAGACTCTACGCTTCTCTTAATATATCCCAGAATTGTGTTTGCCATTTGTGCTGCTGTATCACACTGTTGATTCATGTTCAGTGTGCGATATATTAGTATACCCAAGTCTTTTTCACACATGCTGTTGTCAGACCAATTTCTACTATTCTGTATGTGTTTTTTTTTTGCCCAGATGTAGGATTTAGTATTTCACCCTGTTAAATACTATTGTTAGTTACAGCCCACTGTTCAAGCTTGACTAGATCTTTTTGAATCCTCTCTCTCTTCTCTTACTTTACCTATCCCTCCTAGCTTTGTGTCTTCAACAAATTTGATAGGTTACCCTTTAATTCTCTCATCTATATCATTTATAAAAATGTTGAACAACATTGGGCCCAGGACAAATCATTGTGGTTCCCCACTTCCAGTTGTGCAGCCATTTATGACCAATCTTTGAGTATGATTCACCAAGTTTTATTTTATTTTTTTTTAATCTGTTTTCAATAAGGATGGTATGAGATACTTTGTCAAATGCTTTACTAAAGTCAAGATATACTATATCTACTGCATTTCCCTGATTAACCCAGTCGGTGAGTCTATCATGGAGGAAATTAGATTACTCTGGCATGACTTGTTTGTCACAAAGCCATGCTGGGTCTGATTAATTACTCCATTCTCATCCACGTACTTGCATATAAGCTGCTTAATAATATAGGAGTCAGGCTCACAGGCCTGTAGTTTCCTGGGTTCACTTTCTTCCCTTTTTGAAGATAGGGACAACATTGCCCTCTTCCAATCTCCTGGGACTACTCCTGTTCTCTAGAAATTTTCAAAGATTATGACAAGTGGTTCAGCAACTACCTCTGCTGCTTCCTTTAGTATTCTAGGATGTAATTCATCTGCACCTCGAGACTTGTATTCATTTAGGATAACTAAGTATTCCCTTACCATTTCTCTGTTTATAGATAGCCTGCATTCTTTTATTCCGTCACAGGGAAGATCAGTTGATGTTCCATCTACTTTCTGAGAGAAAACAGATACAAAATAGGAATTTAAAAGTTCGGCCTTCTCAACATCATTTTTAACCAATTCACCATTTTCATCTTGTAAGCATCCCATAGCATTTTTGACTCATTTTTTACTTTTGACATACACCCAAAATCCTTTTTTTTATTGCTTTTGGCCTCTCTTGCTAGCCTCAATTCATTATTAGCTCTAGCTTTTCTGACAGGCAGTCAGAAAAGCTGGTGTGGCAATCTTTATTTGTCCAGGACCAGAAGGTTGCTTTAAGGTACAATGAAAGAAATTGGGAAACGAAAGAAAAAGAAAGGAAAAGATAGAAAACGGAAAATCCAGAGGGAAGGAAGAAAGGAAAACCCGGAACAAGGAAGCATGCAGTCCATACAAAATCAAAAAGAATGTACTACTATTATAAATACAATAACTGCTGCAGATAAAGAACATAAAAAAAAAACATTTAAAAAATAACCACAAATACATACATGAATGTGAACTGTGGCTACAGCTCTGAAAGGGACTGAATTACAAGACACAATGCGATAGCAGAATTGAAACTGTAGCTCCGGGTGCGACCAGAGTACCGGACATGAGACAAAGCAGAATTTTACTTTTGGTGCTGGAGTTTACCATTTTTAGAACATCAAAATAGACCTCTATGTTTGGAATCTTTTTTTTGTCTATTTATGGTAACTTGTACTTTGATAACAGGTTATGTGAAATGTCAGCATTGCAGGTTAATAATGGACTACTCCCATTATAAAGCATTTCCAATTACAACTAATTAGGGAACTAATAGTTATGTAGTTCTCTTATATCATTTTAAACATGCCTTCTCATTTAATACTTGTGACAACTGATGCCATGCAAGTGATTTAACATCTTTTTATCTGAGGTCAGGTTTAGCTCTTATCTGGTTGCAATAGTTGTTACTCATTGTGACATCACTGCGGGAGGCTACTACTGTTATCAGTATCATATTATCATTGCTGTTTGTGTTCTTTTAATTACAGCCCACTGCATGGTTCCTATATTGTGTTATTAGTGCCCATTGTGTTTTCCAAACATAGCATTCTAATTTTTAAGATTTTGTCCTACGTATTATTATGTTGTCTTGTTTTGTCCATTTAATTTCTTAGTTAATAAAGTTGTTACAAACAAGTGCGCTTCCTGCTCTGTAATAGGCCATGCGCGCCCTTCTGTGAGCATGCCGTCTATGTGCTGTCATTGTGTAGTGTGCATTTACGTTTCCGGTGGGTAGAACGCAAACGTTGACGTTCCCTGGAACACAGCGCTGGATGTTCGGGGCATGATAATGCACTCTGGGAACGATAATTGGATGATGGTCTTGAGGTTTACTATATAATGATCTACTATTAGGTACGTGTCCCTATGCTTGCAAAAGGGGTTATACACCCCGAAACGTGGTTGCATTATTGCACCACTCTGCTTGTGTACACTGGATGTCCTGTTGTTTTCTCTAATAAATTCCCTTTATTGGTTTATCCATCCATAACTTGGTTTCAATTCAGGGGGGCCTTGAGGTCTTAGACATTCTTCCCCAAAGTAAGTGTACTTTACTTTCATTTTATACCACTCTCTTATGAGCGCGGGATCTTATACTCTATAGCCTGTTTTATTATTTCAAATATCACTGCTTGGAATTTGGCTTTTCCTAAACACTCTCCCAAATTTGTATATGTCCTCCTAGGCATAAGAAGTGGTACATCTAGTGACATACGGGGACTACAGGTGTAGCAGCTGGCTTTTTTCTGGGATTGGTTGCTTACACCAGGTGAGTCCTTTCTGGTTTTATTTTTTGAGATTTCTGTTTTTTTTAATATTATTTCCAAAGCGGTGTCCTTTTCATTTGGCATACTACATTATGGCAAGGATTAGTGTTGAGCAAACCAAAACAGTAGAACCCTGTTTCGACTAGAGCTTTGCTAAAGGTTCAGTTTGGCACAAACCCGAAACATGGGAGGTTCGCCTCCATTAAACCCACTAAAATGGCTTCTTTTCCATCCTCTGCCACTGCTTCCTGTTGCTCTTTCTATCCCTATTCCTTTTTCCTTTTTTCTCTTCTGTTTGCTTTTCCTCTTTGTTTTTTTTTCTTCTTACACTTCCTATTCCTTTTCCCTCTTCCTCTTTCTTTTCTTCTTTCCCCTCTTCCTTTTCCTTCTTCTTCCTCATCCTTTTCTTCATGCTCTTACTCTTTCTCTTTTTCCCTTTCTTCTTCTTTTCTTCTTTCTCATTAAATTTGCCTTAAAACTGTTCAAATATACTTATACACACTCCTAGGTGATCTAATAGTGTTGTACAGGCCTTTTATGGCTTTCGGAAACAGTCATACACCACTTTTAAGGGTTTTGGTGAAGTTCTGACTCGGTCCAAACTAATTCGGACTGAACCAAAGTTTTGGGGGAAGTTTGACTAACTGCCTGAACCGAACGTTTATAAAGTTCATTCAATACAAGCAAGGATTGGTGATCAGTGAAAGCCTTGAAAAGAAAAATTAAGCTGAGTGTATAGAATACTTTATTTTGAATCATACATTTTACATTTAAGGTTGAAACTATTTATATTTTTGTGCCACAATTGGGGGATACATCAAAAGCTAACTTACTAGGAAAGGTAAGGGACACATGGACTCTAAGTGCAAGGTTTTCATCTTTTCTTTCTTTTTTTTAATACCACATTTAATTTTGACGTTATATTGAGATTGTTGATCATGCTAACACCGATGTGCTTAGATAGGTTTCACAATTTTTTATGTTCTGTTGTCAATAACATTACAGCTTGTTGATTGTTACAGACTATACAAGTGCCTACTGAGTGGTTAGTGAAGACTGGTTTGTGGGTTGCTGTTTACTTTGTAAATATCCAGTTGCAGCTATTCCTAAAAAAGTCATCGGTGTATGCAGTTATGTCACCTCATAAAATCGTACTGACTAATGCTGCATATTCACAGGAGGCCTTCAGCCTGGAAGTTACACTCATTTGACTATTGTCAGATATAGTTGCTTATTTTTTTGGAATTCTCTTTTATGTGGAGATGATGAACCTTATAATAAAATATTATAGCCTTAAAAACATATTTGTAACAGAATAAAATATGCAGGGCCATAAAACAAGTGTTATTGATTAAGAAGGGGTCATAAACTAAGACTCTGCCAGCTGCCCACTAGCACCCTTGAGACAGCCATTGGCTATATGGTATTCCGCTTTTCAGAAGAGAAGGGTGACAAGTGCTCCAATGAAGGAGGGAGTTAGTAGCTGTAGTTCACTGTTTGATTATTTAAATATGCAAACATCCAAAAAAGGAGTGCGTCAATATGGATCTCACAAGTGAAACTGAGACCCACCTCATTTTGATTAAAGCTGTTGGCAAATTCCAAAAAGGCACCCTTGCCCCTATACTAAACCACAAAAATATAATCTATATAATGAATAGATCAATAGATTCAGTGCCCTCCATAACTTGATAACCAAAGACCAGTGTCTCCTCCCACTAGCCCTGGGGTTGCGTACATTGGGGCATAGGAACACCCTATCTCAGTGTCTCATAACTGGTGGAAGACGTGCCCATTAAACAAGAAGGTTGTTCTGGTAAGGACAAATTCAAGTAGTACCGTAGTAGCATAAAGTGATTACGCGCCCTACACTGGCAACCCCTGCAGCAAAAAAATTTGCTACTGCACATAGTCCAAATTCATGTAAGATCGAAGAATATTTATTGTAAATATGGCAAAAGTTATTTTTTTAACTTTTATTACTTAAAAAAAAAAATTAACAAAACTTTATTGTTCTTATTTTACGTTTTCTTTTAGTCCTCCTGGGGGACCACAACTAGCGATGCTTAGATCGCTTATGCAGTATGATGTAATGCCATAGCATTACATCATAGTGCATTCTGACAGGCAGCCTATCAAGCCACCCCACCCGAATGGCTTAATAGGCATTCTTCCATGACAGCCCTGGGGTCGTTCAGAAGGACCCTGGCTGCCATGATCCCTGCACGGCTCTCCCAATCTCACTGCGGAGGGGCCGTACGGGACCCCCGAACATCGTTCAGGGGGTTTAAATGCCGCTGTCAGATTTGACAGTGGCATTTAAAGGGTTAGCAGTCCCGATTGGCCACACAGCCGAACGGGGCTGTTGCCCGCAGGTGTCAGCTGTAATAAACAGCTGATACCTGTGATGTATTGAAGGAGATAGCAGCGCTATCTCCCTCCATACATGTCCTGCAACAGCAGGATGTAAACACACTATAGCGTGGTCACTAAGGGGTTAATAATGTATTAAGTTCTGTGCCTGGGGAGCTTGATTGCGTAGTGGGTAAGACATTCCTAGAAATTACAATTTTGGGTTACTCAAACTCGCATGAGAGTCATTTCCTCTGCCTCTACTCCTATTTCCACTACTTCTATTTTTCCCACTAGGGGTTTAGTTGGATTCACTATCAGAAACCAGAGTAATTTGTAGGCCAAGTGGTACAATCCCGTCTCAGATAGTTTTCCAAATTTTGCACTTCCCACCATGATGATATTTGATCTTTATAGACTTCCTTGAGTTCACAGAAGGCAGTTTTAAAGGAGGGGATATATTTCTTATGGGCAAATAGTCTGTATGAGAAGACATCTTTGGCTTCCAGGAGCCAAGCGTTAGTATCTAAACTACTGGAGAGAAAACCAGCCATACCCTGATAAATGCGGAAAAATCCCAAGGAATCCTTACATAGTATGGATTCTATACTATAAATTCACCTAAATTCATTGAGCTATGCAGTAATTATGTGCAATTTATGATCATATTGCATGTATTTCATTAAGAATTTAAAAAAAAATTTTTTTATTGAAGACTACGCCAAGAAGTTGTTCTATTTTTCTTTGGAATCGGACCTAATTGACCTATCATTTCCCACAAGTTATCTGTGCTATTGGTTGGTACCTCTATTATTGATGGCACTTTCATTTTCCATCTCAAGACTGGAGACAAAGATAGCAGATTGGTACAACTGTTGCTGAGGCAATTGTATGATGCCAGAAGACATTCCTGCAATGCTCCTCTGCAGTAGAGGCTTCGGGCATCGTACAAATCACATTTCCCCATGTGGTTGCTTGATTTTTGCCTTGGGAGATGACAGACAGCTTAGTCAGTGTCAACTATAAAGTTTAGTGGTGAAAAAATAAAGGTTTGCAAAAGTTTTTCATGATTTGCACTGAGTCCCCTTGTTCCAGTGATCGCAAATTTTACAGCAAGAGCATTCTAGAGAATTATGTGCTTCTAATTTTGTGACAACAGTTTGTGAAAGCTTCATGCTATTCCATCGTGACAATGATTCAATATGGAAGAACATGACTAGTCTGGACCTCAAGCTCATCAAACAAGTTTAGATTGATTTAACCAATGTTTAAATCACATTCCTTAAAATTCCTTATCATCTGACATCAGTAGTACACAAATGGTGATCTTTTGCCAAAACGGAGTTGAATCTCAGCAGTTTAAAAAAAAAAAAAATCCCGGAGGACTTGGGATTGTTTGAGTTGAAAGAGTAGTCTTAAGATACCTTTAGTTGACTATCAGTCTAATAATCAACAGTTCAAAAGGCATCTGGTATAAAGCCATGCTATTTAAACGACTTGTAAATAAATTTGCATGGAGATACTCTCTATGTAGAGCCTCATGTGGAGCAAAGTGTTAGGGCGCCTTCACACTGGCAATCGTGATGTTGCTGCATTTTTCTAATGTGAATGTGAATAGGACAATAGGACTTTCTAATGTTAAAAACGCATCACACAAAAATCGATAGAGGGACATTGGTACATGCAGTCTGAGGAGAATCTAACGCTGCTTGGATTTTTTTTTTTGGTTCCTCTGAAGTAGCTATGACGTCATGCAATCTTCCGTGTGAACAACAGCTATATATATATATATATATATATATATATAAATAATGAACAAAAGAAAAAACAGGGGACTGCCTCTATGTCAAGTAAAACCTTAATCTTTAAAGGCTTCTAAACCCTGCTGGAGAAATGCCTCTTGTTTACATACAGTACATCTTATGCTATTTATTATAAAGGCTGCAAATAGGCAGAAGCAGTAAAACAAATTTGTACTAAGGCCAAGCAATCAGATGTTTCACATATGTGGCTACAAATTATGACAGGAACTGATGATGATGTTAATACGTTTACTAGGCAACAGTGGCTCTTTACAGAGTTTAACTATTCATAGACGGCTTGTTAAAAATAGGGAATCCTAAGTGTATAATTATTCCTTGTAATCATAGATCAGATGTTTTATACATGTCTTCTTTGATATAGTATACTATGAGATGATACAGTGAAAATAGTATCGTTAGTCTAACTATGCTTTACGGTGTACAAAAAGCATAAAAAGAGGAATGTTCTGTTTAAAGAGAAAATTAGTTTTCAGGTTCATTTTATAGTCAATAATCACCTTTTCTGCATATTTCTGATTGTATCAGTCTCAGCAACTGCTGTGCAAGTTTATTTACTTGTGTCTTAACTAGAGATGAGCGAGCGTACTTGTCCGAGCTTGATGCTCGTTCGAGTATTAGGGTACTCGAGATGCTCGTTACTCGAGACGAGCACCACGCGGTGTTCGAGTCACTTCCATTTTCTTCCCAAAAACGTTTGCGCTGTTTTCAGGCCAACAGAAACGCAGGGAAGGCATTACAACTTCCTCCTGTAAAGTTCCAGCCCTATCCCACCCCCCTGCAGTGAGTGGCTGGGGAGATCAGGTGCCACCCGAGTATATAAACTGGGGCCGGCCGCGGCTCGCCACAGATGCACGCTGAGAGACATTAGGGAAAGTGCTGTCCTGCTGTAGCTGCTATAGGGAGAGTGTTAGGCTGTTATCTTCATCTTCAGGAACCCCAACGGTCCTTCTTAGGGTCACATCTGACCGTGTGCAGTACTGTTGAGGCTGCTTTTAGCAGTTTTGCACATTTTTTTTTTTGTATATCGGGCGTGCAGACCATAGCGTCCTCAGTCTGCAGTCATTTTACTGAGTATAGGGGCAGTACTGGTGAGGCAGGGACAGTGGTACAGGGAAAGAGATATACTGGCTATATAGGCAGTGGGCTTTTTCAAAAAAATTGGAAAAAAAAATCTTTGGGCTGCCTGTGACCATGTTCAGTTTACTGCATGTCTGCTGGGGGTAGTAGTCGCTCACTATTACCCAGCTAGGTGTTACTGCAGCCTTGCGCATAATTTTTTCTGGCTGCACTGTGCTTTCAATAACAACAGTCATCCTCCAACAGGGAAATCCATATACAGGCTATATAGGCAGTGGGCTTTTTCCCAAAAATTTGAAAAAAAATACTATATTTGGGCTGCCTGTGACCGTCTTCAGTTTACTGCATGTCTGCTGGGGGTAGTAGTCGCTCATTATTACCCAGCCAAGCCTGTGACCGTGTACAGATTACTGCGTGTCTGCTGGGGGTAGTAGTCACTCATTATTACCCAGCTAAGCGTTACAGCAGGCTTGCGCATAATTGTTTCCTGGCTCTGCTGTGTTCGTTACATGATCGCCGTCATCCCGCCAGAGGGAAAGAGTATACATATATACGTTGCATACGGTGTCTGTCTGGTTTTTCACCTCACCATTTTAAAAAATGGAAGCAAAATACTTAAGACCTACCACTGGCCTTTGGCCACTTGACTGGTTCTGCGCTGTGAATTCCAGTAGCTCAGTCATACGCACCTAGGTCTGACTACAGACTTGCGCATAATTGTTTCCTGGCTCTGCTGTGTCCGTTACATGATCGCCGTCATCCCGCCAGAGGGAAAGAGTATACATATATACGCTGCCTACGGTGTCTGTCTGGTTTTTCACCTCACCATTTTAAAAAATTGAAGCAAAATACTTAAGGCCTACCACTGGCCTTTGGCCACTTGACTGGTTCGGCCCTGTGAATTCCAGTAGCTCAGTCAGGCACCTAGTTCTGACTACAGGCTTGCGCATAATTGTTTCCTGGCTCTGCTGTGCGTTCCATAAGCGAAGTCAGCCTCCAACCACAGGCCAATAAGCGGCACATTTAATTACAGCGTTTGTTTCTGCTCTACTCGTAATACACCATGCTGAGGGGTAGGGGTAGGCCTAGAGGACGTGGACGCAGGCGAGGACGCGGAGGCCCAAGTCAGGGTGAGGGCACAGGCCGAGCTCCTGGTCCAGGTGTAATGCAGCCGACTGCTGCGGGATTAGGAGAGAGGCAAGTTTCTGGGGTCCCCAGATTCATCTCACAATTAATGGGTCCATGCGGTAGACCTTTATTAGAAACTGAGCCGTGTGAGCAGGTCTTGTCATGGATGGCAGAAAGTGCATCCAGCAAACTATCCACCGTCACCACCCAGTCTTCTACGCCGTCCACTGCTGCATCCCTGAATCCTCTCGCTGCTGCTCCTCCCTTCTCCTAGCCTCCTCCCTCCCAGCAAATGACACATTCAGAAGAGCAGGCAGGCTCCCAGGAACTGTTCTCGGGTCCCGGCCTTGAGTGGGAAAAAATGGTTCCTCTCCCACCGGAGGAGTTTGTCGTGACCGATGCCCAACCTTTGGAAAGTTCCCGGGATCCGGGTGAGGAGACTGGGGACTTCCGGCAACTGTCTCAAGAGCTTTCAGTGAGTAAGTAGGACGATGACGATGAGACACAGTTGTCTATCAGTGAGGTAGTAGTACGGGCAGTAAGTCCGAGGGAGGAGCGCACAGAGGATTCGGAGGAAGAGCAGCAGGACGATGAGGTGACTGACCCCACCTGGTTTGCTAAGCCTACTGAGGACAGGTCTTCAGAGGGGGAGGCAAGTGCAGCAGCAGGGCAGGTTGGAAGGGGCAGTGCGGTGGCCAGGGGTAGAGGCAGGGCCAGACCGAATAATCCACCAACTGTTTCCCAAAGCGCCCCCTCGCGCCATGCCACCCTGCAGAGGCCGAGGTGCTCACAGGTGTGGCAGTTTTTCACTGAGAGTGCAGAAGACTGACGAACTGTAGTGTGCAAGGTTTGTCGCGCCAAGATCAGCCGGAGGAGCCACCACCACCAGCATGCGCAGGCATATGATGGCCAAGCACCCCACAAGGTGGGACGAAGGCCGTTCACCGCCTCTGGTTTGCACCACTGCCTCTCCCCCTGTGCCCCAACCTGCCACTGAGATCCAACCCCCCTCTCAGGACACAGGCACGACCGTCTCCTGGCCTGCACCCACACCCTCACCTCCACTGTCCTCGGCCTCATCCAGCAATGTCTCTCAGCGCAGCGTCCAGCTGTCGCTAGCGCAACTGTTTGAGCGCAAGCGCAAGTACGCCGCCACGCACCTGCACGCTCAAGCGTTAAACGTGCACATAGCCAAATTGATCAGCCTGGAGATGCTGCCGTATAGGCTTGTGGAAACGGAGGCTTTCAAAAACATGATGGCGGCGGCGGCCCGCGCTACTCGGTTCCCATTTGCCACTACTTTTCCCGATGTGCCATACCAGCCCTACATGACCACGTCTCCCGCAACATTGTACGCGCCCTCATCAACGCGGTTACTGCCAAGGTCCACTAAACAACGAACACGTGGACAAGCACAGGCGGGCAGGGCCACTATATCTCCCTGACGGCACATTGGGTGAATTTAGTGGAGGCTGGGACAGAGTCAGAGCCTGGGACCGCTCACGTCCTACCCACCCCCAGAATTGCGGGCCCCAGCTCGGTGCTGGTATCTGCGGTGGTGTATGCTTCCTCCACTAAACCACCCTCCTCCTCCTACGCAACCTCTGTCTCGCAATCAAGACGTGTCAGCAGCAGCACGTCGCCAGCAGTCGGTGTCGCGCGGTGTGGCAGCACAGCGGTGGGCAAGCGTCAACAGGCCGTGCTGAAACTACTCAGCTTAGGAGAGAAGAGGCACACGGCCCACGAACTGCTGCAGGGTCTGACAGAGCAGACCGACCGCTGGCTTTCGCCGCTGAGCCTCCAACCAGGCATGGTCGTGTGTGACAACGGCCGTAACCTGGTGGCGGCTCTGCAGCTCGGCAGCCTCACGCACGTGCCATGCCTGGCCCACGACTTTAATTTGGTGGTTCAGCGGTTTCTGAAAAGCTACCCACACTTGTCAGACCTGCTCGGAAAGGTGCGCTGGGTCAGCGCACATTTCCGCAAGTCCAACATGGACGCTGCCACCCTGCGGACCCTGCAACATCGGTTTAATCTGCCAGTGAACCGACTGCTGTGCGACGTGCCCACACGGTGGAACTCTACGCTCCACATGTTGGCCAGGCTCTATGAGCAGCATAGAGCTATAGTGGAATACCAACTCCAAAATGGGCGGCATAGTGGGAGTCAGCCTCCTCAATTCTTTACAGAAGAGTGGGCCGGGTTGGCAGACATCTGCCAGGTCCTTGGAAACTTTGAGGAGTCTACCCAGATGGTGAGCGGCGATGCTGCAATCATTAGCGTCACCATTCCTCTGCCATGCCTCTTGAGAAGTTCCCTGCAAACCATAAAGGCAGATGCTTTGCGCTCGGAAACGGAGGCGGGGGAAGACAGTATGTTGCTGGATAGTCAGAGCACCCTCATGTCTATATCTCAGCGCGTTTTGGAGGAGGAGGAGGAGGGGGAGGAGCATGAGGAGCAGGGGGAAGAGACAGCCGGACCCACTGCTGAGGGTACCCATGCTGCTTGCCTGTCATCCTTTCAGCGTGTATGGCCTGAGGAGGAAGAGGAGGATCCTGAAAGTGATCTTCCTAGTGAGGACAGCCATGTGTTGCGTACAGGTACCCTGCACATATGGCTGACTTCATGTTAGGATGCCTTTCTCGTGACCCTCGCGTTACACGCATTCTGGCCACTACGGATTACTGGGTGTACACACTGCTCGACCCACGGTATAAGGAGAAACTTTCCATTCTCATACCCGAAGAGGAAAAGGGTTCGAGAGTGATGCTATACCACAGGACCCTGGTGGACAAACTGATGGTAAAATTCCCATCCGACAGCACTAGTGGCCGAAGGCGCAGTTCTGAGGGCCAGGTAGCAGGGGAGGCGCGGAGATCAGGCAGCATGTACAGCGCAGGCAGGGGAACGCTCCAAGGCCTTTGCCAGCTTTATGGCTCCCCAGCAAGACTGTGTCACCGCTCTCCAGTCAAGGCTGAGTCGGCGGGAGCACTGTAAAAGGATAGTGAGGGAGTACGTAGCTGATCGCACGACCGTCCTCCGTGACGCCTCTGCTCCGTACAACTACTGGGTGTCGAAGCTGGACACGTGGCCTGAACTCGCGCTGTATGCCCTGGAGGTGTTGGCTTGCCCTGCGGCTATTGTCTTGTCAGAGAGGGTGTTTAGTGCGGCTGGGGGAATCATCACGTATAAGCGTACCCGCCTGTCAACTGACAGTGCCGACAGGCTTACACTCATAAAGATGAACAAAGCCTGGATTTCCAGAGACTTCTCTTCTCCACCAGCGGACAGCAGCGGTACCTAAACAATACGTAGACTGCACCCGCGGATGGAAGCATCGTTCTCTATCACCATAAAAAACGGGGACCTTTTAGCTTCATCAATTTGTGTATTATATTCATCCTCCTCCTCCTGCTCCTCCTCCTGAAACCTTACGTAATCACGTCGAATGGGCAATTTTTCTTAGGCCCACAAGGCTCAGTCATATTACTTTTGTAAACAATTTTTATACGTTTCAATTCTCATTAAAGTGTTGAAGCTTGCACCTGAACCAATTTTTATTTTAACTGGGCTGCCTCCAGGCCTAGTTACAAATTAAGCCACAGTAACCAAAGCGATTAATGGGTTTCACCTGCCCTCTTGGTTGGGCATGGGCAATTTTTCTGAGGTACATTAGTACTGTTGGTACACCAATTTTTTTGGGCCCTCGCCTACAGTGTAATCCTAGTCATTTTTATGGGCTTCACCTGCACTCATGGTACAGCAAGGTGTGTGGGGTTGGCCTACACTTTTGCTACATAAATGTAACTGGGGCCTTGTCTATACTGCAACTACTGAAATATGAAAGAGACTGTTATCTCCCTAAACTGCTGTAACAGGAATGTTACTGTGGCCTGTCTTGACTGCTACTACTACTGAAATGGAACTAATACTGTGCTCCCCCTATACTGCTGCTAGTGATATGTTACTGGGGCCTGTCCAGACTGCTACTACTACTGAAATGGAACTAATACTGTGCTCCCCCTATACTGCTGCTAGTGATATGTTACTGGGGCCTGTCTAGACTGCTACTACTACTGAAATGGAACTAATACTGTGCTCCCCTTATACTGCTGCTAGTGATATGTTACTGGGGCCTGTCTTGACTGCTACTATTACTGAAATGGAACTAATACTGTGCTCCCCCTATACTGCTGCTAGTGATATGTTACTGGGGCCTGTCTAGACTGCTACTACTACTGAAATGGAACTAATACTGTGCTCCCCCTATACTGCTGCTAGTGATATGTTACTGGGGCCTGTCTTGACTGCTATTATTACTGAAATGGAACTAAGACTGTGCTCCCCCTATACTGCTGCTTCAAAATTGTTAGCGGGGCCTTTCTAGACTGCTACTACTACTGAAATGGAACTAATACTGTGCTCCCCCTATACTGCTGCTAGTGATATGTTACTGGGCCTGTCCAGACTGCTACTACTACTGAAATGGAACTAATAATGTGCTCCCCCTATACTGCTGCTAGTGATATGTTACTGGGGCCTGTCTAGACTGCTACTACTACTGAAATGGAACTAATACTGTGCTCCCCCTATACTGCTGCTAGTGATATGTTACTGGGGCCTCTCTATACTGCTACTACTGAAATGTTACTAATACTAGGCTCTCCCTATACTGCTGCCACGGAATTGTTACTGGAGCTTGTCTATTCTGCTACTACTGAAATGCTGCTAATACTAGCCTCTGCGCAGCCTGACTAGGGCTTGCATTGTGGGCCGAAGCCAACCTGCATTTCTTCTCGCATTCCATCAGCTCTAAGGGAGGCACTGCAATGGGTTATACTTATGTACCGTCGGTGGGTTCCAGGGAGCCACCCATCCTTTTGGGTGCACGCAGACATACCATAGGGGAGTTCGTCCTATCTGTGACAAATCTTAATTACCCAGACTGACTGGGGCATGCAGTGTGGGCCGAAGCCAACCTGCATTTCTTCTGACGTGCCATCAGCTATGAGGGGTACTGCTATGGGATTTATTTATGTACCGCCTGTGGCTTCCTGGGACCCACCCCTGCTGTGGGTGCACACAGACTTCCCATAGCGGAGTTCTACCTACCTGTGACTATGAAAATAACCCAGCCTGCGTGACTAGGGCTTGCAGTGTGGCCCGAAGCCAACCTTCCTTTCTTCTCGCGTTACCTCAGCTTTAAGGGTGGCACTGCAATGGTATTTTTTTTGGTACTGTCGGTGGCTTTCTCAGAGCCACCCCTGCTGTGGGCGCAAATTTAGTTCCCATCGCGGTGCTTTACCTGTCTGCCACTAAGACACTGAGTGACTTGGAAAGGGGACATAGTGCAGTTGATTGAGCCACCTGACACCTAGACAGAATGAACACTGTGTGGGCACATGGATTCCCCATCACTACGTAACTCTTGGTGACATTTGCAGCTCCTGACGGAGGTGGCACAGGATTGGAATGAAGGTCGAACGTCGATTTGTCTGTGATTCTCAACTGCATTGTGGGCTATCGCCCCGCCCTTTTTAAAGAGGGTCGCTACCTGGCCCTGCCAACCCTCTGCAGTGTGTGCCTCTGGTTCCTCCTCATCACAGAGGCAATTATAAATTGACATGAGGGTAGTGTGGCTATGAAGTGAGCGTGTGGCATGGGGGCAGCTGAAGGGAGCACAGTGACACTTTTGTGTGTGCAGCAGATGCTGGGTCGTGTGGGGCGGTTGGGCAGCATGTTACCCAGGAGAAGTGGCAGCGGAGTGTCATGCAGGCAGTGATTGTGCTTTGTTGGAGCTTAGCTAAGGTATGCCTTGCTAATGAGGGTTTCTCAGAAGTAAAAATTGTTGGGGGAAGGGGGGGGGGCACTCTTGCCGCTATTGTGGCTTAATAGTGGGACCTGGGAACTTGAGATGCAACCCAACATGTAGCCCCTCGCCTGCCCTATCCGTTTCTGTGTCGTTCCCATCACTTTCTTGAATTTCCCAGATTTTCACAAACGAAAACCTTAGCGGAGCATAGGTCCCATACAAAAATGCTCGGGTCGCCCATTGACTTCAATGGGGTTCGTTACTCGAAACGAACCCTCGAGCATCACGGCAAGTTCGACTCGAGTAACGAGCACCCGAGCATTTTGGTGCTTGCTCATCTCTAGTCTTAACCTCTTCAGGTCCAGGGTATTTTGAAGCGTCAAGACCAGATACTGTTTGAGCGATTATTAATGTGCAATAATTTAAAGGCTATATAACTTTTTTTATTTGCTGAACAAGCTGTTTGAATGTGCTGCTTTTTTTTTTTAATGAAAATGCCTTTTTTGTTATCATTTTTATACATATAGAAAGGAATTTACTTAAAATAACATTTCTTACTCCAGTCTTAACCCCGTAGTGACCAAGCTTTTTTTTTGTTTTTACATTTTCGTTTTTTCCTTCCCCCTTTTAAAAAATCATAACTCCTTTATTTGTCCATCGACGTCGCTGTGTGAGGGCTTCTTTTTTGTGGGATGAGTTGTACTTTTCAATGTACCATATGATATACTGAAAAAACGTTTTAAAAATTCTAAGTGGAGAGAAATGGAAAAAAAATGAAATTCCGCCATCTTTCGGCGTGTCTTGTTTCTACCAATAACGATACGATAACTTTATTCTATGGATCAGTACAATTACTACGATACCAAACTTATAGAGTTTTTTTTTCTGACCTACTTGCAATTTTTTTCAAAGATATATTTTTTAAAATTATTTTCTGCCGCCATCCTCTGTGCGCAAAGTCTTTTTTTATTTTTGTGAGGGCTAATTTTTTGCGGGATGTCCTGTAGTTTGCATTGGTACCATTTTGGAATATATACAACTTTTTGATCGCTTTTAATTTCATATTTTCTTGAAGACAGGGTGATCAAAAAAGCGCATTTCTGGTGTTTTGTTTATTTATTTTTTTAGGACATTCACCATGCAGGGTAAATAATGTGTTACTTTGATAGATCTAACTTTTACGGATGCAGCAATACCAAATATGTATTTTTATTTTATTATTTAAATTCATTTATTATAAAAATGGCAAAAGTTTTTTTTTTTTAACTTTTATTACTTTTTCTTTAATAATTAGTAAAACTTTTCTGATCTTATTTTTAATTTTTCTTTTAGTCCCCAGAGAGGACAACAACTTATGATGCTTTGATCACTCCTACAGCATGATGTATTGCCATAGCATTGCATTATACTGCTATTGGGCAGGCAGTCTATCAAGCCATCCCACAAACATGGCTTGATGGGCATTCTGCCATGACAGCCTTGCAGCCTATGCAAAAGGCTCCGGGCTGCCATGAAACACACATGGCTCCCTGCAACCTTATCACGGGGGTCCATATGGGACCCTGGAACATCATTTTGGGGAATGTAAATGTTGCTGTCAGAATTGACAGCGGCATTTATAGGGGTAACAGCTCAAATTAGCTATGCGGCTTATCAGAGCTGTTGCCACCAGGTGTCAGCTTTAAAAAACAGCAGTTGGCCTCATTGGATGAAACGAGATCCCTGTGCAATCTCTCTTTATATATAGCCCACTGATACAGGCCATCAAAAGGTGTATCGGCGGTCGCTAAGGGGGAAATGTGGTTGTCCCACTTCTAACTGTTTTGCTGCAGCTGTGTATATTTAGTAGTGCCCAGGATTGATAGTGCAGACTCAGCCTGCAGTACCAACCTGGACCACTGCACAATGTACAGAGCTGCAGCAAAACAGATAGAAATGGAACACCCCTTTGACCATAAGTACGTTGGAATAAGACGCACCAAATAATTAAGTTACAGTGTAAAGAGAATGGCCAGTTCATCCTCTGCTAAGGTGCAAAGATATGCCAGGTGGGGAGAAAAAAAGTTCCAGCATCTATATGATATGGAAATTTAAACTATCTTGCAAAATTCCGCAAATCCATGCATACAGGCAGTAACCATTTGCACATTTCCTGTATATTTGGATGTTAAAATCACCCATGTGAATAAGTTTTTAGTTTGTGAGTCTGACTTCACCCAATACTAATTGACAACTATAACAACTTTCTTTTATGATACAGGCAATCACTGTATGTCAGTGGTAGAGGCTGGACACCAGAGCAATCTCCATGAGTCCAGGCAGCAGTTCAAAAGATTTTTTAACTAAAACAAAGCATCAAATAATTTAGAACTATATCATTCCTCACGTTTTGAGCAGTGAAAGGTTAGACAAATGTAGAGTTGCGCATAGCATGCCCTTTCAAATTAAAATGACAGGCCACACCCCTTTTAAGCTAAGCCATGCCCCCTCTGTATCTTTTAATATAGGAATAGTGTCCCTGTTGGTTTTCTTAGTAGCAATAGTGAACTCCTTAATGGCCCCAGTAGTAATAGTATCCCCATAGTGGATCCAGTAGTAATAGTGGTCCTGTTAGTGGCTCCAGTAATAAAAGCGACCTTAATAATGGCCCTAGAATTAATAGTGCCCCCGTTAGCAACCCCAATAGTAATATATATAATATATACATATATATATATATTTTTTTTAAATTTTCATGTTGGGTGAAAGGTGTGACATGCCTCCTGCCACCCAGGACTGTGGGACAGTGTCTCAAATTTGAGACTGTACTGCAGAATCTGGGACAGTTAGTGAGGAAAATAGAAAAGTAACAGATTTGTGTATATCCTATGATTTTTTGGATCTACACAGGACCAAAGAAGTCATGAGAAAAGTCAATCTGTAAATGGAAGAATTATAAACAAGTTTACAATGTTGATATTATTTTATTTTACCTAATAAATCTGAATGATATTTTTCTGCTTATGGGTGTGTTGGCAGCTGAACTGAGGACACATCCAACAATTTATTTGCTTTCTTCCAACTGACAAATGATGGCAGGTGGGTTCTGGTGACCTACTGACTTTTATGGTTAGAGATGCTGTTTCCAAAAGGAGACACATAAGGTTATGCAACTGCTACAACATTTGCTGTCCAGTGTGGAGATTGTGGATAGTTGTAATGAAATAGGAATGTCTCATTCACAAAGCCAAAGACAGTTTTCTTTCTTCATTTAGTCTGATAGAAATACTGTATTATTGTTAGCTTTTGCTTTGCATTATATTTGTGTGGGTAAGTGAGCATCGGGCCCACAAGAACGTAACCCAGAAGCATAGGGAACACCAGGTGAACTACCACAGATTAGCACCTCTCCCTATCATCTAAGAGGGTAAGTGACACAGACACACCTGAGTGGGGACACCGTCCCAATAAAGCGCGGCCCAGCGGTCTTCGGAACTGGGCCCTAGCTGCTCCTAGGAACCCACGCACCCAAGTTAGGACACAAACATGCCACCATCAACAGGGAAAACTGGACAGGGTAAGAAGACACACAGAGCCATGATCACACCATACAGCAGCCAAAATGCAAACACTAGTAGCAGATGTTAAAGCTATAAATGCCAGGTATTAATTGACATTTTGCTCAAAATATGGAAGCTAGCGGGCCATTTCATAACCAGGAGTCCAACGACATAACCAAATGAACACAAATCTTTCTTGCAGCCACCACACATAGAACCTGCTCACACCACACAGAGAGAGAATGAGAATAGAGAAAGCTGAACATGCCCACACCTGGGAAGATAGGTTGTATGTGTTGCTGACCTGGAGTGATTGGCTTGCTGGAGACACACACACACCCAGCCTGCACAATCACCACACCTGAGCAGGAAAGCTGCAGATCATCTGTAGTACCACAGATCCCAGGAGACAGACATGACACTGTGTTTGTGTAGTGACAACTGTGAAGACAGCATTTCAGTAATGTAGCTACACTGACATATGGAAACATACTTTTCAAGAAAAGTGAGATACAAACCATTTATAGTCTTTCCAGTAATGCCAATATTAGATATATAACTGCCATGTCAACTTTAATTTAATTAACAATTCACATTTCCTGTTCATTTTATCTAAGATAAAGCAATGCATTTATTGCTGCATGAGAAAAAGTTGGAATGAAAATCAAACTACTAATGACCACTTGACCGTCAGTATGTATGTTTGTGTGTGGGTGCTTCTCATGCTCCGCCCCAGGTGACATAATCACCCCACCCCTTGTGACATCATCACGGTCCTACAACACATATAAAACACAGACCCTGACCAACAGAAGAACAACAAAGTTAGGGCTCTTGGAAAGGGAGGACAAAAATAATAAAATGAGAATACAACTAAGCCGTTATTATCTCAGACAAAACTCAGCAGTCCTGATAGAAGACACAGAGATCCGGTGGGCTGAAGGATCTGACGTCACTGTTGTGGGAGGAGCCTTTGTGCAGTTTGGTAAAAGAGATCCAGTGGGCTAAAGGACCTGCGGTGATGTCACTGCTGTGGGAGGAGCCATTGTGCAGTTTGGTAGAAAGTACTGTATAATTGATAAGCTGACAGCAGCCACCAGGACCTGTGATGATGTGCCTGTCATGTGATCACCTGTGTGGGTGGAGTCAGGGATCACATGATCAGGGGCTGATCACTGTATCCAGGAGTCTGCTGAGCTGGTGATGTCTGGAAATCAGTATGGATGTACCACACCTGTGTGTGTGTAGTGTGTGTGAATCAGGATGCATGTAGTAGAGCTGTGTGTGTAATGTGTGGGAATCATAATGGATATACCATATAGAACAGCTGTGTGGCGCATTGTGCCACCAGAAACACTATTACTATCATTTCCTAATAATGACTAGTATTAGCCTATCAACCAGATGTGCAAATGTGGTTATGTCTTGTTAATGATTTCATGATTGGATCTATTCTACTCATAGCCATGTCCAATCAAGTAACAGGGCCTTTTGCACACAGCAGTAACATGGCCTTTTTTATATGGAGTTTTAATGGGCCTCCCATTCTAGTATTTCTATGTTTTTCGCTTTATATGGCACAAAAAACAAATGTCTGCACTACCAGCAAATAAATTAAATGTGAAGGTGCATATAAGCTATGGCTGCAACAATTATAATAACAAACGCAGACTTTAGCACAAATACACATTTAATATCTGCACAAAACTGTACAACTGTTTATACTAACCATATAAAAATACAAGGTTCTTGGTGCAGAATTTGATCAAATTATGTGGAACTATCCGCTACGTCCAGACGAACATAAATGAATGGGTTTCTAGCTCTATAGACTACTCTCTTTGGGATAAAGCCTCCACATTCCTTCAGACGAGCATGTGTGTACCTAGGTGCACACAAAACCACGCATCTATTAGAACCATTGGTTCTCTATGATGTGTTCACATGTTCATGTTTTACAGGCATGCAAACGCACATACCTGCAAAACATAGGACATGCGTGCACCATAGGTTCTCTGGTGCACCTCAATATTCCCCAGCGGAGAGTCCCCTTGTCACTGAACACTGTGACAGCACTGTGACAGTGTTCAGTGACAAGGGGACTCCCTGCGGGGAGTAAAGAATCCCCTGCCACAGATGTGACAGCTTTGGCAGAGGATTTCTTCATTTCCGCAGGGCTGAAGAATCTCCTGCCACAGCTGTCAAAGCTGTAACAGCTGTGGCAGAGGATCGCAATGTTCTCCCATTATTTTTAATGGGACCGGCGCTTCTGCAGCCCCATTGAAAGCAATGGGATGCTGGCAAGCCCTGCAGAGATTTTCAGGAAAGGGCTTTAAATATAAGCCCTTCCCTTAAAAATCATCCCTAGAATGAGTTAAAAATAAAAACATATATATACTCACCTATCTGCAGCTGCCAAGGCTTAGCCACGTCCATCTGTGTCTTCTCCCTGCACGGTTTTAAATCTCTTTTAGCAGGCGGGGATTTAAAAGGGCATCATTATCTGATTAGCTGAGCGCTCAGCTAATGCCAATCACAGGCAGTACTCAGCCATTTATTAAATGACAGCTGAGTGCTGCCTGTGATTGGTCACAGCACTCAGCCAATCACAGGCAGAACTTAGCCATTCATTCAATGTGAAGGTTCAGCTATAGCTATAGCTGTGACAATTACAGTAAACAACACAAAACCCAAAGAGATATGTCTATAGACATAGGGATACCTAGACACAGCAGATTGGCCCAGTTAATTGGTTCAAATTCCACACCAAGAACCTTGTAGTCTTTATGTGGTCAGTATAAACAACAGTTGTGCAGTTTTGTGCAGATAGTAAATGTGCATGAGTGCTGAAGCCTGTGTTTTATTGCTGGATTCATATGGCCGCACAATTAGTTTTTTTCTGTCAAAAATTAGGATATTCTGCATCAGATGTCACATATATGAGTCTTCTATAACTACAAACATTGCTTCTATGGGGAGAATAGCTCTCTACATACAGCACCCCAATAAAGCCTGTACAAAGGGTTTTGCTCATCTCGATCGACTGGGCAGAAACATCGCCATGATTTTCGCCAGATCAGATCTGATATAGCTAACGCGTTTTTTGGTAAATGCCTGCTACAGAGGTCAGAATGCAGCCAATCAGCAGCCAAATCACCTTGATGATATCACCAAATGTGTCCTCCATCTTGTATATGGGTGGCAGTTTCATTAGATGCCTGTATCACATGACCTAGCCATTTATAACATAGGCATAGTATAACCAGTGGCCATTTTGCAGATGAGCACAGGACAGCGATGTTGCATCATGTTTATATGCCTATATAAAATGTGGTCTGTTGTTATAGAAAGATATTCTGCAGAGGAAATATTGCTGCTGATATGTCTGTTTGCATACCAGCAGAGAAGGTAAACAGGGTTGTTTAGGTGAGACAAGAGAAAGAAGCTGCATCATGTTTATGTGTGGATGTACTCAGACATGGCGTTGGCTCCTGGCTTCTGGCTGTCTAAGCTGGATAGTGGCCAGAGCTTGCACAACATGCTTAAAGCTGCTGTTGCATGGAACGATTATCGTGTGAACGACGTATCATTCGATGTAAACATGCAGTTGTTCAATTATGAATGGCTGCCTGCTTAGTATGAATGGAGGTGGGTGGGATGGAATGATACTTGGCCCGCTCCACCTCCATTCAGCCAGTGCAGTCAATCATGCTAGTTCCTGCGCAAAACCACAGGAATAATTATTGCTGGGTCAGGCATCTGTTGCATGACAAATCATCCAACGTAAAAGCACCCTTAGTGGTACTTATGTACCCCGCTGTGAGTTTGCTATAAGCATAGCTGGGGTATGATAACTTACAGATGCTTCCATCTGTCCATGAACAATGTGGATCACCTGACATTTATTAAAATAAACCAGGCATGGATTTCACATGACCTCTGCACCCCCATGGCAGATTCCACTGATTAGTTACCACACTGGCAATTTTTACTCAGATATGGCTGAGCATAGATTTATATCAAAGACCCCACTGTGCCCTCAAGGTGCTGTTGCTACTGATGGTGGTGCTACTGGTCTCCTTTTTTTCTCTCTTCCACCATGTTTCCTCCTCCTACTTCCCCCCCAAATGAAAAATATGCCAATATGTCAATATGGTAATAGAGAGCTACAGCTCTCATGTTTCCACAGGTAGCACAATCTGCCCGTAAGTAGCTGTTTCAACTAGTAGTGGTGGTACTGTTGCTGTTCTCCTGCTTCCACCATGTTTCTTTCTTTTACTTACTCCCACTCGATGAAAAATAAGTCAGTTTGGAAATATGGAGTGTTAGGCTACCCATGTCTGCTGCCCTCTTGCTGTTCTGGGCAGACGCGGGCATCAATCTGCTCCTCCTGTACTCCTGTATGAATGGGGTCATAGCTGTGTACTTTCCATCAGCACCGCAGGAGTTAATCCTCACCAGTGCCCTCCGCCCAGCTGCAGGGTAACAGGCTATAGCTCTTTTATTTAGCTGAGGTGAGGATCGTCCTCCTTGCCTGAGTATTGCTGTGCCTTTGTCTCAGTCACCTAGCAAAGATCTCTAACTTCTGAGTTCTGTGTCTGCCTCGACTTCTTGGACTTTACCTAGATTAAGTGTGTACTCTGCCTGCTCCGTCATTGGATTTTCATGAGGAGCACACACTAAACTCAAGATGTTGTTGCTGGTGGTGGTCGAACTGCTGCTTCTCCTGCTTCTGCCATGTTTCCTCCTTCTAATTCTCGCAAGATTAACATTTTTTAAAGCACAAGTTTCTCTACAACTGTTCCTTGAAGAAGGTTCATGCTTGAGTGTTCTGTTTACCTGGTAGAATTTGTCCTTGGAAAATTAATGACATTGCTTTTAAAACGAGCACCTCACCTGTTGTCTTGCATATGATAGCTTTTGGTAGCTCTCCAGCTTTTCCTTGGAGCAGGCACTTGCTTGAGTGTTCTGTTCACCTGATAGAATTTGTCTGTAAAAAATTCTGAGATTTCTTTTAAAACAAGCATCATGGCTACTGTCTTCTGTGGTGCAATTTTTGATCTTGGAGACCCTATGTGGGCCTTGTTTTATTTTCAGTGACACCCCTGTGCTACACATGTTCCCCACATCACTGTACACTTCTCCCTCCCAGTGTCACAGCATAGGGTCTCCCCAATCCCAGTGTAACAGCTTGTTGGATACATACCTCTCCACTACTAATAGTAATGTACCTCCAGCATGACGTAAAAAGATCCACCCTGAAATGTGTATCTATTGCTGGCTTTTAATTAACTACATAAAAGAAAAGTTGGATATTTAATCCTAGTGCCTCGCAATTCTCACTAGAGAGCTGCACGGACATACTAGTTTTCTATACTCTATAGTCTGCCCACCCTTGGTGGGTTAACCTGCTCTAAAAGCAGTTTAGATCAGTTTTCAGGTGAGGTGAGAGTGGTTCTACAGACTACCGAGAAATTTTAAAGCGTACCTGAGTTTTCAACAAGTCTTCTAAAACATAATAGATTCTCCTTACCCATTCATTTGTCGCTGTTTGTACGCTGTTTTATGTTTTTACGTTATGATTTTCAAGTGGTTTTCCCATCTTTCTGCTGCTCAGCTGTTCACAGTACACTTTTAGGCAGGGGGTGTGTTTGCACTGTCATGTACTTCCTTTTACTCACTTCCCATGCTGCATTGCTCTGTCTTTGGTCCAATCAGGAGAGAGGCAATATCTGAAAGCCCACCCCTCTGCTTTCAGGCATTCAGGGACATTCTGGCCAAATAGTTAGTAAACCCAATATAATATGCACACACTTACACACATGCTGTAACAGCAGGAGCGGCAGAGAATCTGGAGATTGCAGATACTGTGTATGCAGATCCGTCAGTCTGAGTGTATGGGAGCAGCCTGTGAAGGTAGCTACTCTCCCACAGCTAAGAAAACATCCCAACATCCTAGTTACTACAGAAGTTCATTATCTAACCACAGGCAGTGGATTGCAGAGTTGCTGGAAGAAAGATCCCTAAAGGCAGCCACTTCAAACTTGATTTACAGTGGTAGAACAACAATATTTGTAATGAATGTATAGGACAAGATTGATGAGGCACACACAGGCTATTAGACGAGCATATATTGTCTGAAAAGTTAGTGTCCCTTTATTGAAAACCTGCAAACCTCTGTTTCTTACAAAAGTACATGCAATTCAATGCAATACAAAAAAGTGTCCAGTGATGCCTATAGACTTTACGTTGCACCCCTGGAAGTAGAACCCTTTCAGGGCAATCAGGGGAAATGTTTGTGAAAAGTTTTCTTGCTTTCATGGGATTTTGTCCTGGTTTTGCTACAAAATATAAGACCACATTAGTCAATAAGAAACTTACTTTGTACTTTTTATAAGTATGTTGCATGGGATGTGAAGTCTTAACTTCCACCTTTTAAAAATGTATGTCCTAAATCAGAACGGTCACCATTACGCTCTATAGATTTAGTGCATTTTCGATGAATTAATATCCCTCACAGGTTTACTGTGGCATACAGTATATGGATAGCTTAGTTGTAAGATTTCCTTCATCCATCCTTCCTCTTAATTATAACTTATTGCAGTCCTTCTTGTTTACAATTCAGCCATTACTGGGCCTCATTTCTTTATGTCTTGTTTCAGGGTCTGCCTCGAATTTTCCGCACATACTAATGATGATGATGAATTTGTCGGCGCTTACTGTGCACAAGGAAGTGTTTTCTTCTTGGAGGGCTGTATCTTTGTCATAAATAACTTAGAATAAGGACACAAAGAGAACTCTTTGACCTGTCTTTATCTGTGTTCCACTTCGTAGTTGACATCACTGTTGGAAAATGCATGGAATGTGGTGTAAAGCAGCTATGGGAAGTCTTGCTAATATGATTTACAGCTCTGATGGCGGTGGTGGTGGGGAATATAATAAGTGCTGGCTGGATCTTCAAAGTGAAAGGGCATCGCAGGTGCACCCTACTAAGAACACAGCGAAAACTTTGTTTTGCATATGAATATCATTCTGAATCTAAAATCTATGAGTACAGCTCCTATAAAAGGAAAACTTGAAAGATTTAACAAGCAAAGCAAACTTTGTATCTAATGACAAAACTAGAGATAGTTTAGTCTGCTGCGTCAAACTAACTCATAAACATTTGTGTCTCGATGACTCAATCACATGGCCATTACCTCCCTAGTTTTGTTTGGGTCCATGTAAAGTCCATCAACTTTTGTCTTCTGTGACGTATAAATATTTTGGTTATATAACAGTGAAACATTACTTCATATATACATAGAAAGCTTTGGGAAAAGGTTAAGCTACTATTTCAGACAGTTTTGGCTTCCCTCACATGTCCTATTTTTCTCCTACCACAGTGGGTGTGTAGATGAAAGTCTTTACAAAAAATAACATATGCTGAATAAAACCTGACTACAAGCAGCCCTTAACTAGTCTGTAGAGAACAACAACATGGCTATTTATCATACAATATATAAAACACATCATTTTGACCATTGAAATAAGTGGAATTTTTTAAGCAAAATGCAAAAGCTCGCCCCACAGCTTGAATAAGTAAAAATATCTGGAAACGGCAAAGAGTTAATAAGATAAAGTAGAATGTTGGCAATCGTATAAATGAATACTTTCCATTTTTGTGCAGTGTAAATACATTTTTTCCATAGAAGGCTGCCAGTATGGTGGCCAACCCTTTGAAAACTTCTGAACACGTTGTAAAAATAGGTGACTTTTGGCCAATCTGCGCAATAAAAAATTGATTCATCTGTGATCATTCTGAAGCTTCTGCAGGTTGCTGTGTTTGTAATTATCAGAATTTTACAGTTCACAGTAAGGCTAGGTTCACATCTGTCTTGGAGCAGGTCATTTATGGTTTTCTGCTCCTATGATAGAACGGAACACGGGAAATGAGAAGACAGATGTGAATCCAGCATAAGTGTTACTCCCTTGTTTATGTTGCTATTCCAGTCAATAGATGTATATTTATGATTTACTTTAGCTTTTCAATTTGCCACCAAAAGTTTGGAAAATTGTATTCCCCCCCCAAAAAAAATCTGACTTTTGGGGGGCTTTGAGCATTCATTGCGTACATTACTTGCGGATTTTTTTCATTCTTAAGGCCTCATGTCCACGGGCAAAAGAAGAATTAAAATCTGCAGCGGATTTTAACTCTTCTCCCACCGCGGATCCGCACCCCATAGGGATGCATTGACCACCCGCGGGTAGATAAATACCTGCGGATGGTCAATAAAAGTGATTTAAAAAAAAATGGAGCATGAAAAAATCTGGACCATGCTCCATTTTCGTGCGGGTCTCCCGCAGGAAGGCTCCCGCAGGCTTCCATTGAAGCCTATGGAAGCCGTCCGGATCCGCGGGAGACCTAAAATAAGAATATACTCACCTGCTCCTCATCTTCCCTTCGCCACGGCTTCATCTTCTCTCCGTCGCGGCCGGATCTTTTTTCTTCGGGCCGGTGCATGCGCGCGGCACGCAACCGACGTGCCATGCGAGAGGTGAGTTTATTCTTATTTTATGCGCTCATGTCCGCGGGGCAGGAGGGACCCGCTACGGATTCTCCATGGAGAATCCGTAGAGGGCCTGATTTTCCCCGTGGACATGAGGCCTTAAAGGGGTTGTCCTGCGAAAGCAAGTGGGGTTCAGCACTTCTGTATGGCCATATTAATGCACTTTGTAATATACATCGTGCGTTAAATATGAGCCAAACAGAAGTTATTCACTTACCTGCTCTGTTGCTAGCGTCCTCGTTTCCATGGAGCCGTCTAATTTCAGCGTCTAATCTCCCGATTAGATGCGCTTGCGCAGTCCGGTCTTCTCCCTTCTGAATGGGGCCGCTCGTGCTGTAGAGCTGCTCCTCGTAGCTCCGCCCCGTCACGTGTGCCGATTCCAGCCAATCAGGAGGCTGGAATCGGCAATGGAACGCACAGAGCCCATGGTGCACCATGGGAGAAGACCTGCGGTCCACCATGGGTGAAGATCCCGGCGGCCATCTTCGCAAGGTAAGTAAGAAGTCACCGGAGCGCGGGGATTCGGGTAAGTACTATCCGTTTTTTTTTAAAACCCCTGCATCGGGTTTGTCTCGCGCCGAACGGGGGGGCTATTGAAAAAAAAACAAAACATTTCGGCGCGGGACAACCCCTTTAAGTGTAGCTTGCTTTTCAAGCAACTTGTGCTTATGTGATATTGACTGTGATAACTAGCAAAAGTGCAATTTACTTTATCTACATAAAATGATGTTTGTGCCAAAAAATCCTACTCACGTGCTGACCATTAAAGATCTATTTCTAATTTGCTGTCCACAGACTATTGTCAAGTGATGCCTGTCACTAGTAGACTACATAATAAGATGGAGAACAGTAAGTAAAGGAGGGCAATGACTCATGCTGTCCATGGAAGTCTATGGTGAGGTGAGGGGAGGGGAGAGGAGGAGGAGAAAGAGGGAGACAGTAGTGCAACGGGTGACAAGCGGTAAGAGGTTTCTAAGATGTGGCTGAGGAGCCGTGTCATGGTGGCAATGAGTGCAGCATGCTCTTTGTAATCTTGTGCACTGTTGAAGGTATACAACAGGATCGAGAAGAATAATAGAATTAGGTGATCGTGACGCCAGTGCCTGGATTAAGAGCATTTGGTAGGGAAATAAGACTAACACACATATGTAGGTAAATGACAGGCACGCCATTTATTTTCAGGCTTGTGGTTGTCTGCATTATTCTTACCCTTCAAAAAATTGCATATACAACTTGCATATGCAGTTTTAGACTTTATACACGGATAAACAAACTCTGAGGAGACAGCATCTGAGCTAAGGAAGAGAGAACTGACAATAAATACCCTTTATAAACCCCACTAACAGTTTTTCTATTCCTGAAACACTGTGCTCAATCTTTCTCTAGTACTCACAAACGTCTGTGAAGATTCTATACTAATTGTCTGAAGTTGTCTTCCTTTAGATAGCAGTGCTGGCTTGAACGGACATCAGGTTTGGAAAAACAAACTTTCTCTCTCCCTGCCGGGTGATTTATGGGCTGCTGCACACATGATTTCTTAAAAGTTTACATAACAGGTCTCTAATTACCACAGGACAGAAGAGAAGGAAGAAACTGGGTTTTGACATGGCTGTCCACTTCCTCCATGCCCATCTTGGCTACTCTCCCTCCGAGTGACTTCTACACTGCCCTACTCCATACTGTCTACTCTTCTTCACTTCCTTATTCTAACCCGGTTATCAATTTCTAAGTGCACAATACAAAATGAACCAGAGCCCCCACCTTTTCTCCTCACTCTGGGAGTCTGTCACTGCTTATCAGCTAACTGATTTACGATGGTGCCTGAACAAATTTAACTCTTTAGTTGTCTGGCACCCTCTTCTTATTAAATGAACTACAGCCTAACTACACTTTGTTAAATGAACTGGTAGTTAGAACAGTTGCTCTTAACTTGAAGGTAAAATACTTTTATCCTGTAGTGCCAGTCCAGGTCAGTACAGAAGCAGAGACTTAAACAGATGTATGGTTTGTGCTGATTGGTGAGTTCTTTACTGTGCTATATCTACTGAAATCACACTTATACTGCTCAGTACTTCAGTATTTCTCTAGTGTCCTCTATAATGTTATTTCTCTGTGTGTTGAAACCGGGGAATGCAATTTATTGTTCTTCACTCTGTGCAGAGCATAGAACGCAACATAATAGCTAAACTCCTCTCAAGAGTTCAGAGAGAACTGAAAACTGGATATACAGCCTGCAAAGGGAGGAAATGGTGAAAAATGACATATGCAAGTCATATAAAGACCAGATATAGTGTTATTCTTCATGCACACTCACATGGCAGCTGATTCTGAAAAGTTAGGTATGCTTTAAAGTTTAATGTAGTTTATGTCCCCATAAACTACATTAAA
Organism: Eleutherodactylus coqui; assembly: GCF_035609145.1. Taxonomy (NCBI): domain Eukaryota; kingdom Metazoa; phylum Chordata; class Amphibia; order Anura; family Eleutherodactylidae; genus Eleutherodactylus; species Eleutherodactylus coqui. Next base: position 120,973,647 of record NC_089837.1, on the reverse strand, counting down.
ACAAGGGGTACCGGGAGCTGTGTTTCATACCCACTCAGTGTCCCATTCCTATTCTGTGTCTCCCCGAAGTTGGTGTGTACACACAGAGTGACTCTTTCCAGATGGCTCTGTGTGTGCAATCTCCCATTCATCTCTATGAGCGAGCATGTGCACAGAGCTGTCTGAAAAGAGTCACTCTGTGTGCGTGTTCCAACTTTGTGAAGGCATAGTGCAGGAATGGGGCACCAGGCAAGTATAAAACATACCTCCTTGGACTCCTTGTTCCCTCAACTTTGAGCTCCATAACATAGCTTATGAGACTTAAAGGTGATGACAGGTTCCCTTTAAGTACAAACTTCTTCTCCAAGTACAGTCCTGAGAAAAACTTCCAGACCATTTTGGCATCTGGTATAGAAATAACTGATTCTTTAGTGTGACCATAGATGTGAGATAAATGTCAGCTAAAGACAGATTTAGACTGTCAGCCATGATTGGTCGTTCACCTTCATCCAATAGACAAATTACTGACTAATTAATTTGTTATAAGCTTGAGCCTCAGTACGCTTTAGTTTTAGTCTGCCTGTGCACTGGAGCAAAATATCACATCAATGTAGAAGATACTTCTATTGATGTGACAGATGGTGCTTAATGGAACATGTATCAGTTAGTGAACCCACATATACTGTATATCGTAAAGTAGTAGGAAGTATATCTATGCCTCAAACCTAGAAGGCAGACTGATATATTTACAAGATTGTGATACTGGATGGATGGCAGCTGGATTTATATACTCCCTTCTCTGTTAGACTTTCCAATATGATGTTAACATCTGTAACAGCTGTCAGGAATAGTTATTAAATGAATGAAAGTGAATGTCAATCTAAATTTGTTGGCTATGTTCGTAATTTGTGGTAATAAAACATTTTGAAGACTTTAGTCTTCACATTGTGAAGTACTTTTTCTTTCTATTCAGTTTTCAGATGAAAGGAACCAACGCTTGGAATTGCAGTGTATTCATTTCCATTTCAACAGAAATAATCATATTCTCCCAGAGTTTCAAAGTATACCTCCGGTGAAAAATAAAAACAATTCACAGTATTCTTAAAAATGCAGGTGCAGTACGTTTGGGGAGCATTTCTCTTCAAAAATCAGCTATTTGTGTTGCAGAAATCTTCTTCCTATTTCACTAACTAGGGCTGGAGGAAATGCGGGCATGTTGTTGGCAAGCATTCCATTCGACTGTATGTACACTCTCAGACTGCAAATACAGGCAAAAACTATGCCCCACCACTTACTTTTGTAAGGCACAGGCAGCTTTAGATCTGTGGCCTACCAGAGATTGGGAGTACGTAGTTGATGTCAGTGTCCCAGTACAGGCGGTGTGATGGTGTTACTAAATCATGCCACTTGCACCAGGCTGTGAACAGCAGGCAGCAGAACGAATCTAGCCACTTGCGGATTCATATTTTTTTTATTGTTGCCAATGGGGCGCTATTAATGTGGTGGGCAATTCAGATATTCAGAACATTGCTATAGAGGGGTACCATACTACTATGTGGGGACATAAAGGAGATATTATTACTGGTGGAGGCACAAAATGGGCACTTTTGCTAGGTGGGGCACTAAGAGGAGCATTATTATTATGTGAGGCCCAAAAGAGGCACTATTATAGAGTGGAGTACAAAGTGGGCATTATTACCATCTAGGACACTATTACTGGTATGTATGGGGGACTATAGATGTTGAGTTTGTGTAGAGCTGGGGAAAAGGTGAGGAGGATGCTGGAAAAGCAAGAGGCCAAAGATGTCTTTGCTTTAACTTCCATACAGATAAGTTGTGGTTGGAAGAAGTCTTTATGGTGGTCTGGGTCAAATGGATAAGAAATAAGGAAAGAAATGCAAAGTCTCTGTTGATTATACCAAAAGTTCACATCAAACAATGCCACAAACCAAAAAAGACACATAAAATCCATAATCCATCATTAAGTTCCAGTCACCGTCTTTTCCAGGATACTGAGAAAGCAAGATGTCAAAGATGTCTGTGCTTTAATTTCTGCAGAGATGAGTTGTAGCTGGAAGAAGACTTTATGTTACTTTGGGTCGAATGGATAAGAAAGAAAGAAAGACTGTCCCCATGGCCCAAATTCAAAACTGCCCCACCGCAAAAAAAAAAAAAAATTTCATACTCTACCATTAATTTCCAACTACAAGATGCCAAAGATATCTGTACTTTAACTCCTGCAGAGAAAAGTTGTAGATGGAAGTAGTCTTTATGGTGGTCTAGGTCAAAAGTATAAGAAGGAAAGAAAAAATACAAACTCCATGTCAACGGTCTCCACAGTCCACATCCAACACTTCCACAAAACAAAAAACCCCACAAAAGTCTATAATCCATCATGAAGTTCCAGTTGCCATTTTTTTATAGTAGCATCTGGAAAAAATAGATAATCTTCAGCCCTTCTGTAAATATGACTTGTGAAGATGCTGAAGCTTCACCTGTTGACTACAGTCTGTGTTGATAAACAGCTCACCTGTTACGATCGCGTGGGCAGGCAAAGCACAGGGCCCACATGATCGTGACCAAAGGGGACGCACACGGGTATCACCAGGGTCACACGGGACTCACACCGGTTTCAGGCAACTGACCCTGTGCTACACGGGGGATGAGCTGGCCCTACCTAAGCAGGGACATTGCCCCAATAAGGGCAGCCCAGCGGTCTTCGGATCTGGGCCCTAGCTGATCCTAGGAGCCACGCACCAGAACAGGATGCATTCACATGCCACATGACAGACCCAGAATACACCGCATACAACATGCAACCACTAGTAACAGATTGGAAGCTGAATATAAATACCAGGTATTAGTTGACATGTTGTACAATATGTGGAAGCTAGCAGGCCACTTCACGGCTCCTGATTATACTGCTAGTCCCTACACTAACCAGGAGTCCAGCAGAACCGGACACCGTTCACACCGCACGCTGCAACAGGACAGGACACAGATTGCAGGACACACAGCAAACTAACACAAAACTGACAGAATTTAAACGTACAAACGGACATGAACCAAGTCACATTGCAAACCTCACCAGACAAGCATTCATGACTACTCACCTGAGGGGCCATACAGACTGACCAGGAGCTGGGTTTATATGTGAGCACAGCTCCAGGGGATTGGCTAGCAGACAGTACCACACCCAGCCAGCTCAATCATTAACCCTGAGAGTGCTGTGCTGCTGGAATCACAATAGTACAACATGTCTCAGCAGCACACGTAACAGTACCTCCCCTTTGAAAAAAGGGCCTCTGGACCCTTTAAGCATACCCCAAAAAAATTATGCAACTCCTCCAAACCGCGCACGTGTACAGGATTTATATAAAAAGGACCTGACACCAAGGCAAAGATGACAAAATGGGAGAGAGTAAAGGAATAACTAAGCAGAACCACTGCGCCTTATACCACAAGGCCACCGAACAGTAGCCTGCATAGAATATGCACAATCCACAGGGAAAGACGGCTACCCTCCCTACTGACATAGCGTGAACAGGACTTATCACTACAGGCCTGATGCGGACGCCAGCCTGTCAGCAGAGGAAGTACACCCTGGTACCTCCCGCACAGGGGTCTACAACAAATTACGTCCGCAGGGCGCACATGCCACAAAACGGACACCGGAACAGGAATACAGCCTGAGATGGAACTCAGACACAACATGCATGCCACCAAAGTTGTATGGAGCCACCACACCCACAGTACAAGGGGAAGGACCGCCAGAACACCTATCTGGCTATAAGGAAAATCGTGGCCGGTGTCACCAGCTCGCACCACGCACACAAAAATCAGATGTTTGGAGGCCGCACCTGCCAAGGGAAAGGAGAAACCTGCGAGTGGCTACACTTGCGCGGTCACCGTACCGCACCTACTGAGTATACCACCCCAGAACACCAGGAAGGGAAGGAACAGCAGGTGTCCAAACCATCTGCAAGGAAGTATGGGGAAACTTGCTCCAACAACCGCATGCAACAGACACTACAACACAAAGTGTCTAACATACATATGAATACCAACATACACAGAACATGACTATCCACACCTGATGTCTGGCCACCTGCACAGACACTGGACCTGTCACTGTTCACACACAACATTTAATGCATACAACATATAACATACAACACATAACATACCACATACAACATGCAACCACTAGTAACAGATTGAAAGCTGAATATAAATACCAGGTATTAGTTGACATGTTGTACAATATGTGGAAGCTAGCAGGCCACTTCACGGCTCCTGGTTATACTGCTAGTCCCTACACTAACCAGGAGTCCAGCAGAACCGGACAGAGTTCACACAGAACGCTGCAACAGGACAGGACACAGATAGCAGGTCACACAGCAAGCTAACACAAAACTGACAGAATATAAATGTACAAACGGACATAAACCAGATCACACTGCAAACCTCACCAGACAAGCATTCATGACTACTCACCTGAGGGGCCATACAGACTGACCAGGAGCTGGGTTTATATGTGAGCACAGCTCCAGGGGATTGGCTAGCAGACAGTACCACACCCAGCTAGCTCAATCATTAACCCTGAGAGTGCTGTGCTGCTGGAATCACAATAGTACAACATGTCTCAGCAGCACACGTAACATCACCTAACAGCATGATAAAAAGATGATTCATTCGATGGTCTGACTCCCTATAAGGCCCAATGTCCACGGGGAAAATAAATGTATTAAATCCGCGCAGGTCTCCTGCAGGCATGATCCGCATATAAAATTGCCAATAGGATTTCATTGACCACCTGCGGTTAATTAAGATGGTATTTTTAAGCGATTTGCGGATGGCCCACGTGGGAATTAAAACGCGCAATACTTCATTTTAACGCGGATCACGCACGGATGGGCTCAATTGTCCTCTCTCTCAAATAATCTCCCGCATGCAAAAAAATACAATTAAAAGTGCATCTGCAGCAGAAATCCGCGTGGGCCATATTTTTCCCGTGGAGATGAGGCCTAACAATTGCAGTAGTAGGTAGCTATTTTACAAGGTTTTCCACTCATCAATATGATCACTGCTTGTGAAATTGATTGCAAACATCAGGATCTCCAGGTTATCTGTAGACACATAGTACAGATCATACTTGCCACAGTTATTGTCGTTAATTCATAGATAATATAGTGTCTTTAAATTACTTAAACTTTGTGGTTTGAAGCTATGATTTCAATTATATAGAACGACAATAATATATCTATTGCTTTCTGAAAGTCTCTGTGCAAGAAGAGCATATGGGCTTTTTGCTCTCTTACTGCTAATTTGCAGGCAGTAACGTGCTAATCATACAGCAGCTCTCTAGAAAATCCCTCACCAGTATGCCAATCTAAACCCGTAATTATGAGCCATGGGAATCATTAGCATCTGGCATGTTATCTAATAGACAGCAGGAAGGGCTATTTTTCTTTTAAGGTGCCAGTGCCCCCTTAGCTTACACAGACCCTATGTAGTTGTGCAACTTGCACTTGCACATATAATATGTCCAACTATATTTTTTTAGGCTAGCCAAGATAATAAAAGCTAATTTATCAATTTGAATCATAGTTACATACCATCTACTTACTTGGCAGCGGAAGAAGGGTGAGATCACAACTTTAAAAGAAGCTTTAACGATGTATGGTACAACTCCAAATGTACAAATTGTTATTGGCCGCGCACAGTCTCTGGGCACACTGGACATTTACATCACGGACTAAATAAAGTGCAGATACCTGCAACATTGTCCGTAATGCTGGTAAAGTATCTCCCAATCCTCAAGCAATCACAACAGGTTATGTATTGAGATTTTTTATAGTATTGCATAGGGGAATTATGTAGTTTCACTAAATCAATCATTAGCACATATTTTCTCTGTGGGAAATCCTTAAGACATGGTGTGTTGTAGTCCTAGAAGATTGGATAGGGATGCACTGTGCTAGTGCAAATTAAGAGGTGATCTGCAGAACTGGCACTTGATTAAAGGGGTACTGTCATTAGAAAAAAAATCAATACTTACCAATTCCTACCCAGGCAGTCTTCTTGCAGCATCTTCTCCTGGCTTCTTGAGTCCCCCGGGTCACATCACCACAAGCCAGCCGGATCCTCTACTTCCTGTGACTAATCATACATTGGAGGATTCACCTTCCTGCATGGCAATGTATGCTATGTCACTAGTGCCATAGCGCTTACAGCCTAGCAGGGAATACCGAGCTATTGTCAAGACTGTGCATGTGTGCTGTCTCTCCGCAATAGAATATAAACACTCACGCTGAGACAGCGCACATGTGCAGTCCCGGCAATAGCTCGGCATTCCCTGCTAGGCAGTGAACACTACGGCAGTAATGACTGACCTACAGGAAGAAGAATGGCAAGAATGAACGCTCCATAACAGGAAGAAGAGGATTCAGTCGTCTGGAGGTGACGTGACCTGGGGGACTGGAGGAGCCAGGAGAAGAACGGGGAGGAGAAGATGTGGTAAGAAGGCTGACGGGGGGAATAGGTAAGTATTGATTTTTTTTTCAAATGGCAAAACCCCTTTATCCTCTTAAATACCAGAGTGTTTTGACCATAAAGGACCAGATACTTTTAGGCGATTTCATGTATGTGATGGTTTTCCGGCCCTTTTTGGCTGCCTTTTTTGTGACATAAGGGACTGCTTTTAATACCTTTTTTCTGAATTTTTTTTTTCACTATGGGTAATATGTGCAAAAAGTAAAAAAAAAGATTTTTAAACTTTTTAGTTCTTTATTTTAGCAGTAAAGTACTAATTTAAAAATTAAGGTACAGAAATGGGTTTCCCGTTTTGTTTCGGACATTTTGATATATAATCTTCAATTGTTTTAGATTGAAGGGCAGCTATGGCAATGGTTTAGGTTGGCATGGCCTTTTTTTAATATATTCTTATTTTATTGCATCATTTTTTAAACTTTTTTTTGTATATATTTATAACGTCTATGCCCCCCATGACTTAATATAAATATCTAGGGGTTACAGTCCAATAGAGGAAATATCACTACAATTGCCTTTGCTCGCTACATGATGTTCTTTGAGCAATGCATAGGCTGGAAAAGAGGCGACAGAAGCAGTTATTAATGGTTTCTGTCTTCTCCTCAGGGTCCTAGGCTGTCTCTCTACATCCGAGCATCTGATTTTCTCCTGCTAGATTGCAGGAGTTTTAAAATCGTGCTGTATATTCACAATAGTGCAGGCTTAAAGCCCAGAACCAAGCTCTTTACATGTACTAAGGCGCTTCATCCTTATCGGGTTAATTATTGTGCATTACCATGATCTCTACCTAAAATATCCCTCTTTCTTTGTTAATTGTTGTCTAAACTTGTTAGATTGTTTGTACAAGTTTAGTGTTTGGGATTTTAAAAAACTTTACTCTGCAGCAGAATAAAAATTGCCACAATATTGGGCACAAATATCACAAAAACTCTTTTTTGTTGAATGCAAGTCAAGATCTACTTATTTGTAAAAACATTCACCTGTACATCGCACGGCCTGTAACTGGAATTACACATAGCCTATAGTTTTGGATGCACTTTTTGAGTCTAAACTAGCAGTGGATCTGAAGAGAAGGCCAAGTTTAAAGACAAGACTGACACTTGGCTTTTCTTTTGTATCCAGTCCTGTCCTTGGCTCAAAAAAGTGCATCAAAAACTGCCCCAAAAGCATGTGCGAGTCCAGCCTAACTGAAATATTGATTGTAACTGTGCTACAATTGGTTTTGGCCTCTGTAGTTTTCCATAAACCGAGGTCTGTAAACATCCATAATAACGTTATTACTTTTGCTCTTGACTTTTGTGGTCTTCCATGAGTCCAAGTCTGTAAACACATTTATACTCCATAAAACAATACAGAAATATATGAACTAGCATTCATGCACGTCATCCGTGTGTTAAGAGACATGTGCTATTATTTTATTTTTTTTTAGAACTTTAGCATTGCCACCTGCACTTTTTGGTTGCCTAGTAGACTTTTCCCACATGAAGTGAATGGCCTCATTTATTTAATACTGTTGTTTTCCTATGATCAATGAAAATCAATCGGCCATGATTGCAGTGTGAACAGGATAAAGAAAGTGAGAGGACAGGCTGGTGCATACAGTCTCTCTTAAATAGCTCAATTAGGTCAGCTTATCAGTCTTATTCAATTAGACTCGGAGAATTCAAGTCAGTCGAGTGAAAGAAACTTGAAAGTTATGAGACATAAAGTACTAAAGAGAACTCACTTGGAAAAAAGGATTTTCTTTACTTTTGCTAAATTAAATGCAATTCAGGAGGGCAAAATTCCCCTTGTGTGGTCTCACATAACTCCGAGTCTCAAGAAGATCTCTCAACCTTTTAATCTTTTCCTTTTATTTCTATGGATGCCTTCTACTTTATTTAGCTGCTATATAGTTTATTTAAAGAAGATTTTACATATCCTGCTGGGAAAAGGCTTTACTTATCTCACAAGATGGAATCCAATCCCATCCTTTGCACTAAATGTACAGCTCTCGCATAGATCCCAAATACAGCCCCATGCATGGAGTTTGATTCTGCTGCAGAAATCCACTGCATTTACAGTACAAGCTGTGTGGAGTAGATAATAGAAGTACAGTACCAGAATAAAGCCCAGTACATAAATACAGAAAAATAATTCAAAAGTTCAAAGTCACTTCACATTTTGAAATGCACCTGAGGCTTTATTTCTATGAGCGTATATCAGCTGGCTGTTTTCACGGCTGGCCAATATACTCTGTATCTGATGTATTGGATTCCAGTGCATCAGATCACATGGCCGTATTCCTGAGACGTAAAAGCGCCCAGCCCAGCCAATATAGCGCCGGGCGTTTTTAAGTTGGGCACAAAAGATAGTCCTAGAACTATCTTTTGGGCTGGAATACATCGGCTACTGCATGGGCTTTATGGGAGCCCATGACAGCGTACGGAGGTGGGAGGGAGTTTAGCAGTGTGGCTGTTAAACTCCCTCCCTCTACTCTCCTCCCTGCTGGCTCTTTGCAATAGGAGGTGGCTGGATGGGGCGGAGCTAGACTCTGTCCCCTCCCCGCCCCTTGTTCGCTGCCAGCAAGGGGAGGAGGTGGGACGGGGCGGTGCTTTGCCCATTGCAAAGAGCGAGCGGGGAGGAGAGCAGAGGTGAGCCTGCGAGGGGGAAGGAGGGGAAAGGGGTGACGGCATGGTGACCTCGGCGTATATATGCGCCTGGGGCACATGCCCTGTGAATGGGCGCACAACCGGTAGATTTGTGCGCCTGGTCAGGAGCTTTAATGCCCCAGATGGTAGCGTATATCAGCCGACCGTGAAAACGGCGGCCGATATATTCTCGTGGGAAAGAGCCCTTACACAGCCATTCCACATGAAGAGTGCAACGTATAGCTGCGAGTAATCAGCTTGGAAATCACATGCAACAAAGAAGAGGAAAGTCCAGCACTTCCATAAAAGCAGATTTTTCTTTATTACATCATCATCATTTAAAAGTCCATAATGCAATGCAATGTTTACGCGTTTTGAGTCACACACGGACTCAGCAGAAGGAAAAAATGAAAAACTAATTGTATTTAAAACCACAGGAACCAATCACTGTATTATAATTAGCATATGGGTGTTATCCCATAACAGCATGGAGTCATAACATACAAGGTAATATAGCCTAGCTAAGTCTTTTATAAATGTATAGTAAACCACTTCTAGATTTCAACAATTTTGGCTATCTAGTAGATAATATTAATATCCAAAATGCCTCTGTGTTGAGAACTCGTTTTCTCTAGTCTCCTTCCCTTGTTAGGGCATTAACTCTTTCAATTGCTTAAAAAAGGAAATCCTTGCAACGATCCATTGTGTTTGTCGATAAAGTGTTAACTGCTGCTGAAACATGTTTTTGTTTTTTCTCTAGAACTGAAAAATGTTCTGAAATTCTAACCTTCAACTTTTGAATAGTGCATCCCACATACATCAAATTGCTCAGTTTGCAGGTATTTAAGGTGATGTGAATTGCAGTTCAGAAACTGTTTTATATTAAATGTATTTGAACTGTCACTAAAAGAAAAGTTATGGCTCTTGTCTGCATATGCACATACATTGCACCGGGTGCCACTGCAATGTGTCTGCACTGGGATCTAAATTCACTGGGCGATAACATACTGGCCAGAGTTCTACCGCGTCTTGTAACACACCTTACACTCTCTATTAATAATTCACACAGTGTATCATCATGTGTAACAATAGGAAGATATTTATAAAACCTGTTTATTTCTGTGCACTTGTTGCTGAAGCAATACCTGTAGGTGAGATAAGAGTGAAAAGAACGTGTCCATCTGATTCAGAATTTGTAACTTTTTATTTAGACATGCAACATTGTTTATTACAAAGAAGATACAAACCATGGCTGCTACACAGAGCCACACAACGTGTCCAGCATATGTCCCGTAGTGCTCAATTATCTCATAGCAAGACAAATCTAGTAATAAACAATCTGAACAACTGGTATTTACTACCGCGTTCAGCAACAAGTTCACAGAAATAAACATGTTTTATAAATATCTTCTTATTGCTACACAAGATGATATAGTGTGTGAATTATGAAGAGGTGATGTTAGGTGGGTTGTAAGATATGGTAAAGCTCTGGCCAGTATGTTATCACCCAGTAAATATAGGTCCCAGTTCAGATGCACAAACAATTGATTGTCAGCCGAAGGCTTTCATGCTTGCATTGGCACCCGGCGCAATGTATGTGCATATGAAGACAAGAGCCATAACTTTTCTTCTAGTTAAATATAAAACAGTTTTTGAACTGCAATTCAAATCACCTAATATAATTACTTCCAAACTGTACAATTTGATGTATGTGGGATGTACTATTCGAAAGCTGAAGGTTAGAACTTCAGAACATTTTTCCATTATAGAGAAAAAAAACAAATGCATGTGTCAGGAGCAGTTAACACCTTATTGACAAACACAACAGATCTTTGAAAAAACTTCATTTTAAAGCAATTGCAAAACGTTAATGCCCCATCAAGGGGAGGAGACTGGAGAAAACGAGTTCTGAACTGAGAAGCTGTCAGCTTGTGCTGCTGGGATCTGTTGTTCTGTATGGATTTCCAGCAGCATAGCTCCATAGGTGTGGGTTAATTGAGCTGGCTGGGTGTAGATTTCTCCGGCCATCCAGTCCCCCTCGTCTGCTGCTCATGTGTGCCAGTTTCTCTGCTAGAGGAGGCTGGTTTCCCAGCTTTCACCCTATGGTTTTGCTTGCTCAAGTGTGTATAGTTGTGAATAGTGTCATGTTCTACATGTCTGTGCAGGTGGCCGGACATGAGGTGTGAACTGGCAGGTTCAGTGTGTTTAGGAGTGAACAGTGACTTGTTCTGCGTGTCTGTGCAGATGGCCAGACATTTGGTGTGAAGAGTCTTGTTCAGGGTGCATGGTGTTCTATATAGTATGCAAATCCCTGGCATGTTGGTGTGTGCTGTGTTCTGTCCGGCTGTGGATCATTTACCATCTAGTGTGAGGGAAGTGCCTAGGTTCCAGCATGGGGCCATCCCTGTCAGGACAATCGCCCTGGATGGAGGCAGGTTTCATGTGGAAGTTGTCTCGTTAGAGTAGGGACCCGTGAGACAACAAAGACCCTAGAAGTGGGCTCATGGGCTTAAGTGACTTTGCCAATTCACAAACTAATGCCTTCTACTTTTATAGCTATGCCATCTGGTTATGTATGCAGGTATGTATGGTGCAGTTTTGGTCATCAGTTCAGTTAGAGGTTAGAACACCTATCCTGGGTGAAAGTTTTCCACTGTCAATTAGGTGTCTGCTTTCATTCCTTTTGCTTTTTGCTAGGCTTTTCACAGTTGCGTTGCATTGTTTGTGCATCTCTCCAGGTCCCTTCATTCAGGGATAGCCAGGTCTGAGGTGAAGACCGTGGGGCCGTCCTTAACAGGAAACCTACCCTGCTCTTGGGGCCTTGTGTGGCACAGAGTGTTAAGGCAGCAGAATGCAGTCCTAAGCTCTAACTCATGTCCTTAAGTTTGCAGTTTCAATCCCTGCATGGTTCAGGTAGCCAACTCAAGGTTGACTCAGCCTTCCATTCTTCTGTGGTTAGTAAAATGAGTACCCAGCTTGCTGGGGGATAATAAAACAAAATTACCCGAAAGCACTGTGGAATAAGTTGGTGCTATACAAATAACAAGTCCCATCCCCCCTTTTAGGCAGGGCCCCAATCTCCCTGAGTTGTAAGGGACATGTTTCTCCATCTTCCTTCCCTGGAGTGGTGTAGTCTGTGTTTGCATTTCATCATGTCTGCATTTTGTGTGAATACTGCACGGCGTTCGTGTTGGCTTGGTGCTCTAGTGCCACATGGATGTAATAGAAGCATTTTGGATATGAAAATTATCTATCAGATATCCATAAGGGTTAAACTATAGAAGTGATTTGCTATAAATTTATTAGAGACTTAGCTAGGCTATATTGCATTGCATGTTATTATTATATGTATGCTGTTATAGGGTAACGCTCTTATACTAATTACAATGCAGTGATTGGTTTCTATGGTTTTAAATGCAATCAGTTTTTCATTTTTGTTATGCTAAGACTAAGAGCTAGAGCTAGTGTGTAGCTCAAAACACGATAGCATTGCACTGTATTATGGACTTTTAATGGATGATATACTAAAAAAGATATTGCTGAAGTTTCCTCTTTGTTATATAAATACAGCACCAGAGCCAAGCTTAGTGCATAAATACAGCACCAGGATCGAGCTCAGTACATTAATACCACACAAGATCCAAGATCAATAAAGAAATACACTGTAAAGTCAAGTCAGCCCCTGCTATTTAGGTTTGTGCATCCCAATATGAACTAAACAATGGTAAATTATGACAGAAGTTGTCAGTTCACAAATACGAATGCTACTACTATCATCATTCTACAGGTCAACAGTGACTACAGGACCGATCAGAGGCAGCCAATGGCAGAATAAACAATGACATTCTGACATGTGACTCACATGTGATGTCATTTCTAATTAGCCTTGTAATTTTCTACTCCATCAGTCCAGACCGACATGATAGTTTTTCTTGGACACAACTTGTCTCTTCAGAGGTTGCCACACAGATGTTTTTGGCTCCATGCTTTTTCATATCCTTAACCTCTATGTTAAGATAAACTCTTTTCAGTGCCACATATAGCTTCCCCTAAATACTGTATAACGGTGCAACTCACAGTGCCTCCTGAGAAACAAAAAACAAGCCACACTGCATCCTGTAATAAATATGGAGTCATAATGTTCCCCTGCAGAAATAGGCATAATGCCCTCCTTTAGTAAAAAATAGACATAATGTCCTCCTCTAGTTGTAAGTAGCCATACTATCCCCTTTAGTACTAACTATATTTTCTCCTGTGGTAGCCATAATACCCTTTTAGTAATAGCTATAATGTCCCATATAGTAGTCATATTGTACCCTTTAGTAATAGCCGTACTGTGCCTTGTAGTAGCCAGAATGTCTTCTGTAGTAATAAATAGCCATATTGTCCTTCTGTTGTAATAAATAGCCATACTGTCCCCTTTAGTAATAACCATGCTGCCCCTGTAGTAGCCATAATGTCCCCCTGTAATAATAAATAGCCATAACATCCCCTTCAATAGTAGCTATAATGTTCTCTTCAGTAGTAGCCATATTGTTCCTTCGTAGTAGCTCTAATGTCCCCTTCAGTAATAGCTATAATGTTCCCTTTAGTAGCCATAATGTCTACTTCAGTAGTAGCCATAATATCTCCTTTACTAATAGCCAAACTGTCCCCTGCAGTAGCCATAATATCCCCATATTAAAATAATAAACCTACCTCCTCCACAGGTAGGCTGTGATTGGTTAATGGAGTGCCGGCTTTCATTGGCTGACACCGCACTGAGTTAACCAATCAGAGCATTAGCTTGCTGGAGGTGAGGCATTCAAGTCCCGCATCCAGAAAGCAATGCTCTGTCGGCTTGGAGGAGGGAGCGACAGCCTGCAGCTGCGCCACAGACTGAGACACCGGTGACAGATGAGTATAGACTTTCCCCCTGAGCCTCAGCTTGCGAGTTTTTTGACTTGCAAGCAGGCTCATAAATCAGAGCAAAAATTCGGGAGAGAGCCTGCTCGCAAGTCAAAAAACTCGCAAGCTGAGACACTCGTAACCCGAGGTACCACTGTATTCTGCTGTATACAACTCTCTAATGTGGAATATCTTTAATGCAGAATATTCAAGGCAATAGTTTCATGAGGTTTTCCATTTTCAATAAGACAGTAAGATTCCTGAAGTACTCTAACTACAGACCTTAACCCTTTCCAAACCAGCGTCGGCCCTTGTCAGACATAACATTTCCCTGCATAGCTCCGCTGTCGGACGAGGGCCAACACATGTTTCTAACAGTATGCAAGGCAGTTCTTCAATTTTCGAGGATAGGATGTCCCACAAAAAGCAAGCACTCATAAAACTATGTCGATGGAAAAATAAAAAAGTTATGGCTGCCAGAAGATGGTGGCAGAAAATAATTTTATTTCTTCCATAGAAATTTTATTTTTAAAAATAGTAAAGCAAAAAATGGAAAAAAAAAGTCGTAAAGCAAAATTATAAATTTGGTATCATCGTAATTGTACTGACTGATAGAAAAATCATCATGTCATTTTTCCCACAGTGTATTCGGCCATAAAGAACCCCCTAAAGATGTCGGAATTGCAATTTTTCCCAGTTCATTCTACTTAGGTCTCTTTCACATGAGTGTATATCGGCTGCCGTTGTAATGCTCGGCCGATATACGCTACAATCTGATGCATTGGATTCCAATGCATCAGATCACATGGCCGTATTCCCGCGGCGTAAAAGTGCCCGGACGGGCCACTATAGCGTCAGGCGCTTTCACGCCGGGCCGAAAAGATAGTCCTGGAAATGCTTACGACCCTGTGAAAGAGGCCTAGGAAAGTTTTTTAGCAATGAGTACCATTAAGAAATATAACTTGTCTTGCAAAAAACAAGCCCAGTTACATTGATGGATACATATAAGAGTTGTGAATTTTTGAAAGTGGGGCAGAAAAAACAAAAAGGTAAAAAAAAAGGGCCACGTCATTGAGGGGTAAAACATCAACTTACAGAACATTTAGTGCAGGTTGACCTCATATTCAGGAGACATCATATTCAATTATGGCTTCTGCCCAAAATGCAGACAATAGAAACCACTGATTTCAATGGGTTCCCTCACATTATGCATTTTTGTGCTAAAACTTTGCGTGCGATTTTGTGGGGAAATCAATAACACCCGGGACTAATTAGGGTGCACAGCCTGTTCAATCACGGCACAGGTGTGTCCTGCGCTAATGTGAATGATCCTGACAGAGCAGAAAACTACGGTAGAATGCAACAATACATGCGCAATAATGCTCCCTTCATAGCGCAATTACGTAACGTTGCATATGTCCATGTGAATGACCCCTAACACTTAGAAGGTGATTTATATAAAACTTTACTTATAAAATAGTAGCCATTCTTGAAGATCAATGACACTTTCTAAAAAAAACAAGCTTTGCCAAACCTGAGCCAAGAACAGTATGAAGGTTACCAAAATGCAGTTCATTGACTACATCTGAAGGCTGAGGAAAGAGGTTGAAGACGTGACAGATGACACAAAAGGAGGGCCACAGTAAGGGCATCCTGATATACATGCTACACCATGCAGTGGAGCAAATAATCAGAGTTTATCACATTTTGACAAAAAGCATTAAAACACTAAAAATTTTCCAAAACCCCAGAAAAGAGACCTGAGAAACAGATGATATACCACGCCACAAAGCCTCTCCAGTCTGTCCTATTATTTTCTTCTTTGGCGTATACCATACTTTTGTCCATCCTGACATCTAATTTATTATTGGCTGCTAGCATATACGTAATACATATCAACAGTGTTCCATTCTCTCGACGGAAGTCAACAAAATGTTGCCTTTCTATTGGTCTGGTGTGTTTGGCATACCTTATTTTCAACTCTATATAGAAAAATGCAGCAAGTGTGCTTTTCTGTACAGAGAGCCATAAAAAAACAAAAAAACAACGGAAGCTTATTGATGACATATTCCACTTTATTTGTATTTTGGATGGAAGGCTCGAATGCTGTGTAGACAAAGCCTTACACTTTTTTCCAGCTCAAGCCCACTTGCTCTCATCTGGTAGAAAGGGGTTTTATAGAAACTCTTTGTATATGTACTATTTTATATGGGATTATACTGCTTTTGTTTGCAGAGGATTAACTCCATGCTGTTTGGACCAAATGCAAAATCTGAAACAGCCACCCCCCCCCCCCCCCCAACTACTGTGTTTCATTTCTAGTACTGGTGCCTTTTTATGGTGGCCTCCGGGCCCCCTTAAGCACTACGGCTTGGGTAAAACTACTTCTGTACCCTTTATAGCTATACCACAAATTACAAAGCATTTACGGAATAGTGAGTCATTTATAGTGGGTTCTAGATTGTTACTTTTTTAACTGAAGTATACTGTTGTACGCACATTTTTGTGTTTTTGTTTCTCTACTGGCATTATAAGGGAAAAACCTCACTACTGAAAATTGCATGTAAAATGCAATTTTTTTTACATGTTGTATGGTACATGTGGTTTTCAATGTGGACAATAGAGAACATTCCCTATAATTGTTTCTATATTAAAATAAACACATAAACTCAATTTCAGGAGAGAAAAAAATAAAGAAGTAAAAATAAAAAAAAACTTTGGCCTCTCAGAGTATGGCTGCTTTTTCTATAAATCCCCTAGATTGTTATTGTTTGTTTTTTGCTTAATTTGTTGTAATGTTTTATTGTACTTTTTTAATGTTTTGTAAACACATTTATCTTATCCAAATATAACAAAGGGCTAAAAGTCAACAAAATGTGTAGAGAAAATAAGGTATTGATATAACAATTTTTTAAAGTACATCAAAAGTTTGATATGTTTAGAAGAGAAATACTTTTGTTTCTGTATACATCATGCAGTGAAGTTGTCCGATATCCTAGGCCTGGAAACAATGACCTCTAAAAGACTGTTGTATATGTATGGTTTCCAGGAGCATTAAAGACTTCTCATCTTACTGAATTATTATGTCTATTGAAATCCAATGTGCCTTAATTTAATTTTTTTATCTTTTAAATTGAGGGATTATTTCTTTGCAAATGGGTAATCGAAGTTCAAAAAAGCGACTTACGTGAAGCATGATCTATACAGCTTCAGCGTGAGGAGGGCAGACTTAATCAGGTTGATTGTTCTTTGTGCCAAGTTTTCAAACCACAAACTATACATTACAAATAGCCCAGTTAATGCTGTCCACAGCTGGAGTGCTGCATATTTCAGCAATTGGTAACGTATAGCATTGTGTCCTCATGTGCTCCTTAAAGTCAGGAAAAAATATAAAAAAAAAACCTTAATGAAAGAAACGAAACAAGGGGGGCCAATATGAGGTGGAAAAAGGGGCACACATAATTTAAGCCACCGTTAATGGAAATTCACTTTCTATAGTTTATGTGATTGTTATAGAAGGGAGGAATGCACATGGATTTTATGTTACTGTGCACATTGGTTTTATTACTAGGCAACAACCCAGAGGATATTATGGCAAATCTGTTATGCTTCCCGTGCTAACATACATAAAACGCCAGGGTTATTGCAGAATTCCTTAACTGCTTTATACCCTCTAAGAAACTGAAGGAGTACAAATTCCCAGGTCGCTTCGAGAGAGGATTTAATAGCACAGGGAACACAAGAATTCTGTAAAATTTTGCAGTTGGTCACATAGGACTGATTATGAAAGCACATCTTATGTCAGAGCATTAGGCTATTTGTATCACGCTGGTATGTAAGTCTCTAACTATATCTAGAGGAAATGATTCATTCTGTTCTGTGTTTTTTTTGCTTTTTTGCCACTTTATTAAGTGTTAACTTTTCCTACCTCATTTTATTTGAAGGTATTATTCTAATTTATTTGTTAGTTAGATGGACAGCAAGAGCAACAAACAGAGAAGTCCTGAATTGTATAAGACCCGATATATCACTGGAGGGGAGGATGGCCAGACTCAGGCTTACGTGTTTTGGCCATGTAATTTGAGCAGAGTCGCTAGAAAAATCTATAATGCTTGGACAGATCAGTGGGAAAAGAAGACTCGGCTGCCAATGTACAGGATGGCTGTTACTGTCAGATCGGATACTGGCATGGATATCACACAACTGAAAGAGGCAGTGCAAACCGAAAAACATGGGAGAGAGGGAGCCTTTAGGGTCGCCGAGGGACGAGAATGACTAAACGGCGAACAACAACATTTGTTAGTTATTCCCTACATACATTATATAGATAATGTAAGAAGACTTTTCATACCTAATGTATATGAGTTTATTGTACATCCTATTCCAAAACAATGGGCATTAATATGGCGATGAGTCACCTTTTTCCCCTTCCTAACATTTTACGTACATCATAATGTTGGAACAGATGTATGGTGTAGGCTCAGGAGCTGAGTCCGCTCCATATGCAGCGGGTGCCGAGTGTATTTTACAGCTGGCACCCACCTGTAACAGCTGGGATTGGACAGAACTCCAATCTTGGGTGTTGAAGCACTTTCATGCCACAGTAACTGTGTGGTTAGACAAAAGGAAGGGGCTCCTTCTGTCACCTGATCTGTCTCCCTCACGACATTATTGTGGGGTGCTAAATTGTTGTCATGGCAGCTGGAGACCTACTAAAGATATGACATCATAGTACTTCTACTACATCCCATATCTGTCAGGGTGTAATGAAAAATTCCAGAGAAAAAGCAGTGTACAAGCCAACTTGACCACCAATAATGTAATTACTGAATGTGAACTAAATGACAATTTTTATTAAACATATCACTACATACACAGACCATGTATAAAAACATTTAAAATAGTGTCAAACAACACTTGACACAGCATCCTGTATCATCATCTAACTGGTTAATAATCACATGCATCTAAAGTGTCATACTAATGCAATAAAAGTGCATAACATGAATAAAATAAAAGTTTATTTGGTTGTACCTATAGTTCTTTGTTTATTGTGTATTAGGAGGGTGTAATAGCATGACAAGACAAGTAATATACACTGAAACATATAAGTATTGCGGTGTACTAGACAACAATCAAAATATTGCATATTTAAGTCTCATTATGGGACTTAAAAACTGTAAAAAAGTGAAAAATAGGTAATATCCCGGCACGCAGGGATTGCAGCCTTAAAACATAGAAATCCAAAAAATGTACTTTCCCTTTTCTCTGTTGAGAGTCCTCCTTTTTTCTGGTCTTCAGAGTACCACAACAATATTCTCTCAAGGGTGATGATCAACGGTCCACAGTAGAGGTGTACAGGGGACTTAAATGTATTAATAAGGTGTGCTAATACATATTAGAATAAAAAACAAAACAAGGGAGTTTACAGCTGTAGGGGTGCAACACATTTTGGAGGGGTCATCGGCTCTTTTTTCTAGCACAGAACAAAGTTTTCATCAGAGAGGTGTGTATATGGCTTTAAGGGTGTTCAGTGGTGTGGTAGGATTACCCACCAGTGCATTAGTTTTGGTGCATTAGATTGCCTTATCACTGCGTGTTACCCCACGCTGGAAGTGTAGACATGGAGAATGTTACTGGAATACATGCTTTGTGTTCCAAACAACTAGTTACCCATGGGTGGTCAGCGTGTCAGTATGTGAATATTAATGCATTCCAGCAACCAGAAGTAAAACACAATATTTATACATATTAATAAAAGAAAGTGGTTAAAAGTGCAGAGATGTGATCATGCTGATATAATAATTTTTACAATGGAAGAAACAAATATAATGATAGAAATTAGAGATAAAAATTCATACAAAATTAAAAACACTTATTAAGCATAAAAAATTATCTGTAAAAAAATTAGGAGTACTTTGCTTAAAAGTACAGTCACGATCTAGAAACATTGAAAATAAAAACTTGTGTTGGTATGGAGGAGTGGTGATTTCAGGTTGCTTTTTAATTAGGGAAGAAATTTGCATGTTGGAGGATGATAATTAAAAATGGGCTTCTATTGGGTAAAATGATTATGTAAAAATACACATTCCAGATTTTATTCCAATAGTTCGTTAAAAGTAATAAAAACTACAAAAACCAATAATAAAATCAAATAAAGATGAAATTAGAATATGGGGAATAATAAAAAGTGAATATAGATAAGATGAAATCTATTAAAATATAATAATAAAACAGTAAGAGTATCAAATATTAAAGAGAAATAAGACCAATAGATAAAATATGGGGGGATATATACTATGGTAAACGTCAGGAGTGCTTATTAAAACAGATGTGAAATATATATGTAAAATATATATAAAATACAAACAAGAATATAAAAAATAAATTGAAGCTAGAATAGAAAGATGGAGGTTTCCCCACCGGACAGGATTTAAAAAAAAAATTTTTAGTCCTCATTCAGACGAGTGTGGGTTTTTTTTTGCACGCCTATGTGCGTGAAAAAAATGCGCTCCTCACTTATGTGGAAAATGTGTGAATGGGCAAAGTTTGCGCATGAAAACTTGCCTGTTTACTGGAGCAGCTGCTCCACAAAGATCTCCTCACCACTGAACACTGTGATGATGGGACTCTCTGCGGGGATAAAGAATCCCATACAACAGCTGTGACAGCTGTGGCATCGGACCATGATGTTATCCCATTGCTTTCATTGTGGCTGGCGCTGCTGCCGCCCCATTACCAAAGAATGGGTTGAAGTCAACCCCCGCAGGGATTTTCGGGGAAGGGCTTGAAATATAAGCCTTACCCTGAAAATAACCCCTAACTGCAGAAAAAAAGATCTTAACTCACCTAGCAGCACTGTCGGGGCTCCGCGCATCTTCTCCCGGGGTCCCCAACACTGTTCTGCATCATTTAGCTGTAGCAGAGGAGCACGGTGTTCTCTATATGCCAATGGGGCTGCCGCTGACCCCATTGACAATAGGGGATAGTGGGCAGTACACTTTATGTGAACAAAAATGCGGCCAAGTGTGTTTTTTTTCAGCATGACACCCGCTTCGGTCATGCAAATTTTTGCAGGCATGCGTTTTTGAGCACATAAATTCGCACATAAAAACACCCGTCGGCCTGAGCCCTCTAGGACCAGGCTGTTTTGGTCCAAAAGGACCAGACACTTTTTAGGGGTTTTACCCATGTGGTGGTTTTATGACCATATTTTTTTCTTCAGCCACCAAAATTATTTTTGCAGTTTTTTTCCATGACATATAAGGCTATTTTTTATATCTTTTTCATTGGATTTTGTTTCAGTTTTTTTTCATTAGGTGTTAAAAAAAAATGATTTCTTTAATTTATAGTTGTTTAATTTTTAAATTAGTAAATTCACGCTAAAATAAAGTACAGAAATGGGTTCATCATTTTGTTTTGGACATTTTGATTTATAATTTGTATCATCTCGGATTACAGGGCACATATGGTGATGGTTTTGGTTGTCATTTTCTTTTTATGTATATATTTTTATTTTCTTCTGTAATTTTTTTTTTTTGTAACCTAATTTTGTAACTAGCTTTTTTACTATCTATGTCTCCCATGACACCACATAAGACTTCTGGGGGTCATTCACATTGTCTTTATTTTCCACTTTTCTGTTGTAGCTGGGGCATCTATAGGAGCCCCAGTTACAGGGGAAAACATCCCCGGTAGTGACATCAGTCGCTGTCAAAGCTAATCAGTGTCTTCCAGGACCCTGCAGCTCTGCTGTGGCAGGGGGCAGCTGGCAGTTCGTGAACTGGATCGCATAGCAGGAAGTGGCACTTTTGCTTTCTCTATTCACTACATAGTGCTCATTGAGCGTTGTGTAGTCTGCAAAAGAGAAGGCAGAAGCAGTTAAAATGCTACTGCCTTCTCCTTCTGGTCCTTGGCTATGACTAACATCCTAGGATCCAACTTGCACCTGCTACATTGCAGGAGCAGGAGCTTTAATCCTGCACCGTATTTTTACCATCGGCCCGAGATTAAAGCTCAGGACTAAGCGCTGTAAATTTATGGTGCTTGGTCCTTATTGAGTTAACTACTATAAGGCCTTAGTCAGACGGGCGTTTTTTTGCACGATTTGCGGATCGCATGACTGATGCGCATCCGCAAATCGCGTGACCGATGCCCGAAAATCGCCCGAAAATCTGCTCCTAGCCGCGTTTCATTAGAAAAGGGCTGGAGCTGTCCAGCGCATTGCATTCAATGGAGGCGGCAATACAGCGCTGAGCCAATCAGGGGGCAGGTCTGACTCACACCCACTGCAGGCCGGCCGCGCGGAACTCCGGCTGCCGGGAGCAGGTGAGTATGTATATATTTTTTATTTTAACACTTTTCTGGATGAATTGCAGGGAAGGGCTTATATATTTAAGCCCTTCCCGACAATTCATCCCACACTCGCCGGCAGCCCATTGCTTTCAATGGAGTCGGCTGTATTGCCGGCTCCATTGAATTCAATGGGCAAACATCGTTCTTCTCTGTCACAGCTGTTACAGCTGTGGCAGAGAAGAATGATTTGTCTTCTATATGTTCTCAATGGGGTCGGCGCTGCTGCCGCCGGCCCCATTGAGCGCATATAGAGAAGAGAACAGGAATCGCAGATTGCAGATAGGTGCGATCTGCGATTTCTGTTCTATAATTTATCGGACGAGCGCATAAAAAGCGCTCATGTGTCCGATACCATTGCAAAGCAATGGTTTTAAAAAAATTGCCGGCGCATGCGCAAATCGCGCAAAGAAACGCCCGTCTGACTAAGGCCTAACTCACTCTTTCCATCTCCAATCTACTCTGAATGCAGGAGCTAGGCTTATCTTTTTGTTCAACTGCTACACCAAAGCCTCCAACCTTTGCCAGCCACTGCACTGGTTATACTGTAGAATGCAATATAAACTCATTGCCGTCATCCATAAATCTCTCCACAACACTGCACTGCCCTATATTTCCTCCCTCATCTCTGTCTACCATTCTACCCATGAGCTCCGTTCTGCTAATTATCTTACTTTAAGTTCCTCTATAATTTAAACCTTACATGCCTTTCTCTAAGATTTTTCCCAAGCTGAACCAATTCACTGGAACATGATACCCCAGAGAATCAGGTTAATTAAAGATACACACAGTTTTTAGTATGTGCTAAAATCACATCTTTTAGTGAGGCCTTTCACATCCCTAATCTAGCCCTTCTCCATTTACCCAGCTTCTACATTCTCCTTCAGAAGCTGATCACAGTATCCCCTACAACCCGTACACCCCTAACGCACTTCATATTTGTACATTCACTGATGGTGACCAGCTCATACAGTTTTATGCATAGTACAGAACAAACACTGTTAACGGAACTATAAAATATTTAGCTTGTGGAAAACAGGGCTGAAAAAAATAAGCAAGGAAACCCACCTGAAAAATTGCTACAGTGGGAAGAGGTGAGGAACAGCCTTCACTCTCCTTGGAAGACTTCCAGAAGATTTTGGAGTGTGTCTGTGGCAATTTGTGCCCATTCAGCTAAAAGAGCATTTGTGAGATCAAGCACTGATGCTGGATGACAAGGTTTGTGTTACGTCCGCTTGGCGCACTGAAGCGCCATTCCACAAAAGAGACGCAAGTGTGTCCATTTAAAACCTACAAACACTCATCCAATAATAAATGGGAAGGCTTTCCCTAAATACGTAACAAATGAGGGAGAGGCTCTGCCTACCACGGCAGACTGATCGCGTCAATAAATGCGGGCCTGCACTCATACCTGGGATCTAACCATCCCTGATTAGGGAGCTGGAGAGATGAACTAAACAGACACAGAGTACATGACACTGTACTGACATACTGAACACAGAACAGGGAAACAGACCAAACAAAGGCCCTAACATCCGCCTCCCAACGGACAAGGGGACAGAATACAGTTCGGGTGTCCGCCCACCAATGGATAGATAGACATACAGGAACAGGTAACCGGGTGTCCAAACACCAGTGGATGGGTGGATCAGATAGACAGACAGGCATAAACCAAGACTCATAACAAATAGTGCATAAAACAGAAACCCCACCCAGAGCTCACATACAGGCAGCTGAAATACCACAGCAAGTCTCAGTGTCCTCATGCCAGGGGGACAGACAGTCAGCCACCGTGCCGACATAGGGAACGGTGTCAGTGATCCATAACTGACACCCAGACAAGACATAAGACGTTTGGGCCACACCTGTCAGGGGAAGGAAAGAGGGGTTCTGCGTATGATACCGACAAGGACTACAGGTGTTCAAACCATCTTTAGGGAAGTAGAGAGACACAGACAGACAAGCAGGCAAACACAGCTCTGAGTGGGTACAAGACAGTGAAGTCCAAGCAGTAAAATGACCATCATCCACTACTGACAGATGCTGGTCTTTATATGCTGCAGAGTAAAGGGAATTGGCTGGCGGAGATCACCCCACCCAGCCAGCTCAATCATTCAACACCTGTGAGCTGTGCTGCTAGAAACCCTAGGTCCCAGCAGCACAACGTAACAGTTTGGCTCTCCACTAGTGCTTCAATCTTCCTAAAAAGGTGGGTTCACACATGCATTTTGACTTTCAATTGCAATTCAATCTCTTTGGTCCATTTTTAGAACAGAGAAATGGAATTAAGATGGAAATAAACGTTTCTTTTTTTTCTCCATTTTTACTAACATTTTCTTTGCCTTTTAAAGTCCTATAGAGAAGCCTATGGGAAAAACACCTGAAAAAATATACCTAAAACATGCTGCATTTTGAAAAAATCACCACTGACCAAAAAATCAATATGTAGTTGTTTTTTTTTTATATCTAACTATACGTTTTAAAGTAACATGAAGTTGCAGCATTTTGGAGCTAAATTAAAGTCTGTTAAAAATACAAATGGTAACACGAGGAGTAATACCGTGTGACAATCCAACCTAATAGAGTAGTTCTAACAAGGGCTAAACAGTATCATTCATTGTACATGTAATTGTGTTCCAGGCTGTACGAAACTCATTGAGTTTAATGGGGTTGCCCAAGTTTTTTTTTGTAATTAGTACTCCCCATGGTAAAACATAATAAATAATCCTATACTCAGCTCTCCTGGCTTTCCCATAGCTCTGGTCTCCCCTCTGACTCTGCGTTCACAGGCTGTAGTCGGTCAAAGGCTGCTGCAGCCAATCAGAGACTTTAGTGTTCGAGTGATGAGGTTTGTGATTGACTGCAGCAATCTATGATGCCCCATGCACAGACTGCATTTCCAGCTTGTAAAGAGACCCAGCGTCGAGTATAGGGGTGCAGCGCTATGAGGAGCGTGCAAGGCTAAATCTAAGATGTTTTACTAGGTTTTGCCATGGGGAGAACTAATTAAAGAAAAAAACCTAACCCAGGCAACCCCTTTAAGTGACGTTTCATAATCAGGTTGACTTTGTCAGTTTCTCAGCTTTTGCTGGAAGTGTTGAGAAATCTCGGCATTTGTAATGTTGAAGATTGCAGCGCACGTTAGACTTCGTTAAGAGTTGCTTCATGTTTGAAACATGACTTTCTATAAACAAATACCTCCTGGATTACAGAACCAGATGCCAGTTGCCAGGAGAAAATCTCTTGAACGTTTTGCTATTTCAAAGCATTATATGTCCTCACAAGCCCTCTTTCAGTTGGGAAAGTGAATAGATTGCTTCCTGTGCCTAAAATAAAGGGTTTTATTCTTAAAGAGCAGAAAAAGGAGCTGAGAGGAAACTCGGTTCCCTAGAGATGTGGGCTCATGCCAATTAAATGCATGTGGAATCCATACAGCAGATTTATTGGGGAATTTCTCACTGTTATCAAGTACTCTGAGTGTAGCGCGTTTGCATTCCCTTCACCTCCGCATATGTGTATGATACATTGTCATTTTATGCAGAAAAAAGGGACAGGGTTCATTTTTTTTATAGTAATACCAAGAATTGTTTAAAGTACAGTGAATTTATATTTATTTAGGACATCCTTTTTATCTCAAGTAGAAGAGCTCGGCAATTTCCGTCAGCCCTATTGAAATGAATGGAGAGGCGGACATTTATTTATGTCCTGCATTCCAATTAGTTTGACATCACTGTAGGTGGGAGAAGCCACCCTACAGTGGTGAGATAGGGGGATATGGGACCCCCATTATCAGGATTATGCACAAGTTATACTGCATACTTTTGGTGCGAATCCATACTAGAATATGCCACATGTGAATGCGCCCTTAGGCTATGTTCACATGGCAGGTTCTCCTGTGTAATTTTCCACATGAGATATACATGTGCAGGAATCCACATGCACATTGAGTTTCATAAATGGTCAAAATCCATATGAGTAATCACTGATGCGCTTCCGCGTGGATCTATGAGAAGAAGTGATAGGACACTTCTTTACGTGGGTCCGCATGGAAATCTGTTGGAATTTCTACATGCAGATTTTGGCTATTCATAGGGCTAAATCCACTTGTGAATCAGTGGCAAACACTAGGGACGTTTTGCATGATGGAATATGCCGTCCCTGAATTCTGCACCAAAATTCACATTGCTAACTGCGGATTTTGATGCAGGACTTCCTGCAGGATTCTGCTATTTTCAATTCCGCACCAAAATCCGTATGTTAGCAGTGAGGACTTTAGTGCTGTATATCCCGCTAGAGGGCATATTTCATAAAGCTGTTGCAGAATATCCCATTCTGTGTGAAAGGTAAATTCTGCAGTGGAATCTGCCTGGCTGCCACACACTCCAATTTTAAGCTGCATTATTACACTTCCGGGATAAATGAGGCTGTCCCGCATGCTGCACCTAGCTCCATGGTGGCGGTGGCCTTCACTACTTCCATAGGCTGAATGGAGAGAACTCTGCTCTGCTGTGCTCTTTTTCTGCTGCATCACAGTCTAGAAGGCTCTGAGGTTTCCCTTTATAACCTCAATCTCTCAGTCAGTCAGCACAGAGCTTAAAGGGGCTGTCTAACTTATTTAATTGTTATGCAAGAAGGCTCCCAATGTGTTAAAATCATAAACAAGCTTATACTTACCTCACCCGGCTCCTTGCTCCCCTCTGATGTAATGTTTACAGGCTGCAGCAGCCTGTATAAGGGATGTCACAGGCTGCTGCAGAGTGTGATTGTTCTCAGTGAAAGAAACCAAGTAATTTTGTAGATATGATACCTTTTAATGGCTAACAAAAATACATGATGTTACAGCAAGCTTTCGGTTCTTCTATCGATTCTTTCTCAGGTTAAATGGGACCTGTTTGGATGGGCACATATATAATATACAAAATGCAGAGAGGACACCCCTCTTGATTGAAATACAAATATTCACACTCAAAACTTAAAACAACAGACAAACTGAGCTGAGACATAAATACCTAATCAGTCCATTGAGCTCAGGAATATGAACTGGCCCTGCGTGCACAAAAAGGACAATATGTGTCGAAATGCGCAAATCTACCTCATCAAACCTCGTTCACTGCACACACACGTTGCGCTGGTGCATGCACAATTGTGCATATGGTCGTCTAAAGCTGCCCTAACATTTTAAGGTGCAGTGGTGTCACATCAGACAGTATGCTGTTGACATAGGCTCTACTGTAGGGACGGGCTGCATCTCAATGGGGAGGGTGTATCTGGGCTGGGGAGAAGATGGCTTGAAGGCTGGAGGAGTATGTAAACTAGGGACTGGGGGAGGGCAAAAAGAGTAATGGGGGAAGACAGTGTAGACGGTGACCTGGGACCAAGTATTGGGAATGGGGGTTGAGCGGGGGGTGGGGTTAGTACAGTTAGAGCTGACAGAACAGCTAATAGGACCATAAGCAGCATAATGAATATACAGAACAACAACAACTGTATAAATTGTATGGCAATGAATGCAAGAAGTTTGATCAGTAAATAAGGTGAGCTTGAAGTGAGAATGTTTGAAGAGAATTACGATATAGTAGGAATAACGGAAACATGGCTTTATGATAAGTGCAATTGGGCTGTGAATTTACAGCGTTACAATCTCTTCAGAAGAGACCATGGGGAGGGGTATATCTGTATGTTAAATCCTACTTAATGCCAAGGATACAAGAAGATATAGGTGAAGGAGATGAACACATGGAATCTCTGTGGGGAGAAATGCAGGGATTGAAAAATAACAAAATCCTTTTAGGGGTTTTCTATAGGCCAGTAAAAAAAAAACCAGAAGAAACTGAAAACTATTGATAAGGCAAATAGAAAAGGTGTCAAACCGCAATGAAGTAATTTTTATGGGAGATTTTAATTATACAGATATAATATGGGTAGACGAAACCTGCGAATCTCACAAGGGCAATACGTTTTTGAGAACAATTAACGATAACTACCTTACCCAACTTGTACGGGAGTCAACTAAAGAGAAGGCTATTCTGGACTTATTATTAACTAACAAACCGGACAGAATCACAGGGGTGTAGGTGCAGGGACACTTTGGGAAATAGTGACCACAATATAATTAAATTCCTGTTGTCATTAAATAGGAAGCTTTATCAGGGAGCGACAAAAAAACTAAACTTTAGTAAAGCAAAATTTGATCAGCTTAGAACAACTAATGGCAACATTATTTTGGACAGTGTCCTCAAAAATAACAGTACAGACGACAAATGGGAGAAGTTTCGAAACATCCTAATTACCTAATTTGAGCAGTTCATACCCTTTAAAAATAAAAGAACTACAAGTAGAAGGAAACCAATGTGGCTCGACAAGACTGTAAGGGGGGCAATAAGCAAAAAAAAAGAAAGTGTTTAAACTATTAAAACAAGATGACAAGCGCTAAAAACATACAGGAAAAAAAAATCATGTAAGGAAAAGATCAAAACTGCTAAAGAGGAGGCAGATAAACTGATTGTCAAAGAGATCAAAAATAACCCTAAACTATTTGTCCATTATATAAACAGTAAAAGCATTTGCACTGAAAGCAGTGGTCCTCCAACAAATAATACAGGAGAAATCATAGAAGATGATGGGGCGGAGGGGAGGCAAATCTATTAAATGTTTTTTTTTCCTCAAGTGCATTCACGAAGGAAAAAGAAATGTCACATGAGATATAGGGGGATAAAATAACCCACCCCCACCCCCTGCCTAATGCAGGAGGAAGTGCAGAGTCGGCTAAAAAAGATTAAAATTGACAAATCGCCGGGCCCAGATGGAATACAGCCCGGGTTTCTAAGGGAACAAAGTGACGTGATAGACAGACCGCTATTTCTTATATTTAGGGAATCTATTGAGACTGGGGTTGTACCACTGGATTGGCGTATTGCCTTGTAAAGGTAAAGGCCTTGCATTACTACTGTGTGGCCATGTGTTTCCGCATCCAGTAAAAAACATGTTTTGCAAGTTGTTCAGACCTCTGACTTCTCCCTTCTGTGTGATAACCCTGTATCCTGGTTATCCCCACCTTAAAGGCCTCTAACATCACCCAATAATTCATCAAGAACATTTGCACAATAATTTGTTTGAATGATCATGAGACCCTGTAAAAGGTCAAATGATTAGCCACAAATGAGCAAACGTCTGTTTGATAGCTAATTTTATCTTTTATGCGAGCATAAAAGTGCTTGCTTGTCCGCAGTGCATCTACCCGTGTAAATGGGAAGATGTGCAGTTGACCAATGACAGCTCTATGAGGACGACCAATTCCATGTATGATGATTAATCCCCATAATGGTCTAAATTAGCTCAAATAAAGGCCCGGGAGATAATCAACAATAATCTCGTTGATTTGAGTCTCATCTATCAGAGCAAATTACTCCATCTAAATATACTCTTGCACCAAAATTACCAAAAACACCCATTTTACCACTTTATAAATTGATGGATTAATCCTCAAGTAAAAATCCTCAGGCCTTCTCATACATGGTTAACCAGTGGTCACTTTTCTTTGTCTAAGTTTTAGTGGGCAGCTCCCCAATGTGTAATGTTTTCAGGGGTTGCCAGGCAATACCTCAACATTTGCTGATTATAAAACCATTAACTGAATGGGTTGTTTAAATCAATTTAATCCTATTGTTTCTCCCTTTAATAAGAGGTACAAAACAAGTCTGGACATTTCTGATTTTCCTGCATTCCATTCAAATAATATGCCAAGCTGAGATTTAGTTGGTGCTCATAGTCATTGTTAAACAAACGTTTTAAAGGGGCTGCCTGAGCAGAAAATATCTTTTAAACAGCTCAGAGTGGTGTACCAACATAAAGAAAGCAATAATCACCTCACCCATTCTCAATCAGCTCTGCCAGTGTCTGGTTCCCACTGCTCTTCACTTCCGGCTACAGCAGCAATGACGATGGTGTAGCAGGTGGAGTTGTGGTGATGCAGGATTCATGATACAATGTAGCAGATGGAGTACTGTCCTGCTCCTGCAGCCTCTTGCGAAAACACCTCTCTTGCCAAAGCACCAGCTTCGAAATTCCTGCCACTCTTTGTGTTATCCTTCACTCTGAATAATATTTTGACTCCTGCCTAAAGGTGTAGATCTCGGCTTCCTTAGGGTTTCCTCAGATCGCGACCTTTTGACTGCGGGCTGCCCGATTTGAGATGTCACCTGGATCAGCTCTTCTTTGACAGAGTGTAGTACCTCTTGTAGTTTTTTGGCCATCTTATCCCATGGTTCCTCTTTTCTGGTCATGCTGCAGCCTTCTGTGGTCGGAGAGCTCACAGCACATGGGCCATAACTTTCATCTCTGCTTCTCGCAATGGCTTCCGCTATCATTTGGTGGAATGTTTGTGAAGGATCAAGCAGAATTCTTTCTCATAATACTTGACCCAGTGGGCCACTTTGTAATTCAGTAATAAACTGGTCAATCAGGATCTTGTCTACCTGTTCCATAATATCTAGACTGTATGGATCTCACTGTTGGATGCTGGGCAGAATCTCTTGGAGGGAATTGGCATATTGAGGGATACCCTTCTCCTGTTGGATGCAAGTGAAGAACTGATTTGGTAAATTTCCTGCACTAGCTGTTCCCCCATGTCTTCAAGGAGCTTATTATTTGTATCAACTGTTTTGTGCTTCAACTCAGGCCACAGTAGCACAGTTTTTCTGGCATCCTCTTCTAGTGCATTCAAGGCTAACTCTGTCTGTAACACCAGGGTCATACTATACAAGCAGATAGCACTATATTTAATCTAGCTAACTAGTCAATAAGCATCTCATTGTGCCCTTCAAATTTAGCATAGTGGTTTAAAATAATGCCCACCAGCTGAGGTAACTGACCTTGCAGGGGGTCCACCACTAGCTAAGGTAACAGCTGAAGCAATGTAAACACTTTGACTGTGACCCTCCATCTCTCATATTGTAACCTGCCCACTACACAAAAAAACTGTTGCAAGTGGAAGTGTAGCAATGCAAAATTCAGGATACATTGTAGAAGATGGAGTAACCAAAGTGTAGAGTATTTATTTAAAAGATACAAAAGTAAAAGTGAACATTAAAATGTTAATGATCAAACTACTAATTTTTTTCCTTTGAGTACCTACCTTCTATTAAGTACAACATAGCACTAATAATACCTTGTGAGCAATTAATAGTAGCAGTAATACCATTGTGAATAATAGATAATTCTCAGCTAATAACACCCCAATATATTCTATCAGAAAGGTCGAGATATATGCATGATATCTCTTTAAGGCTTACTCGATACCTCAGGTGACATTTGACTCTCCCCTCTCTCTCCAACAAATAACTCAGTCCGCAAGCAAAGCCTCAAGCAGTAGAAACTTGCCAACAGTTGAGTGTTCTTCATATAAGCTCTATCTTCTACACCAGACCTGCTGACTAACTATATTTTAACCCTCCTAGTGTGCAATCCAGTGTCCCTTGTAAGGTCAGTCTCACTTACGGTTGGAAGTGTGGAAGTTGGCACTCTTACTGACCTAAGCAATCCTGCAGTGTTGTAAGGGTCAGTAGTTCTACTCTCTACTCATCTCTTCTGACATTCCTGCTCCTTTCCAAGTTTGGGCAGTGTTATCCCAAGCTCTCTTGGTTCCAGTCCTGTTGTATTACCTCAGCACTACTTTCTCTCCCTCTTTGGCCCTTTCCTAACCAGCACTATATCATAGCTCAATGTATACATTTTCTCACTCAATTCAGTGTATAAACTGTCTGCAGTAAGTTCCTAAGCTCCCTCTATTGATAGCAGAAACGTATTTAAGTGTATGCAGAGGAATTGGAGATCTGTATTACAAGCTCCAAGATGGACGTTCACTTTAGGCATAAAAAAAAACCACAGAATAGATTAGCAGATAATGAATATTTATCTAAAGATGAATCAGAGTTTCTTGAATGTTTTCAGCTGTAGTATAGACAACCTTGCAATAAAGTCCTTCCCAATGATCTGCATTTTTTCAGGGATCTCATGAACTCTCTTTGCTCTCCGGCCAGAAATCTTAATATTGTCCTATTCGTGCTAGTCACATTTTGCCAGAGCATGTGGTCCCATCCTCAGAGCCTGCGTGCCTTGTAAGATCAATGTGATGTATTCAAGAAACCTCCTGGCTTGAAAAACATAGTCATTTGAATTATTTCCTTATACATCAAAGAAAATACTTTCCCCATCACAAATAACTCGTCTGTCCAACAAGAGGCCAAGTATGGATCCACGTGTGTGCTAGTATTTCCACAATTTGATGCCTATTTGTCTTTTCCTCTGCTGGTCTTGTACCAGATGGTAAAAGATTACACTGGTATTATGCAATTTCATACTAAATATCATGTAGCTAAAAATTGCACATATTGCTAAAGTCATTACAATTTATGACAAGCTTTACGTGCAAGTTGGATTGAAACATAAAATATACCGGGGAATGCTGGTGACAGTTGTCTGTGTTGAGTAGACACTTAGATATTTCACACTTTAGGAAAGGAATTTGTGATTTATGTTCAAATGTAAAGAATAGAATAAATAAAAGTGATCAATAATATCTAATATAAGCAGAGATAGAAAAAAAAAACTATTCACAGAATATGGATAGTCATGTGTTACCCAAAGCTCCTGGGCACTAATGCAAAATCTTGTACTATTTAATATGTAGTCCTGATGTGTTCATGGCTGTATTTTGCCATTGGCACTGGGGACGTTTAGGTGGGGGAAAGCACTTGCACTTCCATTTACTTCATAGGCTTCTGCGATGTTGCTGGGCTTATGGGTGTGATGCAATGATGTCACCATGCCTAGTATGAGGCTGCAGAGTAAGTACAGCAAACCCTTGAGTAGCATTGCTCTTAAGTAACGCTGTTTTCAACTTACGTCGATATGTCAGGGCAGCAGGGGTCCCTCATATAAAGTTGTATTCCTCAGATAACGGCGCCGACCACTCCATGACTCCGGGCGCCGCTTAGTGAGCCGGCGCGCAGCTGATGCCGGTCACTTCCTACTTTTCCTGTATCAGCGCGCGCCTACTCCTCCCCCTCTTCTCTCCACAGTGCACAGTGCCGGCTGAGCGTTGCTGTGTCTGCCTGCCTCCTGACACAGTACAGCAGCTGACTCCCCAAAATGCCAGCTGAATGCTGCCTGCATCCTGGTACAGATGAGTACAGTACAGTAAAAAAAAGTTTGCAAATAAATACTGCAGTCCTATGTCAAAGCACAGATAACACAGGGATACATACTGCTAATAATGTCCCTGAAGTCCTATGTCAAAGCACAGATAGTACAGTGATATGTACTGCTATAATGACATCCCTGCGGTCCTATGTCAAAGCACAGATAACACACATTGATACGTACTGCTATAATGATGTCCATGCATGCTATGTAAAACCACAGATAACACACAGCTCTACATTAGGCTTCATTACCACTGGCGTGTAGCTGCGTTGCCTTTCTGCAATGCCTCTTCCACCAGCTTGAGGGCTCTGTGAGTCTCGCATTGCGTACTGTATGTGGGAATCGCAGCATGACAGCATTTTGCTGCGTATGGCTGCGATTGCGTATGGTATTACTGTATGCACATTCCCAGCCCCCGCACACAGGGAGAAGCTTGTATTGCCAGTCAGCAAACCCATTTGTACATGGTAAAAAACATGATGGTGATTTTGGAGAATGTTTTCAGCAGCCAAATGCATCCGCCCGTGGAAATGAGCCCTTACAGTCTTTAGCTCCGTCATAAGACCAAAGAAAGTCCAGTTCCACGCGTTGTCCTGCTCAGTGTGGCGACTGCTGCTACGTGTTCAGTAAGTGGTTACTGCGCATTTGGTATCATGTGTTTATTTTACATTTTTCAATTTCAACAAGTTAACCCTTTCCTTTTAGTTACATCATGGGACCGACGAAAGTTTCTTGGAGGCAAAAGTGCTTCAAAGAAGCATGTCAGAAACACGATCGAGCTGAAGAAGGAAATCATTGAAAAATATGAGAGTGGCATTGCGATTGCTGAAATTGGCTGAATGTACGGGAAGGCGCGATCCACCATATCCACCATTGTGGGTCAAAAGGAGGCAATAAAGGAGGTGTATGTAGCAAAAGGCATGGATATGCTAATGAAGCGGAGATCGTGAACAGTGGAAGAGGTTGAAAAGCTGTTATTGATTTGGCTCAATCAAAAACAGTTAGATGGCGATTCTGTTTCGATGTCCCTCATATGCGAAAAGGCCAGACGGTTATATTGCGTCTTCCATACTTGCACATCCTCCAGATATGGAAGACGCATTGCTGAAGGAGTTCAGTTTCATCTCAGTGAAGTTCTTGCCCCCTAATACCACACCACTCATCCAGCCTATGGACCAGAGTGTCATTTCAAATGTCAAGAAATTGTACACAAAGGCAGTGTTTCAAAAGTGCTTTGAGGTGACATCAGATACAGAATTGTCCTTAAAAGAACTGCACTAACCTCATTAGATAAGGCTTGGTAGGGAGTAACATCCAGGACATGGACCTCTGCCTGGAAGAAGTTATGGCCAGAATGTGTGCCTGACAGAGCTGAAGGGTTTGAGCCTTCCGCTGATGACCCTACAAGCTGCAAGACCTTCACCAAGAAATGCAACAGACGGCAGATGAAGACGCTGCTTTAGCTGAGAAGGAAGAGACAAGGGAGAATGTGCCGTCTTCAAAGATTAAGGACATCTCATTCATGTGGAGTAAGGTGCAGGGGTTTATGGAGGAAAATCACCCATACAAAGCTGTGGCAGGCCGTGTCTGCAACTTGTTTAATGATAATGTCTTGGCCTATTTCAGGCAAATCTTAAAGAGGCGACAGAAACAGACCACTTTGGACAGCTTTCTTGTACGACATGGGGCCACTGACTCTGAAGCTGGTCCCAGTGCCAAAAGACCAAATGTCCCCTCAAAAGAATAATACTGTACAGTACTACTGTATGCTAAATGTCCAAAAACCTATTCAATGTTAATTTATTCTTTACAGTTGTGTTTTATATTCATTCATTATTGTTATTGTTACTGTTTTTGGTATTAAAGACCAGAGTTATTCTCTATTAAATGGGGTTTGGTGTGTTTTTTGGAACGTTTAGAACCAATTAATCTGATTTTTATTAATTCCTATGAAAATAATGTCCTCAACTAACATTGATTTCTACTAAAGTCCATTACTTCCGAACGGATTAATGACGTTAGTTGAGGTTCTACTGTATTGTAAATTGGCCACTATTTATTGGGGGCGCACTCATTGTATGGCATAGATTTACTTTGGACAGTAAAGAAGGCACTTTGTATGGGACACATGGGACAATTTAACATGTAGCAATATATACCCCGATCAGGTATAACCTTAAAGCCACGGAAAAGTGAAGTGAATAATACTGTTTATATTAAGTCATTGACATCTGCCAAGGGGTGGGATATATTAGGCAGCAAGTGAACAGTCAATTCTTGAAGCTGATGTGCTGGAAGCAAAAAAAAAAGCAAGTATAAGAATCAGAGCATCTCCAAAACAGCATGTCTCATGCAGTATTTTAGGTATGCAGTGGTTGGTACCCACTAGAGGTGGTCCATGTAAGGTCAACCAGTGAACCGGCGACAGAGTTATGGGTGCCCAAAGTTCATTAATGCATGTGGGGAGTGAAGGCTAGATTTTCTGGTCCAATTCCACAGAAGAGCTACTGTAGTACAGATTGTTGAAAATGTTACTGTTGACTATGATAATACCGTAAGAGGTATCCAAACACAGTGCATCGCAGTGTGCTGTGCATTATTAATATGGCTTTAATGTTACAGTGGATTGGTGTTTTGGGGCACTATTTATGGCAGTATTATATTTGGAGCACTATACATGGCACAGTTTTACCTGTGGCATTAAGGGGGGCACTATCTATATTGTACAATTTTGCATAGAGCACTAACCGTGTTATGGCAGAATTTACTATTGCTGTGATTTATCATGGGTAACTATCATTATGATTTTTTAAACTGTGGGACACTTTAAATGGGCACTGGGGTGTGACACTTAATTTTGGAGCATTATATGTATAGTGCTATTCACTGTGGAGCGCTTTCTTTTACTGTAGTACAGTATTTCGGGGCACTGGGCAGCACAGTACATTTTTATAGATAACAGCTGGGTTGCACTATTTATGAGAGCAGAATAACTGGGGCTTTAGTTGGGGTTGGGTATATGTTGGCAAAGCAGGAAGCCAGAGATGTCTATGCAGCAAACTCTGAGGAGGCAAGTTCTAGCCAGAAGAAATCTTTATGGGAGTCTAGACTGGATGGAGAAGACTGGGAAAGTGAGCAGTAGATGTCAGCTGTGAGTCACTGTATTTATTTATTTTGCCTTTGGCTGTGTATGATTAGCATTTTATTAGTTTGTCTAGTTTGCATATGGCAGTGTTGTTTTATAAAGGCCTATTTAGACACAACAATTATCACTCAAAATTTGCTCAAAAAACGTCTTTTGAGCGATAACCGTTGCATTTAAATGCCTGTCCATTATGCATTTTTGTGCGCTGTTCGTTCATTGCTTATTTCTAGTTTTCTAGAAATGAGCAATGACTCTTATCAGCGGCGCCGGCTGATATCTCAGCCGGCAGCGTTAATAAGATTCTCTCAGCTGGTATCCCACTGGCAGTTCTCAGCGGGACACCAGCTGAAAGCACAGAGAACAAAGCAGCTGTTTTCATATGCAAAACAGCTGCAGTGTTCTTGTAAGAATCGCAGTGGTATCCTGCTCTGTCTGTATTAACTCTTTAGTAGCTAATTAGCTACTCAGAGTTATGCAAAGATGATCGCTCAAAACTGTCACTCAAACTGTTGTTTGAGCAATTTTTGAGTGATCATCTTTCAGTGTAAATGGGCCCTAACTGTATGGTTGTGTTATTTAATCATAGTATGGTCATATAATGCAGTGGCAGTATGGTGATATTATTTGGTAACAGTATGATGGTATTATTTAGTACCTGTATGGTGGTATGATTCAGTCATTGTATTAGGGTGCCTACCCACTTGCGATTTTTTTTCCTGTGATGTTTTGCGTTTTTTCTCAAGAGCAATTAGTATAGAATGTGTTCTTGTCCATCTGGGTTTTTTTTTCCGTTTCGTGGGGTTTTTTCACATAGGAAATGTTAGTTGCATATGTGTCCTTATTTTTCTCTTAATGCACCCATGATTGTCAATGGAGGGCTGCAAAAAACGCGCAAAAACGCAGCGTTTTTCACGCGCGAAAATCGGCAACGCAAGTGGGTAGGCGCCCTTATAGTATTGATAACAGTATTATTATTCACTTGTTTTTGGGGGGTATTATTTAGCCACTGCATAGTGATATTATTTAGTAACACTATGGCCGTATTATTCATTCACTGAATTAACTATTCATTCACTGTATGGTGGTATGCTGGATAATCTGAGTGTCGTACTCGCAGCAACATGTAATTCGCAATACGACCTGCATTGACTTCTATTAGATTATAAGATTGTAGGGCTATACTGTGACCTTTAACTACATGACCTGTGTTGTGGCCAAAATTGCTGTGTAGCACTAGCTATAAAGGGGTTGTCCAGTTATAAATGATTGGTGGCTTATCTCCAAGATACACTATTAATAATAGATCTACAAAGGTCTGTTGCCCAAGACCCCACTAATCAGCTGTTCTCTGGGTCAGTGTACTTGTTCACTGAGCTGATTCCTGCAGGAAGCAGACAGCTCTGTTCTCACTGCAGTGGTCAAGCTTGGTATTGCAGGATAAGTTCCCATTCATTCAAACTTAACCTTTAATACAAAGCCTGGCCACTGCAGTGGGAATGAAGCTGTCTGCTTCCTGCAGACATCAGCTTGGTGCATGAACACATTAGCTCAGTGAACAGCTGATCTGTAGATCTCCCAGGCAGTAGACTCCCAGCAATCTACTATTTATGACCCATCCAGAGAATAGGCCACCAATAGTTTACACTGAGCAACCCCAATCATCTAAGAAAAATGAGGGAATACTAGTTCTGATCCCCAACTTGTATTCTACTTCTGAATGGAAGATAAGCAGTAATAACCGTTACTCAATTTATGGATACATTTTGCCCCGACTTTGTCCAATCTTAGTACTTCTTGTTTCATGACTAGGGGAATGACAGAAAATCGTTGCATTTAAGATGCAGACAATTAGGTATTTCTTATCCTCAGCCGGCAGCAGCATTAACACCTTTATTTGATTTTTTGCAAACAGACTTACACGCTGGATTCTTTTTTCTGATCTTGCAGGAAACATTTAAAACTGTAGAAAACAATTTGCTTTCAGGAAGGAGGTATATTTCATTATATTCACCGCGAGACAGCTGGAATGTGAAGCTGGGATAATGGAAGATTTTCTGCCATAATGTGCTGTTTGAATCATTATGAGAGCCTTTGCAACCTATCTTATATTTAAAGGTGTTATTCAGGAATAAACAAAGTTGCCATTTTAAGGGTTTGTTCACATGTGGCAAATTGAATGTGGTTGTTCCTTACAATGTATTTGAATGGGGTTTACAAATATCCATGCACATGCTGCAGAAACAACCCCATTCATTCTGCCATGTGAACTTAGGACTTAAGCACAGGTTTGTGGTTTAGAAATGCCCAAATTAAACATTCCCCATAGTGATCCCCATAGTGACGGACCTGGAAATGACCATCCAGTTAACATGATGTTCTCAGCAGTCATGTCAAGCATTGCCTATGTCCGCAGGTTCCGCACACGTTGGATTTGATTTGTGTGATTTATTGTTATTGTCTATGGACTTTTATTCTGTGCATTGGAGCCCGCAGCTTAATATTCCTGTCATTTCTAATAGATTTGTCAATAAGTAAAATAAATGGGGCAAATCCTATTTGTTAAGCTGTAGTTGGAAGCTCCGATGCAAACCATAACCTGAGCCCACTACAACCATGCCATCCACCAAATAGCTCTCCTACAGAATGGCATCACACTGTATATACTCTACCTATACTGTAATAATGAAGTACTGCATATACACTGAGTAGCCACTTTTTTTTAGAGACACCTGCCGTTACACGATTTGAGCTTCCTTGAATGGAGATTAATCAGCAAGTGAACAAGTTTTCTATGGATTGGTGTTTTCTATGGGGCCCTTTCTCTGGATGGTTTCCCTTGGTCACACGATTGACTGTTTACTCTCCAGAGAAAGGAGATCCTGTGGACTTAAACAACTTGTTAACAAAAGGGGTCAGAGGAGGATGTCAAGAATAGTTCTGATGAACAAGTGCAGCACAGTCACGCAAATTGCAACTGAATGCAACCCTGGTGCTACAACTAATAAGTCTGAAAGTACAACTCATTGCTTCTTAGCACACATGGGCTATAAGAGCAGATGACCAGTGCGAGGGTGAGAATTGGGCGCGAGCAGCATACATCGATAAAGCCTTCCTGTTAGCTGCTTAGAGCATGTCAGTACCCCCATCTAATTTGTGTCAACTGCAAGAAGCTCTCCTGTCTGCATGGGCCAATATTCGTGCAGAATGATTTCAACACCTAGTGGAATCTGTCATGATGATTCACTGCGATTCTGAATGCCAAAAGAGGTCTGATGTTCTACTAGCTGGGTGTCTTGAATAAAGTGGCCATTCTGTCTATTGCATGAGCAACGTCTTGAGTCATTGCATCAATGTACATTCAGCATAAAACTATATAGCACTGAGTTTAAGGGCCTGGTTGTACTGCACATTGATCTACCCTTTCTATCTTCTATGCATTCTATGACGCCTTGCTATTTAATCTAAAATTGTAAAAAAAAACTATACTCTTGTAGTACTGAGTTGTCGAAAGTACTTCCATGTCCCTCTTAATTATTACAAGTATGCATGTATTTATTTAATTTTTTTTAAGTGACATTTTCCATTACATGTTGTATTTCGGAGGAATATCGCCATGCAAGCATTGCTTCACCACTTTCAGTGCTTTACCACCTGTTACTTGGCTTATTTTTCGACAAACAAGTTGCCAAATTTTACGCACAATTTGCTGCAATTTATGCATAATTTTGGCCATGCCACTTTTTGGATAAGAAAGTGCTTGAAACTGTCTAAAAACACATAGTAAATGTGGCGCAAATGCACAATTGATGCCAGCAAACTATTGTCTCTTCAATAGTAAATCTGCCCCCGAGTCTCTATGCCTCTATAATATGGGAGAGTCACTCTACAAGTCCTGTTCACATAGATTGTACATGAGGCAAAAAATCCCAGATTAACATTCAGGGTAGCCTTACACGGGCGTAACTGCATATACACTCACAATAGCGTGACGTATATGCGCTATGCACGGCGCAAAACTGTGTGCTATTGCGTCTACATTGGCAGTTTTTATTGTATTTTTTAGTGCTGCCAGGCCTGCTCACTTAGGTGGGTGAGCTGACCTAGTAGGCCCAGTGGTATCATTTAATCCCTCAAAATTGCGCAGTTCTGTGAGTGATTTCAGACAGACGGGGCCTTCTGTGCGAAATTGTGCCTACAAATAGGGCATGTTGCGTTTTATTCCCCATACTCGAAATGTGCGGAAAAAAACACTTGTCAAAGAACCCATTGAAGTCAATAGGTTCTATTTGCTGCACATTGCGGGCACAGATTTTGCTGCCGCAAATGCCCTCGTGTGAGGATGCCCTTGATACTCTATACTAATGAATCGATTCCCATATGCAAATAATTCTAAAGAAAAGATTAAATAGAACCCATAAAAGCTGGGGGAAGTTATGTGTTCCATCTTCGGTTTGCTGCAAGTTCCATTTTCAGTAGTTGATGGTCTGATTTGGAAATTGCTAATGTAATGTAAGTAAAATGTCATAAGAATGCTGCTGCTTATGAAATGCATTTGACAACAGCTGTTGTGCCTAATAACATGCTATGCACCCGCTTTCATTTTCTTTGATTAATTGCTGTATTTTGATAGCTACGGCTGATGCCAGTAAGTAAGACTGGGGAGCTTAATGTTACAGGAAGGAGCTGATAGGAGATATCCAAACACTCTACACGCTCGTCAGCTCGCTTGGGTCTGTAAACGCTCCATTTTTTCATGTATGGGAAAACAGGGTAACGTCAGCTTTCCTTTTTATTTTGACAGCTTTTTATTTTGTAACAGATGATACAATAATCAGTCCTTAGCCTTAAGACTGTCAAGCCTCATTTGCTTTGAGGGTTATGCACTATGTACAGTAAATGGAAGCCACTGTTTATTGAAGTGTGCATGAAAATGAATGAACTAGCTAGATCTCACATTCTATCTCTGAAATAAACGTACAGCTGGAATATGGGGTAGCTGCATTGGGTTTTATAACGCCTTCAAATATGTTCCAAAAAATGTAATATACTGGCTTATAAATTTCTGTGCCATCCCTGTACTATCATACCCACACTAAAGGATATGTAAGTGCTTTATCAAAAGTCTCCAATGGTGATGTCACGTCACGTGGACAGCAGGATGTGATTTGTATTTGTTTTTTAGAACTTTTTTGGAGGAGTTTTCCTTTAAGGGTGTCGTAGGTAAGGGTTAGTGACACAGGATTCAGGATGCGATGCATCTGATGGAGTAACGGAAACAATAAAAATAAACAGTGGACTGATAATGGTTAAGCAATTGAACTTGTACCTTTGATTCGTGGCGTGCTATAACTAATATGTAGTAATACCTCCTAAGCAATATCAGTAACACTACTTCTGGCAATACCATCTCTTAGAAATACAGTTTACAAAATGTTCTTGCAATGTTTCTATTACCCAGGGCTTCACCCTTCTGTGAAAATATCTCAGTCCGTTAACAAAAGCTCAAACAGTAGACGTTTGCTAAAGAGTCCAATTTTCTTAGTGCATTTTGTCTTCTGCAGCAGGCCTACTGGATGTTTATAGCCTTACTGGTGTACACACCTAGGGTCTGTTGGGAGGCCAGCCTCACTTACAGGTTTTTGCGTGAGGACCACCGCCTTTACTTACCCCAGAGAACCCACATTGTTGTTGTAGAAAAGGGAGTCGAGAGCACTTCTCTGTTTTTTTGTTGGTGTTGGTGGGTGCAGAATCCACTGCCACGTGCCTACCTTCTGGAGTATGATTGGTGCTCTTTTTCTGTTTACTTTACCCTGCCTTTGGGGCACTTGCAAGAGCAGCAGAGCCGCTAATGGAAGAGGGGAGTAAAGCACTGCTCACTCCTCTAACATGGGCATCATGAGTAAAAATGTTATCTTCAAAAAGGTTGGGCTATGGAATAAATTTGTCTATGTAGTGATGATTTACAGAAGTTTCTTAAAAATATATTTCAGCGTTGTCAGATTGATGTTTGGGCTCATCTACAGTTAACTAAGTATAATGTTATGGTCACATTTTGGAAAAAAACAACATAAAGCAAATAATTAAAGATGTGGTGTGATTAGATGAACGGTCTTGTCACCGGAGGCCCTAAAAGTGGTTCCACCCTTAGCCTATAAAAAGGCTCTCGGAGGCTCCTTGTGTGTAGTGACCTCTTCTTCCACTTGTGTAGAGCTTGATAACCACTAAATATGCTTTTAAGATGCAATCAAAGACATTTTGCTCAGTTAACAGAGTCTGAGAGAGGCACATTATTGGAATGTGAGAAGCTGGATGCTAATATTAATAAACTGCCGACCACCTGGGCTGTTCTGACCAGACTGTTAGGGGGAAGGGGTGTTGGGACCAGTGATGCATGAGGGCACACAAGGTCAGCAGGCTCAGTATG
Organism: Eleutherodactylus coqui; assembly: GCF_035609145.1. Taxonomy (NCBI): domain Eukaryota; kingdom Metazoa; phylum Chordata; class Amphibia; order Anura; family Eleutherodactylidae; genus Eleutherodactylus; species Eleutherodactylus coqui. The sequence goes on along the minus strand of NC_089837.1, from coordinate 120,930,476 downwards.
CCCTCGACAGACCATGAGTAGAGAGGATTGTCTGATTGTCCAACAAGCACGAGCAGCTCCAACTGTTTCTTTGTTCATCATTCAGAAACAGGTGGAACCATAGTAACAGACTGCCATATCTGTTTCCCATTTTCAAGTGCTTGGCTGAAGGACATTTGGTCTCATGGTGCCCATTACATGTACTGACTTTGACACCCACTCATGATCGCCTCTATTTACAATGATGTTGTGAACAATAAAACTAGGCTGCTACAGAATGGAACTGGGTTGTCTTCAGCAATGAATCCAGGTAAAGTTAGGGCGCTGATGACAGCCATGTTTGTGTCTGGAGACATAGGAGTGAATGCTTCAACCTTGCCTTTGCTGTGAAATAGCACACTTCCCCCACTGCTGCATACGACAGTTGGTCACCCCTAGTGGTGGTACGAGGGACAATCACAGCTCAGCGATATGATCAGGACATCCAGCAGGATAATGCTCGGCCGCACACACAAGGGTGTCACAGGACTGCCTCTGGTCACTAGATTTATGACCAATAGAACATCTATGGGACCATCTGGGATGCCAACTTAAACAATCTATGAGTTTGCCCGATCTGGAGACTCAGTCTTAGCAAATATGGACCGATATGCCACAGGAACCTGTATGCCTCTATGCCCGCTTATATTACATCTTGCATCCAAGCTAGAGATGGTACAACAGGATACTAGAGCGTCCATGCCCACCCGCAGAGGCGTAACTGGTATCACATCTTGTATCCAAGCTACAGGCAGTACAACAGGGTACTAGAGCATCCATGCCCGCTGGTATCACATCTTGTATCCAAGCTAGAGACAATACAACAGGGTACTAGAGCCTCCATGCCCACCCGCAGAGGCGTAACTTGAAACTTCGGGGTCCCAATACAAAACCTGTAACAGGGCCCCAACTATAATGTTTTATTCATACTACAGGGTTTCCTATATGCGGAAGAGAGGCCTTATGGGCCCCCTAAGTCTCTTGGGCCCGGGTGCAACAGCGTCCCCTGCATCCGCTATAGTTACGCCCCTGCCCACCCGTATCACATCTTGTAACCAAGCTAGAGGTGGTACAACAGGGTACTAGAGCCTCCCTTACAGGGGTCTGTTTTCCCACAATAAATTATCCTTTTGTAATCCCTTACTTATATCAACATTACAATCACACATGTAAAGTTTTAGAATGAGTGTACATTAAAGCACGCATGGGTTCACACCAGCTATTTCTGCATTTTGTTTTCTTCTTGTTGTACATGTTCTATATTACTCATTCCGTAACACTTCAGTTACATCATGCATTCTTCTACAGGAAAACATTGCAACCAAAACAGTCTTTTTCTCTTAACCATTAACTGCTTGCAGACTGCATACTCTCACATGCCCCTACAGCCCCCTTCTGGTTCATTGACTGTATAGAGCATTGTCTGCTGTCACTTAGTATGGGAAATGTACTGTTTACTCAAGATATTTTACAGTAGATCGATTTATTAGAACTACATCATGCACAGTTCATGTCACCGAACTATAAATCATTATTCGGTCACGGCCATGTCTGGTGGTGAGCTGCTGGTAGAATTATAAATGTGCCATACTCTACTACCACATCACAATGCCTCATGACCCATATATGAGGTGAGAGGCCCTAATAGCATTCTTATATCTACAGTGCAACGCAAGGATAAATGACAGAATAAGGGACCTTTCATACGAGCCGCAACACAGCAGAATCTACTGCTGCAGAAACCTACAACAAAACCTGCAGATTTTGATGTGAAATCACCAGCAGAATAAGTGATTTTCAATTCTGCATCAAATTTACATGGAGGAATTCGGATTTTGGTGCGGAATTTTCTGCATGTTGCTGCCGAATGTCACTTGTATGAAAGGTCTCTAGGGCTCTGTGCACACTGCATTTGAGTTTTTCATTAGAGTATATGCTGGGAAGCTACTCTGATAGATAGCTCTAGTATGTGTCACTGTACAGACTTACAGTGGCGTACATCGACTCCATTTCTAAGTATACTGCGTTGTATCTGTTTTTTTTCACTGGTCCACTGTATAGGAAAACACACTCAACATATACATGCCCAGCGCAGGCCAAAAGGGCACTATATTGGGCTCCATTGGGTGAATGGAGACTATGGATAAGTTTTATATAGCTTTTATTGGCATACACCAAATATAGGGTCAGACACAGTATGCACTGTTCTGTTTAATTGCCCTCTTTTTGCTAATTACTTTGGTTTGAAATCGGCTCACATTCACACAAACTTTAATGGATATTAAAAGATTACTACATTGTAATACTCTCTATGGCAGCCATACAGAGAAGGTCATATGGGGTACAGCGGGAAATGGTTTTGGATGTAATCTGCTTCTTCTATGTGGTTGTTCCAAGTTACTTTTTGATACTTTGTGCATAAACAATATGTTACTTGTGGTTCTTAAGACATCATTGTAATCTTGTGTCACTTTTCAAACCATTTAGTGGGAGAGCCAGCAATTCACTTTGCTCACGGACAAAAATAACTGAAGCTGTGAGGATATGTTTGACTTGGCAGAGATCTGCTTTGCGTTCTCAGCTCTATAGTACCAATCAGGCTTATGGACTTCTGCCAAACTGTAATATTTCCTTTTGCTGTTGTTCATAAAGGCATTCAGGAAAACAATTGAGCACAATGAGGGCCTTCCAGTTCCGGCAAGCGTGTGAACCACCCAGTAAACTTGGAATGAGTCATCCAAACGAACTGTGAATTTTCTTTCATTTGCAAATGGGCCCTCTCTGCAGCAGCTGCAGCTATTTGAGAGAACATTGGACTCTAGATGTAGCAGAGCTTAGCCGACTTCGAGAAATTCATCTTTTCACAATCAATTTCCTCCACATGTCAGAAGCACAAAAGGATTTCCCTGATACAAGAAGCCTAATGCTTCATTAAAATTTTATTTTATTGTTGCTGTTAGGTATTGCAAAAGTCAATACATAACAAGTGGGAGTGCAGAATTCACGGTCCGGTGGTGGAGTACTGGATGTCTACTGGATTGTTAATGGTGAAGCTTATAGATAACTACATCTTGCAAGACTCAAGGCTTCTTTAGATGACTGTATTTGGGCAAGCAATGGGCAGAAAATAGAACCCATTGCAACTGCACATATGGTCCTCTGAAGACGCCCTCAAGAGCAAAGCTTCTGCCTAGTAGTTTGTTTACTGACCTTGAGTTAGGGCTCATTTACACAGTCGTATTTGCGCACGTAAAATGAACAGATATAGGGCTTAGGGTGCATTTCCACGAACGTATATCGGCTGGGTTTTCACTCCGAGCCGATATACGTCGTCCTCATCTGCAGTGGGGGGGGGGGGGGATGGAAGAGCCAGGAGCAGGAACTGAGCTCCCGCCCGCTCTCTGCCTCCTCTCTGCCCCTCTGCACTATTTGCAATGGGGAGAGGCAGAACGGGAGCGGGGCTAATTCTTGGAACTTAGCCCGGCCCTGCGTCCTTTCATTGCAAATAGTGCAGAGGGGCAGAGAGGAGGCAGAGAGGGGGCGGGAGCTCAGTTCCTGCTCCTGGCTCTTCCATGCTCCGCCCCCTGCAGATGAGGATGATGTATATTGGCTCGGCGTGAAAACTGAGCCGATATACGTTCGTGTGAATCCAGCCTTAAACAGATGGGCATGTTTTTGTCCCACTATGTAACCGTGAAAATCACTACTGCATAACGGGACAAAACGAAACCATTGAAATCATTTACCATTGGAATTCTCACACATTAATACTACAGACGAGAAAAGATAGAAATAACCCTATGTTTCTTGTACATAGTTTTCCACGAGTGCGGAATTTAAATAGTCAAAAAAAAAAAACAAATGGTTCATGCACTAATACGCTCCATGTATTTTTGCCCATATGCAGAGAATAGAGCCCATTGGTGTCAATGGGTGCATACACATTTCCCGCTTTTGCGCACACATTTTGCAAAAAAATATGCTCTATCTTTCTGTACATTTGCGCACCAAAGGTCGTCATAGAAGTCGGTGTTGTGTTGTGTGCACGCACAATGCGCAACGGGATGCGGGAAACACTGCCCAATTCCGTGAAGAAAGAACACATCTGGAACTCATTGGGTTAAATAGCCCTTTAAATCGGGGTGTGTTAGTTGCCTGCATGCAGAAAAAGTACAGTAAAATATGGCGATACGCGTGCAAAAAAGACTTGCTCATGGCACAAATATGTTGTGCTGAGTGCTGTTGTGCTGAGCATGTTCACACGGGGCAGGTTTTGCATATGGACCCCTTGCATGGAAAATCTGTGGCATTTACAGTGGCAGCAAAGTGGGTGAAATTTTTCGAAATCTCCTCCACATGCTGCGGAAAAAATCTGCACAAATCCCGTGTGGAAATTGACATGCTTGGTGGAATTTAAGTGTGCAACATGTCAATTTTAGTACTAGATACACTGTGGAATCCACCTCTTCTGAAATGTGGGAGCGAAAACTGCACCAAATCCATGTTAAAGACCATGTCAAAATCCACACCAAATGGAGACTGTCAGCTGTGGATCTGCTGCAGAATGTATGCTGCTGTCCATGTGAACATGCCCTTTAAGTTAGAAGTTTTATATACTACTATTTGTGTGCTTTAACTTTTTTTTCAGCAAAAGACTTTATTAATGATAATGTAGGCGGAGATGGTGTTGCGACACAAGTTCAAGATATGATATCGCTGATGGAGTTAAAAATACGCACAAGTTTCATTTAAGAACCAGGAACATCAGGGAATAAATATAGTACTGGCAAATAGTTAAACACTTACTGTGGAACTACTATAGCTAACTATTACTATCTAACACTCAGAACTTCCTGCTTGTCAGTTACAACATCGATGAACAGCAATAACCAAGAAAACTAGTGGCAACAAAGATCCTAGTTTATTTTAACAGGTTTAGCATGCTGTACTTCAAAACATAATAACTGTCTTGCTTTGTGGTTGATGTGGCTGACTCTTTATATAACAACGTTAGGCATTGAGGACTTGTTACGTCCAACCTGGATGTGTTGGATCTGTCACTCACAGATCTACCAGAAAGCATATAAACAACAAAACAAGAATGGAACCAAAATACAGGAAACACTGTCCCTATACAAAAATCACTGGGAAAGATCCTGCCTAAAAGCAGAGCGATCGCCCAGATAAGAGCGGCCCCAACTGCATACCTCAGCCCTAGATGACCCTATGTGTGGAAAAGAAACAAAACCAAAAAAACAAAATGACAATGCAAAATAAATGCAGTACTTAGTTTTACGCTGCAGCAAGTAACTGATTGATCCAGCAGGAACCTTCTGACTGCTAGCCCAGTCAGGGAGAGACTGAGAATCAACTGCAGTTCAGCTCAGTCTCCAGCCTGGTTAAATAGCCCAAGTAATCATCCCCAGGTGCGACCAAGCAAGTCACACCAAATAGCACACCCACTGAGACGGAAGATGTAGAAACATCCCCAAGACCGGGCAGAGTTCCTTTTGCATGACAGAGTTTCTCAACAGAGTTTCAGTATTCAGAAGTTGCAATAAATTTAGTACGACATTCCCTTTAAGTGTGCACACATGTGGTTTTTTTCTGAGGCCAGCCTATCCTCAGGTGTTGTATCTAGTCTTGATCTGTTGCTCCGTTACATTATTCCATTCTCTGGGCTCTTTCACGCGAGCTTAGGCGATTTTCGGTTGGCTGTGTTACAGCCACAGTACAACCAAAACTCGCGTGAATGGGCACAGATCTCCCGTTTGAGCATGCATTCAGATGGCCTGGATATGGCGAGTATACACTGAGGCTGGGATAACGTGGGGCAGGAGGGAGACAGTTTAGCTTTGCTAAACTGCCTCCCCCTTTTCTGCCCACTCCCTGGCTCTCGATAAGGGGAGGGGGAGAGACGGGATTGGAGCTAGTGTGCTAAGCTCCTGTCCTTTGTTGGCTGCCAGCAATGGGAGGGGGTGGGATGGGACGCGAGCCTAGCAACATTGCAAACAGCCAGCAAGGGGCAGAGATAAGGAGGGAAGGGAGTGGGACTTTAGCAGTCCCATAGGAGCGTATTCCGGCCAGAAGATAATTCCTGAACTAACTATTCTGGATGGCGTAAAAACGCCCGACCGGAATGTGCACCGTATGCCCTATCTTGGCCAGTTGGGTGCTCTTAAGCCACAGGAATACACTCATCTGAACTGATGCATTGTAAACTAATGCATCAGATGGGCAGCGTATATTGGCTGGTTGTGAAAACGGGGCCGATATATGCTCATGTGAATGAAGCCTCACTCTCTCTCTGGTCTCCACACTATCCTTGTCTCTGGGTCACAGCGCTCATTCATCCCATCCAGCAAAAGCTTTGCATGCTCCTGGTAGCGCCAATTACTCAGAAGATCAGGATGAGAGTTTCAGCTTTTCTCTCCTTATGATCAATGGAATATCCAGTTTCTACTTTATTGATAAGGAATATTGGAGAAGTTCCACATTAAAATTGCCATGGTTCTTTTTTTTATAATTCTTATTTTTCAGAATATCCCTTGTACTATTGTTATACAGCAGAAAACCATGACCACCATGGAGCTTAATAGAGCATGCTAAGAAAAAGGATATTCACATTTTAATCCGTGTAATTGAAATAAATGTTTTTGCAACTATATAGACTCCTGCAGACATGCTTTTTTTCAATCTTGTTATGCACTTTTAATAATATTTTTGGCATTTTTGCATGTTTTTGAAGCTCTATAGAAAAGTTCGTGCCTAGACCTAGAGCATGCATGCTACACTTTGTAGAAAATGCCACTGACCACAAAAATGCTTTAAAAAATGCTTCTTTAATACTTTATGCTGTATGGGAACATCTGGCAACAGCATTTAGACCCCCTCCCTAAAAAAAAAAAAAGAACTAAACCCCCTCCACACCAAAAACTCATGAAAACGCTGTGTGTAAAACTGACTTAACGGTCAACTTATTAGACTTTGCAAATAAGTCCCAGATGATTTGCCACGTTTTGCCACATAAATAAACCAGTGTGACACATTGTGGAAGTTCCTTAGAAAGATACAGAAAAATATGCTGTTCCTTTAAAATTGACCGTGTTGAGGACTGAAATATAAATTGTCAATTTCTGCTAGAATTTGCAGTGTGAAGATTCTTAAGCCTCTGAGCAGCGGCAGAACTGAATTCTTCAAATGAACAAATCACAAAACTTAGGTCGGATGCACATGAACGTATTTGCACACAACAATTTTGTGTGCACAATACGCAGAAAATAGAATCCATTGATTTGCTCACATGTGCACACTTGGGGTGCGCATCTCCGTTGCGCAAAAAAAGCAACATACTGTACTTTTCTGCGCATGTAAATAGAGATGAGTGAGTATACTCGTTAAGGCACATTAAATTGGGGGAAAAACTTCTTTAGGTGGAACAACCCCTTTGAATGATTGTTATGGGAGTGGGCATGCATAGTGTTCAGCCAACAGTCCAGCAGCATGGTCCGCACTGACTTTTAACGTGACAGCACTGGATCGGGAGCCAGCTAAGTATAAGGACCATCTCCCCGACTTCAGGGAACCTGCCGTATGGGCACCATAATTTTTTTTATGGTGCTCATACTGGTGACAGGTTCCCTTCTAAGACCAGTATTTTTCTATGAGATTTCCTATGTTTGTCTTATTGTGTCTCCAAATTAGCATTCTTCCAATGAAGTTCATTATTTTTCATCTATTTGAGGGTAAATAGTTCATTAGTAAGCAAAACATCAATTTCAGTTCACCCATAAAGATACATAGAAAGTAAGTAAGATGCAATAACCCAGTAATCTCATAGTGGTTAGGTTATCAATGAAACCCATCACCTAAGGACACAACTGCAGCTATACTGGTATTATTGTATCACAGACAAGGCTGTATTATAATTAGAGATGAGCGAGTATACTCGCTAAGGCACATTACTCGAGCGAGTAGTGCCTTAGCCCAGTATCTCCCCGCTCGTCTCTAAAGATTCGGGGGCCGGCACCGGTGACAGGTGAGTTGCGGCGGGGAGCGAGGGGGAGAGAGGGAGAGAGAGATCTCCCCTCAGTTCCTCCCCACTCTCCCCTGCTGCTCCCCGCCCCCTGCCGGCCCCCGAATCTTTAGAGACGAGCGGGGAGATACTAACTAATTGGCCATTTCAACAGCTGAGAGCATTGGCGTGTGTTTTTCTTTGCGTGCGCCATTGCACACGAGTAGCGTACTCAAAAAGTATGGTTACAATGTGCAGTTGTGCGTACAATTGTACAAAAATGCGGTTCAAAGATGCATATGCCTTAAAAACGCACAAGTGTTTTAGTTCACAGTTTGTTCTCTCCAGAGCCGCTAGGGCGGCTTCACATGAGCGTATTTGCAAAACACATGCTATAGCCGAACAATATCTGCACATTTTACTGTACTTTTCACGCTGACCGGGAACGTTAACATGGGTGGGGATGCAGACTGCCTGATTTAATAGGCTATTTAGCCTAATTAGTCCCCGATGTGTTATTTTCCCTGTGAAATTGTGCAGTGTATTGCGCAATCACATGGGTCTTGTGTGCGCATTTGTGCACCCCCATAGTCTCCTATGGGGCCTTTGGTGCGCAAATGCACATTAAAATAGAGCATGCTGTGCTTCTTTTTTGCGGGTGTGAAATGCACGCCCAAAAGCAAAGATGGAGATGAACCCTTTGAAAGCAATAGGTTCTATTTTGCGTGCAGATTTTGCACAATGCACATAGAACAGAACCCATTGCTTTCAAACAGTTCATTTTCGCTTTTGAAACCATCCTAAGGGCTCCTGCCTACTTGTGTTTTTTTAACGTGATTGTGATTCAGACTTTCCAATGTTAAAAACGCATCACAAGTTGGTGCTTTGCCATTTTTGTGCGATGCGTTTTTAACATTAGACAATCACATTAAAAAAAACGCAGCGATATCACAGCATTAAAAAAACGTAAGTGGGCAGGAGCCCTAAGAGTTGAATATTGATGATAGCCCTGATTGATTGTGTTCAGTCATAATGATGAATGATGAGGCTGATTTCACTGACTTATTTGGTATCTGAGAAGTCCTGAGCTGAAATGTGTCATTGACCCACAAACTTTCCTACAGTTTCCATATTTTATGATAAACCTAGAATGTAATAGCATTTATCTTTCCTACTACAATGCACAAGCATGAGCGCATATTCTATGAGGATAGTAGAAAACAACAATAACATACCCCTATCTATGTCATGAGGGCTACACATTATGATGATTTAATGCAGTCATATTATTAGGATTAATTGGAGTCACACGAACATTATGTCAAAGGAAAGGCATTTCTAGCCACATTTCCAGCATCAATGAAACATTGTCTGGTGTCTCATGGAGTCATGTGGGTGCCAAAGTAAAGTCAGGTCATGGGCTGCTATGTGTAACAAACAAAAACACATTTTGAGTAGTGAAAAATATCATTGTCCACCATGTGATTAAGATAAGATGGAAAGCGATTACATGGATTATGAAACTGCAAAGATGGAGTTGTGAAAGTTGGCGTCACCGTAAGTACGGAAGGTAGAATTATTTCATATCTAATACTTTTCAAATCTGCGTTCTAACCTCCAGTCGAAGGTTCCGTCACAGATCCGGTATTTTGAAGTACATGCTGCACTTTTTCTTCCTCCCAAAAGCTTGGCAGCTGAGCAGAAAGCGGACGGACCCCATTATAGTCAATGGGGTCTGTTCAGCACTGTTTGGTTTCATCCAGAGATGGAGCCATTCGGCCGCTAGGATTCTCCTCTGCTGTTCCCCAAATAGAGCAGGGAAGCAGAACCCCGGACGCAGACGTGAAACCACCCTTAGCCTTTTGTGGTTCGGTTTGTTATCAAAATATCTCATGTGTATGCATTATGTAACTACATACTCACATCACAGCATCTACAAGGTGGGCCACGGAAACATAGCCCCACACCACACTTTTACGAAAACTGTCTAAAAGAAAATCTATCTTTGTCGCCCATATGAGCCAATCACAGCACAGCTTTCATTTCTTACACCGCTAAGGTAAAATGAAAGCTGTGCTGTGATTGGTTACAATTGGCAAAATAGCACTTTCTTTTGGACAACTTTTATAACAGTGTAGTGGCAGACTTATTTTCCGTGGCCACCCTGTACATACTTCATAAGAATGTTGTTTACGGAGAAATATTTTTTTATTAAATGCGCTAATCATAAAGAAAAGCCTGTGGAGGACTTTGAAAAATTTGTCACGTGTCTAAAAAGTAAGCAAGTGAGGCAACATGTGAAGGGCCCCCCAGGTTGGTTTTCCCCAAGTATTTTGTGTATTTGAAATAATAATAATTTCTATTCATACAGCGCCAGCATATTCTGCAGCGCTTACATGACAGGGGAAAAAGAAACAAAACCACGGTTACATAGTAATCAATTGATGGAAACAGCAGGGGTGAGGGTCCTGCTCCAACGAGCTTACATACTACAGATAATGGGGTGATACAGAAGGTAAAGGGGCTGGGGATGTGCACGGTATGGCGAGGTGGAGAGTGAGGGATGCTATACACACAGACAATGGTTAGGCCGTATAGTGGCGCAGTCGGTATGACTGCGGATGCCGGTTGATTATGGCTAGCAGAAACTGCAGACAGTAGGACAGGAAGCATGTTATCAGGCGGAGTTCAGAGGGGTTTGGTTTAGGGAATATGGTATGCCTCCCTGAAGAGGTGCGTTTTTAGAGCATGCCTGAAGTTTAGTGTGTCAGCGATTGCCCGGATAGCTTTTGGTAGTGCGTTCCAGAGGACAGGTGCTGCTCTGGATAAGTCTTGGAGACGGGAATGAGAGGTTCCAATTGAAGGGGCACTTAATCTGATTTTGTTTGCGGAGCGGAGAGCGTGGGCTGGGCGGTGAATTGAGATGAAGGAAGCAATGTAGGGGAACGCGGTGCTGTGGAGAGCTTTATGGATGAGGGCAGTGAGTTTAAATTGAATTCTGTATTTGACGGGCAGCCAGTTCAGTGACCGGCACAGGGCAAAGGTGTCCGAATAGCGGCTGGACAGTAAGATGAGCCTGGCTGCGGCATTCAGGATGGATTGGAGAGGGTAGAGTCTGGCGCGGGGGAGGCCAATCAGCAGCGAGTTGCAATAATCGAGGTGAGAGTGGATGAGGGCAACAGTGAGTGTTCTTAGTGTGTCCACGAGGAGAAAAGGGTGGATTCTTGCGATGTTCTTGAGGTGAAGGTGACATGTTCGGGCAAGAGATTGGATATAGGGGGTAAAGGAGAGGTCAGAGTTGAATATAACCCCAAGACAACAGGCATGCTGTCTGGGAGTTATGGTGCTGCCACACTGAGATAGAGATTTCAGGATGAGGTTGGTTAGCAGAGGGCAGAAATACCAGTAGGTCAGTATTTGAGAGGTTCAGTTTTAGGTAGAGAGAGGACATAGTGTTAAGGACAGCAAACTGACAGTCGGTGGCGTTCTGGAGGAATGGTGCTGTGATGTTGCTGGAGGAGGTGTATAACTGGGTGCTGTCAGCATAGAGATGGTCCTGAAAGCCCAAACTCCCGATGGTCTGTGCAATGGCGGCTGTGTAGATGGAGAAGAGGAGGGGGCCGAGAACTGAACCCTGGGGGACCTCAACAGCAAGCAGGGAAAGGAGGGGAGGTAGAGCCAGCAAACCAGACATTAATAGTAAAAATAAAAAAAGTCCTGGAATACCCATTTAAAGGGGCACAAAGAGGCTGTATCACCTTAAAAGGGCACAATGGGCTTTATTTATAGGGTCACAAGAGGGTTTACTGTCTTTAAAGGGTTGTCAAAGTTAAATAAAAAAAAATCCAGCTCCCCATTTATAAAAATAGTATACAGTTGCATACTCACCTCTTTTAGCACCTCTCTGCTCACAGTTGCAGCGTTGCATTCTCAGGTGTTCCCTAGGACGCTGTATTCACAGCCTGCAGTCAGCCTATGTATAGGACATCACAGGCTGCTGTACCCAATCATACACCTCGGTGTTCAAGCACTCACACCTGTCATTGGCTGCTGTACCCAATCATAGACCTCAGTGTTCAAGCACTTACATCTGTCATTGGCTGCTGAAGCCTGGGGCATCCTATAAGGTTATCAACAAAGTTTTGACGGAGAGGATGGGCGGCTGGGAGAAGTAAGTTTACAATTGTTTATTATTTTTATACATGGGGAGCAGAAATGTAAAGGAAATAACTCGGACATCTCCTTTAAGGGGCACAAAGAAACCACTATTACTTTATGAGTATTGAGGGGTATTATTACTGTTTTGGAGCACAAAATGGGCATTATTACTTTTGTAGGGAACACAGAAAATTTTTATGTGGGGTATAAAGAAGTGTTATTACAGTGTGAGGGTACAAAGCTGGCACTATTTCTGGTGGTGGTCAATATGGGTTAATCATTACTGTGTGCGAGCCATATTACTTGTGGGGCACAAAAAGGGGCACTTTCACTGTGCCTGACGCTGAGAGGGGCATTGGGGATAGTGGCAGGTTAGAAAGTTTGCAGAGACGAGTTGTAGATATAAGAAATCTTCTTGGCTGTTAGGACCGAATGGAGAGGAAGAGAAAAAGTGGATGACACCAATCAGAGATGACGTCACATGTGATCACTGGAGGCAACTGCAATGTAATCACTATCACTGTGCATTTTTGGGCAGACCATGGGCCAAGTGCTGTGGGATGGGAGGGGGCGGTAGTGGGGAAACTCTAGCTGAACTTTTGCACCCAGGCCCAAGAGCCTTTAGCTACGCCTCTGATTAGTCCATTTTATCCTAGTGAGCATGGCATGCAATATGACCAAAGCATTGCTTATTAATGCCATCAGGTTCCTTTTATCATAACTTAGATAACGGTAAAATGAATGTGTGGATCATTTATCTTTCTTCTTGAGAAGCCCAAGAAAAGTATTTTCTACTTTCCAATACATATTAGTTTAATTGCATTGCAGCGAAGCAGAGATCAAATATATTTACTTAGCTTCACTCAGCTGTGATGTAGTGTAGATGTATTTGGAAAGAAATATGATATTGCCCATGTTTCCCGTAACAAATAATTAGTGCTATGTATTAGTAATAGCCCAACCTTTTGCTGTGGAACATCACAGCTATATATAACTCACTTACGTCTTTACTTGCGTTTACAGTCCAATATTATAAAAATAGTCCTTTCATTTCTTTGTCATATGATAACTTGGGATACCTCTCAATTTGCACACATGGTCTTATGACATACAGTTTAAAAATGCCACACGGGCTCACGTGAAAGATTGTATTTATTGACGGACTATAAATATCACTTGTTATTAACCACATATTAAAAGGATCTGTTCAGTTAAACCATACCATCATTCAGTTCAAGGATAAGTGAAGGAAGCATTTCATTTTCATAGCAGGTGAACTTAGAACTTAACCCTTTCCAATCCAATGGCGGGCCTGCCCCGACATCATAATTTCCCTCCACAGCTCCGATGTCGGGACAGGCCCGACACTGCAGTGCAGGAGTGCATCTGCACCCGATCATCAGACACATCGGGTGCAGATGCACTCCTGCACTGATCCTCATCGAGGACCACCGAGGAGAAGGCAGAAAGGGTTTTTAACCTTTTCTGCCTTCTCCTTTACACATTACATAGCGCTCAATTAGCGCTATGTAATGCACGGAGATTCCAGCCGGCGATCATGTGACCGCCGGTGTCACCTGACCCCCAGCAGTCACATGAACGCTGAGCCGGGAGCCTGCACCGTGGGGGATCCTGCTTACCTGTCCGGCGTCTTCCGCATTCTCCCTTCTGTCTCCCGGCTCGGCGATCATGTGACCGCTGGGTGCCACCTGACCCCAGTTCAGTTCAGGAGGGTGCAGGGAAATGTATTTTTTCTCATCCATTCTCACCAGCTCCAATTTATTTGGAGCTGGGGAGAATTGATGAGAAAAAATATGCTCCTAGGCAGCGATGCAAAATCGGTAACAGCTTCCCACCTAACAGGTGCCATTTGCAATATAGTTCTAGTGTCTTCTTATGAGGGAGAGAATCGTTTGGGCCCAATCAAACACTGGAGCATGGATGCGACTGATACATCTGCATCCCCTATAGCTGCTACTTTGCAGGACATGCAATTCAAATCTGGATTGTGCCGCCATTCATAATTTGTTAATTCTTTCCAGTTCATGATATGTTTATTCACTGAGGAACACAATTTTTGGTGACTGATATGTTAGGGAGGAGATACAGATTAGATATTAGAAAAAACTTGAGTGGAACTGGTTACCATGGGAGGTGGTGACTTCTCCTTCAATGGAAGTGTTTAAACAGGGGCTGGTCAGCCATCTGTCTGGGATGATTTAGTGAATCCTGTATTGAGCAGGGGGTTGGACCAGATGACCCTGGAGGTCCCTTCCAACTCTACCATTCTATGACTTTTTGGAGCTATTTTGGGGTCATTGATTCTGAAAATTACATTAGTTTTTTCAATCAGGTCTCTTTACAAAGATATTACATATGTATATATAAATGTATACATATTGTATTATACATGTAATGACTGCCAATCAAAAGCTAAAGGTAAGATAAATCCCAAGAAGGCTTCAACATAAACAAAACAAAAGAGTTTCTTCAGTGAGGCACATCACTGAAACTACATTTCTATGATTTCCTTTGATGAGATTCTTCTGGACATTCCCTCTTAGGGCTCATTCAGATGAGTGTGTTTATGTGCGTACAATCATGCACACAAGACCACGCGTCTATTAGAACCATTGGCTCCCTATGCTGTGATCACATGTCCGTGCTTTACAGGCATGGAAACGCGCACACTTGTAAAACATAGGACATGCGTGCACATTCCCCACAGGGAGTCCACTTGTCACTGAACACTATGACAACACTGTCACAGTGTTCAGTGACAAGGGGGCTCCCTGTGGGGAGTAAAGAATCCCCTGCCACAGAGGATTGAGATGTTCTCCCATGGCTTTCAATGAATCGTAGAGTGCTACCTATGATTGACCAATTACAGGCAGCACTCAGCTGTCATTCAATGTGTGTAACCCTTTGCAATCCTATTTTGGATTCAGGGCTTCCTAGGGGGCTTTCTCTTTCTGTCATTATACAATGGCGCCATCTGCTGGCTAGAGCTAGTACTGCTGTATGGGACATGCTGGAGAGGTCCCTGACAACAGAGCAGCCAGTAATATAAAGTAAGAATACCCCGTCGGACGTCTTCCAACTTCGCAGCTGTACAGCCTTCAATCAGAATGTCTTCAGACGTCAGACAGGGGATTGGAAAGGGTTAAGTCTATTGCTCTAGATCCGTGCATGCACCATTGAAGAATTCTGTGGTCTTGCTTCTAGTTATCTGTCTGGTGGTCTGTTAGTAATTAAGCAGTTCGCGGGCAGCAACCCCTTCCTAGAGACATGTACTGTGCTGTGTCTGACACAGCTGATCAAGGTGAGCTGCTTAAAGTAAAGCAGTTATTCTTTGCCTAGCAGGTCTGCACATGAAGCCCTTGTTCTTTTCTTTGTTTTGCATACATTTAACTCCAATAAAAAAACAAGTCATAATATGAAATGTCATTGTATTTCTTAAATATGTTACTGGTGAGGTGAGCATACAGTAAAGTACACAAGCATAGTAACATAGTATGTAAGGCAGAAAAAAGACACATGTCCATCCACTTCAGCCTATTACCCTAATGTTGACCCAGAGGAGCACACAAAAAAAACAAGTGAGGAAGAAGCCAATTTTCCCCATTCCTTCCTGACTCCAATCTGGCAATCGGAATAATCCCTGGATCAACAACCCTCCTGAAGTTATTGATGATTATAACATATATTGTATCACTCAAGAAAGGCGTCCACTGCTCTTACAGTAAAGAACCCCCTTCTATGATAGTGTAGTAACCTTCTTTCTTCTAGACATAGAGGATGCCCCCTTGTTACAGTTTGTCCTTGGTATAAACAGATGATGGGAGAGATCCTTGTGTTGTGCCCTCATATATTTATACATAGTCATTTGGTCGCCCCTCAGCCGTTTTTTTCCCAAACTAAATAACCCCAATTTTGCTAACCTCTCTGGGTATTGTAGTTCACCCATTCCATTTATTACTTTAGTTGCCCGCTTTAGTACCCGCTCAAGCTCTGATATGTCCTTCTTGAGTTCCGGTGCCCCAAACTGTGCAAAATATTCCATGTGTGGTCTGACCAGTGACGTGTAAAAAGGAAGAACAATTGAACATTGAATGTATTGTGCATTGACCTTGGTCTTGTTTATTACCATAATACAGATACATTGAATGTTCCTGAAGGAGTGAAGATTAGGGCACTATAACGAAAAAAAGTTTTCTACTTCCATTTCCCAGTTTCACTGCTCAACAAAACCTACAGACAAATAAATACATAAAAAAGTACTGTGAACACAACCAGCATACAATGCTTATGCACAAAAAGAATGAATTATCATCCCAAAAAGTAGAAAAACAGTACCCACACATATCCCTTTTCTACAGGGTAGAGGCAGATACCTACTGGCCTTCATACATTTCGGCTGCTAGTTCATCCCATGCCCTGTCTCACATTCCTTTCCTGGTGTTCAGGCAGATTACTGTTCCAAATAACAGTTTTCCTATATTGTATGTAGACATGGCGAACGGCTTGCACGGGTATGGTAGTGGCCCCCCTACACCCTGTCCTGCACTCGGGCCAACAACTTCCTGGTATTTCTTTTTTTAACTCCCTTTTGTATGTTTCCTAGCAATATGCGTAAAAAAACTCCGCAAGTACGTTAGTAATTGCATAGGCATTGCGTTTTCTATGCATCAATAGAGAACAATAGTGCTCCTATGCGCGTAATGCGCGCTAGAATAGAACATGCTGCAATCTTTTTTTTACGCACGTAATATACACAATGAATATATGCAAGTGTGGGTGGAACAGCGAAAATCAATGTATTTGAATTGCCGCAATGTTTCATGTATTATACATGCATACATCGTGCACGTAATACGCAATTCAAATACGCTCGTGTGAGCCCAGGCCTTAATGTGGTTTCTATACTTCTAGAATTAAGTTTTGAATATGAAAACTTTTAAACTGTGCAAAAAGTATTGAACCATTTTATAAGCACATATAGTACTTCTAACCAGTAGAAGAATGCAGTAGTCTGTGACAAAACACACTAAGTACATTGCAAGCTAGCAAGCTGAACAGTTGACTAGTCATTCATTAGAGCATCTCTTACCTGAATCAGTTCAGTGGCCTGAATAATAACTCAGAGTTTCACATATAAATGACATCCACTTTGACGATACCCCTCACAAGGTGTTGTATTATTTAGTGCTTCTTGTCTGAAAATGGAGGGAATTTTTCGAAGTACTGAAAGCTTTGAAAATGATCAAGAGCTGTCTTCTTTCTAAATCTTGAGAAAGACGTGAACACCCAGCATGGTGAAAGAATGTTCTGGTTGGTGTAATAACATAAATGGATACATGTTTTCATGATTAGCGTTGGGCAAGTCGAAACAGTCAAACGCTATTTCGGGTTGAACTTTGGTTCGGCGTAAACCCAAGCCTCAAGTTGTCTCAGCCATTAAAATAATTTCTTCTTCTTCTTCTTAATAACTGTATGTGCCATTAAATGAAGGTGATTATTATTGCGAAGAAGAAACCCACACAGAAACGGCATACAAACTCCATGCAGATGTTGCATTTGGTGGATTTGAATCTAGGATCTCAGCACTGCAAGGCAACAATGCTAACCACTGAGCCTCTGTGATTCATCTCCCTCCTTCTTCTTCCTCCTCTCCGGAGGAGGAAGTTGGAAGAAGAAGCATGGTGGCTTAGTAGTTAGCACTGTCGCCTTGCAGTGCTGGGGTACTAGGTTCAAATCTAACCAATGCAACCAACAAAATAAAAAAGCTCCGAACTTCTTGATTCCAAATTTAAAATAAGGCATTGGTTTTAAAATGCGTTGCAAAATAATTATGGTTTTGACCTCTCATGGAGACTCCATACTGCACATTTATGGTATCATCCCCTTGTCCCCAAGAAGTTCGGGGCTTTTCTATTTTGTTGGCTGCATTTCTACTGCAAGCTCCTGGCCACCCAGGTAGCTGCTCCTGCTCCGGATGTCTCTCCAGACCCCTGGATCGCGGACTAAGGGTATTACTGCACGCTTACTTGGACTGCAGTGCCGGTGGGATTTCCCTTACCAGGGTTAACCCACCGTGTACTAGGTAAGTTCATTTCTTTCAAGCTACCTATAATGTTTGTATCCCACAAGGTTCTATTCTGACCCATTTTCCATATAGGAAATCTAACCAAGGGCAACATCTGCATGGAGTCTGCATGTTCTCTCTGTTTGTGTGCGTCTCTTCGTTATAATAAAAATCACCATTTTTTATATAGCGCAGACGTTAATTAAGGAGAAGAAGAAATACTTTTATGGCTTTGTCGGTGTTAAACACCAATTTTAAGGGTATAGGTGAAGTTCTGATTTGGTTTGAACTACTTTGGATCAAACAGAACTTTTTGCCAAAGTTCAGCAAAAGGGCTGTACCAAACTTTTCAAAAGTTCATTTAACAATATTCAAAATACACACATATACCTATACATGTAAAAAAAAGGCAACATCTGTAAAATAAATGCATTCTAAAAATAACAGTGGACTAGAAAATTTATTTTTTATGTACACTGGTGTTAAAAAAAAAAGGTTAGTAAATGCTTGGAAAACACTGCCCATGTTAAACTAGTATGTTTAAAGTATAAATAAGTTTTCTAAATGCTTCCAAAAATACCTGACAGCTGCAGAGAAGACCTATGTTTCATTTAGGCTGCGTTCATACGGCACGGATTTCGCTGCAGCAAATCCACCTGTGGCTATTAATCCCGGGATTAGCCAGCCATGTGGACGAGATTTGTCAAAAATCTCATCCACACGGGGCGGCCAATCCATCGCGGCAAAGCTGGCATTAGCCGGCACTGTGGCGTGCATTCCCGGGACGCAGCATGTCAATTTTTTTTTCCATTGCGGCCTCACTTCTCTCTATGGGAGAGCCAGCCGCAATGGAAAAGCATGCGGTGAAGCCCCTCCAAAACCCACTGCCAAGTGCTGCAGGATTTCCGTCCCATGTGACCCCAGCCTTAAAGGGGTTGTCCCGCAGAAGCAAGTGCAGTTATGCACTTCTGTATGGCCATATTAATGCACTTTGTAATATACATCGTGCATTAAATATTGGCCATACAGAAGTTATACACTTACCCCCTCCGGTGCTGGCGTCCCCGTCTCCATGGCGACGACTGAAGCCTTCTTCTCTGGTCGCCGCAACAGTTCTGCTTGCGCAGAGAAGAATCATCTCCTGGTGGCTCCGGGCTCACGAGCTGCGTCCTGGCTCCTCCCCCTTCTCAGCGTCATCACGTAGCTCCGCCCCGTCACGTGGTGCCGATCAGCCAATGAGGTGGCTGTAATCTGCAGTGGAGCTCAGACTGGAGAAGAACATCCACGGTGCACTATGGGAGAAGACCCGCAGTGCACCATGGCAGAAGACCAGCGGTGCACCTTGGGAAATGACGGCGGCCATCTTGGAAGAAGATTTTTATAACTTCATAAAACAGCTTCATGGTGAGTAGAAACGCTCTAAAAAGCCGATTTACATGGGTAGTTTGTAATGCTTGCTTAACATGGGGGACTGGGGTGTGAAAAATTTTTCGTTTTGGCCACGGGACAATCCCTTTAAACTTGCAGGTCAAACTGTGTTTACCTATAATTGCAACTTAGATAATAAGCAAACCGCATTTCATTAGTAACCGATTCAGAAATGAAAAGGTTTTACTTACTTTTTATTTCAACTGTAACCTGGGGTGTACTGACTGCAAATATGCCAGAAAAATTTCCTTATGCAGACCCTGACATGCGCATAGACTCTGATTGGCAAACACATGGCAAAAAGGTGTCCTTTTGGCACAAATTTGACCATGATACATTGGCATCTCCCAGCTTCAAGCATATTGAAAAATAGTCAACTGCACTTTTCTGCACAACTAAATGTCTCCATATTCCAACCCCAGGTGATGATAGCAGCTTGATCCTCAATCCCTACAGTATGTTACCAGTTTAACATGGAAAATATAGGGCTTTAGTTTTGCCTTTTTAGCAATAATATATATAAGTTTTATACAAAGAAATAAGTGTAACTGCTCTGTGATTTTGTAACATTTAGTGACGCTTATGAGTTTACATTAATGGGATGCAACCCCTGGTTAATACGCTTGCTAGGAATATGTTGTTGTAGGTTCCACAAGCCAGAAATTATGTCAAGAAACGAAACACATCAGCACAGAAATCAAAATACTATAGGTTACAAATAATTACACATATGCCCAAAAGTAAATCAATTAAAAAACTTAGCCAGAAGTCATATTCTAGATTAATAAAGACCATTGGATGAGCTTACAGACAGATGAATGCCATCATTTTCCACTTTTTGAATTGGCAAGCAATGACCTTGCTACAATTAATATATAGAAATACAAAGGAGAAAATGTACTCAGAGTGATATACTATTTACCCGTCTTAAACTAATATACTGTACATAGAGGTAAGATCAACCAAAAGCGTTAATTGCAATAGAGCTTACAATATTTAAAAATTATGTTGCAAAATATATTTGCATAATAATTTGCATCTTTTTAGTGTTTTGCTCTTCTGTTGCGGCATTTGAAAAGTGGCAAGAGAGTAAGTGGGGTTTAGCTGGAAGCGGCAAGGACAGACCAACAGATTTACTATAATTGTTGCCAGAAGCTGGCGTTGTGTCTCCAAACAAAGGATAGTGCTGAGTGCTCTCCTGCTTTACACAAGACACTTTACAAGCATCATTGAGCGAAGTAGAGTTCAATCTGTAACCCCATTTTCTATATATCAATGTGTTGCCCACTACAGAATCCATTGTTGGGGCATTTACTAGGGCTTGCATTTCACCGGCCTTAATGCAAAAATGCGCTGGAGTAAAAAGTCATTTATTCAAAAAAATGTTTTAATTAAATGTAGCAATTATTAAGAGATGCCGTTCTCTTAATAAGTGAGTTGAATCTTTCCCTGTTTGTGCACCGAAAAAAAAAAAAATGTCTATGCTCAGCCCTATTTACTTCTACTTGTCACATTTAAAGTGACAAGAGAATCTTAAAATTGCTAAATGTTGCTACATTTTGCACAAATAATGCTTGTGCTAAAATTAAAGACTTTTGTGCTGCAAAAGATATTTATGCTCCAGCTTTCTGCACACAAGCAATAGTAAATTCCTGCATTGTGTTGTTGTACTGGTGTATTATGTCGCCACCGGAAGCTGGGGGTTTAACAGGAGGAACGCCCCTGTCACACCCCTAGCTCCCGATTGGCTACATACTTTAAGGATGCTAGCAGCGTGTGGATGTATTTTTGCCTGCCGTGGCTGGTTAGTGGGAGGGTTACTTTTCCAGTTAGGCTTAGCTTATTGGCTGGAAATGCTGCCATTTACAGTGAATAAGCTATGTCTAACTGGAAAACTAACCCTCACCCTAACTGGCCACAGCAGGCAAAAATACATCCAGACACTGCAGCTATCAGTGAGTGCTCGCTGCGGGGCGGCCTGCCACCGCCTCTGTGGTCCCTGGTAGCCAGCAGCTGTGTGCTCTGTGCCACCTGTGTGTTCCCTCCCAGCCGCCCGCATTGTCATTCACTGTTCTGCTCCGCTGTCTGCTGCCCCTCTGCCTGTGCCGCTCTAACTGCAACCACTCTCTTCTGCCATGTCATAACGGCACGTGGGGGATTTTTGATGCCAGCGCTGTGCGCAGTCCTCTGGCGCCTTAGCCTCTTGCAGCTCTGCCTCTGCCGGAACCGCTCCAAGGCTGGCCACCGTCCTCGGGCACTCACCGCTGCTCCCAGCTTCGCCGCAGGCCTACGCCCCCAGTCAATCAGACGCTGGGGGCGTTTCTCAGTTTCTTGACAGGTGTATTATGGTGCCACCCCTTACTTCCGGTGGTGATATAATACACTAGTACCATCTATGCATACTGTCACTTGAGGACCTCCATATACAGCTCAATAGAATACATACATTTAGAGAAGGCAAAATACACCAGATATGTATATGTAGAGGAGTGACTTTAAAGGGAACCTGTTACCTCCTTACAGCACCATAAACTAAGTTATGATGCTGTAAGGGGAGATGACATATTTGTTATACTCACCCCCTCCCTGGTTCACCTGCTGATCACATCCCACACAAAAATTCGACTTTTTAGATTTTCAGCAGGTGACCATGCTGGATCGAGGACATTGGGAAGTATAAAAAATATATCATCCGGCTCCCTATCACATCCCCTAACAGCCATAACTTAGTTTATGGTGCTGTAGAATGGGGCCGCTTCCCTTTAAGCACCTGGACTCCAATTCAAAATCTTTAACAGTGCAACCCCAACTATTATGAGCTATTTATAATGCTGGTGTGTTCATACTTGGCCAATGGGCCTTCTAAGGCACCAAATCTCAGCTTTGACTGCTATCTCTATACCTCCTATATCTATACACCTGCATAGACGATAATGTGTTCTACTGTATACATAAATAAATATTCATTTATAGCAGGAAACTGCACCATAATGTACAATATGGTATTAATTTGGGCAACTCTGTGTAGTAAACGTACTGTAGAAATGCAGAAACTAAAAAAAAATATGTGGGTTAAAGGTTACATAGTAGAATTTGTACGAGAAAATGCAGGATAACTTTTGTGCCTAGAAAATCCACATATATTAGTCAATGTTTTGGTAACACATCTTTTTCCTTTTTTGTGGTTTGGCTTGCTGTCAATAAGTTTATGTCATAAGATACAACTGTAAGCAAGCCAGAAAAGGCTGAAATAACCTTCAAAGGAATTAAAGCCTTGCTGCAGCTCAAGTTCCATCCTTTAACTAGAGGAAACCTTTAGAGATGAGCCATTATAGTGATTGTTATCTGGGGAATGCCACTGAGCTGCTTTGTTTATGTACATTTTAGTAAAAGCTGCATTTGTTTTAACTTCTCCCCATGAGCGAAACATTTTTTATGAATTCTAATCTAATTTATTCTCCAGAAAATACAAAGCCAAAAACAAAACTTGCTGAACCGGACATTATATTGCACAATCTGGTTATTGTGTCATAATAAATTAGGAAATTGCCACAGTGACAGACTGTGTGGGGACACAAGGGAGATGGTAACACTCATGCATGCTGGCATGACAAGTGGTTATAGCGCATGGAAAAACTGCATCTATATGGTGTATATGGTATTATGAGTCAAAGAAAGCCTGCATTATTACCCCCCCCCCCCTTCCCTAGCAGTTTAGGAGGAGTTCGGTTTGTTCTGCAGGAAAGCTGTAAGCATTCTACTTTAAACGTCTGGTTCTAAAAGCGCTACTGACATGCTTTTAAAGCTAATATCCTTGGCTTTAAAATGTCATCAAAAGCATTTCAGTAGCACTTACAGAACTGGAGCTACACTTTTTGAAGTGGGGGTTGAAACACTGAATGTACAGCTGTCACTTTTCAGTCAATGTGTGCAGAGGGGAGACGGAGGGAATGGGGAGACAAGTAGGCACATAGAACATTTGTAATTCTGCTGTATATCTCTCTGTCCCAGTGAAGGGGACCATGATTTTTTTGTTCATATTATCACCCCACCCCCCCATCAATCAGAGAGCATATTTGCTCTCTAATTGTCCCATATGTTTTTCTTTTCCCAGAACACCTCTACATCTTTTAACTCCTGCAGTCATTGCTGACCATTACATCTAAATGTTTTTACAGAAAAAAAAAATTGTAAAAGTTTTTTCCCCTTACAAAAGGATTTTAATATTGAAAAAATAAAAAGAAGAAAAAACTACACATAATTGATATCATCACATTCATAACAACCCATATAGAGATGAGCGAGCGTACTCGGTAAGGACAGATACTCGAGCGAGTATTGTCCTTACCAAGTACCTGCCTGCTCGCCTGCAAAGACTTGGGTGCTGGCGGGAGTGAGCGCTGTGTTGCGGGAGTGAGCAGGGGGGAGTGGGGGGAGAGAAAGAGCAAGAGATCTCCCCCCATTCCCCCCCACTCTCCCCCAATGCCCCCCACCGACACCTGAATTTTTGCGGGCAAGCAGGCAGGTACTCGGTAAGGACAATACTCACTTGAGTATCTGTTCTTACCGAGTACGCTCGCTCATCTCTAAACCCGTATTATGAAATATATCATTATTTCACTCAACGTCTTTTTGTACAAAAAAAAAGGTGGTAAATAGAGATGAGCGAACGTGCTCGGCCACGCCCCTTTTTCGCCCGAATACCGCGATTTCCGAGTACTTCCGTACTCGGGCGAAAAAATTCGGAGGGCGCCGTGGCGGCACGGGGGGTAGCAGTGGGGAGTGGGGGGGAGAGGGAGAGAGAGAGGGCTCCCCCCTGTTCCCCGCTGCTACCCCCCGCACCGCCACGCCTCTCCCCGCCCCCCGGCGCCCCCCGAATCTTTTCACCCGAGTACTGAAGTACTCGAAAATGGCGGTACTCGGGTGCGTAAGTACTCGAAACGAGTACGTTCGCTCATCTCTAGTGGTAAACCATAATTAACCGCTATAAATTTAGTGTTGTAATAATCATAATGACCCATAGAATAAAGTTAATATAACATTTATACAAAACCGTGAATGCCAAAATAGTAAGTAGAAAGAAAATAATGGTAAAATAGCTTTATTACAATTGCCCCCCCAAGCAAAAAAAAATTGAAAAAAGGCATTCATTACATTACATGCACCCAAAATTCTTCCTATAAAAATTAGAACTCTGTGATCTATCCCTGGAAGCGCTGGGTATTTTTCTTCTATTCATCTGTGTCATTTACCACTGGACCCCCCGTTTTATTGGGGAATCCAAGTATCCGAAGCAGCTCCTTTGATTCAAAAGGGTGGAAAAAGAACAACACGGAGGAATACTGATTGGTTACTACACACCTGCTGGGACATGGAGGTACTAGTGGGGTATCCCTCTTTGGGACCCTACTAAGTACCGGGTACGTCCCACCATTTATTTATCTTTTGTTTTCTATGTTTTTAACTCATATGATGCTGCGTGGACCGCTATCTGCCCCCCTTTTTATTTGATCTACTTAATAAAAAAATGCTAAGTTCTGGTTGAAATGCATAGCAATTTGGCCATGTACCAATGCACATACAATATTTCTGAAGACCTGCGTTCTCTCCTTCCCTCATCAGTAGGTACTAAAATGTATAAGGCAATGCTAATATTTCTATAGTTTTTATGAGAATTATTTTTTTTCCTTTGGGTTCACTTGGGTTACAATTTCACAAAATGTGGCCAAGTTCTATTACCTGGGGTTACTTGAAAATATAATCTTTCCTATTAACCGTAGAAGTTATATCCTAAAATGGCAGATGTCCTGTATACATTTCAAAGGATCTAAAAGCGGCACTAAAGGACAGAATTGTAGACATTCCATTGCTAGGCCTATATCCACAACGCTGGAACGGAGTGTAAATCAGGTCACATTTACCACCTGTTCAGAAATGTCTGAATAAAAGGAAATTTTCCAAGGGAAAGACACTGAACTGTAAGCACACACAGGCACATACTGTAGGCTATGCTCATGTTTTTTTTAATCTGTAACCAAACTACATAGGTTGATAATTTGATGATAAACTGGAATAATTTCCCATCACTTTTTTTTATTATGCCACCCATTAGCCTCAATAATGGATGCTGTGTCATCAGGTTAATTTGGAAACACATTTCTGTATCTGGGGGTATTATATCTCTGATTGACCTTCGCTGTCCTATGGTTAACTGCCCTCAAAGTGCTGGACCTACCCAGTTCTTCCATGACACAGTCTATTACTAAAACTACTACTGTTGCTCCAAGATACTGCCACCAAAGCACAAAGTTGTGACTGTTTTGCATATCAGACCCTGAAGAATTTGCATATGGTTATAGTAAGTAATAATTGTTGTTTTAAATGTATGAAACTCCCATTTTCTAACCATAAAGCAATGTTATGTGCTTTGTAAACTGCTAACACCCTACCATCATATTCCATCAATGAGAAACTTTTAGTTACTTAGAACATTGCGTTTTAGGCCTCATGTCCACGGGGAAAATCAGGCCCGCTACGGATTCTCCATGGAGAATCCGTAGCGGGTCCATCCTGCCCCGCGGACATGAGCGCTGAAAATAAGAATTAAATTACCCGCAGCGGACCGGGAAGGTCTTTTCTTCTTCACGGCCGGATCTTCTTTCTTCGCCCGGTGGATGTACTCGGCACGCCGGCAGCGTGCCGCGCGCATGCGCCGGGCACATCTGCCGGGCCGAAGCAAAAAGATCCGGCCGTGAAGAAGAGAAGACCTGCCCGGTCCGCTGCGGGTAAGTTATTCTTATTTTAGGTCTCCCGCGGATCCGGACGGCTTCCATAGGCTTCAATAGAAGCCTGCGGGAGCTGTCCCCGCGGGAGACCCGCACGAAAATGGAGCATGTCACGTTTTTTTATTTATGCTCCACTTTTTTAAAATTCACTTTTATTGACCATCCGCGAGTATTTATCTACCCGCAGGTGGTCAATGCATCCCTATGGGATGCGGATCCGCATGTGGGTGATCCGCTGCGGATCTAAAATCATATTTTGCCGGTGGACATGAGGCCTTAATGTTGCATGTGGTCCTTCAACTTCTGGAGCAGAGTTTTTTGGATGTCCTTTTCGACGGACACCATGTTTCAGGAGGATTCATACCAGCTAATATTGTAATCATGCCAGTTGTAATTCTTTGTTATGCTCAGATAGCTGTCATCCTTCCCATGTTACTAGGAATTTGTCCATTGGGGAGTTTGTTAAGGCAAGAGGATCATGTTCTACTGAGGATGCTTAAAGTCCTGAATGTTTATGTATTACAAATAGGCACAGACAGATGGGTTATTCCAATAAAATTAGACAGCATGCTAAGAGTATACCTTAGCACAGACCTGGGCAAAGCACGGCCCGCGGGCCACATCCGGCCCGCTGAATAGCTCGGACCGGCCCGCAAAGAGTGTCCTGGTGACTCACCAATGAGTCCGGTGTCAGCAACGGGAAGCAGCGAAACTAAGGCCTCATGTCCACGGGGAAAATCCGGCCCGCTACGGATTCTACATGTAGAATCTGCAGCGGGTCCCTCCTGCCCCGCGGACATGAGCGCTGAAAATACAAATAAATGACAATAAACTCACCTCCCATCCGCTCCGTTTCTTCTCTTCGCGGCTGCGTCATCTTCTCTCGTCGCGGCCGGATCTTCATTCTTCGGCTCGGCGGATGTGCACGATGACGTCGGTGACGTGCCCCGCGCATGCGCCGGGCCGAAGCAAAATGATCCGGCCACAGCTGAGAGAGGATGGCGCGGCGCCGAAGAGAAGAACCGGAGCGGGTAAGTAAAATGTGATTTTTGTGTCCCGCGGATCCGGACGGCTTCCATAGGCTTCAATAGAAGCCCGCGGGAGCCGTCCCCGCAGGAGACCCGCATGAAAATGGAGCATGGTCCAGATTTTTTCATGCTCCATTTTTTTTAAAATCACTTTTATTGACGATCCGCGGGTATTTATCTACCCGCGGGTGGTCAATGCATCCCTATGGGGTGCGGATCCGCATGCAGGAGAAGAGTTAAAATCCGCTGCGGATTTTAATTCTTCTTTTCCCCGTGGACATGAGCCCTAAGTGATGCCACTGTAACTTCTGAGTGGAGATGGGAGTGCTCCTTACCGCTCCCCTCTCCATTGGCAGACACAGGGGCCGCGCCGTAAAACGGGGTGAAACACCGGGTGTTCACCGCGCCGTATTACAGTACCATTCATTTTCAATGGCGGCCGTATTCTGGCCGCAAATCGGGCGGCTGGAATACGGCCCCATTAAGGCAATGTGCATGGAGCCTTCGTATGTTGGTCTGGCCCTCTAAAACCATTCCAATTTCTCATGTGGCCCCATGGGAAAATTAATTGCCCACCCCTGCCTTAGCATGATCCAAGAGTATAGGGGGTTACAAGACAAGGGAAGAATACATGTTTGCAAAAAAGAAAAGGGAAAATATGACTGGATGACTACTTTTTCTACTTCTTTTAGCTTTAGCTACCATAGTACTGTCAGTTTTATACTGACACAATTACCTATTTCATATCAGGATAAGATCTTGTCTAAATGTATTGTCTGTGGTTGTCAGATATGTGGCTAGAGGAGATTATCCTTACAAAACATATTATCTCCCATGTGTATGTTTATAATAAACAACAGGGTACCTGGTTGAAACAAATAGGTTTTTAAGCTGCAGGCATGTTAGGTATGCTATGTATAAATTTATGTCTACATTACCGGTCAAAATTTTAGAACACTTCAATTTTTCCAGTTATTTTTTACATTAACACAGTTCAGGTCCAGTAAATAATGTGAAATGGTTCAGAGGTTCAAAGGCAAGTTAAAAATATTATGAAAAATTTTACCCTGAAATGCAACAATAGTCTGAATTTATATAGAAGGTAAGCCGTAGCAGCAATAATGATGCAATAGTTATGCCAATGTTGTCTTTATTCCTCTGTGCAACATTTTGATCACATAGTGATCTTTGTCAAGCATGCAATTGCATCATTATTGCTGCTACGGCTTACCTTCTATTTGGATGACACTTTTGTGGAGTCTATTGATCCAGACTCCTGCTGTAGCTGGCAGCTCTTTATCTGTGGGTCCTACCTTACTGGTTCTGTGGAGGAGTGCTGTTCCCATACTACTTTGTAAATAGTCTGAATTTATGATTTTAACCAAAGGGCATTTTTCAGAGAACACATCAAGGACAGCTGCCCTGCAACGCAGAAAGCGAATTACGGTTTGAAATTGGATGCAAACCTATTTCTATGGGTGTCTTAACATTGGTAGATTACTTTCAAACCCTCTGATTCTATAAAACCAGTGTTGGAACAGACTGCATTACAACAACCTATAGGGCAGGGTTTAGACAGTTTTGCTCTGCAGGACAGAGCACATTGCAATTATAATGGCAGGACAAAGGCAATTAACCAAAGAAGACAATCAGACAATTATAACCCCTAGAAGTGTAAAGGCCTATTTACACTAAGCGATGATCGCTAAAAGGCGATCGTTTTAGCGATAACCGTTGCGTCTAAATGCGCACCCATTGTGAACTTTTCGTGCACTGCTAGCTGACCGTTAAATCAACCAATCTAAAAATCATCGTTCAGCCGTATCGGGAGTTCTCCATGGGTAATGCTGATAGCATTGTTTCCTGCTGGAGAACAAAGCATCTGAATGCAGATAAGAGCCCTCGGGCTATTACCTGCTTTCAGGGAAGGCTTCATTTGCACACTAAATTGCTCTTAAGTAGCTAAGTAGCTACTTAATAGTTTATGCAAAATGATCGCTCAAAGCTGTCACTCAAACTGTCGTTTGAGCGATCTTTGAGCAATCATCGGGCCGTGTAAATGGGCCTTTAGTCTGTCCTACAGAGAAACTGCCAAGAACATCAATGTGGCAGTCAGTACAGTTTCCTATACCATTACAAGATAATTGGAAACTGGAGGAAAATCTGAGGAAGAGGTCTGGCAGACCAAATGTCACACCAAAATCAGACAAGTTTTTGAGAGTCAACATTTTGCATGATCCGCACTTCACAGCACAAAATCTTCATGCACAACTTAATGTAGCAAAGCATTTTAACTATGAAGAGAAGACGTCTATCTGCAAGTTTGACAGGTAGAGTATCAGTAATAAAGCCACTGCTAAGATTGCTAAATTAAAAAAAATAGTTACCTGGGCCAAACAGCACCTCCAGTGGACTACTGAAGAGTGGAAGATCTTATGGATTGAATAATTAAAATTGTACATCGTTAGTACATCGCGCAGGGTTTTGTATGCTGTGGAGTAAATGAAAGGATGGTTGCTTAGTGTCTGACACCAACTGTCAAAAATGGAGGAGGAAGTGTGTTGGTTTGGTATTCTGTTGCTGGATCCAAAGTTCACAACTTGCACAGGGTGACTGACACACTGGAAAAAAGGGCTACCACAGCATTTTGTAATACTCACTGGTCTAGTTGGTCAGGGACTCATATTACTGCAAGACAATGATCCCAAACATACTTCTAAGTTAGATCAGAACTACTTAAGAGGACAAGAAGAAACCGGCAGGCTTCAAAGAATGTAATGGCCTGTGCAAGTCTGAAGACTTAAACCCGATTGAGCTTGCTTAGGATGAGCTAGATAGAAAAGAGGAAGCTACAAGTGCAGCACATTTGTGGGAACTTCTGCAACAATCTTGGGAAGAAATTTCTGAACAATATGTGAATGCAATTGTAGAAAGAATGCCTCGTTTGTGTAAGGCTAGAGGTGGCTACTTTGAAGAGTCAAAATCTAGATTTCATTTGGTGAAACAAAGTTAATTTATTATTGTTATTCATCTTAACTTGTTTATTTGTTCTATGCTTTTATCACAAAGTGCATTTGAGACATTAAACTTTGTGAATATCAATAAGAACTGGAAAAATTGAAATGTCCTAAAACTTTTAACCAGTAGTGTAAATCTACCACTTTTTGTCATCCAGTGCTCCACATGTGTATTCAATTCACATGTTGTATGTATTTTGGATTGTAGTGATTGCATCTTATAATATGTAAGATCTACATCATGCAAATTGAAGGTTGGAATGACGGAGCGTGTTTATGATGCTCAAACAAATGAGGACTCTTTGAAGCAGGGTTTACTGGTCAACCAACTAAGAAAAAGTTTCAAATAGATATCATCATATTACATTTTGCAAACACTAGGGTTGTTTCTAACTTTTTGCTCACATAATGTACTCCGGTAGTTTGCAACGAGCGTGTAGGAATAGGGGCTGTTGATGTAGCAGAACCTGGTTCCATGAGGTGGTCCAAAATCAACTCTGCCAGATATTAAGATACATGCATTGTAAATGGCAAATGGTAGGTGTTGGGTCCTACCAAAGTTAGCATTTGGATTTCAAGTTATATGCTTTGCTATTTGTACTAATTGAATTTAATTATTTTTTGTATTTCTATTCAAAAAGAATGCTGAAGCCCAAATAATTAGCAAACTATACTAAAGATGATACAATAGTAAATATAGACAAACTCCCATTTTGATAGTTCACAAGTAGAGATGAGCGAGCACCAAAATGCTCGGGTGCTCGTTACTCAAGTCGAACTTTCAGTGATGCTCGAGAGTTCGTTTCGAGTAACGAACCCCATTGAAGTCAATGGGCGACTCGAGCATTTTTGTGTATGACTGGTGCTCCGCTAAGATTTTCATTTGTGAAAATCTTAGCAAATCACCAAAGTCATATAAAAAGCACAGAAATGGATAGGGCAGGCGAGGAGCAACATGCAGGGCTGAGAAGAACGATGTTAGCCCATTGAATTCAATGGAGCCGGCAATACAGCCGGCTCCATTGAAAGCAATGGGCTGCCGGCGAGCGCGGGATGAATTTTCGGGAAGGGCTTAAAAATATAAGCCCTTACCTGAAAAAAAGATTTTAGTGTAAAAAAGAATAAAAATGCAGGCATTCTCTTCAATGGAGCCGCTGCTGCTGCCGGCGACTCCATTGAAGACAATGGTCCGCTGGCACACCTGAATTCTTTTTCAGGAAAGGACTTTACATATAAGTCATTCCCTGGAAATGAATTAAAAGTAATTAAAAATAAATAAATACTCACCTCCCTTCAGCTGCCGGGGCACAGCCGCGTGTTCTCCTGCTGTTCCCTGCACTGTGGTGCTGAACTGCTGTCATTCAGCTGAGAGCTGCGCTGAGCCAATCAGAGGCAATACTCACTCAGCCATTCATGAATTCATGAATGGGTGTGAGTGAGATCTGCCTCTGATTGGCTCAGCGCTGAGCCAATCGGGGGCATGTCTGACTCACACCCCCTTCACACCCACTGCAGGCCGGCTGCGCTGAACTCCGTCTGCCGGGACAAGGTGAGTATATATATATATATTTTTTATTTTTACACATTTCTGGATGAATTGCAGGGAAGGACTTATATATTTAAGCCCTTCCCGACAATTCATCCCGCGATCGCCGGTAGCCCATTGCTTTCAATGGAGCCGGCTGTATTGCCAGCTCCATTGAATTCAATGGTCAGTGCTCGTTTAATCGAGACTAGTACCGCGTGGTGCTCGTCTCGAGTAACGAGCATCTCGAGCACCCTAATACTCGAACGAGCATCAAGCTCGGACGAGTATGCTCGCTCATCTCTATTCACAAGAAAATAAAATAAAAGTTTTCTCCACCGGGGCTCAAACTCAGGACCTCAGTATCCCAAGGCCACAGAGCTAATCACTACATCACAACGTTATTCCTAAGATATTTTTAAGAGAAACTGATTAGTACTAACTATAATCTCTGGGAACAAAGATAGCTAATCATAACATCTGTTATCAGCCTGTCATGTCAAAAACCGACTGGTTCCTCAAGAGACATATAATAAATACACAAAATTATTGATAAAACAATCTGGAAACCCTGGTCCTGATATAGAACTCCCCAAAAAACAGGAGGTCAACTAGGTTCAAAAGAGATGCAAAAACACAGCAGACATGTATCCCAGCATAACACTGGAAAAACAAGTAAGTAAGAAAATTCAATGCATTTCTTTTAGTCTTCTTGAACACTAAATCTTTAGGAGTAAAAGTCTTTGAAGCATAAACAAAAAGACAGTAGTGATACGAAACACAGTCCAAAAAATGTAAACAGTAAATGGTAAATGATAAATATAATAGTTACTCGCCAGTCCTGATGGTGGACTGGTAGTGGGTAGAAAAAAAACACTGACACGGTGGCCAGATCCATCTTAAATAGCCATCACAAAATACTGCCATAAAAAGAGGCTTGGCCGATCTAGCCAATACTCGAATCAGAAATACTTGTCACTCCTCCAAAGGCATGATATAAAGAATATCAAATAAAAACCTCCTCAGCTGTGCTCAAGAGGGAAGATGTCAGTGATCACATGGTGCATCTGGCAAAGTGCAGATAAACAACACATGACATAATGCTGCACCTTTCACTGCTCATATTTGAAAATATTAATAACGCACACCTGTTATAATGACATTCAATAGGGGAGGGTCAAAACCAGGGCCAACATTGCCAAGATAAGCGATAGATAATAATACTGAAATTACTGACAAAAGAATTAAATCCACATAGGACACAAACAAATGTACTAGTTCAAGGAAAAAGTTTTATCCAATGGGGCTCGGACTCAAGACCTCAACATTCCAAGACAGCAGTGCCAACCATTACACCATAACCTCATTCTCAAGATACTCAGATGATATAGAGGACACATCCAAATATAATAGTATAGAACCTCCAATAAAATTAAAGTTAGATAAAGGCCACGAAGGACAGTGTTTCACTAGGGTGGATACTCTCCAACTGAAAAATCCATGCTCCCTCCTCCTGTAATAACCTTCTGTCCATATTCCAGCACTGGCCATTAGATCTTAATTGTTCTATTCCTTGAAACTGAAGAAGATAATATCATTATTATGGTATTTCTTCGTATGTGTTGCCACGAGTGTTGTTTCCTCATGTAATATGTTGCCAATGTGGGCCAAAAAAGGACGACTGAACTGTTGTACCATTTTCTCAATATAATTCAGAGGACACGGGCAAGTAGTCATGTAAATGACATTCTGGGACTTGCAGTTGATAAATTCCCTATTCTCATATACCTTGCCAGTGGCCGCACTGATAAACTGTGACTTCTTTATTACAAATTTACAAGCTTTACAATCATCACATTGAAACGTCCCCTTGATCTCTCTTGGGTGTAACCACATTCCTGGTGCTACACTTGGTGCAAGATGACTATGTACCAAATGATCTTTCAAGTTTCTTCCTCTCCTATGCGTGATGGATGGTTTAGGTGTAAGTATTTCATGAAGATCCTGATCCTCACGTAAAATATCCCAATAACGTTCAAGGATCTTATGAACATTAAAAGCACCTGTATCATATGTTCCAACCAGCCTAATTAATTCCTCATCATTAGAGCGAACTCGTGTGACCAATAGTCATTCTCTCTTTTGTGATCTTGAAAAATGATACTCCTTATTGATGACATTAACAGGATAACCTCTTTGTTTGAATCTATCACACATGTGTATCGCTTCAGATTTAAAATCAGAGTCCCGGGAACAATTTCTGCACAATGTCAGAAACTGTCCCTTCAGGATACATCTACGAAGAGAGACCAGTAGCTTTGCCACTCCAACAAGCTATTCGTAGCTGTTGACAGAAGTAACTAAATTACTGCCAGGTTCCTTACTAATGGACAGATCCAAGAAGGTCAGGACTGATTCCTGAAATTCAGAAGTAAAGTGTAAACCCAGGGTGTTTGAATTTACAGATGCAACACATTGACTCCAGTAAACCTGTCCAGAAAATCAAGACATCATTGATGTAACGCAACCACAATGTGATATTGGCAGTCCATTTTTCATTAGCATCAGAGAAAACAATACTCTTTTGCCACTAGCCCAGGTAGAAATTTGAATTAAAGGGAGCAGAAGGGCTCCCCATAGTGGTGCCCCTGAACTGGTGGTAGAGCTTTTCATTAAACAGGACGATGTTGTGTTCAAGTATGAAAGTTAATAGCTGTAAAATAAACTCATAGTGTTTTGCAAATTGAATTCCCCTTTGTTTAATAAAGTGGACCACTGCTTCACACTCCCCTTCATGGGGGATAGAGCTATGCAGGGCCTCTACATCTAAGCTTAGTCTCACTGGTCAATACCACTTCTTCTAGATGGCTTAAAACATCCATGGTGTCTTTTTTTTTTATAAATGTTGATAATAATACTACAAATAGATGTAAAATTTGATCGATATAAATACTGGTGTTTGGATACAGATTATCTATACCAGACACAATAGGGAGTCCCTTAATAGAGGTGCTATAAGAAGCTTCTTATAGCACCTCTATCAACTAGCAGTGTACTGGAGGCATATATTTTGGCTGCTTCTTATAGCATCTCTATCAACTAACACCCTGTGTATCCCAGTATTGGCTGCTGCAGTTATGTTGTTTCTGAGGACAACATGCTGTGTGAATATGATCGTGGCTATAAATGACTGCCCCTTCAGCTTACCTAGGAAACTTATAATCAGGCAGCTTGCCTAGCTAACATACACTTAGTTCCTCTATGGACATACTCCAGATCTAGTTCAGCCACCTACTCCTTTATTTTAAAGTGTCTGTCCTTTTTCGGGTGCATATATGTTAATAAAGTATACAATTTATTATTTTGTGTTTGGGAGGGTATAACCATCAGGCTATTCTCTTTCCTCTGGCAATTTTCTTGGTAAGTTTCTCAAATATATCTATGTTGGGACTGGCTATTATCAGAGGGAATTTAACACTAGATTGCTGAATGGTCCTTCTCCAATATTCCTTTGTTCCTCCTCAAAAAGTCCCTCCAATATCCTTAGATGATCCAAATCTGAGGGAGCAATGACCGTGGTGGTACACTGGGCCTAGTCCTGCTGTTTAAAGAATTTTTTTCATTTCACT
The DNA here is from genome assembly GCF_035609145.1 of Eleutherodactylus coqui. NCBI lineage: Eukaryota > Metazoa > Chordata > Amphibia > Anura > Eleutherodactylidae > Eleutherodactylus > Eleutherodactylus coqui. Next base: position 120,894,789 of record NC_089837.1, on the reverse strand, counting down.
TTTCTTATAAAGAGAGACACATCTTTTACCCAAGAAAAGTGATCATATCTGGTAGTAGGGACAAACCAAAGACCCTTTTGTGTAAACTGAGATCATCTCCTCTGAGTACTGGAGTTCATTTGAAATTTGAGAATTCTGATGCATGGTGTTACTCAAAAAGGAGGTAGGTGCAAGGTTAACTGGAAAATACATAGTTACTGATTGCATCATCACAGGTTGGATCATTCCTCTTCCTTCTGATTGTGAACGAGGTAGTAAGAAATGGGAGGACCTAAAAAAGTGTTGGAATCTTGGGTAACACCACAGCCTCTACCTCTATTTCAACCCCCTGTTTTCCCTTTACCCCTATAATGTTGATGAGAAACCCTACAAGTTGATTCAGATTCTGAAAGGTCACAATCAGAGGAGCTCACATCTGTTTCAGTTCTGGTACTGTGTCTATGTAGTAAATTCGGTATTGTTATTGAATCTATGTAATAGGCTTGATTTTGTTGCCATATCTGTGTAGTCATCTTGGTTTAATAAGCTATCTATATAATAGGCTTGGTACTGTTGCTGTTGCTATGTCGTAAGCTTTTTCTGGTACCATACCTATGTAAAGAGCTTGATTCTGGTATTGTGTCTATTTAGTAAGATTATTTCTGTTATTATGTATTAAGGTTTATTCTGGTAATGTATCTATGTAGTAAGCTTGGTTATGCTACTATGTTGTTGTAGTAAGCTCGGTTCAGTTACCATATTTGTGAACTTCTTGTGTTTCTGTCATCTCCCAACCTAAACCTGATATCTCCATCTTGGTCTCTGGGGCCACCATATCTCTTTGGCAGCACACCTGCTGTTTTGGGGTCATATTTGATTTTGACCTTTCCTTTACTACCCATATTCAGTCACCTGATTCCTTAAGTCACCTGCACATCAAACACATCTGAATTCACCCTTTCCTTACTATGGACACATGAAAAACTCTTATTGTGGCCCTTATCCACTCTCAGCTTGATTACTGTAACTCATTACTGATTGGTCTTCCTTCACTAAGTTTTCCCCTTTCTAATACATCCTGAATATCTCCTTCTTCCCATTGCTTTCCCCATCGCACCTCTTATCTGTTTATACATAAACACGGCTGGTAATCCACTCACACAGCTTTATATATGTCTATATGTATAGTATCCTATATGTATACTTCTTTATAGTCTGCAAGCTCATGCAAGCCGGGCCCTCACCCGTATTGTTCAAGATGTGCATTGGCTTTTTACTGTATGTTATGACCTCTTTCGTGTATGTTTCCCCACATTGTAAAGCACTGCGGAATATATTGGCGCTATATAAATAAAGATTATTAGTATTATTCATGCAGTTAGTGCTTGTGTAATCTTGGGAAAGGACATTGAAATACGTTTTAACATGATTTGAACTGCAAGTCAATGACTGGTATTGGTTTTCATGAAGCATTGTTAACTGTATGATTCTAGTTGTAAGCTCGCGGCTGTACATTCCCAAATGGATATGATACACATAGCAGATCTCCATGAGGTCACCACCACTGATGGAAACTAGCATAGTTGTTAACACCACTTCCTCACTGTGCTGGGGACTTGAGATAAATTGGAACACTATGTCCTCTTTGTAATCATATGAATTTTCTCAATGTTCTCCATTGCATCCCGTGATTGGAAAATCGGATTATGACCTTTGCTGGTGCAATTGCTTATGTAACTAAATAAAGTTTTATGCTGACACCATACACATGAATTAAGATAATAAAAGTCTTCCATGTAAGGAGATCTGATAGGTACTGTAACATATAAGAGAGACTACTTAGATCCTTTGTATAGATACTCATCAACATCATTTTTACATAGCAGCAAGAAATTCTGCAGCACTTTAGAAATGATAGGGATTATGTACAGACAAAATAAGACATAACATACAGTATTAAACTAATACACAATTTGGACAATAGCAGTGAGGGTCCTCACAAGAGTTTACAGTGCTTGTCCTGTGCAATGGTCCAGCCATTTTTAATATAAATATGGTACAATATACAAAGCTGTATGAGGCGGTCACTAGCTGATATCTATATATGTACCAATCCAAGTGCATTAGGATGTATGGTGTATGAGAGATCCCATGATCAGGTTCTGGGGAGAGAATGGGGAAAAGACAGATTAGGTGATATGATAAGCTTCCCTAAAGAGATATGCTTTTAGGGCATGCCTAAAACTGTGGGTGTTGGGATTAACCTGATTGTCCCAGGTAATACAATACAGAGAACTGGAGTGGTTCAAGAAAAGCCTCGGAGACTGGAGTGGGAGGGTCTGTTATGGCAGGATGTAGTCTAAGGTCAGCAGAACAGAGAACACAAGTAGGGTGGTAGACAGAGATGAGGGAGGAGATATATGGCGGTGCAGCGCTGTGGAGAGATTTATGGATGAGAGTGATGAGTTTAAATTGTGCTCTATAATGGACGGGCAACCAGTGCAGTGACTAGTGAGATTTTAGTGAGGAAAAGACCAATCATTTTGCTTTTTCTACAGTATGAAAAGGACAGATTCTGGAGATGTTTTTGAGCTGCAGGTGATATTAGCATGTAAGTGAAAGAATATAAGGAGTGAAGGAAAGATCATAGCCAAATATGACCCCAAGACAGCGGGTGTGCTGTCGAGAAGTTATGGTAGCACAACACACTGAGATGGAACTATCAGGATTAGGTAGGTTAGTGGATAGTGGAAAACACGAAGTACAGTTTTTGAAACATTCAGTTTCAAAAAGCAAGAAAGGATATGATATTAGAGCCAGTGGACAGACAATAACTGGTGTTTTGCAATAGTGAAGGGGATAATGTCATGGGAAGAAGAGTATAAATGGGTGTCATCAGCATAGATGGTACTGAAAGCCAAATCTGCTGATAGCTTGTTCAATATGGGTTGTGTAGATGTAATGGATTCCCCTCCCAATGTTAGTTGGGCTACAATTGCTACCCTGGTTTGGTGTTCCTTTGTTCTGTTGCTATGTTAATCTAAGGGTTGAGTCAGACTGCTAGTAGTCAGGAAGAGAACTATTTTATTGCATGCTATTTGCTCTGTTATTATGCGATTGGTGAAGAATGGTCATGTAGGAGATGACACAGATGCTGAGGATGGCGGAACACCCTATAAGTAGTGTGGTGTTGCAGGCATTGCCACAGTGTGTGAGCAGGAAGCTGAGAATGGCAGTTGTGACCTTGTTCCAGGCTCACTGTCCACAGAACTGTGTCCCGATCCAGTGACTGGATGTGACTGAACTGGAGAAATTCAGCAGATTCGCTCCTGTCCAGTGCAAGGCACAGCAAGTTTCTTCTTCCAGGAATTTGAACCCGGAATGGTTTTGAGGCCTTAGCAACCTCAATTATTTCAAATAAATGTTGTTAGTGCACCTCGAAGAAGCACTTGTCCAACTTGTGCCAGCTCTGTGACTCAGCCTACTTTAACCGCCATGGATCACAGCCAACGGTGAGTTCCTGAGTTTACAGCCAGCCTCCCGACAATGCAAGCCCGCTATTACTGGTGGCCCATTCTCTGCCATTTGAGAGCCCTATTTCACAGATAGAAAAGTGGAGAGGATCTAGGACTGAACCTTGAGGAACCCCAACAGCAAGGGAAAAAGGAGAAGTTTGAGAGTTAAGAAGAAAACAGAGAGAGCAGTATTCTTAAGACAAATACAGTGAAGCATACTGAGGAGCTGGTGATCTATGGTGTTAAATACGGCAAATATAACTGTCACCGTCAGCAGCTGGAGACTAAAAAATACATATATACTCAATACAACGTAAAGGGAATATGCTATTTAAAGGATAGGGGACAACTTGCATATCATTGGGGGGGTCTACTGGGACTTCCTACCAAGTCTCATTACAATGTGTCTCAGTATACAATGCTTATTCAGTATATCTTGTAGTATGACAGTACCGAGGGATATAAAATGTTGTTGTATATTCCTAGGGACGTTTATCCAACTATCTTCATTTTAGTTAATTTGCTATGCACTAAGCATCTGCTTAGTTCTTGGCAAGCATATCTAGTTCCTAAATTAAGAAAGGATGGCTTTTTAAAACACTTGGAGTATCATATATGCCTTTTTTTAAAGCCTTCTGAGGTCATAGTGATATATAAATTACTAATAAATATATAAATTACCAATCATAACATACAAAGTACCTTTAACTATATTTATTTATTCATATATATTGAAGTCATAAGTGTGCATGCACCTTCGCCACATTTATTAAAATTTAGTTGATCCCAATTGCTGACATTTAATCCTAGTACACATTCCCTCCCACATTTGGAATCACTACTCTATATCACGAATGTGAAATGTCAGAATAATACCACAGATAATAATTTATTTCAGCTTTTACTTCTGTCATCATATTCCCAGCAGCTAAGTACTTTGATACACGTAGTTAGTATTTGGTAGCATTGCCCATAAATGATTCACTATTACTACAGAGGCCACTATGGGGGTCACTATTACTACTAGAGCTACTGTGGGCGTCACTATTACTACTGAGGCTACTGTGGGGGACACTATTACTACTGAGGTAACTGTTAAGGTCACTATTACTACAGAGGGCACTGTGGTAGGTCACTATTACTACAGAGGCCACTATGGGGGTCACTATTATTACAGAGGCCACTATGGGGGTCACTATTACTACTAGAGCTACTGTGGGGGTCACTATTACTACTGAGGCAACTGTGGGGGACACTATTACTACTGAGGTAACTGTTGAGGTCACTATTACTACAGAGGGCACTGTGGGGGTCACTATTACTACAGAGGCCACTATGGGGGTCACTATTACTACTAGAGCTACTGTGGGGGTGACTATTATTACTGAGGCAACTGTGGGGGACACTATTACTACTGAGGTAACTGTTGAGGTCACTATTACTACAGAGGGCACTGTGGGGGTCACAATTACTACAGAGGCCACTGTGGCAGGTCACTATTACTACAGAGGCCACTATGGGGGTCACTATTACTACCAGAGCTACTGTGGGGGTCACTATTACTACTGAGGCAACTGTGGGGGTCACTATCACTACTGAGGCCAATATAAGGGACATTTACTCTTGAGGCCAATTTAGGGGTCACTATTACTACAGAGGCCACTCTGCACATGACAGCATACATCAAGCTGATGGTATGTTTGCATGTGGCAGAAATGCTGTGGAATGTCTGCAGTGGAAATTTCCGCTGTAAATTCGGCAACATTTCCGCATCCAGGACTGGAAAGCAACTGCGTACCTGCAGCTGATTTCAAGCTATGCTGCACTCCCGAACACCTCCTCCATAGGCTGCGTCTGTCAACACTCTCCTGCTTCCAGTTCCCAGCACCGCTGAGCAGGTGAGTCCACTACAGGTCATTGGGAACTGGAAGCTGGGAAGCGCTGACAGCGGGAAGCCTTCAGAGAAGGTGTGGGGGAGCGCCCTATTGTATGAAATCAGCTGCAGGTACGCTGATTTCCAGTCAAAATCTGGACCATCGCAAGCTACAGGGGGGAGGAGCTACAGCAGATCTCCTACATATCTCCCCATATTTGGAGAGATAGGGGGCACGGCTAAAGGGCTTTCCCAGGGTTTCCCTGAGAGCGGGGGGTGGGGCTAGAGGGATTTTCATCGTGATTCTTCTCTGGCAAAGAGAGGGGGTGATATCACAGATCTTTTGTATCGCAGCGAGGCTAGAGTGAGCACATCACAAGAATGAAACGATTGAAAATCATTGGTTTCATAATTATGCGTTTTCTCTCACTCTTGGATCGCTAGAAAACCGGTAGTGGGTAAAGGCCTTAATTTCTCACCAGGTTTCCCCATACCACACCATTCCCAGCATGTTTTCCATCTTTGAAACATTTCCAAATTTATATCTATTCCAGCTGAGTAGTATCACATACATTTGGTGAAGTAGTTTATGTAACTACCATGCCATATGCTAATTATCTCACTACCATCCAGTAGGCATATTCAGGTAATGAGGGCTATAGCTGAATTCATGCATAGAGGAAACCTGATGCCTCGTGCTGCTTGACATTTTGCTCTGATGCAGCACTGCTGAGGATTGGTGCATGTGCAGTTTATTTTGCCCTGTTGTGGGCGCCAGGTTCCCTCAGTACATATAACCACAAAAGTGCTGGTGGAGATGTTGTTAATGGCGTAGCAGTAACCATACAAGGGTAATATGAGTGCATCTGAAAACTTTTACTTTTCCCACATTTATGTTTCTCTCCATAGGAGCGCACTTTTAGTATGAACACTGTAAACACAGTCCTGAACAATATACACACATTGACACATGGGCCTAGCGCCCACCACTGGAAAAGTCTCTTAAAATATGTGAGCTTGTCGCCCAATGAGATACAGTCACTTTCGCTGTCCCTAGTCCCAAGGTGGACCTCTCTGATAAAGCGGTGACGTTCTTTTTAACCCCTTCCCTCCATATGACATAAGGTTACGTCCTTACGTCACGTGGATAGCGCAAGATCATAAGAGACATGGTAGGTTCACTTTCTCATATGACATCTGTGCCTTCATGCAATTACTTCTAAGTACCTTGGGGGGTTGTGGTACTTACAGTCAGGGTGCATTTACACTGAGCAATTATCAAACCGTGTAAAAGGGGTCTTATTCAAATATCACTTTCACGTGTCCGTGAGGGGTCGTCCACACTGTCATATGGTTAGCCATCATAACGACTTAGGATTTATGTCTGTGTTATAGCCAACACAGTGAAGGTTCCCTCAAGATGTCTCTGAACTGAAGTCGATAGTGTGGGGTGGAAATATTCAGCATGTTGTCAGTGGGTATGGCTGGTGGGATATGGCTGGCTCACCCAATTATCATCTAATGTTCCTTTCATTTACCCCATTGGTGGACCGCTAGGGGTCGCGATTGCGACCCAACCCCTGCGGTGAGGGGGCCCAACAGCCCCCACCATATACAGATTGCACACTGACTGCATTGTTGCCTGGTGGTCAATCGTGTAGCTGCTGCGGGAGGGGAGGAGAGGAGGAAGGCATGCTAACAGAAGATAACTCCCATCATCCTCCCCAGAGGAGAGGGTGGGAGAGGGGGGGACAGCCACTATCATCAGTCACCGCACAGCCGGGGCATCTCACACAGGTAGTGAAGGGTTAACAGGGGACACACAGATCCTCACTTGCAGAGCCCACAGCAGTTTCCAGGAGCTGTGATGATGTCACCAGTGTCGGAGTGGTCAGAGTTCACATGACCCAGAGTTGATCCCTATCTGCAGGACTCTCCGGTGCTGGATGTAGCAGGGCTGTGTGAGTGTTATAAGTTTGCAGCAGAAAAGCTGGGATTTTGTAGTGTACTTATACAAATTATGGCTTGTCCAGTGCATGTAAAGACAGAGTGGATCACCGAAAAATAGCTCGGCACCACTCTGTTATCAAAGCTGTCTAAAAGAAAGTATGTTCCTGTTGTCCATAGCAACCAATCACAGCGCAGCTCTCATTTTACCTCAGCAGTATAGGAAATGAGAGCTGCGGTGTGATTGATGGCTAAGCCTCTAGCTTGGATACAAGATGTGATACTGGCAGGCATGGAGGCTCTAGTACCCCGTTGTACCACCTCTAACTTGGATACAAAATGTGATACAGGCAGGCATGGAGGCTCTAGTACCCTGTTGTACCTCCTCTAGCTTGGATACAAGATGTGATACAGGCTGGCATGGAGGCTCTAGAACCCTGTTGTACCACCTCTAGCTTGGTTACAAAATGTGATACGGATGGGCATGGAGGATCTAGTACCCTGTTGTACCACCTCTAGCTTGGATACAAGATGTGATACAGGCAGGTATGGAGGCTCTAGTACGCTGTTGTACCACCACTAGCTTAGATGTAAGATGTGATACAGGCTGGCATGGAGGCTCTAGTACCCTGTTGTACCGCCTCTAGCTTGGATACAAGATGTGATACGGGTGGGCATGGAGGATCTACTACCCTGTTGTACCACCTCTAGCTTGGATACTAGATGTGATATGGGCAGGCATGGAGGCTCTAGTACCCTGTTGTACTGCCTCTAGCTTGGATACAAAATGTGATACAGGTGGGCATGGAGGCTCTAGTACCCTGTTGTACCGCCTCTAGCTTGGATACAAGATGTGATACGGGTGGGCCTGGAGGCATACAGGTTCTGTATGGTATCCTGCAACATGTTGCTCCACATTTGCTGTAACTGAGCCTCTAGATCACATATGTCAAACACAAGGCCTGCTGCCTCATTTTATGTGGCCTGCGGCATGCCGGCGGCCGCTCACCACTGAAGCGATTACCAGCAAGGTGCAGGCATCTCCCTGCTGGTAATCACGCTATCATCGCTGATCCTGGCGCACACTCTGACATCAGTGTGCAGCCGGGCTCAGCGCGAGCAGAGGGGGAGTATTATTACTGAGGGGGGCTTAATATTTCTGAGGGGAGGGGGTAATATTTCTATGGGGGGGGGGTAATGTTTCTGAGGGGGGTTAATATTGCTAAGGGGTTAATATTACTGACAGGGATAATATTATTATTGAGGGTTTAATGTTACTGGGAGGGTTAATATTACTGAAGGGCGTTAATATTACTGTGGAGGTTAATATTGATATGGGGTTAATATTATTATTGAGGGGGGTTAATATTACTGAGGGGGATAATATTATTACTGTGGGGGTCGCTATTACTACTGGGGCCACTAAGGGATACCCTGTTACTACTGGGGTCACTGTGGGTTAACCTATTACTACTGGAGCCACTGTGAGGGTCACTATTACTACTGGGGCCACTATGAGGGTCGCTATTACTACTGAGGGCCACTGTGGGGGTCGCTATTACTAATTTGGCCACTGTGGCAATGAGAGTCACTATTTTTACTGGGGCCACTATCAGTCACTATTACTACTGCGACCACTATAGAAGTGACTATTACTACTGCAAGCACTATAGGGGGTCACTATTACTACAGCGACCGCTATAGGGGTCACTATTAGGGCTCGTTCACATTTGCGTAATCGTATTTCGGTCACATAAATACGCTATGTATTTGTGCAATCGAAAATCGCTTATGCCTGCATATTTGGGCACGCAAAAAAGAACGCAGATGGGCCCACTGAAATGGTGCGCAAATATGCAGTGGATACTGCGCATTTACCACGCTTTTCGGCGGCCCATTCACTTCAATGGCCTGGGGTGCGTAGTATGCAACAAAATAGGTCCTGCTGTGTGAAAATATACATCATGTGAATGAACTCATTGAAATTAATGGCTTCTATTCACTGCATATTATGTATGTAAATATGCTTGTGTGAGCAGGTCCTTACTATACTGTCTTACAATCGGCCCTTTGAAGGTCACCATAAGCCTGATGTGGCCCTCAGTGAAAATAAGTTTGACATCCCTGCTCTAGATCGTGCAAAATTGTAGGCTGTGGAAGTTGGTGTCCCAGATGGTTCCATACATAAGCGTATCATCAAAGGTCGCAATAGCGACCGGACCCTGCGCTGTTGGGGCTCAGAGGCCATCGTCTGCCATATACAACCATGCCACTCACTCAGCCAGCCGGAGAAGAAGCCGAAGCATAGCAGGGAGGAGGAGGGAGGCAGGTGTATGGCATGGAGTGGGCAGAATGATGACGTCCTCATCCTGCTGCTTCTGCTAACACTGTGTATGGCGGCCACGTCTGCATGCTCTGCTGCTCCCCTCACACAAAGAAGTGGTTCGGGTATCTATCTATCTATTGCTGGTATTAGTTATACATCTCCCTGTATATACTGTATATAATTGCACACTTTACAAACAATTAAGAAACGCTTTAATTATCCAGATATAATATGGGAAAATGAGACCTGCAAATCTCACAGGGGTGATAAGTTCTTAAGAGTAATTAAAGATAATTATCTGAACCAACTGGTGCAGGAACCAACAAGAGGGAGGGCCATTCTGGACCTAGTACTAACTAACAAACCGGACCGAATAAAGGGGGTACAGGTTGAGGGGCACTTGGGGAACAGGGACCACAATATAATCAACTTCCAGCTGTCATTCAATAAGAAGCCTTATCAGGGAGCGACAAATAAACTAAACTTTAGTAAAGCAAAATTTGATCAGCTTAGAACTACTATCGGTAACATTAATTGGGACAACATCCTCAAAAATAACGGTACAGAGGACAAATGGGAAAAGTTCAAAAGGATCCTAATCACCTCATGTGAGCAGTTCATTCCCTTTAAAAATAAAAGAATCTCAACCAAAAGGAAACCAATGTGGCTCGACAAGACGGTAAGAGGGTCAATAAACAAAAAAAAGAAAGCGTTCAAACTACTAAAGGAAGAAGGCAGCGAAGAAGCACTAAAATCGTACAGGGAAAAAAACAAAATATGCAAAGATACGATCAAAATTGCCAAGGAGGAGGCGGAAAGACTGATCGCCAAAGAGAGCAAAAACAACCCAAAACTATTTTTCAACTATATTAACAGCAAAAGGATTTGCAGGGAGAGCACTGGCCCTTTAACAAATAATGCAGGGGAAATCGTTGAAGATGATGGAGGGAAGGCAAATCTACTAAATAGTTTCTTTTCAAGCGTATTCACAAACGAAAAGGAAATGCCACACGAGATACAGGGGAATAAAATAAACCCCTCGCAAAATATGTCATACCTAACGCAGGAGGAAGTGCGGAACAGGTTAAAGAAGATTAAAATCGATAAATCGCCAGGCCCAGATGGAATACACCCAAGGATACTAAGGGAACTAAGTGATGAGTTAGCTAGGCCGCTATACCTAATATTTCTAGACACTATCAAGACCGGTGTTGTACCATTGGATTGGCGCATTGCCAACGTGGTTCCAATTTGTAAAAAGGGGACCAAAAGTGAGCCTGGCAACTACAGGCCGGTAAGTCTCACTTCAGTAACGGGAAAAATTTTCGAGGGGATTCTGAGAGACGTCATCGATGAGCACCTCAAGGAGAACAAGGGAATAACTCCTCACCAGCATGCATTCATGAAGGGTCGCTCATGTCAGACAAATCTGATCAGTTTCTACGATGAAGTAAGCTCTAAGCTGGACCTGGGAGAGTCTATGGATCTCGTATATCTGGACTTCTCTAAAGCGTTTGACACAATGCCACATAATAGGCTGATATACAAAATGAGACAGCTTGGATTGGGTGAAAACGTGTGTATTTGGGTTAAAAATTGGCTCAATGATAGAAAGCAGAGGGTGGTAATAAATGGCTCATACTCCGATTGGGCCACAGTCACTAGTGGGGTGCCACAAGGTTCAGTATTGGGCCCCATTCTGTTCAATATATTTATCAACGACCTGATAGAGGGACTGCACAGCAAAATTTCAATATTTGCATCTGACACAAAATTATACAAAATAATTAATGGAGGACAATGTGCGGCTACAAACGGACCTAAATAAGCTGGGGGCTTGGGCAGAAAAATGGCAAATGAAGTTCAATGTTGATAAATGTAAGGTTATGCACATGGGCAGCAAGAATGGTTGTTACCAATATTCACTTAATGGGGTACCACTAGGGAAAAGTGATATGGAAAAAGACCTGGGGGTACTAGTGGACTATAGACTAAACTGGAGTAACCAATGCCAGTCAGCTGCTGCAAAGGCAAATAAAGTTTTGGGATGCATTAAAAGAGGTATAGGGGCGAAGGATGAGAACATTATCCTCCCACTATATAAGGCACTTGTCAGGCCTCACATGGAATACTGCGTACAGTTCTGGTCACCGGTGCTCAGGAAAGATGCTACGGTATTGGAGGGGGTTCAAAGAAGGGCAACTAAACTAATACATGGAATGACGGGACTGGCATACTCAGAGAGGCTATCCAAATTGGGACTATTTACTCTAGAAAAAAGAAGGTTAAGAGGCGACCAAATAACAATGTATAAGTACATGAGGGGACAATACAAGGATCTCTCCCAGGATCTGTTTATACCCAGGACTGCAATGGTAACAAGAGGGCATCCGCTACGTTTGGAGGAAAGTAGGTTTCATCACCAACATAGAAAGGGATTCTTTACTGTTAGAGCAGCTAGACTGTGGAACTCTCTGCCTTAGGACGTAGTGATGGCAAAATCCTTAGAGGAGTTTAAAAGGGGACTAGATGTCTTTCTGGAGAGGAAGGATATTATAGGCTATAAATCTAAGATTATTTGTTAATCCGGGTATACAGGCAGGTAGGAACTATTAGGGGTTGATCCAGGGAACAGTCTGAATGCCATTAGGGAGTCGGGAAGGAATTTTTTCCCCAAAAGGGCTATTGGCTTCTGCTCTTGGGGTTTTTTGCCTTCCTCTGGATCAACAAAACAGGAGGCTAGACAGGCTGGACTAGATGGACATTGTCTTCATTCAGCCTTACGAACTATGTTACTATGTTACTATGTTACTATGCATCAAAAACACATGCAGTTTTTTATAGTTTATGCAGTTTCTTAAAAACATATATGGTCAAAAGTGCAACAAAACAACATGAACACACCCTACGTATACTCTCACTCGTGTTCAGAAGACGCAGCTCATAATTGTGGCATTTTTACCAAAATTTAGAGCTGAGTTTCTGAACACATGGTACAGCGTTTCACAGCACTATTTAATGCACCCCACCTTTGTGATGGGTGAAGAGGTGCAGTAAAATGCGAAAACACAAAAATAGAACAGGCAGATTACACCAAGGGGCTAGATCATGTATGGAAATTTGTTTTGCAGCACAATCTAGGTATGGATAAAGGGTAGGGTGGGGGGTGAGCTGAACTTTTGCACCCCCGAACCTTTAGGTACACTCTTGTTACAGCTTATTATGCCTATGTGACGCTGACAAGCATTCTACTGGGCCCTACTTCTGGCAGGGTCTAATAGGAGTACTAAGAAAGCTATTGATAGGCCCCCTGACTGCCTTAGTAACCAAAGGCACCCTACATTGTGAGGGTGGCCATAGAGTGACAGAATAAGTCCCCTCCTTTTGTAAATCACGTAGATAGTGTAGTAAGCATTGAATGCAATATATAAGGAGTTAATCTACTGGTATGAAAGTTATCTGTGATGCAAATGAAATATGACATGGCACAACTTTTGACATCATTATGTCTAATCAGGGGCATAGCTACTGTATATGGGATGCAAAAGTAGCAATCACACACAGGCCTTGGTGTCTAATGGGGCCCAAAGGTCCCTATACCAAATAAGACACTGGAAGTATGAATGGTATGTCAGGGGCCCTTTTATAGATTTTTCTCAGAAGCTTCAAATTAGACCTCTGTGTATAATTAACTGTCTTGGTAAGTCAATTTGTTCATTTCATCAAAGTAGAAAATTGTGCAAATGATGTCAGTAGCTGCATTGTAACAGTATATACAGAGAACAACTTGAATGTCATTGCATGGTATGCATACCATTCAGTGCAACCGGGTGCCAATGCAGCATACCAGCTACTATGACACTGGATGCCTTTAATTTAAAAGTAGCTTATATTACACCTCTAAAATGATTGCAAGGAAACAACTGCGAGCTACAAAAACAACATAACACGATGACATGAGCCTGAGTCAGTGCTGAGGGTGATGATTCAAATTTCAACGTAAGGGATACCAATTAAACATTAGAGCTGTAAACTATATATATCATGCTAAAAACTGTATCTTAGGGCTCGTTCACATTACAACCCATACCCAAAGGGCCGGCAGAGACCGCATATGGGGTGTGATTGGCACTGTGCATGCCCGGGAATCTGACATCACGGATAGGCGCAGTGTGATTTTATTTTTTAAATTCCCCACTGTGTTCAGAGCGGGGATGTGTATCGAAATGCTGCCCATATTCAATGCATGCGTATGGACAGCGTTTCATACCTGGCCATCCCAGGGCTGCATATGATATTTAGAGCATGCTGCTATTTATTTCTCCAGCATATTGATATGCAGGGCCCACACGCAGGTGGTAATGGAAGAGTGAAAGTCCATTGACTTTCATTGCCTCCATTCACCATGTGTAATGCATGGGAAATACACGTGCGTAATATGCAGGGACAATACATCCGTATAAATGAGCCCTTAGGGCTTAAATACATGAGCGTGAATTGCTCCCCTTATACAGCCGTGATCATCACAGCCGTATAATGGGACAAAACGAAACCACTGATCTCAATAGGAGCTCAGTGGTTTCGTTCTCACTGCAGTGTTTTGTCAAGAAAATATAGGACATGCCCTATCTTCCCCACACATAGTGAACACATTGGCACTGAGCTTGAACAGTCACCTACGGCAGTGTGTTGTCAGCCTTATAGACAGAAAAATATGGTATACATATGTATACCATAACTTTCTGCCATAAGCCACAATTGCTGAGAAGCATCTGTGCTTTATCATTCAGAGGCAGGGGGGGTCTTATAAATCCAGAGACCCCTGACCACTGCCTTAATGATCTGGCAGTGCACTGCCCAATCAATGGGAGAACTCTGCAGTCACACATACTGCTGCACAGTCCCCCCTTTCCCTGCCTGATCAGCAGTCCCCTCCAGGCACTCACATATCTCCCCCGGAGTGCAGGTCCTCCTCTGTATACACAGGGACAGACAACAGCAAAGATCAAAAGGTCTTGCAGTAGCAGCAGGACTGTAGATAATGAGATGAGATGAGCGAGCACCAAAATGCTCGGATGCTTGTTACTCAAGACAAGCTTTTTCTAATGCTCGAGAGCTCGATTCGAGTAACGAACCCCATTGAAGTCAATGGGAGGCGAGCGTTTCTCAACGGTCTACGGCTTATGCCGTCGGCTCTATTGAAGACAATGGTCTGCCGGCATCCCTGAATTGTTTTTAATGGAAGGGCTTTATATATAAGCCCTTCCCTAATTAAACAATAATTTTAGTGTAAAAAAATAAATAAAAAGAAAACTTACCTCTCTGCCGCTGCCGTGTCCCCCGCGGGGATGCAGAACATATCTGCCACATGCGGCAGATGTTTCCTTAATTCCCGCTAGTAAAAAGAATTCCCTGCTGCTGCACCTGCCACATCTGTGACAGATGCAGCAGAGGAATTCTTCAATTCCCTACCGGTAGAGGATCCTGCTGCTAGCTCCCTGTCATTGGATTTCAGGGAAGGGCTTTAAATATAAGCCCTTCCCTGAAAAACCAGTAACAGTAGTGTAAAAAACAAAAAAACAAACATACTCACTTCCCTTCAGCTGCCGGGGCTCAGACGCGTCTTCTCCTGCTGTCCCCTGCTCTGTAGTGCTGATCTATCAGCAGGCTGGGATTTAAAATTCCCGCCTGCTGAAAAAGCTTATTGTGATTGGCTGAGGCGCTCAGCCAATCACAGGCAGCTTTTGCTGAAGAATGACAGGCGAGAGCTGCCTGTGATTGGCTGAGCGCCTCAGCCAATCACAATCAGTTCTTTCAGCAGGCAGGGATTTTAAATCCCCGGCTGCTGATAGATCAGCACTACAGAGCTGGGGACAGTGCTGAGAAGATGTGTCATGTGTGACAGCTATGGTAGGGAATTGAAGAATTCCTCTACTGCATTTGTCATAGATGTGGCAGGTGCAGCAGTAGGAAATTCTTTTTACTAGCGGGGATGAAGGAAACATCTGCTGCATGCGGCAGATGTGTTCTGCATCCCCGCGGAGGACACAGCAGCGGCGGAGGGTAAGTTTATTTATTTATTTATTTTTGTACACTAAAATTATTGTTTTTCAGGAAAGGGTTTATATGTAAAGCCCTTCCATGAAAAACAATTCAGAGGTGCTGGCAGAACATTGTCTTCAATGGAGCCGCCGGCAGCAGACGCGGCTCCACTGGAAACAATTTAGTGTGTGTCCTGTCCATCCGCACTATATAACAAGACTGTAATCATTTTACACTGTTTATCATTTGCTAAAGTGTATGCAAAATACTATTTTGCATACACTTTAGCAAAAAATAAACATGTGGGCAGGAGAGAGTGAAATTTTCTTGAGTATCCGAGCACTGCATGGTGCTCGCTCGAGTAATGAGTACTTTCGAGTATGCTAATGCTCGAACGAGCATGCTCGCTCATCTCTAATTACTACACTTGTATGTGTGGATTCAGGGTAAATAAAGTCATTGTTTAACATGCCTGCTGTAGATGTGTGTTTGAGTGCACATATGTATGAAGCAGAGCTGTATGTGTGTGTGTGTGTGTGTGTGTGTGTGTGAATGTGAATGTAGCAGAGCTGTGTGTGTATGTTTCAGAGCTGTGTGTGTGTGTGTGCATGTAGCAGAGCTGTATGTGTGTATGTGAATGCTGCAGAGCTGTGTGTGTGTGTAAGGGCTCCCACACACTTGCGTTTTTTTAACGCTGCGTTTTTTGTTAACGCGATTGTCAATGGGACTTTCTAATGTTAAAAACGCAACGCAACTTGCGTTTTTGGTGCTTTGCGTTTTTAACATTAGAAAGTCCCATTGACAATCGCGTTAACAAAAAACGCAGCGTTAAAAAAACGCAAGTGTGTGGGAGCCCTAAGTAGAAGAATTGGTATGCTACTGAGCTGTGTGTGTGTCACAGAGCTGTGTGTATTATGTGCATGTACAATGTGCGTGCAGCAGAGCTGTGTACATGTATAATGTGAATTTATGTGCGTGCGCCATTCTTTGAATGAACACACTAGGTTTAACAGGAGATAGCTATTAACAATTAATCCCCTATCTATACTAGAATGCTGTACTCTATATCTGTCTATTAGATCACATCATCTTGCCGAATTTTGTTATCCGCAGGTACCATGCTTTGTTGATGTAGCACCCAATTGCGTAAAATCAATAATTAGAGAGCAAGAGTGGCGTGGTTTTGTGGTTACTAATTATGCTTAGTGTTCTAAAGTGACAAATTGGTACATGTTACATCTTCCTAATGTTTGTAAAATCACTCTCATTCTGGTATGGGCACAGGTTCAACGGCTGATAAATGTGAAACAATTTTTCTATAGCGCTATTTATAAGAAAGATGTAAAAAAATGTAGTCATTAGTGATATCTAAAAGCAACTAAAATAATACAGCATGAAGACTCATTCATATGACAAAGGCAGACCATGGTTTGTAATTGCCACTATATTTTGTTAGAGACACTTTCTACTCTGATGAACGCCACTTTACCATTTCCAGAACAACCACCAAGGTACGGAGAAGGTTACCAGCGACCAGTACTGGAATGGGCATTTCTGTACAGAAGTATAATAATTTTGTTTGTTTTTTAAAAAGAGAGTTCGGTAAAGTCTCAAAATCCGTCTGGGGAACATTTTGTCTCAGTATTTGACACTGTCACTAATCAGAAAAGTTGACTGTCTAAGTGGTCCAATATGGGAAATTGGCAATAGAATCAAAGAACATAAGGCAGGACACCCATTTGGCATATGTTTAACTGTTGAAATCTATATACATTTCATCATATATGTTGGGAGATTTTCCAAAAGTACAGCGTATGCTGAAAATATGCTACAGATGTGGTGTGAACTTAGTAACATTAATTCTTTATAACCAAGCCCAAGTGAAAATAGCTGCGTTAGTGTAGTAGCACAGAGGGTCCTCCAGAATAGCCGCATATTCAATAGTTCTGTCACACTTTGCTATGTGCTTCCAGGACACATAGAAAGTGCCATACGCCAGAGAAACCTTGTTTCCCCCTTTTTCTTAAGACCATAGTTTTAGCAACAGCTAGCTGCTTATTGGTTTTAAGTCATGCCCTCACTGATTGGTCGAGGTGGATGGGTGGAGTTCAGAACGGGAAACTAGACAGTGAGCCAGTATGCTGATAAGGAGGAGTAGAGAGAAAAGTGCGGAAAGAAGTTAGAAAGAGAAGGAGGAGCAGTAGGTCAGTCTGCTGAGAGAGTCGTCGGAGGAGGTTGTGCAGGAGGAGGTCTGCAGAGTGAGCAGCTATGACAAGCTTTTCAATAGGGAAACCACGATTCATCAGCTCCCTAGTCTATTAGCAGTGAGGAGGAGAGAAGCTGGGAACCATTCCACTAACACAGTGAGTTACAGAAAACCCAATGAAGTCGAAGCCAGGGATAGTAAAGAGTTCCATCTTAATTGCAACTCTAGTGACTACCAAATCAACTTCAAGTAAGCCCAACAGATAACTAGGCCTGTGGGAATTTCTACTGTGTAACCTTTAAAACACAAAATAGAGAGAGCATTGAAGATCAAACTGTGTTTCATTGAAATTCAACTGTACTGCAAAGTGTTACACTGCATAATCATTTGCTCTGCACTTATCCTGCAAGACTGCCCTTGTTTTCTTGTATTGTACTGATGAAAGTTCAAGCTTAACTAAACTGTGCACTTATGGTTTGCTAAATCAAAAACTACAAGGTCTCATATCAAGTTATTTCCATCATTGACTCTTAAGGCCCTGAATGAAGTGCTGGCATCACGTGACAAACCACCGTTTATTGTAAGGATATATCTATTATTTGTGGCACTGTGCGGTGACAAGTAGGCCATCCTTTTCCGCCATTGCAGAGCCACCCATGACAACTACCTTCCAATCCCCGTGGTCCCCGCCAATTTGGCGGGCCTCACTCTGTCGCTGCACTAGCACTGATTCACCATAATTTAGACCACAAGTGAGAAACTGGAGTAAGCTCTCTGCAGTCATTTTCTATATCAGAGTGATAACCTTGTAGACAAGTGTAGGAATCTACTGTTTATCCATAGACAGCAGAAGTGGGAGGAAAAAGGGATTGAGCATGCTGTATATCAGTATGCCCCATCCTTTGTTCCTACAATAGAAAAGCCACTCCCAAAGCACCCTGGCAACAAGTTATTCCTCTTTTTCCATTGAAGAAATATGCATAATCGCCTTAAGTCCCATTTACACCAGCCGATGATCGCTAAAAAAATCGCTAATCGGCGATCGTTTTAGCGATAATTGGTGCGTGTAAATGTGCGCCCATTGTCCACTTTTCGGGGAATATTAGCTGATTGTTAAATTCAAGCTAACCTAAAAATCGTCATTCACTTTTATAAGCATTTCCCCATGGGGTGTGCTGATAGCATTGTTTCCCCATGGAGAACAAAGGATCTGAGCTCAGATAATAGCCATTGGGCTATTAACTGTGTTCAGTGAAGGCTTCATTTGCACACCTAATTGGTACTTAAGTAGCTGAGTAGCTACTCAATACTTTATGCAAAATGATCGCTCAAAGTGGTAACTCAAACTGTCATTTGAGCGATCTTTGAGCGATCATCGACCTATGTAAACCAGCCTTTTGTTGAGCATCCATGTCGTGGTAGAGTTTGAAGTTAAAGCTGTTAGCTGTATGAGAATTGACCTTCAAAGCGTGTAACTGGAAAGGCATATCCACTCTTTGGGACTATTAACTGTGTGCCATAGTTGTTGATGGGGGGTTCTAGTGGTCAAACCATCATCGAACAGATATTTATGGCATATACAATCAATGTTATTAGAAAGTGCCTTTAAGTGATAATATTTATTCAGATTCAATTAATAAATTAGTAAAATGGAATCCAAGCTCTTAATGTATGCATCATTAAAAGGAATTGTTTTGCTCTAGTTCTTACTGACAAAAGTACAGACATAGCGGAGTAACATGTTAGGATAAAGCCCTATTTACATGCCATAATTATCGCTCAAAATTTGCTCAAAAGATTGCTTTTGAGCAATAATCGTTGCGTGTAAATGCTTCCATCTTTCGCTCTTCGGCTGAACAATGATTTTTAGGTGAGCAGAAAATCCATTCTTCAGCCAGAAAGAGATAGAAGGGACCGCAAGCTGTGTTCTGCATAGGAGCAGCTGATTACATTATATTCAGCTGACAACCCATGGCAGCCTGTGCAAAGACAATGCAGCTGAGAGCAAAGTTCAGACCACATGCTGGAATTTGCAAACAGCTGCTGGAGGCTCATTTGCACGCAAACAAGCTGATAAAGTGCTAATGGCCATTAGTGCCCATTAGTACTTTATCCAAAACAATTGTTAAAACTGTCAATCTTTCAGTCATTTAAAATGAGCCTTAACTTTCTGTGCCACAGTTTGTTTAACCCTTTTAATTGCTTTCCTATGGCTTTTGTTATGTTAAGATAACAATAGTTTTTAATGGCTTAAGATAAGATAACTTGTGGCAGAAAACTGTCACACACAAGTTAAACTTTGCTACATTGGTATCTCCATAGATGATGTAACATTCTTGGGGTTTAGAAAAATCACTAAAAGCGGCCATATACTTAGTGATATGCAGGAGAGCAGGTAAAAACACCACACCCCTCAAACTTCTCAAATTCTTAGGGGTTAGTCACCTCTTGGGACCACCATCCTTTTGTACAAGACAGTTGTGGCATGCACAGGAACTCACTTCCACACAGACGTTTTCTCTTTCATCTGGCTTTCACCCACTTTATAGCTTCTTCACAGTAAAAATACTTCAAACAACACTTTACACCAACATAGTGTATAAATCAAATCTTGGCCGTCCGGCCTCTAACCTAACATCAAAATACCAACTTCACACATCATATATATCTTATACCAGCATGTCATGCATTGTGGTTAATACCATGCAGCACTACAGTTTGCCGTAATCTGTCCTGATTGGGAATGGTTGTCATTTCTGAGAGGCACACATTCCCTTTATTGAGCCCTCTCAGATTTCTCATAATTGGGCTCATTTGGTAGCCCAATACTTTTTTTCTCTGGGTTTCACACTCAACTCCCTGCAGCGCTCTATAATTTGGCCCTCTAGTGGCCACCTTAACAACTGCACTCCTACAGTGATATACTTTTACCTTGCTACAGTGTGTTCATCTGTGTGGTACTTAGGCACCTCATCTAAAGTCAATATACCTTTAGCAATGTGAGCAAACAGGTACAAGGTACATAATTTCCACGGTTGATATAAGTTGACATGTTTGACATGTGTTAGTGACTTACTGTGATTTTGGTTCAGACATTTAGCAAGATGGTTTTAATTTGGCTTTTGAGTCTGATTCTGAAAAAGAAAAATACATACCAGTGCATGACATTCTATCTATTTCTATTGTCAAGTACATATTACTGTCATACACATGCCATATAGTGAATAAACAATATCCATACATAGCATAAAGAATAATGACACATAAAAGCCCAATAATACCCCCCAAAAATACAATTAATAAAGGGAATAATGGATGCGGTGCATACACAATTACTTATGGACGCAGGTTCATACGCATGTTGCTAGGAGATTAGATAACAAATGAAATAAAGAAATCAGGAATTTGTGGGCAGACAATGCAGGGCAGAGTCAGGGGAGCAACAAAACCATCCAGCCTGCTGTCTGCAACCTCTGCTTATTCTTCTGGGCTCTTCCTCCAGCAGAAAGGATTTGTTTTCTTTTAAAGTGGTTTATACTACTTTCAAAATAAGTAGTATAAACTAGCCAAGCCTGGAGAGCAGTATCCCATTGTGAAGGCTCTCAGAACATCTCACCGCGACTGCACATGAGATGTCGCCTGAGTGATAGAAGGGTGTTTCCAGAGGGTTGCGCAACTTTCTTATGTCATTTCTTGCTCGTGTTTGTTCGATATGCTGTAAATACGCTGTATATGCATGCAGAAAACCGTATACATATGTGACCATATGCAATTCGCTTCAACGGTCATACGCTGCAGATATACACTTGCGGAATATGACCCGATTGTGATAGTCCGGCCTTAGTGAGATATCCAAGATTGGAGAACATAACTACTTTCTTTCAAAAATAGTGCCACGCTTATCCCTGGTTGTAAGTAGTATTGCATCTCAGCACCATAAAATTCAGTAGAGTTGAGCTGCAATACCAGATGCAACCCATGGATAGATGTAACAAAGTTTCTTGAAGAAAGTAGCCTTGTTTTTCTAATTCTAAACAACCCCTTTAACCACTTCCTAATGTGCACCGTACCGTCGGAGCCGACCCCGTTGCATACATAGCGGATGTTAGCCGCCCTTAACAGCTGGCACCCATTGGATGAAACAAGAGGAGTCGGAGAGCACCATCCAAATAATGACCTCTAAATCAGGTGCCGTCACAGGTGTCCAAAAACAACTATGATGATCTAAGAAACAGCAAGCACATAAGAAAGTGGTGCACACTGCAATACAGGAAAAAATAGGAAATTATCTAAACAAAAATAGGTTCAAAACCAGAAAAGGGTTAAAATCGCTATAAAGCTTAATGCAAAAAACCTACTAAAGTCCGCATGATAACGGAATTTAATAAGGCAGCCATACATCACAGAAAATGCTGTGCAAACGATAGGATGCCATCCAGAAATATTTATACATTAAGCATATAATAGGCATTCATAATTTATATCAGCAGAAAAGCCTAATGCTGGAAGGACCACAGAAAAAAATATGGAATCAAAGACCAACACTTACAAGAAACACTCTGCTGTTTGTGAACACAACGAGACAAGCTGATAGTACAAGAAACTTCAGTAAATGAAAAAATCATCAAAAGAGGGTTTGATCTCTGATTTAGTAATATCTATCCATTGTATCCTGCATAGCAAGAACCTAGATCCCATGTGTATCAGCAGTTTCATCAGGGAGCTAGAACCCCCTTCCATGTTTCAGCTGTAATTAGCATTCACGCCAAATGTGGCTGTTAACCATTTAAATGCTGCATTTAATTGCCCCAATCAACATTCAGGGCATCGGAAGGGTGCTGTTTAGTTGTCATTGGCAGTCTGGAGACTTCTGTGCCTGTGGCATGTCTTGAAAGAATGCCTGTCAGAGCGTAGTGTAATGCAATCCTATGGTATTGCATTATACTGTATGAGCGATCAAATGATTGCCAGTTAAAGTTCCCTTTGAGGACTAAAAAACATGTAAAGATGCTGCATTTAATTGCCCCAATCAACATTCGGGGCTTCTGGACGGCCACCCCTGCAATGTAATCAGGGGGTGCTGTTTGGTTGTTATTGGCAGCCTGGAGACTTCTGTGCCTGTGGCATGTCTTGAAAGAATGCCTGTCAGAACATAGTGTAATGCAATCCTATGGTATTGCATTATACTGTATGAGCGATCAAATGATTGCAAGTTAAAGTTCCCTTGGAGGACTAAAAACCATGTAAAGATAAGTAAAAAATAAATGTAATTATTAGAAAAAAATAAAAGGTAGTAAAAGTTTAAATGAACCTCCCCCTTTTTTACAATCATCCCATTTAAAAAAATAAATTCAAAGTAAATAAAAATTTTGTAGCGCTGCATCCACAAAAGTCCAAAATATTAAAATATCACGTTATTAATCTTACATGGTGAATGCCATCAGAAAAAAAATATATGCAATTCCGTTTTTTGGTCACCCCATATCCAAGAAAAAAATTGAATAAAAAGTGATTCAAAAGCGATATGTACTAAAAATTGTATTAGTAAAAACTACAGGTCAAAAAAGATGGCAACAGAATGATTTTTTTTTTTTTAAACATGTTTTTTTTTTTTTAAGACATACTACATTAAAAAACTATATATGTATTTGGTATCGCTGTAATCGTACTCACCCCCAGAATAAAGATAACATGTCATGTTTTCCAGCTTCGTGAACATCATAAAAGCAAACCTTACCACAAAATTGTGTAATTGCATTTTCCCCTTTCCCATTAAGAAATTTTTAAAAGGAACCTGTCTAAAGCATCATAAACTAAGTTTATAGTCACCCACTTCCTGGTTCCCCCGGTGCTGGCCGCTGAGGTCCGCGTATCAGACAAAAATCGGGCTCTTTTCAGAGTCCCGTGTGCTTGCTTTCCCATAGACTTGTATAGGAGAGCCCATTTATGGGACTCTGAAAAGAGTTAGATTTTCGTCTGGCATGCGGACTTCACAGGCGGCCACCAAGAAGCGGATGAGTATAAAAAAATAAACCACCCTGCTCCCCGTCACATCTTCTAACAGCACCATAAGGCCTTATTCACATGACCGTATATAAGCAACTAATGTACCTGCGTCCTAAAATCGCAACCCTCTGAAGCATTTGATTCCAATGTATTCATTCAGATGAGCGCTTTGTAGCCACATAAAAAATCGCGCAGGCAAAAATCTCATATCAGCAACGAAAAATGGCGACCGATTTTATACGGCACGTGAAAACATAGGTCTTGCCCTATCTTTTGCCGAGATACACTGGAAGCTCCCATAGACTTCAATAGAAACTGGAAAAAAAGGTAGGGAGAAGGAGTTTAGCTGCGCCCAACGTTGGGAAAAGATGACAACTGGCTGTATTTCATTCTGAGGAGTTCTGCCGACCGAGTGATTACCACACAGGAGCAGATTTTTCTTTGTTTATACGCCACAGCCACCCGTGTGAATGGCCGAAAAAATGCTAATTAAGATCCGGACTTCTATTCTATTCTTCGTTCTTGCGATTTGTAGCTGCGATCAGCCAAGCGTAAAACGCATACGGCAGTGTGAGGGAGGTCTAAGTTAGTTTATGGTGCTGAAGGGAGGGGACAGGTTCCCTTTAAAGGGGTTGTCTCGCGGCAGCAAGTGGGGTTATACACCTCTGTATGGCCATATTAATGCACTTTGTAATATACATCGTGCATTAAATATGAGCCATACAGAAGTTATTCACTTACCTGCTCTGTTGCTGGCGTTCATGGCTCCGTCTAATTTCGCTGTCTTCTTGCTTTTTTAGACACGCTTGCGCTGTGCGGTCTTCTCCCCTTCTGCTCGGTCCGGGCACGAGCGGTGTTCTGGCCCTGCCCCCTTCTACGCGTCATCGCGTAGCTCTGCCCCGTCACGTGTGCCGATTCCAGCCAATCAGGAGGCTGGAATCGGCAATGGACCGCACAGAGCCCACGGTGCACCATGGAAGGAGACCCGCGGTGCATCGTGGGTGAAGATCCTGGCGGCCATCTTGGAGAAGGAAGAAGTAGGAAGAAGAAAGAAGTCACAGAGCAGGGATTCGGGTAAGTAATATATATATATATATATATATATATATATATATATATATATATTTATTTATTTTTTAACACATCCCCTGGGTTTGTCCTGTGCCGAATGGGGGGGCCTATGCAAAAAAAAAAAAACCCGTTTCGGCGCGAGACAACCCCTTTAAGTTCCTCAGCACATTATATGGTATCAGAGGTGTAACTTGGAGCTCCTGGGTCCCAATGCAAAACCTGGAACAGGGCCCCCAACTATAATGCTTTATTCATAGTACTGGGCTCCCTATATGGAGAAGAGAGGCCTTATGGGCCCCCTAAGGCTCCTGTGCAACCACATCCCCTGCATCCTCTATAGTTACGCCCCTGTATGGTATGTTTAATTGTACCACTGACAAAATACAACTCACAACTTAGTACATGGGCATGTTTTTGTCCCGTTTTGCGGCCGTGAAAATCACAGCTGCAAAACATGATGAAACAAAACTATTGATTTCAGGGGGGCGTGGCCTGGCCGAGAGAGAAGATGGCGGCGTAATCTGCTAGCTCCGCTAACCTCTAACACCCACCGCTACTCCACAACAACCCCGGGGACCCTCACCGCTCCGAAACAGCACCTTTACCTTCCCTGCATCTAGCGATGTCTCGCCGCAGACCGTCCCGCTCGCAGCCGCGGCGCCTGGAGTTTTTCTCGGCGCCCGAGATCCCGCGCGCTCACAGCCCGACCGGCTCTGCTACAACCACGGAGGATGAAGAACTTGCCAACGCTCTTCCAGACCTGACTGCCGGCTCACCTCCAGAGAAGGGAGAAGAGGAAGGGGTGAGTGTACATCTGAACACCTAGACACATGGCCACATAGAAGGGCTACCCCACGTGCACACACCTAATGTAAGCCCCAAGATGGCGACCCCTGCAGATCCTCGTGGTGAGGGTAGCAGCTCCCCATCTAAAAACACAGCAGGAGAGAGGGCAGACAGGCATCCAGAAGTCCTAACCCAGGGATACACAGGAGGAAAACGCCAAAACCCACGCTCACCCTCAGCAATTCCTAAAATAGCACCCTCCTGCAATAGAGGAGCTCCCTCACCATCAGATAGCCCTCTAAAACAAAAATCCAGAGGGGGAGATGTGAACCACTCACCCCCTCATACTCCATTCATGAAGGACTATATCAAAGCTTTACAGTCCTCTGCCCAGCCGGCATCTGAAGCTTTTATAAAGAAAATGATGGTGGCTTTAAGTGAATCAATCTATACTAGCTTTACCACTCTCAACTCCTCTCTCACAGCCACAATACAGTCAATTGGAGAAAGAGTGGCTCATACAGAAAATAAAATGGGCGAACTTACCCAATCTCATAACTCCCTCATAGATGCCCACTATGATTTGGCGGATGAAGTTACCCAACTTAGATCAAAACTGGCAGACTTAGAAGATAGAAGCAGGCGGAATAACATAAAGTTCCGTGGCATCCCAGAATCTATCACAACACCAGAAATCCCTAAATATTTAAACCAACTAATGCGTACACTTCTGCCGGAAGCTTCCTTACAAGATCTTATAACCGACAGGGCACACAGACTCCCGAGACCTAAATTTATTGCCGAGACGACCCCAAGGGATATAATAGCCGAATCCATTTCTACCACACTAAGGATGCGCTCATGACAGCTGCCAGAAAATTAAAACAACTTCCATCTCCCTATTCAGACATACGTCTATATGCAGACTTATCTCAAACCACCATGTCTGAAAGGAAAAGAATTCTCAGAAATTACTTCTGCATTGAGACAAGCCAATATCTCATACAGATGGGGTTTTCCCATCAAACTCCTGATACACAAAGATGGCTCTACCCACGCTTTGTTCAATCCAGAAGACGCAGCTCAACTACTAAAAACATGGGGAATTGGTATGCCTCCTGCTCCCCGTACGCAGAGAACCTCCAAAACTCCAAGAAAACATCCCAAAGATTGAATGCAGAGATGAACCTTACCCCCCGGAATCACTCTCAAGGCTAAAATACATGGGTGAATGAGAGGACTTCCTCACAGGCGAACTTTTCGTCCCCCCCTCCTTTACTAGACGAAACGGGTCTGACAATCCGTCACTCCTTCTATTTCTCTACTTCACAGTTATACCTACAACCGCTCAACAGTTTCTAAACTTCAACGGTTCATACCCCCCCTTCTTCCCCCGCACCAAGACCGAGCCATGAGAAAAAGTTAAGCTTACTGCAAGAGACAAATCTCAGTGCACCTCCGGTCTTGAAGCAAACCTTTTGAAACCCAACCAAGTTACTTCTCGTTGGCCCGGAAACCTCCACAGATCCGTACTCCAACAAAAACCACCAGAATGACGACTAGAATCTTGTCCTTAAACACTAACGGCCTAAATTCACCGTATAAGAGATCCTCTTTATGGAAGGAAGCCATGGGATCCAAGACGGACATTATATGTGTTCAGGAAACCCACTTCGCATCTTCAGCCACCCCAAAACTAACCCATAAAAATTTTCCCAAAATTTTTCTAGCCTCCTAAACCAAAAAACAAGCAGGTGTGCTGATCGCTTTTAAAGATACAGTACAATTCGACATCAAACATCAAGAGACAGACTCGAAAGGCAGATACCTGATATTGACTGGCCTTTTGAATCAAAAACCAATTACGCTGGTAAACCTATATACCCCCAATAGAGGCCAAATATGTTTTTTAAACAAAATAATCAAAAAGATTAGAAGATGCGAGGTGGGTAACCTTATTGTATGTGGGGACTTTAATTGCACTCCCGACAACCTACTGGACTCCACAAGGGGTTCCCTAAGATCGACTCCTCCCCTAGCGCCATGGCTACACAGAGAGGCACTACTAGACTCCTTTAGGTGTCTTAACGCCTCTTCCAGGGAATTTTCCTTTTATTCACACAGATACAGGTCATTTTCTAGAATAGACTTAATTCTAGTGAATAAATCTACAATTTCCTCGGTCAGAGCAGCCAAGATTGGCAAAATCACATGGTCTGACCATGCATCAGTTGAGATTACTATCTCACTAACCGAAATGCCACAACAACCCAAAAAATGGAAAAACAACGTCTTTCTACTGAAAAATCCTAAATACTCCAGCACTATAACATCAGCTCTGGAAGACTATTTTAAAAACAACTGCACCAATGATGTCTCTCCCTTAACTATCTGGAATGCCCACAAGGCAGTTATTAGGGGAATCCTAATTAAAATAAGCGCCCAACACAAAAAAGAAAAAACTCAACTTATCAACAAGTTAATAAATCAAATAACCATCTTGGAATCTCAGATTAGGGCAAACCCTTCTGACTCTTCACATAAACAACTATTTAACCTGAGACAATCTTTAAGAAACACTCTGATAGATAACTACGATAATGAGTTAAGGTCCTCTCGAGCTACATTCTACGCTTCCAACAACAAACCATCCCGCATGCTGGCCAAAATGACAAAAAAAAGGATACAAAAATCCAAAATTCCCTACATCCTAGATCCACAAAACCCCTCAACTAAAATTTCTCACCCCGCTCAGATCGTAGACTCTTTTAGACAGTATTACGAAAATTTATACAATCTGAAGGACGATGAGTCAACTCCCCAGCCTTCCACCGCCTCTATTGAAAATTTCTTGAAAGATATAGAACTCCCATCTCTCTCCCAAACCCACTTGCATTTCTTAAGCTCCCCAATACTCCACTCTGAAGTCATAAAAACCATCAAAACCCTTAAGCCACAAAAAGCTCCTAGACCCGATGGGTTTTCAAATGACTACTATAAAATATTTTCTACCTTGCTTGCCCCCCATATGGCCCAAGCATTTAATCAAGGTATTGCGGAAGGCCCCTTCCCTAGGGAGACACTGGAAGCAACAATTGTAACAATCCCCAAACCGGGGAAAGAACCCACTACCCCATCAAATTTTAGACCCATTTCTCTTCTAAACTGTGATATTAAAATTTACGCCAAAACCCTAGCACAAAGACTCTTGGAGATCCTACCAGAGATAACTCACTCTGACCAGGTCGGATTTACGAGGGGTAGGCAAGCCTCTGATGCAACCAGAAGAATTCTAAATCTTCTATACAAACTAGAACAAGATAGAAACCCGGCAGTATTGGTCACACTTGATGCTGAAAAAGCATTTGACCGTTTGCACTGGGAATATGCATTTGCCACCCTCCGTAAATTTGGTTTCTCGGGAAATATCCTTAATGCAATCAAAGCGCTTTACACCAATCCATCGGCAAGGGTCTTGGTGGATGGTATGCTTTCTAACCCCTTCCCAATAACAAATGGAACTCGACAGGGGTGTCCACTTTCCCCCCTATTATTCACACTAATAATGGAACCTCTAGCAGAAAAAATAAGAACTGAAACAAACATTTATGGTATCCCAGCAGCACATAGACAACACAAGATCAGTCTGTTTGCTGATGATGTTCTACTTATACTAGCCAATCCCCTCCACTCACTGAGATCCACCCAAAATATTCTGACCAAATTCACACAAATCTCGTACTATAAATTAAACACAAGCAAATCCCAAATTCTTGGAATACATTTGAACGAAAACTTAAAAAAAGACATTCAAACTGAATTCTCATTCCAATGGCAAACAAAAACCATCCCCTACCTAGGTATTAATCTCTCCTTTCCAGTTTCAGAATTGATACAAGCTAACTTTCCCCAACTCCTTGCTGATATTTAAAAAGACCTAGATCAATATCAGTCATACTCGCTATCCTGGCTAGGAAGAGTTGCATTATATAAGATGATAATCCTACCAAAGATCCTCCACTACTTTCGCACACTCCCTATACCCAGACCAAAGCAAACTCTACACAGCTTTCAAAAACAATTGTCAAAATATATCTGGCAAAACAAAAGACCGAGAATGGCGCTATCTTTACTGACTCTAAACAGACACCAAGGAGGCCTGGGACTTCCCAATATAGAATCCTATCATAAATCCACTATACTAAGCCACCTGCTCCCATGGACAAGCCAAAATCCAAAACTTAGCTGGCTATCAATAGAAACGGAATTAAATAAACAAAAGCCATTAAGGTCACTCCTGATGGCAGCTACTATAGGCACCTATATACCCTCTCTGTCAAGGCCTTTGAAAACCTTGGCTATATCACCGCCTATGAAAGCTGCGATGGAAGCGTGGACAGACCTAATACGTAAAGTAAATCAAGACCCACAAAACAACTCTTTAAACATCCCTTTGGAGACTTTGGAATATTTTATTCAGAATCTAAACTTAAATTCATGGTTAAAAAACAATATAAAATACATCTCTGACCTATACTCAAAAAAAGAGCTTCACACCTTCAATTCATTAGCGTCAAAATTCCAATTACTAAAAAAACGAACTTTTCAGGTTCACCCAAGTGACCTCCCTTTTACGTACTCATAATCTCCTAAACTTTAAACTTCCTGAAGTGATACACTCATTCTTAAATCCCTCCAAAAAAAATTTCCAACTAGACTATTTTATGACAATTTCTCGGGTAATTTAAAAACTCCGGGAAAGTGTCACCTTATCAACTGGGAGAAAGACTTAAAACTAAAAATTCCTATTGTAAACTGGCTACAAGCTTTTAGATGGGTGGGACGAGCCTCACAGGGAGTCTCACTGGTAGAAACACACATAAAAACTCTGACACGTTGGTACTATACCCCAACGACCCTAGCTAGAGGAGGCCTATCAACAAGTGACCTCTGCTGGAGAGGATGTGGAATGACAGGATCTATACTCCATATATTTTGGTTGTGCCCAATGATTAGCCCATTCTGGGCAGACATATATAGTCTCATTCATAAAATATCAGGCATCAAACTACCGTTCACACCAAAACTAGCCCTACCACTACTGGATCCAGGGGAAATACACCCACCTCTAATAAAGCTCATAGGACACATATTACTAGGAGCCAAAAACCTAATAGCCAGAAAGTTGAAATCAACCACAACCCCGAATTTAACAGAATTGACCCAATTAATATCAGAACACAGTATGTTTGAAAAGATTCTGGCACTTCGAAACAATGATATCCAACCCTATTACGATGTGTGGAGTCCGTGGTTAAATATGTTTTCATGTTAATTACTTATTCGACATTCATACAAAGAATGATGGACCTCGTTAAGGTCCTACAGTTTAAATTTTCTTCTGTAGTAAATGTTTCCCCTCCACCTTCCCCCCCTTTCACCCTACTCTTTTCCTAAATTCATCCTCCCCCCCCCCTTCCCTCCATTCCCTACCAATCCCCTTCTTCCCTATACAGCCTTTCTTATCCCACTTTCCATTATATTTTGTTCAATGCAAATTGAAAACTATGACATGTGCTTTTAGTTAAAATGTACTGCCTTCATCCTAATCTTAAGCTACAAATCTGAACGTATAAGATCCACCTTTGTGACAATGTATCTGGTTGTTGATAATGTTGGTATCTTAGCACATTTTCAATAAAAATCTAATGATTAAAAAAACTATTGATTTCAATGGTTTAATTTCCACTAGCGTGATTCTCGCACGTTAATAGTACATGCGAGCAGAGGTGTAACTTGAAGCTCCTGGACCCCAATGCAAAACCTGTTACAGGGCCCCCAACTATAATGCTTTATTCATTGTATTTGGTTGCCCATATGTAGAAGAGAGGCCTTATGGGCTCCTAAGGCTCCTGGGCCCAGGTGCAACCACATTCCTTATAGTTACGCCAGTGAGCGCAAGAAAAGATAGGGTTTGCCGTATCTTTCTCACACATAGTTTTTCTACCTATGTTCCCATTTTTGTTTTTTTTTTAAACTTGCACACAATAGTGCAGATAAATTAGACAAAGGCAAAAATGATAATTAGCAAAAAAAGCAGAGGGTCTGTTGAAATGTACTAGGAATATGATTTTATTAATTACCTCTCTCTCCATTACAGTAATAACTTTTTATTATTAAAGGACTGAATTTAGGAAATTACTGATAATGCAATTCTCTATTGCATAAAAGTAATCCAAAATAATAATACATTTTATATATATATATATATATATATATATATATATATATATATATATATATAAAATACTGTACATATATGTTTATGTAGCAAATGTTGAGAAAGGATGTTTCTAGTGTGCGAGCAATAGGTTAATTTCAGGAATTCTACCTGCATTACGATATGCAAAATTATTATAACCGCAGTAGATGAAAACAGCCCATTGTAATGTGTTGTGGAAATTGAACATAGCTTTGTAACCATGAATAGATGATGCACTTAGACAGTAAAAGCATGGGTGTAATAGAGACTAATACAGTATTAAGCTGTTTGTCAGGCAGATTTGATTTCTTCACCACTCATTATTAATATAATATATACCACCAGCATACTTTACAACTGACATGAAAGGAATGGAAATAATGATTTTGATATAGTGTTATGCCCCGAAGCATCCATTTGCTGCATTCTCAGTTATAAATATACTCAGAGCAAATTGAATGACAACTTATTTTTCATTTTGACATTTTATTGCATAAAACAGTTAAAACAACAGACATTAAGAATGTGAGTACACCCTTTAGAAGGTATGCACAAAGCCTGCGCACAATGATCCGAAAGGACAGCACCACTCTTCTTGTTATTGATACAATATCATTGATTTCTACATTTTTTTTCATGCACTTCATATGAGACCTAGATCATTTATTGCTCCTCAACCTGTTACGTTTGCGTTCTGTAAAGTGCTGCTATATACCACAAGAGCTGAAGGTTTATAATACAGCCATGTCTGTGATACAATAATACCAGTATAGCTGCAGTTGTGTCCGCAGGTGATGGGTTTCATTGGTGGTGCTGAGAGATGATAACCTAACCACTATGAGATTATTGGGTTATTGCATCTTACTTACTTTCTTTGTATCTTTATGGGTGAACTGAAATTGATGTTTTGCTTACTAATGAACTATTTACCCCCAAATAGATGAAAAATAATGAACTTCATTGGAAGAATGCTAATTTTGAGACACAATAACACAAACATAGGAAATCTCATAGAAAAATACTGGTTTTAGAAGGAAACCTGTCACAATTACGAGCACCATAAAAAAAATTATGGTGCCCATATGGTGGTTTCCCTGGAGTCGGGGAGATGGTCCTTATACTTAGCTGGCTCCCGATCCAGTGCTGTCACGTCAAAAGTCAGTGCGGACCATGCTGCTGGACTGTTGGCTGAACACTAGGCATGTCCACTCCCATAGCAATCATTCAAAGGGGTTGTTCCACCTAAAGAAGTTATTCCCCCTATTTAGAAGATGAAGGTAATGAGCTGATTGATGGGGTAAGACAGCTGGGAACCTCAGCGATTACGAGAACAGGGGTCCTGGAGGTCCCTAAATGAATGTCGTGATGGTCTTGCATCGTCCAGCATTCTATTAATTTAAGTGGGACTGATGGAGATAGCCAAGTGCTTGAACTGTGGAATCTCCAGCAGTTCCATTGAAATGAATAGAGCAGCAGTGTGCATGTTTGATCGCCACTCTGATCATTCATGGACCTTCAGGACTCTTGTTCTTATGATAGCAGTTGGACCTCCACCAATCAGGCAGTTTTTTACGTCCATGTAGGGCACAAATATGGCGCCCCACAGGAATGCCGCTTGTATGACCAACCCAGATGAACCTGAGGGACTAGTTTAGGCAAATTTGTACAATAATGTGGGGAACACAAAACATTGATAGCAAAAATATAGGAAGGGAAATACTAAGGCCCTTTTACACTGAACGATTCATTCAGATTCCCATTGGATCTTGGGAATCAGAACAATAAGTGTTCAGTGTAAATGTCTAAAAGGAGGGGGTCAGAATAAATAACTATACAGCGGCCTGTTGACCTATCAGCTCATACAAAACAGGGAGATATGTTCATAAGGCCCATGCACTGATTCTGCAGTCACTTGGGCTAGGTATGATGCTGTGATGTCACCTGGGACCCACTTCCTGGTGACGACCGGTGGGCTGCAATTATTCCTTATCCTATGCATAGGAAAAAAAGACTTTTTGCTTGGTCCCTTTAATATATTTTTAATTTTTTTTTTATTAACACAGGGTTAGAAATAACATCATCATGTAGGACATTGTACAGCAAGTTATTTGATCAGTGTAAATGTGATTTTAGCAGCTAAAATACAGAAAACGGTGACTTACTATTGGCAGCAGGCAGTGTTTGTGTGAGTTTCTCCCTCTCTCTTCCCCCCTCTTCTCTGCTTTCTATATAGTTCAATGAGCATGTGACTTATCACCCTCCTCCACATCCTAATCTGTCCTTTGGAAGGTTACTGTCCCTCACTCTAGCAACAGGCAGTGGATAGCAAGTTAAGAAGAAGAGAGACCCCCTAAGACCAGCACTTCAGTGTGATTTTTCTGCACAAAAACATTTTTCGGTAAACAAAGTAAATTGCAGTTTGGCTAGTTATCACACTGGCCCTCATATAAGCACAATTAATTTGAAAAGTTAATGACCATTTAAAGAGGTTGTCCAAAATAAAAAAAAAGGTTTTTTTTTTAAGAAAGGGTACCCCCGGTGTGTGATCATTATAAAGAGCCCATACTCACATCTCACCGCTTGTCTCCCACCACTGACCCCGGTCTCCCTGCTGACATTATCTTTGCATGCTGCAGTCAGACTGACCCATCTTCAAACAAGCTACTGCAGTCAATGAGGAGCTCATTGATTGTCGCTGAGGTCTGTCATTGGCTGCAGCGGCAAGTTTACAGGAGGTCATGGGCTAACTGCAGCTTGTAAACAAACAACATAGTGGAGACCAAAGCCAGTGGTGAGAGATGAACGGGGAGCAGGGAAAGATGAGTATGAGCCCTTTACTATGTCTACACACTGGGTACCCCTTTCTAAAAAACGTTCTTTTTATCTCGGTCAACCCTTTTCATTTTGTAAGCACAACTGTTACAGCTTTTGTGCGCTGAGCACAACTGCTGTTCATCAGGACATATGAACGTCATTGAGCAGGTCCGCTACCTGGAACCGCTGCCTATGACCCAGGGTGGAGAGCTGCTCAGTAAGAGATCATCTGTGCGGAAAAAAACGGTGCGCAACCCCACCTCCCAGCCTTTTCCCCATTTCCCTAATTGATTTTACCTTCAAATCCACAGTGCAGATGCAATTGTACTTGCGGATGCATTGCGGATCGTCCGCACCCATTGACTTCTATTGAGCCCGTCCGCACGGAATCCACACTGAAATGGAGCATGCTGTGATTTGTTTTCCGCACCAAACAGTCCGCAAGTCAAATCCACATGCTTAAATTCAGTTGTGGATGCCAATGCTTCCCCATGGGCGCTCAGAATTGCGGATCTTCCGCGCGGGTGACTTGTGCAGATTCCGCAAATGAAATCTACCCATTGTGCCATGCCGGCACAACCCCCTTAATGGCTGTTTTCAGAGCATGGAATAATTCAGCAAACTAGAGAATGAGAGCAGCCATGCTGAAAATAAGACAATAAAGCATTCCAGCAGATTAGAATAGGAGCGGTACAAGTTTTTTTTTGACTCAGGAGCAAAAGAGAGATAAGTATTGTATGATGATGTGGTGTTGAAAACCACTTATTCTATACCTCTTGTGTAATGAATCCATTACAAGAAAAGTGATTGCAGACAATAGTGTGAGAGTTCAGTCCAAATGCAGTTTATTAGCTGAGTCATACTATATGAAAGGAGAAAGCAAATTGGTTATTTAGCAATACAGTTACGAAGCTTAGACAGACTTTGATAAGTGCATTCAGCTAGTTATGTTGACTACATTTACTGTGACATTCTGCTGCCTCAATAAGCTTTTATGTTCCATATACTCTAGCAAGTATACAGTTGTCTTCTGGCAATTTTTGCCTTAAAAGGATTATCTAGTTGTCTTATTTTCTATTACTAACTTTTACTAACTTCTGTTACATGTTACTAACTTCAAGAGTGGGGAACACCCAAAAAGGCCCTAAAGAAAGGGGTCCATATAGGGCATACATAATAGTCAGACAATCACATTGGGAAAATGAGTTACGTTCTGGTTCTTTTTTTTTAATTGACACAAATGGCAGCTTTTCTTCTTTGGTAAAGTTGGATAACCCCTTTAATTCACAGAATGTATTTAATTGTAAGACAAACAATATTTCTATTATTATTTGGGCAACATAATAAGTAATATAATTGCCTTCAATACAGTTCAATACAGATACTAAATTCTGTTCATATTTTCCTGCAGATCCTTTATGATCAATATGGCAGATTTAACAATGGATTTTCAGTACTACAGTTTTCTGGCATAAATACATAGAAACATTTGGTGTTTGGGTTGAATACCATATTTCTGAAGCCTTAACCCTTTGCAATCCAATTTTGGATTCAGGGTTTCCTAGGGGGCTTTCTCTTTCTGCCAATTTACAATGGCGCCATCTGCTGGCTAGAGCCAGTACTGAAGTATATTACATGCCGGAGAGGCTCCCAACAACAGAGAGGCCAGTAATATACAGTAAGAATACCCTGCCGGGCGTCTTCCGACATCGGAGCTGTACAGCCTTCAATCAGAATGTCTTCATACGTCAGACAGTGGATTGGAAAGGGTTAATACCAATTCTTGTGTTTAGTAGTCAAGCATCTATACGTTTTGCCTTTATATGCTCTAATGTATATTATTGATGTTGCTTTCTAATATGTATCACTATTACATTGTGTATAGCTCTACTGTATCTGTGTAACATTCTCCATTTCTGCACATGAGGACATATTCCAGGGCTGCGGTTTCTGGTGCTATCTTCATGGCACTGTTGTATAAGAGGACCTGACACTGTTAATAACCACATTACACATAGTTTCCTTTGCATGTTCACTTCCAGTATAAGGTATGAAATGTGCTTTGATCTCCTGTTGCAGTTTTTTCTGTGTAATTGCCTGCAGGAGGCCCTGTTAGGAAAATGCTGGGACTTGGGAATCTCTGCTTACATCTGCAGGTAAAAAAACAGATGGCTTCTAGCTGAGATTTCATAATGTTTGCAAAGATTTGGAATGCATCACATGATACCAGTAGAAAACGTGATACCAATAAGAAACATTTAGTTTTTTCTGTGACTACACTAACAATGCAATAGAAATTTACAATTGAAAGGGTCATAGCGCTAATGCCCATAGATGGATTATCGCTGCTGAATTGATGGTCAGACACCCGCCGTGAATTATGCAGCAATCTCCGTCCATAGACATGCTATGATAAACAATTCACCCCTGCCCATGAGCGGAAATCAACTGCGATTTTACGCTTGCGGGGAAGAATTGCAGCTTGTTCTATCCAATGCAGAAAATCGCGTGGACTGCTTCCATTGCAGTCAATTGAAGCTGTCCATCCCACGATGCTTCCGCTGTGAGCACAGTGGAAGTAGCACGAGATTACGCATCACCTCCCAGCGCCGGCATGTCATGTGCTACACTGTGTATATGCGCCAGATCGCCAGGCGAGACACTCGCGGTGAATCCAGAGAGGTGAGTATAAGGTTCCTGGGGGGTGCTGGGACTGATTCCACTGCAATATTTCCCAGGCAGAATCCAACCCGGCTGTCGGCATGAGCCCTTAGGGTTTCACATTAGCAGACCTCAAATGCAAACTAAGGACAGCTTCAGAGCAGCGCATGCGCAAACACACCCAGGGGTGTATTTGAACCAGTTAAAAGTTTATATATTTACCATTCAAATTTCACACAAAAAAAGTAGGAGGATAGTTCCTGCTCTATTTTTCTTGCACGTCAAAAAACTATGTGCAACAAAGATAGGGCAAGTCTTATTTTTTCATGCCTGTAGTATTAATGCGTGAGAATCCCGCTAGTCAAAACAAAACCATTAAAATCAATGATTGGTTGCATCACATTTCCACAGCCGCAAAACATGACAAAAACATGCTCATGTGTAGAGTTGAGCGAACATACTCTTCTGAGCTTGATGCTCGTTCGAGTATTAGCATACTCGATGGTGCTCGTTACTCGAGCGAGCATCATACCGTGTTCAACCCCGCCCCAGTTTTGGCCCCTCCCCGCCGCTGACGTATCAGATTTTACCCCTCCCCGCTACAACGCTGCGCATGTCAATGGTAGTTTGTGGCTGGCTTGGCGGAGAGGAGAGAGAGAGAGAGAGAAAGAGGAAAAAAACTTGGCACCCGGTGGGCCCCATACAAAAATGCTCGAGTCTCCCATTAAAGTCAATGGGGTTCGTTACTCGAATAGAGCTCTCGAATTTTATGAAAGCTCGACTCGAATAATGAGGACCTGAGCATTTTGGTGCTCGCTCATCTCTACTCATGTGTTTAAACCCTAAAGGAGTTCTCCAAGCACTGACATTTATGGTCTAGTGCACATTCAATTTTTAGAAAATTGCTATGGGAGGAAAATTGCTCATCAATCTTAGGCCTTATTTACACGGGCTACAAAATTTTGCGATTTTGTAGCACTGCATAACGCATGTATGTGAAGCCCGTGGTTTCAAATGGGTTCTTTCACATGAAATGTTTTGTAGCACAAAAAAACCCATTGGAAACCATGGCCTGCACATACATGCGTTCTGTAGCGATGTTGCATCGCTACAAAGTTGTGCGATTTTGTAGCCCGTGTGAAACAGGCCCTATGGTAGGAACCACATATCCAGACATCAACTGCTCCTCTCCTGTGCTTCTCAAGTAACATATGGGGGCATGTACACATTCC
This sequence comes from Eleutherodactylus coqui, assembly GCF_035609145.1. Classification (NCBI taxonomy): domain Eukaryota; kingdom Metazoa; phylum Chordata; class Amphibia; order Anura; family Eleutherodactylidae; genus Eleutherodactylus; species Eleutherodactylus coqui. Next base: position 120,856,069 of record NC_089837.1, on the reverse strand, counting down.
TAATCTATGTTCGCAATAAATAAAATATTTTTTTCAGATTGGTGAAGTATAAAGAATATAATTGTGCCTTGGAAGAGGCATCTTTTTTTTACAAGGCTAAGCTTTATTACTCCAAACATGGATGTTTCTAGGGGGCTGCACATTGCTAAGCTAATGTCCCTAGCAAAATCACTGCTTTCATGGTGAACATGGGAATAAGATGGACATTAAAATACTGTTGTAATGATAACATATAAATGCCAATGCTGCACTAGTCCCCATATCAGCAATCCCACTGAGCTACAGTATGTAACCAATCGTGTTCTCTGTGATTTCTATACAGTGAAGCGGAGAAGTACTGTGAATGTTTATCAATATAGGCTTCACTCATTATACATGTAGCAATGCGCAATGTTATGCTTTACACAATTCTTAAATATTTTATTTAAATAATATACATTTCCAGTTTATTTGTTCATGCATAACAATATACATTACGTGTGGTATAATATACCCCTACTGTAAATTATACAGATGTTAGAAGTCACTAAAGAGTTCTATTACCATAAAAAAGCATAAGAATGCAAGCTGAGCATATTTATACAAGTCTCATAACCATAAAATGGCTTACAATAATCTTAAACAATATAATAAGAGTTACATGCAGTAGCTCTTTATAGTACACACCGTAGATGCTGCAGAACCTCTCTATGAAGAGTAAGGCTGCATCAGGTCCACCATTACTTAACTAACATGAACTATTTCTATTCCTTCTAGAAGAAGATAAACTTTTTTAAAGTTAAAAAAACAGCCCAATTGGTGTTAGTTACTGCTTTAGGGCTCGGTCAGATGAGCGTGTTTTACATGCCGCTACAGCAGCGTGGAAAACCATGCTTCTATAGCAACCAATGGGTTGCTATGGAAGTGCTCACACAGACCCTTTTTAGAAGCGCAGAATCTGCACTTCTAAAAAAGAACGAACAGTGAGTGCCGACTCACCTGTCAGCTCTGTGGTGCGCCCTAAGGGCTCAGTCAGACGAGCATGGTTTACATGCTGCTAAGCAATGTGTTAACCATGCTGCTGTAATGCAGGGAATTCTGCGCGTGAACGGGCTGCCTGTAGCTCCACGGAGAAGCAGATTCTAAAAAGGATCCATGTGAGCGCTTCCATAGTAACCTATCGGTTGCTATAGAGGCATGGTTTTACACACTGCTGTAGCAGCATGTAAAACACGCTCATCTGACTGAGCCCTTAGGCTTACAGATTTGTTATTCCTCATTACGGTTAGTTTGTATCAAGGTATGACAAATTCTATACATATCCCTCATGTACATCCCCAATTTAATTTGAATGCAAAAATTGGTTAGTGCTTTACTATGGTTTTGGCATTTCTCTAGCAGACAGTGAATGCAGATATGTGTTGTATGTATGAAGTCCTCACATCTTATAGCTTTTTGTAGAGCATATTTTGTTTAACTGTTTAAGTGTTTTAATCCCAAAGCTGAATTTTCATGCAATTTTTGCTTATAATCCCTAAGAATAGCTGTCATACAATATAGCTGCCATGCAATATACACGAATATATTTACATAGTACAGATGAAAAAAAACATACGTCCATCAAGTTCAGCCAAACACAGGACATATGTATGTGTAAGGCCGCCTGCAGACGGGCGGGTTGGATCCAGCGGCAAGAATTCTCGCCACGGTACCTGACCCAAGCGCCTGCAGGGACCAGCGCGTACTCAGCCGCGCCCGCCGGCTCCGGCTGTTTGATGTGCCGGCTGGCCGGGCAGCCGGCGCATGCGCAGTCCGGAGCCGGCGGCGGGTGAGTGACATGTAGGACATGCCGCGGTTTGTTTGCCGCGCAAAATAGCGCGGCCAAATCGCGGCCGTCTGCATAGGATTGCGTTTGTTAACACAATCCTATGCAGGCTTCCAGCGGTGGAAATTCCGCGGGAAATCCCACCACGGAATTTCCGCTTGTGTGCAGGTGGCCTAAGTATGTACAGATGCTAGAAAAAGTAAGTAAACCTTATGGCATTGTCTAGATTTTTTGATTGAGTATAACACAACTTCATTTCTACTATTAAAATAAAATGGGTGTAGCAATGCTATAAGATCACTATACCACGATCATAATCATAATTTGCCAGTGTGTAAAGCTAGTTGAATTGTTTTTAACTAGAGATGAGCGAGCGTACTCGCTAAGGGCAAATACTCGAGCAAGTATTGCCATTTTCGAGTACATGCCCGCTCGTCTCAAAAGATTCGGGTGCCGGCGGTGGTGAGCGGTGAGTTGCAGGAGTGAGCAGGGGGGAGTAGGGGGGGGGGGGGAGATAGAGAGATCTCCCCCCTGTTCCTCCCCGCTCTCCCCTGCCTCTCCCCGCCCCCCACCGGCACCCGAATCTATTGAGACGAGCCGGCAGGTACTCGCAAAAGGCAATACTCGCTCGAGTATTTGCCCTTAGCGAGTACGCTCGCTCATCTCTATTTTCAACCAATTATTATTACTAATAATCTTTATTTATATAGCGCCAACATAATCTGCAGTGCTTACAATACAGGGAAAATAAAAACAAGACCACAGTTACATGTAGTAGTCGAAAAAACAGTAGGGGTGAGGGTCCTGCTCCAATGAGCTTACATACTACAGGTAATGGAGGGATAAGAAGGTAAAGGGGCTGGAGATGTGCATGGTATGGTGAGCTGGAGAGTAAGGGATGCTATACACATAGACAATAGTCAAATTTGGCCATATAGTGGCTGAATCGATATGACTGCAGGGGGTGGTTGATGGCAGCTAGCAGGGGTTGCAGTTGGTAGGACAGGGAGCATGTTACCAGGTGGAGTACAGAGTGGTTTGGATTAGGGGATGTGATATGCCTCACTGAAGAGGCACGTTTTTAGAGTACGCCTGAAGTTTAGTGTGTCAGGGATTGCTCGGATAGCGTTTGGTAGTGCGTTCTAGAGGACTGGTGCAGCTCTGGAGAAGTCTTGGAGGCGGGAAAGAGAGGTTCGAATGAAAGGGGCACTTAATCTGATTTCATTAGCGGAGCAGAGAATGTGGGCTGGGTGGTGGACTGAGATGAGGGAAGCAATATAGCGCAGGGTGGTGTTTTGTGGTTGGGGGTGGTGAGTTTAAATTGAATTCTGTATTTGACAGGCAGCCAGTGCAGTGACTGGCACAGGGCAGAGGCGTCCGAGTAGCGGCTTGACAGGAAGATAAGCCTGGCAGCCGCATTCAGGATGGATTGGATGGGGGAGAGTCTGGCCAGGGGAGGGCGATCAGCAGTGAGTTGCTGTAATCAAGCCGAGAGTGGATGAGAGCCACAGTGAGCGGTTTTAGTGTGTCCACGGTGAGAAAGGGGCTGATTCTTGCTATGTTCTTGAGGTGCAGCTGGCATGTTCAGACAAGAGATTGAATATAGGGGGTAAAGGAGAGATGAGATCGGAGTTGAATATGACCCCAAGACAGCAGGCGTGCTGTCTGGCAGTTATGGTGCTGCCACATACTGAGATGGGGATGTAGAGAGGAGGTTGGTTAGTGGAGGGCAGAAACACCAGTAGGTCAGTTTTTGAGAGGTTCAGTTTTAGGTATAGAGTGGACATAGTGTTAGAGACAGCGGACAGACAGTTGGGGGCATTTTGGAGGAACGTTGCTGTGATGTCATGGGAAGAGGTGTATAACTGGGTGTCATCAGCAATTACTGCAACATTGTATAATTACCTACACCATTGCAAGTTGATACTAAATGAATCAAAACATAACCATCACTAAAGGCCCTTTTACATGGGACAATTACCATTAGGAATTGTTCAAAACTCTGCGCTCCCATGATAGTCATCCCATGTAAATGCAAGCAGAGACTGAACGACTGACCGAGAGTTGTTCAGTTTTAGCATGCTGAAAACTGAAGACTAGCCATTCAGAGTAAACAGCAGCCGTTCCATTTTGAACGGCCGCTGCTTACAGTGAAAGGAGAGGGTTGGGGGAAAGCGGGAGGAGAACTCTCCGGCAGCCTCCCTGCTGACCTCGCTGTCAGCGATCCAGCGTTACTCGCTCCTGTGTAACCACACGGGAGCGAAGGTACATGGGGACGAGTGTCAGCATCGTTTGCCCGACACTCATCCCGTGTAGATGGGCCTTAAGGTAACCCTATTGACTATAATGCCCTATGGGGAAAAAATAGCCGGGAGCCGGGTAATGGCCCTGAGAAGGATGAACTCGCACTCACCCTGTTATGGACACTGTATGCTGACCTTAATGGTAGCACATAACAGGAATAGATCTCTGTCCCAACACATTTCACCCTAATTAAGGGCTCATCAGAGGACTATGACAGCCGGATTGCCCAAGCTGCTATTTGCAGGCTAGCCACAATGGTTGCTCACCTGCTAAATTGCTGTCTCTTCTTTATTGATTACTTATAAAATGTGGTCTGATTATTATGTATGTCCCCGTTATGGACAACCACAATGTAACTAGACTAATGACACACACTTGTAGCGCTCATGTCTTTTAATATCAAAGCAAGCACCGATTTATTGCATGTTTTTAATACTGAGTAATTCACTTTTATAGGAAAATAATATGTATACAGATGTTTATAGTAATTGTGTGCTCAGCCTTTATCGTTATGACCTTTGCGTAAGATGATGCTTGTCAGTACGAATTAAATTTTGTACAGCATTTACGTCATGCCAGCAATTTGTCCTAATTACTTACCCTTTCCACTTTTTTTCTGCACATTAGCTTGGGTATTTCATTAGGGAATCTCCATTCAATAGAGAAAATGTAACCATGAACCCACAGATTATTATTGCCTTTGGTGCAGATTAATGTCATTGCTTACATGCTTATTTTAGGATGTGCTGTGACCTCATCAGTGAACTGAAGCATGAAGATGCACTACATACAAAGGACACTCCTTTGCTGATGAGTTCAAGACTGGCTGAAGTATAGTAAAAGTACACAATATGAGTCCTGTAGGTATTTTGAACAGTGATAGGAAAACTTTGAAATGTACATAACATTGTGCATCATAAAGGTCATAGATTCAAGCATGCTAACTGTTGATCATGTGACCCATTTCCAATAACAATCACCTTTATCACCGCTTGGTTCAGGTAGCCGGCTCAAGAATGACTCAGCCTTCCATCCTTCCAAGGTGGGTAAAATGAATACCCAGTTTGCTGGGGGGCAATGGCAAACCAACCCGCAAAAAACAGTCTGCCAGGAAGATGTCACGATGTAACGTCACCCTAAGGGCTTAGTCACACGGGCGCACTTCAGGACGGACGTCTCTCCGCAGCGCCGAAAGAAAGAACATGTGGCTTCATTGCCGGTCATGTGTTCGTTCTTCGGCGCTGCGGGGAGTTGTCCGTTCTGAAGTGCGGCCGTCTTCTTCCTGCAGTAAGGGCTCAGTCACAGTGCATTTAAAATGACATGTTGCTTTTCTTCTGTGGGTATGATTACAGCATAATCAAATCGTTTTTTAATGTAGTCATACCTAAAAAAATACCTTTTTAAATTACTTTCTGTCCCTATATTTTGACCCCAAAAACTAAATTTTTTCATTGATGGGGCTTTGTGAGGGCTTGTTTTTACAAAAATGCAGGCATTCTCTTCTATGGAGCCGCTGCTGCTGCCGGCAGCTCCATTGAAGACAACTGTCTGCTGGCACACCTGAATGTTTTTTCAGGGAAGAGCTTGACATATAAGCCCTTCCCTGAAAAAGAAAAATTTTGGTGTAAAAAAAAACCAAAAAACACTTACCTGTCCGCCGCTGCTGTGTCCCCCGCGGGGATGAAGAACACATGTGCCGCATGCGTAAGATGTTTTCTCCATCCCCACTAGTTAAAAGAATTCCCTGCTGCCACATTTGTGGCAGATGCAGCAGAAGAATTCTTCAATTCTCTACCGCAGCTGTCACGCATGTCAGCTGTGGTAGAGGATTCTGCTGTTGGCAATTGATTTCAGGGAAGAGCTTTCAATATAAGCCCTTCCCTGAAAATCAAGTAAAAGTGGTTTAAAAAACAAAAAAAAAGATACTTACCTCCCTTCAGCTGCTGGGGCTCAGCCATGTCTTCTCCTGCTGTCCCCTGCACTGTGGTGCTGATCTATCAGCAGGCAGGGATTTTAAATCCCCACCTGCTAAAAGAACTGAATGTGATTGACTGAGGTGCTCAGCCAATCACAGGCAGCTCTCCCCGAATGAGTGACAGGTGAGAGCTGGCTGTGATTGACTGAGCACCTCAGCCAATAACATTCAACTCTTTCAGCAGCAGGAAATTCTTTTAACTAGCGAGGATGAAGGAAACATCTGCCGAATGTGGCAGATGTTTTCTTAATGTCCGCGGGGGTCATGGCAGCGGCGGAGAGGTAAGTTTTTTTTGTTTTGTTTTGCACTAAAATGTTTCTTTTTCAGGGAAGGGCCTATGTGTAAAGCCCTTCCCTGAACAAGAATGCAGGGGGCCGGCAGAGCATTGTTTCCAATGGAGCCGCCGGCAGCAGCCGCGGCTCTATTGACAACAAGCACGCAGCTGTGTTTACGCGTGTTTTTGCTTGTACCTAGGTGCGGACGTATGTACGCACTTAAGTACGCACAAAAACATGCTCGTGTGAACCCACCCTGAATGTGATAAATGTGATTTTTTTTAATATTTAATATTTTTTATTTTAATAATAATTTAAAAAACGTCTCCATAGGGGATTTGATCTACTGATCATTGGAACGCTTATACAGTATAATGCAATATTATGGTATATTGATTTGAGAGGCCGTCTATTAAAGACGTGCCACAGGCATGTCTGTAATAGGAAAACAATAATGGCAGCACTGGGGGCTACAGAAGGCCCTATGCTGCCATAACACCCAGATGGCATCCTTGCAATCTTATTGCAGGGGAAGAGGCAACAAAGATATTTAAATTATGATTGATGAAGCCATTTAAATGCTGCTGTTAGTGACATTTAAAGGGTTAGCAGCCACGATCAGAGTTATCTACGATCGTGGCTTTTGGCTGTCAAACACAGCTGATACCAGCCGTGTATAGAGTGGGTTTGGATCCTGAGTCTGCTCCATATACAGCATAAGCTGGGGATAGCTATAGTTGTCCTAACTGCATGGGGCATATATAGCATATGTAGGCCAGAAGGGGTAAAGTATATGTACAAACTTACTAATTTGCAGAAATTATTGGGCTTTCTGAAATTCAATAGGAAGTCCATCCCTTTTCATTGGTAGATATTCCTAGATACCTGCCTCATTAACATAGCAAATAAATCTGACATGCCTATTTAAGAAAAAAAATTGTGTTCCCCAAAACAGAACAATTCTGGAGAAAGTTTTCTTAGAGCTGTACATTTCCAATCTTCTGTTATTCCACCTGGAAATATATGAATAAATGGACAACTGGGTTCAGGCTTGGCCTGGCTGACAGGAAGACAGGTGGATACCACGGTGGGCCCTGATTCAGGAGTGGGCACCCAGACACCCTGCACAAGTGGTACTTGGCACAGTACACCTACTATATTACATACAGATAGGCAGTATCTGCGACACGTCATATTTGCATGTAGCCGTTCAGTGGGAACTCGTAATGAATTTTGCTGGTAGACCATAGGGACCTCAGTCCAACGAAGTTTGGATGTTATCATTCTCCTTGGCAGTAGGGTCTGCGCCTGTTGGAGTTTGTTACTGATAGCTCCAGAAGAACCATCCATATGGAATGTCTAGCAGTATCTTTCAGGACAGGCTTGACAAATGTTTGGCACCAAATATAATCAAGGTTCAGATTTCAGATATGCTTTACACAGTGTACCTTAGCTAGAGAGCCACTTGTAAAGAGATTTGTTTCAACCATTAAACATAACAGTTGGGAAGAAGGAAGTCAATTCCTTTTACTAAATATGACCTTCAATTAGCAACCAATAATCCATTTGGACTTTTACCAAAAGCTGATTTGTTGCCATCTTATAGGTTGAGTAGTTTCATTGTAGACATCATGTCTGGAAGGTGGTTTGTTGAAATCTGGGCCTTAGTTACTAATAAGTTAATATATGTTGACTCTGTTTCTGAAATTTCTGAAAACTAAATATAAACCTATTTCTAAAATCGATGGAGAACTTCCTTTTCATCGTTATGTGCTCACTCCTAAGTTGTGGTTGAGGCAGATGTCAGGCATATGTTCCCACAGCTTAACTATTGGACTGGATAAGCTGATCCCTTTGTTCAACTTACCTTTTTGTTATTTGCTAGCCTCTCTTTAACTCCTTCATGCCCCAGGTTGTATATGTACCTCCTGGGTGCGCTGAGTTGCTATGGAGCGGGACAGCTGACGCCTAGCTGCAATAGCCATAATTAGCATGAATGCTGATCATGGCTCCTGGCCCTTTAATTCTAACAGCAGAAATTCACAGTCCTGATCAGCATTTGGGGGTGCTGAACTGCCCCCATGCAATGAGATTGGGAGGTGCCATTCAATTGTCATGGCTGCTGGGGGCTTTCTGAAGGCCCTCCGGGTTGTCATTTAGTGCAGTCTATTAATACAGGCCTATCTTAATACAGCACTGGCAGAAATACAAAATGCTATGGAATTTGGTATGGCAATAATATGGTAAAGACGATCAAACAATTGCAAGTTCAAGTCCCCTGAGGAGAGTAAAGATAAGTGAAGTTATTATTTTTTTCCCTTGCAAAAAATAAAGGATATTAAAAGTTTAATCCCCCCTTTCTCATAATTATATTTAAACAAACTGAAAAAACCCACCAAAAACACATTTGGTTTTGCCGATTTCGGAAAAGTCCGATCTATTAAAGAAATACATTATGTATCCTGCATGGTGAACATCATCAGAAAAAAATACACAATGCTAGTATTACGCTTTTATGGTCACCACGTATCCAAAAAAAAATGAATTAATTAAAAGCAACCAAAAAATTGTATGAACTCCAAAATGATGTCAATGGAACTACAAGTTGTCTCACAAAAAAAAGAACTCTCATACAATTATATCAATGGAAAAATATAAAAGTTATGGCGTCAGAAGATGGCTGCAGATGTATTTTTTTCAAAGATATTTATTTTTTAGTACAGCTAGAAAAAAGCTATATAAATTTGATATGATTGTGATCATACTGACTAACGGAATGTAGTTAGCATTTCATTTGTGCTGCAGTATGTACACTGTACACATACGTGCGCACAAAACCACGCGTCTATTAGAACCATTGGTTTCCTATGATGTGTTCCCATGCCCGTGTTTTATAGGCGTGCAAAAGCACGTACCCGCAAAACATAGGACATACATGCACCATAGATCCATGGTGCGCGTCAATATTTCCAAGCGGGGAGTCTCCTTGTCACTGAACACTGTGACAGCACTGTCACAGTGTTCAGTGACAAGGGGACTCCCCGCAAGGAGTAAAGAATCCATGGTTGTCACAGCTATGGCAGAGGATTTCTTCATTTCTATGGGTTTTCCCCTTGTCACTGGACACAACGCCTGCTGAAAGAACTGTATCTGATTAGTTGAGCGCTCAGCCAATTACAAGCAGCATTCAGCCATTCATTGAATGACAGCTAAGCGCTGCCTGTGATTGGTTACTGCGGTCAGCCAATCACAGGCAGTGCTCGGCCATTCATTGAATTCATAAGGACAGAGGAGCATTTGACACTTTAGTAAAGGTAGTTTCTATAAACTGTAAAGCACAAAAACCATATTGTAAAGGGTTGAGAAGAGCACAGAGAAAGCTGATTAGACAAAAGTAGACCAGGCATTCTAGAAGTTTGGAGATGAGAGGGAAATTAAAGACAGGTAGGTAGTTAGCAGTGAGGGACGGACGATTCACAAGACTCTTTTTTTAAGCAATGGTGATATAATGGTATGTTTAATAGAAGAAGAGAAGATACCAGGAGAAAGACAAAGTTTAAATATTGTAGTCAGCTGAATAGAGAGATGTGAGGGAATAGGGTCACAACTGCAGGTAGTAGGGTAAGAAGAAGAGAGGAGCCTAGAGACTTCTATTTTTGGGTCAAATGCTGAGAATGAATTAAAGACAGTGTGGTGAACTACTAAGGGATTGGGAGATTATTTCCTGCCAGATATTATAAATTTTATCTATGAAATAAGTGGCCAGATCTTCAGCAGTGAGATCTGTCACAGGAGGCTGTACTTAGGGATAAAGAGGGAGAAAACAGTGTCAAAGAGTTGTTTTTGGGTTAATGGATAATGATGAGATGAGCATGTGAAGGGCAAAGTAGTAAACTCTGAGTGTAAATTTGTAATGGAGGAAGCATGCTGACATCTGAGGTTTAATCCACCAACGTTCAGCACACCTAGAGCACCACTGCGGGTACTGCGATTGAGAAGTGTGCCAAGGGTACCATGATCTGCATTGTGAGAGTCAGAGTATACGAGCAGCAGCATTGTCCAGGGCACATTTGAGAGTTTTGTTATAATGTTTGGCAGCCAGATTAGGACAGAGATGACTGTGGGGAGCCTATAAATTGCAAAGTTTTAATGGCTTGTATATTCCTATGTGTTGTTATAGGTAGGATCTGAGAAAGATAAAAATTCTTGATAGTAAAGGAAAAGAGTTTATGGTCAAAGAACGGAAGAGAGGAGTTACAAATTCAGAAAGAGAACAGAGTTGGAAGAAAGCCAAATCAAGCATATCGCAATGTTTGTTTGTGAAAAAAAAACAGTGAGTTGTGAAATATCTAGGAAGAAGGTTAATGATAGAAACTGAGAAGCACATGGGAAGGATGGGTTGTCCATGGGGATGTTAAGGTCATTCATAAAAAGATTTGAAATTTTACAAGATAGAAAATGGGGAAGTCAGGGGGTAAAGTGATCCTGAAATTTTGGCGGGGTGGGTCTAGGAATATGGTAGACAACCCACCACTTGCAGGGACAATGGATGGAAGAGTCTGAACATGTGGACCTCAAGGGAGGACAATGTGAGTAGGGGTGCTGGGGGGCTAACCTGGAAAGTGCATTGTGAAGAGAGAAATCCTACTCCTCCACTACACCTGTTCTTAGGTCCGCAGGTATAGGAAATGTGTAGGTCGCCATAAGAGAGAGCAGCAGGGGAAGCAGTGTCCGACTTTTGTAATGAAGAAATCATGAATGGTGGAGAGCTTATTGTATACAGACTGACAGATCCAGAGCGCACACTTAAATGAGACAAGAGAAGGCTTAGCATTCTTATTTATACAGAGAAACACTACCTTGGAAAACCATTAAAGACAATCATTTTTTAATCCATAAAGCTAGCATATTCTTCCAGTGGTGCATCCTTCACCCCTATATATGATACTCTCCTATGGAATCATAGAATGGTAGAGCTGGAAGGGACCTCCAGGGTCATCGAGTCCAACCCTCCGCTCAATGCAGGATTCACTAAGTCATCCCAGACAGATATTTGTCCAGCCCTTGTTCGAAGACTTCCATTGAAGGAGAACTCATCACCTCCAATGGTAACCTGTTCCACTCATTGATCACCCTCACTGTCAGAAAGTTTTTTCTATTATCTAATCTATGTCTCCTCCTTTTCAGTTTCATCCCATTGCTTCTGGTCTTTCCTTGTACAAATGAGAATAGAGCTGATCCCTCTGGACACAGTATTCAAGATGAGGTCTGACTAAGTAACAAAAAAATCATGAACAAATCTTTTTTTTCCCCACAGCTTTTCTGGATGGATGTACCCCTGATGATGTGGATTGGAAGGTATATAGTTTCTTCATATAGAACAGGGGTGTCAAACATATTTTTACTGAGGGCAACATCAGTCTTATGGCTGCCTTCAAAGGGCCATTTGCAATTGTAAGGCCGGTTGTCCACAGGCGTTGCAATATACCGCCGTGGGAGTATACTTTCTCACCACGATTTTCCACGATGAACTTTTCATTATGATAGGTTCATCTTGGAAAATCGCAGCAAATCACAACATGCCGAGATTTTCATACGCGAGCGGAAGATCACCGTGATTTTCTGCTCAAGTACATTGGGCTGCGCTTTCCATGGGATAACTATGGAAAGTGTTCATTGCGTTACCCGCGTGCGGATTATCGCCGCGGGTAACGCAGTGAAATATCACCCGTGGACAGGAGGCCTAAGACTGTATAATAAGGGCCTTTTCACACAAGCGCATTTGTACAGTGTATTACATGCACAATTTTTGTGCACAGAATATGCAGTGAATAGAGCTCATTGATTTCAGTGGGTTCGTTCACATGAGCGAATATTTTCACACAATGTAAGATTGCTTGAAAAAGTACGTGGCGTGACCTATTTTGGTGCGTATTATATACTGCAATAAGCCATTGTGGTGAATGGGCCGGCGCAAATATTTGTGCACTATTTTTTTGAGCGTACACAGTATATTTGGGCATACAAAAACATGCTGGAATGGACAAAAAAACGCAGGTGTAAGCGATTTTTGGTTGCGCAAATACGCGCTGTATATGTGCAGCCGAAATGCGCTTATGTGTATGTGAACAAGCCTTAATAGTGACCCCCGTAGTGGCCACAATAGAAATAGCTTCCCCCAAAGTGCCCCAATAGTAATAGTGACCCCAGTAATAGTCACCCCGATTGTGGCCCCAGTAGTAATAGTGACCAATAGTATTGTCCTTTATATAGGTGCCTCCAGCAGTAACAGTGACCCCCATAGTGGCACCAGCAGTAATAGTGTCCCCCATAGTGGCTTCAGTAATAATAATGTCCCCCATATTGGCTCCAATAATAATAAGTGACCCCCAAAGTATTCCAAGTAGTAATAGCAAACTTTCCATTGGTCTCAGGCCTGGCAGCATCCTTATAGGCATTCCACTCACCTAGCCTGCAGGTCTAATGTGGTAGTGACAGTACAATCTGTGACCACTGACCACTCCCCTTGGCGTCTTGCCTGCGTACAGTTTGGCGCATACAGACACCGATGGTAAGAGGTCAGACTGCACAGCCCCATTGGATCAGATCGGTAGGCAAGGTGAGTAGAATGCTGCATGGTCGGTGGACTACATAAAATGTGCTGACGGGCCAGATTTGCTCCGAGGGCTTTGTGTTTGACATGTGTGGTGTAGAGAGAACCCAGTAAATGTGAGAAGACTTATAAGGCAATGCAAGCTCCTCTGGGAAATATACCGTATTTTTCGCCTTATAAGACGCACCGGTCTATAAGATGCACCCCCGTTTTAGAGCGGGAAAATAGGGGGAAAAAAATCATTACTCACCTCCCCCGGCGTTCTGCGGCGCTGCTGCAGGCTGTCGCTCCCTCCTGGTCCCTGGCAGAGCATTGCTTTCTGGATGCAGGGCTTGAAATCCCCACCTCCGGAAAGCTAATACTGTGATTGGCTAACACACGCCATCAGCCAATCACAGCCATTCAATGACATCATTGAATGGCTGTGATTGGCTGAAGGCGCACGTGTGTTAGCCAATCACAGCCATTCAATGATGTCATTGAATGGCTGTGATTGGCTGACGGCGTGTGTTAGCCAATCACAGTATTAGCTTTCTGGAGGCGGGGATTTCAAGCCCCGCGTCCAGAAAGCAATGCTCTGCCGGGGACCAGGAGGGAGCGACAGCCTGCAGCAGCGCCGCAGAATGCCGGAGGAGGTGAGTAATGATTTTTTTGGACAGGAGGAGAGAAATCTTCTAACTGATCGCACATTTGTTCGTGCGATCGCGAATTTAACGCACAATTGCGCTAAATAAATTGCGTCCGCATGTTAAATTCGCGATCGCACTAAAAATGGCGATCGGAATGAATTTTCGGCACATTCGCCTTATAAGACGCAGGAACTCTCCCCCCCCCCCCCCCCCCGCTTTGGAGGCGGAAAAAGTGCGTCTTCTAAAGCGAAAAATACGGTAATATGCAAGAAGGAAATTGTAGAATGCCTTTAGGGCACCACCTATTAGAAGGCAGCTCTCCTGCAAGTCAATAACTGACCTTTTAAAATGGCCTTGTAACATAACTGGGAATATAAACCAAAGCCAGAGTCTTCTCCAGCAGTAATCCTGACCCATGTCATAGGTTTCTTAGGGTAAGAAAAACCTGAAGCAGCCTGTCTGTACTTGGCTATCTTTTCATTCTGATACAAAGCCTGTTAAAAGATCAGACATTGACTTGCAGGAATGCTACCTTGTAATAGGTGTGGCCTAGAGGCATTCTATAATCTCACATTTGCATATTACATTTCCCAGAGGAGCATGCATGGCCTTAAAAGTCTGCTCACGCCTACTAGGTGCTCTCCACAGGGTGAAACGATAGCCCGCCTGAACCAGGTCATCATGGGTAGGATACTCGGCAAATCATCCTGGATATCTACAGACCTCCCTGCTGGGACCCTCCATGTACCTCTACAACGCTGGATTCACACACAAAGAATTTAAGTCCGATAAATATATGGTGTGCTTATTAATTACTTTCTTTATGAATTTATTAACTTAAAAGAAAGACTCTTTCAATAAATGCATCCCAATTATGGATGTGTGGATTTTTAAGCACACAATGAAGCAATGTCCCCAAACCTCTTCAAAGGCTTCTAAGATGAGATTTAGCTTCTTCCGTGGAACCACAAGTGGGATGACATGTCCTAGTCTTCTATAGTTTACTGCCATCTGAGAAGTGAATGATGGTGTGGTGGAGCCTCAAACATTCTCTGTAGACTCTTGGTCTCATGGATATTTATTATACACAACATTCAAACAGTGTTAACCTTATTTATATAAACATCTAGCGGTTATTTATTAAAGGCAGATTTTATGGAAGACTGTTGGAGATATGTTTTTGGCAATGCGGAGACCTGTGAAGAAATGTGTCTATATCAACACTAACCACTGGCGTGTTGTTTGTACGGCTTCTAGTCAAATTTAGCTTTTACTTTCTGTTCCTGGCATTCAGTGCTTTTTTCCCCTGCAATACAGAAATGAAATCACATATTCATTACATTATATAAAGCCGTTATTATAGCTTTCTTCTTTTAAACAATGCTTTAAATATGTTATATGAATAGTGCTACGTCTGTGACTAAAGTGCACTAAATTGCATGTGAATGGGGATTAGCAGCACTGCATACACAGAAAACAATCCATGCAGATATGAAAGTGTGCTGTGGATCTTCTGCAGCATGCCCTATCTTATGCAATTTTTGTCTATGAATTTGCAGGAATTTCTTCCATTGCTATGCACTAGATGAAAACTGTAGCAAAAGTTGTAGCAAAATGCAAAAGTAGCACACGCCATTTTCTGATTGTGCCATTATTGGTTGATACATTTAAGTGAAACAGGATATACGTATATGCAGCAATTTAAAGGACCACTCTGTTTTTTTTTTCATTCCTTAAAGGGGTTGTCTCGAGGAAGCAGTGAAATTTTTTTTTTGCCCAGTCCCCCTAATTAAGCATACATTACTAAGCCCCCCTGTAAATGACTTTTCTAGCTGGTTTGTACTTACAGTTCCAGCGTTTCAGCAACTTATAAAAATTTTCCCAAGATGGCCACCGGCTCTTTTCCCATCGCTTGCTGTAGCCCGACGTGCGCGCTCCCGAGACGCTACCAGCTGTGTCTCCCTGACAACCAGACGCCCCGCAGCCGCCGACCGGACCCCTGGATTGAACGCGGCCGACCACGGCACACAGTCACCCACCGCCAGGCAGCAGGTAACCGGCGCAGCCCCCCCCTAGCACAGCAACAGCCCCCCCATCACAGCGACAGCCCCCCCATCACAGCAGCAGCCCCCCCCCAGCACAGCGACAGCCCCCCCATCACAGCGGCAGCCCCCCCCCCGGCACAGCGACAGCCCCCCCATCACAGCGGCAGCCCCCCCCGGCACAGCGGCAGCCCCCCCATCACAGCGGCAGCCCCCCCATAACAGCGGCAGCCCCCCCATCACAGAGGCAGCTTCCCCCCCGGCACAGCGGCAGCCCCCCTGGCGCAGCCCCCCTCCCCGGCACAGCGGCAGCCCCCCCGGCCCATCACTTACCTGGGCGGCAGGACGGCAGGACGGCGGGACAGCTGAGCAGCTCTGCACCTTCCTCTAACAGAGGATGGTACAGAATGGCCGCTCCAGCACGCTCCCGAGTAGTGACAGCTCGTTTGCGCATGCGCAGAAGAGCTGTAGCGGGGAGCACACTGAAGCGGCTCGTGCTGAAAGGAGAAGACCGGACTGCGCAAGCGCGTCTAAAAAAGCAAGCTGCCAGCGAATTTAGACGGAACCATGGAGACGAGGACGCTAGCAATGGAGCAGGTAAGTGAATAACTTCTGTATGGCTCATATTTAATGCACGATGTATATTACAAAGTGCATTAATATGGCCATACAGAAGTGTATAACCCCACTTGATTTCGCGAGACAACCCCTTTAAGTAATTAGTCCTCAAATATATATGTCAGTGGCTAACATTACCTTGTTTAGTTATTCCTTTCTCTTTGAAACTTCCTGAAGTCCTACTCCTCAGCTGGGTTATGTGATCTCATTCTGACAACCTGAGAATTGCTTGGCTTTATGTTTTCTCAGGGAGTCAGTTTTTGAGTCAGCTAATACCTGTGTGATGAAGTGATGGACTGTACTACATAACTGTAAAGAGAAGCCAGCTATGCAGGAAACACCACATAGGCTCTGCATAAAGGAGAGGGTCAGAAACTACCACAGTTACTGCTGATGATTAGATGATCCTGTGACACAGTTATAATGAAGGAGATCATACTTTATGCTTCTGCTTGATGGTACTAGTAATTAGAAGGGAAATTATCATACCAGTGTTTTTGTTGGCACAATGCGCCACACATCTCTGCTACATGCACATCACACACACACAGCTCTGCTACATGCACGTCGCACATACAGAGCTCTGCTACTTGCACGTCGCACACACATAACTCTGCTATGTTGCTTTTGCATATGAGCTGCATGTGATTTACGAACTTCAGCAGCTCACTGAGGAGACATGCTGGCTTGTTGCTTTCACATATAAGCTGCATGTGATTTACGAATGTCAACAGCTCATGAGGAGACATGTTAGCTTGTTGCTTACACATATGAGCTGCATGTGATTTACGAACTTCAGCTGGTGGCTGAGGTGAAATTGTGGCTTGTCGCTGTGCCATGTAAGCCAAATTAGCTTTGCAACAGTGTTGAACCCTCTGTAGTGACATATTTGCATGACAGTGACGGTTTGTTTCAATACTAGACAGTGGTTCACGATTAGATGAAGGCTGGACTGGTGTTGGCGGCATTAGCACTTGAGATGACATGATATCATGTTCAGGAGATATGAAGATAGGGGTGAAAGACTATGCTTCAATGTTGTTGGTCAATATGCACCGCCAACTATGTATGTGGACATTTGTGAGGTGTCATTTATTGGAGTCTCCACACAGGTGTGGAGCTGTCTCTGACAAAGGCCTGGTTGCACGGATACCCGAAGGGGCTCGTGATAGGCCTGGACAACATAATTCAAGTGTGCTTGGTTGTCTACCAAGTCTACCAAAAAAGCCAACTTTACTCTCACCAACAGTCCAGTGTGTTCAGTTAGCGTGAAATAGAGCAGGTTAGTGTATCCAACAGCACCGAGGACCGCTAGCATCTTCACTATGCAGAGTATCTGTTGTTTAGAGGTTCTTGTGCCCTCTTAATTCGTTTGATCTGCAGGCCAGCAGCCGGTCCAGAAGATCTGCTCTCTATCTTCTTCATCCTCTCTGAGAAAACCAACATGGCCGTAGGCCCACTTTTTGGTTTAATATAATCCCACCATTCTCGAGGAAGATACACTCAAGCTCTGTCTCGTACTCCTTTCTTAAAGTAACAGTGAATTAGGATATCACCGCAACAGCAATAAATTAAGGATAAACATAAAGTCCCTCAGGCAGTACCAAGCTACACTTGTCCGAACTCCAAGCTTCCTTGGGGAAACCGTTTTCAGGAGTTTTTCCTGGTAGTAGAATTCGGAATCACTGCTGTAAGGAATTGTTACTCTAGTCTTTTCTAGTTGCAGTTTTGGTTCTTTATGAGAACATCAAAGCAAAACATGTTTTACTTGAAGATAGCAAATAGTAAGGTCACTGTTCTGATTACACCACAGCAAGTGAGTACCTAGTAAAGATGCTATTCTTCACAGTTCACCAAATATGCCGCAGAGTTTACAATTATAGTTATTTTGTAGACAAAGTTGTGGAAAACAATTCCCTAATTGAATTAACCATTTGTAATACTGAACCAAATTCTATTCAATATTTGTGGCTTAAAATGTCAAAATACTCTACAGAAAAACTGCAATTATTGGGCACTAGTCAGTAGAACCTAATAGTGAAATGCAGATATTATTCCAGAATGTATCAGAGAAATAAAAAAAACTGCTGCTTTCTCTCACAATTAGTGCTAGTTAAAAGGGCTTTCCAGGAGCAAAACTATTGGTGACCTACCTTCAGGATAGGCCACCAATAGCAGATCAATGTGGGATGGCCTCATACTGATCAGCTGGTTACATGCTGCTTCCGACAGCTGGAACTGTCAAAGCCCCAGTGGCCTGGCTTGGCATTGCAGCTCTCTCTCATTGATGTGAACAGGAAAACGGATGCAATATCAAACCAGAAAACCCATTTAATAAGGCTGAGCTGCAATGCCAACCATAGCCTATGGACTCGAGTGCACTATTACTGGGGAAACAATGAGCAATCTCTTTGTAATCTCACACAATGCTGTGCTTTAAAGCTCTGTTCACAGTTTACAGTCCACATAGAGCTGTAACCGCTTAGACCAGTATATTTTCAAATGGACCCCTATGACTTACAACTGATTTGTCAGGTTTCCAGTGGGTTTTTTATTTTATTTTATTTCTTTATGGTAAGAAAAGGTGTGTAGACTATTCTGCTATAAAAAAAAGGCCACAGAAACCAACATAACGTATTTCAGCTCTCATATGATCTGCAGTTCAGGACTAGGAATGGATTAGAAAGACTATTTAGAACTTTGTTTTTAGTTTTGAACTATTGAAATATTTCAGTACTACAATTACCACTACATTTACTGCTAACAGTAGTAATAATATCAATAATACATGGACTCAAGATAACCAATGCTAAGACTAAAACAACAACAACTACATCTACCGCTCATCCTATTTCTGCATATGGCACATTATGAAGAAAACAAGACTAATTTTCACGTACAGTTAGCAAACAATGTATTGGGAGAAAAATGTTAACTTCATAACTGAATAGCCAACCACATGAGAAAACTAAGAAGAGCTAACAGGAGATGGAGTGGCACAAAGCTTTAGTATCGCTACCACCTTGTTCTAACCATCAGTGGAGGTCATGTGGGTTGGACCCCCGCCGATCAAGTATTGATGACGTATCTTACTGACACTGGCGTAACTATAGAGGATGCAGGGGATGCGGTTGCACCCGGGCCCAGGAGCCTTAGGGGGCCCATGTAGGGAGCCTAGTACTATAAATAAAGCATTATAGTTGGGGGCCCTGTTACAGGTTTTGCATTGGGGCCCAGGAGCTTCAAGTTACGCCTCTGCTTACTGACATGCCATCAATGTCTTTCCAGAGAGAACATTTTCCACCACAGATTTACTGTTTATTACTGCACTCTGTTATAATAAACTAATAAACCATGAAAAAACAAAGAAGGTATTGTATATAGAGATCTGTCTTATTAAACTGCTTGTGCTACTGCACAGCAATAATGGGACCAGGCAATTTGGTTCCATGGCCTCTTGTTTCAGGTGTATTATTTAGTTGTGTGACTCAAAGACTACTGTATGTCTTCTGAAGATTAATAATATGCTTCCTCTGAGCGAAAGCAGAAACCCCAAAGAAGACTACACTTTTGGATTCTTCAAAAATTGAGATAATTAAGCTTTATATGATAACATCTACTGAAATATTAGACAGTGCTACCAAGAAAATGGCCTAAGCCAGTGTTTACATAATCCTTACACGTTTTGTTATAACTTTCTATGTATGTCCATACACTAAAATATAAGGGTGTAGTCTAAGGCCCCCTGTCCACGGGCGTTGCGGTATCCCGCCGCAGATCTCCGCCACGGGAGTCACCGCCCGGGAGCAGGAGCTGCCGCCGAATCTCCGCTGGTCAGCCCTATCTCATAAATAGGCTGACCGCGGAGAATCAGGGCAATTCGCAGCATGCTGCGAATTGCCCGCCGCAAACGGAGAATCGTAATGCTTCTCATGGACAGTGTTCCGGCGCTTTCCATAGCAGTGCTATGGAAAGCTTCAGAGGGCATGATTCGCCGGCGGTGTATTGCCGGCGAAATCACGCCTGTGGACAGGCACCCTAAAAGAGTGATCCAGCGCTATATCTCAGTACTGGTGCCCTATATTGAAATAACAAT
This sequence comes from Eleutherodactylus coqui, assembly GCF_035609145.1. Lineage (NCBI taxonomy): Eukaryota > Metazoa > Chordata > Amphibia > Anura > Eleutherodactylidae > Eleutherodactylus > Eleutherodactylus coqui. The sequence continues at coordinate 120,835,713 of NC_089837.1, read as the reverse complement.
AGCATACTTTAACCCCTTAATGACGCGGCCCTTTTTTCTTTTTCCATTTTCGTTTTTTCCTCCCCTCTTCAAAAAACGTGTAACTCCTTTATTTATCCATCGATGTCGCGGTATGAGGGCTTGTTTTTTGCGGGACGACTTGTATTTTTAAATGATGCCATTTACTGTACCATATAATGTACTGAAAAACTTTTTAAAAATTCTAAGTGGAGTAAAATGAAAAAAAAAACCAACATCCCGCCATCTTTCAGTGCGTCTTGTTTCTACGGCGCACAAACTGCAACAAAAGCGACATGATAACTTTATTCTATGGGTCGGTACGATTACTACGAAACCAAACTTGTATAGGTGTTTTTTACTATACTACTCTTTTTTTTTTTCAAAGACATTTAATTTTTTTCAATTATTTTCTGCGGTCATTTTGTGCACGCAATAACTTTTCTATTTTGAAAAAGGGGGGTGATTTAAACTTTTACAACTTTTTTTTTTTTACAATTAATAAAATTTTATTGATTTTTTTTTTTACTTTAAAGTCCCCCTGGGGAACTACAACATGCAATACTTTGATCGCTCCTGCAGTATGCAGTCATACTGCTATTTGACAGGCAGTCTATCAAACTAACCCACGGGGTTGGCTTGATAGGCAGTCTGCTGAGGCAGCCCTGGGGCCTTTCAGAAGGCCCCTGGCTGCCATGGCACCTGCACGGCTCCCCCGATCTCATTGCGGGGGGGGGGGGGGGGGGGGCGGTACGGGACCCCCGAACTACGTTCGGGGGATTTAAATGCCGCTGTCAGAATGGCCGATAGCGTCTATTGCCCGCGGGTGTCAGCTGTAATAAACAGCTGACACCCTCGCTGTATGAAGAGAGGACGCCCCGCGACCTTTCTTCATACATACCCCGACACTCCATGACATACCCTTACGTCCTGGAGTGGGAAGGGGTTAAAATGAAGGTAGGAAGGCATGGATGTGCTACATGTTGGTACGATGCATGGGCTCTTGGGGGCCCCGGAACATGGATTTAAATTTTTTATGTTGTGGCCAATGTAAAAGATAGAGAGTAAAACCCATTTGCTAAGTTGAAGAGTAACATGTGAGAACCAGGATTTCACTTTCCGCATCTTTCCAAGTCCAATTAGACTGCTGCTATGAGTGAAGTAAGGAAAAAGTACTTATAGTGGTCTCCTTCTGCTACGATTGGGCAGATCATCCAGGACATCATCCACCGTTCAGATACCAATTCACATTTAGAGTCCCTGGAATGAACACAAGTCCAACGGCGGCTCCATACATGTATTGTAGCAGAAGACCACTATAAGTACGCTTTCCTTAGCAGCGGTACCACAAGATTTCGGGGGATGCGGAAATTGGATTTGTGCTTCTCACATGCTGATTTGCAATTGGATTTCTTTTTCTACCTCTTTCACGGGCCACAACACAAATTTTAAAAAACTCTGGGGTCCGTGTGCTATACCATTGTAGCACATCCATGCTTCCCTATTCAAGTACACTATTGTTATTTCAATATAGGACACAGTATTGACTACAAGGGTTTTAACAACTCTTTGTAGAAAAAGTAAAACTGCTGTCTCCAAGAATGTCCGTGTCTCTATGAATGAGTTAGTGTATAGCACACTAATGTTATACAGATGCTTTAGGTCCAGCGCTGTACAATTCTGTAAGATCATATCTTCATGTTCAGATATAACAGCATTTCAGGCCGAAATACAGAAAACGTACAGATGGTTCAATTGCTCTTCTGTACTATAACTTTTCACCCTTACTTAAGCCCTTCAAACTGTAGTCTTAAATCCTCCCAATGATATTCAATAAAACCCTATTAATTGTACAGGCGAGAAAAGATAGGACTTGCCCTATCTTTCCCGCAAGTAGCTAATACTGTGTGTGTTAAAGATGGGGCAGGACTAGAGATGAGCGAGCATACTCGTCCGAGCTTGATACTCGTTCGAGTATTAGGGTGTTCGAGATGCTCGTTACTCGCAATGAGTACCACGTGATGTTCGAGTTACTTTCACTTTCTTCCCTGAGAAATTTGCGCGCTTTTCTGGCCAATAGAAAGACAGGGAAGGCATTACAACTTCCCCCTGCAACGTTCAAGCCCTATACCACCCCCCTGCAGTGAGTGGCTGGCGAGATTAGGTGTCACCCGAGTATTGAAATCTGCCCCTCCTGCGGCTCGCCACAGATGCATTCTGAGATTAGTTCAGGGAAAGTGGTATCGTGTTGGAGCTGCTATAGGGAGAGTGTTAGGAGTATTTTAGGTTTCAAGAACCCCAACGGTCCTTCTTAAGGCCATAAATCTTCTCTATATGTGCTCAATGGGGCCGGCCGCAGCAGCGCCAACCCCATTGAGAACATATAGAAGACAAATCCTTCTTCTCTGCCACAGCTGTAACAGCTGTAGCAGAGAAGAACGATGTTTGCCCATTGAATTCAATGGAGCCAGCAATACAGCAGGTTCCACTGAAAGCAATGGTCTGCCGGCGTGCGCGGGGATGAATTGTCGGGAAGGGGTTAAATATATAAGCCGTTCCCTGCAATTCATCCAGAAATGTGTTACAATAAAAATATATACCGGCGTATAAGGCGACGGGGCGTATAAGACGACCCCCCAACTGTCACCTTATACGCCGGCAATACAGTGGAGCAAAGAATAAAAATCATTACTTACTTCTTCTGACGTTCTGCGGCGCTCCTGCAGGCTGTTGCTCCCTCCTGGTTCCCGGCAGAGCATTGATTTCTCTACAAAGGGCTTTAAATCCCCGCCTCCAGAAACACACGTGCCTTCAGCCAATCACAGCCAATGACAATGATGTCATTGAATGGCTGTGATTGGCTGTGTTTCTGGAGGCGGGGATTTCAAGCCCTGCGTCCAAAAAGCAATACTCTGCCGTGGACCAGGAGGGAGCAACAGCCTGCAGGAGCGCCGCAGAACGTCAGAAGAAGTAAGTAATGATTTTTATTCTTTGCTCCACTGTATTGCCGGCGTATAAGGTGAAAAAAAATGAGGGTATATTTATCCCTTCTAGAGCTCTGGGATGCAGCTGCCAGCCGCCGCCAGTATAGGCGTTGATTTCTGGGTAGACGGCTGGGCGAAAGCATGTGATCACAGTGGCCAATCTTAGCCCACAGAGTCATGTCCCCAAACGCCTGGCACCACGGCACCCAGAATATGAGCGCTAATGCCAAGAGTGCCGAATTTGATGCTGCGACCTCAGATTGGCCACTATGGTTGCATGCTTCCACTCAGCGGTGTACTCGGAAGTCACCACCGTCAACTGTATCCCGGGCCCCAGTAGAGGTGAATATACCTTGTTTTTTTATTTTAGTCAGGGCTCAGCTGGGGCCCAAGATTTTCTTTTAATGACAAAACACCTTTATGGCTCTAAAAAAATGTTCCTTTGTAACCAGTTTTGAAGCACGCTTGAATATTTTCATTCTACTTCTAATCAGCGTGGTCTGTTACTCCCATACTAAAACATCAAAGGCTTTTCAAAGTCTATTCATGGCCACTTCAAGGTATGTAAAGCACTCTGGGCACTTCTCAAGTGTTAATTACCTTTTATATGATAAAAAAATTTTTTTTTGAAATTCCATAAATGGATGTGACTGTGAACCTGCCCATAGCATGTAATGGGACAGAGAAAACAGGGCTCCTGGTTCAAAAGAGTTATTAAGCCATGAATGATTTGTTCTCTGTTTAGACAAATATATGCAGTTGGTAAAATACCTCTAATATACATAAAAGCTAGATTAGGGAAGATATATAATATACATATTCATTGCATATACAGTATATGTAATTTTGTCACCAAACAACAACAAAGGAGAGAAGAACTACACTATCCTACCAAATGTATTTGGATCTCCCCTATCAATAGAATTTACAAGTGCTAGCAGCTACATAGGGCTCAGAGTAACAGCTTCCGCTCCAATTCCTGTATATGTCGCACTGACAGTGGGCGCCCGACCAGTTATGGGCCGGGATTCGGAGCTGTGGACCCAAGCCAATCAACTATTGCCAACTTATTCTGAGGATAGGTCATCAATAGTATTTCTGCCTGAATCCCTCCCCTCCATTACAAATAATCATATTGATAGGATTCAAGAAACTTGCAAATAGTAACAAAGAAAGAAATAGGATCAACAGTGGGTGCATATGAGTTAACGATACAGATTCTTTTATCCTGCAAGGTACCCTCTAAAATAATGTAACGGTCCTCTGGGTCTACTGTTTCCGACTAAACAGAAATAGGCCATGAATTACGTAGCATGATAATCACTCCACAACTCTTAGAATGAAAAGAAGCCTTGAAAACCCTGTAAAAATAATGATGTATATGCTTTGGGAATGAAGTTGCTGCGAAATGCGGCTCCTGGATACAGATAATGTCAGGTCGGATTTTAACATAATCAATAAAAGCTTTTCTGTGCTTAATAGGGGAATTAAATCCCCTGACATTACGTGAGACATACTTCCAATAGACAGTGGCTCATGGTCTTGCTGTATAAAAACTAGAACTGAGGGCTAACCACTCCAACATCTATTGTATAACCTGTGACAGGTCCCTGTTGTAGAACTGCGCTTAGGGCCCTTTTACACACAATGATTATCACTCAAAATTCATTCAAACAATGGCTTTTGAGTGATAATTGTTGTGTGTACATCCTACCATTGTTTACTTTTCTGCCGAACAATGGATTTCATGTGAGCATGAAATCCATCGTTCGTGATAGCAGGGAACACACACTGAGTTCTCCAGCGCTGATAACATTGTTTTCAATTGGAGAACTATGGAGCTGTATGCAGATAACAGACCACCCACTGTTATTTGCATACAGAGAAGGGATGCTCATTTGCATGGACATTAGTGCCCATTAGTAGTTTGTGCAAAATGACTGTCATTCAAGCTATCTTTTGAACGACTTTTGAGTGATCATCTTTGCGTGTAAATGGGCTTAAATGAAAAGAACAGACAAACATACAAAGAAGGTAAGTAACAACACAGACTTAAGTACAGATCAGGAGCGTAGCTAAAGGCTCCTGGGTCTGGGTGAAAAAGTTCAAGTTTAGTGTGCAGAGATGTTGTGTATGAAGCAGATGTTACTGTGCACTAATTCTTCAGCCGGACAGAGGGCACGGAGAGACATTAAGGTTTTTTGGAGCCTCGATTAGCATGAACATTGATCACAACTGTTACCCCTTTAAATGCCACTGTTTATTCTGAGAGCCACATTAAAATGCCCCCATCAGAGTTCGGGGGTCCAAAATGACCCTCCTGTGATGAGATGGTGGAATTACATTTTTTTTCCATTTCACTCTACTTGTAAAATTTTTTTAAAGATTTTCAGTACTCAAGAAAGTCCTCCTTAAGGGGTTAAAGGCCTATTGAAACACTTTTTTGAAACTGTGGCACAAATAAAAGATGATTTTCCAGGTTCCTCATAACAGTCAATGTAATACTTTGCTTCAACAGAAAGTCTTAATATATCAAAGAGTGCAGTGTGAAGGATTAAATGCACTGACTGATCTTATTGTATATATACATTTGTTTGTGCGCAGAGGACCGGAGTTTAAATATTTTTTTCATATATTTAAAAGCAAATCAGTGAGGTGTAGTTAATGAAAATGCAATGAAACAACATACTCGTTGCCTTGTATTCAGGATAAGAGAGCGAATCACAAATTAACGGTTTGGAAAAGAATGTCCCCTTAGCTCTGACATAACCTATGTATTATATTAAAAGTGATTCAACAGGAAATGAAGTAATAGGTTAGAAGGGAAAAAGTTACCATTTAGAATATTCTTTTTTATAATTCAAATAAAGACACAAAACTTTGTGTCTTCAGAACTTGCAATGGCCCCTGGGAAACTGTCTTTGAGTCCCCTACACATTGCACCTAGTTGCACAATTTTAATAAATGTGGAGCATTTTACCACTCTTACACACTATGCCCCATTTTGAAAACAATTTTGTCAAGGAAGTTATGAAGAGGATCTAAAGACACTATCAATTTGGCACGTCACAGAATTTTTCAATTGGCGATGTTAACAAGCAGTATACCAGTATCCTTGGACAGTAGCTATGTCTAATGGCAGGCTCACACAAGCGTACGGTAAAACACTGTATATAAAAAGCAGCGTTTTACCGGCATGTGGAGCTGCGATCACAGTGACTGTGATTGCGTATGCCTGTGCGTGACAGCGTATCTCACACATGCTGTCATGCATTGGCTTTTGCTTTCTCCTTTTTTTTTTGTTTCCTAGCAATATGCATTTAAAATGCTGCACATATGTAATATTAATAATAATCCTTATTTATATAGCACCAACATATTCCGCAGCACTTAGAAAGCCGGAGGAACCAAAAACAAAAGCACGGTTACATCTAGTAATTAGTTAATGGAGACAGTAGGGTTGAGGGTCCTGCTCCAACAAGCTTACATACTACAAATAATGGGGTAATTCAGAAGGTGAGTTTGTGGTCTACCATGTCAAATGCTCCAGAAAGGTTGAGGAGGATCAGTAGGGAGTAGCCGCCCCTCGAGTTAGCTGTCAGAAGATCGTTTGACACTTTTGTAAGGGCGGTTTCTGTCTAGTGTAGGGGGAGAAGCCGGACTATAGGGGGTCAAGAAGAGAGTTTTCTGATAGATAGCTTATAAGGTGGAAGTAAACCAGGCGCTCTAATAGTTTGGAGATAAAGAGGAGATTTGAGATGGGTCAGTATTTAGCAGCATCGTGTCGAGTCAACAGTCGGTTTCTTTAGTAGTGGGGATAGTGAAGCATGTTTGAATGAAGAGGGGAAAATGCCAGAGCTCAGAGAGAGGTTTAAGAGAGTGGTGAGTTGGGAGATAACCACTGGAGAGAGGGACCGGAGGAGGCGTGAGGAAAGGGGGTCGCTAGCGCAGGTGGTGAGGTGAGCAGAGGAGAGCAATCTGGAGACTTCTTCCTCACTACTGACGAGACTAGGGTTGGGGCTAGTCTGGGATTGGGAGGTTATTTCTTGAAGTAAGCAGCCAGCTATTCGGCACTGAGATCCGTCACTGGGGGCTGCAATTTAGGAGCTGAGAAAGGAGTGAAAAGTGTCGAAGAGTCGTAGATATGTGCATATGTACAGCGTTTTCATATGCACCCATAGAGAACAATAGGGCTCTATCGCACTAAAAACACTTGCGAAGGTCTTTGACAGATGAGCATGTCATGTAATACACTCTCTTGTGCAATTTGTTTGTGCAGTAAATGAGTGTATTTTATATATGTTCTAAAGCGTGTGAAGTGTGTGTAGTATGTGTCCAATCTGTATGTGATATGTGTCCAACATGTGAATTTTGCGTGTTTAATGTATATAATATGTGATCAGCGTATGTGCAGTTTTTTCAGTGTGAGAGCAGTTGTGTATAGCGGGTGTCTAATTTGTGAGAGGTATGTTCAGTGTGTTCTAATCTATCTGAAAACACTTTAATGATGCTTTGATGACCTCTCCTTAGAATATGTTCCTGGATCAGATACCACTGACCAGCAGAAAAAAAAGGAACTGCTATAATATAACCTCTGGCCCCTTCAATGTATATCCATGCGCAGTGCATGCAATGTTTGTACATGTGATTGTGACTTGTACTGCAGTTTAGCCCCGTTCATTCTGCTGAGCATGGGTCAGATGCCCACTAGTCGCACATTGATGGCATATCCTTGTTAAGAAAACTCTATTAACAAATGGAAATATATCACTACTCAGTCATTTCTTATTACTAAACACTTTGTAAACTATACTTTGCTGATGGCAAAAATATGGTAAAACTAGTATTCCAGGACTTTAAATGTGGTTGTTTACATTAAAAATGAGCAGAGTACATTCTGTACTGGAGCAGAAGTTTCTGAACCACATAATCAGATAAACAAGAAAAATTGCAGGAACGTGATATGAGCATTTATGTCCCCCGTTTCCAGTGCTGCTGCAGTCAGTATCCTTCTTTCATTGTATATAATTAGACGACAAAAGAATTATGTGACTGAAGAAGTGAGTATTTGTGGGTCCTTGTGATGGAGCTCATAACAACCATCATGTCAGAAAACATTTTCAAGAACTGACATTTCTGAAGCTTCCAGTTTTTATGCACAATTAATCTGCTCATGTCTCTGTATGACGATGAGGATAAATATATTATTTAATGCAATACAGACGTATAGCTTTCACCACAATTCAAGAGTTTTATGTTCCTAATTTCATCCAACCATGTCCAAATGTCATAAGTAATAAAATATAGTATATGTGATGTAAAATAATGGAACACAGTGCAGTCACACAAGTGGGTTTATAACAAATAAAAACTTTTAGGTTTGCTTACGCTGGCACTCACCACTGCTGTGTGCTATCAACAATGCATACCAATTTTATTAAGGCCCCCTGTCCACAGCTAAGGAGGGGGGAATGCTGACAGGCCTCCGGATGAGCCTATCTAAGACTGCCTGTCCACGGGCGATGATCCGCTGGCGATAAATCACCTGCGGAGCACGCTCTGTAAAGCTTTCATAGGGGTTACTATGGAAAGTGCAGCATCGATCATAGCGATTCTCCACTCACATACTGCAAAATCCCGCGAGGGGAGAATCGCTATGATTCTCCGCTCGTGGATGCCGGCGCTGCGCTTTCCATAGTAACCCTATGGAAAGCTTTACACAGCATGATCTGCGGGTGATTTATCGCCAGCGGATCATTACCCGTGGACAGGCAGCCTATGAGAAAAGGACTGTCGCCCTGCAAAACTGACTTCCTGTATACAGGGACAAATTTACTGCTGGTGTAACGAGTGTAAAGAACAAATGCAAATACAATGCAAACAATTTCTCATATATGACAAAATCACAATTCTAAAAATTGATTTTTGTCAAAAGTGTTTCTTAGGCTTTATATGTATGAGCTATGAAATGTTTTCCACCAACTAATTAAAGGGGTTTTCCAGGGAAATATTACTGATGACATATCATCAGGATAGGTCATCAATAGTAGATCGGCTGGGGTCCGTCGCTCGTTACCCCAACCGAACAGCTGTGCGGTCGCATGCTGTCAGCGCCACAAATACAGAACTCGGAGCAGAAGCCTCTGCTTCGACCTCCGTGTAGTGGCCGGCGCTTGTAACTGCAGGCACAGCGCTCATTGAAATCAATGTGAGCTGTGCCTGTAGTTACAAGCATCGCCCATTACACGGAGGTCGGCGTGGAGGTTTCCGCCCCGACCTCTGTGCATTTGAGGCACTGACAGCATGCGCCCGCTCAGCTAATCGATCAGAGTCCTGAGCGATGGACCTGAGATCTATCTTGATGATAGGTCATCAATAGTATTTCCCTGGAAAACCCCTTCAAGCCTTTCCATTGAAGATATATGTAGCTTGTTTGTTTTAATATATAAACCATATTATAGGGCAGATAAAATCTATTCTTATATAGACCATTAAATCCCTCATTTTTAAGGTTTGGGAGAAATGATTGCTCTCAACAAAATAAGAACTTTATATGTAAGTATATTTTGCTGACCTGTACTAAGGATACATATTGTCGAAGGTCATAATTTAATACAAAAAATATAATTTGGTAGATTTTGGATAAAAGTGGCTCAGGAAAGGTATTGTTTCTCCTTAGGGTGAGCACCTAGAAGAAGACTTATAAGGCCATGCATGTTCCTCTGGAAAATATGCAAATGGGAAGGTGGAACTATGCCTTTACAGCACCACCTATTAGAAGGCAGCCTTACTGCGAGTCAATGTCAGTGCTTTTAACAGGACTTCTAACAATGACTGGAAATATAAACCAAAGCCAGAGTCTTCCCTAAAAGGAACAGATAACCATGTACAGACAAACAGTTTCAGAGTGATTGCCTCTCATCAGTGTGCAGTAGGCTTTTGGCTTACGTAGTGAGAGTCCTATTGATGTGGGTCAGGAAGGGTGTCATTTCTCCTTAGAAAAAGAAGCTAGATGAATAAAGGCGGGAAAACTTCAGAAGAACCTGAGCAGTGGAATGAAGGGAAAAGAAGACCTTTTGTCAACTACAAACACATATTTTAATTTTTTCCATACAGTATACTGCATCTTGACAGTGACCTTTTATAAAGCAGTAGAGATTTATGCTATAGCTATTGCTGAGTGTCATCAGAAGGGCCAGATGAGCAGCAAAGAACATTGTGTATCTGCATGTGACAAGGGACAGCTCAGCAACTGTGGGTGCTGTTTGTCACTGCTTGACCATCCAGGATGCTAACACTGCTAAACTGAGTGTGGACCCCTGAGTTTTGCAATGGAGTCATGACCAGAGCATTGGGAAAGTGCTGCAGTGTGCTGCAACAATGTTGAACCAGAACCAGAATAGTTCATTAGAAATCCTTGGAGATGTAAGCGAGGATGGTTCTCAATAAAAACCAAGTGTGTGCACACGAGTAAACAGCGTGAGATAGTAAGCAGGCCTGTTACATAGAGACATATAAAACTATGCCGTTGGATACCAGCACATTTATTGGCTATTATACCTTGCTGGAGACAAGACAAAGGTTTATTGCTACTCTGTACCAAAAACACATCTGTTTGCCTTCTGTGGACAAAGTCCTCATATAATTTCTTTGTTAAATACAGATTGTGTGCGGCACACTGCCACCTCTGAGTTAGTTCTTTTTGCATAAACATGATAGAGCTCATTGTACAGAACATTATAGTAACTGTTCATTCACCATAAATTGCATAGCAGGTACACTAAGTCTTGTTATAGTTAGCTAGCTATAGTCAGGACTGTAGGATGAAATGCTAAATGTATCCAGCATTTACCAACTGTTTATTATCCTTGCCTATGTATATTTCCCTGCTGTTATCAGTTGTTATAAAAGTCTCTTTGTTCGTATGTCCGGTGTCTGCTTCTTATCCTGAACTCTATGTGGCACCAACACCCGAGGCACATTTAGTGAATCTGCTTTCCTCATCTAGATGCATATACTTCTACTCTGTGCAGCCCTTCACAGATGGTAAAGATACTTTGTTTACATATATTATACAGCATGTACTATATGTATGCAGTGTGTGCTGTATATGTGTAAATGTGCTTTGGTCATATTGCATACAAACTCTAAAAGTGCTTTTTTGGTGCTGCATTCATAGTGTATAAATCATTTGAGATTGTGAGTGCAGTGTGTTTAGCATATACTGTACTAGTAATTATTAGGAAATTATAGTACCAGTGTATCTGGTGGTGCAATGTGCCACACAGCTCTGCTACATCCACGTCACACACACACCTGTGGTACATGGATGTGTGACAGACACACACAGCTGTGCTACATGCCATGCACCTGACAGACACAGCTCTGCTACATGACATGCCCTTCACAAACACAGCTTTGGTACATGATATGCGCCTAACAGACATGCATGCGCAAGGTACAAACACAGCTTTGCTACGCTATATGCGCATGAGAGATACAGCTGTGCCACAGTACATGCACATGTTACAAACTCAGTTCTGCTACATGACATGGGCATCACAGACACAGCTGTGGTACATGACATGTGCCTGACAGACATGACATGCAATTTACTTGGATGAGAATGAAGTAATTAACCAGAGCCAGCATGGGTTTGCAACAACAAGTCATGCCAGATGAATCTAATTTGCTACTATGACAGAACCACTGACTAGGTTGATCAGGGATCTGCAGTAGATATAGTATATCTTGACCTTAGTAAAGCATTTGACAAAGTATCTCATACTTATTGAAAAAAACGACCAAATATGGGATTGACAAGACAACTGTTAGTTGGATTCATAGCTGGCTGAGTGATCATACTCAAAGAGTCGTCATAAATGGCTGCACATGCAAGTGAAAGAATGTGTCAAGCGGGGTACCACAAGGCTCTGTCCTAGGCACAGTGTTGTTCAACATTTTTATAAATAATCTGGAGGAGGGAATTGAGGAGAAACTGATCAAATTTGCCGACAACACAAAGCTAGGAGGGATAGCTAACACTGGAGAAGAGAAAGAGAGGATTCAAAAAGATCTAGAAAAGCTTGAACAGTGGGCGGCGACTAACAGAATTGTATTTAACAAGGAGAAATGCAAAGTCCTACATCTGGGAAAGAAAAGTGAAAGAAGCACATACAGAATGGGAGGAATTGGGCTAAGCAGCACATGTGAAAAAGACTTGGGTATACTAATAGATCATAGACTGAACATGAGTCAACAATGTGATGCAGCAGCCAAAAAGGAAAACACAATTCTGGGATGTATTAAAGGGGTTGTATTGCGGCAGCAAGTGGGTCTATACACTTCTGTATGGCCATATTAATGCACTTTGTAATGTACATTGTGCATTAATTATGAGCCATACAGAAGTTATAAGAAGTTTTTCACTTACCTGCTCCGTTGCTAGCGTCCTCGTTCCCATGGAGCCGACTAATTTTCGGCGTCTAATGGCCAAATTAGCCGCGCTTGCGCAGTCCGGGTCTTCTTCTTTTCTCAATGGGGCCGCTCGTGCAGGATGCCGGGTCCGTGTAGCTCCGCCCCGTCACGTGCCGATTCCAGCCAATCAGGAGGCTGGAATCGGCAATGGACCGCACAGAAGCCCTGCGGTCCACCGAGGGAGAAGATCCCGGCGGCCATCTTCAGCAGGTAAGTAAGAAGTCACCGGAGCGCGGGGATTCAGGTAAGCACTCTCCGGTGTTCTTTTTTAACCCCTGCATCGGGGTTGTCTCGCGCCGAACGGGGGGGGGGGGGGGTTGAAAAAAAAAAAAAAAACGTTTCGGCGCGGGACAACCCCTTTAAGTGAAGCATAGAGTCTAGATCATGTGAAGTAATTAGCAAACAGTGCTTGATTGCTGTGATTGGTTCATCTCAGCCAATCACAGCCACTCAATGCATGGCTGTGATTGGTTTATCGAGCACTGACTCTGATTGACTGAGCTGCGGTGCTCGAGAACCAATCACAGCCAGCGCTTCCTGAAGGTGGGTAATTTGAACCCCTGACCAGGAAGGGCTGGGAGAAAACTTCAAGTAAATTCCAGCGACCTGCAGAGAAGACACGGCAGAGTGAACAGTGGCTGTTAGGTGATGTATTTGCTTTTTCTTGGGGGGGGGGGGGGGTTCTATGTAGCTAGGGCTTATTTTAGGGCTTTTATAGTGGGATTTCCTACTGTAAAAGTTGCATCACACCTCATGCAATAGAAAGGAAGGCTTCATAGGGAAACATGGGCTACGAAACATCACAAATCGTGGTAATATTTAGCAACCCGCAATTGGCAATGTCGCATGCTACAAAACATGGCTAACATGAAGGAACCCATAGGAAAGCATTGGCTTTACATACATGCGATTTGTAGCCTGGTCACATCGCGTGAAACCAGCCTTGCAATGCTGTTTCATGTTCTAATGCAAATTTTTTTAAATAAAATATGTAGGGAAATAAGTGGAAAATAATATTTTATTGTTCTCCCTGAATATAAAAGTATTTCTTCTCTTCAGTTCCTTCTCTTTTTTCATTAGTCTTCAATAAAGGAAGAATTTTATTGAAGTTTGGATGTGCTACACTCTTCTCATTAATAATAATAGTCTTTATTTGTATAGCACCAACTTATTCCGCAGCGCTTTCAAAGCACGGAGGAACACAAACAGGACAATTACATGTGGTATACACTTATTTGGAGAGAGACAGGGTGGGGGTAGTTCGGGAGGTACAGGGGCAGGAGAGGCACGGGGGAGCACAAAACAGTACAAACATTACATACAGTGTTTATTTATTAGGAAACAGAACCGGAAAGGAGGGAGAGGGGGGGGGGGAGAAGGTACAGGGGCAGAAGATATATACTATAGGAAAAGTGGAAGGTGTGGGGAGCCATAGGGAGGGGCAGGGGGAATGTTGTGTGGGGGATTAGATCAGGGGATTTGGTATGTCTCCCTGAAGAGGTGCGTTTTGTAAGGCGCATCTGAAGTTCTGTGAATCAAGGATTGTCTGGATGTTATGGGGTAGTGCATTCCAGAGGACTGGTGCTGCTTTAGAGAGGTCCTAGAGGCGAGCATGTGAGGATCGAATTAGAGGGGCATTTAATCTGAATGTGTTGGCTGATCGGTGATGTTTTGGAGGAATGGTGCAGAGATGCCACAGGAAGAGGTGTATAATTGAGTGTCATCAGCGTAGAGGTGGTATTGGAGGCCGAATTTGCGGATAATTTCATTATCCTTTGAAAATCCACAACATGTCCTGAAATCTACACAGATTATTTTTGCTACATATAAGGGCACCTTCAGGTGAGAGTTAGCGCAAATACACTTACTACAGTGCGGCACTGTAGTAAGTGTAGTCAATCAGCTTCTTGCGCATCTGTCAGAGCATATACACTATAGCATGACATTATAGCATGACATATGTACATTAGCATGACACTCCCTTCCCATTGAATTGATTGGCTACCACAGCCTAAGCAGGCCTGCTGCATTCTAACATGGCTATTACAGAAACCCGATGAACAACTTAATGAGAAAACAATATCAGTGTTCATGTAGCAAAAATTTCTAATCCTACACCTGTTAGTCATATTGCCATGGGATTTTAATAGATATGTATGACATTAATGTACTGTTATTTGGATTTCACCATTGTCTTTGTTATTTTGCATTTCATTCATTATATTGCAAAAACTCAATAAAACCTTTGAAAAAAAACAAGTAATTTATAGCCACCAACAAAAATATAAAGCCTAAAACAAATGCTTCTTGGTATAAATCTTGGTATTTGTATAGCGCCAACTTATAATACATGTGCATTTGTGACTTCATTCTTTTTTTGTTAGTTTTTACAGATTTTTTTTTGTCTTCACGTCTTTATGGCTCCTAGAAGAGTTTATAGAAAACTATAGTTATATTTTTCTGTATCAGATAGAAAATATCTAGGGATTAACGTGATATACAACATAGGAACTGTAATTATGTCATGTTTTGCTGTAAATCACTCTTCCAGGACAGACATTTGGGTATATGAAGCCGATCCAGAGGCAAATGATCCACTGCCGACATAGGCATATTTCTTTACTATCCGCACCAAGCTACAAATCTGTGTCAGATTCATTTTATTGCTTATTTTGAAGCCTGATATTATTACATCAGTGTCCAGGGCAAAACTGTATTAAATCTGTGCTCACTGTGAGTATATAACATTTATGCAAAAATGTGCTTAAATTTCAGTGCTCTATCAGAAAGTAACACAGGATGAAAAATTCAATCACCAGTTCTACACCTTGTATCCAGTGCTTAGCAATCTTCAAGATTGTTAGAAATAACAGCTATGTTCTAGGGCTCATAGTCTGAGAGGTGAATCTACTGTAAATTATTCTATACGAGGTGAGGCATGTTTGGATGTAAACTTGTCACTATAATGATCTAGGGATGCTTGATGGGAATGAAATAATTGGATATGAGTTACGAGGTGATTGGGTTTAAAGAAAAAATATTTCTAAAAAAGAGTCCTATAGAAAGAGCAGCTTGTGTCACTCACAGATACAGTATACTGTATGTAAGTGTACCTGAAGGTTCTAAGAACTAGATACAAGTGAGATAAAAAAAAATGATCATGGGTAGTGATGAGCGATTAGTAGAATAATTGGCTTGTGTCAGTATCGGGCCAATTTCAAGAAAATCATCGTGAAGCAGGGCGGCCAATTCCGACTCCTATAAAAGTCATTGGGAGCAAAAATCAGGTTCACTGATTTGCCCCCCAAAAAGTCCCCAGTGCATCCAAAAATCCCCAAATTGCATGGGAATAGAGATACATATCTGGTGAAAACTGTGATCCTCCTGAAAAATTGGTCAAAATAGTGTACAGTGATGTAGGGGTCAATAGCAGCACGGGGGTATCACAAAATGAGGCCCACATAGAGTCTCCTAGATCAAAAATTGCACAAAGAACGACAGCAGGCATTTGACTTGTTTTAAAATTTTACAAGGAGAAATTCTGCCAAGTGAATACAATACTCAAATACAGGCCTCCTACTCCTCTTCTTCTTCTTTCAAGGAACAGCTGTAGAATGACCATAAATTAAAAGCAATGTCATCGAGTTCGCAAAGTACAAATTTTACCAGATGAACAGAAAAAACAAGCATCGGCCTGCTCCAAGGAAAAGCTTTAGAGCTACAGCCATTTCTTGTGCTTTAGAACATTTTTGTTTTGGGAGGAGGAAGAGGAGGAGAGGGGTGAAGAGGAAGAGGAGGAGACAAGGATCTATGCTTCACAATTCTTCGGGGCTACTATGAAACCAGTTTTGGTTTCAGGCCCCACCTGCAGGTAGTTGTCCCAGAGTGCTGGTAAGGATATGTAATGCCTCTGGCCATGCTTGCTGGACCACGTGTCCATGGTCAGGTGCCCCATGCCACTGACAGCATTCTTCAATGCCACAGACATGTTATCACTCACATGGTGTTGCAGGGCAAAGACGGCTTTTTAGATAAAGAAGTGACGTCTGTGTATCTGGCACTGTGGGTTAGCATAGAGCATCACATTGCAGAAGGCATCTGTGTCCACTAGTTTCAATAGCAGTATTTGTATTGTGAGCAGCTGTGCAATGCTTTCATTCAGGCTTCGTGCAAATGGATGCTTGAGGTAGTATTATTTTTGACGTTCCCATAGATGGGGGATGGAAGGCTGGCTGCTGACCTGAGACATGCTGGAATATGGAGTAAATGTCAATGTCAGTGAAGATGGTGGTGATGGTTCAACTTCTGCTCTGTGTCCCACTCATGGCTCTAAACCGTGCAGCCCAATCGTTATTTGTTGAAGAGAGGCCTGAAGTAGGCATGTGACAGGCACTAGACAAAACTGCCTCTCTGTACTCAGAGGCTACTGCATAAACACCTTTGTCCTCTGACCCAGGTGGGCTCTCCAAGGCAGTGGGTGGTCGATGTTCATGTGACTGGTCATACACTCTGTGTTGACATTGCTTATGTCCTTGCCACATATTACATTTTTTCCACAGATCTTACAGATGACCACTCTTCTGTCATCGTTTTAAAGAATGCCCAGGCTGCAGAAGTCCTCTAAGCAGACATAGCAGTGAACCTGATGTTGGTGCTGCAACTACTAGTACCTGATGGTGGTGGCACTGCGACACCCTACTTGTTGCCTTGGCTGGGTGCTGCCATGCAATGTCTGCATCTTTCTCTTCCCTCTGAGCTGTTGTGGTGACTCTCCCTGTCTCTCCATGTTAGATAGAGTACTTCATCTTCTTCCTCTTTGTTGTCCCTCCCTTCCTGAGTGGACTTTATGTCACAGTGATCACCAGGAGCAGGCACCTTTATTTCCACATCTCCCTGAGTACACATTGCCTGTGCAGGGCTGACTGCATACACTGACTCACCCTCATCTTCCTCTTATGAGTCAGGAGTCGCGACATCTGGCGTCGCCCCATCCGGTACAGTACAGGCAGAAAGGGGGAGCGGGGAAGTTATTAGTTGTGATTAAGTGTGAAAGCCAATGCAAGCCCACAGGAGTGGAGAAGTTTTGCAACATATGAACTGTGTGTGTAAGGAGCAAAGATGTCTCAAAGACTGTATTGTTAAGATAGTGTTCATTATGTTTGGTTATGCCTAATAGAAAAACACTTGTGTAATAGTGCAGCAGGACACTTGGAACTGGATAGGGAGTTTAAGAAAAAGGTAGTTGCAACAGGACAGACCCTCAGGTGAATTTGTGCCGTTTATAACGTCTGGAATCTCAGTAAGAAGACTCAGCATCCACGGGGCAGGAAGAGGTCTCATTTAAATGAAGCAGAATTTGATAGTGGCCAACAGCCCTGATTAGCATATAGGTGACTTGCTACCACCAGGGATCAAACACAGTGTGCCTACTGCTATCCGTTGAGAGTGATCTTACCATAAGTTAATCTGAAACATTTAAAGTACAATTACCCTGCTATGGGGTAACAAAATACCACGTAGTTCAGGAAAGTTTTTTATTTTTTGTAAAAAAAAAATCTGGCCTCTGCCTCCATCTGTCAGGTGCTCCGCCATCCTGAACCTGCATCGCTCCACCACCCGCGACAATTTAGTGCAGCAGGAGGCAGAATGCAGTAAAATAAAATCTTGGTGGGACCCAGCACTCGCAGCAGTAAGTAAATAACTCTATCTATCATCCTTTCCTATCAATTTAAATGATTGGATGTGTTGTAGTGCTAAATTACCAGCTAAGTGTAATAGTAAGGCAGCAATGATTGCAGCTTTATCTCACTATTCTTCTTAATGATTAAATCACAGTTTGGCTCCAGTCAAAACCAAATAAAATGCTACAGAGAATAATTGAAGTAAAAAGAAGATAACAGCTTTAGACGCTGATGAAACCATGAAAGAATTTAAAGGCATATTATACACCAGTAATCTCAACTAACTTCAGTAAAACATGAACATATATGGTAGAACATGTGCAACAGAACATAACGAATGACACAACGCAGACAACATCCCATCGTCAATGCAAGGGATGAGAGTAATATATGGCCCTTCCTTGTTTGTCATTTTAAAAGAATGTTCTATCATTGCCAAGCTTACAGTACTGCAGTGTATCAATAATAAATATTAGATATGGAATAAATAGATAAAAGGGTCTTTTCACACTAGCGTTTTCATTTCTGTTTTGCTATTTCATAGAAATGTATTGAAACTGAAGACCTTCGGTTTCAATCTGTTTCTGTATTTTCCATCTCCATTCCGTTTTTCACACTTCCAAATCCAAAAAAAAAGGAATATAAATGTTTCAGTTTTTATTGCATTGTAGCCAATGGACACAAGAATGAGAGAAAAATGTGTTGGACATTGCTTCAGGGATTGTACTGTGATGTATATTGTTAGCAATAAAAATGGGCATTTCATTGAGGGGGGAGATCTTTTGGGGAAAACGTATCCCCCTCGTTATGAGAGTTACTTGAATTAATAGTTAGATGTGTGCATCAGTCTGTTTACCTGTATATCTTCATTTAATATTTGTCTGTACGCGAGTGCTTCACTAAATAACTGTGGATACATTTATCTCCACATTGGATTTACGCACGCATTTGCCTATTAATTGAAGGGGATAAGAACAGAGTGCAACAAAAAATCAAGTGAGTAAATTTTACATGGATCAGTTTCAGTGTAAATCCACATTAGATTGGGAAAATTGAGTGATTCGAGCAACTTTAAACATGGCCCTGTCATCTGAGCTAGTCTACTCAGGGCCAGTATTCCAAACACTGCCAACCTTGTGGCATTTCTCATGCAACAGGATCAAAAGTATACCAAGAATGGTGTGATCAAGGGAAAACATCCAGTGTAAAAGAAATAGATCCTGTAGACGTAAGCAGCTTGTTGATAAAAGGGGACATAGGAGGATGCCAAAAGTCCTTCTGATGAACAGCCGGTGCACAGCCAAGCAAATGGCAGCCAAGTAAAAAGTGGTTCTCAAACTTATTTGCTTGAATGTACAACCCATTGTTCCTTAGCTTGGATTGGCTGTTCTCCTAGCATTATGGCTCACAGTATCTGAGCAGTAATGCCAGGAGAATGGCACCTGACCACTCTGGCTTCTGATTGGTTGCAGTAGTTAGGGGGTAGCCATTCCAGAACAAAGACAGGGAGGACAATGGGGCTGCAGTGCTGGATTGCCAGGGCAGAGGACTGGGAAGTACCACTGCTTTTGTTATTTTAATGCATTTGCACCTTTAATTAAAACATTGTCCGACAACTGATGCACTAACACTAGTGATTAATTGCAACACTATTATCCGGAATATAAAAACTGATAATGGGGCTAAATACTTTTGCATTTTATTGTACTTTATTATACTAATTACTTGGAAACTTTTCAGCACTCTACAGTATTTAACAAGCAATCAAAAAAATGTCTTTGTAGGCACAGGACCATAAGTGCATATATTGGCAGTCATTGCAACCTGACTCTGGTTCATAGCTTCTTCAGGCTTTTAACACCTTACCAAGTCAAGGATCTGTGACATCATTAGTCTGCACTTCAAACAGCTAAGGTCAAGTTATTCTGTGGCAATGTCAAGAGGAACTGACATAATAGTAGATATATCTTTAATGAGTAACATTGTATAATCACTGATAGAATGACTACACCTTCTGCCTATTTTTTTTATTTTTGCATCTGACTGAATATACAGTACAATACATGCATAAAACACAGGCAAAGAGAATGTTAAAGCAATTAGAACAATGAGCAGAGTATTAGGAGACTTTAATTACTGTAGCACTTTACTTCCTCTTTGCTGATGTCCCTCCCTGAGCAGACAGAAATAAAAAGAGATACTAGATAGATGGATGGATAGATAGATGGATGGATAGATAGATAAATAGATATGGGATAGATAGATTGATTTTATTATATTACCCAAACAGGGAATTACAAGTTTGTATGCAGGTAGTAAGAACTTGATAGGAAATAACTTCCTGTGATTTCAGCAGCATTAGTGCTGTTTCAAGCAGATGGTCTTTGCTGTGAGAGGTGTGACCATAGAAGCATACAGGACTGGCCTTAGGTTTTATGAAGTCCTGTGTAAAAATATTTGTAGGCGCCCCACACAAGTCAACAAGCAACTCACTCATAACGTAATCCAATTTGCAGTACTGTATTTTATTTTTTAAATTACACTTTGATGATAATTACTAGATAGCTTGGAGCCCCACTGATCACTAGTACATGGGTATCAAGTCTCATGTTCCGCTTTACTAGCGTGTCCACATTGATTAGCACTTTGTATGGAGTGACAGTGAAATGATACTGCTGCTCCATAAAAATCCATGGGAATTTCGGTAACAGAAGAGTGTGACCTCGAATAATTTAGCTGTAATCCTGAAGCCTGAATAGTTCTAATAATGACAAAATAATTGCACCATAATATATAACCCAAACTATCAGAAATAATGATACCATAATGTGCCAAAAATGTATATTACACAATGCGCACGTGAAGTTGTCGCAATGCCCAATACTGTTTCTAAATAATTTTGCTGCAAAGTTGTTAAATATTATTGCGATAAAGTGTCTACACACTCATGTCCTGGACACCTCATGTCCAGCACAAGCACAGGCAAGCAGGAGCATGACACTGTACACATTGAACAAACAGAGAAAAGGCCAGCAGCCTTTAACAGAGGAGCTGATATATATGAGCAACAGATCTTGGGGATTGGCTGGCTGAAGCAATCGACACCCAGCCAGCTCAATCAACACCACCTGTAAAGCTATGCTGCTAAAAGCCCATGTAATACAACAGATCCCAGCAGTGAACCCTAACTGTATGCACAAAACTCAGTGCCATCTATTTGCGCTGTGAACTAGGCTTTTTTTGTACACGTATCCACATATTTTACTGCACTTTTTGCACACAGAACACATCTGTACCTTGATTTAAATGGTTATTTAACGCAATGAGTTCCAGATATGTTCTTTTTCCAGTGCGTAATATAGAAGCAGAAACCAAAAATGGCAACAGCACGCAAAATAAATTTACTATCAGAGGTTTACATACCTATAATCAATACTCTAACCACATTAAATAATGCAAGGTTCTTGGTATATAATTTGATCAAATCCATGCGTAACATAGTATGCTAGGCTGAAAAAAGACAAATGTCCTTCCAGTTCAGCCTGTTTCCAATCCACTCCTTGTTGATTGTAAAAAAGACACTGATAAGGGAGAAGCGAATTTACCCCATTTTGGGGGAGAAAATTCCTTCCAGACTCCATAATAATCCCTAGATCAACATTTAGAAAGTTCCTACCTGACTCCAAGACCAGCAGTCGGAAGATATCCAGATCAATTACCCTTCCTGTTATTTACTGTCTATATCCTGTAATGTCATAGCGCTCTAAAAAAATGTCCAGTCCGCTCTTAAACTCCTCTATAGATTTTGCCATCACCACGTCCTCAGGTAGAGAGTTTCACAGTCTCACTGCTCTTACAGTAAAGAACCCCCTTCTGTGTTGGTGATAAAGCCTTACAATCACAGTCCTGGGTATAAACAGATCATGGGAGAGATCCTTGCATTGTCCCCTAATATATTTATACATAGTTATTTGGTCGCCCCTTAACCCTTTCAAATCCAATTTGTATCCTGGTTTTCCCAGGGGGCTTACTCTTTTTCTGCTGTTATAAAACGGCACTATCTGCTGGCTAAAGCCAGTACTGCATGAGGTGACACATTGGATAGGCTCCAACAGCAGAGAGGCTGGCAATATACAGTAAGAGAACCCCGAAGGATGTCTTCCAACATCGGAGCTGTACAGCCTTAAATCATAATGTCTTTAGAGGTCAGACAGTGGATTGGAAAGGGTTAGCAGTCTTTTTCTAATCCCAATTTTAAATGCCTCTCTGTATTCCAGTCCTCCCATTCACACATTTGTGCATGCCCCACAGATTTCTATGGGGAAGAGCACAAAAGAAGAGCATGCTAGACCTTTTTCCACAAGTGCAAAAAAGGATGTGTGAACAAACCCATTGAAATTAATGGGTTCTATCCTCTGTATATTGTGCGCACAAATTTCGTGCTCACAAATACACCTGTATGAAGTCACCTTAAATCCTTCTACTGAGAGATATTTGGGTGCTGTACTTGTTTAGATGGCCGGAAGATTTTTTTAAATTTTTGTCTTCCTTCCCACATTAATAGCGATAATAAGCTGCACCCTTAATAAAAGTTAGTAATAGACATATGGGATATAAAATCAATAAATAATTTAGAAATAGAAGTCTTCATAAAAATGGTTAATTTTCTCACTTAAATGTCAGGGGATCACATATGAGAGTATGACTACAGGTGTCCACAGAGTTTTATCAAATCTCATTTAGCAAGTTGTCTTCATTTGAGATCTGTTTTCATTGTAACAATGACATGTGCAGCTATATTTTTGCAGATATATTTTTATATATTCTGTTATTATGCATTATCTAGAGTTTTCTGTCTAGTTGACTCTAGTCTTGCAGACTAATCACTTCAGAATGTGTGAACATGTCTTTATAAACAGAATTGTGTTGTCCTAAGGTCAGACTGAAGAGTCAAGTGAAGAATAACATAACCTCCAATACTTGATAGATTATATTAGAGAAATCAAGTATTAAATTATGAATCATTATTACACATTTACAACTGTAGTATGTTAGGGAAATAATTAAAGGGATTTCATAGTGTTTCATTGTCTGCTCCATTTTGTATGTGACAAGTTGTGTACACAAATCACTGACACATGACACTAGCCAGTATCATACGACAATGAAGTTCTTCTGCGTTTATTACGAGGCATATATATATATGTACACTTTAAAAAGTAAGCAATGACCTTAGGGTGGCTACGATTTACACAATTGGCTTAATTTGTAATGACTATAATGATTAACATTTGTTAATGCCTTAAGGTGTATGCTACTACTAAGGGTGCATTCCCACGAAAGTATATCGGCTCGGTTTTCACGCCGAGCCGATATACGTTGTCCTCGTGTGCAGTGGGGGGGGGGGGATGGAAGAGCTAGGAGCAGGAACTGAGCTCCCGCCCCCTCTCTGCCTCCTCTCCACCCCTCTGCACTATTTGCCATGAAAGGAGGTGGAGCGGGGCTAAGTTCCGAGAATTAGCCCCGCCCCGCCCCGCCTCTCCCCATTGCAAATAGTGCAGAGGGGCGGAGAGGAGGCAGAGAGGGGGCGGGAGCTCAGTTCCTGCTCCTGGCTCTTCCAGCCTCCCCCCCACCCCCTGCACATGAGGAGGACGTATATCGGCTCGGCGTGAAAACCGAGCCGATATACGCTCATGTGAATGCACCCTAAAACACATAATTCCTAAGAAGCAAAACTTAACTGGGGGAATAGGCTCATTCTGTATTTGTTGTTCTAATAGCTTCTTTTTGAAGGGAAGGGGTAAGAACCTGCTATCTCAGGACATTCTTAAGCCAGGGAAGGATATGTAGGAGTATCTGACAGCATCTAATAGACCCCAGTGTATAGCAGGAACACGTTAACCATTTATATGCTAGCTATTCACTAAAAAGGAAGATATACCAAGCTCTCTCTCTTTCTCTCTCTCTCTCTCTCTCTCTCTTTGTATATATATATATATATATATATATATACACATACACGTTTGCATAGGCTGATGTGAGAAACATATGAAAAGATAATATATACAATTGAATACATATATTATTACTATAACAAGTATGTGTTTAATATTTCAGATATTATGCTATTTTTTATGCCCAGTTTGTTTGCATGTAACATCTTGCTACCCTTGTCGTAGATGCATGTATTTAAAGGCCCATTTACATGCAACGATCATCACTCAAAATTTAGTCTAACGACCGCAAATGAGCGATCATCGTTGCATGTAAACACTGCCATCATTTACTTTTCAGCTGAACGATGATTTTAAGGTGAGTTTAAAATCCATCATTCAGCTGGAGAGAGATAACAGGGACCGCACGCTATGTTCTACATGGGATGGTATCCAAGGAGGTGGCAGCATCAACGGTGTAGAGATTATAAAAAAAGGGGTTTTATTGCTCCATAAAATGGCGATGTTTCGACTTAATCTAAGTCTTTTTCAAGCCTAATACATTGCCATGAACACACATCTTATATAGTGAGGACAGGGAGGGAGGACACTCCTCCAACTCCTTAATCAGTAAGTAATACAACACACATGAAACAAAAAACAGACATGGACTATACAAAAGACAAGGTTCTCTACACATATACATTAAGGTAAAACCTGGACTGCATCCATGTGTTGGGCTGCTCCACACAGCGTTCCACTATGTCTCCATTCATATGGTCAGCCGGATAGACTGTCAGGTGAATCTTCCCGGCGCACCGCGCGTACGCGGATTGCGTCACAGCCAATCACAGTAATGATTTTAAGGTGAGTTTAAAATCCATCATTCAGCCGGAGAGAGATAACAGGGACCGCACGCTATGTTCTACATGGGAGTTGGAGATTACATTGTATTCTGTGGACTGCCTGTGCGAGAACAATGGAGATGTATGCAGAGCTCAGACCACATGCTGTGCTCTGCAAACAGCTCCCAGAGGCCTTTTTACATGCAAATGAAACTAATAAAATGGCATTAAGGTCCATTAACACTTTATGCAAAATGATAGCTAAAACTGTCAATCTTTCAGTCATTTGAAAGATTGTCTTTGCTTGTAAAAGGGCCTTACGTTTTCGTGTAATAAGTCTTACCTCATTACGAATATACAGGCTTTTGTTTGTGATAAACATTGACATAACTTTACAGTTATACTAAGTTGAACATACTGTATGTATTACTTAAATTTATATAGGGGATTTCCAGACTGCTTTATTCCTGAGCTTTTTGGTGTGGTCTCACCAGTCAGTACAACAGGGATCAACATCTATGCTAAAACCAGAAATATTTTTACAATTCATCTATTGTAAAGTGGTATTCCAATATCATAAAGTGACCATATATCATCAGGATATGCTATTACTTTATAATTGTGGTGGTCCAACCTCTGGGACCCCTTCACTGTTTTTCGTACACAGCAATACTACCGGCCACCCAGCTGTGCAGGAAACTATAACTAGCCCCATTCACTTGAATGGAGTCTTACTAAAGTTCTGCTATATGTATGTGGCTGGGGCACTGCTGTACAGGGAAAGACTGTAAAATAGCCCTAGAGCCTCACAAAGGTTGGACCCCACAATCCTAAAGTGTTGCATATCTTATCAATATGCCGTTGCTTTATGAGTTGGTAATGCACCTTTAAAGGGTATTTCTCATGACTAAAAGTTGCTTCAAAACCACTCTGCCCTTCTCAGTTGCTGCTGACCAGGACATGTGACTTCCACAGCCAATCACTGGCTATAGAATGTCATTACTCTGGCCAGTGATTGGCTGCAGCAGCCATATGTCCTAGTTAGGTGCAATCAGGAAGGATGGAGTGGTTGTGAAGCAATTTTAAGCTGTGGGAAAATTACTTTAATAGTTGTCTTCTGAACTAATAGAAGCAGATGTCTAACTTGAAGTTCCTGGTCCCCAGAGTAAAATCTGTTAAAGGACTCTGCACCAACAATGTGCCATTTGTGAAACTGACATTTCTTTATATGCAGAGAGGCCTATGGTTGCCCTTTAGGCACCTGGATCTGGATTTAACTGCTATTTCTGCACTTTCTAGAGCTACACTCCTGAACATTATCCAGTTAAAGGTGTTGTCTTATTGTAAACTTTGATGGCCTATCCTTAGACTAGGCCAACAATAGTAGATCAGTGGAGGTCTGCTACCTGAGATCCCCACCAATGAGCTGTTCGTCAGGCCATTATGCTCATGCACTGAGTCGACAGCTCTGTTTTCACTACGTTTGCCAGGCCTGGTTTTACAAAGAGAGTTCCAATTCACTTCAATGGAAACTTTGCCTGTAATACCACGCCTGGCCACTGCAGTTAGAATTGAGCTGTCTGCTTTCTTCAAGCATACTGGTCTGGTGAACAGCTCATCAGTAGGGTTTCCAGGCAGCAGACAGCCGCTGATCTACTATTGATGACTGATCCTGTGGATAAGCTATTCATAGTTTACAATTGAACAACCACTTTAAGGGACAAACAACACACACGTACGTCATGTGGTCTTTAGCTTTAAACCTGTGTCTTAGTAAATATGTTGCAGCTTTTAAAATGTTGTTCCACATTTTACTGTTGATGACCTATCATCGGGGGGGGGGGGGAAGGTCTGACGCTCGTGACCTTTGGCGATCAGCTATTTCCCCAGGTTGGTCCCTGTGTGTATGGAGCTGTCTTTGTGCCAGAAGCAGACAGCTCTGTACATTGAGCAGTGGCCTTAGGTGATATTATCTACTGTGGATAGGATAGGTCATCAATAGTTGATCAGCAGGGGTCTGCAGCTCAGGATGCCAGTGATTATCTGCTACTGGGTCAAGAGCTCCATCCATAGTGCAGTGGTCTGGATTTTCTGCTGTGCCTGTAATAACCAATCCAGGCCATGAAAGTGCAAAAAAACAAGCCCTTTTTATTTCCTACTAGCTTACCCGTCGCGCGTTGCTGCGAAGACAGACAGACATACTGTACATTCATTCGTTTTTATATATCTAGATAACAACCAATCACAGCGCAGCTTTCATGTTACCTCAGTGGTATAATATATAACAACCAATCACAGCGCAGCTTTCATGTTACCTTAGCAGTATAAAATATAACAAGCAATCACAGCGCAGCTTTCATGTTACCTCAGCAGTAAGAGAAATAACAACCAATCACAGCGCAACTTTTATTCTGCCTCAGCAATATAAAAAATAGCAACCAATCACAGCACAGTTTTCATGTTACCTCTGCGGTATTATATATAGCAACCAATCACAGCGCAGCTTTCATGTTACCTCAGTGGTATAATATATAACAACGAATCGCAGCACAGCTTTCATGCAACCTCAGTAGTATAAGAAGTAGCCACCAATCACAGCACAGCTTTCATGTTACCTCAGCAGTATAAGAAATAGCAACCAATCACAGCACAGCTTTCATTTTACCTCAGCATTCTAAATATCCAGCAATTGTCTTGCGAAACGTTCAGCGGATGCATCATTTTCTGGTTGAACATGCATCCCGTTGCTCGTAATGCCTTTTGCTTTCGTGATTGAGATGGAAATCAAACGATCTTTGTCTGGGGGGCATAACTGTTGATGACGCTCGCACGCGCGCCACCTATCGTTGGATAGTTGTACTATGCCAGTGACCTTCCCAAGAGTGTACTCAGCAACTTCCCAAAGTCTCATGGCAATTGGATGAATGGTGTAGTAATGCATAAAGGATAGACAGACAGACATACATTCATTTATATATATCAGGAAGTGAGAGAATTAGATTCCGTACGTAAAATTTGGACGCTAATTGTTTTGCGCTTAGAATTGAATAATCGAGTTGGGACCCATTAGCTTTTCCTATTTATGACATAATCAATGCTAGTGCCAAATTTCAAGTTTCTATGACATTGGGAAGTGAGAGAATTAGTGGCAGTGATGGAAATCAAACGATCTACGTGGGGGGCGTAACTGTCGACAATGCTCACACGCGTGTCATTTATCGTAGGATAGTTGTACTATGCCTATAATCTTCCCAGGAGTGTACTCAACAACTTCCCAAAGTTTCATGGTGATCGGATGAATGGGGTAGTAGCGCATAAAGGACAAACACACAGACAGACAGACACACACGCATACATTCAATTTTATATATATAGATAACTCCACCCATGTGAGCAACACAGCCTCCCCATGCCTATGGGGTCCTAATTTATTTTTGGACATAATTAAATATGTTTCCGCCCTTAACCAGGCATGGTACCTGGGACCACCATCTTAGCTTGGGCACAGGGGCCAACACGTCTTGTTCCCAGGAGAGACACCCAAACCTGCACAACAAAACAAAGAATAAAACAGTATTTGCTACTTGCATTCTGCAGTAAGAACTGTGGTGAACTGGAAATACACAATAGACACAGTTGGGAAACCTCAACCAATTTTTCTGACATGATTCTGGATCCAGACAATAGTGTTAGTTGTGCTATGTCCATACTTCAAACATTACAATAAAACATATTAAGTTTCAGTATTTATTAGAAATAAATTAATGCATTGCAAAAGTCAACTCCACCACCTTGCAATACACTCCCCTAAAAGGCGAAAACTACCTTGGTTCGTAAAGTTGTTCCATGATTAAATATTAAATGATTAGTATAATTTCAACAAACTTTGCCTAAACCATTACACAATTGCTTATCCTTATCTGAAATGACAATTACTCTTTGATCGTGGCTCAACACCCTCTAAGGGGTTAATAGATCATAATAATAATCCTTTAATTCAAGGAAATAAATTGCAAATTTTAAATGTAATCTGTTTAGGGTAACTGATCCTTTACTTAGAAAGCGTTAGATAAGTGTTCTTGAATGCTGACCAACTTTTATTGCTGAGCTGAACGCATAGATTTTTCAGTAAAACATTGTTCCAGGAAATAGTTCTAAGTACAGTACATACAGATCCAATGTCCTTAAATATAAAAGTTTCACAGACAGAGATCTCAGTACTTTTGACAATGTTTCCATTTTATAATATGGCTTTTTTCCAGATTGGCTTTAGAGTTAAAATAAAGTAGACATTAGCATAAAATAACTGTCTACTAATTTACCATATGGAGAAAAGTATGTGGACAGTGAGCCATCACATATATGAGCTTGGTGAATACCTTATTTAAAAACTATGCAATTTAATATAGAGTTAGATCCTTTTTGGCAGCTTTTTGCAATGTTAGTGCAAGCTAAACTGAGTCTAAGGGAAATCTGGTCCCACCCTTACCTCCTACAAGGAAGGTTGGACTTGACAGTAGGATCATGATCCCCAAAACAGTCACCGACTGGTAGCTGATAAAGCAGGAACAAAATGAGGAAGAAGGCAGGACACTCTGATTGACTGAATGACTAAGCTTCCTGATTAACTGGGCAATCTCCGTGATTGTCCATGTAACTCAGCTGTGTGATTGGCTAGGCTGCCATGCTTTGAGCCCATGTGCCACCCAGCCTGCTGATAAGCCATGCTGTCATTCTCACAGTGATAGCAACTCTCAGAAGTGGTCAACCCAGGAGTTTGGCAGGGTGAGTATGATACTTCCCTCAAGGGTATCTGTCTCAGGAGAGGATAAAGAAGAAAATCAAAGGTGCAAACCATAATTGAAGAAAAACAGGGAAATCTGACCAGAGCATGATCATTTAACGTGAACTGCACCAGAGGAAGGAAAGATGCCCAGTCAGTCTTTTGATCTGTCGTCATAACAATGCAAATACTAAGCGACTTATTCTGATGTTCAGTTTGACCATTAGTTTTAGGGTAATAAGGAAAAGAAAAAAATGTATAACATTTTCTATAACTTATTAAAATCTCAAAATGTTGAGTAAAATGTTTGGCTAACGTTTCAGAATTCCATAATTGTGACAGAGATATGAAGTGATATCGCTTACCAAATCGATCCATCATTTCCCAAATTAGTTTTATCCTTGTACATAAGTAGATTAGTGTGTATGGTCTGTTGGGCATAGGTACTAATTGAAGAAGACCCAGGGGTAAACTAATCAGTTATTTAGAAATAGTACAGGTTTCAAAACCTTTGGTGTCTTGCAGGTATGAAGCCCACCAGGACGGACATGAAACTAATCTGCTGTTTCAGCAAGCGATACCTGGGTGCCATAACTGATTTATCAACTTCTTGAAACACATGTAGTCTCAGTTGAATTGGCACAAACATTCATTTTTCCTATAGGAGTGAACTCGGGGGTAGACTGTTGACTGTGTTCAATCTTTCTGAGAAGATCTATAGACACTGCAGAAATCACAATACCATCTGGCAAAATAGGGACCACTTCACAATTATCAGGGTACACTAAGACAAAACTTTTAAACATAGCATCAGCCTTTAAGTTCATAGAATCAGGCCTGAAAGTAATAATGAAATTAAACCTCATGAACCCCCACCTCGCAGCCTATCCTTCTCTGACAATTTAAGATGCAGAAGGTTCTTAGGATCAGTGAGAACTACATCCTGGTGCTTAGCCTCTTCCAATAAATGTCACTACTCCTCAAAGACTCATTTAATAGCTAATAACTCACAGTTCCCAATGTCATAATTTCTCTCCACTGGAGAGAATTTATGAGAGAAAAAAGCAAAAGGATGTAACTTAGTCAAAACTGGAAATCTTTTTGATTAAACCGTGCCAGCCCCACTTTAGAAACATTCACATCAACAATGAAAGGTTGATTAAGGTCAGGTTAAACTTTAAAGGGGTTCTGACACAAATAATTTTTTTATGCTTTAGCAGCCATTGTTCCCTGGTCTGCCTAATGGACCCAGGGAACCCATGGGTTAATGGCTGCTAAAGCATAAAAATCTTATACCTACCTGTTCTCCTGTTGTTGTTGACATCGGGGGGTCATCTCCCGGCAGCATATTAGCACTTTCTGCTTAGGTTAAGCAGCCTGACTAGAGCCACCTGATTGGTGCACGCTGTGCAGTCACGTGGTGCCGAAGAGCCAATCAGGTGGCTCTAATCAGCAGCGCTGCTTAACCTAAGCAGAAAGTGCTAGTATGCCTCCCGGCAGGCAGTCTTCTTCCTCCAGCAGCCGCGCCGCTCCGGGATCGCGCGCATGCTCAGTGGAGAGGTGCCCTCTGACAGGAGTCAGGACGGGCCGCGTCTCCACTGCGCATGCTCAGCACTCCGGAGTTCAGCCAGGACGGACGGGCCGCCCACAGCAAGCACTGCTTGTGACGTGCTTGCTGTGGCGGTCCGTCCGTTGACCTCGGAAGTGCCTGACGGACGGACCAGAGCAGGAAGCGGTCTTTTTGACCGCTCCTGCTCTGCTTTAAAGGCACAGAAGAAGATGCCGGCTGGAGGGGACATGCCTGGCGATCGGGCCAGGCCAGGCAAGGTGAGTACAATTTTTTTTTTTTCATGTCAGAACCCCTTTAAATTTCTCAAAAGACTCTATAGCCCCTGGTTTCCATATACAAATGCTCACTTTTCATAAAGTCATTCAGAGGTTTAGTCAACTCAGAAAATCCCATGATGATTCTCTAATTGTAATTGGCGAACCCCAAAAACCTTTATAAACCCTTCGAAGTTTTGGATTGGATCCAGTTTTGGATGACCTGCAACTTTGGTTGGATCAGTACATAACCCAACAGGAGAAACAATGTATCCCAGAAAAGTAGACTCCCTAGCAAAAACTACACCTTTTCAAATTTGGCAAATATGCAATTTTCTCATAATTTCAGTAGAACGGACATGAGATAGTTGACTAGTCACTTCAGGAGAGAAAATCCAAATGTCATCCAGGTAAACACTCATAATTCTAGCAATAAAGTCTCTGAAAATGTCATAAATTTTTTTGAAAGACTGCTAGAGTATTACATGGCATCACTAAATATTCATAAGTCTTCTATCTGGAATAAATATATTCTGTAAAGTATCCCTTAAGGGCATCTCAGAGCGAGAAATATACTAAGTGGACCTACAAGTGGGTGATAACCCACGGGCTGTGTGGTACCCCTTGGTACCATACTATGTCCAAACAAGCCCTGATATTACTCACACCAGGAATTGGATCGTCTTCCTAAAGGAATCACCAGCCTCATTCCAGGACATGGAGAGCAGTTGTACCATTTATAAGCGGAAAGTCCTCAAGTGTCCTCTCCAATTTTTTTTTCTTTCTTCTACTTCTGTGTAGTAAAAGCAGTTTTCCACTCATCCCTCTGTCTAATTTGGATAAGATTATACTCTCTCCTGAATCTAGTTTAGTAAAATACTGGGTACCCAGTAGCTGGTTGAACAGGTCTTGAATCAAGATTAATGGATACTGATTCTTGACAGTAATCTTGTTCAGTTCCTGAAGAGCCATCAATTTGCCAATATATATCTTCGAAGGAAGGAAACTGATTTTGGTTATTTCTGCTGATATGTTGTACATTCCTGCAGGGCGTCTAAGGGCTCATGTCCACGGGGAAAATAGGATTTAGGATCCGCAGCGGATCTCCCGCGCGCGGATCCGCATCCCATAGGGATGCATTGACCACCCGCGGGTACATAAATACCCGCGGATCGTCAATAAAAGTGATTTAAAAAAAAATGGAGCATGGAAAAATCCGGACCATGCTCCATTTTCGTGCGGGTCTCCCGCGGGGACGGCTCCCGCGGGCTTCTATTGAAGCCTATGGAAGCCGTCCGGATCCGCGGGAGACCTAAAATAGGAATTTAAAGTATTTACCATCCGGCGCGGGCGGAGAAGATCAGCTGTTCCTCACGGCCGCATCTTCCTTGCTTCGGCTCGGCGGATGTGCCCGGCGCATGCGCGCGGCACGTCGGCGACGTGCCGGCGACGTGCCGCCGGCGTCAGGAATTCATCCGCCGGCCGAAAATGAAGATCCGGCCGTGAGGAACAGCTGATCTTCTCCGCCCGCGCCGGATGGTAAATACTTTTAAATTCTTATTTTCGGCGCTCATGTCCGCGGGGCAGGAGGGACCCGCTGCAGATTCTACATGTAGAATCTGCAGCGGATCTGATTTTCCCCGTGGACATGAGGCCTAAAGTTTATATTTTCACTGCAGCATTTTGGTCAGTATTTTGCGTCAGTAAGTGTAAGCCAAAACCATAGAGGTAGAGAGAAACTATAATGAAAGATCCTTCTTCCATGTATTAGACCTAGTCTTGTTTTTAGCTTAGGGCTTACTCACACAAACGCTTTCTGCACCCACATTTGCACACACATTGAACCGAGAATAGAACCGAGATGGAACAATACCCCTGAAGCGCCACCTATTGGATGGCAGCCTTCCTGCAAATCAAGGTCCGACCCTTTATACAAATCAATGATTGGGAATGGAAAACCAAGCCAGAAAACCATACTCATACAGCTGTTTCGGGGGTTTGCACCTCATTAGTGTGCAGTAGGTTACCGGCTTGGCTAGTGAGAGGCCTATAGGTGACGCTGCAGAAGTATTTTCCATCTTCCTTTTTTGCAAAAAAAACAAACAGGATATGCTCTACTTTGGTGCTTATTTGAGCACCAAAGGCACCATAAGAGTCTATGGGGCTGTGCAAATGTGCACCAGGTCCCTGCGAATTTGCGCAATGAACTGCGCAATGTCACGAGGAAATCAAAAACACCAGGGACTAATAAGGCTTACACAGCCTTTTGAATCACAGCATGGCCCCTAACAGCACAGAAAATACAGTAAAAAGCGCACAGTGCAAAAAGTCATGCTATTGCGAGAGTTTCTGCGCTTATGCTCATCTGAAAGAACCTTAGCAATACCAATGCAAAATACTGACCAAAATGCTGCTGCGTGAAAGTAGCCTTTAACTTAGAGCCCATTTACACAGGTATATTTTCAGGCAGTGTCTTGTCCAAGTATGTGTTTATGGCCATCTTTTTAGCATAGACCCATAATCCATTTTTTTAAAATTGCCACATGTCCTATTTTTGTCATTTTTCACAGACGAGAATCAAACATTCAATGTGCAGAGTCCATGTAGGATAGACAGCATATCTCATGGGTGCCCGTCTACTGCGTAATGCATGTTGCAACTGAGTTTCTTGGGCATAGCACGCACATCCCTGTGTGAATAAGTTCTTACTGTAACCTCATTCTGTTCTGCCTTTGGGCTGAACTAACATTTTCACTGTCCTCCTTATCTGTCTGTTCCACCAGATCCACAAGACTATAATGTTGGTATCCACGGTTGATATGTGTTTTGATGAGGCCCTAGTACATATATTTAAGGCATAACTATGAAGAGGGAAAAATGAACCCTACTGCAGATAACCATTAAAGATTTAGGTTTCTGGAAGCTGCTTATTTCATACCGTATGTGATCCAAACATGCATGTTAATTAGGAGCTGGAAATGTTAATTTCCTTTAGAAAAAAATGTGAGTCCGTGAGTGGAGGGTTTGACAATTTCGGTATCTTTTTCAGACAACTAATTGACTGACATTTAATTTAAAGGCACTGAATTAGAGATTCACAAGATGCGCCAGAATGTGCATTGGCTCTATGCATTAGACAGTACATAGATGGGTGTCCAATGTGAGTTGTGCCAGAGTCCCTTGGTGCAACTTGCAGTCACGGCCATTGTGCCCCAAGCCTAAGGTCAATTTCACATAGCCGTATTTTTATCAGTATTTTGCATTAATATTTGTAAGCCAAAGCCAGGAGTGGAATCTATAAAGAAAAATATAATGGAAAGATTTATTCCTCTCCTGTATTTTGGATCGACTCCTGGTTGTGGCTTACAAATTCTAATGCGAAATACTGACCAAAATACTGCCATGTGAAAGTGGCCAACAGACTACACACAGTTACCACTGTCAAGTTTTCCTCTTTGGCTGGAGGCATGCTTAAATTGATGTGTATTGCTGGCTTCAATTT
This sequence comes from Eleutherodactylus coqui, assembly GCF_035609145.1. Classification (NCBI taxonomy): domain Eukaryota; kingdom Metazoa; phylum Chordata; class Amphibia; order Anura; family Eleutherodactylidae; genus Eleutherodactylus; species Eleutherodactylus coqui. The sequence continues at coordinate 120,800,687 of NC_089837.1, read as the reverse complement.
CAGTCTGGGTCCAAAGCACATGAGGAATTTTCCTAGTGACAGTATTCTTTGAGTCTGGTAAGCTGGCATTCCGCTGGTGGCATGGATGAAAATATTCTTTATATCTGAAGGGCTCAAAATGGCATGTTTATTCGGGGAATCATTGAACTATTCTCTTGGAGATCTTAATCTTTACCCTCAAAGTTTTTTTTATAATGATCTTTTATTCAAAACTAATTATCTAGAGTAATTTGCTTTAGACTTTGCACACCTGTTCAAGTGCATAAAAGTGATGTTGCCAGTCAGTACTGCACAGAAATCCAGCAAATACTTATTTCGACTAATTTAGTGTATGCATCGTTAATGAAACAGAGCCAAGTTGCAAGCAAGCCAGCAAGACTATTTGGCAGCAGATTAGGATGGTCACTGTGACCGTAACATATAATTTCATGCTTTCTGTTTGATATGTAGCCGTTACGACTTGGCATGTGTTTATTCATATAGGTAACATTGTAACTTTAGAAGTAGAGATATACAGTAGTGCGATATACAAACTCACGTTATGATTGGTGGAGTCTGATCTCTGGGATCCTCATCAATTCAGAGAATGAATGTCTCGCAGTGGTAATTCAGAGATGCAACCTGCTCACAGTGTATCCCTGCACAGCATTGCCCCGGCCACCATTAATATACATTGGGCCTTATTTATCAAAACTAACAGAAAAACCGTCTTTGTTGCCCATAACAACCAATCACAGAACAGCTTTCATTTTACCAGAGTAGTTTCAGAAATGAAAATGTGTTATTGGTTGGAATTTTATTGGTGCTACCGTAGGCGATGTTACTTACTGTATAGTTTATTCACAAAATAATGGCAGTAAAACTACTGCACATGCATAGGATTTGTGTCTTCATAGTTGTAGCTTGTCTGCTAATCTACTTTGTAGTTGTAGGTTGTCTGACAATCTACTTTGTAGTTGTACCTTGTCTGCTAGTCTACTTCATAGTTGTAGCTTGTCTGCTAACATTGTTGGTGTGTTTTTGGAGCTTTTGCATTTGCATTTTGCAAAAATAGGCAGAAAGTGTGATATTTCACCTCGCAAATGGGGTAAAATGGAAGTGTTGCTTCAAAATACTTCAATGATCCAGTCCTAAATGGGTAGGAAATAATTTGTAAATTAATCGGCGTGGGCCTACATAAAAAGTGACTGGATTTGATTCAGGGCTTGACGGTGAACAGAAAGGGATGCCGTGGAATCAAATTAATCACCAGCTTAGGCATGGCTGAAAAAATTGGAAGACGTGCTCCAATTGTTTGAAGCTGCAAATGTAACAAAATGCTATCATGTTAATCTGTAGGACTGTGATGAGGATGCCATGTCATGCATGTTACCAACCGTCTCCAGGAAGAAACATCTTTTGACTCCACAAAAGAAGACGAAACACCTTACTTGGTACAAACAGTTTAAGAATTGGAGTTCCAAAGATTGAGAAAGAGTGTGATGAGTCTGATGAGTGAGAGATTGAAATGATGGATGATCTATGATTGCTTCTATATAAGAAGGATTGCGTTGTCCAAAAAGTTAAACATCCCGACAAACTGATGGTCTGGGGTGTCATCTCATTTAAAAGGAATGATGGATCTGTTCCAATATTGGAATGTGATTGAGCACTGTCTATTTATCTGCTCAATGAGTGGTTTCGGGATGGCAACTGCATTGTTAAGCAGGATGAAGTTCCTTGGTACACAGCAAAAAGTGTGATGCATGTGTTTAAGAAATCCAGACTCAGGTTGTTTCCATAGCCGAGCAATAGCTCGAACATGAACCCAATTGAGAACGTCTGGTGCAGCCTTAAAAACAAAATGAATGCAGAAATGCAGGTAATCAATAAAGTTAAACTATTTTAGAGATTATTTAAAGTCTGGTTCCACGATCTTGAAATAAAGGATATGATCATAAAATCTATTCGAGGAATACTAGATAGGCTGAAAGCTCTATTAAAAGCCAAAGGGGGTACACAAAGTATTAAAATATGTCATTTGATGTTGTTTGCATACAGTATTTTACTAATTAATTTTATAATTAGAGATGAGCGAGCACCAAAATGCTCGGGTGCTCGTTACTCGGGACGAATTTATCGCGATGCTCGAGGGTTCGTTTCGAGTAACGAACCCCATTGAAGTCAATGGGCGACCCGAGCATTTTTGTATTTCGCCGATGTTTGCTAAGGTTTTCATGTGTGAAAATCTGGGCAATTCAAGAAAGTGATGGGAACGACACAGAAACGGATAGGGCAGGCGAGGGGCTACATGTTGGGCTGCATCTCAAGTTCCCAGGTCCCACTATTAAGCCACAATAGCGGCAAGAGTGCCCCCCCCCCCTCCCAACAAATTTTACTTCTGAAAAGCCCTCATTAGCAATGCATACCTTAGCTAAGCACCACACTACCTCCAACAAAGCACAATAACTGCCTGCGTGACACTCCGCTGCCACTTCTCCTGGGTTACATGCTGCCCAACCCCCCCCCCACCGACCCAGTGTCCACAGCGCACACCAAACTGTCCCTGCCCAGCCTTCAGCTGCCCTCATGCCACTCCACCCTCATGTCTATTTATAAGTGCGTCTGCCAGAGGCAAAGCAGGCACACACTGCAGAGGGTTGGCATGGCTAGGCAGCGACCCCCCCATAAAAGGGGCGGGCCGATAGTCCACAATGCTGTAGAGAAGCAATGAGAAATCCAATCCTGTGCCACCTCCATCTGGAGCTGCACACGTGGGCATAGCAATGGGGAACCTATGTGCCACACGCTATTCATTCTGTCAAGGTGTCTGCACGCCCCAGTCAGACCGCGTTTTTTTATAAATAGTCACAGGCAGGTACAACTCCGCAATGGGAATTCCGTGTGCACCCACAGCATGGGTGGCTCCCTGGAACCCACCCGCTGTACATAAATGTATCCCATTGCATTGCCCATCACAGCTGAGGTAATGTCGTGGTTAATGCAGGTGGGCTTCGGCCCACACTGCATGCCCCAGTCTAACTGGGGTTCTTTACAAGTGGACAGATGTAGGTTAAACTCCGTGTGCACCTACAGCATGGGTGGCTCCCTGGAACCCACCGGTGGTACATAAATATATCCCATTGCAGTGCCCTACTCAGCAGAGCTAACGTCAGATACAATACAGGTGGGCTTCGGCCCACACTGCATGCCCCAGTCTGACTGGGGTTCTTTAGAAGTGGACAGATGTAGGTTAAACTCCGTGTGCACCTACAGCATAGGTGGGTGCCAGGAAGCCACCGGCGGTACATAAATATATCCCATTGCATTGCCCAACACAGCTGAGGTAATGTCGTGCTTAATGCAGGTGGGCTTCGGCCCACACTGCATGCCCCAGTCAGACTGGGGTTCTTTAGAAGTGGACAGATGTAGGTTAAACTCCGTTTGCACCTACAGCATGGGTGGGTGCCAGGAAGCCACCGGCGGTAAATAAATATATCCCATTGCATTGCCCAACACAGCTGAGGTAATGTCGTGCTTAATGCAGGTGGGCTTCGGCCCACACTGCATGCCCCAGTCTGACTGGGGTTCTTTAGAAGTGGACAGATGTAGGTTAAACTCCGTGTGCACCTACAGCATAGGTGGCTCCCTGGAACCCACTGGTGGTACATAAATATATCCCATTGCAGTGCCCTACTCAGCAGAGCTAACGTCAGATACAATACAGGTGGGCTTCGGCCCACACTGCATGCCCCAGTCAGACTGGGGTTCTTTAGAAGTGGACAGATGTAGGTTAAACTCCGTGTGCACCTACAGCATGGGTGGCTCCCTGGAACCCACCGGTGGTACATAAATATATCCCATTGCAGTGCCCTGCTCAGCAGAGCTAACGTCAGATACAATACAGGTGGACTTTGGCCCACACTGCATGCCCCAGTCAGACTGGTAATATGTACCTTAACAGTAACCTCGTTGGTGGTAATGTGGTGGTGACCGCGGACCTAGTAGCGCGGTTTTATGTAGTTGGTTTTCGGAATGTGGCCATGATTAAGTGGTCCGTGGCGGGGGGATGGTGGTGGTGCTCTCTTGTTGTGTCGTTAAAGGTGAAATTCTTGGACTGCCACCAGACGGACCAATGCAAAGGTATTTGCCAAGAATGTTTTCATTGTTGGAGGAGGAGGGGGATGTTTTGGAGGCACAATGTGTCCTCTCCACGTGTCCGTGGTTATATGCACCTTAACAGTAACAGCGTTGGTGGGAAATGGCCTCGCCGCCATCATGTCTTTGTGGAGCCTCTGTTTCCACACCCCAGTGACATACCATTAGCTGCGGTATAGGCAGAGCCCAGAATTATTAACATTTCAGCGGTAGTATTAGGGACAGGCCCCACTAACATATCACTAGCAGCAGTATAGGGGGAGCGCAGTCTTAGTTCCATTTCAGTAATAGTAGCACTCAAGACAGGCCCCAGTAACAATTCCGAAGCAGCAGTATAGGAGGAGCGCAGTCTTAGTTCCATTTCAGTAATAGTAGCACTCAAGACAGGCCCCAGTAACAATTCCCATTGCAGCAGTTTAGGGAGATAACAGTGTCTTTCACATTTCAGTAGCTGCAGTATAGACAAGGCCCCAGTTACATTTATGTAGCAAAAGTGTAGGCCAACCCCACACACCTTTCTGTACCATGAGTGCAGGCGAAGAACATAGAAATTACAATGATTACACTGTAGGTGAGGGCCCAAAAAAATTGGTGTAGCAACAGTACTAATGTACCTCAGAAAAAATTGGCCATGCCCAACCAAGATGGCAGGTGAAACCCATTAATCGCTTTGGTTAATGTGGCTTAAGTGGTAACTAGGCCTGGAGGCAGCCCAGTTTAACGAAAAATTGGTTCAAGTTAAAGTTTCATCGCTTGTAAGAGCATTGAAACGTATAAAAATTGTTTGGAAAAATTATATGAGTGAGCCTTGTGGCCCAAAGAAAAATTGCCCGTTCGGCGTGATTACGTGAGGTTTCAGGAGGAGGAGCAGGAGGAGGAGGAGGAATATTATACACAGATTGATGAAGCAGAAATGTCACCGTTTTGGATGGTGATACAGAACGATGCTTCCATCCGCGGGTGCAGCCTACGTATTGCTTAGGTATCGCTGCTGTCCGCTGGTGGAGAAGTGAAGTCTGGGGAAATCCAGGCTTTGTTCATCTTGATGAGTGTAAGCCTGTCGGCACTGTCGGTTGACAGGCGTGTACGCTTATCTGTGATGATTCCCCCAGCCGCACTAAACACCCTCTCTGACAAGACGCTAGCCGCAGGACAAGCAAGCACCTCCAGGGCATACAGCGCGAGTTCAGGCCACGTGTCCAGCTTCGACACCCAGTAGCTGTAGGGGGCAGAGGCGTCACAGAGGACGGTCGTGCGATCGGCTACGTACTCCCTCACCATCCTTTTACAGTGCTCCCGCCGACTCAGCCTTGACTGGGGAGCGGTGACACAGTCTTGGTGGGGAGCCATAAAGCTGTCCAGGGCCTTAAAGAGTGTTGCACTGCCTGTGCTGAACATGCTGCTCGATCTCCGCACCTGCCCTGCTACCTGGCCCTCGGAACTGCGCCTTCTGCCACTAGCGCTGTCGGATGGGAATTTTACCATCAGCTTGTCCGCCAGAGTCCTGTGGTATAGCAACACTCTCAAACCCCTTTCCTCTTCGGGAATGAGAGTGGAAAGGTTCTCCTTATACCGTGGGTCGAGCAGTGTGTACACCCAGTAATCCGTAGTGGCCAGAATGCGTGCAACACGAGGGTCACGAGAAAGGCATCCTAACATGAAGTCAGCCATATGTGCCAGGGTACCTGTACGCAACACATGGCTGTCTTCACTAGGAAGATCACTTTCAGGATCCTCCTCCTCCTCCTCCTCCGCCTCCTCCTCCTCAGGCCATACACGCTAAAGGATGACAGGCAAGCAGCATGGGTACCGTCAGCAGTGGGCCAAGCTGTCTCTTCCCCCTCCTCCTCATCCTCCTCATGCTCCTCCTCCTCCTCCTCAACGCGCTGAGATATAGACAGGAGGGTGCTCTGACTATCCAGCGACATACTGTCTTCCCCCGCCTCCGTTTCCGAGCGCAAAGCATTTGCCTTTATGCTTTGCAGGGAACTTCTCAAGAGGCATAGCAGAGGAATGGTGACGCTAATGATTGCAGCATCGCCGCTCACCACCTGGGTAGACTCCTCAAAGTTTCCAAGGACCTGGCAGATGTCTGCCAATCAGGCCCACTCTTCTGAAAATAATTGAGGAGGCTGACTCCCACTGCGCCGCCCATGTTGGAGTTGGTATTCCACTATAGCTCTACGCTGCTCATAGAGCCTGGCCAACATGTGGAGCGTAGAGTTCCACCGTGTGGGCACGTCGCACAGCAGTCGGTGCACTGGCAGATTAAACCGATGTTGCAGTGTCCGCAGGGTGGCAGCGTCCGTGTGGGACTTGCGGAAAGGTGCGCAGAGCCGGCGCACCTTTCCGAGCAGGTCTGACAAGCGTGGGTAGCTTTTCAGAAAGCGCTGAACGACCAAATTAAAGATGTGGGCCAGGCATGGCACGTGCGTGAGGCTGCCGAGCTGCAGAGCCGCCACCAGGTTACGGCCGTTGTCACACACGACCATGCCCGGTTGGAGGCTCAGCGGCGCAAGCCAACGGTTGGTCTGCTCTGTTAGACCCCGCAGCAGTTCGTGGGCCGTGTGCCTCTTCTCTCCTAAGCTGAGTAGTTTCAGCACGGCCTGCTGACGCTTGCCCACCGCTGTGCTACCACGCCGCGCGACACCGACTGCTGGCGACGTCCTGCTGCTGCTGACACATCTAGATTGCGAGACAGAGGTTGAGGAGGAGGAGGAGGAGGGTGCTTTAGTGGAGGAAGCATACACCGCCGAACATACCACCACCGAGCTGGGGCCCGCAATTCTGGGGGTGGGTAGGACGTGAGCGGTCCCAGGCTCTGACTCTGTCCCAGCCTCCACTAAATTCACCCAATGTGCCGTCAGGGAGATGTAGTGGCCCTGCCCGCCTGTGCTTGTCCATGTGTCCGTTGTTAAGTGGTCCTTGCCACTAACAGCATTGGTGAGGGCGCGTACAATGTTGCGGGAGACGTGGTCGTGCAGGGCTGGGATGGCACATCGGGAAAAGTAGTGGCGACTGGGAACTGAGTAGCGCGGGGCCGCCGCCGCCATCATACTTTTGCAGGACTCCGTTTCCACAACCCTATACGGCAGCATCTCAAGGCTGATAAATTTGGCTATGTGGACGATTAACGCTTGAGCGTGCGGGTGCGTGGCGCCGTACTTGCGCTTGCGCTCAAACACTTGCACTAGCGACGGCTGGACGGTGCGGTGCGAGACATTGGTGGATGGGGCCGAGGACAGCGGAGGTGAGGGTGTGGGTGCAGGCCAGGAGACGGTAGTGCCAGTGTCCTGAGAGGGGGGTTGGATCTCAGTGGCAGGTTGGGGCACAGGGGGAGAGGCAGCGGTGCAAACCGGAGGCGGTGAACGGCCTTCGTGGGGTGCTTGGCCATCATATATCTGCGCATGCTGGTGGTGGTCAGGCTGTTGGTGGTGGCTCCCCGGCTGATCTTGGCACAACAAAGGTTGCACACCACTGTTCGTCGGTCGTCAGGCATCTCTGTGAAAAACTGCCAGACCTTAGAGCACCTCTGCCTCTGCAGGGTGGCATGGCGCGAGGGTGCGCTTTGGGAAACAGTTGGTGGATTATTCGGTCTGGCCCTGTCTCTACCCCTGGACACCGCACTGCCTCTTGCAACCTGCCCTGCTGCTGCCCTTGCCTCCCCCTCTGAAGACCTGTCCTGAGTAGGCATTGCACACCAGGTGGGGTCAGTCACCTCATCGTCCTGCTGCTCTTCCTCCGAATCCTCTGTGCGCTCCTCCCTCGGACTTACTGCCCTTACTACTACCTCACTGCAAGACAACTGTGTCTCATCGTCATCGTCCTCCTCACCCACTGAAAGGTCTTGAGACAGTTGCCGGAAGTCCCCAACCTCATCCCCCGGACCCCGGGAACTTTCCAATGGTTGGGCATCAGTGACGATAAACTCCTCTGGTGGGAGAGGAACCACTGCTGCCCAATCTGAGCAGGGGCCCGAGAACAGTTCCTGGGAGTCTTCGCGCTCCTGAGCATGTGTCATTGTAGTGGAGTGAGGAGGCTGGGAGGAAGGAGGAGCAGCAGCCAGAGGATTCGGATTTGCAGCACTGGACGGCGCCGAACTGTGGGTGGATGATAGCGTGCTCGAAGCACTTTCTGCCATCCACGACAGGACCTGCTCACACTGCTCATTTTCTAATAAAGGTCTCCCGCGTGGACCCATTAATTGGGCGATGAATGTGGGGACGCCAGAAACGTGCCTCTCTCCTAATCGCGCAGCAGTCGGCTGCGATACACCTGGATCAGGAGCTCGGCCTGTGCCCACACCCTCACTTGGGCCTACGCGTCCTCGGCCGCGTCCACGTCCTCTAGGCCTACCCCTACCCCTCAGCATGCTGTATTACCAGTGATTTCCCAGCCAGGAAATAAATTGGCGCAAGCCTGCAGGCCAAATAGAATTTTTCCCTTTTTTTTAAAAGGAAAGGCCCACTGACTATATTCAATCAATAACAAATGTGTTCTGTGGCCCTGCTGTGTGTCACAGAACTGCAGTGTTATATTAACTGCAGCAGAGCGGTGATTTCCCAGGCAGGAAATAAATTGGCGCAAGCCTGCTGTTAAACTTAGCTGGCTGCGTATGATTTTTGTACGTTCTCCACCCACCACACACGTACCCAGAACGCTGAGGACTGTCAGAGGCAGGCCAAATAGAATGTTTCCCTTTTTTTTTTAAAGGGAAGGCCCACTGACTATATTCAATCAATAATATATGTCCTCTGGCCCTGCCTACACAATTCTGTCCCTGTAGTATTACTGCAGGGCGCAATGCTCTGCACAGCCGATTTTGAAAAAAAAATAAATGTGCAACACTGCTAACAGCAGCCTGCACAGTACTGCACACGGTTAAATGTGGCCCTAAGAAGGACCGTTGGGGTTCTTGAAGCCTACACTCACTCCTAACACTCTCCCTGCCTAACCACCACTTCTGTCCCTGGACTATTACTGCAGGGCGCAATGCTCTGCAGACAGCCGATTTTGAAAAAAAAAAAATTGTGCAACACTGCTAACAGCAGCCTCCACAGTACTGCACACGGATAGATGTGGCCCTGAGAAGGACAGTTGGGGTTCTTGAAGCCTACACTCACTCCTAACACTCTCCCTACAGCAGCTCCAACGCAACAGCACTTTCCCTCAGCTAACTCACAAGGCATCTGAGGCGAGCCGCGGGAGGGGCCGATTTTTATACTCGGGTGACATCTGATCTCCCCAGCCACTCACAGCAGGGGGGTGGTATAGGGCTTGAACGTCACAGGGGGAAGTTGTAATGCCTTCCCTGTCTTTCAATTGGCCAGAAAATCGCGCTAACGTCTCAGAGAGGAAAGTGAAAGTAACCCGAACATCGCGTGGTGCTCGTTACGAGTAACGAGCATCCTGAACACCCTAATATTCGCCCGAGCATCAAGCTCGGACGAGTACGTTTGCTCATCTCTATTTATAATTCATTTTTGACTAAATTTTAAGGAAATAATTGGAAAGTGAACTTATGTTATTAATTTGAGTAGTACTGTAGGTTTTCATGTATTTAAAGAGAACAATCCCAAAGCAAGATAGCTTAGAAGACAGTTAAAGTTGTAGTCTAAGGGCCCTTTTATGCGGGATGACTGTCCGGCACAAAAGCGCCTGACAGTTATCCGGGTGATAATCGCTCTTGTGCTTTTACACAGGAGTGATCTTCGCTCAGTGAATAGAGATGTTGTGGTCTGGGGATCTTTCCAACCCGCAAGCCGATCGGCATTTGATTTTTATGCCTGCTCGATCTGAACAACAGACAAATTATCGTCATTCAGATCATGCGGGCATTTACGCTGAACGATTATGGTTCAATGTAAAAGGACTCTAACGCTACTTGTAAAATTAAGTTTCTGTAATCTAATAAGAAAGAATACTTAACAACGTCTTGTTATATATCTTGCCCTCAAACCCACACTACAAGCCCCAATTCTTAGTAGTATAAATTGACAGTATAGGTTGACAGTATTCTCAGGGACCACAGACATATGAACACACTGGTACAACGGTATGCTAAAGTTGTATGGTAAACATAGTAACATAGTATGTTAGGCTGAAATAAGACAATGTCCATCTAGTTCAGCTTGTTTCCACACCTCCCCCCTTGTTGATCCAGAGGAAGGCAAAAAACCCAATAAGGTAGAAGCCAATTTAGCCCATTCAGGGGAAAACATTCCTTCCCAACTCTATAATGGCAGTCAAAATAATCCCTGGAGCAATGTTTGGTGTCTTATTTTACACAACATGGCAGTATTTTGGGGGTACTATGATATAATAGTATCCTTATTTGAAAAAGTTTACTTTTTTATGTTCCTGTGAACTCTGTAACAGGGCCAGCAAAGGTGCAGGACATTGCATACGGCATACGGATTGTGGTCTGCCAGTTATAGTGGTTTATATACTGCTAAGACCTATTCAACACTTTGTTAATTTTAGTCTTGGATTTCTTTACAGCACTAAAGTTTGTGACCCCTCTGCACTGCAGTATTGTATGAGCAGTATATGTTGCCATTGCTTGAGTGCTGAATATCAGTGTAGTATCAGGACTCATATGGCAGACAGGACTTTGAGGTAAGGCTGCTGCTTCACTGGCTTACAGCCTGAGAAAAGTCTGATATGAGGAGTAAGAGGAAATGGATGATGTCTTGGGACACATAAAGAAGAATTATTGATATGTCTCATATTTTAAATACAATATGAAGCAGGATGGGATCACAGCAGAGGACAGACAGAGAGGAACTGAAGAGTGTTTTTGCATTGTTTCGTTTTATTTTATGGTCAATTTTTTAGACTCAGTGTTTTATTAACCCTTTCCAATCCACTGTCTGACCTATGAAGACATTATGATTTAAAGCTATACAGCTCTGATGTTGGAAGACGGCCGTCGGAGTTCTCTTACTGTGTATTGCCAGCCTCTCTGCTGTCGGAGCCTATCCAACATGTCACCTCATGCAGTACTGGCTTTAGCCAGCATATAGCACTGTTGTATAATGGCAGAAAAAGAGTAAGCCCCCTAGGAAAACCGGGACACAAATCGGATTGGAAAGGGTTAAGTCATTACATACAGTACGTTTATGCAAATGTATATGTATGTGAAACATAGTCTAATGATGGCAGTGGCTTTCCTACTTAAGCAGCTATATTTTATGTGGTCAATGTCCTTCTAATCAGTCCTGGCAATGGGAAGGTCCAGTCTGCCATGGCCACAACAGTGAGGCACACATGTGGCTTTGTTCCCAATGGGTGACATTAGCAAAGTTAATAAACAGATGCTTTTTCCTCCATCAGGAGTTTATTGTATCTGCTACAGCCCGAGAGAGTAGTATAAAGCAGACCTGAAACCTGAGAGGACTCGTAAGAAGCCAAAGGGTGGCAGTTGGCCACAAAAGAAAGCGGGTTGTGTGGCCATTGGTGGGAAGAGGACCGAAGCCTCCCTGCAGAGGATAATCTATATATATAAAATTGAATGTATGCGTGTATGTCTGTCTGTGTGTTTGTCCTTTATGCGCTACTACACCATTCATCCGATAGCCATGAAACTTTGGGAAGTTGTTGAGTACACTCCTGGGAAGATTATAGGCATAGTACAAATATCCTACGATAAATGGCGCGCGTGCGAGCGTCGTCAACAGTTGTGCCCCCCCCCCCAAGTAGATCGTTTGATTTCCATCACTGCCACTAATTCTCTCACTTCGCGATGTCATAGAAACTTGAAATTTGGCACGGGCATTGATTATGTCATAAATAGGAAAAGGTAATGAGTCCCAACCCAATTATTCAATTCTAAGCGCCAAAGAATTAGCGTCCACATTTTACGTACGGAATCTAATTCTCTCACTTCCCAATGTCATAGAAACTTGAAATTTGGCACGAGCATTGATTATGTCATAAATAGGAAAAGGTAATGAGTCCCAACCCAATTATTCAATTCTAAGCGCCAAAGAATTAGCGTCCACATTTTACGTACGGAATCTAATTTTCTCGCTTCCCAATGTCATAGAAACTTGAAATTTGGCACAAGCATTGATTATGTCATAAATAGGAAACGCTAAAGGGTCCCAACTTGATTATTTAATTCTAAGCGCCAAAGAATTAGCGTCCAAATTTTACGTACGGAATGTAATTTTCTCACATAGAAACTTGAAATTTGGCACGGGCATTGAATATGTCATAAATAGGAAAAGCTAATAGGTCCCAACTCGATTATTCAATTCTATGCGCAAAAGAATTAGCGTCCAAATTTTACGTACGGAATCTAATTTTCCCACATAGAAACATGAAATTTGGCACGGGCATTGAATATGTCATAAATAGGAAAAGCTAATGGGTCCCAACTCCATTATTCAATTCTATGCGCAAAAGAATTAGCGTCCAAATTTTACGTACGGAATGTCATTTTCTCACATAGAAACTTGAAATTTGGCACGGGCATTGATTATGTCATAAATAGGAAAAGTTAATGGGTCCCAAGTCGATTATTCAATTCTATGCGCAAAAGAATTAGCGTCCAAATTTTACGTACGGAATGTCATTTTCTCACATAGAAACTTGAAATTTGGCACGGGCATTGATTATGTCATAAATAGGAAAAGTTAATGGGTCCCAAGTCGATTATTCAATTCTATGCGCAAAAGAATTAGCGTCCAAATTTTACGTACGGAATGTCATTTTCTCACATAGAAACTTGAAATTTGGCACGGGCATTGATTATGTCATAAATAGGAAAAGTTAATGGGTCCCAAGTCGATTATTCAATTCTATGCGCAAAAGAATTAGCGTCCAAATTTTACGTACGGAATGTAATTTTCTCACTTCCTGATATATATAAATGAATGTCTGTCTGTCTGTCTGTCCTTTATGCATTACTACACCATTCATCCAATTGCCATGAGACTTTGGGAAGTTGCTGATTACACTCCTGGGAAGATTATAGGAATAGTACAACTATCCTACGATAGGTGGCGCGCGTGCGAGCGTCGTCGACAGTTATGCCCCCCAGACAAAGATCGTTTGATTTCCATCTCAAGCACGAAAGCAAAAGGCATTACGAGCAACAGGATGAGTGTTCAACCAGAAAATGATGCATCCGCCGAACGTTTCGCAAGACAATTGCTGGATATTGAGAATGCTGAGGTAACATGAAAGCTGTGCTGTGATTGGTTGCTATTTCTTATACTGCTGAGGTTGCATGAAAGCTGCGCTGTGATTGGTGGCTACTTCTTATACTACTGAGGTTGCATGAAAGCTGTGCTGCAATTCGTTGTTATATATTATACCACTGAGGTAACATGAAAGCTGCGCTGTGATTGGTTGTTATATATTATACCACTGAGGTAACATGAAAGCTGTGCTGTGATTGGTTGCTATATATAATACCGCAGAGGTAACATGAAAGCAGCACTGTGATTGGTTGCTATTTTTTATATTGCTGAGGCAGAATAAAAGTTGCGCTGTGATTGGTTGTTATTTCTCTTACTGCTGAGGTAACATGAAAGCTGCGCTGTGATTGGTTGTTATATTTTATACTGCTAAGGTAACATGAAAGCTGCGCTGTGATTGTTTCTTATATATTATACCACTGAGGTAACATGAAAGCTGCGCTGTGATTGGTTGTTATCTAGTTATATAAAAACGAATGAATGTATGTCTGTCTGTCTTCGCAGCAACGCGCGACGGGTAAGCTAGTCTATATATATAAAATAGGATGTATTTATATATGTATGTATGTGCCACCATAACTCATGAACGCCTGGAGCAATTTTAACCAAACTTGGTACATATATAACTCATCCTATGGGACAAATTTGGTGGAGATAGGACAGCCCCACTATCCCTGGGGGAGAGGGGGAATGCCAAAATTGCACTTGAGCAGATGGTTTTTATTTCACAGTCTTATCTAACACAGACAACCTCCTCCTCATCATACACTGATCTATTACACAGACGACCTCCTCAAATACTAATATATTACACAGACCTCCTGCTCCTCAGATAATAATATCTTACACAGACTCCTCTGCTCCAACTACCACACAGCTTCCCACCAGCACTAAGCCACTATGTACCACACAGAAATGAGCCCAGCACGCACTCTTATAAAAGCTGTCCAAAAGAAAATCTGTTTTGCCCATAGCAACCAATCACAGCACAGCTTTCATTTTACCTCAGCAGTATAACAAGTAAAACCTGAGCTGTGATTGGTTGCTATTGGCAACAAAAATTACAAGGGAAGTTGGTGAGTTTTTGATTTTAATTACGCCAGTATTACACAGACCTCCTGCTCCTCAAATAATAATATCTTACACAGACAACTTCCTCCACCTCAAATACTAATATTACACAGACGACCTCCTCTTCATATACTAATATATTACACAGATGACCTCCTCCTTATGCAGTAAGATATTACATAGACGACCTCCTCCTCCTGTACTAATATATTATACAGACGACCTCCTCCTCATGCAGTAAGATATTACACAGACGACCTCCTGCTCATATACCAATATATTACACAGACGACCTCCTCTTTATGCAGTAAGATATTACATAGACGACCTCCTCCTCATATACTAATATATTATACAGACAATCTCCTCCTCATGCAGTAAGATATTACATTGACGACCTCCTCCTCATATACTAATATATTACACAGGCGACCGCCTCCTCATGCAGTAAGATATTATACAGATGACCTCCTCCTCATTTACTAATATATTATATAGACGACCTCCTCCTCATATACCAATATATTACACAGACGACCTCCTCCTCATATACTAATATATTATACAGACGTCCTCCTCCTCATGCAGTAAGATATTACACAGACGACCTCCTCCTCATGTACTAATATATTACACAGACAACCTCCTCCTTATGCAGTAATATATTACATAGACGACCTCCTCCTCATATACTAATATATTATACAGATGACCTCCTCCTCATGCAGTAAGATATTACACAGACGACCTCCTGCTCAAATACCAATATATTACGCAGACGACCTCCTCCTTATGCAGTTAGATATTACATAGACGACCTCATCCTCATATACTAATATATTATACAGACGACCTCCTCCTCATGCAGTAAGATATTACATAGACGACCTCCTCCTCATTTACTAATATATTACACAGGCGACCTCCTCCTCATGCAGTAAGATATTATACAGACGACCTCCTCCTCATTTACTAATATATTATACAGACGACCTCCTCCTCATATACCAATATATTACACAGACGATCTCCTCCTCATCTACTAATATATTATACAGACGTCCTCCTCCTCATGCAGTAAGATATTACACAGACGACCTCCTCCTCATATACTAATGTATTATACAGATGACCTCCTCCTCATGCAGTAAGATATTATACAGACGACCTCCTCCTCATATGCTAATATATTATACAGACGACCTGCTCCTCATATACCAATATATTACACAGACGATCTCCTCCTCATATACTAATATATTATACAGACGACCTCCTCCTCATGCAGTAAGATATTACACAGACGACCTCCTCCTCATATACTAATATATTACACAGGCGACCCCCTCCTGATATACTAATATATCATACAGACGACCTCCTCCTCATATATCAATATATTACACAGACAACCTCCTCCTTATGCAGTAAGATATTACACAGACGACCTCCACCTCATATACTAATATATTACACAGATGACCTCCTCCTCATATACTAATATATTACATATATGACCTTCTCCTCAAATAACAATATATTACACAGACGACCTCCTCCTCATGCAGTAAGATATTACACAGATGACCTCTTCTTCCTCTTATACTAATATATTTAATCAGTACACACATATATATCAGGCACATGAACTGGGATTCTGTTCTTGGCCCCTTTAATACACCCATGTACTAGCGATATTTAAATTTAGAGTCTTCTTCCTGTTGATACTATAGCCATTAAATATATCCATTGAATTACTAAAAATACAATTAATATATAGTGTTTCCTGGTCTAACATCATTACACTGCTTGATAGAAATGGACTTTACATTCTATAGTTGAGCCAAGAAAAAAAAATGCATTCACTTTTCAAAACTTACAAGAGGAGAGCAATGCGGAGGAAAACCCAGCAGTCTTTCCTTGGATATACAGTAGCAATCTTATTTTTTAATTAGTTAAATTGAGCCTCTGCATTTATCTAATTAAAATCTATAAATTAGTCATGCTGGAATGCTGTGCTATATAGCAATGTAATAGAGAAAGACACTGGGTCATTAGTAGCTGATGAGGTTACTGAATGACTGACGCTGTGGAAATATTATACAACTCAATCTATATCTCTTCTATTGAATGATAAACGAGAATATATTTCTGCTGTTAGGAAATCAGAATAGGTTAATTGGCTCAGATATGCTTTTAATCGCTCTTATGTGTATATTACAAAGAAATAAATGATGATAGGTCCGCTGAGGATTTGTCTTTTCTCCACACATACCGCTTGTGAGGGAGCTGGAAATGTTCACATCAGTAGGGGGCATGTTGTTTTAACTGACTGAGCATTAACTTGAAACAAATGACTAATAAAATCTTATAAGGAAAATTAAGAAATTTGGTTAAGGTCTTACTGAGAATCCTGGAGGATGCATTATCCTATAAAGCAAATTCTCATTCTTCAAACACTTGTCAGGGAAAAGTGCCTCTTGAGAAATAACGCAGTATTTCTTTTCATGTATATCTGTTGCTAGAAAACGTTACACTGGTTATTTCTGCCTGGCTCACTTAGGCTACATTCACAAGGGCGCGAAACGTGCACAAGTTTTGTGCGTTGCGAGACGCAAAAAACTCACACGCATATGAACTTTAAAAATCGCTGCATGTCCTATTTTTTGTGGCCCTCCGAACGCATTGCCCATTGTTTTCAAACATATCGCATGCCGTGTTAAGTGTGCACACGAGTGCAATGTGTTGTGTTTCCTATTGAAGTGAATGGGAAATACTTCTGATACTTTGATGCACTTAAAACAAGCGCCAGAGAATCACAATTTCCCAAAAGGGATGCGAGGCATTTTTGCATGAAAAATGCCTTGCATCTGCAGGTAAAGCACATGTTAACAAGCTCGATATTGGGCCAAGTTTCTTGGTCCGATATCGCACTCACCCATGTGAATGTAGACTTGCTGTATATACTCAAATATAAGCCAAGTTTTTCAGCAGAAAAAAATGTGCGGAAAAAGCCCCCCTCAGCTTATACTCGAGTGAGGTAAAAAAACCCACAATACTCACCTGATAGCCAATGTCTGTGTCCCCGGCGCGATGCTCTCCCCGGTGGTGCGGCAAGCTGCTTCAGACTTCTACTCACTGTCATCTCCCTAGCTTGGTTTTGAATTCCCCCATCGCTGTGTAACTAAGCGCTGTGATTGGATCGAGCGCCAGCCAATTACAGCCAGCGCTCGATAATTCACAGCCATTCAGTGAATGAGATCACTAAATAGCTGTGATTGGTTTATCGAGCGACGGCTGTGATTGGCTGGTGCTCGATCCAATCACACCACGTAGTTACACAGCGCTGATGGCGGGGGAATTCAAAATCAAGCAGTGAGTTGACAGTGGGGAGAAGTACCTAATATATAGCTAGGCTTATACTCGAGTCAATAAGTTCTACCAGTTTTTTGTGGTAAAATTTATTGACTCGTTTTATACTCGGGTTGGCTAATATATGATAATCTACTGTGGCATATTTGACCAATTAAGGGGCCAAAGTTCAGGAAAGTAGTAGCTAGAGAAGGATGCTGTCTTTGTTTGGAGCGGGCTGATTATGCTCCACTTCAGAGGGCTTGTTAAGAAAAAGTATGAGACTCTGAGTTGTGGCTTCCATTCTGGAGGAGAAACAGATTCCAGACTGTAGAGTGAGACAGGCTGTGAAAAAAGGCCTGTGGGAGCCATACGGCAGGAGTATGGCTGCAGTGCCGTATGAGAGGGTAAAGGGACTGATCCTGTGCATTACTTTTAGTGTTTGCAGTTATGGGCACTAGGCCTTGTCATGAACCAAGGGATGGCGAGGCAGGACTCAGAATATGATGCAGCAGAAGGAATAAATAATCAAAATTGTTTATTGAAAACACAGAGATTAAAGTAAACAATTGAATTTTCACTTTTGATTGTCTAAATGCAATAAACTATTAACTATGATGTAGTAATACTTCCTGAGCAATATTCATAAGGCCACTCTAACACATGAACTTTTTACCACGATCGCTACAGCATTTTAAACGCCTCACTAATTGCAGTACAACACTGTCGAGCGCTGTCTGCCATATTTTGGTGCATTTTGGTGCTCTTTAATAAACCTCATCACCCATCAAAATTATGGAGTGTGTTAAAAAACTGTTGAATGCAGTAACCTACGTACGAAAGCACAGATAAAAATTGCGTCAAAACGCCACAATGAAAATTGCCATGCTTTACTGACGCTGTGTGTGACAGTGGCCTTAGACTTTGCTAATATCAGTATAGTCTCACAGAAAACCACATTACAGAACATAAAACACAGTTTCTCTTTTGACTGAGGCTTATACACCTCTACAACCATCTTTCTATCTCACCCAGTGACGTTTCTTAGTCTCGAAATAAGAATGATCTCCCTAACATAATCTGTAGATTCTGTAGCAGGCCTGCTGACTATTTGCTAACTCTCTCTCTCTGCAGATATATAGTCCTTGTCAGAGGCCAGCTTCACTTACAGTTCTTTGTGCTGAACATCTCAGCTTCACCTAGGAAAAGTGAGTCCACTGCTTTATCTGGAGATGGAAGTGTTACTCCCTCTGCCTCTTTCCATTAACGTTGTGCCCTTACCAGCTCAAGACTAACTGCATTTCTGTGTTTCAAGGTCCCAGGCACACAAATACCAGCTTCTCAATCCTTGGACCTGCACTAGCTCAGCTCACTGCTTAGCAATATTTGCCTTTCAACATCAACCAGTCAGCCAATGTTCAATAAGCATGCTCAGTTCTGTTGCACCAAATTTTTGGAGCACACTATGATTTTGATGCAATTTCTGGCACATCTTTTCTATTATACCTCTATGACCACAGTATACATTAGTGTGACTCCTGACATACAAGAATAATAATTGTGTTAGTGAGTGGTCAGACAGCCAGCATTAATATTTTTTGTCATAGAATCGTAGAGTTGGAAGGGACCTCCAGGGTCATCTGGTCCAACCCCCTGCACAGTGCAGGATTCACTAAGTCATTCCAGACAGATATCTGTCCAGCCTCTGTTTGAACACTTCCATTGAAGGAGAACTCACCACCTCCCATGGTAACCTGTTCCGCTCACTGATCACCCTCACTGTCAGAAAGTTTTTTCTAATATCTAATTTGTGTCTCCTCCCTTTCAGTTTCATCCCATTGCTTCTAGCCTTCCATTGTACAAATGAGAATAGGGGTGATCCCTCTGCACTGTGACAGCCCTTCAGATATTTGTAGACAGCTATTAAGTCTCCTCTCAGCCTTTTTCTTTTGCAAGCTGGGGTGCCCAGAACTGGATACAGTATTCCAGATGAGGTCTGACTAAGGAACAGTACAGGGGGATAATTACCTCACGTGATCTAGACTCTATGCTTCTCTTAATACATCCCAAAATTGTGTTTACCTTTTTGGCTACTGCATCACATTGTTGACTCATGTTCAGTTTATGATCTATTAGTATACCCAAGTCTTTTTCACATGTGCTGCTGCTTAGCCAAATTCCTCCCATTCTGTATGTGCTTTTTTCATTTTTCCTCCCCAGATATAGGACTTTGCATTTCTCCTTGTTAAATACCATTCTGTTAGTCCACTGTTCAAGCTTTTCTAGATCTTTTCGAATACTCTCCCCTCCCTAGTGTTAGCTATACCTCCTAGCTTTGTGTCATCGGCAAATTTGATCAGTTTCCCATCAATTCCCTCCTCCAGATCATTTATAAAAATGTTGAACACTGGGCCTAGGACAGAGCCTAGTGGTACCCCACTTGATACATTCTTCCACTTAGATGTGCAGCCATTTATGACCACTCTTTGAGTACAATCACTTATTCAGTTGTAAATCCACCTAACAGTTGCCTTGTCAATCCCATATTTGGTCATTTTTTTCAAGTATGGTAGGAGATACTAAAGTCAAGATATACTATATCCACTGTATTTCCCTGATCAACCCAGTCGGTGATTCTGTGATAGAAGGAAATTAGATTCATCTGGCATGAGTTGTTTGTTAGAAACCCATGCTGGCTCTGGTTAATTACTGCATTCTAATCCAAGTACTTACTTACATGCCATTTAATAATTTGTTCAAAGATCTTTCCCAGTATAGAAGTCAGGCTCACAGGCCTGTAGTTTCTTGGTTCCACCTTCTTCCCTTTTTGGAAGATAGGGACAGCATTTGCCCTTTTCAAATCCTCTGGGACTTCTCCTGTTCTCCAGGAATTTTCAAAGATTATCACGAGTGGTTCAGCAATTACCTCTGCACGCTTTCTTTAGTATCTTAGGATGTAATTCATCTGGATCTTGAGACTTGAATTCATTTAAGTTAGCTATATGTTTCCTCACCATTTCTCTGCGTATAGATAGCCTGCATTATTTTATTCCCCCAATAGCACAGGGAAAATCAGTTGATGTTCCATCTACTTTCTGAGAGAAAACAGATATAAAATAGGAATTTAAAAGTTCAGCCTTCTCAACATCATTCTTAACCAATTCACCATTTTCATCTTGTAAGCATCCAATAGCATCTTTGAGTTTTCTTCTGCTTTTGACATACCCCCAATGTTATTGCTTTCGGCCTTTGTTCCAAGCCTCAATTCATTATTAGCTTTAGCTTTTCTGACACTTGCCCTACAGATTCTGCAGACCCCATTATAGTCTTCTTTAGATATTTCCCCCTCTTTCCATTTGGTAAACATATTTTTTTTTCCTTTTTAACATGTGTGCAAGTTCTGTGTTCATCCATCCTGGTCTCCTTAGATGCTTCCCATTCTTCCTTCTTTTAGGGATTGTTAATTATTGTGCTTTGAGAATCTCATTTTGCAATATTGCCTAACTTTCTTGGAACATTTCTGTCCTTAAGAACATCCAGCTATTGGATTCTTCCTACTCTCTTTCTAAGTTCATTAAAATCTGCCTTTCTGAAATCCAACCTTGAGGTCTGAGTTTTCTCAGGTCTTCCTCCCCTTTTTATCCAAAATTCAAGGATAGCGTGATCACTGCTTCCTAAGGTCCCAACTACCCTTACTTCCTCAACCATTTCCTCCCTGTTCGTAAGAATTAGGTCCAAGATAGCAGATCCCCTTGTTTTCTCTTCGACCTTTTTGAAGATAAAGTTGCCACAAAGTAGATAAGAATTTGTTGGATCCATTACTTTTACCTGAAAGAGATTCCCAACAAATGTCTGGATAGTTAAAATCTCCCATAATCACTATGTCATGCTTTTTTGAGAGCTTGGCCAGCTGATTCAGAAAGAGTTCATCAATATCTTCTGCTTGTCCAGGTGGCCTGTAGTAAATGCCTACAATGGTGTCCTTTCTGTTGTTCTCTCCTTGTATTCTTACCCAAACAGGTTCTACAGAACTCCCATGCTCTGAAGCTTGAAGCTCTGTGGAGATTAATGTTTTCCTAACATACAACGCAATACCTCCTCCCTTTTTTTTGGTCTGTTTCTTATAAATAAGTTGTATCCCACAAGCCTTGTATTCCAATCATGTGTATAATTCCACCAAATTTCCATGATGCCTATGACATCATATTTCTCTTTCTGTGTTTGGAGCTCCAATTCTCCTTATTTGTTTCCCATGCTCTGTGCATTTGTGTAAAAACATTTTAGTTTGTGATCGGTGTCTCTTTCTTCTCTACTTTCCTTTTGAATTTTTTTTTTGTTCTTTCTTTCCACTTCTAATAGCGAGGTTCTCAAATGTATTAATTAGCTGTATATTTTTACCTGGCCTTTCACTTCCCTTCCCATATTGTTCTAGTTTAAAGCTCTCCTAATGAGTGAAGCAAGTGGCCCCCGAAATATATGCTTACCTGTTTTTATAAGGTGTAACCTGTCTCTAGCAAGCAGTCCATCATATAGGTTATTCACTCCATGGTCTAGGAATCCAAATCTTTGCTCACGGCACCATCGACAAAGCCAGTTGTACACCTCTAGAATCCTGTTCCATCTTTTTATTCCATGACCATCCACTGGGAGGATGGATGAGAAGACCACGTGTGCGCCTAGTTCCTTCACCTTCTTTTTGAGGTCTTCAAACTCTGCAGATAGTTGCAAGGTCCTCTTTTTCAGTGTCACTTGTCCCTACATGTATTAGTAGGAATGGGTGATGTTCTGTAGGACTGAAGAGTCTTGACAGCCTATCAGACACATCTTTGATTTGTGCACCTGGAAGACAGCACATCTCTCGTGAGGTGTTAGGTCTGCAGACAGCGGCCTCTGTTCCTCTCAATAGTGAATCCCCCACAACCCACCACTCTCCTTTTCTGCTTCACAGCAGCACTTTGTTTTCTCCATTCAAGAGGACTCTGTGTGCTTATGTGGGTATAGTCATTTCTTGCTGTATCTCTTTCTCCTCTGCTCTATTCTTTGTGGGTGTAGTCATTTCTTGCTATACCTCTTTCTCCTCTGCTCAGGAACCAGTACCAGACCCCCCTGCGTGAGAACCAGGTATGCGTTCAAGAACAGTATGGGTGCTGGCTGACTCCTGATCCTCCTGCTTCTTTGGGTCACATGCTTCCATTCCTCTGTTTCTGCAGGTACACTGGACATTTCTTTCCATCAACATTTTGAAGACTTTCTTCTGCACTGTCAAGGAAATCCTCACCTTCCTTAATGAGTTTCAATGTAGTTATTCTCTCCTGAAGACTATGCACCTTTTCCTCCAGTAGAGACACAAGCTTGCATTTCTGGCAGGTGAAGTTTGGCTTTTCCTCTGGTAAGTCTGTAAACATATAGCATACATTGCAGCTCACCAGATGGATCCTCTCTTTTCCCATATTGTCAGTTGATGTTCACTTCCAAACTTCTAAAAGTCAACAATTTTAGTGAAGATACATAACCTACAAGACACTACTAAGCGTACAACTTTGAGTGCCGCCAGGCGCGCGGTCTGGCGATGTCCTCTGAGCAGCTAGACCCGACTTATCCTTGCAATCTTCCTGCTTACAGTGACTCTTCGCTCTTCCCAGAATGCACAGGGAACCAATCTCTGGTTCATTTATTTGATAATAAAGATCATAGATGCTTAAAATGATTTGTCAATGTGAACTTATGACACACACTATGGCTAACCACACACTCATTTGGCCAACTGCTATCTTTCCTGACACCCCTATAAACATCCATGTTCGACTTGGCTGTGTAGCATCTGTTTTATGGGAAGAAAGCTGCTGTCAGAATCACTAATCAGTCAAGAATCTCAGACATTATCAGCTACTTGAACGTCAAGTTCAATTGACTGTACAAACAAATTTAAAGTGCAAGGTGTTTTATCTTATCAATTACATAAATAAATTGTGTCACCGTGTCTCACTTCAGTGGTGGCATTGGCAGCTATCTATTCTACCTGCCCTTGTCTTTGTCGTGAGTGCAAATTGTACATCAGTCAATATTGGATGCTCGAGATTTAAGGGCCCTCAGGCGGCACTACATTAAAAACAGGCATGATTCTCTAATGCAAATCACTGCATGGGATCAGGAATACTTCCAGAAATCCTTGTCTGTGAACACAGTTTGCTGTGCAATCCACAAATGCAAGTTCAAGCATGCCAAGAAGATTATATATATATATATATATATATATATATATATATATATATATATATATATATATATAAAATCTGGGCCAAAGCCCATTTAAAATGGACTGAGACAAAATGGAAAATTGTTTGATGGTCAGATTAATTAAAATTTGAAATTGTTTTTGGAAACCACACAAGCCATGACCTTGGGACTTAAGAGGAGAGGTACCATGCATCTTGTAATTAGCACACAAATCAAAAGCCTGCGTCTCTGCTCGTAAGAGGTTGCATTAGTGCCTATGCCATGCGCAGATTACACATCTTGAAAGGCACTATCAATGCTGAGCAGTATATAGAGGTTTTAGAACAACATATGCTCCTATCCAGATAATGTCTCTTTCAGGGAGGTCCCTGCATAGTTCAGTAAGACGATGCAAAACCACATATTGCATCCATCACAACAGCATGGCTTTGCAGAAGAAGAGTCCGGGTGTTGAACTTGCCCGCTTACAGTCCAGGCCTTTCAGCAATAGAAAACATTTGGCGTATTATGAAACAAAAATCTGGCAAAGGAGCCCTAGAACTGTTGGGCAGCTAGAATCCTACATCATACAGGAATGGGCCAACAATCTTCTCCCAAAACTCCAGCAATTGGTCTCCTCACTTCCAAGTCGTTTACAAACTGTTGTAAAAAGAGGAGTGGATGCTACAGAGATTGCTCTGTCCCATCTTTTTTTGAGATGTGTTGCTACCATCAAATTCTAAAGTTTTTTTGTTTTTTAAATGAAATGGAAAAATGTCTTACTTTTAGCTTCTGATATGCGATCTATGTTCTGCTGTGAATAAAAAATGGTTAGATAAGATTTCCAAACCATTGCATTCTTTTTTGGAATTGGGGTTGCATAATGGTGTTCTACCATGAACATACTCTGTATCTAACGCTGATGATAAAACTAATTTAATTAATGTACTGTGTAGCTTAATTTTAAATTTTTATGGTTTCCCTATTAAAGAGAAGCTTGACCTTTAACCTCCATTAATGAAGTCTTTGCCCTGTGACTCCCTCTAAGTGCCTAGAATAAAAGCAGCACCTCTCTGAGCACTGTGACCTTTTGCCTTCCAACTCCAAGATCTTTATATATAGTACAAGCTGACCAGGATGTTAGAGCATTGTGACCTGATTTTCACCCACAGTGAGAGAAAGAAGATTGCGCAATAACATACCACAGGCCACAAAGACTTTGCAATAAACCAAATGAGTAATCCTTAGAATCCACTTTATTTTTTGGGGTGTTGTAATATTTATGAGACCTTCTTCACATTAGTACTAGTGAGTTTCACTGAAATCAGGAGGTGGAAATTATTACAGTCATATTTGTAAGTTCACATCACGTTTTCTCTTTTGCCATTCTTCAGACTCTTTAATAAATCTATGCAAGTGTCAATTGTTATACAGCACTCAAAAAGCTTTAAGGTGCTCATGGCAACAGTAAACCATGTTGCAATTTTTATTTGTATCCATTTCACAGAAGATGGTTGAGATTCAACATCTCTGGTGTTGGTAGTGCACTATATCCACCTGAAATGTTAGTTCTAGTCATGACTGACATAGAATTAATGTTAAAAAAAGGAAATAATTGATTTTGGGCTAAGATCTTGCTCAACTAGAAGAGTAAAACATCTTCCTAAAACATCCTTTGAAACTTAAGAAGTCTCTTATAAGTTTGTACCTTTATGGAAAATACCCTGTAATTTTGTATATAGAGTTGTGGGTTTTAACTAAAAGGGCTTTCCCATACAGTAAAATAAGTAAAAGGAATATACTCACCTCTCCCCGATCCTGCTGTGTCCTGTGGTGGTGTTGGGTTCTCCGCGCCTGTGTTTGTTTACAGGTCACAGTCCCGCCCAGTTTACGGGATATCAAAGGTACTGCAGCCAATAACAGAGCTCAGTGATTGATCGAGCGGGGAGAGGTGAGTATATTCCTGTTAGTTATTTTACTGCATGGGAACGCCCTTTTAGTTAAAACCGACAACTCGGACAACCCATTTAACCCTTTGCAATCCAATTTTAGATTCAGGGTTTCCTAGGGGCTTTCTCTTTCTGCCATTGTACAGTGGCGCCATCTGCTGGATAGAGCCCGTACTGCGGTATGGGACATGCTGGAGAGGCCCCCGACAACAGAGTGGCCAGTAATGTACAGTAAGAATACCTTGCCGGACGTCTTCCGACATCGGAGCCGTACAGCCTTCAATCAGAATGTCTTCAGACGTCAGACAGTGGATTGGAAAGGGTTAATTGAGTGGATGGAGCAAGTGCTATGATTATTGACATGCTCATCCCAGGTGCACATGAATATTAACTAAGAGGTTCATGAGGCATTTCTCCAAGGCACTAGAAAATGTTTGTATATTTTACAATAGTCATTAGAAAGGTCAAGCACATTAACTGCAGTGTAAGTAAATGTACAAGATAGGAACACACTATATATAATAGAAAGATACAATGTATTTGCTGTATGCTCCGATATTATAAACAACTGTGATGCATGTAGGTTTTCAGTATTTTAAAGTGAATGACCTTGACTGTTCATGTTAAGGGCACAACAATATTTACATGTGAAAGAAACTTCATCTTCGCTGATAATGTATGTATTTTATTAAAATGTTTTTAAAAATGACGCATTTTCAGCATGTATTGACAGAGGAATTGTGAAAAGAATTCTGGGAAGACAGTGATTGAAGATCTGTTCACCCAAGTTTTGATTTCCGTTATTCTATTCTATTGTTTCATAGTAATATTAAGCATATTAGCAACATTTAATTTTGCATCAGTTCTTGCATAAGTAGACATTTGGCTAATGACAGTACACTGCAATATGGAACTGATCGTAATGCTATTCCCTAAGGGCTAATGCCCACGGACGGATTTCTGCCGCGCCTTAAGCGGCGGAAATCCGCGGCGTTCTTCTGCAGCTATTAGGTTCTATTGAACCTTATAGCTCAATGTTCATGCTGTGGAATTCCACCGCGGAATTCCGCAGCATGAAAGAAACCGCAGCATGCTCTATTTGCCACGGGAACACGAGCGGCTGTCTTCCATTGTAGTCAATGGAAGTCGGCCGTCACGCTTTACTTCTGCTGTAGCACAGCTGAAGTATTGTGTCAATACGCCTCCCCGTCCACCGCCGGCCACGTCATCTTGGCGCTGGCTCGCCAGTAGGAATGCGCAGAGTGGATCCAGAGTGATGAGTATGGGGGTTTTGGGGGCGCTGTGGTGGACTCCGCTGCGATATTCCACTGGCGGAGTCCGTCACGGCCGTGGGCGTCTAAAGCTAGTTGTTTATATTATAGAATTGTCAGATAAAGGGGTGTCTCATAGGAAAAAAGTAAATTTAAGTAACTTCACTTAAAAAGTGTAGCTACTCTACACCTGTTAAAAAGCTGTTTCTATCCCCAGATATTCCAGAACTAGTGTTAGAATAGTACTTCCTGCTGTCTCTATGCAGAGTCACTTCAGTGTTCCACCTGCTCATTTTGGCTTATTTCTCTTTTTCCACTGGAGAGAAGCAAGACTGACTAGAGTCACCAGCTTGGAAGATTTAGTAAGATAGAACGGACACAGAAAGGCTCTTCAATAGAAACAGCAGGTGGCGCTATTCTAACATTAGTCCTGGAATATCAGGGGATAGAAACATTTTTTAAATAAGAGTAAATACAAAAACTGTTTATAATTATGGGCTGGATTTAACTAGAAACAAGTTTTATTTGTGGGATAACCCCTTTAAATGCTTATTCAGCCAACTCCTTCCCATAAAGACGCCAGTCTTGAATGGTTATTTCAGTGGGTGAATAAGGTTCTGGAAGTAGCTCTGTTGTTCTATTACTGCAATCTTGACCCTACTATGTGACCACATCCAGTAGTTGCAGCTTAGTAGAAGCTAACACTTCTCTCTAGTTCTGGGCTCAAAAGTCATACAACAGCTGCTAATTAGCTAATCTAGCCAGACAGATTTCCCAAGAATCCTTGTCATTGTCTCCTCTAAGTACTCTGTGACTCTATGTGACTTTGTGGGCTGTTTTAGGATACCTAAACCAACTTCCTTTTGACCCTTGTTTTAGATTAACCCTCTCTTTGATCATTTGGTGTCTGACCCTGGAGTGCCTGATGTGCTGAGACCTGTAGTTCTTCTCTTCTGTGATGTTACTGTCTATGAGTTTTTCATTCTATCTGATTTCCCAGTACTGGCCCATGGCTTGGTTTTACTCTGTTGACAGTTTGCTGCAATAATCAGCAGCCACTCTAGTGATGCACTCAGGGGATTTGTAGCAGGGAAGGCCAGATTCCTTGTACATGCATTACGGTGAAGACCTGTGGTCCCCAGGATCTGCTAATCAGAGTAGCCAACACAGAGTCTGATTGTTGTAGCTCAATTACTAGACAGGCAATTATCCTGACACTAATAAGACAGATTCTGCTTCCTAGACATCATACCTTGTTGCACAACTTTATTCTACACCAAGATCCACTTGCCTGCTACCACAGTCTGCAGGGTCTGCCATTGGCAGGTGAGAATTACCCATGACATTGTATTCATCTCTCCATGTAAAGGTACTTACAAGAGAAAGCACATGTCTAGTGCACCCAAGATGAACTGCACACTCATCACAATAAGTAATAGAGGGGGAATCAACCCACTCACATAAATTTTTATTAAGAGTACAGGTCACTATACACTATATACAGGGGCATAACTATAGAGGGTGCAGGGGATGTGGTTGCACCCAGGCCAGGAGCCTTAGGGGGGCCATAAAACCTCCCTTCTCCATATAGGGAGCCCAGTACTATGAGTAAAGCATTAATGTTGGGGGCCCTGTTACAAGTTTTGCATCGGGGCCCGGGAGCTTCAAGTTATGCCTCTGACTATATATACTGTATGTGGATTGGTCAGGGATGTCACGTGCTCAGACAGCAACCAGCTGGTGGTGACTGAGCAGAGACTGGATAAACTTTGCTTCCTATGCACTGCCATCTGACAGATTGCAGTTTGTATATAGTGCAGCCTGAATCCATCCCCTTTCCTTTGGCTCTCGGTGCTCATACAGTACTCTGAGAGCCAGGAGACATAGGGAGAAATTGGGCTGTACTGTACCCGCTAGTGCTCTGTGCAATCTGCCCAATGGCAACATGAGAAGGAAGTTTTCCAGTGATCGTCGAAGTGTTGGGGGAATGGGGGGGGGGGGGCACAGAGGGGATCCTATGAGATTGTAGAGATACAGAAGGGTCGTGTTATGATGTAGAGGCACAGAGGGAGCCCTGTTAGGATCTGGGTGCACAAAGGAGGTCTTATAAGAATGTGGGAGGATCAAGGGGACTATAGTATGAGTTGGGAGTGCAGAGGGAAGCTGTATTGGTTTTTGGGGATGCAAAGTGAGTATTATTATTTTGTGGGTGGCACAGGTGAATTATTACTCAATGGGGAGCACAAAGAAAGCATTATTTCTTATAGTGGGCACTATGGGGGGAGACCAAGAGATGCATTGGAGATAGCAACATCATAGGGAGGGTGTGCAAAGACAACTCAAAGTGGACGCCCCCAATCAGAGTCTTCTGAGATCACTGAGGGTAAGTGCACTGTAATGACTATTATTGTATAGAACTGGTATGTATTATTTGGTGACTACATTACAGAGGCATACTAGAACTGAGATGCTGTATCTGAGCCCACCATGTTCCAAATTTGCCATTTAAGAGACCCGGTGATGTAGTGGAAAGTTCCAGACGAACTACAATTGCAGCCATAAAAAAATTTTAATATGAAAGACAAAAATCTGTTTATACGAAAACATAATTTAAATAAGTAATCTTCTGCTAATGCGTTCACTACAATGTTTTTAGACCTGTTAGGAGTTAAAGAGAGGAGTGAACAGATAAACAACATGTGTATATGATGGATTTTAAAGCACATTTGGGAATTTGTACAAACATTTGCAAATTTATGCACATTACCATTACATATTTGATAAATAGCAGGCTTAATGAATTTTTTGTAGCATTTAATAATCTTCAAAGTGCAGTCAAATGATTATTTTTAACATTTTTTATCTTCCAATGTACTGTAAAAACAAGATGTTACAGTTCAAAATCTGGGTTCGTACTATATATGTTCTCCTTGTTAACTGTCAGGTGCCAAGTTGTAATAGAGACTGGTGGCAAAAGCACAGGGATAATGGTCTGAATAAAGCCTAAGAATGTACCTAAACATGTTCCTTCTTCTCATCTATTTTTATTTTCTAATTGTGCACACATTGTAAAAGAAAATCGCTCCCCTAGAAGTTGTCAGAATCAAATGAAACGTATATGTGTGATTGTTACATTGATATAAGTGATTATAAGATCAGAGCAAAAGGATAAGTTATTGCAGAAAGCTGACCACTTGAAGGGAGGCTCTAGTACCCGGTTGTACCGTCTCTAGCTTGGATACAAAATGTGATACAGGCTGGCATGGAGGCTCTAGTACCCTGTTGTACTGGCTCTAACTTGGATACAAGATGTGATACAGGTAGGCATGGAGGCTCTAGTACCCTGTTGTACTGCCTCTAGATTGGATACAAGATGTGATACGGGCAGGCATGGAGGCTCTAGTACCCTGTTGTACTGCCTCTAGATTGGATACAAGATGTGATACGGGCAGGCATGGAGGCTCTAGTACCCTGTTGTACTGCCTATAGCTTGGATACAAGATGTGATACAGGCAGACATGGAGGCTCTAGTACCCTGTTGTACTGCCTCTAGCTTGGATACAAGATGTGATATGGGCGGGCACGGAGGCTCTAGTACCCTGTTGTACTGCCTCTAGCTTGGATACAAGTTGTGATACAGGCGGACATGGAGGATCTAGTACCCTGTTGTTCCACCTCTAGCTTGGATACAAGATGTGATAAAGGCGGGCACGGAGGCATATAGGTTCCTGCTGCATATCTGTCCACATCTGTTTTAACTGAGCCTCTACACCAAGCAAACTGGTAGGCTGTAAAAGTTGGCATCGCAGATGGTCCCATGAATGTTGTATTGGTGATAAATATGGTGAGCAGGCAGGTTTTGGAAGCATAGGATTGTTGTGTGGACATTCCTGTGACCCCCTTTCTATGTGCAGCCGAGTATTATCCTGCAGGGAAATGCCTCTCAGAAGCGGAACACATGTGGCTGCTGTATGTCCTGAACATATCGCTGAGCTGTCATTGTCCCTTGTACCACTACTAGGGGTGACCGACTGTCATATATGATGGCACCCCAGACCATCCCACCAGCAGTGGGGGCAGTGTGCCACTCCCGAACAAAGGCAGGATCGAGGCGCTCACTTCTAAGTCTCTAGACATAAACTCAGTGCCCAAACTAAACTGGATTCGTAACTATAGACAACCAGTTCCATTCCATTGCAGTCCAGTTTCAATGACAAAAACATTTAAACGATTATCCACACGTGTAAACAGATGTCGTTGGAGAGCCAATGACTTGTTCACTAGTTTTACACATTTTCTCATTCCAACAATTAATTGCTTGGTGTAAAAGGATCCTAGCACCCCATCAATTATTAGGTTTGGAGGGATTTTGAGTAGGTGCCTGAGATAAGAATACAGTTTTATGATTGTGAATATAAAGACATTGGATATTATCATTACATTTCAGTTTCAGGGCATTAAGAGCCTTCGGTGTGGATCCAGCCCCTGAAATACCAATTAAAGGGGTTGTACCAAGATTACAAGTTAGCCCCTATCCAAAGTGATAATTATGTGTCAGGTACTGGATGACAATTGAAGAATGTTCACTACAGCACAATTAAATGTGAAGAATTCCAGCTAAGCCTTCTTTCTATACGTAGGACCAGACCTGTACATTTAATAAATGTAGGCTTTTATTAGAAGAGAAAAGGCTAATGTTGTTTAATGAAGTGCAACATCTTGCAGTTCATCTGTTTTATCTGTCATATGCTGACATAGTAAATAATACAAGAAAAATGTTTCTTTTACCGCATTCTAGTTTATTCTCAGCGAATTTGCCCTGGGGATTCTTAAGTGAAATAAACAGCAGCAGCTATGATAACAGAGGTAGCTCTTTATTATTTACATCCACATTTCAGCAATACAGAGCTTGTTTTTTCATATCTTAATGCCTACCTGCTCTGCTGAAATAATGGGGTATAACCTACGTAGCAGAACAGAGTCTAAGCTATCAAATTATTCCTTTCATTTTGTATAGCTGCTTTGCTGAAGGAAGCAAGTTTTCTATCCAGACCTAAGGCAGGGATTTTGTAAAACATATTGTGGTATAATATAAATTGCCTCATCTTATTTTATATGGACATTGCAACAGGAGGCACTTGAAGTCTGATTAAGTTCAAATCACAGGTACATTTTCTATTGAGTACATAGAAAAATATAGGCTCAATTTTTAAAAATTTGTTGAAATTTCAAAATAAAAAAGAATATGCACATGGATGTACAGTTGTGAGAAAAACGAAGTACACCCTCTTTTAATTCTATGGCTTTACATATCAGGACAAAATCTGAGCCCTAGAAAGTCTTAAAATTAGGTAACTACAACTTCAGATGAACAACAACACATGACAAGTTAAATGGTGCGATTATTTAATAAAAACAAAGCCAAAATGCAGAAGCGGTGTGGAAAAAAGAAGTGCACTCTTATTGCTTCTACAGGAATTAAGAGGGTAAGTAGCAGCCAGGTGATGCCCTTGATTAACGGATCATCAGCAAATGTGATCATCTGTATGCAAGCAGATGTTTTGGCAGTTTGCTGGTCTGGAGCATTCAGGTGTGTGTTAACACAATACCAAAGAGAGAAGACATAAGCAATAATCTTAGAGAAGCAATTTTTGATGCCCATCAAACTAGGAAGGGTTATAAAGTGTTTATACTCCTGGTGGTGTCTTGAAGATGGAGAACAATTTAGCCTTATTGGAGAAATGGTCAAAACAATTGAAACTGCAGTATAATGTTTCCAAATGTAAAATAATGTACTTAGGGAGAAGAAATTGTCAGAATAAGTATCAAATTAGCTGTTCTGTGTTATCCAGGACTTTAAAAGAAAAGGTTTTAGGGGTTCTGATTTCTAACAGCCTAAGAATGAGTCCACAGTGCGCTCAGGCAGCAAAGAAAGCAAGTAGGATGCTCGGTTGCATAGCTAGAGGTTTTCCAGTAGAAAGAGGGAGATTGTGATCCCGCTGTATAGAGCTCTGGTGAGATCACATCTGGAACACTGTGTTCAGTTCTGGAGACCTCATCTACACTAAGATATTTACAGAATAGAAGAAGTCCAAACACAAGCTACAAAAATGGGGGAAAGTTTCAAGAACAAAACTTATCAGGAAATACTCAAGAGGATTTTCCCATAATTAAAAATAGATCATATTTTGAAAATTAATTATCTTACCAACAGGCATAGTTTAAACAAAATGCGAACATTTAGGGGTACTCACCACCCCAAATGCCACAATTCTACCTTCGCAAATATTTTGTCGCCTATGGCTAGATCCTGCTGTGGTTCATATACAGCAGAATGCACATGTGTGGAAGAACCAAGTGAGGGGAAACTGAATGTTCTTGGTCAATAGCTCTGTCCCAATAGTGTAAACCTAAACACTGCGTCGTGGCTGCTAATGGACCACAACTCTGAATGGCACTTGGCACTAGCACACATAGTGCATGGTAGAGGTAAGGGCAAGAGTACAGCACATAGCTGCATCTAGTCAGCGTTGGACTGGTCAATGGATCTTCCGAAGAGTAACCACCTCTCACTGGTGGTCTTCAGAGCCTGAGAAAGCTCTGCCCACCTGCACCTAGGCAACTGTCTGCTCTACAAGGCAGCCAGGGAGCTGGGGCATGTGTGATGTAGCACTGGAGAAACAGACTGTATCCCCTCCCTTTCCTTTAATGTTAAAGCTTCAGAGGTCTGTAGTCAGCACTGACAGGAAGGTAGAGTCTGAAGATCCTACCAGGCAGGACAAGGAGTACAAGAGCAATACAAGAGCTACTGTCCACCCCCAGTTGCTGTCCCCTGATCATGGTCCCTTCTGTTGCTCTTTCCTGCCCCCTCCCCCTACCCCTCCCTGCAATCAGCTACAGCATCTGCAGGAAAGGTGTAATGTACTAAATGTACTGTATAATGTCTATATGTCAGTGTGTGTAATGTACACTGTGGGCCCTGGTGATTTGGTTTCGCTGCATCCATTAAAGTCTGATCTATCAATGTAATGCATTATTTACCCTGCATGGTGGAAGTCATGACAGCAAAAAAAAAACAAAAAAACTCTAGAATTACACTTTTTGGGTCACCCAGAGTCCAAAAAATAAAAGTAATAAAAAGCGATCAAAAAGGCATATGTATTTTAAAATGGTATCAATAGAAACTACAGGATGTCCCGTAAAAAATGAGCCCTCACACAGCGACGTCGATGAAAAAATACAAACGTTAGGGCTGTCAGAAATAACGGCAGATAATAATTTTAGGTTTTTCCAAAGATGCTTCACACGGACTACAAAATGATCACTACAAAATGCATGTATGTGAAGCCCATGGTTTCGAATGGGTTCTTTCAGGCTACAAAACATAGCAATGATTTTGTAGCGAGATTTTGTAGCCCGTGTGTAGCCAGTGTTCAGTGACAAGGGGACTCCCCGGGGGGAGTAAAGAATCCCCTGCCATCGCTACTGCCGACTCCATTGAAAGCAGTGGGCTGCTGGCAACCACTGCAGTGATTTTGAGGGAAGAGCTTTAAATATAAGCCCTTCCCTGAAAATCACCCCAGGCTTGTGTAAAAAAATAAAAAAAATATATATACTCAGCTCTCCCCCACTGTCGGGGCAAGAGCATTGCTTTCAATGGAGCCGTTAACAGCAGCATTCACTCGTGTTTTGGCACGTCCGTGGAGGCACAGATTCGTGCACGCAAATGCACGCTTGTCTGAACGTGGACTGAGGCTTTGATGTGAATCTTCAACCATTATAAGGTAAAGAATGTCCATTTAAAGATTAAAAGGACTGCCCAAAATTAATTTCAGGAAATGCAAGTTAACCATTTTATAATAGTCTGTTCTATGGAGATCGGGTTGTTGGAATTACCACAATTCCTGAGATTGGGGAATTAGATTGTGAGGACAGAGAGTGCTAGTCCTATGTAATCAATGGCAAATAAAAATAATTGTTGGATTCTCGCTATCCTACTAACTCAAGTTGCTCTGAAGGATCATCAGTGTCCATTAATAATGATGTAATAATAACTTCATAATATTTATAACAATTACAAATTTAATTTCATGTGGTGGCTCAGTGGTCAGCATTGTTGTCTTGCAGAATTGTGGTCCTGAGTTTGAATAAGGGCAATATCTGCACGAAGATTTGTAGGCTCTGTCTGTTCTTCTGTAAATTAGATATGGAACCCCATTAAAGGGAACGTGTCGCTGAGTTGAAGCTGTCCGAACTACGGGCAGCATGAACCCAGGGCAGATATGCACAGTGCTCCATCTATGTGTTCTTCTGAAAGGCTGCTGCATTTCCGAGTAAACACTCTTTGTTTGTCTGTTTGATTTGGAAACAGAAGGAGGAGCTCTTGTGTCAAAGAGGTGGGATGCACCAGGCTCTCCCCACCCACCGCATGAAGACTGACAGCTTTCTCTCTATATACAGGCAGCTGTCAATCTTTATCCTGCAGGTGGGGAGAACCTGCGCAGCCCAACTCTTTGATTGAGTCAAACAAGCAAACTTCAAAGTGTGTATAATCTTGCAACGTTGCAGCATTTCTGAATGACACATTAATGGGGACACTGTTTATATCTTGATCCTTCGTTTAGGCAGTAGGTACCTGGTGATTCCCTTTTAGGCCAAGTGAGGCCCCCTGCACATGGGCGGAAATTCCGCAGCAGGATTTCCCACAAAATTTCTGACTGTGCCCACTGTCATAGGATAGCATTAGATAATGCAATCCTATGCAGACAGCCTCGATTTGTCCGTGTGAAAAGACGTGCGGAAAACAAATTGTGGCATGTTCTAGTTACTAGTCACTAGTGACAGGCCGGCTCCACTCTGCGCATGCGCTGGCTGGACGGCACCCGGCACATAGTGCAGAGAGAAGACGCTGGGAGCGGGTGAGCCGCAGGGCTGTGCAGGGGCACGGGTCCGCATCCTGCTGCGAGAATTCTCACAGCGGGATCTGACACGGCCGGCTGCAGGCGGCCTGACTTTGACTGGCCTAAAAGGGAATTATTTTATGTATTTGTTTTTAAATTACAGATATGTGTGTTATTTGCTGCTCGTTCAGGGCTCAGTCGAATGTCAAATTTTATTAGAACCAATGCTTTCCAATGAAAGCGGTCATATGTGCGTTTTTTTTATATGCAAATAACATTCACACCTGCAAAACATAGGGCATGTGAGTGCAAATGCACCCAGTCACGATTTTTTTCTACAAGCGATGTGTGATTTTTTTGCCCATGTCTATAATGCGTGAAAAATTTGCTTGTCTGACTGAGCCCTCACAGCAACTTCAGGAAACATGGAATTATTTAGTAACAAATCATTCAGTAATTTGTTACTTGACTACATATTTAATAAATTGAGCATAAAGAGTCTTTGTTTATAAGGGTTCAGTCAGACGAGCGTTTTTTTGTGCACCTATTTGCGGCCCCATTGAAAACATACAGATCCTCTGCCACAGCTGTGACAGCTATGGCAGGGGATTCCTTCATACCAAAGGGACTGTCACAGCGTTCAGTGATGAGGGGACTCCCCATAGGGAAATCTTTACGCGCAGCACAGACCTTCCCGGCGAACAGATGTCCTATCTTTTGCAGGTGCAAGTATTTAGCGCCTGTAAAAGACGAATATGTGAACACATCATAGGAAGTCAATGGTTCTATTAGATGCACTTTTTTTTGCGCACATAGGTGCGTGAAAAAAAAAAACGCTTGTCTGACTTCGCCCTAGGAAAGACATACTGTACACAGAAAACTAAAAAAACATGCACCAAACGAACTAGGGATATCCTAACAAAAATGCACAAAATAGCAGATGTCATCATAAATGGAAAATGAACATATCATTCAGGGCTCAGTCACACGGGGGTTTGTACGCAAAGACCAGCAGCGATCCATGTGTATTTCCGTATGGAAAAACGTCCGCACCTGTCAAAAAAGAACACATGGGAGGCAATGTAGCTGGTCATTCGGATTTTCATCCACACGCAGTTCAGGCGTTCTTCCGCACGGATCAACTCCCGTGTGACTGAGCCCTCAGTATGTATAATGCAATTGTTTACAGAGATCTTGCAATTAGAAAGCAAATATTTCAACTTTAACCATTTTATTTTAAATGTAACTATTAAAGGGGTTGTCCCGCGAAACAAAGTTGGGGTATACACTTCTGTATGGCCATATTAATGCACTTTGTAATGTACATTGTGCATTAATTATGAGCCATACAGAAGTTATTCACTTACCTGTTCCGTTGCTGGCGTCCCCGTCTCCATGGTGCCGTCTAATTTTCAGCGTCTAATCGCCCGATTAGACGCGCTTGCGCAGTCCGGTCTTCTCCGTTTTGAATGGGGCTGCTCGTGCCGGAGAGCTGCTCCTCGTAGCTCCGCCCCGTTACGTGTGCCGATTCCAGCCAATCAGGAGGCTGGAATCGGCAATGGACCGCACAGAAGACCTACGGTCCACCGAGGGTGAAGATCCCGGCGGCCATCTTTGCACGGTAAGTAAGAAGTCACCGGAGCGCGGGGATTCGGGTAAGTACTATCCGTTTTTTTTTTTCAACACATGCATCGGGTTTGTCTCGCGCCGAACGGGGGGGCTATTGAAAAAAAAAAAAAACGTTTCGGCGCGGGACAATCCCTTTAAGCTTGAATTCCACAAATACAGATTTCCATAATTAATTAGTTTTTTATTATTTTTCAAAAAAATATAAATTTTATCCAGATTCTATGCATTAAGCTATGATCTGATATGTGGGAGTTTTGCTAATGCCTGTTAAGACATTCAGTTCTAATTAGTATGAGCTTTACAGTTTAGGAAACTTTAAAAAAAATTACCTCGTAAACACCAGAATATTAGTACATATGAATATAAAGCAACAATAAAGTAAAGCTTTCCTAGTAAAAGGCTTCCAAGATGGCAATCTTGTTTATTGGTTCTTCCAAGTGAAATTAACTTGCCTCTCCTTTATATTTAAGTAGGCTCACAGATTCTCACCGCCAGTTGTTGGACAGGACACCTGGAAAGAGAGAGAGTGCTTCTGAGAAGATGTTGAAATTTTAATTAATTGGAAAATGCCCAAGAATTGAGTTCCCAGAAGTGCTGTAAGATGTTTTCATAAACTCTGCTTGATTTACTACCTTAAATATGGACGATACTTTTGTAACTTACTGCTCACTTTATCATTCTTTGAGGAGGTCTTGGTTTTCCAGCTATTTGACATAACTCTCGAAGGAAGACCAAACACAAGAACTTTGTAGTAGATACTTGACCTCCTGCTATCCAAGGACCTCACTGAAAATGAGATTAGGGAATATTGAATGATGTTCTTCTTCTGTTCCTGAAAACTTGTCTCTACTGTTCTGTGTATGGAGAAATAGGTTGCAGACAAAAAATGATTACAGAAAAGAGCACAAACAATCCAAATCTACACTAAGGGCTCACTTAAACGAACGTATTTGGGCTTCATAATATGTACATATTTTCATACATTTAATACGCATTGCTGAAATCTCATTGATTTACATTGGGCCATTCAAAACGGTATTTTTTACACACGCATTTTACATGCATGAAAAAAAACGCAGTATGTTCTATTTTGGTGCCATACTAGAATACACACCATTAAAGTCTATAAAATGCATAATATATGCATTGCATACATATGTTACATGCATATTTACTGCGAACTGCGTATTAACCATTTCCAATCCACTGTCTGACGACATTCTCATTAAGGGCTGTACAGCTCCGATATCAGAAGACGTCCAGCAGGGTATTCTTACTGTATATTGCCGGCTGCTCTGTTCTTGGGGGGGCCTCTCCAACATGTCCCATACCGCAGTACTAGCTCTAGCCAGCAGATGGTGCCATTGTATAATGGCAGAAAGAGAAAGCCTTCCAAGGAAACCCTGAATCCAAAATTGCAAAGGGTTAATGTTTATTGCCACTGCCATGGGTGCAACCGAGTTTGTCAGTACCCTTCACTGATTAGATTCCTAAAACTGAACTTTTATTGAAAATCAGTTATAGGATATACAGGCTCAAAACACAAAGAAAAATGAAATTTAGACAAATACCACCCATATCTGGATTTCACAGCCTAAAAATTGCTGTAGAAAACCGGATTATTCACTGCAAGGTCATTAGACAGAGCTACATTAATAACTTGTGCACTGCCTACTAGAATACGTTCACCCCTTATCACAGTAGGATGAAAAAATAGAGGACAAAGTTGCAATAAAGTAGAGGACCAGTGTTTTTTCAATAGACACCTGGTCCCTGTATTTCTGCACTCCAAATGATATCATATCTCAAGTGTTGCCTTTTTTGTCAAGAGGGCAACAGAATTCAATGGTGTTTTTCGTCTGCTACCAGCAAGGCACATGAAGGTCTACAATGACCTTTCATCGCACTGTTAAGTAAATTATCAGGGGTAGACTGCTACAGTGTCATCGCGGATTTAGCACTGTTTCAACTGGACTGATAGTTCTGGTACTAGATTCATTTCTAGGTCCACTCTAGACTCCAAGTTGCTGAATCAATTCTCAACCTTACGTACTTCTTAGTTATAGATATCTCAGTCCTAGATTCTAGATACAATTCTTAATTCTAGATTCTTCTAGGTGCTAAATTTCTGATTCCTAGGTTCTAGGTTCAGTTCTTGATTCTAGGTTATTCTAAGTTCTAGATACTATATTCATTTTCTAAGGGAATTCTAGATACTAGATTCCAGATTTCTAGGTTCTATGGACTTAGAACCTAGAAATCTGGAACCTAGAGCCTAGAATGTAGTACAATTAACGGGTGAGAATCCCGCTAGTGAAAACGAAATCACTGAAATCCATTGATATCAGTGGTTTTGTTTTGTTCCGTTATGAGGCCATGATTATCATAGCCACATAAGGGTAAGAAACTATACTCATCTGAATCCGCCCTTATGTGCATGAAGAAAGAAGCGCATAATATGCAGCCAAAGTATGCTTGGATGAGTGAGCCCTAAAAGTACAACGCACAGATGTAGCAAGGTTTAACTTGACACTTAGGGCGGCTTCCCACAAAAATGCACGCGACAGGGCACTTTATTTGTGCCCTGCACGTTGCGCTATCGCGCACGTATCTGCGCATTTTACTGTACTTTTTGCGCTGACTGGGACTGTTCTCATGAACACAGGACAGAGGCGTGCCCTGAGTTAAAAGGCTATGTAGTCTAATTAGTCCCCTGTGTGTTTGATTACCCGCAAAACTGAGGAAAATATAGTGCATTTGTGCGGGCGTCGGGTGAGCACTAGAGATGAGCGGGAGGGAGAGAGGGAGAGAGAGTTCTCCCCTCCGTTCCTCCTTGCTCTCCCCTGCCGCTCTCCGCCCCCCGCCGGCCCCCGAATCTTTAGAGACGAGCGGGGAGATACTCGGCTAAGGCACTACTCGCTCGAGTAATGTGCCTTAGCGAGTATACTCGCTCATCTCTAGTGAGCTCACCTGTAGACTCCTATGGTACCATTGGTGTGCAAATGTGCACTAAGATAGAGCATACTGCTTTTTTTTTAGCACGTGAATTGCACATGAAAAAGCGAGAGTGGGAATGGACCCATTGAAAATAATGGATTCTATCCTTTGCAAATTTCACGGGCAGATTTTGCTCACGCAAATGCAAGTGCAATACACTTGTGTGAAGCCGCCCTTACTGCGTTAAATAAACTGTGGCATAGAACTTTTTTTTGCCTTTTCAGTAGTTTTTCTAAAGCATTGTTCTTTTACGATAATGTGTTCCAGCAAGCATTGGATTACATTTCGCTACATCTATACTACAAAATAAAACATTTTTTCTCCTCTGCACAACTCTATTTAACATGATATACAATTGAAAACCATAAAATACAAGAAAGAAAACATTTAAAGGGGAATCCCTATTTTGGTTTTTCATGGCCAATATGAGTAAACCAGGCCCTCTGTTACCAACTAGAGATGAGCGAACGTACTCGTCTGAGCTTGATACTCGTTCGAGTATTAGCGTGTTCGAGATGCTCGTTACCGGAGACAAGTACCACGCGATGTTCGAGTTACTTTCACTTTCATCTCTGAGACGTTAGCACGCTTTTCTGGCCAATAGAAAGACAGGGAAGGCATTACAACTTCCCCCTGCGACGTTCAAGCCCTATACCACCCCCCTGCAGGGAGTGGCTGGCGAGATCAGGTGTCACCCGAGTATATAAATCGGCCCCTCCCGCGGCTCGCCACAGATGCATTCTGACATAGTTCAGGGAAAGTGCTGCTGGTGCTGGAGCTGCTACAGGGAGAGCGTTTGGAGTTATTTTAGGCTTCAAGAACCCCAACGGTCCTTCTTAGGGCCACATCTAACCGTGTGCAGTAGTGTGGAGGCTGCTTTTTGCAGTGTTGCACTTTTTTTTTTTTTGTATATCAGCCGTGCAGAGCATTGCGCCCTGCAGTAATTTTACATTGTCCAGGGCCAGTAGTGGTGAGGCAAGGACAGAAGACATATTTAGTGCATAAAGGCAGTGGGCCTTTCCAAAAACATTTGGGGAAAAAAATCTATTTGGGCTGCCTGTGACCGTCCTCAGTGTACTGGGTCTCTGCTGGGGGTAGTTGTCCTAATTCATACGCAGATAGCTAAGTGTTACAGCAGGCTTGCGCAAAATTCTTTCCTGCCTCTGTGTTGCCTCTTACATCACCGATATATTCCTGTCCACAAGTGTACTGGGTCTCTGCTGGGGGTAGTTATCCTAATTCATACGCAGCCAGCTAAGTGTTACAGCAGGCTTGCGCAAAATTCTTTCCTGCCTCTGTGTTGCCTCTTACATCACCGCTGTATTCCTGTCCACAAGTGTACTGGGTCTCTGCTGGGGGTAGTTGTCCTAATTCATACGCAGCCAGCTAAGTGTTACAGCAGGCTTGCGCAAAATTCTTTCCTGCCTCTGTGTTGCCTCTTACATCACCGCTGTATTCCTGTCCACAAGTGTACTGGGTCTCTGCTGGGGGTAGTTGTCCTAATTCATACGCAGCCAGCTAAGTGTTACAGCAGGCTTGCGCAAAATTGCTTCCTGCCACTGTGTTGCCTCTTACATCACCGCTGTATTCCTGTCCACAAGTGTACTGGGTCTCTGCTGGGGGTAGTTGTCCTAATTCATACGCAGCCAGATAAGTGTTACCGCAGGCTTGCGCAAAATTCTTTCCTGCCTCTGCTGTGCGTTCCGTAAGCGAAGTCAGCCTCCAACCACAGGCCAATAAGCGGCACATTTAATTACAGTGTTCTGTTTCTGCACTACTGGTAATACAGCATGCTGAGGGTTAGGGGTAGGCCTAGAGGACGCGGGCGAGGACGCGGAGGCCCAAGTCAGGGTATGGGCACAGGCCGAGCCAGTGCGGTGGCCAGGGGTAGAGGCAGGGCCAGACCGAATAATCCACCAACTGTTTCCCAAAGCGCCCCCTCGCGCCATGCCACCCTGCAGAGGCCAATGTGCTCTAAGGTGTGGCAGTTTTTCACAGAGATGCCTGACGACCGACGAACAGTGGTGTGCAACCTTTGTCGCGCCAAGATCAGCTGGGGAGCCACCACCACCAGCATGCGCAGGCATATGATGGCCAAGCACCCCACAAGGTGGGACGAAGGCCATTCACCGCCTCCGGTTTGCACCACTGCCTCTCCCCCTGTGCCCCAACCTGCCACTGAGATCCAACCCCCCTCTGAGGACACAGGCACGAGTGCCTACCGGCCTGCACCCACACCCTCACCTCCGCTGTCCCCAGCCCCATCCACCAATGTCTCTCAGCGCAGCGTCCAGACGCCGCTAGCGCAACTGTTTGAGCGCAAGCGCAAGTACGCCGCCACGCACCCGCACGCTCAAGCGTTAAACGTGCACATAGCCAAATTGATCAGCCTGGAGATGCTGCCATATAGGCTTGTGGAAACGGAGGCTTTCAAAAGCATGATGGCGGCGGTGGCCCTGCGCTACTCGGTTCCCAGTCGCCACTACTTTTCCCGATGTGCCGTCCCAGCCCTGCACGACCACGTCTCCCGCAACATTGTACGCGCCCTCACCAACGCGGTAACTGCCAAGGTCCACTTAACAACGGACACGTGGACACGCACAGGCGGGCAGGGCTACTATATCTCCCTGACTTAGGCTTAGCAAACCAGGTGGGGTCAGTCACCTCATCGTCCAGCTGCTCTTCCTCCGAATCCTCTGTGCGCTCCTCCCTCGGACTTACTCCAATTACTACTACCTGAGTGATAGACAACTGTGTCTCATCGTCATCATCCTCCTCACCCACTGAAAGCTCTTGAGACAGTTGCCGGAAGTCCACAGCCTCATCCCCCGGACCCCGGGAACTTTCCAAAGGTTGGGCATCGGTCGCAACAAACTCCTCCAGTGGGAGAGTATTCAGAACCATTGCTGCCCATTCTGGGTAGGGGCCCGAGAACAGTTCCTGGGAGTCTGCCTGCTCCTCAGAATGTGTCATTGTAATGGAGTGAGGAGGCTGGGAGGAAGGAGGAGCAGCAGCCAGAGGATTCAGAGTTGCAGCAGTGGACGGCGCAGAACTCTGGGTGGTCGATAGATTGCTGGATGCACTTTCTGCCATCCATGACAGGACCTGCTCACACTGCTCATTTTCTAATAAAGGTCTACCGTGTGGACCCATTAATTGTGAGATTAATTTGGGGACGCCAGAAACATGCCTCTCTCGTAATCCCGCAGCAGTCGGCTGCGAAACACCTGGATCAGGAGCTCGGCCTGTGCCCACACCCTGACTTGGGCCTCCGCGTCCTCGCCCGCGTCCACGTCCTCTAGGCCTACCCCTACCCCTCAGCATGGTGTATTACGAGTAGAGCAGAAACAGAACACTGTAATAAACCGTGCCGCTTATTGCCCTGTGGTTGGAGGCTGACTTCGCTTACGGAACGCACAGCAGAGCCAGGAAACACTTTTGCACACGCCTGCAGTGAGACGTAGGTGCGTATGACTGAGATAGTGGAATTCACAGCACAGAAGCAGTCAAGTGGCCAGATGCCACTAGTAGGCCTAAAGTATTTTGCTTCTATTTTTTGAACGGCAGAGCTGAGACAGGAGACAGATACTGTAGGCAGCGTATATATGTATACTGTTTCAATGTGGACAGGATGATGACGGTGATGTAACGGGCACCGCAGAGCCAGGAAACACTTTTGCGCACGCCTGCAGTGAGGCGTAGGTGCGTATGACTGAGCTAGTGGAGTTCACAGCGCAGAAGCAGTCAAGTGGCCAGACGCCACTAGTAGGCCTTAAGTATTTTGCTTCTATTTTTTGAACGGCAGAGCTGAGACAGCAGACAGATACTGTAGGCAGCGTATATATGTATACTGTTTCAATGTGGACAGGATGACGGCGGTGATGTAACGGGCACCGCAGAGCCAGGAAACACTTTTGCGCAAGCCTGCTGTAATGCTTAGCTGCGTATTAATTAGGACTACTACCCCCAGCAGACACGCAGTACACTGAGGACGGTCACAGGCAGCCCAAATATAGTTTTTTTCCCAAAATTTGTTTGAAAAAGCCCACTGCCTATATAGACAGTATATCTCTTTCACCTTTTTCACTGTCCCTGCTTCACCAGTACTGGCCCTGTACTATGTACAATGACTGCAGACTGAGGACGCAATGGTCTGCATGCCTGATATACAAAAAAAAAATAAATGTGCAACACA
This sequence comes from Eleutherodactylus coqui, assembly GCF_035609145.1. Taxonomy (NCBI): domain Eukaryota; kingdom Metazoa; phylum Chordata; class Amphibia; order Anura; family Eleutherodactylidae; genus Eleutherodactylus; species Eleutherodactylus coqui. The sequence goes on along the minus strand of NC_089837.1, from coordinate 120,755,765 downwards.
GCTCCCAGCAGCCTCAACAGTACTGCACACGGTCAGATGTGGCCCTAAGAAGGACCGTTGGGGTTCTTGAAGCCTAAAATAACTCCTAACACTCCCCCTATAGCAGCAGCAGCATCAGCAGCACTGTCCCTGATCTATGTCAGAATGCATCTGTGGCGAGCCGCGGGAGGGGCCGATTTATATACTCGGGTGACACCTGATCTCGCCAGCCACTCCCTGCAGGGGGGTGGTATAGGGCTTGAACGTCGCAGGGGGAAGTTGTAATGCCTTCCCTGTCTTTCTATTGGCCAGAAAAGCGCGCTAACGTCTCAGAGATGAAAGTGAAAGTAACTCGAACATCGCGTGGTGCTCGCCTCGAGTAGCGAGCATCTCGAACACGCTAATACTCGAACGAGTATCAAGCTCGGACGAGTATGTTCGCTCATCTCTACTTAATAAAATTATTTATGAATTATCTAGATTAATTTTGGGGGTCACTGCAACACTTATGTAATGCAAGTAGCACAAGAAAAGTTTCTAAAAAATTACTAAGCATGAATATTACTCTGCTTTTAATGCGTCATACTCATGGCTGTTTTACGAACACTTGTTTGACACATCCACAATATAGTATCCATAGCAGGGGCATAGCTAAAGGCTGGTGGGCCCGGATGCAAAAGTTCAGCTTGCCCCACTCCCATGAAAAAAATAAAAAGTATATATATTAGAGACAACATAATATATATTGGATTCACTGTTATAACACGGCAATCGTAACACACATTGGCAGTCACCATATGACTGTCAGATTGCAGTTCTAAACAGTGACAGTGATTTTAGTGCAGTTACCTCTAATGATCACAATTTAGGTCTCCTCTAATTAGTTGTCAATTTTTATTTTCTTCTCTGCCTAGGACCAGAATGCCATAAAGATCTCTTCCAGCCACGACTCATCTTTCTACATTCTCTCCATTCTGCCACTACCCACACTACCCCTTTCAGTATCTTTTTTTGTGCCACTCAGGCTTCATTCCCACAAGCGTATATCGGACGCCGTTTTCACGACCGGACTTTATTCGCTACCATCTGGGACATAAAAGCTTGTGAGCGGGCGCACAAATCTAACGTTTGTGTGCCCGTTTACATGTCATGGGCCCCGACACATATATGCCGAGGCTGCCATGCCATTGAGCTTTCTCCTTCCCTCCCCCTTGCCAGCTCACCTCTTCTCTCTTCCCCTCCGACTGATTTCAATGGGAGGGGGTGGGATGGCGGCAGAGCTAAACACCGCTCCACCTACTCCCATTGCTGGCTGCAGACAAGGGGAGGGGGCAGGAGCTTAGCTCTGCCCCTTCCCCCTCCAGCCCCCTGTCCGCAGCCAGTAATAAGAGGCGGGGCAGGGGTGCTTATCTCCGCCTCTGTCCCGCCCCCTCCCATTGGAATCAGTCAAGGGGGAGGAGAGAAGAGGAAGGGAGATTAGCAGTCATGCTGCTAAACTCTCTCCCACCTCCCTTCTCTGGCCACTGTCAATGGCTCCCTTGGGAACCCATGCAGCGGCCGTTGTATTCCGGCGCAAAAGAAAGTTCCAGGACTATCGTTTGGGCCCGACGTAAAAATGCCCGGGGCTATATTGGCCGGCTGGGTGCTTTTACGTCACAGGAATACGGCCATGTGATCTAATGCATTGGAATCCAGTGCATCAGATTGTAGCGTATATCGGCCGACCATTAAAACGGCGGGCCAATATACGCTCGTGGGAAAGAGCTCTCAAAGTAATAGTGCATCCATAAAGGTGACTGAGGCCCAAATAGTGCAATTTCTCCCTCCTCAAAGTAACATTGCCCCTTAAGATAACAGAGCCTCTGTACCCTCAAAGTAATAGTGCCCCCTTTAAGGGGTTAACTAGGTGTTAAAAATTGATGGAATATCATCAGGATAGGCCATAAATATGTAATCAGCCAGGTCCGCTGCGGGCCAGCTAATGATTATAGGGCCACTGCGCTTGTGCCAGCAGTCTCTTCAATGTTTACATCATGCTCATACTCAGAACACGGTATTATTAATAGCAGCTGTTCTGAGTCCCACGGGCGTGTCCCACTTACTTCATGATAAGTATTAATTTTAATATTTTGTATTTATCGTTTCTGGTGAATTTCGTCAAAATAATTTTAAAAAGCAATGCCAGAATTGCTATTTTTCATTTGTTTGCCTCCCAAAAATGCAATAAAACACAATAAAAAGTCAAATGTACCCCAAAATAGTAGAAATAAAAACTGCACATAGCTCTGTTGCTAGAAAAAATAAAAATGTTATGGGTCTTAAAATTTGATTCAATTGTTGTTTTTTAAAAATGTGTTTTTATTGTGCAAATGTAGTAAAAAGTATAAAAAGAATTTCTGTGGGGAAGGGGTCCATCTCCAGCCCCCAAAATGTATTAAAAGTTATACAATACATTATATGTACTTCAACTTGTCTCAAAACAGCAAGCCCTCATACCATGTTCATGAGTTATGGATCTTCCAATGTGATGATGAAAATTGCTTGGTCCTTAGTAGAGATGAGCGAGCACCAAAATGCTCGGGTGCTCGTTACTCGGGACGAAATTATCGCACTGCTTGAGGGTTCGTTTCGAATAACGAACCCCATTGAAGTCAATGGGCGACCCGAGCATTTTTGTATATCGCCGATGCTCGCTAAGGTTTTCATTTGTGAAAATCTGGGCAATTCAAGAAAGTGATGGGAACGACACAGCAACGGATAGGGCAGGCGAGGGGCTACATGTTGGGCTGCATCTCAAGTTCCCAGGTCCCACTATTAAGCCACAATAGCGGCAAGAGTGGGCCCCCCCCTCCCAACAATTTTTACTTCTGAAAAGCCCTTATTAGCAATGCATACCTTAGCTAAGCACCACACTACCTCCAACAAAGCACAATCACTGCCTGCATGACACTCCGCTGCCACTTCTCCTGGGTTACATGCTGCCCAACCCCCCCACACGACCCAGTGTCCACAGCGCACACCAAATTGTCCCTGCGCAGCCTTCAGCTGCCCTCATGCCACACGCTGGCCTCATGCCACACCACCCTCATGTCTATTTATAAGTGCGTCTGCCATGAGGAGGAACCGCAGGCACACACTGCAGAGGGTTGGCACGGTTAGGCAGCGACCCTCTTTAAAAGAGGCAGGGCGATAGCCCACAATGCTGTACAGAAGCAATGAGAAATATAATCCTGTGCCACCGCCCTCAGGAGCTGCACACGTGGGCATAGCAATGGGGAACCTATGTGCCACACACTATTCATTCTGTCAAGGTGTCTGCATGCCCCAGTCAGACCGCGTTTTTTTATAAATAGTCACAGGCAGGTACAACTGGGAATCCCCAACTCCGCAATGGGAATTCCGTGTGCACCCACAGCATGGGTGGCTCCCTGGAACCCACCGGCGGTACATAAATATATCCCATTGCAGTGCCCAGCACAGCTGATGTAATGTCAGCTGTAATGCAGGTGGGCAAAAAATTAATTGGATTACACTGTAGGCGGGGGCCCCCAAAAATTGGTGTACCAACAGTACTAATGTACCTCAGAAAAATTGCCCATGCCCAACCAAGAGGGCAGGTGAAACCCATTAATCGCTTTGGTTAATGTGGCTTAATTGGTAACTAGGCCTGGAGGCAGCCCAGTTAAAATAAAAATTGGTTCAGGTGCAAGTTTCAACGCTTTAATGAGCATTGAAACGTATAAAAATTGTTTACAAAAATTATATGACTGAGCCTTGTGGGCCTAAGAAAAATTGCCCGTTCGGCGTGATTACGTGAGGTTTCAGGAGGAGGAGCAGGAGGAGGAATATTATACACAGATTGATGAAGCAAAAATGTCCCCGTTTTTGATGGTGATAGAGAACAATGCTTCCATCCGCGGGTGCAGCCTACGTATTGCTTAGGTATTGCTGCTGTCCGCTGGTGGAGAAGAGAAGTCTGGGGAAATCCAGGCTTTGTTCATCTTGATGAGTGTAAGCCTGTCGGCACTGTCGGTTGACAGGCGCGTACGCTTATCTGTGATGATTCCCCCAGCCGCACTAAACACCCTCTCTGACAAGACGCTAGCCGCAGGACAAGCAAGCACCTCCAGGGCCTACAGCGCGAGTTCAGGCCACGTGTCCAGCTTCGACACCCAGTAGTTGTAGGGGGCAGAGGCGGCACGGAGGACGGTCGTGCGATCGACTACGTACTCCCTCACCATCCTTTTACAGTGCTCCCGCCGACTCAGCCTTGACTGGGGAGCGGTGACACAGTCTTGCTGGGGAGCCATAAAGCTGTCAAAGACCTTAGAGAGTGTTCCCCTGCCTGTGCTGTACATGCTGCCGGATCTCTGTGCCTCCCCTGATACTTGGAACTGCGCCTTCTGCCACTAGCGCTGTCGGATGGGAATTTTACCATCAACTTGTCCACCAGGGTCCTGTGGTATAGCATCACTCTCGAACCCCTTTCCTCTTCGGGTATCAAAGTGGAAAAGCTCTCCTTATACCGTGGGTCGAGCAATGTGTACACCCAGTAATCCGTTGTGGCCAGAATGCGTGTAACGCGAGGGTCATGAGAAAGGCATCCTAACATGAAGTCCGCCATATGTGCCAGAGTACCTGTACGCAACACATGGCTGTCCTCACTAGGAAGATCACTTTCAGGATCCTCCTCCTCCTCAGGCCATACACGCTGAAAGGATGACAGGCAAGCAGCATGGGTACCCTCAGCAGTGGGCCAAGCTGTCTCTTCCCCCTCCTCCTCATCCTCCTCATGCTGCTCCTCCTCCTCCTCAACGCGCTGAGATATAGACAGGAGGGTGCTCTGACTATCCAGCGACATACTGTCTTCCCCCGGCTCTGTTTCCGAGCGCAAAGCGTCTGCCTTTATGCTTTGCAGGGAACTTCTCAAGAGGCATAGCAGAGGAATGGTGACGCTAATGATTGCAGCATCGCCGCTCACCATCTGGGTAGACTCCTCAAAGTTTCCAAGGACCTGGCAGATGTCTGCCAACCAGGCCCACTCTTCTGTAAAGTGTTGAGGAGGCTGACTCCCACTGCGCCGCCCATGTTGGAGTTGGTATTCCACTATAGCTCTACGCTGCTCATAGAGCCTGGCCAACATGTGGAGCGTAGAGTTCCACCGTGTGGGCACGTCGCACAGCAGTCAGTGCACTGGCAGATGAAACCGATGTTGCAGGGTGCGCAGGGTGGCAGCGTCCGTGTGGGACTTGCGGAAATGTGCGCAGAGCTGGTGCACCTTTCCGAGCAGGTCTGACAAGCGTGGGTAGCTTTCCAGAAAGCGCTGAACCACCAAATTAAAGACGTGGGCCTGGCATGGCACGTGCGTGAGGCTGCCGAGCTGCAGAGCCGCCACCAGGTTACGGCCGTTGTCACACATGACCATGCCCGGTTGGAGGCTCAGCGGCGCAAGCCAGCGGTCGGTCTGCTCTGTCAGACCCTGCAGCAGTCCGTGGGCCGTGTGCCTCTTATCTCCTAAGCTGAGTAGTTTCATCACGGCCTGCTGACGCTTGCCCACCGCTGTGCTGCCACGCCGCGCGACACCGACTGCTGCCGACACATCTTGATTGCGAGACAGAGGTTGCGGAGGAGGAGGAGGAGGGTGGTTTAGTGGAGGAAGCATACAACGCCGCAGATACCACCACCGAGCTGGGGCCCGCAATTCTGGGGGTAGGTAGGACGTGAGCGGTCCCAGGTTCTGACTCTGTCCCAGCCTCCATTAAATTCACCCAATGTGCCGTCAGGGAGATATAGTGGCCCTGCCCGCTTGTGCTTGTCCACGTGTCTGTTGTTAAGTGGACCTTGGCAGTAACCGCGTTGGTGAGGGCGCGTACAATGTTGCGGGAGACGTGGTCGTGCAGGGCTGGGACGGCACATCGGGAAAAGTAGTGGCGACTGGGAACTGAGTAGCGCGGGGCCGCCGCCGCCATCATACTTTTGAAAGCCTCCGTTTCCACAACCCTATACGGCAGCATCTCCAGGCTGATAAATTTGGCTATGTGCACGTTTAACGCTTGAGCGTGCGGGTGCGTGGCGGCGTACTTGCGCTTGCGCTCAAACAGTTGCGCTAGCGACGGCGGGACGGTGCGCTGACAGACATTGGTGGATGGGGCCGAGCACAGCGGAGGTGAGGGTGTGGGTGCAGGCCAGGAGACGGTAGTGCCTGTGTCCTGAGAGGGGGGTTGGATCTCAGTGGCAGGTTGGGGCACAGGGGGAGAGGCAGTGGTGCAAACCGGAGGCGGTGAAAGGCCTTCGTCCCACCTTGTGGGGTGCTTGGCCATCATATGTCTGCGCATGCTGGTGGTGAGGCTTGTGGTGGTGGCTCCCGGGCTGATCTTGGCGCGACACAGGTTGCACAACACTGTTCGTCGGTCGTCTGCACTCTCAGTGAAAAACTGCCAGAGCTTTGAGCACCTCGGCCTCTGCAGGGTAGCATGGCGCGAGGGGGCGCTTTGGGAAACAGTTGGGGGATTATTCAGTCTGGCCCTGCCTCTACCCCTGGACACCGCACTGCCTCTTGCAACCTGCCCTGCTGCTGCCCTTGCCTCCCCCTCTGAAGACCTGTCCTCAGTAGGCGTAGCAAACCAGGTGGGGTCAGTCACCTCATCGTCCTGCTGCTCTTCCTCCGAATCCTCTGTGCGTTCCTCCCTCGGACTTACTGCCGTTACTACTACCTGAGTGATAGACAACTGTGTCTCATCGTCATCGTCCTCCTCACCCACTGAAAGGTCTTGAGACAGTTTCCGGAAGTCCCCAGCCTCATCCCCCGGACCCCGGGAACTTTCCAAATGTTGGACATCGGTCACGACAAACTCCTCCAGTGGGAGAGTATTCGGAACCATTGCTGCCCATTCTGGGCAGGGGCCCGAGAACAGTTCCTGGGAGTCTGCCTGCTCCTCAGAATGTGTCATTGTAATGGAGTGAGGAGGCTGGGACGAAGGAGGAGGAGCAGCAGCCAGAGGATTCAGAGTTGCAGCAGTGGACGGCGCAGAACTCTGGGTGGTCGATAGATTGCTGGATGCACTTTCTGCCATCCACGACAGGACCTGCTCACACTGCTCATTTTCTAATAAAGGTCTACCGTGTGGACCCATTAATTATGAGATGAATGTGGGGACGCCAGAAACGTGCCTCTCTCCTAATCCTGCAGCAGTCGGCTGCGATACACCTGGATCAAGAGCTCGGCCTGTGCCCACACCCTGACTTGGGCCTCCGCGTCCACATCCTCTAGGCCTACCCCTACCCCTCAGCATGGTGTATTACCAGTAGTGCAGAAACAGAACGCTGTAAATAAATGTGCCGCTTATTGGCCTGTGGTTGGAGGCTGACTTCGCTTACGGAACGCACAGCAGAGCCAGGAAATAATTTTGCGCAAGCCTGCTGTAACACTTAGCTGGCTGCGTATGAATTAGGACAACTACCCCCAGCACAGACCCAGTACACTGAGGATGGTCACAGGCAGCCCAAATAGATTTTTTTTCCCAAATGTTTTTGGAAAGGCCCACTGCCTATATACACTGTATATGTCTTCTCTCTCTGCGTCACCACTACTGGCCCTGGAGTATGTAAAATAACTGCAGACTGTTGCACTGTGGACTGGAATACAGCGGTGATGTAACTGCCAACACAGAGCCAGGAAATAATTTTGCGCAAGCCTGCTGTAACACTTAGCTGGCTGCGTATGAATTAGGACAACTACCCCCAACACAGACCCAGTACACTGAGGATGGTCACAGGCAGCCCAAATAGATTTTTTTTCCCAAATGTTTTTGGAAAGGCCCACTGCCTATATACACTGTATATGTCTTCTCTCTCTGCGTCACCACTACTGGCCCTGGAGTATGTAAAATAACTGCAGACTGTTGCACTGTGGACTGGAATACAGCGGTGATGTAACTGCCAACACAGAGCCAGGAAATAATTTTGCGCAAGCCTGCTGTAACACTTAGCTGGCTGCGTATGAATTAGGACAACTACCCCCAACACAGACCCAGTACACTGAGGATGGTCACAGGCAGCCCAAATAGATTTTTTTTCCCAAATGTTTTTGGAAAGGCCCACTGCCTATATACACTGTATATGTCTTCTCTCTCTGCGTCACCACTACTGGCCCTGGAGTATGTAAAATAACTGCAGACTGTTGCACTGTGGACTGGAATACAGCGGTGATGTAACTGCCAACACAGAGCCAGGAAATAATTTTGCGCAAGCCTGCTGTAACACTTAGCTGGCTGCGTATGAATTAGGACAACTACCCCCAGCACAGACCCAGTACACTGAGGACGGTGACAGGCAGCCCAAATAGATTTTTTTTCCCAAATGTTTTTGGAAAGGCCCACTGCCTATATACACTGTATATGTCTTCTCTCTCTGCGTCACCACTACTGGCCCTGGAGTATGTAAAATAACTGCAGACTGTTGCACTGTGGACTGGAATACAGCGGTGATGTAACAGCCAACACAGAGCCAGGAAATAATTTTGCGCAAGCCTGCTGTAACACTTAGCTGGCTGCGTATGAATTAGGACAACTACCCCCAGCACAGACACAGTACACTGAGGACGGTGACAGGCAGCCCAAATAGATTTTTTTTCCCAAATGTTTTTGGAAAGGCCCACTGCCTATATTTAATAAATATGTCTTCTGTCCCTGCCTCACCACCACTACTGGCCCTGGACTATGTATAATTACTGCAGGGCGCAATGCTCTGCACGGCCGATATACAGAAAAAAAAAAAAAGTGCAACACTGCAAAAAGCAGCCTCCACACTACTGCACACGGTTAGATGTGGCCCTAAGAAGGACCGTTGGGGTTCGTGAAGCCTAAAATAACTCCTAACGCTCTCCCTATAGCAGCTCCGGCACCAGCAGCACTGTCCCTGATCTCTGTCAGAACGCATCTGTGGCGAGCCGCGGGAGGGGCCGATTTATATACTCAGGTGACACCTGATCTCGCCAGCCACTCACTGCAGGGGGGTGGTATAGGGCTTGAACGTCGCAGGGGCAAGTTGTAATGCCTTCCCTGTCTTTCTATTGGCCAGAAAAGCGCGCTAACGTCTCAGAGATGAAAGTGAAAGTAACTCGAACATCGTGTGGTGCTCGTTTCGAATAACGAGCATCTCGAACACGCTAATACTCGAACGAGTATCAAGCTTGGACGAGTACGTTCGCTCATCTCTAGTCCTTAGCCCTTTAAGGACCTGGGTATTTTGGTCCTACAGTACCAGACACTTTTTAGCGATTTTACCCAAGTGGTGGTTTTATTGCCCTCTTTTTTTTTTTCTTCAACTACCAAAATTATTTTTGTGTTACATATAGTGCTATTTTTTAAATATCTTTTTCATAGATTTTTTTTTCATTTTTTAGTTTTATTAGGGGTAAGTTTTAAGTTTACCGTTGTTTATTTTAAAATTAGTACATTATGATAAAATAAAATAGAGGAATGGGTTTGTTTGGATGTTGTGATATGTAATTTGTGTAGTCTCGTATTACAGGGCACATATGGTGACAGTTTGGGTTGGTTTCATCAGTTGGTCTTTTTTATATAGATATTTTTATTTTATTCTGTAATGGGTTTTTTTTTTACATATTTTTGTACCTTTTTTCTAAACATCTATGTCCCCCATGACATCAGATAAGACCTCTGGGAATAATTCACATTGTCCTTTTTTTTTCTTTTCATTTTACACTTTTACACTGTAACTGTGGCATCCATAGATCCATAGAAGCCCCAGTTACAGGGCAAACATGCCCTCTAGTCACAGTAGTCACTAACAGAGCTGATATGGGTCTGCTAGGACCCTGCAACTCTGCTATGACAGGGGGAACTACCTTCACTGCATTGAGCTCTATGCAGCCTTCTCTTAGGGTCCTCAGCTGACACTGACATCTGAGGACCCAACCTGCTCCTGCTACATTGCAGGAGAAAGAGCTTTAATCCTGTGTCATATTTTTACTATTGACTTGGATTAAAGCCCATGACCAAGTGCCGTAAATTTACAGTGCTTGGTCATTAATGGGTTAAAGGGGTTATGTGGTTTTATTATAAAGATGTTTACGGGCTGGACATGCATTAAGACAAAAAAATAACATAAATTCGCCTGTCCTCGGCCCCCCTGGGACACTGCTAACTGGTTCCGCATCCACTGTTTCTGTAAGTCACGTGACCGCTGCTGCCAATCAAAGGCTGCAGCATCACCTTTCGAACTCCTGGCATCAGCGCTCACCTCCTAGGCACCATGATGCCAGTAATTTGCTGTGGCCTCTAATTAACAGCAACGGTCACCTAACTTTCTGTGGGGAAAAACAGGAACAAAGCAGCGGAACTGGTTAGGGGTTCCCTGTCGGATCGGGGGCAGGTGAGTATATGTTATTTTTTAACTATTTTTTTAAAGCATGCCCAGACCGTAAGCCTCTTTATAGTAAAACCCCACAACCCATCTAAGACAAAAGATAGACTCATCAATAAGGGGTAATATTGTCTCTCTAGTACATCTCCCCCACCTTTATCCAGCATTAGTCCCTTACATATACTGTCCCTGAAGCCCCCCTTTCCTCACCCCCCAGTGCCCACCTCTTATTCACTTATTCTAACTTGCCACCGACTACCTGTTGAAATATGTAACTTACTGCATGGCATAGCCTAACTCCTTCCTTCTACTGCTCATTAGCAGGTGAGCCGGCAAGGGGGAGGGAAGGAGAAAGCTCAATGGCATGGCAGCCTTGGCGTATATGTGGTGAAGGGGGCTTTGGGCCCTCCTGGCTGAGTGACCTAGTCGCAATTGCAACCCCTGTGACCCCTATAACTAGGCCACTAATGCATAGTATCCTACATCACATGGGCTTTTGAAGTAAATTCACCATGTATTTCATCCTTTGCAGTAAGAAAAAAGTTTTTTACCATGTTAACCAGTAGAGCAAAATGTGATTGTTCCCAGCAAGGGAAACCAAGTGATATTGTAGATATGATACCTTTAATGGCTAACAAAAGCTTTCAAACCTACTTAGGGTTCATTGTCAGGCTTAATGGGATCTAATGGCATCCATAAGTAGGTTCGCAAGCTCGCTACAACATCATGTCGTTTTGTTAGCCATTGAAACATATCATATCTACAAGATTACTGGGTTTCTCTTGCTGAGAACAATCACATTATCCTTTGCAATGTGATGTTAAATACTCCAGTGTTAAAAAGGCAAACATTTTATAAGTGTCATCATGGTCATATTTGCTAATAGACAATGGAGGACCAGTGCCTAGCATGGCTCCTTACCAGAGGAAGGCCCAGAGAACAAGAAAACATTTTTAAAATTGGTTTTGTTGTCAACCCCCCCTCCACTTCCTCCCTCTGACATACAAGGTTGTCCATGACCTGTCCCGTCCATGCATCTCTGACCTAATATCCCAATACCTCCTCATATGTCATCTCCAATCCTCACAAGACCACATTCTTTGCTCTCTTCCTTGCTGTTCATACAATCATCTTTAAGATTTCTCCTGTGCATTTCGCATTCCCTAGAACTTGCTACCCAAATGGTCGGACTCTCCTCCCTCAAAGAATTCAAAAAGAACTTTAAAACCCAGCTATTCAGAAAAGCTTACAGCTAGAGATGAGCGAGCATACTCGTCCGAGCTTGATACTCGTTCGAGTATTAGGGTGTTCGAGATGCTCGTTACTCGTAACGAGTACCACGCGATGTTCGAGTTACTTTCATTTTCTTCCCTGAGAAATTTGCGCGCTTTTCTGGCCAATAGAAAGACAGGGAAGGCATTACAACTTCCCCCTGCAACGTTCAAGCCCTATACCACCCCCCTGCAGTGAGTGGCTGGCGAGATTAGGTGTCACCCGAGTATTAAAATCTGCCGGCCCGCGGCTCGCCACAGATGCGTTCTCACTTAGCTGAGGGAAAGTGCTGTTGATGCCGGGGCTGCTATAGGGAGAGCAGCGCCGACCCCATTGAGAACATATAGAAGACAAATCATTCTTCTCTGCCACAGCTGTAACAGCTGTGGCAGAGAAGAACGATGTTTGCCCATTGAATTCAATGGAGCCGGCAATACAGCCGACTCCATTGAAATCAATGGGCTGCCGACGATCGCGGGATGAATTGTCGGGAAGGGCTTAAATATATAAGCCCTTCCCTGCAATTCATCCAGAAAAGTGTTAAACTAAAAAATACATATATACTGACCTGCTACCGGCAGCCGGAGTTCCGCGCGGCCGTCCTACAGTGGGTGTGAAGGGGGTGTGAGTCAGACCTGCCCCCTGATTGGCTCTTGCCGCTATTGTGGCTTAATAGTGGGACCTGTGAACTTGAGATGCAGCCCAACATGTAGCCCCTCGCCTGCCCTATCCGTTGCTGTGTCGTTCCCATCACTTTCTTGATTTGCCCCGATTTTCACAAATGAAAACCTTAGTGAGCATCGGCGATATACAAAAATGCTCGGATTGCCCATTGACTTCAATGGGGTTCGTTACTCGAAACGAACCCTCGAGCATCGCGGAAATTTCGTCCCGAGTAACGAGCACCCGAGCATTTTGGTGCTCGCTCATCTCTACTTACAGCCCACAGTAATTTTGCTTCCACTACACCACCATATGAGTGCCCTAGTGGGCTGGGTCTTCTCTCCCTTCGTATTAGTCTGTCAGTCATTTAGGTCATGTTTATGTATTGCACTTCCGCCTATTCAGTTAAGTGGGAATGAGCTGGAATACTGGACAACAATCACAGAAAATGGCCGTTACTTACTGACTGAGGAGTGCATATAGATGCATCCTCCTCTCACCATGCAGGTAGCTGCCTACCAAATGGAGGAGCCAATAACACCTGTGCAGGACACCGATAAAACAACCACACACACTGCCTCCTGATAATGAGGGGGGTGGCTGCTTGGTGTAAACTCCCACACATAGTGGATACAGTGTGCCAGACCATTCTGATATATATAGTTCACCATGCAGACCAGCAACCTATTAATGACGCCATGATAATTCGGCGGGTTGCCCTGCATTTCCTTCAGTGAATCACATTGGCACTGCCACCCTGGGCTCCCCGTGGAGTCTTAATGCCACACTGCATGTGAATGATAGAAAATAAATGCAAGGCATTGGTTGGATGTTGGCCAAGATACATGAGCCCACTAACCACTTCACGGTTCCTTGCGTTGTAGTGGGTCCCTACACTAATATAAATACATCACAGAAGGGGAAATAAAAAATTAAAAACAATCACAGAACATGGCCGTTACTTACTGACTGAGGAGTGCATATAGAGGCATCCGCTCCCCATGCAGGTAGCTGACTACCAAATGGAGGAGCCAATAACACCTGTGAGGACACCGATAAAACAATCACTCACACTGCCTCTTGATAATGAGGGGGGTGGATGCTTGGCATACTGGACAAAGACAATAGAGAAGAGGTGCAGTGTTTTTTGAAAAGGCATAACTCTAGCCAAAAACGCAGATTTCATATTCCTCCAGAATCTACATATTTGCTTGATTTTTCCTTCTCCAAAGTTATCCTCTAGATCAGAGATATGTGAAACTAGTTCAATTAACTTAGCAGGTGTTTTACTGACAGGTGGAGTCATGTACATTTTGGAAAAGACAATGTTGCAAAGTAGATCCCCATTTCAGCTTATATTGTCTTAAGGCCCATTTACACGTAGCGATTATCACTCAAAATTCGTTCAAACAACCGAAAATTCATGATAATCATTACGTGTAAACATGAGCATCGAGCAGTTTTTGCTTGAACGAATGAATTTAAAATCCATCCTTCAGCTTGTGAGAGATAAAGTATCTCTTAATAGACCACATGCTGTTATCTCCACAGGAGTCGGCAGATAACACTGTAATCTGCTGACAGCTGTGAAGATAACAATGCAGCTGTTTGCAAAGCTGGGTGTGTAATTAATCACACACTGGGCTCTGCAAACAGCTCCTGGAGGCCCTTTTACATGCAAATGAAGATGATAAAGTGTTAATGGCCAAAGAACTATATGCAAATAGATTGCAAAATCTTTCAATCTTTTTTTTAGTCGTTTGAAAGACTATCTTTGCGTGTAAACGAGCCTCTAGACTTGACAAATATAGCTCTGTAATCAATTACTAACTTGTGGAATAGCAGAGGAACGGCACTATCTAGACTTAAAACAAAAGATGCTCCAGAATTGTTATTTTATTTGCAATGCCCTTAAGCATTATATGTAAATATGGGAACTCTATTTATTATTTAGATTTTACATTACAATATATAATTTAATGGTATTTTGCATTATTTCTGGGGCTACTAAGGCCCATTTAGATACAACGATTATCGCTCAAAATTCACTCAAAAGCCGTCTTTTGAGCGATAATCGTTGTGTGTAACTGCACTGACATCGTAAAGTTTTCGTCATGTCGTCGCTCATCGTTGTCTTTCAGTGTGCTGAATGACAACGATGAACCTTATCAGGGATTCACAGCAAAATACAGCTGATACTATTGATTCAGCTGTATCCCACTCCCTAATGACAGGCTGGGTATGAAGAACACAGCGCTCCAGCTCTGTTCACCATACCCCACACGGAGCGCTCGTCTGTATAACAGCCGGACACTCCGTGCAGAAAACAGCTGGATGCAGAAGACAAGTGGGGACACACTTGTCATCTGCATCCTCCGCTCCGAGCGCTCGGCTGTATAACAGCCGGGTGCTCAGAGTGAGGAACAGTTGGATGCAGAAAACAAGCGGGAACACCCAGCTTGTTTTCTGCATCCTCCGCTTGCAGCATTTTGCGCTGTAAATGAAACAACAATTGTCACTTAAAAGACATCCTTTGAGCGATAATTGTTGCGTGTAAATGGGCCTTTAAAGTAAGGTAAAGTAAACTGATTAAATGTCTTGACTTATTTTCTTTATCTACAGCCTTTATATCCAAACCATACATTGAAAGATGGTACCTGATTTATCAATGCTATGCCATCTGGTGGATGTACAAAGAAAAACAATGTGTTTACTCTTTACTAGAGATGAGCGAACACCAAAATGCTCGGGTGTTCGTTATTCGAAACGAACTTCCCGCGATGTTCGAGGGTTCGTTTCGAATAACGAACCCCATTGAAGTCAATGGGCGACCGGAGCATTTTTGTATTTCGCCGATGCTCGCTAAGGTTTTCATGTGTGAAAATCTGGGCAATTCAAGAAAGTGATGGGAACGACACAGCAACGGATAGGGCAGGCGAGGGGCTACATGTTGGGCTGCATCTCAAGTTCACAGGTCCCACTATTAAGCCACAATACCGGCAAGAGTGCCCCCCCCCCCCCCTCCCAACAACTTTTACTTCTGAAAAGCCCTCATTAGCAATGGATACCTTAGCTAAGCACCACACTACCTCCAACAAAGCACAATCACTGCCTGCATGACACTCCGCTGCCACTTCTCCTGGGTTACATGCTGCCCAACCCCCCCGCACGACCCAGTGTCCACAGCGCACACCAAGTTGTCCCTGCGCAGCCTTCAGCTGCCCTCATGCCACGCCACACTCATGTCTATTTATAAGTGCGTCTGCCATGAGGAGGAACCGCAGGCACACACTGCAGAGGGTTGGCACGGCTAGGCAGCGACCCTCTTTAAAAGGGGCGGGGCGATAGCCCACAATGCTGTACAGAAGCAATGAGAAATCCAATCCTGTGCCACCTCCATCTGGAGCTGCACACGTGGGCATAGCAATGGGGAACCTATGTGCCACACACTATTCATTCTGTCAAGGTGTCTGCATGCCCCAGTCAGACCGCGTTTTTTTATAAATAGTCACAGGTAGGTACAACTCCGCAATGGGAATTCCGTGTGCACCCACAGCATGGGTGGCTCCCTGGAACCCACCGGCGGTACATAAATATATCCCATTGCAGTGCCCAGCACAGCTGAGGTAATGTCATGTTTAATGCAGGTGGGCTTCGGCCCACACTGCATGCCCCAGTCAGACTGGGGTTCTTTAGAAGTGGACACATGCAGTTACAACTCCGTGTGGACCGACAGCATGGGTGGGTGCCAGGAAGCCACCGGCGGTACATAAATATATTCCATTGCATTGCCCTGCACAGCTGAGGTAACGTCAGATAAAATACAGGTGGGCTTCGGCCCACACTGCATGCCCCAGTCAGACTGGGGTTCTTTAGAAGTGGACACATGCAGTTACAACTCCGTGTGGACCGACAGCATGGGTGGGTGCCAGGAAGCCACCGGCGGTACATAAATATATCCCATTGCATTGCCCTGCACAGCTGAGGTAACGTCAGATAAAATACAGGTGGGCTTCGGCCCATACTGCATGCCCCAGTCAGACCGGGGTTTTTAATACATAGACACAGGCAGGTACAACTCCCTAATGTGAGGTACATGTGGACCGACAGCATGGATGGCTCCCTGGAACCGACTGGCGGTACAAAAATATATCCCATTGCAGTGCCCTGGATAGCAGAGCTAACGTCTGATTAAATACAGGTGGGCTTCGGCCCAAACTGCATGCCCCAGTCAGGCTCGAGTTTTTTATAATATACACAGGCACGTACATCTCCCTAATGGGAAGTCCATGTAGACCAACAGCATGGGTGGGTCCCAGGAACCCACCGGCGGTACATAAATATATCCCATTGCAGTGCCCAGCACAGCTGATCTAACGTCAGCTTTAATGCAGGTGGGCAAAAAATTAATTGGATTACACTGTAGGCGAGGGCCCCCAAAAAATTGGTGTACCAACAGTACTAATGTACCTCAGAAAAATTGCCCATGCCCAACCAAGAGGGCAGGTGAAACCCATTAATCGCTTTGGTTAATGTGGCTTAATTTGTAACTAGGCCTGGAGGCAGCCCAGTTAAAATAAAAATTGGTTCAGGTGCAAGTTTCAATGCTTTAATGAGCATTGAAACGTATAAAAATTGTTTACAAAAATTATATGACTGAGCCTTGTGCGCCTAAGAAAAATTGTCCGTTCGGCGTGATTACGTGAGGTTTCAGGAGGAGGAGCAGGAGGAGGAGGATGAATAGAATACACAGATTGATGAAGCTAAAAGGTCCCCGTTTTTTATGGTGGTAGAGAACGATGCTTCCATCCGCGGGTGCAGCCTACGTATTGTTTAGGTATCGCTGCTGTCCGCTGGTGGAGAGGAGAAGTCTGGGGAAATCCAGGCTTTGTTCATCTTGATGAGTGTAAGCCTGTCGGCACTGTCGGTTGACAGGCGGGTACGCTTATCCGTGATGATTCCCCCAGCCGCACTAAACACCCTCTCTGACAAGACGCTAGCCGCAGGACAAGCAAGCACCTCCAGGGCATACAGCGCGAGTTCAGGCCACGTGTCCAGCTTCGACACCCAGTAGTTGTAGGGGGCAGAGGCGTCACGGAGGACGGTCGTGCGATCGGCTACGTACTCCCTCACCATCCTTTTACAGTGCTCCCGCCGACTCAGCCTTGACTGGGGAGCGGTGACACAGTCTTGCTGGGGAGCCAGAAAGCTGTCAAAGGCCTTAGAGAGTGTTCCTCTGCCTGTGCTGTACATGCTGCCTGATCTCCGCGCCTCCCCTGCTACCTGGCCCTTGGAACTGCGCCTTCGGCCACTAGCGCTGTCAGATGGGAATTTTACCATCAGTTTGTCCGCCAGGGTCCTGTGGTATAGCATCACTCTCGAACCCCTTTCCTCTTCGGGTATGAGAGTGGAAAGGTTCTCCTTATACCGTGGGTCGAGCAGTGTGTACACCCAGTAATCCGTAGTGGCCAGAATATGTGTAACGCGAGGGTCACGAGAAAGGCATCCTAACATGAAGTCAGCCATGTGTGCCAGGGTACCTGTACGCAACACATGGCTGTCCTCACTAGTAAGATCACTTTCAGGATCCTCCTCCTCCTCCTCCGGCTATACACGCTGAAAGGATGACAGGCAAGCAGCATGGGTACCCTCAGCAGTGGGCCAAGCTGTCTCTTCCCCCTCCTCCTCATCTTCCTCATGCTCCTCCTCCTCCTCAACGCGCTGAGATATAGACAGGAGGGTGCTCTGACTATCCAGCGACATACTGTCTTCCCCCGGCTCTCTTTCCGAGCGCAAAGCGTCTGCCTTTATGCTTTGCAGGGAACTTCTCAAGAGGCATAGCAGAGGAATGGTGACGCTAATGATTGCAGCATCGCCACTCACCATCTGGGTAGACTCCTAAAAGTTTCCAAGGACCTGGCAGATGTCTGCCAACCAGGCCCACTCTTCTGTAAAGAATTGAGGAGGCTGACTCCCACTGCGCCGCCCATGTGGGAGTTGGTATTCCACTATAGCTCTACGCTGCTCATAGAGCCTGGCCAACATGTGGAGCGTAGAGTTCCACCGTGTGGGCACGTCGCACAGCAGTCGGTGCACTGGCAGATGAAACCGATGTTGCAGGGTGCGCAGGGTGGCAGCGTCCGTGTGGGACTTGCGGAAATGTGCGCAGAACCGGCGCACCTTTCCGAGCAGGTCTGACAAGCGTGGGTAGCTTTTCAGAAAGCGCTGAACCACCAAATTAAAGACGTGGGCCAGGCATGGCACGTGCGTGAGGCTGCCGAGCTGCAGAGCCGCCACCAGGTTACGGCCGTTGTCACGCACGACCATGCCCGGTTGGAGGCTCAGCGGCGCAAGCCAGCGGTCGGTCTGCTCTGTCAGACCCTGCAGCAGTTCATCGGCCGTGTGCCTCTTCTCTCCTAAGCTGAGTAGTTTCAGCACGGCCTGCTGACGCTTGCCCACCGCTCTGCTGCCGTGCCGCGCGACACCGACTGCTGCCGACGTGCTGCTGCTGACACATCTTTCTTGCGAGACAGAGATTGCGTTGGAGGAGGAGGAGGAGGAGGGTGGTTTAGTGGAGGAAGCATACACCGCCGCAGATACCACCACCGAGCTGGGGCACGCAATTCTGGGGGTGGGTAGGACGTGAGCGGTCCCAGGCTCTGACTCTGTCCCAGCCTCCACTAAATTCACCCAATGTGCCGTCAGGGAGATATAGTGGCCCTGCCCGCTTGTGCTTGTCCACGTGTCCGTTGTTAAGTGGACCTTGGCAGTAACCGCGTTGGTGAGGGCGCGTACAATGTTGCGGGAGACGTGGTCATGCAGGGCTGGGATGGCACATCGGGAAAAGTAGTGGCGACTGGGAACTGAGTAGCGCGGGGCCACCGCCGCCATCATACCTTTGAAAGCCTCCGTTTCCACAACCCTATACGGCAGCATCTCCAGGCTGATAAATTTGGCTATGTGCACGTTTAACGCCTGAGCGTGCGGGTGCGTGGCGGCGTACTTGCGCTTGCGCTCCAACACTTGCACTAGCGACGGCTGGACGGTGCGCTGGAGACATTGGTGGATGGGGCGGAGGACAGCGGAGGTGAGGGTGTGGGTGCAGGCCAGGAGACGGTAGTGCCTGTGTCCTGAGACGGGGGTTGGATCTCAGTGGCAGGTTGGGGCACAGGGGGAGAGGCAGCGGTGCAAACCGGAGGCGGTGAACGGCCTTCGTCCCACCTTGTGGGGTGCTTGGCCATCATATGTCTGCGCATGCTGGTGGTGGTGAGGCTGGTGGTGGTGGCTCCCCGGCTGATCTTGGCTCGACAAAGGTTGCACACCACTGTTCGTCGGTCGTCTGCACTCTCAGTGAAAAACTGCCAGACCTTTGAGCACCTCGGCCTCTGCAGGGTGGCATGGCGCGAGGGGGCGCTTTGGGAAACAGTTGGTGGATTATTCGGTCTGGCCCTGCCTCTACCCCTGGCCACCGCACTGCCTCTTGCAACCTGCCCTGCTGCTGCCCTTGCCTCCCCCTCTGAAGACCTGTCCTCAGTAGGCGTAGCAAACCAGGTGGGGTCAGTCACCTCATCGTCCTGCTGCTCTTCCTCCGAATCCTCTGTGCGCTCCTCCCTCGGACTTACTCCAATTACTACTACCTGAGTGATAGACAACTGTGTCTCATCGTCATCATCCTCCTCACCCACTGAAAGCTCTTGAGACAGTTGCCGGAAGTCCCCAGCCTCATCCCCCGGACCCCGGGAACTTTCCAAAGGTTGGGCATCGGTCGCGACAAACTCCTCCAGTGGGAGAGTATTCGGAACCATTGCTGCCCATTCTGGGCAGGGGCCCGAGAACAGTTCCTGGGAGTCTGCCTGCTCCTCAGAATGTGTTATTGTAATGGAGTGAGGAGGCTGGGAGGAAGGAGGAGCAGCAGCCAGAGGATTCAGAGTTGCAGCAGTGGATGGCGCATAAGTCTGGGTGGTTGATAGATTGCTGGATGCACTTTCTGCCATCCACCTGCTCACACTGCTCTTTTTTTTAATAAAGGTCTACCGCGTGTACCCATTAATTGTGAGATGAATGTGGGGACGCCAGAAACGTGCCTCTCTCCTAATCCCGCAGCAGTCGGCTGCGATACACCTGGATTAGGAGCTCGGCCTGTGCCCACACCCTGACTTGGGCCTCCGCGTCCTTGGCCGCGTCCACGTCCTCTAGGCCTACCCCTACCCCTCAGCATGGTGTATTACCAGTAGTGCAGAAACAGAACGCTGTAATTAAATGTGCCGCTTATTGGCCTGTGGTTGGAGGCTGACTTCGCTTACGGAACGCACAGCAGAGCCAGGAAAGAATTTTGCGCAAGCCTGCTGTAACACTTAGCTGGCTACGTATTAATTAGGACTACTACCCCCAGCACAGACGCAGTACACTGAGGACGGTCACAGGCAGCCCAAATAGAAAGTTTTTTCCCAAATTGTTTTGGAAAAGCCCACTGCCTATATAGACAGTATACGTCTTTCACCTTTTTCACTGTCCCTGCCTCAGCACTACTGGCCCTATACTATGTAAAATTACTGCAGACTGTTTCCCTCTGGACAGGATGACAGCGGTGATGTAACGGGCAACGCTGAGCCAAGAAAGAATTTTGCGCAAGCCTGCTGTAACACTTAGCTGGCTGCTTATTAATTAGGACTACTACCCCCAGCAGAGACGCAGTACACTCAGGACGGTCACAGGCAGCCCAAATAGAATGTTTTTTCCAAAATGTTTTTGGAAAAGCCCACTGCCTATATAGACAGTATATGTCTTTCACCTTTTTCACTGTCCCTGCCTCAGCACTACTGGTCCTATACTATGTAAAATTACTGCAGACTGAGGACGCAATGCTCTGCACGGCCGATATACAAAAAAAAAAAAAAAAATGTGCAGCACTGCAAAAAGCAGCCTCAACAGTACTGCACACGGTCAGATGTGGCCCTAAGAAGGACCGTTGGGGTTCTTGAAGCCTAAAATAACTCCTAAAACTCTCCCTATAGCAACTCCAGCAAGACAGCACTTTCCCTGAACTATCTCAGAATGCATCTGTGGCGAGCTGCGGGAGGGGCCGATTTATATACTGACACCTGATCTCCCCAGCCACTCACTGCAGGGGGGTGGTATAGGGCTGGAACATCACAGGCGGAAGTTGTAATGCCTTCCCTGTCTTTCTATTGGCCAGAAAAGCGCGCTAACGTCTCAGAGATGAAAGTGAAAGTAACTCGAACATCGCGTGGTGCTCGTCACGAGTAACGAGCATCTCGAACACGCTAATACTCGAACGAGTATCAAGCTCGGACGAGTACGTTCGCTCATCTCTAATAGATAGATACATAAATAGGATATAGATTTGAGATAGATAGATACATATGAGATAGATACATAGATAGATAGATAGATAGATAGATAGATAGATAGATAGATAGATAGATAGATAGATAGATAGATAGATAGATAGATAGATAGGAGATAGATAGATAGATAGATAGATAGATAGGAGATAGATAGATATGGGATAGACAGATAGATAGAGAGATAGATAAATAGATAGATAGATATGAGATAGATAGATAGATATGAGATAGATAGATAGATATCAGATATATAGATAGATATGAGATAGATAGATATCAGATATATAGATAGACAGATATGAGATAGATAGATAGATAGATAGATAGATAGATATGAGATAGATAGATATGAGATAGACAGATAGATAGAGAGATGAGATAGATATGATAGATAGATATGAGATAGATAGATAGATAGATAGATATGAGATAGAGGGAGAGAGAGAAAAAGATGAGGTAGCTATGATAGATAGATAAATAGATAGATATGGGATACATAGATAGATAGATAGATAGATAGATAGATAGATAGATAGATAGATAGATGAGATAGCTAGATATGAGATAGATAGATAGATAGAGAGATAGATAGGTTATAGATTTGAGATAGATAGATAGATACATATCAGATAGATAGATAGATAGATAGACAGATAGATATGAGATAGATGGATAGATAGATAGATAGATATGAGATAGACAGATAGATAGACAGATAGATAGACAGATAGATAGATAGAGAGAGAGATAGGAGATAGATTGATATGAGATAGATAGATAGATATGAGATAGATAGATTTATATACTCGGGTGACACCTGATCTCACCAGCCACTCACTGCAGGGGGGTGGTATAGGGCTGGAACATCACAGGAGGCAGTTGTAATGCCTTCCCTGTCTTTCTATTGGCCAGAGAAGCGCGCTAACGTCTCAGAGATGAAAGTGAAAGTAACTCGAACATCGCGTGGTGCTCGCCTCTAGTAACGAGCATCTCGAACACGCTAATACTCGAACGAGTATCAAGCTCGGACGAGTACGTTCGCTCATCTCTAATAGATAGATACATAAATAGGATATAGATTTGAGATAGATAGATACATATGAGATAGATGGATAGATAGATAGATAGATAGATAGATAGATAGATAGATAGATAGATAGATAGATAGATAGGAGATCGATAGATATGGGATAGACAGATAGATAGAGAGATAGATAAATAGATGGATAGATAGATAGATATGAGATAGATAGACAGATAGATAGAAGATAGATAGATAGAAGATAGATAGATATGAGATAGATAGATAGATAGATATCAGATATATATATATATAGATATGAGATAGATAGATAGATAGATAGATAGATAGATATGAGATAGATAGATATCAGATATATAGATAGATAGATATGAGACAGATAGATAGATAGATAGATAGATAGATAGATAGATAGATAGATAGATGGATAGATAGATATGAGATAGATAGATATGAGATAGATAGATAGATAGATAGATAGATAGATAGATATGAGATAGACAGATAGATAGAGATATGAGATAGATATGATAGATAGATAGATAAAAAGATAGATAGATAGATAGATAGATAGATAGATAGAGATATGAGATAGATAGATAGATAGATAGATAGATATGAGATAGACAGATAGATAGATAGATAGATAGATAGATAGATAGATAGATAGATAGATAGATAGATAGATAGGATATAGATTCGAGATAGATAGATACATATGAGATAGATAGATAGATAGATAGATATGAGATAGATAGATAGATAGATAGATAGATAGGATAAAGATTTGAGATAGATAGATACATATGAGATAGATAGACAGATAGATAGAGAGAGAGAGAGAGAGAGAGAGAGAGAGAGATAGGAGAAAGATTGATATGAGATAGATAGATAGATATGAGATAGATAGATAGATATGAGATAGATAGATTTATATACTCGGGTGACACCTGATCTCCCCAGCCACTCACTGCAGGGGGGTGGTATAGGGCTGGAACATCACAGGAGGCAGTTGTAATGCCTTCCCTGTCTTTCTATTGGCCAGAAAAGCACGCTAACGTCTCAGAGATGAAAGTGAAAGTAACTCGAACATCGCGTGGTGCTCGCCTCTAGTAACGAGCATCGCGAACACGCTAATACTCGAACGAGTATCAAGCTCGGACGAGTACGTTTGCTCATCTCTAATAGATAGATAGATAAATAGGATATAGATTTGAGATAGATAGATACATATGAGATAGATAGATAGATAGATAGATAGATAGATAGATAGATAGATAAGAGATAGATAGATATGGAATAGACAGATAGATAGAGAGATAGATAAATAGATAGATAGATAGATAGACAGACAGATAGATAGAAGATAGATAGATATGAGATAGATAGATATGAGATAGATAGATAGATAGATAGATAGATAGATATCAGATATATAGACAGATATGAGATAGATAGATATGAGATAGATAGATATCAGATATATAGATAGATATATATATGAGATAGATAGATAGATATGAGATAGATAGATAAATATGAGATAGACAGATAGATAGAGAGATGAGATAGATATGATAGATAGATATGAGATAGACAGATAGATAGACAGACAGATAGATAGATAGATAGATAGATAGATAGATAGATAGATAGATAGATAGGATAAAGATTTGAGAGAGATAGATACATATGTGATAGATAGATAAATAGATAGATAGATAGGAGATAGATAGATATGAGATAGACAGATAGATAGAGAGATAGGAGATAGATAGATATGAGATAGATCGATAGATATGAGATAGATAGATAGATATGAGATAGATAGATAGGTAGATAGATATGAGATAGACAGATAGATAAAGAGATAGATAGATAGATACATATGAGATAGATAGATAGATAGATAGATAGATAGATAGATAGATAGATATGAGATAGATAGATAGAGAGATATGAGATAGATAGATAGATAGATAGATATGAGATAGACAGATAGATAGATAGATAGATAGATAGATAGATAGATAGAGAGATAGATAGAGAGATAGATAGATAGGATATAGATTTGAGATAGATAGATACTTATGAGATAGATAGAAGATAGATAGATAAAAGATAGACAGATAGATAGAGAGATAGGAGATAGATGCATATAAGATAGATAGATAGATATGAGATACACAGATAGATAGACAGAGAGATAGATAGAGAGATATGAGATAGATATGAGATAGATAGATAGATAGATAGATAGATAGATAGATAGATATGAGATAGATTGATAGATATGAGATAGATAGATATGAGATAGATATGAGAGAGAGAGATAGATAGATAGATAGATAGATATGAGATAGACAGATAGATAGAGAGATATGAGATAGATATGATAGATAGATATGAGATAGATAGATAGATATGAGATAGATAGATATGAGATAGACAGATATATATATATAGAGAGAGAGATGAGATAGCTATGGTAGATATATATGAGACAGATAGATATGAGATAGATAGATAGATAGATATGAGATTGACAGATAGATAGATAGATAGATAGATAGATAGATAGATAGATAGATAGATAGATAGGAGATAGATAAATATGAGATAGATACATATGAGATACATACATAAATAGATATGAGATAGGAGATATAATAGATGTATAGATAGATAGATAGATAGATAGATAGATAGATAGATAGATAGATAGATAGATATGAGATAGAGAGAGAGAGAGAAAAAGATGAGGTAGCTATGATAGATAGATATGAGATAGATAAATAGATAGATAGATAGATAGGATATAGATTTGAGATAGATAGATACATATGAGATAGATAGATAGATAGGAGATAGATAGATAGATATGAGATAGACAGATAGATAGACAGATAGATAGAGAGATACATAGATAGATAGGATAAAGATTTGAGATAGATAGATACATATGTGATAGATAGATAGATAAATAGATAGGAGATAGATATGAGATAGACAGATAGATAGATATGAGATAGATAGATAGATAGATAGATAGATAGATAGATAGGAGATAGATAGATAGATAGGAGATAGATAGATAGAGAGATAGATAAATACATAGATAGATATGAGATAGGTAGACAGATAGATAGAAGATAGATATGAGATCGATAGATAGATATGAGATAGACAGATAGATAGACAGAGAGATAGAGAGATAGGAGATAGATATGAGATAGATAGATAGATATGAGATAGGTAGATAGATAGATAGATAGATAGATACATATGAGATAGATAGATAGATATGAGATAGATAGATAGATATGAGATAGATAGATATGAGATAGATATGAGATAAATAGATAGATAGATATGAGATAGACAGATAGATAGAGAGATATGAGATAGATAGATAGATATGAGATAGATAGATATGAGATAGACAGATATATATATATAGAGAGAGAGATGAGATAGCTATGATAGATATATATGAGACAGATAGATATGAGATAGATAGATAGATATGAGATAGACAGATAGATAGATAGATAGATAGATAGATAGATAGATAGGAGATAGAGAGATAGGAGATAGATACATATGAGATACATACATAAATAGATATGAGATATGAGATATAATAGATGTATAGATAGATAGATAGATAGATATGAGATAAATAAATATGAGATAGACAGATAGATAGATAGATAGATAGATATGAGATAGATAGATGATAGATATGAGATAGATATGAGATAGATAGATATGAGATAGACAGATAGATAGACAGATAGATAGAGAGATACATAGATAGATAGGATAAAGATTTGAGATAGATAGATACATATGTGATAGATAGATAGATAAATAGATAGATAGGAGATAGATATGAGATAGACAGATAGATAGATATGAGATAGATAGATAGATAGATAGATAGATAGATAGGAGATAGATAGATAGATAGGAGATAGATAGATAGAGAGATAGATAAATACATAGATAGATATGAGATAGGTAGATATGAGATCGATAGATAGATATGAGATAGACAGATAGATAGACAGAGAGATAGAGAGATAGGAGATAGATATGAGATAGATAGATAGATATGAGATAGGTAGATAGATAGATAGATAGATAGATAGATAGATACATATGAGATAGATAGATAGATATGAGATAGATAGATAGATAGATATGAGATAGATAGATATGAGATAGATATGAGATAAATAGATAGATAGATATGAGATAGACAGATAGATAGAGAGATATGAGATAGATAGATAGATATGAGATAGATAGATATGAGATAGACAGATATATATATATAGAGAGAGAGATGAGATAGCTATGATAGATATATATGAGACAGATAGATATGAGATAGATAGATAGATATGAGATAGACAGATAGCTAGATAGATAGATAGATAGATAGATAGATAGGAGATAGAGAGATAGGAGATAGATACATATGAGATACATACATAAATAGATATGAGATATAATAGATGTATAGATAGATAGATAGATAGATAGATAGATAGATATGAGATAAATAAATATGAGATAGACAGATAGATAGATAGATAGATAGATAGATAGATAGATAGATAGATAGATATGAGATAGATAGATGATAGATATGAGATAGATATGAGAGAGATAGATATGAGAGAGATAGATAGAAAAATAGATATGAGATAGATAGATATGAGATAGATAGATAGATATGAGATAGATAGTTAGATAGATATGAGATAGATAGATAGTTAGATAGATAAATATGAGATGGATAGATAGATAGATATGAGATAGATAGATAAATATGAGATAGATAGATAGATAGATAGATAGATATGAGATAGATAGATAGATAGATAGATAGATAAATAGATAGATATAGAGATATATACTGTAATAAACATAATGCCACTATAACCTTTTCAAGGAAGTGATAAATACATTGTTGCTTTGACTTACACTTTACATGAGGTACGTTCACACGTCAGCATTAAATCCAACGTGTATTTCTGTGCCAGGAATCCAAGCATGACTCTGATTTCTACAGTGGATGTGGTACGGATGTGCTGCAGATTCGTAGGAGGATTAGCCCTATTGTCATTCAAAAAGGATAATCCTTGCTGTTTCCATCTGAAAAAAAGCATTTGGAAATCTGGGTTGGAATTTTCCATTCTTGAAACCCCATTTACACGCAGGGGGTGCGGGTTGTCGACAGACCGAATACGAATTTCTGTGAGGAATTAGCACCAAAATCCATGTCAAATCCAACACATGCAAATGGAACTATATAGTATTATACACACGCAAACACTCATGTGTTCACATATTTATGCACATATTGAGATGTGTACTTCCTAAACTTGTATTTAAAGCCTTCTTCACAGAAACGTATGCGTAAAAACGCTTGCCAGAGTGCAATGTATTTGTGCATGAACGAGGTTGGATCTGGTACATTTGCGCGCATGTCTGTACTTTTTGCACATGCAGGACCAGTTCACACATGCACAGCACACCTTTTCTGTGGATTAAAAGGCTATTAGCCTAGTGAGGTCCAGATGAGTTATTTTTTTCACGGTTTTGCGTAGTGTTTCATGCATCTCTTTACGGATTTGAACATCTCCTATAGACAAAACATAGAAAGATAGCGCAGGTCCTACTTTTTTCCGCACATGTGAAATATGTGCACAAAACACGCTCTTCAGAACGAATCCATTGGAATCAATGAGTTCTATTCTCTGAGTTTTGCATGCATTTATTTTATGCGCAAAAAAATATTCGCAAATACGGTCGTGTGAAGACGCCCTAAATCCAACATATCCCAATATATAGCACATTAAGCAAACATAACAAAAAATGTTGACATATACATTTGGCTGATGCCTCAGGCAGATATCACCCGTCAGCCATCCATTGTCAATAGACTCCTATGTTAAAAAATGTATACTTTTAACATATATGTGTTTTTTACTGGATGGCACAAGAATGAATTGAATTGTTATCATGCCAATTTGTATAACTTAGGGCTTAAACAAATGGGTGTGTTTTTCTCCCGTTATGGTTTCGTTTTGTTCAATTCTGCGGCCATATTTATCACGACCGCATAATGAGACAAAGTGAAACCATTGATTTCATTGGTTTCATTTCCACTACTGGGATTCTCGCACATTAATACTATTACATGTGAGAAAAGATAGGACTTGCCCTATGTTTCTCGCACGTAGTTAATACTTAGGGCAGGACCAATCGTCCTGATTTTTTTTTCACACTCGAACACAATAATGCAGAGTATGGATAGTCAAAATAAAGGTTTATACGCTAATATGCTCCGTAGCGGTGAGAGAGTGAGTTTGCTTAGCAGTTCCAAAAATTATCATAGACCTCAGTGCAGAGATCTGTACATATGTATGGCCCCCTACCCCTCCAGTTCATGCCGTATTATCACCATAAGTAGAGTTGAGCGAACATACTCCTCCAAGCTTGATGCTCGTTCGAGTATTAGCATACTCGATGGTGCTCGCTACTCGAGCGAGCATCACGCCGTGTTCGACCTCGCCCTTGTTTTTGGCTCCTCCCCGCTGTGATGTGTCTGCTTTGGCCCCTCCCCGCCGCGGCGCAGCGCGCGTCATTGGCAAATTTTTTTGTCTGTCTGGAAGGGGAGAGAGAGAGAGAGAGAGAGAGAACGAAGAAGAAAAAAAAAAAGCTCAGGACCCGGCGTCGCACATACAAAAATGCTCGAGTCTCCCATTGTAGTCAATGGGGTTCGTTACTCGACCTATCTTCCTGCTGTTTTATTCAAACTCACGCCCTATATCGTGGAGTTTTAATAGTCCCCCCCCCCCCCCCCAAAAAAAACGGTTCATGTGCAACTACACTCCATAGCGGTGAGGGTATTATCACATGCGTCCATGTGTTTTTGCCCTCAGTGGCCTCTACTTGCAGTTAAAATAACCCCCATTCTCCCTTTAGAGGGTTCCCAGAAGTTGTTTCTCCACCTATTAAGCCTTACTTGCCTATCCTGTGGATACTCTTTAACCCTTCTTAACTAATATTACCTGAAAATCATTGCTAGTATAGTCTATTTTTTATACAGCCTATACCAATTTCAATTACATACTGTGCCTTTTATGAAGCCTTTTGTAGCTGTGTGCTTCCAATGCAGTTCATTCAGTCTCTACTGAACCAGTTCATCTCTGCCTTGTATTTGTTACGTGCCAGAACTAAAAATATCATTTGAACTCTTGCAGAGAACTTTATTTGGAGCACACCATCCATATTCATTGACCCTCATAATACGATTCTGACAGTGGCAGAGGAATTCGCAGTAATCTCCCTGCTTTGTCCATTTGTTCAGTAACACTAAAGCCATCTAACTGGAAATAATGAATATTGAAGAAGAGGGCATGTTATAATGTTAGCAAATGCTTGTGATTGACTGAGAATGCCCTTGCCTTTTGCTATCCCACAGTGGAAGCGGCGAGGGGAGGAGAAAAAAAAAACATTGCTCAATCATCTGAATTTAAGGTATAAAGTTCAGTTACTATTTAGCACAAATGACATCATGGGATTTTCGGGCTATTAAGTGAGCAGTGGCATAGTTTCGAGGATCATGCCTGTCCCCTCTAACACTGATGTCCATGCATCATAATTAGATTTTCAATTGTTGCACGGATTTCGTAAAAAGTAACCATGTTCAATTCTCAAATGCTAATGTGATATCCTGTATGACCTCTCGCGGAGTGTTAACGCATGGTAATTGCCTTTGTTTATAACCAACATGAAAACAAGTAGCAATATTGTAGCTGTGAATGGGTGATTAAATAGAGAAAGATATGAGGGCGTTAATGGGTTTTTCATTATTCTTTGTTTTTAAATTTTCTAATTGGTTGGGTATAGTTTAGTAATCTCACTTTCATCTAGTTGGATCTAGAATGCTATGTGCACATATGCTTTGGTTTAGCCTTCTCACTATAAAGCAGATGCAGAAAATGCAAATGCTAATTGAAATTTCCTTGCTTTTTATTGCTTTTCTGTGTTCCTTTGGTGCATTTTTTGCTTATTGGTGTTTTTGTTGCGCTTTTCCTGCATTTTCAATATATTTTTCCATTAGTGTTTCATCATCCCGTATTTTATTTGCATATTATAAGTATAATTTACAAAAGTCACTGAACTTAACTGCATAAAAATTTGCTTAAAATGTCACACATTCAGCATGCCACATAATTCAATGAAGGCAAAAACTTCATAAAAAAAATATGTCAAACAAGCAATGTGTATAAATGTAAATTTATAGACTGTATGTTTTTCTGAAATAACATACAAGATTCGGCTGTTGTTTTATTTCTTTATTAGAGATGAGCGAACACCAAAATGTTCGGGTGTTAGTTATTCGAAACGAACTTCCCGCGATGTTCGAGGGTTCGTTTCGAATAACGAACCCCATTGAAGTCAATGGGCGACCAGAACATTTTTGTATTTCGCCGATGCTCGCTAAGGTTTTCATGTGTGAAAATCTGGGCAATTCAAGAAAGTTTTGGGAACGACACAGCAACGGATAGGGCAGGCGAGGGGCTACATGTTGGGCTGCATCTCAAGTTCACAGGTCCCACTATTAAGCCACAATAGCGGCAAGAGTGGGCCCCCCCCCCCTCCCAACAACTTTTACTTCTGAAAAGCCATCATTAGCATGGCATACCTTTGCTAAGCACCACACTACCTCCAACAAAGCACAATCACCGCCTGCATGACACTCCACTGCCACTTCTACTGGGTTACATGCTGCCCAACCGCCCAGCGCACACCAAAGCCTTCAGCTGCCCTCATGCCACACCACCCTCATGTCTATTTATAAGTGCGTCTGCCATGACGAGGAACCGCAGGCACACACTGCAGAGGTTGGCATGGCTAGGCAGCGACCCTCTTTAAAAGGGGCGGGGCGATAGCCCACAATGCTGTACAGAAGCAATGAGAAATAGAATCCTGTGCCACCGCCATCAGGAGCTGCACACGTGGGCATAGCAATGGGGAACCTATGTGCCACACACTATTCATTCTGTCAAGGTGTCTGCATGCCCCAGTTAGACCGGGCTTTTTAATTCATAGACACAGGCAGGTACAACTCCCTATTGTGAAGTCCCTGTCGACCGACAGCATGGGTGGCTCCCTGGAACCCACCGGCGGTACACAAAAATATCCCATTGCATTGCCCAACACAGCTGAGGTAGTAATGTCGTGCGTAATACAGGTGGGCTTCGGCCCACACTGCATGCCCCAGTCAGACTGGGGTTCTTTAGAAGTGGACACATGTAGGTTAAACTCCGTGTGCACCTACAGCATGGGTGGCTCCCTGGAACCCACCGGCGGTACACAAAAATATCCCATTGCATTGCCCAACACAGCTGAGGTAGTAATGTCGTGCGTAATACAGGTGGGCTTCGGCCCACACTGCATGCCCCAGTCAGACTGGGGTTCTTTAGAAGTGGACACATGTAGGTTAAACTCCCTACAGCATGGGTGGGTGCCAGGAAGCCACCGGCGGTACATAAATATATCCCATTGCATTGCCCAACACAGCTAAGGTAACGTCAGCTGGAATGCAGGTGGGCTAAAACTTAATTTGATTACACTGTAGGCGAGGGCCCACAAAAATTGCTGTATCAACAGTACTAATGTACATCCCAAAAATTGGCCATGGCCAGCCAAGAGGGCAGGTGAAACCCATTAATCGCTTTGGTTAATGTGGCTTAAGTGGTAACTAGGCCTGGAGGCAGCCCAGTGTAACGAAAAATTGGTTCAAGTTACAGTTCCAACGCTTTTAAGCGCATTGAAACTTTTAAAAATTGTTTAGAAAAATTATTTGAGTGAGCCTTGCGGCCCTAAGAAAAATTGCCCGTTCAGCGTGATTACGTCAGGTTTCAGGAGGAGTAGCAGGAGGAGGAGGAATATTAGACACAGATTGATGAAGCAGAAATGTCCCCGTTTTGGATGGTGAGAGAGAACGTAGCTTCCATCCGCGGGTGCAGCCTACGTATTGCTTACGTATCGCTGCTGTCCGCTGGTGGAGAAGAGAAGTCTGGCGAAATCCAGCCTTTGTTCATCTTGATGAGTGTTAGCCTGTCGGCACTGTCGGTTGACAGGCGGGTACGCTTATCTGTGATGATTCCCCCAGCCGCACTAAACACCCTCTCCGACAAGACGCTAGCCGCAGGACAAGCAAGCACCTCCAGGGCATACAGCGCTAGTTCAGGCCATGTGTCCAGCTTCGACACCCAGTAGTTGTAGGTGGCAGAGGCGTCACGGAGGACGGTCGTGCGATCGGCTACGTACTCCCTCACCATCCTTTTACAGTGCTCCCGCCGACTCAGCCTTGACTGGGGAGCGGTGACACAGTCTTGGTGGGGAGCCATAAAGCTGTCCAGGCCCTTAAAGACTGTTGCACTGCCTGGGATGTACATGCTGCTCGATCTCCGTACCTCCCCTGCTACCTTGCCCTCGGTACTGCGCCTTCTACCACTAGCGCTGTCGGCTGGGAATTTTACCATCAGCTTGTCCGCAAGGGTCCTGTGGTATAGCAACACTCTCGAATCCCTTTCCTCTTCGGGAATGAGAGTGGGCAGGTTCTCCTTATAGCGTGGGTCGAGCAGTGTGTACACCCAGTAATCCGTTGTGGCCAGAATGCGTGCAACGCGAGGGTCACGAGAAAGGCATCCTAACATGAAGTCAGCCATGTGTGCCAGGGTACCAGTACGCAACACATGGCTGTCTTCACTAGGAAGATCACTTTCAGGATCCTCCTCCTCCTCCTCAGGCCATACACGCTGAAAGGATGACAGGCAATCAGCCGGTGTACCGTCAGCAGCGGCCCAAGCTGTCTCTTCCCCCTCCTCCTCATCCTCCTCATGCTCCTCCTCCTCCTCCTGTACGCGCTGAGAAATAGACAGGAGGGTGCCCTGACTATCCAGCGGCATACTGTCTTCCCCCGCCCCCGTTTCCGAGCGCAAAGCAGCTGCCTTTATGCTTTGCAGGGAATTTCTCAAGATGCATAGCAGAGGAATGGTGACGCTAATGATTGTAGCATCGCCGCTCACCACCTGGGTAGACTCCTCAAAATTACCAAGGACATGGCAGATGTCTGCCAACCAGGCCCACTCTTCTGAAAGGAATTGAGGAGGCTGACTCCCACTGCGCCGCCCATGTTGGAGTTGGTATTCGACTATAGCTCTACGCTGTTCATAGAGCCTGGCCAACATGTGGAGCGTAGAGTTCCACCGTGTGGGCACGTCGCACAGCAGTCGGTGCACTGGCAGCTTAAAGTGATGTTGCAGGGTGCGCAGGGTGGCAGCATCCGTGTGGGACTTGCGGAAATGTGCGCAGAGCCGGCGCGCCTTTACGAGCAGGTCTGACAAGCGTGGGTAGCTTTTCAGAAAGCGCTGAACCACCAAATTAAAGACGTGGGCCAGGCATGGCACGTGCGTGAGGCTGCCGAGCTGCAGAGCCGCCACCAGGTTACTGCCGTTGTCACACATGACCATGCCCGGTTGGAGGCTCAGCGGCGCAAGCCAGCGGTCGGTCTGCTGTGTCAGACCCTGCAGCAGTTCGTGGGCCGTGTGCCTCTTATCGCCTAAGCTGAGTAGTTTCAGCACGGCCTGCTGACGCTTGCCCACCGCTGTGCTGCCACACCGCGCGACACCGACTGCTGGCGACATGCTGCTGCTAACACATCTTGATTGCGAGACAGAGGAGGAGGAGGAGGAGGGTGCTTTAGTGGAGGAAGCATACACCTCCGCAGATACCACCACCGAGCTGGGGCCCGCAATTCTGGGGGTGGGTAGGACGTGAGCGGTCCCAGGCTCTGACTCTGTCCCAGCCTCCACTAAATTCACCCAATGTACCGTCAGGGAGATGTAGTGGCCCTGCCCGCCTGTGCTTGTCCACGTGTCCGTTGTTAAGTGGACCGTGGCAGTAACCGCGTTGGTGAGGGCGCGTACAATGTTGCGGGAGACGTGGTCGTGCAGGGCTGGGACGGCACATCGGGAAAAGTAGTGGCGACTGGGAACTGAGTAGCGCGGGGCCGCCGCCTCCATGATACTTTTGAAGGACTCAGTTTCCACAACCCTATGCGGTAGCATCTCAAGGCTGATGAATTTTGCTATGCGGACGGTTAACGTTTGAGCGTGCGGGTGCGTGGCGGCGTACTTGCGCTTGCGCTCCAACAGTTGCGCAAGCGACGGCTGGACGGTGCGCTGAACTATACTGCTGGATGGGGCCGAGGACAGCGGAGATGAGGGTGTGGGTGCAGGCCATGAGGTGGTAGTGCCTGTGTCCTGAGAGGGGGGTTGCATCTCAGTTGCAGGTTGGGGCACAGGGGGAGAGGCAGGGGTGCAAACCGGAGGCGCTGAACGGCCTTCGTCCCACCTTGTGGGGTGCTTGGCCATCATATGTCTGCACATGGTGGTGGTGGTGAGGCTGTTGGTGTTGGCTCCCCGGCTGAGCTTTGCGCGACAAAGGTTGCACACCACTGTTCGTCGGTCGTCAGGCGTCTCTGTGAAAAACTGCCAGACCTTAGAGCACCTCGGCCTCTGCAGGGTGGCATGGTGCGAGGGGGCGCTTTGGGAAACAGTTGGTGGATTATTCGGTCTGGCCCTGCCTCTACCCCTGGCCACCGCACTGCCTCTTGCAACCTGCCCTGCTGATGCCCTTGACTCCCCCTCTGAAGACCTGTCCTCCTGAGTAAGCATTGCACACCAGGTGGGGTCAGTCACCTCATCGTCCTGCTGCTCTTCCTCCGAATCCTCTGTGCGCTGCTCCCTCGGACTTACTGCCCTTACTACTACCTCACTGCAAGACAACTGTGTCTGATCGTCATCGTCCTCCTCACCCACAGAAAGTTGTTGAGACAGTTGGCGGAAGTCCCCAGCCTCTTCCCCCGGACCCCAGGAACTTTCGAATGGTTGGGCATCAGTGACGATAAACTCCTCTGGTGGGAGAGGAACCGCTGCTGCCCAATCTAAGCAGGGGCCCGAGAACAGTTCCTGGGAGTGTTCCCGCTCCTGAGCAGGTGTCATTGTAGTGGAGTGAGGAGGCTGGGAGGAAGGAGAAGCAGCAGACAGAGGATTCGGATTTGCAGCAGTGGACGGCGCAGAACTGCGTGTTGACGATAGGTTGCTCGAAGCACTTTCTGCCATCCAGGACAGGACCTGCTCACACTGCTCATTTTCTAATAACCGTCTCCCGCGTGGACCCATTAATTGGGCGATGAATGTGGGGACGCCAGAAACGTGCCTGTCTACTAATCGCGCAGCAGTCGGCTGCGACACACCTGGATCAGGAGCTCGGCCTGTGCCCACACCCTGACTTGGCCCTCCGCGTCCTCGGCCGCGTCCACATCCTCTAGGCCTACCCCTACCCCTCAGCATGCTGTATTACCAGTGATTTGATTTCACAGGCAGGAAATAAATTGGCGCAAGACTGCAGGCCAAATATAATTTTTTCCCTTTTTTGAAAACGAAAGGCCCCACTGCCTCTAGTGAATGAATAATCTAAGTTTAATAACTGTGCTCTGGCCCTGCTAATGTGTCACAGAACGTGAGGGTAGCAGAGTTATTAACTCTGGCAGAGCAGGTATTTTTTTTCCCAATTAAGGAAAGCAAATGGCGAAGCCAGCAGTAAACCGTAGCTGGGTGCGTCTGATTTTTAAACGTTGCACACGCAGCCGACACGTGTCCACCGCCCTTAGGACGGACAGAGGCAGGACAAATAGAATTATTTTCAGTTTTTTTCCACCAAAAGGCAGCACTGCGTATATTCAATGAACATGAGAAGTTTAATAACTGTGCTGTGGCCCTGCTAATGTGGCACAGAACGTGAGGGTAGCAGAGTTATTAACTCTGGCAGAGCAGGTATTTTTTTTCCCAATTAAGGAAAGCAAATGGCGAAGCCAGCAGTAAACCGTAGCTGGGTGCGTCTGATTTTTAAACGTTGCACACGCAGCCGACACGTGTCCACCGCCCTTAGGACGGACAGAGGCAGGACAAATAGAATTATTTTCAGTTTTTTTCCACCAAAAGGCAGCACTGCGTATATTCAATGAACATGAGAAGTTTAATAACTGTGCTGTGGCCCTGCTAATGTGGCACAGAACTTGAGGGTAGCAGAGTTATTATAACTCTGGCAGAGCAGGTATTTTTTTTCCAAATTAAGGAAAGCAAATGGCGAAGCCAGGAGTAAAACGTAGCTGGGTGCGTCTGATTTTTAAACGTTGCACACGCAGCCGACACGTGTCCACAGCCCTTAGGACGGACAGAGGCAGGTCAAATAGAATTTTTTTCACTTGTTTTACAAGCAAAAGGCCGCACTGCGTATATTCAATGAATAATAACTGTGTTGTGGCCCTGCCTACACAATTCTTTCCCTGCAGTATCAATGGAGGGTGCAATGCTCTGCAGAGGCGATTTTGAGAAGAAAAAAAATATGCAGCACAGCTAACAGCAGCCAGCACAGTACTGCACACGGTTAAATATGGCCCTAGAAAGGACCGTTGAGGTTCTTGAAGGCTACACTCACTCCTAACACTCTCCCTGCCTATGCAACACTTCTGTCCCTAATGCCGGGTGCAACGCTCTGCAGAGCCCGTTTTGAGAAGAAAAAAAAATTGCCACTGCTAACAGCAGCCAACACACAGCTATCAGTGGCCCTAATAAGGACCTTTGGGGGTCTTGAAGCCTACACTACCTACAAATTCTTTCCCTACAGCAGCTCCGGTACAAACAGCACTGTCCCTCATCTAACTCACAAGGCATCTGAGGCGAGCCGCGGGAGGGGCCGACTTTTATATTCGGCGACACCTGATCTCGCCAGCCACTCACAGCAGGGGGGTGATATAGGGCTGGAACAACACAGGAGGAAGTTGTAATGCCTTCCCTGTCTTTCAATTGGCCAGAAAAGCGCGCTAACGTCTCAGGGAAGGAAGTGAAAGTAACCCGAACACCGCATGGTGTTCGTTACGAATAACGAACATCCCGAACACCCTAATATCCTCACGGATATCAAGTTCGGACGAACACGTTCGCTCATCTCTATTCTTTATATATAAAAGATATAAAAAATACCTTGTGCAACCGCAGCCTCTTCAAGACTAATATCTACATCGGCTTTTCCTCCCAACCTGGGAAAGCCATCCATCCCATGGTGCTGGTACAGGTAGAGGAAGGTATTGTACATGAGAGCGACTGTTGACTGGCATAGATGTAAGGGATCAGGACTGGGGAGCTGAGTATACAATAGCTGATGTATTTTAGAAGTGCAATGGAGCAGATTTATTAGGACTATCTAATATTTAGACATTGTAAAGTTAATGAGGCAGTCCAAAGATGTACCCAATCTATGACAGTCTTGCATGCTATTTGAAAGATTTGGCAAATTGTTGCACATTTGACTGAGTTTCCTACTTTACACCAACTCTTGGGTGTTATTGTGTCTACAAACTGGCCAGTACTAAATCTGGTGCATTTCGCAGATCAACAAATGTGTGCCTTTCTTTCTGTACACTATAGAAAAGTGCTTATCAAGGTGTAAATATCTGTTCTTTTAAGCATAAATCATTAGTAAATTAGCCTAAAATAATTTGCACCAAAATTTTTTGTGCAACTAATGCTGGAATTCTGGCACAACAGGAATAGTAAATCTACCCCATTGTGTTTGGCAACTATTTGAGGGAGGAACTATAGCTCCATTGTATAGAAGATATTGTGACTAGGACCATTGAGGCATTGGCTTATCCTCTATGTGTATAAAGGGTAATCGCACACTACAGCTATATTGTAGGAATATGTCAAAATTATATATACTGTATGAATTTAGAACTGCAATGAGGTATTAAAGGGATTTTGTCATCGGGTTCACACTGCCCAAACCATGGGCAGCATTAACCCAGGACAGGAAAGCCCGTTCCCCTTATGGATACTTACATTCTGAAATGCTGCGGCATTTCAAAATAAAAACGCTTTGAATTTGACTTACAGCCAAGCTCCAAGTCATGGGGGCGGGCTGTGCCTTTCCCTGCTTACTGCATGAAAACTGACAGCTCCTCTCACTGCTTGTGTATAGGAAGAGAGCTGTCAGTCTTCAAGCAGCAGGTATGAAGAGGCTAGTGTGTCTGATCCCCGTAACTCGGGCATGAGGTCCAATCACATGCTGCAGCGCTTCAGAAAAAAACATCCACGGAGTCTTCAAGCTGCCTGTGGTTAGGGCAACATGAACCTTGAGACAAAATACCTTTAAATACTCTTGTATAAAAAAGAAAAAAGTTTTATGTAGTTGATACTTTTATTGGCTAACCAAACGAATGATATATGCAAGCTTTCAAAGCCAAAGGCCCATTTACACGGGGCGATGATGCTCAGAAAGCTAATTAGCTACTTAAGAGTTATGCAGGTGGAGCGGGATACCACCACGATAGCTGGGAGAACAACGCAGCTGTTTTGAATATGCCAACAGCTGCATTGTTCTCGGCACTTTCAGCTGGTGTTCAGCTGAGAACTGCCAGCAAGATACCAGCTGAAAGAAAATCTTCAGTGCCGCACGCTGAGATATCAGCATGTGGTGCTGATAAGGCTCATCACTCATTTCTAGCTGCCTAGAAATGAGTGATGAATGAACAGTGCATGAACAGTGCACGATGGCCGTGCATTTGAATACAACGATTATTGCTTAAAAGACGGCTTTGGAGCAAATTTTGAGCGATAATCGTCGTGTCTAAATGGGCCTTTAGGCCGCTTCATCCAGCTATAATCAGATTACATCTAGGGAGGAACATATATATATATATATGTGTGTGTGTATATATATATATATATATATATATATATATATATATATATATATATATATATATATATATATGACCCAATTAAAAAGTTTGTTTTTTGCATTTTGCTGTCTATTCCTTTTTTGCACTGTGTAGAGAAGTTATTGGACACTATTATTTATCAGGTGGCACTATTCTATCATTAGTCCTGGAATATCTGGGGGTAAAAAAGTTTTTTTAATAAGCGTAAATA
Source organism: Eleutherodactylus coqui (assembly GCF_035609145.1). Classification (NCBI taxonomy): domain Eukaryota; kingdom Metazoa; phylum Chordata; class Amphibia; order Anura; family Eleutherodactylidae; genus Eleutherodactylus; species Eleutherodactylus coqui. Next base: position 120,715,965 of record NC_089837.1, on the reverse strand, counting down.
CAAAATATATTTTTATTTATAGTCTCGATTTAACTATAAACAATATTTTTCCTAGGACAATCCTTTAGAGCCCATTGATTGGAAATGTGAACATTTACCGACAGGACTGTGACATACTGTACTAAATAATAACAGCTGAGAATCAAAATGGTAATGTATCAGTAATACTAGTGTTTTTCCAGCATTTTTGAAAATTAGACATAAACATAAGATAGTGTTGTGTCAGTCTGAGCTTCACTGTGCATTTCGTCTTCTTTGACTCTGATGGGTGTGTCAGCTATTGGCGTACACCTGGGGGCAATTAGGGAGGGTTTTTAGTTCCCTCCTGGCCTGGGTTCTGTGCTGGTCAATTTCAGTGCAGTCTCCTGCTGCTGTGAAATGAGGACATGTCTGGGTCTGGTTTCTGTTTCTTAAAGTGTCTGAGATTTATTCTTTGAGGTTTTGGTTTACACTTCTAGCGTTTTTTCCTTTGTGATTTATCAGGATTAGTGAGTGGCAAAGGCACGAGGGTGAATGCATCCTTAGCAGGGCAAGCCATCCACGAGTTGGCAAGGGTTGTCATCCTCTAGTTCCCCTTAGGCTGATTTCACACAGGCGATAAAATTGCGCAATTTTCGTGTGATGCGAGAGTGAGTTAAAATGCAAAATTATGAAACCAATGATTTTTAATGGTTTCCTTCACTTTTGCAATGTTTTCACTCATGCAATGTTGCGCGAAAAAAAAATCACAGTATCTTTTATCTTTTTGTGATATCATACAGTGTTCTCAATGGGGCTAGCGGCAGCAGTGCTGGCCCCATTGAAAGCAATTGGAGAACTCCTCTGTCATGGCTGGGGGAATATCATCAGCTGTGGCTGGGAAATCCCTTCATCACCAGCTGGGGAATCCCTATATTCCAATGTGGATGAAGGGATTCCCCGTAGTGACGCGAGACTGTTTTCACATAAAAACGCCTCAGGGCTTTCACATTGTGGAAAGTGTGAATCACCCTCGCCCATGTAAAAAAAGTTTCCCTCCTTTGTTTATTATTTCCTGGTACTGCAGGGGGCTTCTGGTACTGTGGTGTGAACATTGTCAGAGAGTATATATTTTGCTTTGCAGTTATTGCACGCACAAAGCAGACAGATAGCTGTCAATGATCATTTGGACGAATGGGCAGGTTGTTCCAACATGACAGGCATCTATGGCACCACTTATCTACCAAAGGAAAAAAAATTCTCTTTTTAAAACTCAACTAAAACATATTCTATTCATATTGCTGGTGGATCTGGTTGAAACTAGCAGATAAATACATTGTATTTAATACAACTGTACATGAAAATATATTTTGCCTTCCGCCAAACTGGTAGCACTAAACCAAAAATCTGATTTATTGAGTTATTAAAGATAAAAAGAACAGGAAAATGTTTCCTTAAGCAAAAACATAGAGCTATTGAAGCAGAAATGCTGCAAATCCACAAGAGAATTGATGCTAGCTTCAAACCATCATATGTTAATGCAGTGTATTTAAGGATTTAACGTTAACCATGGATGAATTAGCAAAATGTACATATCAACTGCTTGGTTGATTTTAATTGAGCATGTTGATCTTTTATTGGTTTACTTATGTACAGGCATCTTAAACATATAAAGACGACTGGAAGAATTTCATCATGTCTTCCAGTAAATGTATTTAAAAGGGTTTTCCTATCTTCTAAAATAATGGCATATTGCTAGATATGCAACCACATTATGATTAGTAGGTGGTCAACCTCTGGGACCCCCACCAATCGTGAGAATGTTAAGGCTGTCACTTTATAAGAAGGGCAAATCTCCTTAATTCTCATTATCAGAGAGGATGATTAGTATAAATACCTGCAGTTTATTTGCACAGGGAGTTTAACATTTCACCTTTGCTTACTTAATAGCTGTTAATACTTTACAAGTTATTTACAGAATTTAACTGTCATATACAAGTTTTATATACCAGAAGAGAGGACCCTTTAAAAGTTGGCAGAAGTTGAAGAACTTGGTCATTTGCCACCTTTGATTAAACACCTCTATTTTCAACCTAAATGTAGGAATATAATTGAAGGTCTGCTGTATACTTGTTTCTCTAACATCTGTATAAAAGAACTCCAGTGTTCGGCTATACTGTAGAAATATTGTGCGGTGCATGATCTGGGAGGTTGTTCTTGTATTATCTGACTCTCCGCGTTCTTGCTGACTGTTTATTCAAAGACTGTGCAGTCAGCCACCTAATGAGCGTCAAATCTAAATAAACTCTCACTAGGCTTGGTTTTATTTACATCTGATTATAGAAACTGACAAGGACTATATTGTTAATCCACACTCTACCCCTGTGCAGACGTATCCAAGAAAACAGAATTCCAGCACCGGTTTTCCCCTTCCAAGATAGAAAGGTATTTTCTGTCATAAAAGCCAAAACAGTAATTATTCTAATGTAATGTATATTTATTGATTACAGTAATACTAAATATTTTGTAGCCTGGATACAATTCTCTATATCCTAGAAGATGATTTCAACTCTTTTCCAAAAAGGATGTCTCACCATAAACTTTTGAGTACACTTTGTAAAACTGAATTGATGACTGTTATGATACTCTTTGGATTATACTTTTTGATATTCCATTTCAATCTACTTGATGTTCTATTTATTCATATGGTTACTTGAATGTTACATTTCCGTGTGTATAGGTGCAGGGTGAGGCTTGTTTCTTTGTGAGCCCAATCTTTTTGCCCCCATTGTTTGTAGTTGACTACATTATTCTGTAATTGACGCATGCTGAAATAGACACCAATGTTTGCAGCATTAGTCTCAGTTTTAGTAATGAAAGCTTATGATTCCCTCCAGGATTTAGTCTGGCTGCCGTTTTTTTGTGATCCAGACAGGACACTAGAATGGAAAGGCTGGTGCACATAGAAACGCTGTGTGAACCCAGCCTAAGCAAGAAAGTGCAATAATGAATTCTCTAATAGTTCTCCTTGGTAGAATACATTGTCTAAGCACTGCGGAACAAGTTGGCACTATACAAATAAAGATTATTATTATCTAATAGCATACTCAAGATCTTTTGTGACAACATCTGGCTTTAAAGTGTAACTCATTGGTTAAAAAACTTCTGATATATCATAGTGATATGTTAGAAGTTTTACCGGTGGTTTCGGGTGTTTGAACCCCCAACAATTGCTTAAAGGGGTTGTCCCAAGGCAAAAGTGAAATTTTTTTTTTTGCACAGTCCCCCTTCTAAAGCAAACATTACTATGCACAAGTGTAAATGGCTTTTAAAGATGGTATCTACTCACCGTTCTAGCGTTTCATCAACTTATAAAACTTCTTCCAAAGATGGCCGCCAGGATCTTCACCCACGATGCACCGCGGGTCTTCTCCCATGGTGCACCGCGGGCTCTGTGCGGTCCATTGCCGATTCCAGCCTCCTGATTGGCTGGAATCGGCACACGTGATGGGGCGGAGCTACGCGATGACGCGTAGAAGGGGGCGGAGCCAGAACGCCGCTCGTGCCCGGACCGACCAGAAGGGAGAAGACCTTTCTGCGCAAGCGCGTCTAATCGGGTGATTAGACGCTGAAATTAGACGGAGCCATGGAGACGGGGACGCCAGCAACGGAGTGGGTAAGTGAATAACTTCTGTATGGCTCATATTTAATGCACGATGTATATTACAAAGTGCATTAATATGGCCATACAGAAGTGTATAACCCCACTTGCTTTCGCGAGACAACCCCTTTAAGTGAACAGGCCAAAGTGCTCTTCTAAGTGCTGTGCTAGTTCGGCATTGTTCAGTGTGTTGTCTTTGAAGTCCTTGAAGTTTTTTCACTGCTCACCAATGACAGGCTAATGGGCACAGTGCTCAGTTGACAACTTTGGCACATTCATTTTGGCAATTGGTAGGTGTCTCAGCACTTGGGCCGTCACCAATCAAAACTTCTGGCTTGCTCTTTTTACATGTCAGAAGTTTCTAAAAAAGTTTAGTTACAGTTTAACTTTCAACTTTAGCAATGTAGTGACTAGAGATGGGAAAGCCTGGAAAAAAAAACTGAAAAATTGTGAAAAAACTGTTTTTTTCCAAAGCCATTTTTTATGTTATATAGTTAGAATACCATATCATAGATATATTATTTTGCAATTTTTCCAAGAATAAATAGCTTTGGAAAAAAATTGTAAAGAACTGTTTTTTTTCTTAATTTTTTAGTTTTTTTTTCACAGGCCTTCCGATCTCTAGTAGTGACTATACTCACTTGACTGTTTCCGTATGTCCTATAGACTTGTATGGAGTGTGCAGCAAGCATGCTCTACTATTTTCCCCTTCATAGCCATACACTGGAGCAAGGATGAGAGATATATGGATCTCAGCATTTGGACTCTCATCAATTTTAACATTGAGCACCTATCCACAAATAGGCAGAACAGGAATAAAAAATAGGAAGTGCTCAGGGAAATGGACCAGTCATAAATACGCAATGCAGAATAAATAAAAAAAGCACTTACTTGAGTGGAGGGTATATGGGAGCCAGTATCACACCCTAAATCCAGGTTAGTGTATACTATAGCAATGATCCAGTGAGGAATTTCACCAATCCAGAAGTCAGCTATAATTTTGGGAAGAACAAACAATAAATGCAGCACCAGGAGTACAGGGTAATTCACTTTGGTGTAGAGCTTGCACCTTCTTGGGCCATAACAAACTGAACAACAAACAATGACATCACCCAAAACCATGTGACACTGTAAATTAGGTTGATGAAAAAGCTTTCAAAACATATAAAAACATAACTTAAAATCCATGTCAGGCGTGTATACTGTAAGTATAAATGCATGCAAATATATGCAAATCTAGTTTTAAATGCAATTTGCTAGGGAATTTAACTAATAAAAAAATGTTCAACCCCCCAGGAACAATAAACAAATGTGTGAAGGATTACGCAAATATATCATTCCAATATAAATGATAACAAACTAATGATAACCTAAAACCACTAAAAGATCAACAACAGCTAAGAAGCACTAAAGGAGGAATTAGAGGAATTGTACCAAACAAATAGGTGCTTTTTTAGCCTATTTTCACCTATTCTTCCACCTTTAGTGCCTTGTTATTTTGAGTTTTTTTTAAATAAATAATTCTAATTTACTCTACCCTATATTTTATATCATACAATACTTTTCTTGTAGTGGTTTTATGTTATCTATAGTGTCTTATCATTTATATTGGAATGATTTGTCCATACATTTTAACAAATCCTCTACTAGAGATGAGCGAACGTACTCGTCCGAGCTTGATATTCGTGCGAATATTAGGGTGTTCAGGATGCTCGTTACTCGTAACGAGTACCACGCGGTGTTCCGGTTACTTTCAGTTTCCTCTATGAGACGTTAGCACGCTTTTCTGGCCAATTGAAAGACAGGGAAGGCATTACAACTTCCCCCTGTGACGTTCAAGCCCTATACCACCCCCCTGCTGTGAGTGGCTGGGGAGATCTGATGTCACCTGAGTATATAAATCGGCCCCTCCCGCGGCTCGCCACACATGCCTTGTGACTTAGCTGAGGGAAAGTACTATCGTGCTGGAGCTGCTGTAGGGAGAGCGTTAGGAGTTAGTGTAGGCTTCAAGAACCCCAACGGCCCTTCTCAGGGCCACATCTACTAGTGTGCAGTACTGTGTTAGCACAGTATTTATTTATTTTTTTCCAAAATTGGATCTGCAGAGCATTGCGCCCTGCAATAGGGATAGAAGTGGGGGTTAGGCAGGGAGAGTGTTAGGAGTTAGTGTAGGCTTCAAGAACCCCAACGGTCCTTTCTAGGGCCACATCTATCCGTGTGCAGTACTGTCCAGGCTGCTGTTAGCAGTGTTGCATTTTTTTTTTTTTTCTCAAAACCGGCTGTGCAGAGCATTGCACCCGGCATTAATACTACAGGGATAGAATTGTGTAGGCAGGGCCAGAAGACATACATTATTCATTGAATACACGCAGTGTGGGTGTTCCTTGTAAAAAGCAGGGAAACAATTCTATTTGGCCTGCCTCTGACAGTACTCAGGGCTCTGTGTACGTGTGTGCTGTGCGCTGAACGTTCAGAAAAAATCAGACGCAACCAGCTACGGTTGAGTGCAGCCTTGCGCCAATTTCTTTCCTGCCTGGGAAATACCTGCTCTGCCACAGTTAGTAACTCTGCAACAGTAAAGTTCTGTGACAGTTTTGCAGGGCCGCAACACAGTTATTAAAATTATTATTCAGTGAATAGACGCAGTGGGCCTATCCTTTTAAACAAAAGGGAAAAAAGTATATTTGCCCTGCCTCTGACAGCCGTCAGGGCTCTGGGTACGTGTGTGCTGCGTGGAGAACGTAAAAAAATCAGACGCAACCAGCTACGGTTGAGTGCAGCCTTGCGCCACTTTCTTTCCTGCCTGGGAAATCAAATCACTGGTAATACACCATGCTGAGGGGTAGGCCTATAGGACGTGGACGCGGGCGAGGACGCGGAGGCCCAAGTCAGGGTGTGGGCACAGGCCGAGCCAGTGTGGTGGCCAGGGGTAGAGGCAGGGCCAGACCGAATAATCCACCAACTGTTTCCCAAAGCGCCCCCTCGCGCCATGCCACCCTGCACAGGTCAAGGTGCTCTACGGTGTGGCAGTTTTTCACAGAGACGCCTGACGACCGACGAACAGTGGTGTGCAACCTTTGTCGCGCCAAGATCAGCTGGGGAGGCACCACCAACAGCATGCGCAGGCATATGATGGCCAAGCACCCCACAAGGTGGGACGATGCCCGTTCACCGCCTCCGGTTTGCACCACTGCCTCTCCCCCTGTGCCCCAACCTGCCACTGAGATCCAACCCCCCTCTGAGGACACAGGCACTACCGTCTCCTGGCCTGCACCCACACCCTCACCTCCGCTGTCCTCGGCCCCATCCAGCAATGTCTCTCAGCGTAGCGTCCAGACGTCGCTAGCGCCACAGTTTGAGCGCAAGCGCAAGTACGACGCCACGCACCCGCACGCTCAAGCGTTAAACGTGCACATTGCAAAATTGATCAGCCTAGAGATGCTGCCGTATAGGCTTGTGGAAACGGAGGCTTTCAAAAGCATGATGGCGGTGGCGGCCCCGCGCTACTCGGTTCCCAGTCGCCACTACTTTTCCCGATGTTCCGTCCCAGCCCTGCACGACCACGTCTCCCGCAACATTGTACGCGCCCTCACCAACGCGGTTAATGCCAAGGTCCACTTAACAACAGACACGTGGACAAGCACAGGCGGGCAGGGCCACTATATCTCCCTGACGGCACATTGGGTGAATTTAGTGGAGGCTGGGACAGAGTCAGAGCCTAGGACCGCTCACGTCCTACCCACTCCAGAATTGCCACGCACCCGCACGCTCAAGCGTTAAACGTGCACATTGCAAAATTGATCAGCCTAGAGATGCTGCCGTATAGGCTTGTGGAAACGGAGGCTTTCAAAAGCATGATGGCGGTGGCGGCCCCGCGCTACTCGGTTCCCAGTCGCCACTACTTTTCCCGATGTTCCGTCCCAGCCCTGCACGACCACGTCTCCCGCAACATTGTACGCGCCCTCACCAACGCGGTTAATGCCAAGGTCCACTTAACAACAGACACGTGGACAAGCACAGGCGGGCAGGGCCACTATATCTCCCTGACGGCACATTGGGTGAATTTAGTGGAGGCTGGGACAGAGTCAGAGCCTAGGACCGCTCACGTCCTACCCACCCCAGAATTGCGGGCCCCAGCTCAGTGGTGGTATCTGCGGGGGTGTATGCTTCCTCCACTAAACCACCCTCCTCCTCCTATGCAACCTCTGTCTCGCAATCAAGATGTGTCAGCAGCAGCAGCACGTCGCCAGCAGTCGGTGTCACGCGGCGTGCCAGCACGGCGGTGGGCAAGCATCAGCAGGCCGTGCTGAAACTACTCAGCTTAGGAGAGAAGAGCCACACGGCCCACGAACTGCTGCAGGGTCTGACAGAGCAGACCGACCGCTGGCTTGCGCCGCTGAGCCTCCAATCGGGCATGGTCGTGTGTGACAACGGCCGTAACCTGGTGGCGGCTCTGCAGCTCGGCAGCCTCACGCACGTGCCATGCTTGGCCCATGTCTTTAATTTGGTGGTTCAGCGCTTTCTGAAAAGCTACCCCCACTTGTCATACCTGCTCGGAAAGGTGCGCCAGCTCTGCGCACATTTTCCGCAAATCCCACACGCACGCTGCCACCCTGCGGACCCTGCAACATCGGTTTAATCTGCCAGTGCACCGACTGCTGTGCGACGTGCCCACACAGTGGAACTCTACGCTCCACATGTTGGCCAGACTCTATGAGCAGCGTAGAGCTATAGTGGAATACCAACTCCAACTTGCGCGGCGCAGTGTGAGTCAGCCTCCTCAATTATTTACAGAAGAGTGGCCCTGGTTGGCAGCCATCTGCCAGGTCCTTGGAAAATTTGAGGAGTCTACCCAGGTGGTGAGCGGCGATGCTGCAATCATTAGCATCACCATTCCTCTGCTATGCATCTTGAGAAGTTCCCTGCAAAGCATAAAGGCAGACGCTTTGCGCTCGGAAACAGAGTCGGGGGAAGACAGTATGTCGCTGGATAGTCAGAGCACCCTCCTGTCTATATCTCAGCGCGTTGAGGAGGAGGAGGAGCATGAGGAGGAGGAGGAGGAGGGGGAAGAGACAGCTTGGCCCACTGCTGACGGTACCCATGCTGCTTGCCTGTCATCATTTCAGCGTGTATGGCCTGAGGAGGAGGAGGAGGAGGATCCTGAAAGTGATCTTCCTAGTGAGGACAGCCATGTGTTGCGTACAGGTACCCTGGCACACATGGCTGACTTCATGTTAGGATGCCTTTCTCGTGACCCTCGCGTTACACGCATTCTGGCCACTACGGATTACTGGGTGTACACACTGCTCGACCCACGGTATAAGGAGAGCCTTTGCACTCTCATTCCCGAAGAGGAAAGGGGTTCGAGAATGATGCTATACCACAGGGCGCTGGTGGACAAACTGATGGTAAACTTCCCATCCGACAGCACTAGTGGCAGAAGGCGCAGTTCCGAGGGCCAGGTAGCAGGGGAGGCGCAGAGATCAGGCAGCATGTACAGCGCAGGCAGGGAACATTCTCCAAGGCCTTTGCCAGCTTTATGGCTCCCCAGCAAGACTGTGTCACCGCTCCCCAGTCACGGCTGAGTCGGCGGGAGCACTGTAAAAGGATGGTGAGGGAGTACGTAGCCGATCGCACGACCGTCCTCCGTGACGCCTCTGCCCCCTACAATTACTGGGTGTCGAAGCTGGACACGTGGCCTGAACTCGCGCTGTATCCCCTAGAGGTGCTTGCTTGTCCTGCGGCTAGCGTCTTGTCAGAGAGTGTGTTTAGTGTGGCTGGGGGAATCATCACGGATAAGCGTACCCACCTGTCAACCGACAGTGCCGACAGGCTTACACTCATCAAGATGAACAAAGCCTGGATTTCCCCAGACTTCTCTTCTGCACCAGCGGACAGCAGCGATACCTAAGCAATACGTAGGCTGCACCCGCGGATGGAAGCATCGTTCTCTCTCACTATCCAAAACGGGGACATTTCTGCTTCATCAATCTGTGTATAATATTCCTCCTCCTCCTCCTCCTGCTCCTCCTCCTGAAACCTCACGTAATCACGCCGAACGGGCAATTTTTCTTAGGGCCACAAGGCTCACTCATATAATTTTTCTAAACAATTTTTATACGTTTCAATGCTCTTAAAAGCGTTGAAAGTTTAACTTGAACCAATTTTTCGTTAAACTGGGCTGCCTCCAGGCCTAGTTACCACTTAAGCCACATTAACCAAAGCGATTAATAGGTTTCACCTGCCATCTTGGTTGGGCATGGGCAATTTTTCTGAGGTACATTAGTACTGTTGGTACACCAATTTTTGTGGGCCCTCGCCTACAGTGTAATCCAATTAATTTTTTGCCCACCTGCATTACAGCTGACGTTACATCAGCTGTGTTGGGCACTGCAATGGGATAACTACATGTGTCCACTTCTAAAGAGCCCCAGTCTGACTGGGGCATGCAGTGTGGGCCGAAACCCACCTGCATTAAGCACGACATTACTACCTCAGCTGTGTTGGGCACTGCAATGGGATATTTCTATGTACCGCCGGTGGCTTCCTGGCACCCACCCATGCTGTAGGTCCACAGGGAATTATAAATGCATCTGTTTCCACTTGTAAAGAACCCCAGTCTGACTGGGGCATGCAGTGTGGGCCGAAGCCCACCTGCATTAAGCACGACATTACTACCTCAGCTGTGTTGGGCAATGCAATGGGATATTTTTGTGTATCGCCGGTGGGTTCCAGGGAGCCACACATGCTGTCGGTCAACAGGGACTTCACAATAGGGAGTTGTACCTGCCTGTGTCTATGAATTAAAAAGCCCGGTCTGACTGGGGCATGCAGAGACACCTTGACAGAATGAATAGTGTGTGGCACATAGGTTCCCCATTGCTATGCCCACGTGTGCAGCTCCTGATGGCGGTGGCACAGGATTCTATTTCTCATTGCTTCTGTACAGCATTGTGGGCTATAGCCCCGCCCCTTTTAAAGAGGGTCGCTGCCTAGCCGTGCCAACCTCTGCAGTGTGTGCCTGCGGTTCCTCCTCATGGCAGACGCACTTCTAAATAGACATGAGGGTGGTGTGGCATTAGGGCAGCTGAAGGCTGCGCAGGGACAGTTTGGTGTGCGCTGTGGACGCAGGGTCGTGCAGGGGGGGGGGGGGTTGGGCAGCATGTAACCCAGGAGAAGTGGCAGTGGAGTGTCATGCAGGCAGTGATTGTGCTTTGTTGGAGGTAGTGTGGTGCTTAGCTAAGGTATGCCATGCTAATGAGGGCTTTTCAGAAGTAAAAGTTTTTGGGAGGGGGGGGGCCCACTCTTGCCGCTATTGTGGCTGAATAGTGGGACCTGTGAACTTGAGATGCAGCCCAACATGTAGCCCCTCGCCTGCCCTATCCGTTGCTGTGTCGTTCCCATCACTTTCTTGAATTGCCTAGATTTTCACACAAGGAAACCTTAGCGAGCATCGGCGAAATACAAAAATGCTCGGGTCGCCCATTGACTTCAATGGGGTTCGTTACTCGAAACGAACCCTCGAGCATCGTGAAATGTTCGTCCCGAGTAACGAGCACCCGAGCATTTTGGTGCTCGCTCATCTCTATCCTCTACCCATTGATTTATTGTTCCAAGTATTTTGAACAGTTTACTTTTATCTAAGTGCCCTGTATTCCTGGTGCTGTACTTATTGACTGTTCTTCATGGAATTATCAATGAATCTTGTGGATTACAGCTGACTTCTGTATTGGTGGAATTCCTCACTGAACCACTGTTATATTATATGCTAGCCTGGATTTAGGGGTAATATTGGATTCCAAAAATCCCCCCTACTCAAATAAGTGCTTTTCCATTTATTCTGCATTGCTTACTTATGACTGGCCCATTACCCTGAGCGCTACCTATTTTTTCTTCCTGTTTTGCCCTTTCTGCCTGGGTCCTGTATGGTTTTTAGATTGTTGGTGAGTGCACTCCTGTGGTGGATGTCCTGTGGACTGTGAAATGAAATCTGCATTATTGTTTTCAATGTCTTTCCCCATTCTTAGGTGTACAGAGATTACTTTACCTGCATTCCCTTGTGTGAACCAAGTGTTTTCTTAGTTTCTTTTGCCACTTCCACTTGATCCTATTGGCTTGTGGAGCTCTTATCAAGTACCATTTTTGTAACCTCTACATCTATTCACAAATAGGTGATTAAATGGTGCAGCCCTTTAGTTAGATACAAACTTCACTCTTTATCCAAATGTGCTGACATTGAAGAGGAACATAAAGAGGAATCTAATCTTAACTATCTTGGAAGATGTAATAGAAACATGTGAGAAGATAACCTTGGTGAACTCTGTGATCTTAAATTACCAATCGCAGTATGCTTTTTATAGCACCTCTCATAGATATCTGTTATTGAAGATCTCACAAAGAATTCTAAGAAATCTTAGCCAGTTTGCTCACAATTTATATGAGATTTTCAATTTATATTCATATTTCTAATTTTTTATCTTTCTGATTGAATATTTGTCACACTTGCATTAATGCTGCTTTTGAAATTTGAGCTGATATTTGTAATAAATCCTGTCTTTCCAAACTTTCATTATTTAATAATAACAAGTCAATTCACAGTTATAAAATGCTAGCTTGCGATAAGGTACAAAAAATCAAAAATAAACATTTTAGTACTTAACTTCTGTGCCTTCTAAGCTGGGGAACTACTACACACTAACTTTCGTCAGATCCAATTCAATTGTTGGGTGGGAGAGTGAAGTTTCAAAAACATAATGCATTAATGTACTGTATGGTATAGTGCGTTTCCATATCTGTTATTTACAGTTTCACCAGCCTACACAACAGCTGCTTAACTGTAATATTTATATCACTGCACATATTGTTTTATAATATAGTTGTGCTAATATTTATGGTAATTTAGCTCATTTAACTGATTATCGTAAAAATGTATATATGTATACACATAAAGGAGTGTTATATTCTCCTCAGACTGCATGTACCGATGTCCCTCTGCAGAATGTGCCACCCCTCCCTCTCTCCTCACTTTTTACCCTAAAAGGTTACACTCCTTTTATTCAAATTTAATCCCAGACTGGAGATTGCAGCCCTTTCTCAGCCTTAAAGGCATGCTCCATCCCTGCAGTCCATGGCTGCTTCCTTATGTACTTTTCTAGCCTTTCAGTATATGCACATAGAGGTCAGTTTGATTGTTCTCAGTATGTACACATAGAGGTGAGGTAGATTCTCCTCAGTATATGCACACAAAGGTCCCTTAGATTGCTAAATGTCATGCTTGTACAACACCGGGAAGTTACATTACATAGGGGTGCACTTAGGTTTGCAATTAGCATTGAATAATTGAGTTGTGACCCCTTTACGTCTCCTATTTAGGACCTAAAGAATGCTCATGCTAATTTTATGCTTGTAGGACACCAGTAAATTAGAGAATTAGATTAGGTAGATTACATAGGGGTGCAAATACTTTTGCACTTAGCATTGAATAATCAAGTTGTGATTCCTTAACTTTTCCTATTTAGGACCTTAAGAATGGTAGTGCCAAATTTCATGTTTGTGCGACACCTGTAAAGTTAGAGAATTAGATTAGGTACATTACATAGGAGTGTCAATACGTTTGCCCTTAACATTGAATAATCAAGTTAAGACCCCTTTAGGTCCTAAATAGTTTTCCTATTTAGGACCTAAAGAATTGTCATGCCAAATTTCATGTTTGTACGACATCAGGAAGTCAGAGAACTAGTGGCAAGCCAGTTAGTGAGTGAGTGAGTGTGTGAGTCAGTCATTGAGTCAATCAGTAGTTTAGGGCTTTCATATATAAATAAATATATATATATATATATATCTATATATATATATATATATATATATATATATATATATATATATATATATATATATATCTATATATCTATATATATATATATATATATATATATATATATATATATATATATATATATATATATATATATCATCCCTGTGTAAAAACCTGCAGTAACAATAACAGCAATCAGAGCGGTGCTAAACGGGACTAAGCATGCTTACCACCAAAGTTTTGGGGGCATGTAAATGCCGTCTTTTCACAAACCACCCCACTTTTACAGGCCCACCCAGTTTGAATGTGCATTTGAATGTTGGGACCAAGTCTGATGATGCAGGTTCACAGCGTCACACACAGTAAACAATTGTAGAACACTGCATTCCAGAATGCTTCTGCAGTGTTTGAAAGTCTTGCCAACTCTCTTGTAGCACCAGACCAGAGTGGGGTTTTCTTGTAAGAGAAAGTTTGCTATAACTATAAAAATGTCAGCACTTTTTATTTTTATTAAATAATGTTTTTTTTTTGTTACTTTCTTTTAAGCTTTGAACTTCCATAGTTGTTGGGTAGAGTAGCGCAATAGTGTAGGGTGAGTGAAAGGGTGGAACCTCTAAAAGCTAAGGTGGCAACCAAGTTGAAGTCTGGGTAGTGTTACAGTGGTTTTTCATCTGGGAAGAAAGCAGATAGTGTCCCAAGAGCTGCCATGAATTACAGTGACTGAATATTGCTGAACCAAGTGAGTAATCCAAGAGGAAGAGTTGCTGATTGTGCAGCGTTACCCTGCATGATCTGCTCATGCTGCTCAACAGCTGTTGGACACATTTACAGAGACAAGATACTGGTGCTTTGCTGATGTTACCTGTTTATAAAATTACATTTCTAAGCAGTCATGTGGTCTGTTCGGGATATGCAATGACAAGCTGTATGGTGACAAGACAGGCCTGCTGTGACTGAGTGTTTTTCAAACATTTCCTGGTATTGCTCCAAAAGGAAGAGCTGGCAAGTCGCTTGCTAAAGAAACCTTTACACTGTGTCGGCGGCTATCGCTCCTGCGCTTTACATAGTAATAGAGATGAGCGAGCACCCAAATGCTCGGGTCCGCGTTATTCGAGTCAAGCTTTTCGTAAAATTTGAGAGCTCTACTCGAGTAACGAACCGCATTGACTACAATGGGAGACTCGAGCACTTTTGTATGTGGAACGCCGAGTGCCGAGCTTTTTTTTCTCTCTCTAGGTTCCTCTCTCTCTCTCTCTCTCTCTCCCCTGCCTGCTAGACAAAAAATTTACCATTGACGCTTCGCGGTGGGGAGGGGTCAAAACAGGCATGTCACAGCGGGGAGGAGCCAAAAACTAGGGCGGGGTCGTACACGGCTTGATGCTCGTTCGAGTAACGAGCACCATCGAGTACGCTAATACTCGAACGAGCATCAAGCTCAGCAGAATATTTTCACTCAACTCTAAACAGGAGCAATAGTTGTTCAAGTGAATAGATGGGGAGCCGGTTAGAGATTGTTCCGACCAGCTTTCTTCATTCACAGTAAGCAGAAGTCATCCATAGATTGAGCGTCTCCAGTCTACACTGAGCTGAAATCAAATGACAAGCAATAACTGTTGGGAGCCATGTCTACACAGGCTGACAATTGCCCAAAATCGTGCATTTGAGCAATCATTCGGGAAACTATTGCCACGTGTAAAGGTACATTAAGTCTAGAACTGCACCTACTTGAGAACTCCCCTGCCCAGGAATCCTTTTATTCTCACATATATCCACGATGTATCTGAAGACCTTATAAACTGTGTTAGTCCTTTAAGAAGTTCTTCTGTAATATCCATAATCTACAGCAAGTTTATAGGTGTCATACAAAGTGATACATTACTTCTGTTAAGGTTAGAGGCTTATTAATTTATAGTCACAGTTCTTCACTAAAAAAAATACCCTCATACTTTTTACATATAAACATATCGTTCACATCACCATTAAATGTTGCCGTCACAAGCAGTTGGGATATTTCATGTGAACTCTGCCTAATGTTTTAACCTTGCATTATATTAGGGTCAATGGAGTCATGAATACAAAGAGATAAATTACTGTATTATTGATCTTCACATAAAATATCAATCTGTGAAATCAATGTGTGCTGTACATCAAAAGAAACTTCCTTACATAAACCAACCTGCGTGTTCCCATCTGGAGCCATATTAATGAAACAGATGTTACCGGACAGCTGTAATAATGTTCCAATATATGAAACAGTCCTTTCATTTTATTATGATATAAAATAAAATAGAGAAGTGATTACACATGCGGTAGCTCTTGAGATAATCTAGACGCTAATGTTACCTGGCTATTTTCCTTTCATAATTTTTTAGGATTGTAGATAAACATTGGAGGAGAGAATAGTGTGATATACATAAACTGTGAAGCTCATTTATTCTGCACATTCTAAAACAGGTCAAAATAATGTAATGGATGCATGTTAATACATTTTTATTGTAAATAAGCACAGTAATAAAATTTTATATTAAAGTTATAGCTTCACAATGAGCTGATGGTTGGGGATCTCACAGCTGGGATCCCCCATAATCAGATGTTTTTATCCTGGGGATGTTTCACGTGAATCCTTCTTGAGGACAAAAAAATAATACATGGTGTCTACTCATATCAATGGGTCATCCATGTTATACATGGAACTGATAGGTCCTCAAACTTCAT
Source organism: Eleutherodactylus coqui (assembly GCF_035609145.1). Taxonomy (NCBI): domain Eukaryota; kingdom Metazoa; phylum Chordata; class Amphibia; order Anura; family Eleutherodactylidae; genus Eleutherodactylus; species Eleutherodactylus coqui. The sequence goes on along the minus strand of NC_089837.1, from coordinate 120,699,817 downwards.
GTGGAGGCATACAAAGGTTACTTTCAGTAGAATCTGATGGAAAAATTGTGGCATGTTCCATCACAAGCCATAGTATGAAGGTACCAATGTTGAATCCAGTGATGAGCTGCAGTGGTCATGAGTCTAGACAACACATGATCTGCTTTGCCCAGATGTTTTTGGAGGCTGCAGAGAAGCGAGTAGGCCTTCATTTAGTATTTTATAGCTATCCTAGTCTAACCAAGAAAAAAAATCCACTCAACAACTCTTTTAACAAAATGGCTGCCAATAAAAGGGAACCTGTTATGTCCTATAAGCACCATAGGCTTTGCAGATGTACTTTTTATACTTATGGGGTTCCCCTTCCTGTGCTTCCACCGATGAAAGTCTTGACTCTTTCTTCACGCCTGTTCTCACTCTTTATGGTGCTCATAAGCTGTGACAGGTTACCTTTAAGGGTTCTACACATTTCCAGCCATAATAGAATACAGGATGTATCAGTTGATTGCTTGATTATATAACCTCATACATTCTCCTGAGCTTCACTGAATCTGGTTATTCCTGCTTATAGACTCATTTAGACACAAGTGAAAGTTCCTGAAAAATGTCTTAAAGATATACTACAAAAATAAAAGATGTCAAGTAACTAAATGTTTATAGAAGGGGATCTGCCGACATGCATAACCCCTTCTAAAGTGCTAGATCCAGTGTGAACTGCTGATTGCCCTGATTGCTACACTCAGCACCACCGGCAATCAGCTGATTTTACTGTTAGAAGCTGCCGCCAGCCGCACATTTCCCTTGCAGAGCCTAGTGTTACAAGACAGCTATTCATATGAAATAACAAGATGGTAGAAGGTCTGTCAGAATGGGAGCCTCACTTACTGACTAGTTCTTCATTCTGAGTTATAGAGGGGGCTCCCTAGTGGAGGTGACCCCACTTTATGACGTTTCTATGCCTTAATATGGCATATGAACAGGGATTGTGATCTTAGCACAAAACCTTTAAATACTATTATTCACCATCACTGACATAGATGTTACAAATCTTACAGAAATCTTATTGACAATTAAAAATGATTCTCATAAATATATCTCAAATCTAATGTTTTTTTTAAAAGGTCTTGCAACATTTTTCAAAAGTTTTAAAGCATCTAAAGGTTAGGATTCGTGTTGGTAACTGCAAATGCATGCCTCTTTTTAGTTACAGCAGTTTGATGGCTCTGCCCTCCCATAAATAATTATAGTTTCAGAGATTGCTTGTTCCGCTAAAAATATAATATGAAGAAAAACTGTTAAAAATGGATTGAAGTTTGGAGAGTTTTTGTTTTAATACTGTATTACTCTTAAGAAATCTTTTATAATGTTTTTTAATAATGTGATTATTACAATTATAATTAACGATACAGATGTTTGTTTTTTTAATACAGTTTTTTTAAACTATTCAAACAAATCTATATAATGTAGAGTGCTCTCTCCTAAAAACTATAATACATGGGACAATTGTTAGAAGTGGATGAATAGAGATGAGCGAACCTACTCGGCCACACCCCTTTTTCGCCCAAGCGCCGCGATTTTCGAGTACTTCCGTACTCGGGCGAAAAGATTCGGGGGGCGCCGTGGGTGAGTGGGGGGTTGCAGCGGGGAGTGGGGGGGGAGAGGGAGAGAGAGAGGGCTCCCCCCTTTTCCCCGCTGCTACCCCCCGCTCCGCCACGCCTCCCCGCACCCCCCAAGCGCCCCCCGAATCTTTTTACCCGAGTACGGAAGTACTCGAAAATTGCGGTGCTCGATCGAATAATTACTCGAAACGAGTATATTCGCTCATCTCTATGGATGAAAATTTTGATTAAAAAATATACAGCTCTTAATAAAGCCTGCATAATAAACTTTTGGCAAAACAATATTTCATAGTAGCATTCTATTTCAGTGTTTCTGGGACAGCTGATATGATTGTCCTCTCAACTCCTATAGCTGTTTTTATTCATCTTTCCTAGACTCCAAAATGCACACCTGTCCAGCAATAGAAGAACATGGGAGAGGGGTATGGACATAACTATAGAGGATGCAGATATTGAGGTCACATTCAGACCGTGGAGCTTGAAGGGATCCAAGAGGTCCCACTGGCCAATATGAAGAGACCTGTACTTTACGGCATGAGATAGTTGCAGGCCCTGTAATAGATTTTGCATTTGAACCCAAGAGATTCACATTGCTCTATCTAAGGGTGGTTTCAGATGGCTGTAGGCGTAACTACGCTCACTGGTATGAAGCATAGTTGCACCTGAACGAGGTTTTTTTAACCTCGCTGGCTTTTCAAACTCCATATGGCAAGTCCTACCTTTTCTTGCCTATACAATTAATGGGTGAGAATCTGGATAGTGAAAATAAAACCACTGAAATCCATTGATATCTGTGGTTTCATTTTGTTTCGATGATTATCATGCCCTCATAAGGGGAAAAAAACATGTTCGTCTGACACTGCCCTAAAATGGGAGGAATGAAACAATTTATAATTGCACACAGTCACTAATCGCAGCTCTTTTAGACCAGTTTTCTAAGAAACAGTTATAGTGATTATAACTACAATAAACAAGGATCCGTGATGTGAGTTGTAGGCTCACATATTTTGGCCAAAAACCATTGGTGTTTTTGGAGCAGTGTTTGGTACAATTGATGTCTATATTGGGAAAATATTCCCCCCAGTAGCCGAATTCTAGTGTCTATATTACGGTTGCAACAAACATCCTGTGTGTTTTATGTGCAGCTTATACATTTTCATATACTTTATACATCTGAAGTCCAATGTTTCATAGCATCTAGCATCAGTTCAAACATTTAAGTGAAGATTTGTTTCTTCCTTCATCTGAAAAGCACAGTCTATATACAAGAGCAGATGTAAGTGCAAAAACACGAGGCTTACAGATTCAAGCATAATCGGAACACAGCTGAAAGAAGAAAAATGCCCTTTGAGCCCTTTCCTCTGAGAGCTTCCTGAATTAACATTAAATGTCATTGAGACTGGCAGTCCCAGACTGCAATGCAGTGTCAGGGTGATACTTAAAATATGTGCATAAGCAAACACAAATATCCACACCCTCACGTAAAGAGGGCAGAATTACAGCTATCAAACCCCGCATTATTTTTGTCCAGAGCAATTCTGCTACATAGGCCTTATGATTTTACAAACCAAAGATCGAAAGGTCAAGTGATTTATTTATGTCTGTAGAAACTCCTTACAGAATTACATACTTGAAACCTGAAGCCATTACATAGCGTTAGAGTAATGGGCAAGTGACAGGTGCTCTCTGTTGGTTATATCCCCTCTCTAAGATATGAGGAAGATGCAAAATAGAAGGCACCTTTTAATAAAGCACAACAACTTGGTTGTAAATACTTTCGGCTCACTCGATGTGACAGCCGTGCAGTTGATTTTCTCTTTTTCATGTTCATGAACATCATTATCAATCACATCCCGCATATGCAGCCACCTATATTAAATGATTCCATTTCAATTGTTCAAGACGTTTTTTAAAATATCACTTGCGGAAATGCATTGTGAAGGATCTCAGTACAGTAAATTAGTATACATAATTAGGTAGTCATTCTCCGCAAGCAGGCTTCACCAGTTGTTTAATGGTCCATTTGATCTTTCATACCATTGTATAATAGGAAACAGTTTAATTATGAGAAGATCGTAAGTTATGGTATAGAACCTCATTGCATTTAATGGGTCCGGCTTTGATTTATTATTGAGATAGTAGGTAGTGCAATTGTGTAGATTCAGCTAATTCTAATAATTATCAATCTTTTTAAAGTCTGAGTAACACATTGAAATATCTTATTTAGTATTTTACAGTTTCATAAATCTCGAAAATTACCGTAAGAGATGTAGTTATGGAAATTCCAAGATGGGCACATTTTTGCTATTATAACATGCATGCTATTGCAAATGTCATGATTGTGGGGCGTCAGGGGTTAAATGGTGGGGATGAGACTTTTTCACCGATGACATCCAATAATGCAGGAGTGTTGTAGTTAAACCCCCTTTCTACTCCATGTTATACAGTTTTGCCATGGGAACTATGCAGATCCCATGAATTGATGTAGATATACAGCATAGTAATGGAGCAGGCGCAGGAGCTGTATCCATACTATTCCTTGTAGGCATCAGCTGTTTTTTACAGCCTTCGTCCAGTCTAAAGGCTTGGATCAAAGTAACTTAGTTTCCATCAATTAAAACCCTTAGATGTTGTAGTCATTTATACTGTATGGTCAACTTGTGTAAACAAAACACGGGTAACAAAACCCCCAATATTGCTGTTTTTTTCATAGCCCCATTAATCTGTATTAATGTGTGCAGGTATGAAAGTGTTAATGTCTGGTGTTGTCTGGAAAATGTATCATTTTGTATTTTGTGAAGTATAAAAGAGGGTTCACATGTCTATGTCTGTGCCATGTAGAGTAGAGTTAGAGAGAGGAGATAGGGGTTCGACATGGAGGAGACGGTAAAGCCCCGTGACAAGGTATATCTCTACCCCACTGTCTCCTTGGCTGAGGGCCTGCTCCTCAGAGGCTGCATCAGCAAGATAAAGAAAAGCAATATTATACTATACTTAGCATCCATATGTGACAAGTCAATATGGGGGACGCCACGTTGCTTTCCATCAACCTCAGCGGTCGAGAGAAGACTTTACAAACCTCATTGCATGGTGGAATCTAACCTTATTTGTCTGAAACAAACTTATAAACCATGGATGATGCTACATAATACTGAGCAAATTGTCCAATGAGGCATTATACAGCCATTCTCTCCTCAGTTGTAAGATGAGGTTATTCTTATCTGTTAGAGATACACTACAGGTCTAAATATCCCATTCTCAAGGAATGTTAGCAGTATTCAAGTAAATAAAACAAACTAAGGCCGGCTGTCCACGGGTGATGGGAAGTCCCGCAGCAGATCTCCGCGGCGGGAGCCACTGCAAAATCTCTGCCGGTCAGCCCTATCTGATAGATAGGCTGGCCGCGGAAAATAGGGGCAATTTGCAGCATACTGCGAATTGCCCACTGCGAGTGGAAAATCGCAATGATTCTCCGCTCGTGGGCAGGTGCCGTTGCTTTCCAAATGCTATGGAAAGCGTCGGCCGGCATAATTCGCTGGTGGTTTACCGCCGGCGAAATCACTGCCGTGGACAGGGGACCTAACCCTTTAGCTGAATGAATTAACACTTTAGATAAATTAATGCTAAAAGCCATTTGACTCTACTATACATCCATACAGACTTCAACTGTGGCATACTAAGGGGCAGAGGGAAACCTCCAAAATAGCACTGTTCAGGTAAGCGCTATACTATGTACCCCAAATGTAACTATTGCGACGAAACAAAGAATGGAGTCTGCACTCCTTTAGTTCCTCTAGGTATAAAACTCTATTCTTTGTTTTGTCCCCATAGCTGCATTTGGGGTACATAGTATAGCGCTTTACCTCCTGGGCACCCTTCTAGAGTGTCTGGGGATTTTCTTGGATCTGCAGCTCTAGTTTCTGTGGTTTCGTTTATTACCTGTTATAGTTTATTTACATTGGCCACTGCCTGAGCGCTCTCCCACCCATTTGCTTACTGTTCAGGTAAGAGAAACTTTAGGGACAAGCAAATTCCGAACTCTCAGGCCAACAGATGATTTTTAATTTGTGTTGGTATTAGACTAGTGCTCAAAGCGCCGCTCCCTTACTTGCCAAAATTGGTGTGCCGCTCACTTACCTGCCACAATTGGTAATCATAGGGATTGCCAGTGCTTCTCACTCCAATCAGTCAATAGCAAGCAAAATGTCTTGGCATTGGAAGACCCAACCATTCAGCTACCTCTTATTTTAAGAAGTCTATCTTATTTCTTACATATTTGTGTGCCAAAACATCTCCTAACCTTTAGCAAATGCTATACTGTGACTTATAAACTGACATTGAGAATGTAGATATCAACAACATATATTAAAAGGGTTGTATAGGATTAAAAAAACATGATCGCTTTATTCAAAAAACAGCACCATACCGGTCCACAAGTTGTGCATGGCATTGCAGCTCAGCTGTATTGAATTCAATGGAGCTAGTATACAATGTCATACAGAACTAGAGATGAGCGAGCACCGAAATGTTTGGGTGCTCGGTACTCGAGTCGAACTTTCCGTAATGCTCGAGAGCTCGTTTCGAGTAACAAACTCCATTGAAGTCAATGAGGGACTCGAGCATTTTTGTATGGGACCGATGCTCCGCATAGGGGATGATTTGCGAAACACCTAAAAACATCAGAAAGGCATGAGCACCACAGAAACGGATAGGGAACGACAGGGGCAGCATGCATGGCTGCATCTGAGGCTCCCAGGTCCCACTATTAAGCCAAAATGGGGGCAAGGGCCTGGCAGTCACCCCCCCCCCCAAACTATTTACTTGGGACAGACCCTCATTAGCAAGGCACACACGCTGGCACATCTTAGCCGAGCACCACACTAGCTGCAACCAAGGACAAACACTGCCTGCGGGTGACACTGCTGCCTCTTCTCCTGGGTTACATGCTGGCATTGCTGTCCAATCCCCCGCATGACCCTGCGTCCACAGGGCACCCAAAATTTTCCCTGCGCTGCATTCAACTGCCCTCATTCCACACGCTAGCTTTATAGCCACACCACCCTCACGTCGATTTATAAGTGCGTCTGCGATGAAGAGGAACCGGAGACACACACTGCAAAGGGTTGGCAGGGCCAGGCAGCGACCCACTTTGAAAGTGTGGGCGATAGCCCACAATGCTGATTAGAATTGATGATAAATTGACGTACAATCATCATTCCAATCCCGTGCCACCTCTGTCACAAAATTGTCAGGCGCCGCAAATGTGGGCATAAAGGGGACTCAGGTGCCAGCACTTCTACACATCTCCACAATGCAGCAGCGCATACTAACACCAAAGATTGGTTTGAAGGAGGAGCTATCACCAAAGTAGCCACCACAGGTATACAGTGACCCTGTAAAAGTCTCATGAAATCACTAATGTTTCCTGTGAATGCTCCAATCCAGTATCTCGGATAACTGTGGTAATTTGTAGCATGAGAGATAATACATGCCGACCAATGCAGATCCCCAGACCTCAAGCAGGAGGAGGAGGTGGCATAATAAGCCTGAGAAACCATGACTGAGGTAGGACCCGCAATACTCTGTGTGGGAAGCATGTGAGCGGGCCCTGGGTCAGGCTCGGTACCAGCCTCCACCTTGTGTGACCCAAGGTGCCGTGAGATACATAGCAATGGGAAATCCATGTGTCCCCACACAATTCATTCTGTGTAGGTGTCAGATACTTGACGGTGTATTTGTGCCAGATCAAAACACCGCAATGGGAAATCTTTGTACACCCACAGTATAGGCGAGCCCATGAACTGCATGGAAAGTATTAAACATGAAGCAATTACAGCGCCCAAACATGGCAGAGTTTCACCCCGCCCAGGACCTCGGCCTCTGCACACACCCTCAGCAATCGTGGGAATAAAGAGGACTGGGATGCTAGTACAGCTGTAAACGTCTCATTAAATCAGTTACAGTTGCTTTCATCGCTCCAAAGACTGGATGAACCACAAAGAAGTTCCATAGGCCAAACCTGGCGCAGTTGCACCCCCCCCCCCCCCCCCAGGACTTTGGCCTCTGCCCACCCCTCAGCAATCTGGGGGATAAAGCGGACTGGGATGCTAGTGCAGCTGTGAACGTCTCATTAAATCAGTTACGGTTGCTTTCATCACTCCAAAGACTCGATGAACCACAAAGAAGTTCCACAGGCCAAACCTGGCGCAGTTGCATCCACCCCCTCACCCGGACTTCGGCCTCTGCCCAGACCCTCAGCAACAGTGTGGGCATAAAGCGGACTTGGATGCTAGTACAGCTGTGATCGTCTCCTTAATTCAGTTACGCTTCTTTTGATTAGTCTAAACCAGTTTCTCAGATAACTTCTCGAGTAATGAGCATCTCGAGTACCCTAATACTCGAACGAGCATCAAGCTTGGACAAGTGTGCTCGCTCATCTCTATACAGAACCTATTAACAAGTGTGATACTGTGTCTGGAAGAAAGCAACTATGTATTTCTAACCAATGCTTTATTGTATGAACGTGAATCAATTAGAAAAAAAATGGTTTACATTGGTGCAAGTTGATTTAGACTGTGCCATATGAATAACAGCAGACTGCAATGATAACCCTTAAACAGGAGAAAATTCAATAAGGTCAAGGCACTCTCTAATGATCGTTACAGGTTGGAGGAAAGACACACTGAGAGATAGGCGGCCTGCAGACGGCTGGGTCGGATCCCGCTGCGAGAATTCTCGCAGCAGAATGCGGACCTGTGCCCCTGCACAGCCCTGCAGCTCACCCGCTTCCGGCATCTCCTCTCTGCGCTGCGTGCCAGCTGCCGCCCAGCCGGCGCATGCGCAGAGAGGAGCCGGCCCGTCGCCACTGACATTTCAGTGTGGGCCTCTGCGAGACCCGCACAGAAAGAGGACATGTCACGATTTGTTTTCCGCGTGTGTTTTCACGCGGACAAATCACGGCCGTCTGCCTAGGATTGCGTTATCTAATGCAATCTTATGGCAGCGGGCACGGGCGGAATTCTGCGGGAAATCCTACCATGAAATTTCTGCCCATGTGCAGGGGGCCATAAGGTATAATGAAAACAAAGATCTGGTACCGTGTTAGTCACAAAACCACAGAAGAATTTGGGAATATAAATTGATAACAACCTTTGACACGATGAATACTGGGTTAAATTATTCCCCAGGATTTATGCGTGAATGGGAAGTGTGAGATATTTATTGCCCCCCCCCCCCATCAACAGTAATTCAGGGACCATTAATTTTCACTCCCTTATCAGTGTTTAGCTAAAAATGTTTGTGTATCTCTTGTAGCAATTCAAGCCTGCTGACCCCCCCCCCCAACAGTAATTAAGGGACCATAAAACTTTCACTCCGCTGTCAGTGCCTAGACAAAAAAAGTTTGTTTGCTGTTGCAGAATTCCTTTTAAGTGCGAACCAATCACATCCATATCTGTGCCTTGTCATAAGTATGTATGTTATAAGTATGTATAAATATCCATGCCTCTTCAGATCCAATCCGTAAGCCTGAAGAAGAACCCTGCGTTGGTTCGCAAGCTCGCTATTATTACGTCATGTATTTTTGTTAGCCATTAAAAGGTATCATATCCACAAGATTACGGGGGCCATAAGATGACAACATTTTTAGCAATTTTATTGAACTTAAAGCACAGGATAAATTGGCCCCACTAAGGAAGGTTTTAGGCTTGATATGGCTCACAAGGGATCAGTTTCTCTTATGTTTCTGCAACTTTTGGCCTTACACAGAACAGACAGTTTCAAAAACACAGTTCAATTCCAAACAACTTCTTCTACTGTTAGGCACTTTATTCATCACAGGAGCATCTTCCGTGATATTCAGGGTGATAGCTTAAGAACCTGGCTCACTTGCACTTTACCCAGTCCAGGTATTGGTTGGTAGCTTACTTGTTTCCATTGTTTCTGACCCTCTTTAGTCACAGTCTTGGAGTTCTTCAGTTCTCCCTCTGTTGGTCACAGCATCAGCCCAACTCTCCCCTTCACCAAGCACACCTCAAGGACACAGCACAGGCGCACACTATAACTCCAGCAATCACTATCCCTCTGCTGGGTATACTGCATTACTTGTCTTGCCATGGCTTACCCCTGCAATCACTTTTAGCAGGCTTACACTCAATGTGAACTGACTAAGGAAATAAATCTATTGGAGGGAAGCCACTCTCTTAAACAGACTACTAACACTTACAGGATATAATATCACACAGGGTATAATGTATTTTCCCATAGCCTGAACATAGCATTCGATTCCCAACCAATATGTTGCCTGTAACTCATCCACAAAGTAATGGTTAGGCTATGGCTAAGTGCACCTCCAAAGCCAATGAAAAAGGTCTGAATCATACAACAGGTGTGATGGAAGGGATACACTGGATTAAAGCACTTTTCCCACTAATACAGAACATAAATAACACAAATATAATAACAATACGTCAATGCATTTGATTAAACAGTAGTAGCACCATCCCTCAGTGGTGAAAGTTCCAGAGGCGTAACTTGAAGCTTCAGGGCCCCAATGCAAAATCTGTAACAGGACCCCAAATATAATGCTTTATTCATAGCACTGGGCTCCCTATATAGAGAAGAGAGGCCTGGGCATAACTACAGGGTATGCAGGGGGTTCGGTTGCACCCGGGCCCAGGACCCTTAGGGGGCCCATAAGGCCTATCTTCTCCAAATAGGGAGCCCAGTACTATGAATAAAGCATTATAGTTGGGGGCCGTGTTACAAGTTTTGCATTAGGGCCCCAAATTTTTAAGTTACTCTTCTGCCTCCGCTCCCTCACTGTCCCTCCAGGTAATAATTGTCACAGCTAAAAAATTATCTACATCTGGTCCAAGAGGCAACAAAATGGAATCTAGGCCCCAGCAACGAAGTAGGATCATTCTGAATTTCAGCACCATGAAAAATACATTTAACGGTGTCTTTAACTGATTGTATCCATGGAGAGATACATTTGGGGTAAGGATAACTAATCACTACCACGGCACCTGATGCACTGTATTTGGTTTCAATGAATCAATAATACAGTCGTTTTTCATCAGAACGATGACAGTAAATGATTGATTGCTTGAAAGCTCTACTGCTTTATGAGACAATAACAAATTACATGAATGGCTGCTAAATGTTAACATGATTCCACAGTTTAAAACTACTCCCATTATAGGATCTTCTGTCATTAAATTATGGCAGAGTGGTGATAATTTATATTGATGCCATCTGTTAACGCTATTAAGCTGAAGACTAAACCAATTTCAGCTGCTTTTCACTGAACTACCACATATGCTTATTTTTGATACATAGCCATGTGGAAAATAAATAGACAATGGAAATGCTCAGAAATATGTGACAAGGGGTCAACAAACCCAGTCAGTTCAACATCAACTCACACCAAATGGAACTATAGTTAAAGACTCCAAAATAAAAGTGATTATAAGAATCAATAAAATATGAAATGCTTTTAAATGGACACTGACTTGTCACACAACTTCTGCTCATCGAACAGCCTGTGTGCCTCATCAATCTTGTAATATACTTACATTATTTTTGCCACTACAAATCAAGTTTGACTTTCTGGCTACTAGGCATCTCACTTCCAGCAAGTGAGCAGGATGGGGTGTGGGGCAGATAATAGTGACTAGGGATGAGCGAACGTACTCGTTCGAGTATTAGCGTGTTCGAGATGCTCGTTACTAGAGAGGAGTACCACGCAATGTTCGAGTTACTTTCACTTTCATCTCTGAGACGTTAGCGCGCTTTTCTGGCCAATAGAAAGACAGGGAAGGCATTACAACTTCCCCCTGCGACGTTCAAGCCCTATACCACCCCCCTGCAGTGAGTGGCTGGCGAGATCAGGTGTCACCCGAGTATTTAAATCGGCCCCTCCCGCGGCTCGCCACAGATGCGTTCTGACATAGCTCAGGGAAAGTGCTGCTGATGCTGGAGCTGCTATAGGGAGAGTGTTAGGAGTGATTTTAGGCTTCAAGAACCCCAACGGTCCTTCTTAGGGCCACATCTGACCATGTGCAGTACTGTTGAGGCTGCTTTTAGCAGTGTTGCACATTTTTATTTTTTTTGTATATCGGCCGTGCAGAGCATTGCGTCCTCAGTCTGCAGTAATTTTACATAGTTAAGGGCCAGTAGTGGTGAGCCAGGGACAGTGAAAAAGGTGAAAGAGATATACTGTCTATATAGGCAGTGGGCTTTTTCCAAAAAATTTGGGAAAAAAAAATCTATTTGGGCTGCCTGTGACCGTCCTCAGTGTACTGCGTCTCTGCTGGGGGTAGTAGTCCTAATTAATACGCAGCCAGCTAAGTGTTACAGCAGGCTTGCGCAAAATTCTTTCCTGGCTCTGCGTTGCCCGTTACATCACCGCTGTCATCCTGTCCAGAGGGAAACAGTTTGCAGTAATTTTACATAGTATAGGGCCAGTAGTGCTGAGGCAGGGACAGTGAAAAAGGTGAAAGAGATGAACTGTCTATATAGGCAGTGGGATTTTTCCAAAAAATTTGGGGAAAAAAAAATCTATTTGGGCTGCCTGCGACCGTCCTCAGTGTACTGCGTCTCTGCTGGGGGTAGTAGTCCTAATTAATACGCAGCCAGCTAAGTGTTACAGCAGGCTTGCGCAAAATTCTTTCCTGGCTCTGCATTGCCCGTTACATCACCTCTGTCATCCTGTCCAGAGGGAAACAGTCTGCAGTAATTTTACATAGTATAGGGCCAGTAGTGCTGAGGCAAGGACAGTGAAAAAGGTGAAAGAGATTTACTGTCTATATAGGCAGTGGGCTTTTTCCAAAAAATTTTGGACAAAAAAATCTATTTGGGCTGCCTGTGACCGTCCTCAGTGTACTGCGTCTCTGCTGGGGGTAGTAGTCCTAATTAATACGCAGCCAGCTAAGTGTTACAGCAGGCTTGCGCAAAATTCTTTCCTGGCTCTGCTGTGCGTTCTGTAAGCGAAGTCAGCCTCCAACCACAGGCCAATAAGCGGCACATTTGATTACAGCGTTCTGTTTCTGCACTACTGGTAATACAGCATGCTGAGGGGTAGGGGTAGGCCTAGAGGACGTGGACGCGGGCGAGGACGCGGAGGCCCAAGTCAGGGTGTGGGCACAGGCCGAGCTCCTGATCCAGGTGTATCGCAGCCGACTGCTGCGGGATTAGGAGAGAGGCACGTTTTTGGCGTCCCCACATTCATCTCACAATTAATGGGTCCACGCGGTAGACCTTTATTAGAAAATGAGCAGTGTGAGCAGGTCCTGTCGTGGATGGTAGAAAGTGCATCCAGCAGTCTATCGACCACCCAAACTTGTATGCCGTCCACTGCTGCATCTCTGAATCCTCTGGCTGCTGCTCCTCCTTCCTCCCAGCCTCCTCACTCCATTACAATGACACATTCTGAGGAGCAGGCAGACTCCCAGGAACTGTTCTCGGGCCCCTGCCCAGAATGGGCAGCAATGGTTCCTCTCCCACCAGAGGAGTTTGTCGTGACCGATGCCCGTGGGTGAGGAGGACGATGACGATGAGACACAGTTGTCTATCAGTGAGGTAGTAGTAAGGGCAGTAAGTCTGAGGGAGGAGCGCACAGAGGATTCGGAGGAAGAGCAGCAGGACGATGAGGTGACTGACCCCACCTGGTTTGCTACGCCTACTAAGGACAGGTCTTCAGAGGGGCAGGCAAGGGCAGCAGCAGGGCAGTTTGCAAGAGGCAGTGCGGTGTCCAGGGGTAAAGGTAGGGCCAGACCGAATAATCCACCAACTGTTTCCCAAAGCGCCCCCTCGCGCCATGCCACCCTGCAGAGACCGAGGTGCTCAAAGGTCTGGCAATTTTTCACTGAGAGTGCAGACGACCGACGAACAGTGGTGTGCAACCTGTGTCGCGCCAAGATCAGCCGGGGAGCCACCACCACCAGCCTCACCACCACCAGCATGCACAGACATATGATGGCCAAGCACCCCACAAGGTGGGACGAAGGCCGTTCACCGCCTCCGGTTTGCACCGCTGCCTCTCCCCCTGTGCCCCAACCTGCCACTGAGATCCAACCCCCCTCTGAGGACACAGGCAGTACCGTCTCCTGGCCTGCACCCACACCCTCACCTCCGCTGTCCTCGGCCCCATCCACCAATGTTTGTCAGCGCACCGTCCAGCCGTCGCTAACGCAAGTGTTGGAGCGCAAGCGCAAGTACGCCGCCACGCACCCGCATGCTCAAGCGTTAAACGTGCACATAGCCAAATTTATCAGCCTGGAGATGCTGCCGTATAGGGTTGTGGAAATAGAGGCTTTCAAAAGCATGATGGCGGCGGCGGCCCCGCGCTACTCAGTTCCCAGTCGCCACTACTTTTCCCGATGTGCCGTCCCAGCCCTGCACGACCACGTCTCCCGCAACATTGTACGCGCCCTCACCAACGCGGTTACTGCCAAGGTCCACTTAACAACGGACACGTGGACAAGCACAGGCGGGCAGGGCCACTATATCTCCCTGACGGCACATTGGGTGAATTTAGTGGAGGCTTGGACAGAGTCAGAGCCTTGGACTGCTCACGTCCTACCCACCCCCAGAATTGCGGGCCCCAGCTCGGTGGTGGTGTCTGCGGCGGTGTATGCTTCCTCCACTAAACCACCCTCCTCCTCCTCCTACGCATCCTCTTTCTCGCAATCAAGATGTGTCAGCAGCAGCACGTCGCCAGCAGTCGGTGTCGCGCGGCACGGCAGCACAGCGGTGGGCAAACGTCAGCAGGCCGTGCTGAAACTACTCAGCTTAGGAGAGAAGAGTCCCACGGCCCACGAACTGCTGCAGGGTCTGACAGAGCAGACCGACCGATGGTTTGCGCCGCTGAGCCTCCAACCGGGCATGGTCGTGTGTGACAACGGCTGTAACCTGGTGGCGACTCTGCAGCTCGGCAGCCTCACGCACGTGCCACGCCTGTCCCACGTCTTTAATTTGGTGGTTCAGCGCTTTCTGAAAAGCTACCCACGCTTGTCAGACCTGCTCGGAAAGGTGCTCCGTCTCTGCGCACATTTCCGCAAGTCCCACACGGACGCTGCCACCCTGCGCACCCTGCAACATCGGTTTCATCTGCCAGTGCACCAACTGCTGTGCGACGTGCCCACACGGTGGAACTCTACGCTCCACATTTTGGCCAGGCTCTATGAGCAGTGTAGAGCTATAGTGGAATACCAACTCCAACATGGGTGGCGCAGTGGGAGTCAGCCTCCTCAATTCTTTACAGAAGAGTGGGCCTGGTTGGCAGACATCTGCCAGGTCCTTGGAAACTTTGAGGAGTCTACCCAGATGGTGAGCGGCGATGCTGCAATCATTAGCATCACCATTCCTCTGCTATGCCTCTTGAGAAGTTCCCTGCAAAGCATAAAGGCAGACGCTTTGCGCTCGGAAACAGAGGCGGGGGAAGACAGTATGTCGCTGGATAGTCAGAGCACCCTCCTGTCTATATCTCAGCGCGTTGAGGAGGAGGAGCATGAGGAGGAGGGGGAAAAGACAGCTTGGCCCACTGCTGAGGGTACCCATGCTGCTTGCCTGTCATCCTTTCAGCGTGTATGGCCTGAGGAGGAGGAGGAGGATCCTGAAAGTGATCTTCCTAGTGAGGACAGCCATGTGTTGCGTACAGGTACCCTGGCACACATGGCTGACTTCATGTTAGGATGCCTTTCTCGTGACCCTCGCGTTACACGCATTCTGGCCACTACGGATTACTGGGTGTACACACTGCTCGACGCACGGTATAAGGAGAACCTTTCCACTCTCATACCCGAAGAGGAAAGGGGTTCGAGAGTGATGCTATACCACAGGACCCTGGCGGACAAACTGATGGTAAAATTCCCATCCGACAGCGCTAGTGGCCGAAGGCGCAGTTCCGAGGGCCAGGTAGCAGGGGAGGCGCAGAGATCAGGCAGCATGTACAGCACAGGCAGGGGAACACTCTCTAAGGCCTTTGACAGCTTTCTGGCTCCCCAGCAAGACTGTGTCACCGCTCCCCCGTCAAGGCTGAGTCGGCGGGAGCACTGTAAAAGGATGGTGAGGGAGTGCGTAGCCGATCGCACGACCATCCTCCGTGACGCCTCTGCCCCCTACAACTACTGGGTGTCGAAGCTGGACACGTGGCCTGAACTCGCGCTGTATGCCCTGGAGGTGCTTGCTTGTCCTGCGGTAGCGTCTTGTCAGAGAGGGTGTTTAGTGCGGCTGGGGGAATCTTCACAGATAAGCGTACCCGCCTGTCAACCAACAGTGCCGGCAGGCTTACACTCATCAAGATGAACAAAGCCTGGATTTCCCCAGACTTCTCTTCTCCACCAGTGGACAGCAGCTATAGCTAAACAATACGTAGGCTGCACCCGCGGATGGAAGCATTGTTCTCTATCACCATCAAAACCGTGGACCTTTTAGCTTCATCAATCTGTGTATAATATTCATCCTCCTCCTCCTGCTCCTCCTCCTGAAACCTCACATAATCACGCCGAAC
The DNA here is from genome assembly GCF_035609145.1 of Eleutherodactylus coqui. NCBI lineage: Eukaryota > Metazoa > Chordata > Amphibia > Anura > Eleutherodactylidae > Eleutherodactylus > Eleutherodactylus coqui. Next base: position 120,683,707 of record NC_089837.1, on the reverse strand, counting down.
GGGCAATTTTTCTTAGGCCCACAAGGCTCAGTCATATAATTTTTGTAAACAATTTTTATACGTTTCAATGCTCATTAAAGCGTTGAAACTTTCACCTGAACCAATTTTTATTTTAACTGGGGAGCCTCCAGGCCTAGTTACAAAGTAAGCCACATTAACCAAAGCGATTAATGGGTTTCACCTGCCCTCTTGGTTGGGCATGGGCAATTTTTCTGACGTACATTTGTACTGTTGGTACACCAATTTTCTGGGGCCCTCGCCTACAGTGTAATCCAATTAATTTTTTGCCCACCTGCATTAAAGCTGACGTTACATCAGCTGTGCTGGGCACTGCAATTGGATATATTTATGTACCGCAGGTGGGTTCCAGGGAGCCACCCATGCTGTCGGTCCACACGGAGTTGTAACTACATGTGTCCACTTCTAAAGAACCCCAGTCTGACTGGGCCATGCAGTTTGGGCCGAAGCCCACTTGCATTTAATCTGACGTTAGCTCTGCTGTCCAGGGCACTGCAATGGGATACATTTATGTACAGCGGGTGGGTTCCAGGGAGCTACCCATGCTGTGGGTGCACACGGAATTCCCATTGCGGAGTTGGGGATTCCCAGTTGTACCTGCCTGTGACTATTTATAAAAAACCGCGGTCTGACTGGGGCATGCAGACACCTTGACAGAATGAATAGTGTGTGGCACATAGGTTCCCCATTGCTATGCCCACGTGTGCAGCTCCTGATGGCGGTGGCACAGGATTATATTTCTCATTGCTTCTGTACAGCATTGTGGGCTATCGCCCCGCCCCTTTTAAAGAGGGTCGCTGCCTAACCGTGCCAACCCTCTGCAGTGTGTGCTTGCCGTTCCTCCTCATGGCAGACGCACTTATAAATAGACATGAGTGTGGCGTTGCATGAGGGCAGCTGAAGGCTGCGCAGGGACAATTTGGTGTGCGCTGTGGACACTGGGTTGTGCAGGGGGGGGGGGGTTGGGCAGCATGTAACCCAGGAGAAGTGGCAGCGGAGCATCATGCAGGCAGTGACGGTGCTTTGTTGGAGGTAGTGTGGTGCTTAGCTAAGGTATGCATTGCTAATGAGGGCTTTTCAGAAGTAAAAATTGTTGGGAGGGGGGGGCACTCTTGCCTCTATTGTGGCTTAATAGTGGGACCTGGGAACTTGAGATGCAGCCCAACATGTAGCCCCTCGCCTGCCCTATCCGTTGCTGTGTCGTTCCCATCACTTTCATGAATTGCCCAGATTTTCACAAATGAAAACCTTAGCGAGCATCGGCGATATACAAAAATGCTCGGGTCGCCCATTGACTTCAATGGGGTTCGTTACTCGAAACGAACCCTCGAGCATCGCAAAATTTTCGTCCCGAGTAACGAGCACTCGAGCATTTTGGTGCTCGCTCATCTCTACTAGTTAGAAATTAAGCCACATTAACCAAAGCGATTAATGGGTTTCACCTGCCCTCTTGGTTGGGCATGGGCAATTTTTCTGACGTACATTAGTACTGTTGGTACACCAATTTTTTGGGGCCCTCGCCTACAGTGTAATCCAATTAATTTTTTGCCCACCTGCATTAAAGCTGACGTTACATCAGCTGTACTGGGCCCTGCAATGGGATATATTTATGTACCGCCGGTGGGTTCCAGGGAGCCACCCATGCTGTCGGTCCACTCGGAGTTGTAACTGCATGTGTCCACTTTTAAAGAACCCCTGTTTGACTGGGGCATGCAGTGTGGGCCGAAGCCCACCTGCATTAAACATGACAGTACCTCAGCTGTGCTGGGCACTGCAATGGGATATATTTATGTACCACTGGTGGGTTCCAGGGAGCCACCCATGCTGTCGGTCCACACGGAGTTGTATCTGCATGTGTCCACTTCTAAGGAACCCCAGTCTGACTGGGGCATGCAGTGTGGGCCGAAGCCCACCTACATTAAACATGACATTACCTCAACTGTGCTGGGCACTGCAATGGGATATACTTATGTACCGCTGGTGGCTTCCTGGCACCCACCCATGCTGTCGGTCCACACGGAGTTGTAACTGCATGTGTCCACTTCTAAAGAACCCCAGTCTGACTGGGGCATGCAGTGTGGGCCGAAGCCTACCTGCATTAAACATGACATTACCTCAGCTGTGCTGGGCACTGCAATGGGATATATTTATGTACCGCCGGTGGCTTCCTGGCACCCACCCATGCTGTCGGTCCACAGGGACTTCACAATAGGGAGTTGTACCTGCCTGTGTCTATGAATTAAAAACCCCGGTCAGGTTGGGGCATGCAGTGTGGGCCGAAGCCGTTAGCTCTGCTGTCCAGGGCACTGCAATGGGATACATTTATGTACAGCCGGTGGGTTCCAGTGAGACACCCATGCTGTGGGTGCACACGGAATTCCCATTGCGGAGTTGTACCTGCCTGTGACTATTTATAAAAAAACGCAGTCTGACTGGGGCATGCAGACACCTTGACAGAATGAATAGTGTGTGGCACATAGGTTCCCCATTGCTATGCCCACGTGTGCAGCTCCTGATGGAGGTGGCACAGGATTGGATTTCTCATTGCTTCTGTACAGCATTGTGGGCTATCGCCCCACCCCTTTTAAAGAGAGTCGCTGCCTAGCCGTGCCAACCCTCTGCAGTGTGTGCCTGCCGTTCCTCCTCATGGCAGACGCACTTATAAATAGACATGAGGGTGGTGTGGCATGAGGGCAGCTGAAGGCTGCGCAGGGACAGTTTGGTGTGTGCTGTGGACACTGGGTCGTGCAGGGGGGGGGGGGGTTGGGCAGCATGTAACCCAGGAGAAGTGGCAGCGGAGTGTCATGCAGGCAGTGATTGTGCTTTGCTGTAGGTAGTGTGGTGCTTAGCTAAGGTATGCATTGCTAATGAGGGCTTTTTAGAAGTAAAAATTGTTGGGAGGAGGGGCGGCCGACTGTTGCCGCTATTGTGGCTTAATAGTGGGACCTGGGAACTTGAGATGCAGCCCAACATGTAGTCCCTTGCCTGCCCTATCTGTTGCTGTGTCGTTCCCATCACTTTCTTGAATTGCCCAGATTTTCACAAATGAAAACCTTAGCGAGCATCGGCGATATACAAAAATGCTCGGGTCGCCCATTGACTTCAATGGGGTTCGTTACACGAAACGAACCCTCGAGCATCGCGAAAAATTCGTCCCGAGTAATGAGCACCCGAGCATTTTGGTGCTCGCTCATCTCTACTAGTTACAAATTAAGCCACATTAACCAAAGCGATCAATGGGTTTCACCTGCCCTCTTGGTTGGGCATGGGCAATTTTTCTGACGTACATTAGTACTGTTGGTACACCAATTTTTTGGGGCCCTCGCCTACAGTGTAATCCAATTAATTTTTTGCCCACCTGCATTAAAGCTGACGTTACATCAGCTGTGCTGGGCACTGCAATGGGATATATTTATGTACCGCCGGTGGCTTCCTGTGACCCACCCATGCTGTCGGTCCACATGGACTTCCCATTAGGGAGATGTACCTGCCTGTGTATACTTATAAAAACCTCGAGCCTGACTGGGGCATGCAGTTTGGGCCGAAGCCCACCTGTATTTAATCAGACGTTAGCTCTGCTGTCCATGGCACTGCAATGGGATATATTTTTGATCTGCCAGTGGGTTCCAGGGAGCCACCCATGGTATCGGTTACACATGGACTTTACATTAGGGACTTGTACCTGCCTGTGTCTATGTATTAAAAACCCCGGTCTGACTGGGGCATGCAGTGTGGGCCAAAGCCCACCTGTATTTTATCTGACGTTACCTCAACTGTGCTGGGCACTGCAATGGGATATATTTATGTACCGCCGGTGGGTTCCAGGGAGCCACCCATGCTGTCGGTCCACACGGAGTTGTAACTACATGTGTCCACTTCTAAAGAACCCCAGTCTGACTGGGCCATGCAGTTTGGGCCGAAGCCCACCTGCATTAATTCTGACGTTAGCTCTGCTGTCCAGGGCACTGCAATGGGATACATTTATGTACAGCGGGTGGGTTCCAGGGAGCCACCCATGCTGTGGGTGCACACGGAATTCCCATTGTGGAGTTGGGGATTCCCAGTTGTACCTGCCTGTGACTAGTTATAAAAAACCGCGGTCTGACTGGGGCATGCAGACACCTTGACAGAATGAATAGTGTGTGGCACATAGGTTCCCCATTGCTATGCCCACGTGTGCAGCCTCTGATGGCGGTGGCACAGGATTATATTTCTCATTGCTTCTGTACAGCATTGTGGGCTATCGCCCCGCCCCTTTTAAAGAGGGTCGCTGCCTGGCCGTGCCAACCCTCTGCAGTCTGTGCCTGCGGTTCCTCCTCATGGCAGACGCACTTATAAATAGACATGAGTGTGGCGTGGCATGAGGGCAGCTGAAGGCTGCGCAGGGACAATTTGGTGTGCGCTGTGGACACTGGGTTGTGCAGGGGGGGGGGGGGGTGGGCAGCATGTAACCCAGGAGAAGTGGCAGCGGAGCATCATGCAGGCAGTGACTGTGCTTTGTTGGAGGTAGTGTGGTGCTTAGCTAAGGTATGCATTGCTAATGAGGGCTTTTCAGAAGTAAAAATTGTTGGGAGGGGGGGGCACTCTTGCCGCTATTGTGGCTTAATAGTGGGACCTGGGAACTTGAGATGCAGCCCAACATGTAGCCCCTCGCCTGCCCTATCCGTTGCTGTGTCGTTCCCATCACTTTCATGAATTGCCCAGATTTTCACAAATGAAAACCTTAGCGAGCATCGGCGATATACAAAAATGCTCGGGTCGCCCATTGACTTCAATGGGGTTCGTTACTCGAAACGAACCCTCGAGCATCGCAAAATTTTCGTCCCGAGTAACGAGCACTCGAGCATTTTGGTGCTCGCTCATCTCTACTAGTTAGAAATTAAGCCACATTAACCAAAGCGATTAATGGGTTTCACCTGCCCTCATGGTTGGGCATGGGCAATTTTTCTGACGTACATTAGTACTGTTGGTACACCAATTTTTTGGGGCCCTCGCCTACAGTGTAATCCAATTAATTTTTTGCCCACCTGCATTAAAGCTGACGTTACATCAGCTGTACTGGGCACTGCAATGGGATATATTTATGTACCGCCGGTGGGTTCCAGGGAGCCACCCATGCTGTCGGTCCACTCGGAGTTGTAACTGCATGTGTCCACTTCTAAAGAACCCCTGTTTGACTGGGGCATGCAGTGGGGGCCGAAGCCCACCTGCATTAAACATGACATTACCTCAGCTGTGCTGGGCCCTGCAATGGGATATATTTATGTACCGCCGGTGGGTTCCAGGGAGCCACCCATGCTGTCGGTCCACACGGAGTTGTAACTGCATGTGTCCACTTCTAAGAACCCCAGTCTGACTGGGGCATGCAGTGTGGGCCGAAGCCCACCTGCATTAAACATGACAGTACCTCAGCTGTGCTGGGCACTGCAATGGGATATATTTATGTACCACTGGTGGGTTCCAGGGAGCCACCCATGCTGTCGGTCCACACGGAGTTGTATCTGCATGTGTCCACTTCTAAGGAACCCCAGTCTGACTGGGGCATGCAGTGTGGGCCGAAGCCCACCTGCATTAAACATGACATTACCTCAACTGTGCTGGGCACTGCAATGGGATATATTTATGTACCGCTGGTGGCTTCCTGGCACCCACCCATGCTGTCGGTCCACACGGAGTTGTAACTGCATGTGTCCACTTCTAAAGAACCCCAGTCTGACTGGGGCATGCAGTGTGGGCCGAAGCCTACCTGCATTAAACATGACATTACCTCAGCTGTGCTGGGCACTGCAATGGGATATATTTATGTACCGCCGGTGGCTTCCTGGCACCCACCCATGCTGTCGGTCCACAGGGACTTCACAATAGGGAGTTGTACCTGCCTGTGTCTATGAATTAAAAACCCCGGTCAGGTTGGGGCATGCAGTGTGGGCCGAAGCCGTTAGCTCTGCTGTCCAGGGCACTGCAATGGGATACATTTATGTACAGCCGGTGGGTTCCAGTGAGACACCCATGCTGTGGGTGCACACGGAATTCCCATTGCAGAGTTGTACCTGCCTGTGACTATTTATAAAAAAACGCAGTCTGACTGGGGCATGCAGACACCTTGACAGAATGAATAGTGTGTGGCACATAGGTTCCCCATTGCTATGCCCACGTGTGCAGCTCCTGATGGAGGTGGCACAGGATTGGATTTCTCATTGCTTCTGTACAGCATTGTGGGCTATCGCCCCACCCCTTTTAAAGAGAGTCGCTGCCTAGCCGTGCCAACCCTCTGCAGTGTGTGCCTGCCGTTCCTCCTCATGGCAGACGCACTTATAAATAGACATGAGGGTGGTGTGGCATGAGGGCAGCTGAAGGCTGCGCAGGGACAGTTTGGTGTGTGCTGTGGACACTGGGTCGTGCAGGGGGGGGGGGGGGTTGGGCAGCATGTAACCCAGGAGAAGTGGCAGCGGAGTGTCATGCAGGCAGTGATTGTGCTTTGCTGTAGGTAGTGTGGTGCTTAGCTAAGGTATGCATTGCTAATGAGGGCTTTTTAGAAGTAAAAATTGTTGGGAGGGGGGGGGCCACTCTTGCCGCTATTGTGGCTTAATAGTGGGACCTGGGAACTTGAGATGCAGCCCAACATGTAGCCCCTCACCTGCCCTATCCGTGGCTGTGTCGTTCCCATCACTTTCTTGAATTGCCCAGATTTTCACAAATGGAAACCTTAGCGAGTATCGGCGAAATACAAAAATGCTCGAGTCGCCCATTGATTTCAATGGGGTTCGTTACTCGAAACGAACCCTCGAGCATCGCGAAATTTTCGTCCCGAGTAACGAGAACCCGAGCATTTTGGTGCTCGCTCATCTCTAATAGTGACCAAAAAATAGCAAGTTTTCAGTTATCCTTTAGACCTCTTCCAGACAAGCATACTTGTATATATCTGTAAAGTAACTCCAGAAAACTAAGTGCATTATAGATGAAGTTGCACCAGTATTTTATCTGAATTTGCTTCTGTACTTTGCTTACATTGATTTTATTTTCTGCTGAGCATAAATGGATCCATTTTTTTGCCCAATAGAAAATAATACCAATGAATGCAAATATAGATGCAAATACAGATAAAATACAGAAGCAATATGGATGCATCCATATTTTAATGACTTTCCATAGACTTTAACTAGCACATTATCAATTGTAAAATGACTGAAATTATTACATGCTGTGTTTATCAACAGATTTTCATTAGCTCTGTATTACAGTCCACAAAACATGGATTACATATGGATTTGAGACATGCAAAACACTAAACTTCAGGAAGACCAATTTTCAACTGTTGATGACAACTGAAAATACGCCACTCTCTTCACTTTAAGGCGCTGTCCTCCTTTGGCTTTATATTCATTTCATGATACTGTAAATTCTCCACAATGGATAAAGCCCTGTCCAAGGTCCACTTAGAGCAACTGAAGTAATCTGTGAAGATCGACAATTGCTTGATTGAAAATGGTCATATAAGCAATTTCTTCTTGTTGGCAATTCACCAGCTGGAACTTCCTTAAAGGGGTTCTGTCACTAAAAAAGAAAAATGCTCTACTTATCTATTCCTCCCCCATCAGTCTACTTACCAGATCTTCACCTCCCTTATCTTCTCCTGTCTCCTGCAGTCTGGGGTTTCACTTCACCTCCACTTGCCTGATTCTGCTCCTTCCTGTGAGGTTATGTACATTAGGTTGGCAGTCTGCCAATGTACATTACGTCACAGCTCACAGGCCAGCAGGAGGACTGCCTATCTTCTTCAGAGATTGCTCATGCCAGCTGTCTCTGAAATAGATTACAATTCCTTCCTAGGCAGTGAAGCTACAGCACAGGGATGTGACCTTCACTGACCCAGCCGGAAGGAGTTTGTGATAAAGCAGCCTTTGGTGCAGTGAGCTGACCTGGGGCACTGAAGAAGCTCAACCAGGAGAAAATGTGATAAGGAGACTGACAAGGAAGGGATAGGTAAGTTTAGATAATTGTTTTTTAATGACAAAACCCCTTTAATGTCATAAACTAGCTCAATGTCTCAAAAGATTTTAACAAAGAAAACAAGACATTTTTAAAAGTACACAAAATAGATCCCATAAGAAGATATGTATGTGTATATATATATATATATATATATTGTGAGACGGTGACCGGCAAGGTGCTGGAGGGCAGGTATATCTTGCCTAGGATGCTCTCCTATGCTGCTTTGGGGAGCGCTTGGGCAGATACGTGCCACCGAGCAGCCTGGGCTCGGTGGAGGAAGCCGGCAGTATAGTGTTAGTAGCATTAAGCTACTAACACGTTGTAGCAAGTAGGTGGCTCCAAGCCGCATAATCCGGGCCAGCTTTTCCTGGAGTTACCAAAGTGAAGGGTGGGATGGTCACTCCCACGTACCAGGTGGGGCTGGTACCAGGCCTTATAAAGCCTGGGCCTACAGGGCCTAGAGGGAGTGCTGAGACCTCTGCAGGTCTGAGAGTCCTGGCTGGCTGTGTGCAGGAGCCATGTTGATTACCAGTGTGTAGACAGGAACGCTACATGTTTAGTAAGTGCTCAGACGAGCAGGATTTCCTTTATGTTTGCCTGATGTTAAGGCCTGTATTTTGCTTTGTTTGCTTGGAAATAAACCCAGGCAAAGCCTGGACTAAAGACTTTATCGCAAGTGTGACTGTCTCTGACTGCTTATGCCCAGGTTGCTACCGATCCTAAACGCTAATCCCTCACATATGGTGTTTGGATGCGGGCAGCGGTCTTAAAGAGACATACACCAATTAATGGACATTTTGCTGCAGCAGCTGGTGAACCGTTGCTAAGGGCAACCGCCCAAGAGAGATTGACTGGAGAGCGCTGTAACCCCCATGTCCGGGGTAAAAGCTGCAACGGCACAGCCATCAGATACTGCCAAGATGGAGGAGCTGATAAAGCAGCTGGTACAAATGAACGTGCAGCAACAGCAAGCGTTGGCCCAGCAGCAACAAGTGGCGGCGACCCAGCAAAAGATCCATGAGGAGGCCATGAGAGCTCAGGCCGAGACTAATGCTCTCCTGGCGCAAAGTGTGCAGAGGTCGTCTGGTTCGCTCCCCACCACCCGTACCGCGGTACAGACGGCCTTACAAAAGATGACGGCCACCGATGACATCGAGGCCGAGAGGGAGAAGTTACTGGCGCCTCAGTGGGCTGAGGTAGTAGCGCCTTTCCTGATGGGAGAACCCCAAAAGGCCTACTTTGACCTCGGTGAGCAGGATGCCAAGGACTATAATAAGCTCAAAGGTGAGATCCTGGCACGCTTGGGCGTGGACACCCATGTGCGGGCCCGACGCGTACACGCCTGGACTTTCACGGACGACCTACCAGCTCGCTCCCAGATGTACGACCTGTTCCACCTGGTGAGAAAGTGGCTGCAGCCGGAGGAGTCATCCCCGGCAGAGATCGTACAGAAAGTGGTTCTGGATAAGTTTATACGCTCGTTGCCCCCCGCAATCCAGCGCTGGGTGGGACAAGGAGGTCCCCAGGACGTGGACCAACTCGTGAGCCTCGTCGAGAGGTATAAAGCCACGGAGGACTTACTGCAAGCCATGCCTCCTGGACGTTCCAACCCCGGGAACAGCAAGTCGGCTGGAGCCCCTGGTAAGACTGTTCCATATGTAAGGGGTGTCAAAAGTGTCCCAAGGGGAGGCGACTCAGAGGGGGATCGTTTGGGGCAGAGGAGGAGCCCCAAATGGACATCCGGGTCCCGGGTAGAACCCCAAGGAGACCGGGCCTCCATACGATGTTGGCGCTGTCATGAGCCCGGGCATCTTGCTGCCAACTGTCCACTTACCATGGAACCAATGGACTGTGACTCTGCCCGGCGGAGGTCGATGTTCGCACGGCCAGTGTGTTCTGCAGAGACTGCGTCAGAGACTGATCGACCATTATGTCACCTAAAGGTGAATGACTTTGCGGTGACAGCTCTACTGGACTCAGGGAGCTTGGTTACACTGGTGCACTCCAGCCTGGTCGATCCCACAACCTTCACCAGCCGTCGCATGGGGGTTGTTTGTGTGCATGGGGACACCAAGGAGTATCCTATTGCCCTTGTACGACTTGATACTCCGTGTGAACTTGCCACTCATGAGGTGGGCGTCGTAAAATCCTTAATGCACACCGTGATTCTCGGGAGAGACTTTCCCCTATTTTGGGACTCGTGGCGACACCGAGGGTCATCTGCAAATAAGGTTCATGATAATGCAAATGTGTATGATGTGTGTCCAGAACCGTTTGACCCTGAGGGTACGGTTCCAGCAGTAGGGGTGACCCAAGAGAATGGGGATAACTTTCCCTTAACAGTACTAGCGGGTGAGACGGAGGTACAGGAGGAAGTGGTTGCTATACCTGACTTAGAGGTCTCACGTGCCAATTTCGGAACTGAGCAGCTCCGAGACCCCACCTTAGTAAAAGCTAGGGAAAATGTTAAAGTAATAAATGGGGAGCCTCAATTCCCAGGGGCTGATACTGTGTTTCCACACCTTGCAGTCAACCAAGAATTGTTGTATCAGGTTGACAAGGTCCGTGGGGAGGTTGTGGAACAGCTGGTGGTACCTCAGTCTTATCGTAAGATGGTCTTACACCTGGTGCACAAGCATGTGCTGGGAGGTCATCTCGGGAGCGAAAAGACTAGGGAACGCATCCTTCAGCGTTTTTTCTGGCCTGGGGTACATGGTGATGTAAAACGTTACTGTGAGTCGTGCCCGGAGTGTCAAATAACAGCTCCTATGCCCCATTACCGGAGCCCCTTAGTGCCCTTGCCCATCATAGAGGTGCCGTTTGAGCGGATCGCTATGGACCTAGTTGGGCCCTTGGTAAAGTCTGCCCGGGGTTACCAACATATATTGGTGGTTGTAGACTACGCCACCCGTTACCCCGAAGCCGTTCCTTTACGCAATACGTCATCCAAGGGTATTGCAAAGGAACTACTTCACATGTTCTCCCGCACGGGCATACCAAAAGCGATCCCGACGGACCAAGGAACCCCCTTTATGTCAAAGGTCATGAAGGAATTGTGTAAGCTGCTGAATATTAAGCACTTACGGACGTCTGTGTACCACCCACAGACGGATGGCCTGGTTGAGAGATTTAATAAGACCCTAAAAAGCATGCTAAAAAAGGTAGTCAATAAGGATGGGAAGGACTGGGACTGTCTGCTGCATATTTAAAGGGGTTGTCCCGCGGCAGCAAGTGGGTCTATACACTTCTGTATGGCCATATTAATGCACTTTGTAATGTACATTGTGCATTAATTATGAGCCATACAGAAGTTATAAGAAGTTTTTCACTTACCTGCTCCGTTACTAGCGTCCTCGTTTCCATGGAGCTGACTAATTTTCGGCGTCTAATGGCCAAATTAGCCGCGCTTGCGCAGTCCGGGTCTTCTTCTTTTCTCAATGGGGCCGCTCGCGCAGGATGCCGGCTCCGTGTAGCTCCGCCCCGTCACGTGCCGATTCCAGCCAATCAGGAGTCTGGAAACGGCAATGGACCGCACAGAAGCCCTGCGGTCCACCGAGGGAGAAGATCCCGGCGGCCATTTTCAACCGGTAAGTAAGAAGTCACCGGAGCGCGGGGATTCAGGTAAGCGCTGTGCAGTGTTTTTTTTAAGTCCCTGCATCGGGGTTGTCTCACGCCGAACGGGGCGGGACAACCCCTTTAATGTTCTCAATCCGTGAAGTCCCACAATCCTCCACTGGGTTCTCTCCCTTTGAATTAGTTTATGGTAGACATCCCCGAGGGCTCCTTGATGTAGCTAAGGAGACCTGGGAGCATGAGTCCACCCCCTACAGGAGTGTTATTGAACACATCTCCCTCATGCAAGATCGAATTGCGGCGGTCATGCCCATTGTTAGAGAACATTTACAGCAGGCTCAAGAAGCCCAAAGCCGGGTATATAACCGGTCCGCCAAGGTGAGAACCTTCAACCCTGGGGATCGGGTACTAGTGTTGGTGCCCACCCTAGAAAGTAAATTCCTAGCAAAATGGCAAGGGCCCTATGAAATAATTGAGAAAGTCGGAGAGGTAAATTATAAGGTATACCAGCCAGGTAGGCGGAAACCAGAACAGTTGTACCATGTAAACCTAATTAAGCCATGGAAGGACAGAGAAGCCCTAACTGCAGTGAGCACCCCCCATGGTGGGGTCCCAGAGGTGTGTGTATCAGGGTCCCTGTCCAAATCCCAACAACAAGTGTCGAGGGAATTTATACAACGTAACTCAGGGCCTGCTGGCGTACTGGTGTCATAAAACACGACATTATAACTGAACCAGGGGTAAAGGTTCAGTTGAAACCGTACAGGGTTCCAGAAGCCCGCAGACGAGCCATCTCAGAGGAGGTCAAGAAAATGCTAGACCTCGGAGTAATTGAGGAGTCGAAAAGCGAATGGTCCAGCCCTATCGTGCTGATACCAAAACCTGATGGCTCTCTGCGCTTCTGTAACGACTTCCGGAAGCTAAATGACGTGTCAAAATTTGACGCATACCCAATGCCGAGAGTGGACGAGTTAATTGAGAGACTGGGTCATGCCAGGTACTTTTCCACTCTCGACCTTACTAAAGGCTACTGGCAGGTTCCCCTTACAGAGAGCGCGAAAGAAAAGACTGCGTTTGCCACACCAGAAGGGTTGTTTCAGTACATCTGCCTACCCTTCGGTTTGCATGGAGCCCCAGCAACCTTCCAAAGATTGATGGATATCATACTCAAACCCCATCGTCAATATGCGTCAGCATATTTAGATGATATCATCATCTTTAGCGAAGACTGGGACAGCCATCTACCCAAGGTACAGGCAGTACTGAACTCCCTTAGAAAAGCAGGGCTCACAGCAAACCCAAAGAAGTGTGCCCTGGGTCTTGAAGAAACCCGATACCTGGGGTATATAATAGGTAGGGGTATTATAAAACCCCAGGTCAATAAAGTTGAAGCCGTTCAGAACTGGCCACAACCCACAACTAAAAAGCAGGTGAGAGCCTTTTTAGGCATTGTAGGGTACTATAGGCGGTTTGTGTAAAACTTTGCGAGCATAGCAGCGCCCCTAACAGACTTGACCAAGAACAGTAAGTCAGTCATGGTCAAGTGGAACCCTGACGCAGAAAAGGCGTTCCAAGAGTTAAAACAGGCCCTCTGTAAACGTCTAGTGTTAGTCACACCCAATTTTAAAAGAGAATTTATTGTCCAAACAGACGCGTCCGATGTGGGACTGGGAGCAGTTCTGTCCCAGGAAGTAGAAGGAGAGGAACATCCCGTAATTTATCTGAGCAGGAAGCTCACGCCACCGGAAAAAAATTACAGTATTGTTGAACGGGAGTGCCTAGCCATCAAGTGGGCCCTGGAATCCCTAAAATACTACCTGCTAGGTCGGCACTTCAGGCTGATCACAGACCACTCCCCCTTAACCTGGATGTCACAGGCAAAAGAAAGAAATGCCAGAGTCACTAGGTGGTTCCTGACACTTCAAAATTTCAGTTTCTCTGTTGAACACAGGGCAGGAAAGCTACAGGGCAATGCCGATGCCTTGTCAAGGACGCATTGCATGGCGGCTAAAGGTATCCGACCCCACAGGCTCGAACAGAGGGGGAGGGTATGTGAGACGGTGACCGGCAAGGTGCTGGAGGGCAGGTATATCTCGCCTAGGATGCTCTCCTATGCTGCTTTGGGGAGCGATTGGGCAGATACGTGCCACCGAGCAGCCTGGGCTCGGTGGAGGAAGCCGGCAGTATAGTGTTAGTAGCATTAAGCTACTAACACGTTGTAGCAAGTAGGTGGCTGCAAGCCGCATAATCCGGGCCGGCTTTTCCTGGAGTGACCAAAGTGAAGGGTGGGATGGTCACTCCCACGTACCAGGTGGGGCTGGTACCAGGCCTTATAATGCCTGGGCCTACAGGGCCTAGAGGGAGTGCTGAGACCTCTGCAGGTCTGAGAGTCCTGGCTGGCTGTGTGCAGGAGCCATGTTGATTACCAGTGTGTAGACAGGAACGCTACATGTTTAGTAAGTGCTCAGACGAGCAGGATTTCCTTTATGTTTGCCTGATGTTAAGGCCTGTATTTTGCTTTGTTTGCTTGGAAATAAACCCAGGCAAAGCCTGGACTAAAGACTTTATCGCAAGTGTCACTGTCTCTGACTGCTTATGCCCAGGTTGCTACCGATCCTAAATGCTAATCCCTCACAATATATATACACATACATACATACATATACTTCTGGTAAGGTAGAACTGTTAGGGTATCTTCATACATGACACCTGAACTGTGGAAATTCTGCTGCAGAATTTCTGTTGCGTTTCTGTAGATGGGCTGAGTGAGCATATTAGCGTATGAACCGGATTTTTTTTTTTGGACTATTTAAACTCCATGCTAGTGCGTGCGAGTTTGAAAAATAAGAGGGGAGGCAGGTCGTGCCCTATATTTCTGACATGTAGTATTAAGTACGTGTGAGAAAGATAGGGCAAGTCCTATCTTTTTCCATACATAGTAATAACATGCAGGCCTCCCGCTAGTTGAAACAAAACCATTACAATAAATAGTTTTGTTTCGTCCCATAATGCAGTTGTGATTTTCATGTCTACATAATAGGGCTAAAACACGCCCATCTGTTTAAGCCCTTAGTGAGTTTTGTGGAATTCGCTTTGGTTTTTGCTGCAGAATTTGTATGTGGACTTATGTTTTTATGTGCGAATTTTGTGCCGTGGAATGTGTTGTGTGATATGGTAGAGATAGTCTGCACTTTATTTTTAAATATCAACAAACACAGATTTCCAAGCAGACTACCAAAAAACGTTTAGCTTCCATAGTGAGGTAGGTGACGTCACCCCCAGCCCACAGTGTTTGTGCATGCAGTCGCTGTCGGCTGGAGTGGCTGCAGCTCACACTTGTGTTTTCTCTGTACTGCTAGTTATTGCCTTCTGCTCCCGTTCTCCACCTGCTGCTGCTGGGTGAGTGTTTTTGGCATTGATACATTGCTGTCTTTTTACTTTTATTGATACTTTTTTCTTATATATTTTTTAACATTGCCTTTTTGTACTCCATCCTGCTGCATTCCATATGCCCCTTTTCTTCATTGTACTGATCATCATGTTTAGCACACCGTTTGTATATTATTGTTTTTGCATTTCATTTATTCTGGTAGGCTAGATAATGGCCCACTTATAGTTGCAGCTACTTGTTATATACTTCTGGGGGAGGGTTATACACACTTGTTCAGTTCATGGACTATGTTTACACAGTGGAACAAAGAACATAAACCACCACAGAAAATGTGTTGTAAAAGAGATGGAGAGCGGATCTTTCCCTATATGACTCAGAATAAGAGACCATACCTGCCTATTGTGGATGTCCCGTCCTGATAAGCAAGCACCCGACCGAGGATCCTCAGCCACTCACTGTCCCTACCTGCCACAGAGGTAAACAACTAAGTCTGAATACAATACCTCCAGCAACCACAATACTTTAGATGTGCAGGGCAAAACAGTACTTTGGTGCTTTAGATGTGCAGGGAAAAGCAGGAGATCAAGATCCAGCTCTGATTCCAACAACCATCAGATGAAGACTGAGAATAATCAGCACAGGTCCACAGCCAAGACAGGAATAAAAACCTTCCCCAATTGCTAGTCAGGTGCAACAGGTAGCAGAACACTCCCATAGACACTCCCACAAGTGCTAGAAAAAGCTGAGAGAAAAATCCAAAACAGAACTAGCTTAAATCTGTTAACGAAAACCAAAACCTGCCGCAACACCATACAGTACATTGAGTTGAAAAGAAATTTTCCTCCTTATATGGGGAAATTGACTTTTGCCTCATAGCAGTTTTTGCCTTCCTCCTGATCAACACTGCAGGATTGCAGTTTGGACCTTATGGAGCTGTTTTTCTTTTTTCAAT
This sequence comes from Eleutherodactylus coqui, assembly GCF_035609145.1. Taxonomy (NCBI): domain Eukaryota; kingdom Metazoa; phylum Chordata; class Amphibia; order Anura; family Eleutherodactylidae; genus Eleutherodactylus; species Eleutherodactylus coqui. The sequence goes on along the minus strand of NC_089837.1, from coordinate 120,667,781 downwards.
CTTATCAGATATGTAACATATTTTCGATTGTGGTTCAACTATACAAAGCCATATGGAAAACATAATATGATGACAAGTGCCAAACACTATGGCGTTTGTTACATAACCATCTATATACACTATGTATCTCTCTATATTTTGAATGCAGCAGACACCTCATGTCCTAAATTGAAATGGTAACACAGCTTGTTGTGGACTGTTAGGATTTATTGGCCTTGAACATACTTCTATTATCCATCTAGGCAAAGACAAATCATTGCAGTTGCTATCAAAATGTTTTACGAGGCCAGTGAGCTGTATTTACTACTTAAGAGATGAAGATAAAACACCAGTGAGAGATTTGACACAGTCCAGCTGTACATGAAATATCGTATGTGTTTAAAATTGTGCAAGTGATTTTCATACAAGCTGTTAGTTCCAGCATGTTACTGTTTAATCTGGCTGTGAGAATACTGACTGGTAATTGGCGAGAAGAATCTTATCCTATCAGAGGTCTCACTGGGATCAGTATTGGTTATTATCCAGTGGACGGGAAAATCATTATGACATTGCTTTAATTCTTCAGCTTTTGCACTTCAGTCAGATCTTCAAATCCAGTTTATGAATATAAGATGTTACATAAGATTACACTAAAGCCCCAGTAAAAACATTCACAGGGTGACTGACAATAGTAACGGGAGGGAATTTCAATACTGCATTCTGTTATCTATAAAAATACACCTTTTTCTCTTAGGGCTCAATCAGACGAGCAACTTTTCATGCATGTATAGGCGCATTTTCAAAACGGATCTATTAGAACTAGAGATGAGCGAGTATACTCGCTAAGGCACATTTCTCGAGCGAGTAGTGCCTTAGCCGAGTATCTCCCCGCTCGTCTCTAAAGATTCGGGGAGCGGCGGGGGAGAGCAGGGAGGAACGGAGGGGAGTTCTCTCTCTCTCCCCCCCCCCCCCCGCTCCCCGCCGCAACTCACCTGTCACCCAGGCCGGCCCCCGAATCTTTAGAGACGAGCGGGGAGATACGCGACTAAAGCACTACTCACTCGAGCAATGTGCCTTAGGGAGTATACTCACTCATCTCTAATTAGAACCAATGCTTTCCAACAGAATTGGTCACATGTCCGTTTTTTAGAAGCAGAAAAAAATTGTGCATGCAAAAGATAGGACATGTGAGTGCAAATGCACTCGGTCATGTGATTTTTTTTCTACACTTGTCTGACTGGACTCTTAAAGGGGTTGTCTAAAAATCTAATGATGTTTTCAAAATCCCATTTATGTTTGGATATTCAAAATGCATTCCCCAACCTTCTAAGTCTTTTCCTGTGGCAACGTCATATTATTAAAGGAATGCTGGCAAAATGGGTTGTCCGTCTCTGCTTGTTGGGAATTAGGCTTTGCAGGTGCAAGTACACCCTGCTCTCTCCTGTAAGAGTCATGTTGAGCAGCGTCAACAGCAAGAATCATTGCTGCACAAAGGAGCAGGTGCTTCTGAACTGTGCAGGCTTGACGGGAAACGGTGACAACTTTACATGGGACAACTATCGTCCAAAAAGTCGGACAAAATTGTTCTACAGAAGGTGTTAGCATACGAACGACTGCTGCTTGCATGCTTTGACACTGAATTATTATTGTTCAGTTATGAGAGAGAGAGAAACTTCCCAGAAAAGTTCTTGAATAGTCATTGGAAGACAGGCGATTGTCTATTTACACCAGGTGAGAATTCATCAAGCAGTGCCTATTTTTTAGACTTGCTAAAATAAAACAATTAGTGACTAGTAACCTAATCCTTGCTCATCAGCCTGTCAATTGCTTATCTATCACTCTATCAAGGAGTTGTTCGGAGGATGGCTGCTCCATGTAAAACCACCTTACTGCACAGAACGAGGAAGAGAGACACTATACTTTCATAGAGGTGAAGTTGTGCGCATGCCTGGCCTGCAGATAATAGAACTTTTTCAAGAAGGGAGGACCAAACAAAGTAAACGGATGCAGTTTCGATAAGGTGATGGTAGCAATCAGGCTCATGATCGTTTGTTTGTTTTTTTGCATTTTCAAAAATTATTATTTTTTAAGGATTAAAAAAGATGTGATAATGATGCTGGGAATACCTCTTTAAGACTGATATGTCATCACAATTCAATTGTATTCCTAACAATAAATGGCTAGTATACTGTAAATGGACTGCCAGCAACCCCTGCAGTGATTTTTGGGGAAGGGCTTTAAATAGAAGTCCTTCCCTGAAAATCATCCCAAGCATGTGCAAAAATTAAAAAATATATATACTCACCTCTCCGCCGCTGTCAGGGCTCAGGTGTGTCTAGCTGCTTAGTCTCCCTGCACTGCTCTTAAGCTCTTTTAGCAGACAGGGATTTAAAATCCCCACCTGCTGAAAGGGCTGTGCCATTCATTAAATGACAGCTGAGCGCTGCCTGAGATTGGTCACTGTGCTCAGCCAATCACAGGCTGCGCTCGGCCATTCATTAAATTCAATGATTGGCTGCGCGCTGCCTGTGATTGGCTGAGCGCACATGTATGCACATAAACACGCTTGTCTAAATGAGCCCTAAGACTGATTTTCATTAGAGCAGAACATAGCTCTGAATCAAACATGCTCGCAGTTCATTTGAATGCCTAGGCTCAAAAAGAGGTGAGTTTCTTAATGTAAGATCTCAGCTGAAGAAGTCCCTTGCATTGTCAGATACACTCCCATAATTTAGAACCAAAATGTGCATTAAGAGCCTCACATTTTATATATAGATATATATATACAGTTAGGGCCAGAAATATTTGGACAGTAACACAATTTTCGCGAGTTGGGCTCTGCATGCCACCGCATTGGATTTGAAATGAAGCCTCTACAACAGAATTCAAGTGCAGATTGTAACGTTTAATTTAAAGGGTTGAACAAAAATATCTGATAGAAAATGTAGGAATTGTACACATTTCTTTACAAACACTCCACATTTTAGGAGCTCAAAAGTAATTGGACAAATAAACATAACCCAAACAAAATATTTTTTTTTCAATATTTTGTTGCGAATCCTTTGGAGGCAATCACTGCCTTAAGTCTGGAACCCATGGACATCACCAAACGCTGGGTCTCCTCCTTCTTAATGCTTTGCCAGGCCTTTACAGCCGCAGCCTTCAGGTCTTGCTTGTTTGTGGGTCTTTCCGTCTGAAGTCTGGATTTGAGCAAGTGAAATGCATGCTCAATTGGGTTAAGATCTGGTGATTGACTTGGCCATTGCAGAATGTTCCACTTTTTTGCACTCATGAACTCCTGGGTAGCTTTGGCTGTATGCTTGGGGTCATTGTCCATCTGTACTGTGAAGCGCCGTCCGATCAACTTTGCAGCATTTGGCTGAATCTGGGCTGAAAGTATATCCCGGTACACTTCAGAATTCATCCGGCTACTCTTGTCTGCTGTTATGTCATCAATAAACACAAGTGACCCAGTGCCATTGAAAGCCATGCATGCCCATGCCATCACGTTGAATCCACCATGTTTTACAGAGGATGTGGTGTGCCTTGGATCATGTGCCGTTCCCTTTCTTCTCCAAACTTTTTTCTTCCCATCATTCTGGTACAGGTTGATCTTTGTCTCATCTGTCCATAGAATACTTTTCCAGAACTGGGCTGGCTTCTTGAGGTGTTTTTCGGCAAATTTAACTCTGGCCTGTCTATTTTTGGAATTGATGAATGGTTTGCATCTAGATGTGAACCCTTTGTATTTACTTTCATGGAGTCTTCTCTTTACTGTTGACTTAGAGACAGATACACCTACTTCCCTGAGAGTGTTCTGGACTTCAGTTGATGTTGTGAACGGGTTCTTCTTCACCAAAGAAAGTATGCGGCGATCATCCACCACCGTTGTCTTCCGTGGACGCCCAGGCCTTTTTGAGTTCCCAAGCTCACCAGTGAATTCCTTTTTTCTCAGAATGTACCCGACTGTTGATTTTGCTACTCCAAGCATGTCTGCTATCTCTCTGATGGATTTTTTCTTTTTTTTCAGCCTCAGGATGTTCTGCTTCACCTCAATTGAGAGTTCCTTTGACCGCATGTTGTCTGGTCACAGCAACAGCTTCCAAATCCAAAACCACACACCTGGAATCAACCCCAGACCTTTTAACTACTTAATTGATTGCAGGTTAACGAGGGAGACGCCTTCTGAGTTAATTGCAGCCCTTAGATTCCATTGTCCAATTACTTTTGGTCCCTTGAAAAAGAGGAGGCTATGCATTACAGAGCTATGATTCCTAAACCCTTTCTCCGATTTGGATGTGGAAACTCTCATATTGCAGCTGGGAGTGTGCACTTTCAGCCCATATTATATATATAATTGTATTTCTGAACATGTTTTTGTAAACAGCTAAAATAACAAAACTTGTGTCACTGTCCAAATATTTCTGGCCCTAACTGTATAGAAAATATAGTACTTAGGTCATATTGACACCGCTGATATTTTGGTGTTAATTCTGTCCGTGTCCAACAACATTGATATGAGTTCATTCACATGAACGATTTTTCACAAGGAGCAATGGTTCAAGATTTAAACATCACTACATGCCCTATTGTTATGTGAATCTCGCATGATAAAAGGATATGTAATGCGCAGAGTAACACACCTTTACAGCACATGTATTGTGGGATGTGAGTTACTCGTAGAATCTCAGACACAACTTGCTGACGGATATGTGAAAACGGCCTAAAGCAGGTCTAAATTCATATATTCAATGTAGGTATATTTCTGGACTTTCATACAGTGCTGCTACACCCTATCTGTATGGTAACTTTTTACAGTAGCTGTGACTGCTTTATGCAGTTCATTATTATGTATTTAATACATTACACTGATGTAATATTCTATAGTATGTACATCTTATTTTCTATGTTGTTACTAAGATAATACTATCTACACTATGTTGACAAAAGTATTGGGATACCCACTAATTCTTTACTGTCAGGCGAAGGGGACATGCAAATTATATGCGTGAGCATTAGGTTTAAAGGAGAATATCACACAGACATATCCCAGTACAGAAACCATCCGAATGCCACGAGGTATAGAGTTAACAGACTTCCAACAGGGTATGGTAGTGGGATGTCACCTGAGCAAAAAATCAGTATGGGACATCACAGCGATTTTGGACATTCCAAAGTCCACTGCTAGCAATATTATTCCGAAATGGAGAATATGTGGTGTGCATTCAGTGCAGCCACATTTGGGGAGACCTCGTAAAGTAGTAACATAGTATGTAAGGCCGAAAACAGACATATGTCCATCTAGTTCAGGATATTTTCCCCTCCAATGTTGATTCAGAGGAAGTAAAACAAAACCCCAATGAGGTAGAAACCAATTTTCTCCATTTAGGCCGCGGTCAGACGAGATTTTTTTTTTTGGTGCACGCCTGTGTGCGCAAAAAAAAAATGTCTATTAGAACCACTGGTTCCCTATGAAGTGTTCACATGTCCATCTTTTAGAGGTTCAAAATACTCGCACCTGCAAAAGATAGGACATGCATGCCTATAAGGTCCGTGTTGCGTGTAAAGTTACAGAGGGGACAGTGAATGAGGGGACTCCCAGGGGATTCCATTAATACCTGCAGGGAGTCCCCTCATCACTAAACACTGTGACAGCACTGTCACAGTGTTCAGTGATGAGGGGCCTCCCGCGGGGACGAAAGAGTCCCCTGTCACAGCTGTGGCAGCGGACTGCAATGCCATCCCATTGCTTTCCCTGGGGCCGGAGCTGCTGCCGCCCCATTGAAGGCAATGGGATGAAAGCAACATCTGCATGGATTTTCAGGAAAGGGCTTAAAATATTAGCCCTAGCTGCTTGAAAAAATATATATACTTCTGTGGCATAAAATTTTTTAATTTTGTTAAGCGGCTAGGGCTCATTTTCAGTGAAGAGCTTATATTTCAATCCCTTCCACGAAAATCCATGCAGGGATTACCTTTATCCCATTGCTTTCAATGCGGTGGCAGCAGTGCTGGCCCCATTAAAAGCAATGGGATGGCATCACAGTCCTCTGCTATTGCATGGAGCTTCAGGCTCGTGCATTTGACAGATCCATAGAATGCATTTTTTTTGCGCATATAGGCACACAAAAAAATTGCTCGTCTCACCGAGCCCTTAAGGGGAAAAAATTGCTTCCTGACTCCAGTCTGGCAGTCCTTGGTTAGACCAGTGACATTTATTAGAGAGTTTACGTTATCACTGCATCTTATCTGACATATGTCTTAAAAAAAACTATATAATAGATTTGCTTTTTCCTTATCACCCTCTACAATTTTTTCTACAGTATTTATTAAAGGACCAATACTTTCAATTTCAATCTTTTTGTATTTACATAATTGAAGGACAGTTTAGAGTTAGGGTAGTTTCACATGTGCCTCAGAGGTCCCATCGCAAATCCGGCTGAAAATACCAGAAGAAAAAATCTATAATACACTTGTTATCCATGGGTCAATACAACTTTAATTCTGAAACTTTTAAGGCGGCACAGACCTTACTGAGCTATTCTTGGTAATGGGGCAGTTTGAACATTTCATAGAGACCATATTTAGTCATTGTATCTGGATTCTTGTACTCTTATCAGTATAAGCCATGTCAGCTACACATCACATAATGTATTTATTCGTAAGAGTTAGACTTTTGTAGGGTTTTTTACCTTATGTTTTTACAGCAATAAGGTGTAATGTGGGGTGTTGGTCAATCATGACTGGACACTATACTTTCTTTTGTCAGATCCTGGTAGCCTTATTGGTGATTCTAAATTTAAAGGAGTACTGCAACAGAGCTTGTAGAAAATTGTTACTCATATTTGGATGCATAACTCGGTATTATTGTACCTTGTCACCACCAGAATAATGGGTGGAGACCTAAAGGGACAGTTTAGGGCTAGGGTATGCCCCCAAAGGTCCTGATTGGCTGCCTGCAGGAAGTTCCTAGCAACGTGGGGAGTGAGTTTTGCCTTGGATGGAGGGTTAGGGTGAGGATTTGTTTAAGTGTTAGGCTTACATTTTTAGCTGTAAATGGTCCAAAATGGAATCATTTATAGCTAATAATTTAACCATAACACTTAAACAAAAGCTCACCCTAACCCTCCACCCAAGCCAAAGTTCAGTTTCCATGCTGCTAGGACATGCAATGTGTCGGCTACCCGCTCTGCCGCTCTCCGTCTTCAGCACTGAGTGCCCCCGCTGGCGGCCTCCCAGCAGCACTGCAGGAAAAAAATCAACTGTCAGTGCTGATGTGAGGTTGGCGCTGGAGAACTGCACAGCGTGGAGCAGAAAGGGGAGAAGGCAGACCGCCTGACAAGTGAAAGCAGCAGGCATGGAGATGGAGAGCGGAAGAGCGGGCAGCAAGCAAAGCAGCCGGGAGGTGGGCTGAGGGCTGGGAAAAGGAAAACGGACAGCGGGGAGGCAGGGACAGTGACAGCATCTCTGGGGAGGTTACTGGGAAAAGGGAGACGGACAGCTCGGAGCAAGGGGCACTGACAGCAGCAGCAGGGAGGTTACATCAGGCCCGAGGAAGAGACAGACAGCGGGGAGGCAGGGAGAGTGACAGCAGCAGCAGGGAGGTGAAATCAGGGCCAGGAGCCAAGAACCAGCACAGCGCAGAGTGACAGAGCAGGGAGACCGGGGGAAGGTTATTGGTCTGCCAGGACCTGCACAGGAGCCAGCTCTGCAGCCCATCAGGAACAGGGGGCATCACCGGCCTGTCAATCTTGTCTCCACTACAACTTCCGGTGGTGACAAGATACAATAGTACCCCACAACCCTAATAATTCATTAGGTACACAAAGATTTGTTTAAGAATCAAAGTAAATACTAAAATATTCAGCATTATACTGTAGATCTGGTTGATCTACATGAAGACAGGAAATGGCTATTTTTGCTTCATTAACACTCATAAATTTATTGTAGAAAAACTTCTCATTGTCTTCTATATATCCTGCTATACATAGAACCATAGATTTCTGCAGGTCATACTGTATTATCCTTCCATCTCTCAAACCTGCCAACTGTGGTGCATATATCCTATTTAACTATTCAATTTATTTAACTTTTCAACTATTTTGTCACCATCACCCTTTCAGTTCTCCTAATCATTTATCATTTTCCAATGTTCAGTTATCATTGTATTATATTTTTATCACGCCAGGTTCACATTGACATTTTTCATAAGAAGCCTTCTGGTACAGTTTAACCTTATTCTCTTCCAGTTTGCTTTCCTGTGAAAAAAGTCTCATACTTTCATCTCTAATGTATTATTAAGTACATGTCTTCAGCCACTTTCTCTCTCTGTCTCCTTGTCAGATGTTTTTTTTTTCTGTTTCAGCTTCAAGAATATTTCACAGTCTTCACAGCGATGTCTTCATGTGGTTATTTTACAACTGTCTTTTTTAGTATAAATGCATGATGTATGGGATGTGGTTTACGCAGTGCAAAGGATGAATTTGTAAGAGCTGAGCAAAGCCTGGATGAACAGTAGAATAAAGCCAGGCACTAAGTTAAACGTATTGTATTAATGATATTAAATCCTATTGATGTGTTTTCACATATACACTTTAAAAGAATGATTAACATAGCAACACACATATACAACATGTCCTGTACATAGGTTCATACAATTATATATTCTGCATATATTATATGTTACAAATGAAGAACATGTGAATATAAAAGCTCAATTAAATTATTTGATAATTATTTCTTTGTTTTATGGTTTTTGATGTACAAGTAGATAGACAAAGTAGTAAAATTAATAGTCTCATCCAAGAATCTCATGGCAAAATGTCTGAGGATCCTGCTTAATACAACAAGGCCCTAGAGACTCAGCAGAAGACATCTATATTTGTAGCTAGTCACTTGCCATTAAGGTAGATTTATGTCACATATAACCTTTCAGGTCTTATTATTAATATATCATGTGTTTGTGCTTTGATAAGATTAAAATCGGACATGCACAGGATTTGCATATATGATAGATTGACATTCCATCTACTAGACCCAAGAAACCCTAGACTGACACTGTATGGAACTCTTCTGTGAATCTCAATATTCTTATGCAATTTTCCATGACTAAACTATTGATGACCTAGGTCATCAATAGTTGGTCGGCAAGGTCCACCCTCAGGATCCCTGCTAATTAACCGATTTTACAGACAGCCGCGCTCAGTTCAGTCCATACTAGGCACTGTTCCATACATTGTTAAGCAGTTCTGCCTGTCTTGTTACTGTAGGGAATCAGAAAACAATGAGGACCCTTGCTGTGGGCTTGAGAGCTTACGTGTTTTGGCCAAAAGTACAAACCAATACCTTGCACCTATTTATAGATATTTCCATCTGTCCATGCGTGTTTGTATGCACATTTGGTTTATGCTTTTGATGTTGGTGTCCAGTTGTGTATGCACATCATAAATCCCCTTTCTCCTCTCCAGTCATAAAATTATTTGCAGTTTGTGTAGGTCATTGTTCCTACAGACTGCATCTGTAACAGACAGATTATCCAATGTAGATGTGTACAGAGCTTTATGGGATAATCTGGAAAGTATTTTGACTCGGTTTTCTTTTATCTCTTTATGTCCTCCAATGATCATTTTCATATGAAACTGAGTTAGAGACTTGGACCTTTCTTTCCCCTTTTAAACCCACAACACTTCTCTTTCCCAATATTATTGTTTATTTGAATAGTGTAATGATGCATAAAGAGACTATGTAATCAGAAAATGACCTAATGTATAAAGCAAGTTTTTTATGTTAAACACAGAAAGTTTGGTGATTTTTTTTTTACTCTCGATGTCATGAACTGTATGCAAGAAAAGTCCTGAAATCTTGAAGTTTTGACACTAGCCACTAAGCCTCAAACTAGTCTGACAATTCCTGTTCTGCAGATGTCACATTTTAGTAGTAATCTCATTAGCAGGATTACAATGAAAGGTAACACTTAAGGCCCATTTACAGCAGGCGATGATCGCTAAAAAATCGCTAATCCAAAACTACTGGGGCAATCCGGTGTATTCATTATAATGCAAATCTTTGTACAATCTGCATGTTCATAATATTGTTAAATCTTGAGGTAGTGTAAGAGAACTCTTGTAATGCATTTCCTTACTCTCTGTATTATAAGCACTTTATTAACTGTGTAAGGGCAACATGCATAGTTCACTTCCCAGGTATATCTAATGACATGAATATAGCATTACAGTTGGGTTATCTGCAAATCGAGTTTGGTATGACTGGTCAAAAATTGTTATGCTGCATGGTCGCCATCTTGCCTCACCTGCTTCCAATGGCTCTCACCATATCTCCAGCAGATAATCTGCTCTCGTGTCCTGTCAGTCCTTCTCTGCCATCTGAAGGGTCAGTGGAGATTGTGAGATATGAGAAACCCACAGCGGAGGTGACAGGTTGGCCTGGTGTTGACCCCTTAAAAGTAATGTAGAAGCTATATATTTTTACATTCCATGTCATTGAACTAATTATTTACTGTTTTGCTCATCCCTCCCTGATATGTATTACAATGTCTGTGCCCTCTTATCCTGTCTCTGGTATTTATTTGGTATTATCTAGTGCAAATTAAGTTCACCATGTCTGCATCCTCCCGTGTGATCATGTGTATATGTTTTAATATAAATATGTCTGTAGATTTGTTCCATTATGCCTGAAGAAGAACCCGGAGAAGGTTTGAAAGCTTGCAATAACATCATGTATTTTTGTTAGCCATTAAAAGGTATCATATCTACAAGATCTCTTAGTTTCTCTTACTGAGAACAATCACACTCTCCCCTGCTAATCATGGAAGACTTCTGGTTATATCAGGTACCTTTCCCCTAAGGAAAGTGCCTAAGCTTTTGGTCGTTTGAGTCCAACTGAAAGAGTTATTCCTTTGTACTGTCTTCCTGGTTTCTGACTGAGTATTTCAGACCTCTCTGCTGTCTCCACTCCTGACTTGGGCTTGTTGTATTGACCATTCTCCTGTCTGCTGTCTGTCAGGCCTCCTGGTCTGCTTGTACTGTGATGAACATGATTTGTGTGCTCTGACCTCTGGATTGTCCCTTGTTTTGATGTTACACTGCCTGCCTTGATCTGGACTCCACTAACTATGCCTCTATTCACACACTGAGGTACCAAACCCTGGTCTATAACAGTGGCAGCTGCCATACAACCAAGACAACTTTGAGTGTAATGGCCTGGGGACCCGCAGTGAAGTCCAGATCCTCATTGGTGGGGTGAAAGGGGTTCTGCAGGTGTCGCTTCTGGATTTGGCCCAAACCGGTGTGGCACAGTCAATCCACATTCGCTAATCCTGACAAAATTATTTTGTATTTGTAAGAAAATACAATAACGACTAATTCTACTTATCTGATTAATCTGGTGCTTGTGAAGGCACAGAGAAAAGTGCCTACAGTATTTAACCAGTGGTGATCATCTCTAATGTGAAAGTAAAGAAGGCTTTTTAAAGTCAATCCGTACTAAGCACTTACTGATCAACTCAGCCCCACTAGGGTCATGATACTGATTTTCAGAGAGAAAAAAATCTCCCTCAGCCCATACTTCCTAAAAACTGGAGTTAGAAAGTGCTGGGTAATGCTAACAGTACCATTAGGAATGTGATGTACCCTATACTTTGGGTGACACCACTTTATTATATCCACACAAATCATGCAAAATAATAAGATCTAGAAATAAATTGTACATTTTTAGTAGATGTAATTTTAGAAACAATTATATCCTAGCTTCAGATATCTGTAATAACGTCTAAGCCATTTATTTGGGATTTTGCAATGGTTAATATGGTTTGTAGTTTGATACTACATTTACAATATATTTCATGGAAATAGGCATAAACTTTGTTGATTATGTCCAAAACAAGATCAAAGTAAAGTAAGTAGCCAAGTCCTTTTTACAATGATGTTTCTGTACTGTAATCTTAAATGGATATTGACTGATAATTAGCAATATATGGCCAACAATGTTTAAATATCCAAACTAATGAATATGGAATATGATGACAAAGTGAAGAAAACTCACAAGAGAACCTATGTAGTTACTTTTTACTTTCGTCAGTCCAATAAATGTCAGTGTTGTACATTTGACACTCAACATTTGCATTGTTTTCACCTCTCAAGAATAATGTCTAGAATGGGCCTTAGGCTTTATGTACATGGGGGAATAAAATGCCGGCCGAGAATTGTGACCATCTGATATATTGGCTCCCCATGCATTTGTTCAGAAGGGCAAATTTTGGGGGCGTAAAATCTGACCTATCTTTTGGCTGGAATATGTCGGCCGGTCCTATAGACTCCTATGGGAGCTGCTGAAAAAGGGAAGAGTGAGGGAATTTAGCAGCGATTCCGCTAAACTCCCTCCCCCTCTCCGCCCCTTGTTGGCTGCCAGCAAAGGGAGGGGGCAGGACAGAGTGGGAGATTAACACACTAAATCCCACCCCATCCTGCCCCCTCCCTTTGCCGGCAGCGAGCAAGAGGCGGAGAAGGTGTGGGAGGTTAACATACTAGCTCCCGCCCCATTCCATCCCTTTCCTTTGCCAGCATTCGGCAAGGGGCGGAGAGGGGTGGGAGTTTAGCAGAGCTTAACTCTCTTCTCCCGCTCGCCAGCAATTGGGGCTGCGACATATATATGCCACACCCGACCTGTCTGAATGGCGATTAAACGGGAGATGTTCCCCATACGATTTTTGCCTACCTTGCGGCCGTGACGTTTAAAGAACCCTTAAAGGGAAGATAACCAAATGTTTCCTTATAAATAAATAATGAAAGCAAAAAGTTTTACATTTTACATTGTTTAAACAAATTAATAATTGGAATTTAAGTGAAGCCCCAAATGTGATCTTAACAAAGCTATGCAACTAAACAGCCAGGTACAGAAAGAAATAACCAAATATATGAAAACTAAAGGTCAGTTAAGGTCTAAACAACAGTACTAAAGTATTCATTACAGTGCTGTTGCAATGTGCATCTTGTCACGCAATCTTAATTAGAATACTGAGTTTTAATTCTTAAACAAGGAACCTGGCTCATGACCATGTCCAGATATCCCCAAATTACCTCTTGTCTCCATAGTGTTTGCTCAAGCAGAAAAGTTAACTTTCATTTATTGTGTCAGTCTGCTAAAATATGTGCATCCTGAGACAGCTATTTATTACAGTCAATATCACAGCACAATATTATGTCAGCGAGATACTTTGTAGTATTTCTACACTTCATATGAGATGTTAAAAAAAATCCACCCTACATATATAACAGTACATTACATTTCGGGGGATTTTTGGAAAGTTTTCTTTACCTAATATAACAAACCTTTAAAGTAATAGTTTTGTTGTAATTGACGGCAGGTTACATTACTGTGTGTGAGAAGACACGACCTTTGTGTGTTTATTTCAACCTTGCTATGTAACTACGTGAAATTAATTTTGGTATCTAACAGCAATCACAGTATATTAAATTGTTAGCAAAACAGATTAAGGGTGGATTCAGACGACTGTATATCGGCTGGGTTTTCACGGCAAGCCGATATACGGTGTCCTCATCTGCAGGGGGGAGGGTGGAAGAGCCAGGAGCAGGAACTGAGCTTCCGCCCCCTCTCTGCCTCCTCTCCACCCCCTCTCCGCCCCTCTGCACTATTTGCAATGAAAGGAGGCAGGATGGGGTGGGGCTAAGTGGCGTGAATTAGCCCCTCCCCCATCCCGACTCTCCCCATTGCAAATAGTGCAGAGGGGTGGAGAGGAGGCAGAGAGGGGGTGGGAGCTCAGAGCACTGCTCCTGGCTCTTCCAGGCTCCCCCGCTGCAGAGAGAGGCGACGTATATCAGCTGGGCGTGAAAACCCAGCCGATATACGGTCGTCTGAATCCAGCCTCAGAGTAGCATTTCAAGATACAAATGCATTATATTTTATTGCATGTACTAGCTAACAACTACAGACAATCAACTAGTGACTTTATTGTCCTTGCTAATTCACTGTGTCACAAAAAAAGTTTTTTTATTGTTTCTGGAGAGTTTTGGGTGCTGATTCCAAATTTGTGCTCAGATTTTGACTGTCAGGAACAGACCTACAGACAATAATAACCTTAAGGCCGCCTGCAGATAGCCAGGTCGGATCCTGCTGCAAGAATTCTCGCAGCGGGACCTGACCCGTGCCCCTGCAGGGACCAGTGCGGCTCTCACCTTCTCCCGTGGCTCTGGCTTTCTGATGTGCCAGCTGCCAGCCAGCGCATGCGCAGAGCGGAGCCGCCGCGCGAAGAGTGACATTTCTGTGCGGGCCTTTGCGAGACCCACACAGAAATAGAACATGCCGTGATTTGTTTTCCGCGTGTATTTTCACGAGGACAAATCGCGGCCATCTGCCTAGGATTGCGTATTGTAAAGCAATCCTATGCAGGCAGGCAGCCAGGGGCGGAAATTCTGCGGGAAATCCCGTAGCGGAATTTCCGCCTGTGTGCAGGGGGCCTAACAGTAGAATTAAGAAGTGTAGATATAATTGAAATTAAATATGTTTTATAAATGTAATTATAAGCAATAAATACTGAAGAGAGTAACATGTAGTTATAAACATGACATAAGGGGTTTTTGCCTTTTGTTCTGATGAAATCTTTCACCATACACATCTGATAAGTCACTGCATCTCTGTGGGAAGTTACATAGTATTTTAGGCTTGCTTCCATCCAGTTCAGCTAATTACCTCCTCAATGCTGATCCAGAGGACAACAAACAAAAGCAATGAGGTAGGAGCCAATTTTCCTCATTCCTGACTCTGGTAATCAGAATTATCCCAGATCACCGACCCCTCTGAATTAATCAAAGACTATAACACATAATATTGTATCACTCAAGAAAAGCATCCAGGATCCTCTTGAACTCTTTTAGTGAATTCCCCATCACCACATTCTCAGGCAGAGAGTTCCACAGTCTCACTGCTCTTACAGTAAAAAAGCCTTGTAACAATGACTGGGATTTCCCTGTCATTGTTACAAGGCTTGTATAAAGAGTCTAATATTGACTTGCAGGAATGCTGCCTTCCAATAGGTGGCGCTACAGAGGTATTGTTTCATCTCCTTTTTTTGGTTAGGGATAGTTTTAGATTGATAGGATTGTTTGTATAGACATGTATGGAAAAAAAACAATAAATACAGACTCTCAATGAAATGAGTGTAAAACAGCGTAGCCCGGTATAGTCTTCTGAGAAGAAACTGCAGACAGTGATAAGATGAATGTTATTTTTACGCATTAATGTAGCACTTAAGTTACATGACTGGTGTCCATCTTCCTCCCTAACACTATACAGCAGTAAAGCGCGCTGGATCATTTCTAGGTTACTGGGAACATACTCAGCAGAACCCAAATTACGTAGAGTCAGAATATTTTCTTTCAATTAAATCTAAAAACATTTAGTGGAGCAGCTGGGGTGGTTTTCATTGCCAGTAGAAATGAAAAAACAACAACTTAATGACTAACAGCTCATCTAATCTTGTAACCTTGTTACTTAGTCAAGATATTTAATAAGTGTTCTTCCACTGCTGTCAGAAACCAATTATACAGATTTATTGAGCCTTTCTAAAGAAATGATGAATAAATATGCAAATTGTTTCCGAAATGATTAATTAGAGAATTAAGTGTGGGATTCCCTTGTAAAGCAGTAGTGATGGAAGGAATAAGGCAGAAAGTAGAAACTTTTTAGTACATATTCAGACTTCAATGAACATTTGTAAAAGCATGGTATATCGGTTATTTGGGTATCTAAGTGTTCCCATGAATCATAAATAAATTACCTGGACTGTTTGTTGCTCCCTTCTTCATCATCCCAAAGCTTCTTCCGCAACTAAGTACCCATTTAAAAAATTTTTTCACATGTTCTTTCCTCCGGCGCTGCAGAGAGACGTCCACCCTGAAGTGCGGCCGTCTCCTTCCTGCAGTAACACGGGCGCCGATGCGCCCGTGTGACTAAGCCCTTAGTATAACTCTTTAATTCAGTCCCCAAATTACAGTTATGTACCAATTCTGCACAATGGGGATGTTATTTCTGATTGGAGTTGTTTTTCAGTTGTTTCTGCACACTCTTCCCAACAAACTAACTCCTATGCAACAAACCAGCTCATGGCATTATATACTATATGGACAAAAGTATTTGGACACTGCATGTTTTTCAGAAAAAATGCTTTATTATTCTATTTAATAACGTGTCAGCCCTCATTTTGCTTGTATTACAGCTGCAGCACGTCGAGGCATACTTACCACAAGTTCTCTTAAGTCTGGGCAGGAATAGCTCGCCATTCCTCATGGAAGGCTGTGAGAAGAGATTGTTGTGAGGATGGGCGTGGGTGGCGGTGTCGTACCCGTCACTCTAGTTCATCCCACAAGTACTCGATCCGATGAATGAATAGTTGTTACAAAATGAGCAGCTTTTTATTTTACCCATGCCCTTCCCAGCATACCGTTCGGCAAACTCAGTATTTGCATATTTGCTGATTTCCTGCAGTGTCCAAATACTTTTGTCCATGCAGTGTATCTCCTGATGCAGGGATCCTATCCGATTTGATACCACATTAAAAAGCAAAAAGACCATTTCATTTTTATTAGTAAAAAAATGTAAAGAAACACTGACTATCCAGGAAAATGGCAGCAGGGCTTACAAAGGGCAGATCATGTCAAACTAATTTCATTGATTTCTTTTGCTGCGTTTCCATGGAATGATTATCGTTCCGAAAATCATTCAAACGAACAAAACTGAACAATAATCATTCAGTTTAAACGTGAGCCAATGACTGAACAATGAAAGGGAATTCTGCACTTCTCGTTCGTCGCTCAGTTTCAGCTGGCATAAAAATCATCGTCGGCTCATGCACTTCTTGTGCAGTTTAAACAGTGATCATTCAGTGTTTTTACATAGTATTGAACAATTAGTGAGCGAGAATTACACGAATCTCAACGAGAATGACGTCACTAGCTCACTTCCTCGAGCAAACGAGAATCGTGAGATTCTCATCCCGTGTA
The DNA here is from genome assembly GCF_035609145.1 of Eleutherodactylus coqui. NCBI lineage: Eukaryota > Metazoa > Chordata > Amphibia > Anura > Eleutherodactylidae > Eleutherodactylus > Eleutherodactylus coqui. The sequence goes on along the minus strand of NC_089837.1, from coordinate 120,650,769 downwards.
CTAGGGGCATTTATTTGACTATGTCATAAAAATGATGGCTGAAGGTAGTGTTCTGGTTATCACCTATCTGGAATACAGAAAAGCCTTTGATACAGTCCCACATGAAGAGCTCATAGATAAGTTATTGAAAATTGGACTTAATCCTTTGATAGTCTGAAGGATTCACAGATAGATATCGGATGTTGTTGTTAGTAGACTGTATTCTGAACAGAGAGGAGTTAAAAGTGGTGACCACAAGGCTCTGTGTCCGGGTCCTGTTCTTTTAATAGCATATGTTGGTACGTGACATAGGAGAAAGTTTAACAGGTAAAGTTTGTTTGCTGATGACACAAAAGTGTGCAATGGGATTGATACTTCTGATGGTGTCTGGAACACAGAGAAAGATTTAGCCTTGCTATATGGTCAAGACAATGGAAACGGCAGTTCAATGTTTCTAAATGTAAAATTACGCACCTGGGGAGAAGAAATCCTCAGGCTGAGTATTATATTGGGTCTTCTGTGTTATCCAGGACTTCAGAAGAGAAGGATTGAGGGGTTCTGATTTCTGACAGCTTCACAATGAGCCCATAATGTCAGGCAGCAAAGAAAGCAAGTAGGATGCTGAACTGCATAGCCATTGGTATAACCAGTAGAAAGAGGGAGATTGTGATCCCGCTATATAGAGCTCTGGTGGGACCACATCAGGAATACTGTGTTTAGTCCTGGAGACCTCATCTACAGAAAGACATTGATAAAAAAGAACAAATCCAAAGACAGACTACAAAAATGGTGGAGGGTCTTAAAAACAAAATTTATCAGGAAAGACTTAAGAACCTAATTTGTGTAGCATAGAGGAAATAAGGAAGGGGGGTTGGGGCATAATTGAAACCTTTATATATGTTACAGGTATAAATAAAGTTCAGGAGGAAAGTGTTTTAATTAGGAAGCTAAGCACTAGAAGAAGGGAGCGCAATCTGAGAATAGTTGGGGAAAAATCAGAAGCAATGTCAGAACAAACTTCTAGTAGATGTGGTTGGAAAATCAGCGATGAATGAAGTCAAGCATGCCTGGGATACACATAGATCTATCCTAAGAGATTAATGAAAAGGAAATAATATAAGGCCAGACTAGATGGACTATGTTTCTAACTATGCATTTCAGGTGCAAATGTAACTTTTTCACCTGCTTGTAAGGATTTTTCATGAAGAAAGAAAGACTATAGAGAAGAGTCCTGACAATAGAGGTAAAGGCAAAGTCCTCTGGTGCAAGCACCGAGTCATTCTGTAAACTTTTACCTGTACACAAACACCAGGAGCGGAAGACCGAGCAGTGGCACAGGACACAGTGGGAGTAGGGAGAGGTAAGTATATAACCAATTGTAATTTTATGGCAGACGAGCTGGATTTCATGTGAGACAAAGTTCTCGGAAAACCCCTTTGACTTAACATAAAATGCTTTCAGACTTCTTTTTTTAAAAAAAACCTTAATGAATCAGAACATTAATGAATTGAATTTGTAAATCATATGCTCTTAAACTACAGATTTGTTAAAGAGGCTAACTAAATGTATCCCTGGAATTGTGTCTTTAGCATTTTGAGCACATATGATAGACAGGCTAAATTAAAGATTAAATTAAACATTAACATTAAATTAAACATTAGCTGATAATTAGCGCATTGCTCCATGATTGTGTGTAGTATCTTACTTGAAGTGTGACTATGGAATAAGTAATTAATTAATATTTGGAAACATTTTCTGCATTTCCTAAATTAATCATTCCTAATTTTGCAACATTAGAAGTAGCTTAGTTTAAGTATTTGCCAGTGTTTTCGCACATTACACTGAAGCTGTAAAGTAAGCAGAGGGGTATCTAATATTACTACAAACTGCATTTTATACTTATGCTTTGCTAGGTGAAACCATCAGAAATACTGTATTAATATGTTCATTGACTGAGTGTTTTTGATTATTGAGAGAATAATTTGATATACTGCAATATTAAGCTCTCCCACTTTCTTGTAGATTTGCAGATCTTGGGACCCTGGATGATAAACTGATCAGGAGCCTGCTGACTGTACCACAAATAAACAGGAGTCGGAGTGGAAGTAGATGCTCTATACCTGTGTAGTGGCTGACGTTTGTATCTGCAACCAGGGCTCTTATTTAAATCAATGGGAGCTGCACTTGCAGTTACAAGTGCCGGCCACTACATAGGGGTCGAAGCAGTGGCTTCAGCTTTGACCCCTGTGTGTTTGCGATGCTGTCCTTGGTACATCCAATCAGCTGCTAGGCCAAAGTCACAAGTGGTGAACACCAGCTGATCATCTATTGGGGGAGGGGGGGGGGGTCTTTCAAATGTATTTTGCCAGTATGTGACTGACTAGATGAGTATGTATCAGTAGTGTTGCAGTCTGCCGTGTTCACCAACCATTAGACTTGGAGCCCTGCCCATAGACAGGACTACAGCATGGCACTGAAATAAAGATAGTTACATTTTTTTGTAGATAAGTCTTTTCATAGAAAGAATGTATATTTGTATTGTGGCATATTAAATTAAATCACATTAAATTGAAGACCAGAAGATTAAAGGGGATGTGCAATTATAAATGATCAAAGGCCTATACTGACAATGGGCCACCATTACTAGATCAGTGGGGTCTGTCATTAGGGATCCCAGCCAATCAGCTGTTTTCTGGGCTGATCTACTTGTGTAATGAACTGATTTCTAAGCAAGCAGACAGCTCTGGTCTCTCTGCAGTGGCCAGGTTTGGTATTACAGGCAAAGTTTCAATTCACTTCAATGGACGCTTGGCAAGCAATACCAAGCTAGGCTACTGCAGTGTATACAGAGAAATCAGCTCAGTGCACAAACACAGCGGCCTGGTAAACAGCTAATTGGTGGGAGTCCCATGAGATGGACCCCCGCTAATCTACTATTGATGACCTATCCTGAGGATAGGCCATTGATAGTTTACAACTGGACAATCCCTCTCATGACTTCCTTTTAATGTCACTAGACCAGTTCCCTTTAAAGTTATTACACATTGTTAACAGGAACAGAATATGACACGGTTTATGGAGAAGTTTTACACTGTTTAATAGAGAAAACAAAGCTTAACTGAACATCTGGTAATTAACATTATAATAGGAAAGTGTGCTTAAAGGGAACCTGTCATCACATTTCAGAACTGTCTAATTTACATGCAGCACAGTCTATTAACACTAATTTTCCAGGTATGCTTTTTATAAAGAGTGACAGCAAAATAAGTTTTCAAAACAGGTGTATGTCATAGTTCTGTCACTGTGCTTTGTTTAATGTACTAAAATGTGATGACATGTTCTCTTTAAACATTTACAAACAATGAACAATTTTCTAGGCTGTGGAACAAAATTAATTAATAGGTTCCCTCATGATAAGATGCTTCTTCATCATATTTAAAAATCTAGTTATTTCTATAGCGCCAACTTATTCCGCAGCGCTTTCAAGTAATTTATGTATTACCCCCCACCAAGCTGGGTACTCATTTTTCTGACTTCAGAAGGATGGAAGGATGAGTCAACCTTGAGCCGGCTACCTGAACCATGTGGGGATTAGACTCACAAGCTTCAGGTCATGAGTGGGCAATACTGCATTTCTGCTGCTTTAGCACTTAGTGCGACATTGAGCTCTAATAATAATATGTACTCTTTAGTGATCACAGTCATTGGAAATCCCACCCTGGTGAGTGTTAGCAATGCACTAATTCCTGTATCACACTGAAGGGCTCTTCTAATGCAAATATGTATATACTTTTGGACTCTGCTCAAGCTTTAAAAGATTATGGTAAGTTTCAGATATGTAGCAAGTTCATTCAGTTAACAGGAATATACAATCAGCTTCAGAAGAAGTCCTATCCACAAAATAACTTAACACAGTATCTTCGGTTGGACACTCTCTGTATTGGACCAAACACTGTCCGGTATGCTGCAGTTAATGATGGTACTTAAGAATATGCACCACTGAATCTTAGATGCCCGGGCACTTTCTCCACAGTTAAGATTCTGACAGCCCACTGAATCAGAGCTAGAACGGACTGAACCATGTGACCTCCCTGAAGGTCCTGACAGCTACATATATATATATATATATATATATATATATATATATATATATATATATATATATAACTGTAACTGAATAGGTACATTTTTGTTTAATCCCTTACACACTTGCAAGTTAAACAATGGTGCTGAGTTGGTACAATAAATATAAGCAAAGTGAGATTTCTTCAGTAAAGTTCCACTGGCTGCTGCAGGAAAATACAGGCAGTATAAAATTCTACACAAGAATCTCTAAACTCCTAATGAGCAAAAAATGAGGGAGATTCTGTACGAGGAGTCGTAAGAGGCAGTCAGTGCAACCCATGATTTGCTGGAAGGTTGATTGCAACTGGGGGGGATAGTTTAGTAGTAGTTAAGGGAAGGAAAGCATGGTGGCACAGGGCTTAAGCTGTCTATATATATATAAAAACTGTCAGGCACACAATTGTTCATTCGTCAATAATTTCCTCCAGCTACCTCATACACATGAATGTTTGGGTAGGCCAAACATTCATGTGTGTAGGAAGGTAAAGGTCCCTGTATATGGGATCATTGTTGGGTGTGTAAGCACCGGATACCCGTCCCACTGACTATCCCTCCTTTGTTTTAAACAGGAGCAATAGTCATTTAGAGAATGGAGGTGGAGCAACCGGAGATGGCGTTTGGCCACCCACCTACATTCATTGCAAACAGGCAGTCATTTATAGATAAATGACTGCCCATTTACACTTGCTGATAGTTGTGAGTGATTTCTTTTTCAGTGCCCTGTCAATGTCCGTGTGTACATGAGGCAACTATAGCCCAAATTTGCTGTTTCCAGCTATTATTCGGGTGATAATAGCCCTGTGCAAAGGTTCCTTGAACCTGGCATCCCCATACACATCAGAGAGTCATGTATAAAGTAAATGAGGAGGTATGATGGTCGAGGGTCTTTCGTTTGAAGAACAAAAGGTAGGGGTTTTTTTAGAGAAAATAAGGGGTTGGGATTGGGCCAGGTGTGTGAAGAAAGCAAAGTTGTAGGTATGAAAAGAGGTAGCCAGGTGAGGGGACTTCATAAGGGTTCATGCTTTTGGCTCTGTCTATTCTTTCACGTAGCTGGAATCATACCTGTGTATCAGTTCATATCTGAAATCAAGCTTGCTTAGGATAAGTATATAGTATTTAGAAGAGAAATAAAAAGGAAATAATATAGCAGCAGACTAAATGGACCATGTCATCTTTTTCTGTGTCAGCTTTCTATGTTTCTGTCCATTATATCATTTCATATTATTATGGATAGTCACCTTTTTCCATATGCAATGACTATAGGCTACTGTACATGCTGTACTTGTTTAGATCCTCAATATGGTGTTAACCATGAAGCAACAACACCAAAATTGTAAATGTTACTTTCAAGAACCATTTCCTGTTTATAAAACTGGTGTCTTCTCACGCTTTGTTTCTCAAACTATGAGGTGGGCTTCATCAGTACGATCTATGACCCTCATTTGGATGCACCAATCTTTTGTTTAGCAAAATAAGCAATCAATTAGATGTGTGCCTTTTTTTATGCCATATTGGTAGAAAGCTTTTGAGAAGCTCTTGTATAGAGGGGTCTTTAAGATCCTCCGGGATCGGGGTCTGGATGCAACTGGTACATTTGCCCCTCCTATAGCTATTTTCCTAGTGTTAACTATAAGGCTTTATTCCCACGAGCGTATATGCGCCGCGTTTTCACGCCCGGGCGCATATATGGTACCCATGTGATGCATTGGTTTCCAATGCAGCCATTCACACTAGCGAATATACGGCGCGTAAATACAATGGCAGCGCAAAAAATAGAACATATACACGGCCGACGCATATACGCTCAGCCAAAAGATAGTTCTGGAACTATCTTTTGGCCAATATACGCCGGCGGGTCGTATAGACTCTTATGGGAGCAGGGAAAAAGAAGGGGAGGTGGAGGCATTTTTGCAGTGTCCTATGTTGCGAAAAGCTTACTGTTTCCTCTGTATAGGCACTGGAAGACATGCTGAGGATTTTGGCAGCGCGAGGGTTTTCCAGGGTACGACATATTTTTTCGCTAAAAACAACATTCGCGGTCATGTGAATGAACAAAAAAACGATGACCGTGGTCGCAGAAAACTCCCATTCAGGCGCTTATACGGAGCAGGCGTGAAAACGTAAAAATGCCATTGCCATATATCCCATTTCCATATGGGAAAGAGCCCAAACACAAGAAAATTAATTGTGGAGGGATTTGAAGAGACATTTAAAAGTATTTAGCTTCCTATAAATTGGTATATGGAAGAAGGAAGCATACAGTTAAAATGTAAAACCATGCTAGACCAAATCTATGCTCCCTACGAAAAAACCTGGAAAGTGAATTATTTAGTGTGGATAAATACATTATAAGAATTTTCCTGATAATATTGTTAATTAATAGAGATGAGCGAACGTACTCGTCCGAGCTTGATACTCGTTCGAGTATTAGCGTGTTCGAGATGCTCGTTACTCATGACGAGTACCACGCGATGTTCGAGCTATTTTCACTTTCATCTCTGAGACGCTAGCGCGCTTTTCTGGCCAATAGAAAGACAGGGAAGGCATTACAACTTCCCCCTGCGACTTTCAAGCCCTATACCACCCCCCTGCAGTGAGTGGCTGGCGAGATCAGGTGTCACCCGAGTATATAAATCGGCCCCTCCCGCGGCTCGCCACAGATTTATTCTGACAGAGATCAGGAACAGTGCTGCTGGGGCCGGAGCTGCTATAGGGAGAGTGTTAGGAGTATTTTAGGCTTCAAGAACCCCAACTGTCCTTGTTAGGGCCACATCTAACCGTGTGCAGTAGTGTGGAGGCTGCTTTTTGCAGTGTTGCACTTTTTTTTTTGTATATCGGCCGTGCAGAGCATTGCGCACTGCAGTAATTATACATAGTCCAGGGCCAGTAGTGGTGGTGAGGCAGGGACAGAAGACATATATTTATTGAATATAGGCAGTGGGCCTTTCCAAAAACATTTTGGAAAAAAAATCTATTTGGGGTGCCTGTGACTGTCCTCAGTGTACTGGGTCTGTGCTGGGTGTAGTTGTCCTCCTAATTCATACGCAGCCAGCTAAGTGTTACAGCAGGCTTGCGCAAAATTATTTCCTGGCTCTGTGTTGGCTGTTACATCACCTCTGTATTCCAGTCCACAGTGCAACAGTCTGCAGTTATTTTACATACTCCAGGGCCAGTAGTGGTGAGGCAGGGACAGAAGACATATATTTATTGAATATAGGCAGTGGGCCTTTCCAAAAACATTTGGGAAAAAAAATCTATTTGGGCTGCCTGTGACTGTCCTCAGTGTACTGGGTCTGTGCTGGGTGTAGTTGCCCTCCTAATTCATACGCAGCCAGCTAAGTGTTACAGCAGGCTTGCACAAAATTATTTCCTGGCTCTGCTGTGCGTTCTGTAAGCGAAGTCAGCCTCCAACCACAGGCCAATAAGTGGCACATTTAATTACAGCGTTCTGTTTCTGCACTACTGGTAATACACCATGCTGAGGGGTAGGGGTAGGCCTAGAGGACGTGGACGCGGGCGAGGACGCGGAGGCCCAACTCAGGGTGTGGGCACAGGCCGAGCCAGTGCGGTGGCCAGGGGTAGAGGCAGGGCCAGACCAAATAATCCACCAACTGTTTCCCAAAGCGCCCCCTCGCGCCATGCCACCCTGCAGAGGTCAAGGTGCTCTAAAGTGTGGCAGATTTTCACAGAGACGCCTGATGACCGACGAACAGTGGTGTGCAACCTTTGTCACGCCATGATCAGCTGGGGAGCCACCACCACCAGCATGCGCAGGCATATGATGGCCAAGCACCCCACAAGGTGGGACGAAGGCCTTTCACCACCTCCGGTTTGCACCACTGCCTCTCCCCCTGTGCCCCAACCTGCCACTGAGATCCAACCCCCCTCTGAGGACACAGGCACTACCGTCTCCTGGCCTGCACCCACACCCTCACCTCCGCTGTCCTCGGCCCCATCCAGCAATGTCTCTCAGCGCAGCGTCCAGACGTCGCTAGCGCCACTGTTTGAGCGCAAGCGCAAGTACGCCGCCACGTACCCGCACGCTCAAGCGTTAAACGTGCACATTGCCAAATTGATCAGCCTGGAGATGCTGCCGTATAGGCTTGTGGAAACGGAGGCTTTCAAAAGCATGATGGCGGCGGCGGCCCCGCGCTACTCGGTTCCCAGTTGCCACTACTTTTCCCGATGTGCCGTCCCAGCCCTGCACGACCATGTCTCCCGCAACATTGTACGCGCCCTCACCAACGCGGTTACTGCCAAGGTCCACTTAACAATGGACACGTGGACAAGCACAGGCGGGCAGGGCCACTATATCTCCCTGACGGCACATTGGGTGAATTTAGTGGAGCCTGGGACCGCTCACGTCCTACCCACCCCCAGAATTGCGGGCCCCAGCTCGGTGGTGGTATCTGCGGCGGTGTATGCTTCCTCCACTAAACCACCCTCCTCCTCCTCCTCCTTCTCCAAAGCAACCTCTGTCTCGTAATCAAGATGTGTCAGCAGCAGCAGCACGTCGCCAGCAGTCGGTGTCGCGCGGCGTGGCAGCACAGCGGTGGGCAAGCGTCAGCAGGCCGTGCTGAAACTACTCAGCTTAGGAGAGAAGAGGCACACGGCCCACGAACTGCTGCAGGGTCTGACAGAGCAGACCGACCGCTGGCTTGCGCCGCTGAGCCTCCAACTGGGCATGGTCGTGTGTGACAACGGCCGTAACCTGGTGGCGGCTCTGCAGCTCGGCAGCCTCACGCACGTGCCATGCCTGGCCCATGTTTTTAATTTGGTAGTTCAGCGCTTTCTGAAAAGCTACCCACACTTGTCATACCTGCTCGGAAAGGTGTGCTGGGTCAGCGCACATTTCCGCAACTCTAAGACGGACCCTGCAACATCGGTTTAATCTGCCAGTGCACCGACTGCTGTGCGACGTACCCACACGGTGGAACTCTACGCTCCACATGTTGGCCAGGCTCTATGAGCAGCGTAGAGCTATAGTGGAATACCAACTCCAACATGGGCGGCATAGTGGGAGTCAGCCTCCTCAATTCTTTACAGAAGAGTGGGCCTGGTTGGCAGACATCTGCTAGGTCCTTGGAAACTTTGAGGAGTCTACCCAGATGCTGAGCAGGGATGCTGAAATCATTAGCGTCACCATTCCTCTGCTATGCCTCTTGAGAAGTTCCCTGCAAAGCATAAAGGCAGACGCTTTGCACTCAGAAACGGAGGCGTGGGAAGACAGTATGTCGCTGGATAGTCAGAGCACCCTCATGTCTATATCTCAGCGCGTTGAGGAGGAGGAGGGGGAGGAGCATGAGGAGGAGGGGGAAGAGACAGCTTGGCCCACTGCTGAGGGTACACATGCTGCTTGCCTGTCATCCTTTCAGCGTGTATGGCCGGAGGAGGAGGAGGAGGATCCTGAAAGTGATCTTCCTAGTGAGGACAGCCATGTGTTGCGTACAGGTACCCTGGCACACATGGCTGACTTCATGTTAGGATGCCTTTCTCGTGACCCTCGCATTACACGCATTCTGGCCACTACGGATTACTGGGTGTACACACTGCTCGACCCATGGTATAAGGAGAACCTTTCCACTCTCCTTCCCGAAGAGGAAAGGGGTTCGAGAATGATGCTATACCACAGGGCGCTGGTAGACAAACTGATGGTAAACTTCCCATCTGACAGCGCTAGTGGCTGAAGGTGCATTTCCGCGGCCCAGGTAGCAGGGGAGGCGCAGAGATCAGGCAGCATGTACAGCGCAGGCAGGGGAACATTATCCAAGGCCTTTGCCAGCTTTATGGCTCCCCAGCAAGACTGTGTCACCGCTCCCCAGTCAAGGCTGAATTGGCGGGAGCACTGTAAAAGGATGGTGAGGGAGTACGTAGCCGATCGCACATACGTCCTCGGTGACGCCTCTGCCCCCTACCACTACTGGGTGTCGAAGCTGGACACGTGGCCTGAACTCGCGCTGTATGCCCTGAAGGTGCTTGCTTGTCCTGCGGCTAGCGTCTTGTCAGAGAGTGTGTTTAGTGTGGTTGGGGGAATCATCACGGATAAGCGTACCCACCTGTCAACCGACAGTGCCGACCGGCTTACACTCATCAAGATGAACAAAGCCTGGATTTCCCCAGTCTTCTCTTCTCCACCAGCGGACAGCAGCGATACCTAAACAATATGTAGGCTGCACCCGCAGATGGAAGCATTGTTCTCTATCACCATCAAAAACGTGGACCTTTTAGCTTCATCAATCTGTGTATAATATTCCTCCTCCTCCTCCTGCTCCTCCTCCTGAAACCTCACGTAATCACGCCGAACGGGCAATTTTTCTTAGGGCCACAAGGCTCAGTCATATAATTTCTGTAAACAATTTTTATACGTTTCAATGCTCATTAAAGCGTTGAAACTTGCACCTGAACCAATTTTTATTTTAACTGGGCTGCCTCCAGGCCTAGTTACCAATTAAGCCACATTAACCAAAGCGATTAATGGGTTTCACCAGCCCTCTTGGTTGGGCATGGGCAATTTTTCTGAGGTACATTAGTACTGTTGGTACTCCAATTTTTTGGGGCCCTCGCCTACAGTGTAATCCAATTAATTTTTTGCCCACCTGCATTACAGCTGACGTTACATCAGCTGTGCTGGGCACTGCAATGGGATATATTTATGTACCGCCGGTGGGTTCCAGGGAGCCACCCATGCTGTCGGTCCACACGGAGTTGTAACTGCATGTGTCCACTTCTAAAGAACCCCAGTCTGACTGGGGCATGCAGTGTGGGCCGAAGCCCACCTGCATTAAACATGACATTACCTCAGCTGTGATGGGCAATGCAATGGGATATATTTATGTGCCGCCGTTGGCTTACTGGCACCCACCCATGCTGTCGGTCCACAGGGACTTCACAATAGGGAGTTGTACCTGCCTGTGTCTATGAATTAAAAACCCCCGTCAGGTTGGGGCATGCAGTGTGGGCCGAAGCCCACCTGCATTTAATCGGACGTTACCTCAGTTGTGATGGGCACTGCAATGTGATACATTAATGTACAGCCGGTGGGTTCCAGGAAGCCACCCATGCTGTGGGTGCACACGGAATTCCCATTGTGGAGTTGTACCTGCCTGTGACTATTTATAAAAAAACGCGGTCTGACTGGGGCATGCAGACACCTTGACAGATTGAATAGTGTGTGGCACATAGGTTTCCCATTGCTATGCCCACGTGTGCAGCTCCTGATGGCGGTGGCACAGGATTATATTTCTCATTGCTTCCGTACAGCATTGTGGGCTATCGCCCGCCCCTTTTAAAGAGGGTTGCTGCCTAGCCGTGCCAACCCTCTGCAGTGTGTGCCTGCGGTTCCTCCTCATGGCAGACGCACTTATAAATAGACATGAGGGTGGTGTGGCATGAGTGCAGCTGAAGGCTGCGCAGGGACAATTTGGTGTGCGCTGTGGACACTGGGTCGTGCAGGGGGGGGGGGGGGGGTTGGGCATCATGTAACCCAGGAGACGTGGCAGCGGAGTGTCATGCAGGCAGTGATTGTGCTTTGTTGGAGGTAGTGTGGTGCTTAGCTAAGGTATGCATTGCTAATGAGGGCTTTTCAGAAGTAAAAGTTGTTGGGGGTGGCCCACTCTTGCCGCTATTGTGGCTTAATAGTGGGACCTGGGAACTTGAGATGCAGCCCAACATGTAGCCCCTCGCCTGCCCTATCCGTTGCTGTCTTGTTCCCATCACTTTCTTGAATTGCCCCGATTTTCACAAATGGAAACCTTAGCGAGCATCGGCGATATACAAAAATGCTCGAGTCGCCCATTGACATCAATGGGGTTCGTTACTCGAAACGAACCCTCGAGCATCGTGATAATTTCGTCCCGAGTAACGAGCACCCGAGCATTTTGGTGCTCGCTCATCTCTATTAATTAACTTTTAATTTGAAATCCAATTAGCAGCATGATGTCCCGCATATGTAGCAGACCCGTAACATTGTGCTGTTTGAGAACCATTCTGTAATCTTTTTATGCTGCCCTGTTCAATTTTTATTGAAAAGCTCTAATCATTTGTTAGAAAGAAAAAAAGTCAATAGGGATTAAGTGAAACATTTAGAGAGTGTACAACAAATAAATCCTTCTGAACAAGGTTTGGTTAATTGGCTGTTTTATTTCCGTGCCTTTGTAAGATTACAATCTGCTCAATGAGCTGTATAACATTATCTGGTGACATTACACAGGGAACAGTCAACTGATGTTGCAGTCTTGCTTTCTAAGAGTGGTATCACTCTCCTGCAGCAAAGGCGAACGCACGAAGAACAAGATCAAGTCAAAAGGCCAATTTAATATCTCATACGTACTAATCTTATTTAAGGAACATTGGACCAAAAGAGCAGATTTCCTAAATCCTAGTGGTTGGAGTGGGTTAATGCCACTTTGTAATTAAGCCTAGATAAGAACACAGAGGTACTTTTAAAAGGTGTTGAAAAGAAACGAGAAGCAGACTTATCCCTTCTGGGAACGGTTGAGTCTACTGTAATTGGTGATTTGGAAGCCTTCATTACGGGTTTTGCCCGTATACTTCTGCCTTTTAAACGACACACATTGTCTGGAGAATTTTAATGGTTCATGGTAAATCCCTCGAGATTCTAATTGTCAACATGAACAAAAATAGATAGGTGACATTTTATTAGGCCTCTCCACCCTTATTTTACAGGTTAGCGCAAGATGCACACAGGACAGTAGTTCAACACCTGATCATAAATCCCCAACACTTAAATCATTTAATCAGACAGAACAGTCAACCAAGCAGAACAGAGTACATTAGGTGCTGGAAGACTGATGTGGTCAGCATTTCCATGATAAGCTTCGATGGTTGATGTAGCATTTTTCCGTGTTCATAGATGGAAGAAGTGCTAGTCTCTAAAATGATACAATAAATAAGCTGCAAATTGAAAATGTTTTATCGTTGTGGGTTTGTTAGGTTAATTGCGCCATATTTTATTGTGCCAAGAAAATAATTAACTATACAAATTGTAACTAATGCCTCTCCGGTTAAACTTAGAGCTAAAGTAAGGCTTTATTCACACTAGTGCCATAACGTCATAAAGTTATGACTGGTATGACAAAACAATTTTTAAATGGTTCCCAAGGAATTGTGACAGATCCCGTTCACGGTCACATTTCCATTTTTTATGTCAAGAAGCAAGTTACAGACTATGCTATTCTTGCTGAAAAGCAATAGACTCCAATGGGGTCAATTTACTGAGCCCAGTATTTTCAATGCCAGGCTTAGTATGCTTTTCCCCGATGCATGGTGTGCTTAACACATTAAGTGGTGCATGCATCTTCGTATATTATATGCATCCCGACAGCTTCTTGTGCCTTCTCAGAAATGCACAACACATCCAGCGTACATTATACATAAATCTAACGGCCCCTGCCAACAAGCCCTGCTCATTTTTCAGAAAAGTGATGGGCTGGTACAGAAAGAAGAAAAGTCGCAAATTTTTGTGGAAATACCCACTTGTGCAAAAATGTGCAACTTTTTTTAATGACAGGTAATGGCGTAAAAGTGGTAATAGATGTACCCCAATTTTACAAATCTAGACAGCCAAGGCCAAGTATGATTCATCAAGTGTATAGAATGAATGAGGCATGCATCAAGGTGACCTGTTATTCTCACAAGTAGATAAACCCCAAATATAGGCAATTCCACATTCTTTAAACAATCTATCAGTTTCATGGCAGACCTCTGCTATAAGAGCTCAGCAACAGTTGTCTTACAATTGACTGTATGATTGAAATCTTCTTTAATATTCCTAACCTCCTCCAGTAAAGGACTGTACATTCAGATGAGCAGTAACAATCTGTAAGAAATAGGAACAGTCCCCCTGGAAGGAAGAAATGAATATTTTATTAGATCTATGCAGAATTATATACATGCATTGTGGGTAAAATTGTTTAAAGAGCCATTCCGGTGACTTTTTTCCCATTTATTATGTAATTAGTGTCCCAGTATATCCATATAGGCTAGTATGAACTTGGTTAGCTATTACTATCTATCTGGGACTTCCTAGGGTCCTTTTATCTGGTGGGTTATGTGATCTTATTCTGACAACCTGAGAATTACTTGGCTTTATATTTCCTCAAGAAGTCAGCATTATTCCTGTGTGACTATATTTATGATATTACATGGACTCTACCACAGAAGCTGTGGGGGAAGAGGGAGCAGAAACTCATATCACAGTTGCTGTTGATTATTTGAGAATTCTGTCACACAGTTGTAATGAAGAAGCTCACGGTTTCTCCTACAGACGGTATAATTACAGCTTATAGTTTATTTAGGTGGAAATAGAATACACATGATAATAGCAGTGTCCTCCCAACAGGCAGAGATGGTACTGGCATTAGCTGGTCATGTGATACTGTGCTAATGCAACATGGGAATATTAGTAGAGCACAGAAAAAGCGAGCAGGAAGAAATATCAGCATTTAAATAGTGGTGGATAAGTATCAGAGAGGAGGCTGCACTGCATGGAAATGACTGCAATATACAGAGGAGATGTCTAAAGTGTTACAAACAATCAGGTGAGAAAAATATGTTTTCACCAGAGTGGCCCTTTAAAATTGATATACTGTGATATACTTTGTAAGGTGTTGTAGTGATATGTGTAGGCAAGGTGGAGTATGGATGGATTTTATTGTAGGAACACTATTAAGTCTGGAGGCAGAGCAAGGGCAAAGAATAGATACTAGGTTACTCTGCCCAAATGTTCCAAGGGGACAGTTGATAAAATGTGCCTATTCTCCAGAAGCAACTCTCAGACTTTGTTTGGGAGGATAAAAGACCCAGGATTGCTCTCCACTGTAAACAGGGAGGTGCAGATTTTCCCAACCTAGAAGTCTACCAATCCTCGGTGATTCTAGAGCAGACCAAAGTGTGGCTCTTCAAGATGCACAATGTGAGTTGGCCTTCTCTGGAATCACATTTTATCCGTACTCCCTCTTTGAACTCTCTTCTAATTGCAAACACCTTATCAGCAGAATCCACAGCCCTGAAGCATCTTCTGAGGATTCCACAGGTGTCGCCCAATATGGGAGCATCCCTAATGGCTTGGCAGAAACTGTGCCACGAAACAGGCTGATCCTCCCATCGCCCACTCAATAATATCCCTCTGAATACTCTGGAATTCTTTATCCTAAACGTTCTAACCAAATCTTGGACTACTAAAGACATTAGACATATCTCAGACCTACTACAAAACAATAGCCCCAAGTCCTTGGAATCTCTTGGGGGAGAATATAAACGAGACAACATAGATTTTATTAGGCACTGTCAGGTACATTCTTTCCTGACTTCAACCCAACCCCAAGATATAAGAATTCCCGAGG
The DNA here is from genome assembly GCF_035609145.1 of Eleutherodactylus coqui. Taxonomy (NCBI): domain Eukaryota; kingdom Metazoa; phylum Chordata; class Amphibia; order Anura; family Eleutherodactylidae; genus Eleutherodactylus; species Eleutherodactylus coqui. Next base: position 120,635,302 of record NC_089837.1, on the reverse strand, counting down.
TTGTGGCCCGACTCCTGAACAGAGCAGAGAGATTGAGAAGTAGCATGACACGTTTTTTCTATGACATGCTGGTAGGTAACCTGAACGAGGTAAAAAAGTGTAATTTATTGAATTGAGAAAAGGAAGTGGGAACTCCGGTGCCCTTGAAGTGTCACGGAAATTCTGTGTACAGCACCAATCAGGCCCACCCCAATGCTCCGTTGCCGGTGGTAAAGAAAAAAACACCACACACAGAGGTCTGGTATAGTTCCTCACACGGGGAGTAACTGCGCACTTTATTACAGATTACATGGGGCTTTATACCCCTTATCATGTCATTAGGAATGTGTTGACCTGTGCTTGAGCATTTTGTCTATAAAACAGGATATATGGGTGGTTTCACTTCTGCGCTGGAACCTCAATTGGACGTTCTATCGCAGATCAGGCACAAAATACTGGAAGAAAAGGTTCTGCATGCAGCGCTTTTTTTTCTATCAAAAGCCAGGAATCTGAGCGGAAAGCAATGGGACCCTATTATAGGCAATGTATAAAGTAAAACAAGAAAAACAAGAAAAAAGGCCGGGCGCTCCAAGAAACAATTCAACCAGAAAAAAGCCAAAGATCAATTTAAGATCTTTAATCGAAAGAATGTAGATGCGTTTCGTCGCGCTACCCGACTTCATCGGTAGCGCGATGAAACGCGTCTACATTCTTTCGATTAAAGATCTTAAATTGATCTTTGGCCTTTTTCTGGTTGAATTGTTTCTTGGAGCGCCCGGCCTTTTTTCTTGTTTTTCTTTATACATTCTGTATGGGGTCGGATCCCACTCCAGGGGTACGACAGGCTGTGGTTGGCTCCCCCCTTTGAATACAGGGAGAAAGAAACCTAAACGTGGATTTTCATTGATTGGATTCATTTATACGCACACTTGGATGTGGAGGTGTTGGGTGGGTGGTCCACGCTTGGGCTATCCCACTCACACCGGCTAAGTCCTATTTGTACTATTGTGTTTATTTCTGATTACCATCAGATTCCTAGTGGTTTGGAGCGCTGTCCTTTACATTTATCTCCTATTATAGGCAATGGAGTTCATTCGGTGTTGTTCCCGCAGGAAACAGGAACCCCTGATGCAGATGTAAAACCACCCTAACACAGGACCAATTCATAATAAGTGTACTCAAATGTGTACATGTGCTTCAAGTGTGTTCTGCCACTTTTAAGTGTAGAGAAAGTATAGAATTACTATTGCCACAACACTTTCAGGGTGCATTCACATGGTCAAGAAAATTGTACAAGTTTTGTCCATTGCAAGATGCACAAACTTTGCGCAAAAATACATCCCATTACTTATAATGGATGTACTTATATGTGGGATTTTTCTCTCATTGCAATGCTGCGAGATAGAAAGATCGCAGCATCTTCCATTTTCATGTGAGTGTTGCATGAGGATAGAACATGCAGATGTGCGGTCCCTTGCACATTGCACAGCACACGTACGACATGTCTGTGTGCTGTGATATGCGAGTCGTGCCAGAGAATGTCAGGCATGACTCGCTTTTGCCCATGTGAATGTACCCTAATACTACAAGTGTGGCTTCCAAGCATCTATCACTCATGATTTCTTTGTGAAGGCCCATTTACATGCAATGATTATTGCTCAAACGATGGCTTTTGAAGATAATCGTTGTATGTAAACACTGCCATCATTCACTCTTCGGCTGAACAATGATTTTAAGGTGAGCGTAAAATCCATCATTCAGATGGAGGGAGATAACAGGGACCGCACGCTGTGTTCTGCACAGGAGTCAGAGATTATATTCTGCTGACAGCCCGTGCGAGAACAATGGAGCAGAGCTCACACCACATGCTGTGCTCTGCAAACAGCTCCTGGGGGCCCTTTTACACGCAAATGAAGCTGATAAAGTGTTAATGGACATTAGTGTCCTTTAACATTTTATGCAAAACGATCGCTAAAACTCTCAATCTTTAATCGTTTGAAAGATTGTCTTTGCGTGTAAATGGGCCTTAAGTGTAGCATATGTTCAGTCTTTCAACTTTATTGTATGGTAAATATACAAACTAATATGTTATACTAGTCGCAGTAGATGCATTACACAAGGAAAAAAAACAGAATCTGAAGTAGATAGCCAAACTTATGTTTTAGTGTAGCCCACAAATTAACCTCATTTCAACTCTGAAACTTGTAAGATGAAGGAAACAGTGTTCTGACTAAAGCATAGGTGTAGTAAATAATAAATAGCCATTGAGAGTCTACATAAATTAGGTTAAATCCAACCTCAAAGTACCATGAAAAATACACTTTTTAAAGGTGAAAGTTGACACATTTCGCCAACTCTTGGGCTTCACTACACTTACTTTAAATAGAGGATATGAGAACCTATTTTTTTCTTTTTTTATAAGGTAGCAGTTAAAAGAGGCAGAAACACAAACATCATTGTTCTGCTCTCTGAGTTCTGGATCATTTCCAAATCTTTCTGAATTTGAAAAAAGCTGCATTATTTGTTCCTTTTTCCTTAGAACACATGTTTATATTTCTTTATACTTACTACTGTTTGGTGGAATTTTATCCTTTTTCTAAGGAAACTTAATATTATATTTATGCACAGTATCATTAAATGTTGTTACTGTAGTCTGTATTCCCCTAGAAAAGGCAACTGTTTAATGGTCATGAGAATTGACAGTTTGATGATGAGAAGTGTGTCAACAATGTGATGCAGCAGCCAAAAAGGCAAACACAATTCTGGGATGTATTAGGAGAAGCATAGAGTCTAGATCACGTGAGGTAATTATCCCTCTCTACTCTTCCTTAGTCAGACCTCATCTGGAATACTGTGTACAGTTTTGGGCACCCCACTTCAAAAAAGACATAGACAAAATGGAGCAAGTTCAGAGAAGAGTTACCAAGATGGTGAGCGGTCTGCAAATCATGTCCTATGAGGAACGGTTAAAGGATCTGGGAATGTTTAGCTTGCAAAAAAAAAGGCTGAGAGGAGACTTAATAGCTGTCTACAAATATCTGAAGGGCTGTCACAGTGGAAAGACTAGAAGCAATGGGAGGAAACTGAAAGGGCGGAGACACAAATTAGATATTAGACAGTGAGGGTGATCAATGAGGATCACTAAATCATCCCTAACAGATGTCTGTCCAGCCTTTGTTTGAACACTTCAATTGAAGGAAAGGTCACCACCTCCCGTGGTAACCTGTTCCACCCATTGATCACCCTCACTGTCTAATATCTAATTTGTGTCTCCTCCCTTTCAGTTTCATCCCATTGCTTCTAGTTTTTCCTTGTGCAAATGAGAATAGGGCTGCAGTATCATAACTATCATAAACTACAGTGGAATCGGATTTGAGAGCAGGACAATCATATGTGTAGTTCAGCAGTCATCAGGTATGGGAGTACTGTCTGACATGTAGCCAAGGGGATTATGGGAAATGTAGTAGAAGGAGCGCACAGAATGTTTGTGAACAGGATGTAAACACTGCATAGTGGATTACTCAGAATGGAGAACAGACATTCAAAAGGAAAGATAATGCATGGATTTACTATAGTATTGTGTGATTTATGACTATTTTGAAATTTGACTTTGGTCTCAGACAACCCCTTTAAGTAACATCCAATCACTACTGATTATAAGGTTTATATTGGGTAGACAGTATTTATTACTAATACCTTCAGTGCTTTATGTCTACAGTATGCAAAGATGTTAGACTTTAACTTCATACTTCACAAAATTTCTCATTTTGTATTCATATATCTAGCTCTGCATCTCATTATGTTTACTAAAGGAGATACAGTCAGACTATATTAAGCAAAGTCTTAAAAAGCTATTTTCTTCTGTAGTTTCTCAGGTTGCCCAAATTTGAAGCTATTCCTTAATTGTGTTTTGTAGTCCTGTGGTCCTTTGAAACTTTGTCATAGGGCCCATAGAAAACCCAGAAAACAGACCTGTCACTTATCTTGTCAGTACAGATGGACTCATTCCATCCAGCATAAAGAGACACAACAGAACAGTCAAAAAATCTGGGCCTGACTTATAAGATGCTTTACTTCCTTGTACAATACCTTTTTATGAGTTAGGAATGTAAAGAGGGGGTCCCTGGCAGTAGCAACATTTTAATACACTAGCTACTCCCATGGAAATAACATTGGCGATTCACTGATCTAAGTAAAATATACAAGGACTAATTTCAAGGAGGTCAACTAAACAATATATGTTTTGCATATATTATTTTAATTGGTCTCCATTATTTAATTGATGCATTGTAACCATTGGTTTGATTCTGATTGATTCTACTATTTTCATATATTTTTGACTATTCCTTCTTAAAGGGGTTGTCCAGCTTTAAACTAGTGATGCCCTATCCTCAAAATAGACCAGTAGTCTATAGTAGATTGATGGGGGTCCACTGTGAGGGATCTTTACCAATTTCCTATTAACTGGGCTTGTGCTTCTGCATTAAAGTGAAGTGGAACTTTGCCTGTAACACCAAAACTGAGCTACTGCAGTGGGAACAGAGCTATCTGCTTCCTGTACACTCCAGCCCCATGCATGAGCAAATTGGCTGGTAAACAGCTAGTAAGTGGGAGTCTTGAGCGGCAGACACTATCAAAAGCTTATCCTCAGTACAGGCCATCAATAGTTTAAAGCTGGACAACCCCTTAAAGTTTTGACTAAGAGCAAACACATCAACTAACTTTATGCATACTATTAAAAACTCCCATTTTAAACGGTCCCTCGTATTTCTGAATATCCGAGTACCAGAGCGAAATCTTGCTGACTCTTTACAGATGTTGTCCTGATCACATTGGAACCTTCAACTTAACCCTTTGCAATCCAATTTTGGATTCAGGGTTTCCTAGGGGGCTTTCTCTTTCTGCCATTTTACAATGACGCCATCTCTTGGCTAGAGCCAGTACTGCAGTATGGGACATGCTGGAGAGGCCCCCGATAACAGAGTGGCCAGTAATATACAGTAAAAATACCCTGCCGGACGTCTTCTGACATTGGAGCTGTACAGGCATCAATGAGAATGTTGGAATACATCAGACAGTGGATTGGAAAGGGTTAAATATCTTAGTTTTAACTTCTGTGCTACACCAAACTGCAATCATTTAAGGGAACAGTACAGCTCAGATAAATATTACACATTTCATCTGTGTCTTTGAGAATTTCGATGATTTTTTTTTTAATGATGCAGACGAGCAGCATGCAGACGATTTTAATTATCCCTCAGAGATAAGTACATCCTAAAGTCACAAATCGGGATGAGTAAAGCAGAGAATTCACAGATCAGAAGCACAAATTCATAATGTCTTTCTAATACTGTGCTTTAAAAAAAAAAAACAACAAAAAAAAAACAACAAAAACCCCAAAACGCTTTAAAGCGGAAGAAAGAATAGTGTAGCATAATTTACTATCCATCTGCAGTTTCCTTTTATGGGGCTGTCTCTGTTTTGAAGCTATCATTGAAAGTCTAGAGAAAAATACTACTCATCTTGCAGACATTACCTTAGATAACCTCTCCCTACACAGTACTATATTACTGCCTTTCCAAACCATACAAATTACTCTCAAAACCACACATGGAACTAGTCCAAAACTGAATTCTTGGCCCACTTCATCATCCTGCATCTTGGGTTCCTGCCAGATCCCTTTCCCTGTGCTTTTTCGGGTAGCTTTTAAAAATGTTTACACATGTCATATCAAACCCTGGCACCGCGCTTGTTTCCTCCGCAGTCACACGGGCTGGCAGCTACTCGAAGTTATCGAGAGTAAGCGAGAGAGTCGTGCTCCAATAATCTTCAAACATCATGTTCATTTGTCATCTTTAATAATAGTCGGTGATTGTATTGTTTGGATTTTCTTTTGTAGCAGACAACATCTGCACTCAAGGCTTGACAGAGGACATTAAACATAATAGATATTAAATGGGAGAAGGGTGCAACCTTCCATATTCCGAGATGGGAAATTTATGACATGTTAAAAAGATATAAACATTGCGCTGGTCTGAAAGGTTTAGTAATGTAAATACCACATGTATAACCTCACAGAGCTTTAATTGTTCTGGAATGATCGATTTGTAGCCTGCTATCAACGTACTCTACGGTATGAGAATGGATTTTCCAGGGAAGGGATGGATGGTTTTAATCTGTTCCATCACATTTAATACTCTGGTTCTGTGTGTTCTTTTCCCAGTCAGTCTACGTTCTAATTCTTAAATGTTTTGTTAAATACTCATAAGTACAGGGTCTGGCTCGTTGAACTATGATTCTTAGCATTTGCTGTAGCCGGCAGATGTCTGCGTTCTGTTTGCAAACACTTTATGGGCTTTCAGTATTTACACATCAAAAAATACTGCACTGTTCACGTCGAGGGAGAAAAAGTCTACTTGGGAGAAAAAAGCACATGGAAAGTTTACTGTAAACTATTGTATAGTGGAGAAGCTAAATGCATCAATAATAATGGGGTCTAAAAAAATAAATCAATGGATCTGTGCGTACAAGAAGACAAAGCAAAATGAATTAAAGTGTAAATGCACTTTTTAAAAACTTTTGACCTGTTACAGGGATAGGTCAAAAGTTTTGATCGCTGGGAGTTTAGAAGCTGAGACACCGATAATCGATAGAATGAGGCAGCTGAAGTCGTAGACTTTCTTTTAAGCCCATCTTCAGCTAGGTAGCAGTAACAGCGCTCAGGAGGAGTGCTTCAGCTGGCTCATTCTAGAAGTGAGTAGGGTGGTAGTTGGGGTTCTCAGCAGCTAGACCCAGCAATTAAAATTTTTACAATGCCCTTATGGTATGTCAAAAGTTTCTAAAAAGCACAGTTACAACTTAAAGGGGTTGTCTCAAGATTACAAGTTATCCCCTGTCCACAAGATAGGGGATAACTTGCTGATTGGAGGGGGTCTCACCACTGAGACCCTTTCCAATCTCAAGTAAAAGGGTCCCATGCCCCACTTCTGCCTTACTGCAGGGTTACTACACCCCCACAGTAAGGGTGGATTCAGATGAGTGTGGTTTTGTCCCCTTATACGGCCGTGATGACCACAGCAGTATAACAGGACAAAACGAAACCACTGATCTCTATGGGATTTCAGTAGTTTCGTTTTCACTACCTCTTTTCCTAGCCAAGGATTTATACAGCTGTGAAAAGATAGGACCTGCCCTATCTTTCTCGCATGAAGTTAAACTACATGTAGGAAAGATTGGGCGGCACCTGTCTTCCTGCGGTCATTTTCAAACTCCTGCACTCTGATGCAAAATTTGAACTGCCGGTGAATGGAAAGGGATTCCCTTCATTTAGGCTCAGCTATGCTCTGTGCCACTGAGCCTAGTTGCACCTATGGCAGTGGGAAAAAGCCCTAAGAAGGAGCCTGAATGTAGCACTGGTCACACAAGAGCACTGACACTCCGTTGACTTTCAGTGGGAGTGCAGAGATAGCCGAGTAGCAAGTGCCCAGGTATTATTGTCAGCCCCATTGAAATTACAGTGCATGCTCGACCAGCGCTCCACTCATTTTGATGTCACTGCAGTCGGAGAAGTGTGCCCCACAGTGACAGGCAGGGTGGGACATGGGACCACCATACTCAAAGTCAGCAGGGGTTTAGCAGTGAGATCCCCACCAATCAGTAAGTTATCCCTTTTGTGGATAGGTGATAACTTGTATTGTAGGGTAAAATCCTTTTAAAGGAAAAAATAACAAAAAGGCCTACCATGTATTAATACATTATCTTATTACTGTGCAGAACTTATAAGTCTCCTATGATTTTCAGTGAACATAGGGTGTGCCCCATGGGAGTGATAGATAGAATGTGGCTTGTGTAGATTTACACTCACCTTTTTTTTTTGTAAGAGCTTTATTGGATTTTTAAAATTCAAAAAGAACAGGAAATACAAAGAATGGATGTCAAACAGGCATAGCAAAATAAGCCAGTCAGACACATGCAGGATAACTGAGACAGTATCAATAATGTACAGGCTTGTGTGTTGTGTTCAAAAGTCTTTCCAGAAGAGAGTTGTTTGACTGGCAAGTACGTACAAAAACTGCCAACAACTAGGCAGATACTTAAACTAGGAACCAAAACTAGAAGTTGGGATAATTAGCGGTCAGGAAAAAGGGAATGGCGGAGAAGGGGGAAGTGAGGGAAGGAAAGGAAAAGGGGAAGAGGAAAAGAAAAAAAAAGAGGGAAGGAGAAGGTGAGAGTATTCAGTGGAGTGTACGAAGATGAACCAGTGATATCAAGTCGGTTCCACCACATCTATTTGTCTCTTCTCACATGTGGTCAAGTGTTTTTATAATCTCATTTACCCACACAAACAACAGAGGAATGGTAGGCAGCAAAGAAGATTTCCAGAGGGAAAGGATGCATTTGGAAAATGTCTCAGTAAGGAGTGCTTGTATTTCCAAAGGGAGATATTGTTATGATGGAGAAGGAAAAACTCTGCATCCTCAGGCAGAGGCCAGCCTCTGATATCAGAGGAAATGCGGCAACTTTCCTCCTCAAAGGAAGAAAGAAGACAGTAGGACCAGAAGAAATGAATAAGGTTACTGGGCTCCTCTCAACTGCTCCAACATAGGGGAGAAACCCTGGGGAACATCTTGTTCAAGACCACTGGGACCCCTATACCAATGGGTGATCAACTTGTAGTTGGTATCCTTGTCAGGGAAATTTCTGCGTACAGCACCAATCAGGCCCACCCCAATGCCCCGCTGCCGGCGGTAAAGAAGAGACACCACACACGGACGTCTGGTATAGTTCCTCACACGGGGACATAGCTGCGCCCTTTATTACAGATTACATGGGATCTTATACCCTTTGGTCTCATCACTAGGAATGGGTGATGGTCTCATTGGCTCAAATTCACCGCATAACCATATATATAAAGTCCGGATTTCCGCCTGAGACAGTGAAAGTTATATACGTAGTTGAACAGTCGTTATCTAGATACGGCACTTCTGGGAAAACAGCCAAGCACACGGCCTTCGTGTCCGATTCTTCCTTGCGGTGTTTAAGATACATTTTGTCTTTGCCTTGCAAGGCCTTTGGAATATCTGATGTAAGGCGACAGATTAAGTTTTTCTCATTTTAACTTTGAATAGAACTTGCATACAGGTATAAAAGCATAAAAAACATATGGCAATATATACATATACCCTCACATCCTGATATCTAAAGGAAATTGAAGGGCCATTGGCTAATGTTAATAGCTTATCTTTGTCCTCCACCAACCTGGTGACCTGTAAATCTGTTTCCTATTTTGATAAAAACAGGGAGCAATCCCATTTTTTGGCATTAAGCTGCAACCTCTAGATTCCTAGCCAAGTTTATTGTATAGATATGGTAACAGAAACAACCTTACTGCATATATATAGCAGAATTACCAAGGCTAAAGCAACTAGCAACAATAGCCAACTAACCTTTTGGTATATTTTTCGAGCATGAGAGGAAACCCAAACAAACATGAACCTCCATGCACATTTTGTCCTCGGTCAGATTTAAAACCAGGACCCAAGCACTGCAGGAAACAATGCCACCAATGAATTGCCATCAGATTAGCTTTCCTGCTTAGTACATACAAGTATTGTACATGGACAAACTGCACCAACCTCATTCAATGTGCCATTTCCCATAGCCTGTGGCTAAGTTTTACAGCAAGGATTTCCAACTTTAACTGTCATGCTACAGCTTTCAGTGAAGAGGAATACCTTGGGTTGCATGTAACTTGGTGTACTCCTTGGGATTGCAGCTATCCCTAAATAGTTAAAATAGGAAAATCTTGCAATGAGACATTTCTGTGTAGCCCCGAGCTCACCTCTAGCAAGTATAATCTGGTGGTACGGGAAACAGTTTGAATAGCTCTACCCATTGCTGAATGTTTAGATATGAATGGCATTACTCTTTAAGCCCTTGTTGTCTTTTCCTTCCTTTATTTGTGTCTCTTTCTCATTTATACTTTTTCTATTCTTCATTGCTACCGCCTTCGTTAAATCACGCTTTGTTTACTGCTGAGAGTGTCATGGAGAGGGACTTGGTAAAGGTACAGATTCAAAGTGTTATCATGGAGCATATGAATGGTATCCTACCTTCCCTGGTTTTATTTGTAGGCTTAGTCCCAAGAGAGTAGCATTCTGAGAGGTAGAAACCCTACCCTCCCAGGTTGAGATTTACCACCTGGTATTAGCGTTAGAGCTTGGTCAGCTGGATGTTGATAGATGGGCAAATGTAATTCGATCGCATTATATACCAAGAACCATTTAATGTGGTTAGAGTATTGATTATAGGTATGTATAAGAGATGAGCAAGCACACTCATCCGAGCTTGATGCTCGTTCGAGCATTAGGGTGCTCGAGATGCTCGTTGCTCGAGACGAGCACCACGCGGTACTCGGGTCAATTTCATTTCCTTTCCTGCATGTTTAGCGCCATTTGCTAGCCAATAGACATGCAGGGAAGGCATTACCATTTCCTCCTGTGACGTGCCAGCCCTATCCCACCCCCCTGCAGTGAGTGGCTGGCGAGATCAAGTGACCGCCGACTATTTAAAGTGGTCCCGCCCACGGCTTACCTCAGACACACACTGGGAGAGTATAGGGAAAGTGCTGCTGACGAGATAGGGAAAGTGTAAGTGTAGGATCCTCTCCTCAAGAACCCCAGTGGTCCTTCTTAGGGCCACATCTGACCGTGTGCATTACTGTTGTGGCTGCCTGGGAACAGTTTTGCACAAATTTTTTTTTTCATCTCGGGCTGTGCAGGCCATTACAGCTATAGCTCTCTCTGTCTGCAGTCTATTATACAGAAAATAGGGAAAGTGCTGCTGAGATAGGGAAAGTGGTAGTGTAGGATCCTGTCTTCAAGAACCCCAACGGTCCTTCGTTGGGCTGCATCTGACTGTGTGCATTTTACTGGGTGGCTGCTGGAAGTTGTAGTGCTTCAGTATTACACAGCTAGGCCTGTTTGCAGCCTTCTGTAATTTTTTTTTCTGGCTGGAGTTTGTGTTACAATACCGCTCTCAGCGTGAAAGTGTAGGCAACCTGTGTCGCACCAAGATCAGCCGGGGAGCCACCTCTACCAGCCTCACCACCACCAGCATGCGCAGGCATATGACGGCCAAGCACCCCACAAGGTGGGACAAAGGCTGTTCACCGCCTCCGGGTCGCCCCACTGCCTCTTCCCCTGTGCCCCAATCTGCCACTCAGATCCAACCCCCCTCTCAGGACATAGGCATGAGCGCATTCCGGCCTGTACCCACACCCTCACCTCCACTGTCCTCGAACCCAGCCAGAAATGTCTCTCAGCGCAACGTTCAGCTGTCGCTAGCACAAGCGTTGGAGCAAAAGCGCAAATACGCCACCACACACCCGCACGCACAGGCTTTAAATGTGCAAATTGCCAAATTAATCAGCCAGCCTGAAGATGCTGCAGTACAGGCTTGTGGAAATGGAGGCTTTCAAAAACATGATGGCAGCGGCTGTCCCGCGCTACTCGGTCCCCCTTCGCCACTATTTTTCCCGGTGTGCCGTCCCAGCCCTACACCAGCACGTCTCCCGCAACATAAATCGTGCCCTCACCAACGCGGTTACTGGGAAGGTCCACTTAACCACGGACACGTGGACAACTACTGGCGGGCAGGCCACTATATCTCTGACGGCACATTGGGTGAATTCAACTCCAACATGGGCGGCATAGTGGTAGTCAGCCTTCCCAATTCTTTACCGAGGAGTGGGCCGGGATGGCAGACATCTGCAGGGTCCTCGGAAACTTTGAGGAGTCTACCCAGAGGGTGAGCGGCGATGCTGCAATCATAAGCGTTACATCCCGCTGCTATGCCTGCTGAGAAGTTCTCTGCAAAGCATAAAGGCCGACGTTTTGTGGTTGGAACAGGAGATGGGGGATGACAGTATGTTGCTTGATAGCCAGACAACCCTCATGCCTATATCTCAGCATGTTTTGGAGGAGGAGGAGGAGGGGGAGGAGCAGGAGGTGGAGGGGGAAGAGACAGCTGGGCACACTTCAGAGGGTACCCATGCTGCTTGCCTCTCATTCAGCGTGTATGGGCTGTGAAGAAGGAAGAGGAACCTGAAAGTCATCTTCCTAGCGAGGACAGCCATGTCTTGCATACTGGCACCCTGGCACACATGGCTGACTTCATGTTAGACTGCCTTTCTCGTGACCCTCGCGTTAGATGCATTCTGACCAACACGGATTACTGGGTGTACACCCTTCTCGACCCATGGTACAAGGAGAACCTTTCCCCTCTCATTCCTGAAGAGGAAAGGAGTTTGAGAGTGATGTAATACCACAGGGCCCTGGTGGAAAAAGTGATGCTAAACTTCCCATCTGACAGCACTAGTGGCAGAAGGCGCAGTTCTGAGGGCCAAGTAGCAGGGGAGGTGCAGAGTTCAGGTAGCATCTACAGTGCAGGCAGGGGAACACTCTCCAAGGCCTTTGCCAGCTTTATGGCTCCCCAACAAGACAGTGTCACCACTCCCCAGTCAAGGCTAAGTCGGAAGGGAGCACTGTAAAAAGATGGTGAGGGAGTATGTAGCCAATCGTACCACCATCCTCCGTCATGCCTCTGCTCCATACAACTATTGGATGTGAAAGCTGGACACGTGGCACGAACGTGCGCTGTACGCAATGGAGGTGCTGGCTTGCCCTGCCGCTAGTGTCTTGTCAGAGAGGGTGTTTAGTGCAGCTGGGGGAATCATCACGGATAAGCGTACCCACCTGTCAACTGCCAGTGCCGACATGCTTACACTCATAAAGATGAACAAAGCCTGGATTTCCCCAGACTTCTCTTCTCCAGTGGCGGAGAGCAGCGGTACCTAAAGATTCTTTTCGCTGCAACCGGATAAATAAGCATTCTCTATCACCGGAAAAAAAGGGTGAATTTCCTTTGTCAATTACTCTGGGATATTAGTCCTGCTCCTCCTACTCCTCCTCCTGAAACAACATGTCATCACGCTGAACTGCCAATCTTTCTGCGGCCCAAAAGGCTCTGCTTACAATTTTTTTACAATTTTTCAGTTTCAAAAGTATTGATACTTTACCAGAAACCAATTTTTTTCACTAAGCTGCCTCCAGGCTCTGTTGCAAATTAAGCAACAGCGAGCTGTATCTTTAAAAAATATTTCTCGGTTTCACCTGCCCTCTCGGTTGATAAATTTTTCAGAGGTACACTTGTACTCTTGGTACACTAATTTTTCTGGACTTCGCCTACATTAATGGTACACCAATGTTTCAGGGGTCCGCCTATACTCTTGCTACCGAAATGTTACAGGGGTCTGCCTATACTTGTGCTACAGAAATGTTACAGGGGTCTGCCTATACTTGTGCTATAGAAATGTTACAGGGGTCTGCCTATACTTGTGCTACAGGAATGTTACAGGGGTCTGCCTATACTTGTGCTACAGAAATGTTACTGGGGTCTGTTTATACCTTTGCTACAGGAATGTTACAGAGGTCTGTCTATACTATGGGTGCACAAAGTCTTCCCATCACGGTGTTTTACCTATCTGGCACAAATAATACAATTACTGACTAGGCCGGAATTGTGGGCCGAGGCCAAGGTCCTTGGCGGGGTGAAACTCTCCCATGGTTGGGCACTCTGATTTCTTCCTGTGTAATACCATCTTTGTGCACTTACAGCATAGACGAGCCCAAGGAACTCAAAGACTTCCCCTTGCAGTGTTGAGCTATCTGTGTTGGGACACATGGATTTCCCATTGCTATGTAACTCAGGGCACCTTGGGTCACACAAGGTGGAGGCTGGGACCGAGCCTGACCCTGGGCCCTCTAACGTGCTTCCTACACAGACTATAGCGGGTCCTGGTCATGGTGTCTTGGCCTTGTAATGCCAGCTCCTCCTCCTGCTTGGGGTCAGGGGATCAGCACTGGGCATCATGTATTTTCTCCCGTGCTACCACAGTTATCTAAGACACTGGTTTGGGCCAAAGAAGAGGAGCATTACTGCATTAATGAGACGTTCACAGTTGTACTAGCATCGGAGTCCGCTTCATGCCCGCAATTGCTAAGGGTGTGGGCAGAGGCCTATGTCCTCGGCGCAGTGAAAGTCTGCCATGTTTGGGCACTATGATTTCTTTATATTTAATACTGTCTTTGAGTTCCTTGGACTCGCCTATGCTGTGGGTGCACACAGACTTCCCATAGCTGTGATTTACTCTTCTGGCACAAAGTCACTGACTGACTTGGGTAGGGTGCAGAGTGCAGATGGCTTTCCCCTTGCGTTGCCGATGAGGTATCTGGCACCCAAACAGAATGACTAATGTGTAGACACATGGATTCCCCATTGCTATGTTACTCACGGTACCTTGGGCCACACAAGGTGTTTGCTGGGACCGAGCCTGACCAAGGGCCCGCTCACATACTTCCCACACAGGCTACAGCGGGTCTTGGTCATGGTTTCTTGTGCTTGTAAGGCCACCTCCTCTTCCTGCTTGGGGTCAGGGGGATCAGCACTGGGCATCATGTATTTTCTCTCATGTTACCCAGTTATCTGAGACACTGGTTTGGGCCAAAGAAGACGAGCATTACTGCATTAATGATACGTTGACTGCTGTACTAGAATCGGAGCCCGCTTCATGCCCGCGATTGCTGAGGGTGTGGGCTGAGGCCTATGTCCTGGGGGAACTGCAACTGCGCCAGGTTGGGCCTGTGGAACTTGTTCCAGGTTAATCCAGTCTTTAGAGCGGTGAAAGAAAATGTAACTGATTTAATGAGATGTTCACAGCTGTACTAGCATCAGAGTCCGCTTCATGCCCGCGTTTGCTGAGGCTGTGGGCTGAGGCCTATGTCCTGGGGGAACTGCAACTGCGCCAGGTTGGGCCTGTGGAACTTGTTCCAGGTTTTAATCCAGTCTTTAGAGCGGTGAAAGAAAATGTAACTGATTTAATGAGACGTTCACAGCTGTACTAGCATCGGAGTCCGCTTCATGCCCGCGTTTGCTGAGGGTGTGGGCTGAGGCCTATGTCCTGGGGGAACTGCAACTGCGCCAGGTTGGGCCTGTGGAACTTGTTCCAGGGTAATCCAGTCTTTAGAGCGGTGAAAGAAAATGTAACTGATTTAATGAGACGTTCACAGCTGTACTAGCATCGGAGTCCGCTTCATGCCCGCGTTTGCTGAGGGTGTGTGCAGTGGCCTATGTCCTCGGTGGAGTGAAAGTCTGCCATGTTTGGGCACTGTAATTTCTTCATGTTTATTACTTTGTTTTGGTTCCTTCGGCTCGCCTATGCTGTGGGTGCTCAAAGACTTCCCATAGCAGTGTTTTACCTGTCTGTCACAAAGACACTGACTGACTTGGGTAGGGTGCAGAATGCAGATGGCTTTCCCCTTGCGGTGTCGATTGAGCTATCCGACACCTACACAGAATAAATAGTTTGTGGGCACATAGATTTTCCTAGTGCTATGTAACATCGTGGCACCTTGGATCCCACAAGGTGGAGGCTGGGACTGAGCTAGGCCAAGGACCCGCTTACATACTTCCCACACAGGCTACAGCGGGTCCTAGTCATGGTTTCTTGGCCTTGTAAGGCCACCTCCTCCTCCTGCTTGGGGTCAGCATCATGTATTTTCTCTCATGTTACCACAGTTATCTGAGACACTGGTTTGGGCCAAAGAAGATGAGCGTTACTGTATTAACTGAGGGTGTGGGCTGAGGCCTATGTCCTGGGGGAACTGCAACTGCGCCAGGTTGGGCCTGTGGAACTTGTTCCAGGTTAATCCAGTCTTTAGAGCGGTGAAAGAAAATGTAACTGATTTAATGAGACATTCACTGTTTTACTAGCATCAGACTTCACTTCATGTCTGCGATTGCTGAGGGTGTGGGCAGAGGCCTTTGTCCTGGGGGAACTGCAACTGCGTCAGGTTGGGCCTGTGGAACTTGTTCCTGGTTAATCCAGTCTTTGGAGCGGTGAAAGCAACCGCAACTAATTTAATGAGACATTCAGAGCTGTACTAGCATCGGAGTCCACTTTATGCCCACGATTGCTGAGGGTGTGGGCCGAGGTCCTTGGCGGGGTGAAACTTTGACATGTTCGGGCGCTGTAATTTCTTTATGCGTAATACCATCTTTAAGTTCCTGGGGCTTGCCTATGCCGTGGGTGCACAAAGACTTCCCATTGTGGTATTTTACCTGTCTGACACAAACCCACTGACTGACTAGGCCAGAAATGTAGGCCGAGGCCCTTCGCAGGGTGAAACTCTGCCATGTTTTGGCACTCTGATTTCCTCATGTGTAATACCATGCTTGAGTTTCTTGGGCTAGCCTATGCTGTGAGTGCACAATGAGTTCCCATTGCATTGCTTTACCTGTCTGGCACAAATAGACTGACTGACTAGGGTAGAAATGAGGGCAGAGCTCCTTGGCGGCGTGAAACTCTGCCATGTTTGGGCACTCTGATTTCTTCTTGTGTAATACCATCTTTGTGCACCGACAGCATAGGCAAGCCCAAGAAACCCAAAGATTTTCCATTGCGGTTTTTGAGCTATCTCACACGTACACAGAATGAATTGTGTGGTGACACATGGATTTCCCATTGCTATGCAACTCGCGGCACCTTGAGTCACACAAGATGGAGGCTGAGACTGAGCCTGACCCTGGGCCCGCTCATGTGCCTCCCACGCAGAATATTGCTGCATTGTAAAGATGTGTGGAAGTGCTAGCACCTAAGTCTCCTTTATGCCCACGTTTGCGGCTCCTGACTATTTTGCGACGGAGGTGGCATGGGATTGGAATGATGATCGTATGTCAATTTATCATTGATTCTCAACAGCATTGTGGTCTATCGCCCCCACCTTTCAAATAGAGTTGCTGCCTGGCCCTGCCAACCCTCTGCAGTGTGTGCCTCTGGTTCCTCCTCATCGCAGACGCACTTGGAAAAAAACATGAGGGTGGTGTAGCTATGAAGCGAGCATGTGGCATGAGGGCAGCTGAACGCTGGGCAGGGAAACTTTTGTGTGCGCTGTGGACTCAGAGTCGTGCGGGGGGTTGGGCAGCATGTAACCCAGGAGAAGAGGCAGCGGTGTGACCCCCAGGCAGTGATTGTGCTTGGTTGCAGGTAGTGTGGTGCTTAGCTAAGGTGTGCCTTGCTAATGAGGGTTTGTCCAAAGTAAAAATTGTTAGGGGGGGGCAGACTCTTCCCCCTATTGTGGTCCTGCATGCTGCCCCTGCCCTGCCCTATCCGTTTCTGTAGTGTTTCCATGACTTTCGGATGTTTTCCAGAGTTTCACAAGTGAAGACCTATGCGGAGCATCGGTCATATACAAAAATGCTCAAGTCCCCCGTTGACTTCAATGGGGTTCATTACTCGAAACGAGCTCTCGAGCATCGCGAAAAGTTCGACTCGAGCAACGAGCACCCGAGCATTTTGGTGCTCGCTCATCTCTAGTATGTATACCTCTGATAGTAAATTTATTTTGTGTGCTGTTGCCATTTTTGGTTTCCGCTTCTACTGTATGTTGTTCATCACAGATATAGACAAAATTAAAATGAATAACTTTTATTAATGACTTGTTTAAAATTAGGGCCACATAAATCATATAACAAACACTAACAGACGTGGACTGACAACATGGATCATACTGTGTGACTCAGTGACCAGATGGAGTGAGGGTCTCAATTCCCCTCGAGTATCCAGTCGGGTTAACCCCTATTGACAGAATTAGGGGACTGGGTCACTGGTTTATAGCGAGATGTCACAATAAGAAGTAGGTCAAGAAGATATTGGGTTTCCGATCTAACGTATCTGTTAATAGTTCATAGTTGGAAACCCCTCGACCATTATTATCGCTATTTTCAATAAGGATTATATGGTTAATCAGAGGTATATGTTACACCATACTCAATAAATCGTCACTCATGGTTCGTATATTTCAACGTTCATGTTGGAGGAATTATTCCCCACAGTGGGTAATCACTCAGATATTAGTGTAAGTGTTCCACCGTTAATAACCGAGTAGTCAAAAACATTCCAGCATTCATTTCATGTCTTGAGAGTGAGATAGTTGCTCAGCAGGTAGGTGACTACTGGGGTGTTTTTCAGTGTTTCAACACTTGTTAACGTATTCGCTCAGAGTTGTGTATTGATTTCACACAGTGAGTGACTGCTCAAGTGTTTAGTGTACATATTTCGAATAGTCACTCAGTGATCACTCAAGTGTTCATCAGTTTAAAGTAGCGGGATAATCGCTCCAGAGGTAAGTGATCACTTCAGTGGCTCTTCGTTCAGATATTAGCTCTATTACAAAGTTGATTTCCTTTAGGGATAGGGTATTGGCTCAACGCGTTTCTCCGTCCCTGTCTGGGGCGGTTCTTCAGGAGCAGGGCCGAGAATCGCCCTTAAATCTGTGTAATAATCCCTATGAATCCTATTATAGTAAATAAGACCCTTGTTGGTAGTCCTTGTTTCTATTAGAAGAAAATAAGACAAAGTTCTCCTCCTATTACTTCCCCCGTCTCGGTTCAGAGACTTAGTGTGAAGGGTCACTTTGCTAGATAAAATAGCAGACGGACCGATGGTAGCCTATGGGTATATGGCTAGCAACTTTACTAATTGCAGTGAGACCAATTGGCATATATAAGTCTCACGGCAAGTAGGAGAAAATTAAATATCTCAGCTCCCCGTTTTCAGAAGGAATCTCCAGAGACAATTCCTTCAAAGGCGCAGTATGAATCGTGCCCCAAAAATAAAGAGCTAGGCGAATAGACCCGTATGTCCAAGTCTATAGGTACTGGACCGATACCCTATTACAGCCTTTAGCCTGTAAGGGGTAGTCAAATAGGGTTGGATCAATCATCCAAAGCGCCCAAAAATAGGTAGGCAGTGCTGCCCCAGATGCCGGACAGGGCTGCGCAGCCCTACTAGTAAGGGGAGGTAAGTTGCGAGAGGAAGAGAGGAGAAGAGGTATAGTGCCTGCGGCTCTGATGGTGAGCGGCTGGCAATGAAGTCCCAGAGCTCACAGCAGGGATTAAAAAGGGATATAGCTCCTCCTATTTCCGGGGGCCTGTCAGTAATTAGCCAATGGGTTCCCTTGTGGGGCGGATTTGCACTTATCAGGGTAAATGGCAGTGCACTCCATCCGTCACCACACTGCCTGTGTCACCTGTCATAGTGCACATTGTAGTCCGGGTCCTAGCGCTGCTGACCGTGCATCTGAAGCAACCTAACGATTCCTAGATCTGAGGCCACGATCGGCAGCACAGGCCAACATACAGAACTTCCGCGTTCCATGCTGGAACGCATGCATCGTTGCCTGGTGACGTCATCACGCACCATACGCCCCCATTGGACGGGAGGACGGCACCACGATGTCATCAATTGGAAGCTGTGTCAGTGGGCGGAGCCGGTACTGGGAGAGGTGAGTCACTCAGGCGGCCTGGGAGTGGTTGTGGGGGAGCTATGAAGCGAGCATGTGGCATGAGGGCAGCTGAACGCTGGGCAGGGAAACTTTTGTGTGCGCTGTGGACTCAGAGTCGTGCGGGGGGTTGGGCAGCATGTAACCCAGGAGAAGAGGCAGCGGTGTGACCCCCAGGCAGTGATTGTGCTTGGTTGCAGGTAGTGTGGTGCTTAGCTAAGGTGTGCCTTGCTAATGAGGGTTTGTCCAAAGTAAAAATTGTTAGGGGGGGGCAGACTCTTCCCCCTATTGTGGTCCTGCATGCTGCCCCTGCCCTGCCCTATCCGTTTCTGTAGTGTTTCCATGACTTTCGGATGTTTTCCAGAGTTTCACAAGTGAAGACCTATGCGGAGCATCGGTCATATACAAAAATGCTCAAGTCCCCCGTTGACTTCAATGGGGTTCATTACTCGAAACGAGCTCTCGAGCATCGCGAAAAGTTCGACTCGAGCAACGAGCACCCGAGCATTTTGGTGCTCGCTCATCTCTAGTATGTATACCTCTGATAGTAAATTTATTTTGTGTGCTGTTGCCATTTTTGGTTTCCGCTTCTACTGTATGTTGCAGCCATGGTTTAACGTGCACCTATACATTTCTATTGAGATATATTTCCATTGGGTAGTGCTGACCTATTTTATCCCTTTATTGTATAGATATGGAAACAAAAACAATCTTACTGCATATATACAGCAGAATAACCAAGGCTAAAGCAACCTTTTGGTATATTTTTCGAGCATGAGAGGAAACCCAAACAAACATGAAACTCCATGCAGATTTTGTCCTCTGTCAGATTTAAACCCAGGACACAAGCACTGCAAGAAACAATGCCACCAATGAATTGCCATCAGATTAGCTTTCCTGCTTAGTACATACAAATATTGTACATGGACAAACTGCACCAACCTCATTCAATGTGCCATTTCCCATAGCCTGTTGCTACGTTTTACAGCAAGGATTTCCAACTTTAACTGTCAAGCTACAGCTTCAGTGAAGAGGAATACCTTGGGTTGCATGTAACTTGGTGTACTCCTATGGATTGCAACTATCACTAAATAGTTAAAATAGGAAAATCTTGCAATGAGATATTTCTGTGTAGCCCCGATCTCACTTCTAGCAAGTACAATCTGGTGGTAGGGGAAACAGTTTGAATATCTCTACCCATTGCTGAATGTTTAGGTATCAATGGCATTACTCTTTAAGCCCCTGTTGTCTTTTCTTCCTTTATTTGTGTCTTTCTCATTCATACTTTTCTATTCTTCATTGCTAAGGCCTGCTGATCCTTGGTTAAATCACGTTTACTGCTAAGAACATCATGGAGAGGTACTTGGTGAAGGTACAGATTCAGTGTGCTATCAGGGTGCTTTATTTACACTTTGAATTGCTTTACAATGGGTTTTGTTGGGTTAAGATAAGAGAGCAATAGCTTTTTAATGGGTTGAGATAAGAAAACTTTCTGTGCTGTGCTTTGAGAATCAAGGTAAAATTTGTCTCATCTGTATATGTTTTGTAATACTGCTTAAAAAATGCACTCTTCTACCCAAAAAGTAATTGGACACCTGAGCAAGAATCAAAAGTAGTATTTATTTACATATGTTAATACTTAGTGGAACCGGATTTGATCCTAATGTCACAGACTGCGACCATAGCATGTAAAACATCCCAGAAATAATGGATCCTCCACTGTACTTAACACGCTCAGGCAAAAGGCATTTCCCAAGCATCTTCCACACCCAGGTGCATCCATCTGATTTGAAGATGGAGTAGCGTGACTCGTCAATTCATAGGGCGTTCTTCCATGGCTCAACTGTTCAATAGCAACGCTCCTTGCATCCATTATAGACAGGCTGACACATCTTCTTTGAGATAATTTGCGGATATTTGCAAGTTGAATAGAGGGAAATAGCAGCTGAAGTGAATCAGAAGTTATTAGAAAATATGCCACAGAGAGCACCAAATGTCATTAGCCCCACTAAGTACTAACATATGTAAATACTACTTTTGATTCTTGCCACACCAAAAGAAAACCAGGGCACAATACCATCCGAAAAGCATATAATATTTAGTAATACAGACATATAAAGATTAGAGATGAGCGAGCACCAAAATGCTCGGGTGCTCGTTACTCGGAACGAACTTTTCGCAATGCTCGAGGGTTCGTTTCGAATAACGAACCCCATTGAAGTCAATGGGCGACCCGAGCATTTTTGTATTTCGCCGATGCTCGCTAAGGTTTTCATGTGTGAAAATCTGGGCAATTCAAGAAAGTGATGGGAACGACACAGCAACGGATAGGGCAGGCGAGGGGCTACGTGTTGGGCTGCATCTCAAGTTCACAGGTCCCACTATTAAGCCACAATAGCGGCAAGAGTGGGCCCCCCCCCCTCCCAACAACTTTTACTTCTGAAAAGCCCTCATTAGCAATGCATACCTTAGCTAAGCACCACACTACCTCCAACAAAGCACAATCACTGCCTGCATGACACTCCACTGCCACTTCTCCTGGGTTACATGCTGACCAACCGCCCCCCCTCCCCCCCACAGCGCACACCAAAGTGTCCCTGCGCAGTCTTCAGCTGCCCTCATGCCACACCACCCTCATGTCTATTTAGAAGTGCGTCTGCCATGAGGAGGAACCACAGGCACACACTGCAGAGGGGTTGGCATGGCTAGGCAGCGACCCTCTTTAAAAGTGGTGGGGCGATAGCCCACAATGCTGTACAGAAGCAATGAGAAATAGAATCCTGTGCCACCGCCATCAGAAGCTGCACACGTGGGCATAGCAATGGGGAACCTATGTGCCACACACTATTCATTCTGTCAAGGTGTCTCTGCATGCCCCAGTCAGACTGGTAATATGTACCTTAACAGTAACCGCGTTGGTGGTAATGTGGTGGTGACTGCGGACCTAGTAGCGCGGTTTTATTTTGTTGGTTTTCGGAATGTGGCCAGGATTAAGTGGGCCGTGGCGGGGGGATGGTGGGGGGGCTCTCTTGTAGTGTCGGTAAAGGTGAAATTCTTGGACTGCCACCAGACGAACCAATGCAAAGGCATTTGCCAAGAATGTTTTCCCTGTTGGAGGAGGAGGGGGATGTTTTTGAGGCACTACGTGTCCTCTCCACGTGTCCGTGGTTATATGCACCTTAACAGTAACCGCGTTGGTGGGAAATGGCCTCGCCGCCATCATGTCTTTGGGAAGCCTCTGTTTCCACACCCCAGAGACATACCATTAGCAGCGGAATAGGCAGAGCCCAGAATTCGTAACATTTCAGCCGTAGCATTAGGACAGGCCCCACTAACATATCACTAGCAGCATTATAGCGGGAGCACAGTCTTCGTTCCATGTCAGCAATAGTAGCACTCAAGACAGGCCCCAGTAACAATTCCGAAGCAGCAGTATAGTGGGAGCGCAGTCTTAGTTCCATTTCAGTAGCTGCAGTATAGCCAAGGCCCAAGTTACATTTATGTAGCTAAAGTGTAGGCCAACCCCACACACACTTCTGTACCATGAGTGCAGGCGAAGAACATACAAATTGCTATGATTACACTGTAGGTGAGGGCCCCAAAAAATTGGTGTACCAACAGTACTAATGTACCTCAGTAAAAATTGGCCATGCCCAACCAAGATGGCAGGTGAAACCCATTAATCGCTTTGGTTAATGTGGCTTAAGTGGTAACTAGGCCTGGAGGCAGCCCAGTTTAACGAAAATTTGGTTCAAGTTAAAGTTTCAACGCTTTTAAGAGCATTGAAACATATAAAAATTGTTTCGAAAAATTAGATGAGTGAGCCTTGTGGCCCTAAGAAAAATTGCTCGTTTAGCGTGATTACGTGAGGCTTCAGGAGGAGGAGCAGGAGGAGGAGGAATATTAGACACAGATTGATGAAGCAGAAATGTCCCCGTTTTGGATGGTGAGAGAGAACGTAGCTTCCATCCGCGGGTGCAGCCTACGTATTGCTTACGTATCGCTGCTGTCCGCTGGTGGAGAAGAGAAGTCTGGGGAAATCCAGGCTTTGTTCATCTTGATGAGTGTTAGCCTGTCGGCACTGTCGGTTGATAGGCGGGTACACTTATCTGTGATGATTCCCCCAGCCGCACTAAACACCCTCTCCGACAAGACGCTAGCCGCAGGACAAGCAAGCACCCCCAGGGCATACAGCGCTAGTTCAGGCCACGTGTCCAGCTTCGACACCCAGTAGTTGTAGGGGGCAGAGGCGTCACCGAGGATGGTCGTGCGATCG
Organism: Eleutherodactylus coqui; assembly: GCF_035609145.1. NCBI lineage: Eukaryota > Metazoa > Chordata > Amphibia > Anura > Eleutherodactylidae > Eleutherodactylus > Eleutherodactylus coqui. The sequence continues at coordinate 120,611,647 of NC_089837.1, read as the reverse complement.
GCTACGTACTCCCTCACCATCCTTTTACAGTGCTCCCGCCGACTCAGCCTTGACTGGGGAGCGGTGACACAGTCTTGCTGGGGAGCCATAAAGCTGGCCAGGCCCTTAAAGACTGTTGCACTGTCTGGGCTGTACATGCTGCTTGATCTACGCACCTCCCCTGCTACCTGGCCCTCGGAACTGCGCCTTCTGCCACTAGCGCTGTCGGATGGGAATTTTACCATCAGCTTGTCCGCCCGGGTCCTGTGGTATAGCAACACTCTCGAACCCCTTTCCTCTTCGGGAATGAGACTGGGAAGGTTCTCCTTATAGCGTGGGTCGAGCAGTGTGTACACCCAGTAATCCGTAGTGGCCAGAATGCGTTGAATGCGAGGGTCACGAGAAAGGCATCCTAACATGAAGTCAGCCATGTGTGCCAGGGTACCTGTACGCAACACATTGCTGTCCGCACTAGGAATATCACTTTCAGGATCCTCCTCCTCCTTCTCCTCCTCCTCAGGCCATACACGCTGAAATGATGACAGGCAAGCAGCATGGGTACTGTCAGCAGTGGGCCAAGCTGTCTCTTCCCCCTCCTCCTCATCCTTCTCCTCCTCCTCCTCCTCCTGAACGCGCTGAGATATAGACAGGAGGGTGCTCTGACTATCCAGCGACATACTGTCTTCCCCCGGCTCTGTTTCCGAGCGCAAAGCGGCTGCCTTTATGGTTTGCAGGGAAGTTCTCAAGATGCATAGCAGAGGAATGGTGACGCTAATGATTGCAGCATCGCCGCTCACCACCTGGGTAGACTGATCAAAGTTTCGAAGGACCTGGCAGATGTCTGCCAACCAGGCCCACTCTTCTGAAAAGAATTCAGGAGGCTGACTCCCACTGCGCCACCCATGTTGGAGTTGGTATTCCACTATAGCTCTACGCTGCTCATAGAGCCTAGCCAACATGTGGAGCGTAGAGTTCCACCGTGTGGGCACGTCGCACAGCAGTCGGTGCACTGGCAGATTAAAGCGATGTTGCAGGGTGCGCAGGGTGGCAGCGTCCGTGTGGGACTTGCGGAAATGTGCGCAGAGCCGGCGCACCTTTCCGAGCAGGTCTGACAAGCGTGGGTAGCTTTTCAGAAAGCGCTGAACCACCAAATTAAAGACGTGGGCCAGGCATGGCACGTGCGTGAGGCTGCCGAGCTGCAGAGCCGCCACCAGGTTACGGCCGTTGTCACACACGACCATGCCCGGTTGGAGGCTCAGCGGCGCAAGCCAACGGTCGGTCTGCTCTGTCAGACCCTGCAGCAGTTCGTGGGCCGTGTGCCTCCTATCTCCTAAGCTGAGTAGTTTCAGCACGGCCTGCTGACGCTTGCCCACCGCTGTGCTGCCACGCCGCGCGACACCCACTGCTGGCGACGTCCTGCTGCTGCTGACACATCTAGATTGCGAGACAAAGGTTGAGGAGGAGGAGGAGGAGGGTGCTTTAGTGGAAGAAGCATACACCGCCGAACATACCACCACCGAGCTGGGGCCCGCAATTCTGGGGGTGGGTAGGACGTGAGCGGTCCCAGGCTCTGACTCTGTCCCAGCCTCCACTAAATTCACCCAATGTGCCGTCAGGGAGATGTAGTGGCCCTGGCCGCCTGTGCTTGTCCACGTGTCCGTAGTTAAGTGGACCTTGCCACTAACCGCATTGGTGAGGGCGCGTACAATGTTGCGGGAGACGTGGTCGTGCAGGGCTGGGACGGCACATCGGGAAAAGTAGTGGCGACTGGGAACTGAGTAGCGCGGGGCCGCCGCCGCCATCATAGCTTTGAAGGACTCCGTTTCCACAACCCTATACGGCAGCATCTCAAGGCTGATAAATTTGGCTATGTGGACGGTTAAAGATTGAGCATGCGGGTGCGTGGCGGCGTACTTGCGCTTGCGCTCCAACAGTTGCGCTAGCGACGGCTGGACAGTGCGGTGCGAGACATTGCTGGATGGGGCCGAGGACAGCGGAGGTGAGGGCGTGGGTGCAGGCCATGAGACGGTTGTGCCTGTGTCCTGAGAGGGAGGTTGAATCTCAGTGGCAGGTTGGGGCACAGGGGGAGAGGCAGCGGTGCAAACCGGAGGCGGTGAACGGCCTTCGTCCCACCTTGTGGGGTGCTTGGCCATCATATGTCTGCGCATGCTGGTGGTGGTGAGGCTGTTGGTGGTGGCTCCCCGGCTGATCTTGGCGCGACAAAGGTTGCACACCACTGTTCGTCGGTCGTCAGGCGTCTCTGTGAAAAACTACCAGACCTTAGAGCACCTCGGCCTCTGCAGGGTTGCATGGCGCGAGGGGGCGCTTTGGGAAACAGTTGGTGGATTATTCGGTCTGGCCCTGCCTCTACCCCTGGCCACCGCACTGCCTCTTGCAACCTGCCCTGCTGATGCCCTTGCCTCCTCCTCTGAAGACCTGTCCTGAGTAGGCGTTGCACACCAGGTGGGGTCAGTCACCTCATCGTCCTGCTGCTCTTCCTCCGAATCCTCTGTGCGCTGCTCCCTTGGACTTACTGCCCTTACTACTACCTCACTGCAAGACAACTGTGTCTCATCGTCATCGTCCTCCTCACCCACAGAAAGTTGTTGAGACAGTTGGCGGAAGTCCCCAGCCTCTTCCCCCGGACCCCGGGAACTTTCGAATGGTTGGGCATCAGTGACGATAAACTCCTCTGGTGGGAGAGGAACCACTGCTGCCCAATCTGAGCAGGGGCCCGAGAACAGTTCCTGGGAGTGTTCCCGCTCCTGAGCATGTGTCATTGTAGTGGAGTGAGGAGGCTGGGAGGAAGGAGGAGCAGCAGACAGAGGATTCGGATTTGCAGCAGTGGACGGCGCAGAACTGTGGCTGGACGATAGGTTGCTCGAAGCACTTTCTGCCATCCAGGACAGGACCTGCTCACACTGCTCATTTTCTAATAAATGTCTCCCGCGTGGACCCATTAATTGGGCGATGAATGTGGGGACGCCAGAAACGTGCCTCTCTCCTAATCGCGCAGCAGTCGGCTGCAACACACCTGGATCAGGAGCTCGGCCTGTGCCCACACCCTCACTTGGGCCTACGCGTCCTCGGCCACGTCCACGTCCTCTAGGCTTACCCCTACCCCTCAGCATGCTGTATTACCAGTGATTTGATTTCCCAGGCAGGAAATAAATTGGCGCAAGCCTGCAGGCCAAATATAATGTTTTCGCTTTTTTGCAAAGGGAAGGCCCCACTGCGTATATTCAATGAACAATACGTTTAATAACTGTGGTGTGGCCCTGAAAAAGTGTCACACAACTTTAGTGTAGCAGAGTTATTAACTCTGGCAGAGCAGGTATTTGCCAGTCAGGAAAGACAATGGCGCAAGCCTGCAGTAAACCGTAGCTGGTTGCGTCTGATTTTTGTACGTTGTCCACGCAGCACACACGTACACGGAGACCTTAGGACTGACACAGGCAGGCCAAATATAATTTCTTTTCCTTTTTTGCAAAGGGAAGGACCCACTGCGTATATTCAATGAACAATAACTTTTAGAACTGTAGTGTGGCCCTGAAAAAGTGACACACAACTTTAGTGTAGCAGAGTTATTAACTCTGGCAGAGCAGGTATTTGCCAGTCAGGAAAGACAATGGCGCAAGCCTGCAGTAAACCGTAGCTGGTTGCGTCTGATTTTTGTACGTTGTCCACGCAGCACACACGTACACGGAGACCTTAGGACTGACACAGGCAGGCCAAATATAATTTCTTTTCCTTTTTTGCAAAGGGAAGGACCCACTGCGTATATTCAATGAACAATAACTTTTAGAACTGTAGTGTGGCCCTGAAAAAGTGACACACAACTTTAGTGTGTGTCTTTAGTTGTCCACGCAGCACACACGTACACGGAGACCTTAGGACTGACACAGGCAGGCCAAATATAATTTCTTTTCCTTTTTTGCAAAGGGATGGACCCACTGCGTATATTCAATGAACAATAACTTTTAGAACTGTAGTGTGGCCCTGAAAAAGTGACACACAACTTTAGTGTAGCAGAGTTATTAACTCTGGCAGAGCAGGTATTTGCCAGTCAGGAAAGACAATGGCGCAAGCCTGCAGTAAACCGTAGCTGGTTGCGTCTGATTTTTGTACGTTGTCCACGCAGCACACACGTACACGGAGACCTTAGGACTGACACAGGCAGGCCAAATATAATTTCTTTTCCTTTTTTGCAAAGGGAAGGACCCACTGCGTATATTCAATGAACAATAACTTTTAGAACTGTAGTGTGGCCCTGAAAAAGTGACACACAACTTTAGTGTAGCAGAGTTATTAACTCTAGCAGAGCAGGTATTTGCCAGTCAGGAAAGACAATGGCGCAAGCCTGCAGTAAACCGTAGCTGGTTGCGTCTGATTTTTGTACGTTCTCCACGCAGCACACACGTACACGGAGACCTTAGGACTGACACAGGCAGGCCAAATATAATTTCTTTTCCTTTTTTGCAAAGGGAAGGACCCACTGTGTATATTCAATGAACAATAACTGTGTTGTGGCCCTGCCTACACAATTCTGTCCCTGTAGTATCAATGGAGGGTGCAATGCTCTGCACAGACGATTTTTAGAAAAAAAAAAAAATGCAACACTGCTAACAGCAGCCAGCACAGTACTGCACATGGTTAAATTTGGCCCTAGAAAGGACCGTTGAGGTTCTTGAAGGCTACACTCACTCCTAACACTCTCCCTGCCTATGCACCACTTCTGTCCCTAATGCCGGGTGCAATGCTCTGCACTGCCGATTTTGAGAAAAAAAAAAAAAAAAACACTGCTAGCAGCAGCCTGCACACAGGTAGATGTGGCCCTAAGAAGGACCTTTGGGGTTCTTGAAGCCTACACTGACTCCTAACGCTCTCCCTACAGCAGCACCAGCACGATAGTACTTTCCCTCAGCTAACTCACAAGGCATGTGTGGCGAGCCGCGGGAGGGGCCGACTTTTATACTCGGGTGACATCTGATCTTCCCAGCCACTCACTGCAGGGGGGTGGTATAGGGCTTGAACATCACAGGGGGAAGTTGTAATGCCTTCCCTGTCTTTCAATTGGCCAGAAAAGCGCGCTAACGTCTCAGAGAGGAAACTGAAAGTAACCAGAACACCGCGTGGTACTCGTTACGAGTAACGAGCATCCCGAACACGCTAATATTCGCACGAATATCAAGCTCGGACGAGTACGTTCGCTCATCTCTAATAAAGATGTAAAAATATTAAAAACTCCAGTTGAAAGGAGGTTCACAGATTTATAGTATATACACTCATAATTAGGTAAACTATGGGACGCATGCAATTGTACAGGGACACATGCAACTTTATAGGCATACATCTTAGCATTTGGCTAGACTGTTTCAAATGGACTCACTGAACATAACTGCCAAAAAGCAGTCAAACAAGAATAATTTAAATAGCTCAACAAAACTAATACAATAAATGGTTTCTCCAAATACAGCTCAAAATGCTACTTTTAATCATCCTCACACTTTCAGGGTTACTCAACCCCCTGAATTGAATCTGTCATAAGAGCACACATTTGTACAACAGGTGTCATCTGAAGCACATCTGATGCAACCAATCAAGGACTTTAGTAGATGATTTTATATAGGAGCGAGGATCACTCAGTGAATGGAGGGGGAGCGGGTCGGAGGAATCGCTCCAGTTGCTCACCTCCATCCACATTAAACAGGTTGTTGTTCATAGGTGAACGATAGCCTATTTGCATAGGTCCTTCAGTTTCTGCAGGCATAAAAATCAAACGACGAACAACGAATGAATTATAATAATATTTATTATATAATATAATAACTATTGTTCCACTCCGCTTGTCTTCTGCATCCTCTGCTCAGGCGCTCAGAGGGAGGAACAGCTGGATGCAGAAGGCAAGTGGGGACACCTTGCTTGTTTTCTGCATCCTCCGCTGGGAGCGTTCGGCTGTATGACAGCCGGGCGCTCCCAGCGGGGAAAAGTTTGATTCAGAGAACAATTGGCTCTTCGCTTGTCCTCTGCATCCTCCGGAGCGCAAGGTGATCGCTAAACGTTTGCACGTAGTCATAACAGCAAAAGGTGCTCTACTAAATATTAAAGATGGTTGTTGTCAAGGGGCTGAATCATTCTCAGACTGCAGTTGTCTTTAAGGCCTCCTCACACTACCGTATGCATTTTTACGCTAAGCCGATCGCAGCTAAAATGACTGAAGAATAGCCACAATCAAGTCCTTGAGCTGCATTTTCTCCTTCATTCACATGGGTCGTTCACATGTATCTATAGAGTGGAAATCCCTCGGTTAGCAGAAATCCTCGGAATAACTATTAGTACTTAAATAGAGCCAGCTGTCTTCGTTTTTCAGCGTTGGGAGCAGCTAAACTCCCTCCACCTCCCTTTTTTTCAGCTCCCATAAAAGCCTATGAGAGCCTCCAACATATCTCCACAAAAGATAGGGCAAGACCTATCATTTGATGCTGCGCATAAAATCGGTTGCCGTTTTCAGTCGCAGATGTGCTATTTTTGCCGCCACAGTTTTTACAAGGCTAAAAATCGCTCATCTGAATTAATACATTGGAATCCAATGCTTCAGATGGTCGCAATTTTTTTATGTGACTAATTTAGCTGCGTATATACGGACATTTGAATAAGGGCTCAGTCAGACGAGCAAATTTTTCACGCATATAGAAGCGCGTTTTCAAAATGGATTTATTAGAACCAACGCTTTCCATTGAGAGTGGTCACTTCGCACTTGCTAAAGATAGGACATGTGAGTGCAAATGCACCCGGTCACGTGATTTTTTTCCTACATGTGATGTGCGATTTTTTCCCACGCCTATAATGCGTGAAAAATGTGCTTGTCTGACTGAGCCCTAAGACCTAACAGTGACATTTTTTGTTGAATTTGGAGAAACTGCTTGTTATATTAGTTGCGTTGAGCTATTGAATTGTTCTTATTTTTTTTGAAAATAGCTAAAATTTTGTAAATTTTGCAAATAATCTAATGCAATGGGATTCAACAACTGTATGTACAGTAACTAGCATGCAGTAGTAACCACTTCCTCTATTTCTTGCATCTTCTGCTAATATGATATATAGACGTTTGAACCATGCTTTAACATTCAAAGTCAATTTTCAGTAACTGAAAATGATGGCGTTATCTCGTCTACTTAAACATAAATCATACAAGCATAATATAATATAAAAATTATTTGTTTTAATTGCATCATTTTTAATTTCCAATCCAGATATCTCAATTTGTATGCTTTCAATTCACCGGTATGATTAATAGATTTAATTAGCCCTTGACTTGAAATAATGGTTCCTCGCATTCTTAGTAATATATTTTATGTGCACAGAGAAAAATCAGCTAATCAGAATCCATTCTTCCTCGGCTAAAACATTTGTCTAAAAAGCTGTAACAGAGTTGTATAGAACCGTGACTACTTGCGCCACCGCACAGCCTCCTGCCCACTGCACTGCATGGGGCATAACAGGCAATAAAGGTAAATCAATAAGTAGGTAACTGTATAAACAGTAAATCCTAAAAGTAAGTTCAAAAAACTTTGAAATGCCCCCTCCTTTTACATTTACCAGATCCATGTGAAAGTTAGGATAAGGACACGCCTGCTGAGTCTTGGCAGAAAGATGCAATGTATTGTGTATATATATATATATATATATATATATATATTTATTTATATTCTGCCGCATACCTGGACGATGTTGTAGTCTTTAGTACCGATTGGGAGAGTCACCTTGGGAAGGTACAGGCGGTCATGGATGCCATAAAAGGGGCAGGTTTAACCTTAAACCCTGGAAAATGTACAGTAGCCCTGGATGAAGCCAAGTACCTTGGCTGTGTTATTGGCCATGGCATCATTAAACCCCAGGTCAAAAAGGTAGAGGCCATACAGGCATGGCCTAGACCTTTGACAAAAAAACAGGTCAGAGCTTTTTTAGGACTGACCGGGTACTACCTTAGATTTGTGCCTAACTTTGCCTCTATTGCAGCACCATTTACGGACTTGATGAAAGGGGGCAAGTTGGTAATGGTGGAGTGGAGAGCCGAGGCCCAGCAGGCCTTTCAAAATTTAAAGTTGACTCTTTGCCAACAGCCAGTGTTAATAACGGCCAACTTCTCAAAAGAGTTTATTGTGCAGACGGATGCTTCTAGTGTAGGGTTGGGTGCAGTGTTGTCCCAGTCCATAAACTGGGAAGAACATCCAGTATTGTATTTAAGCCGGAAGCTATCTCCTGCAGAGAAGAATTACGCTATTGTGGAACGTGAATGTTTAGCAGTAAAATGGGCACTGGAAACATTGAGATACTATCTTTTGGGAAGAGAGTTCAAATTGGTGTCAGACCATGCCCCCTTGACCTGGGTAAAGCAAAATAAGGAAAACAATGCAAGGGTGACGAGATGGTTTATCTCGCTTCAGAAATTCAAGTACACCCAGGAATATAGGCCAGGCAAATCACAAGGTAATGCTGATGCCTTCTCTAGGGGGCATTGTCTGGCCACAAAAAAGGCCCAGCCCTCTGGTCTGGAGAAGAGAGAGGGGATATGTAGGCAGTTAAAGGGTTAAGTTGTGGATGGAGTATATCTCCCTCCCAGGCTCTTGGTCTGGACATGGTGGAGATCCAGTCCACAACTTCACCCTGGTTCTCAGGTACCTCACCCGCAGGCACTGACTTCGTCACTGGGGCATAAAAGGCTGTAGCTCCCAGGAGTCAATGTCCAATAGCTTGAGGTAGGATTACCACTTGCCTGGTGGACCTGAGCACCCTGCGTGGTGCAGATTTGGATGGACTGTGTCATACGGACCTTTTGTGTGGCTGTACAACCTGACAGCCTGAGGAGAGGCATACAGCCTGACAGCCTGAGGAGAGGCATACAACCTGAGCACTCTGCGTGGTGCAGAAATTGCACATCTTATGTGGACTTTGTGCTGCTTTTGTTGGAGCGTGCCGTGCCAAATAAAACCGAAGTGAGTTTTACCCACAACTTGGAGTCCTGTGTATCGCTGCCGCCCCTCCACTGGAGGACAAACTATCACAATATATATACATACACATATGCCGTGTTTCCCTGAATATAAGACTGTGTTATATTTATTTTAGCCCAAAAATATGCACATAGGCCTTTTTTCAGGATATGTCTTATTTTAAATTGGCTGAGCAGCGGTGAGTGATGGCCACGGCTCAGCCAATTAAAAAATCCCTTACCCACACAGCGATGGCTGTGATTGGCTGAGCGGCCACTCATGAGTATACGAATTGGCTGAGAAGCAATGAGCGATGGCCGCCACTCAGCAAATTCAAAAGTGCCTCCCCCACACAGTGATGGCTGAGATTGGCTGAGCGGGCATTCAGGCAATCACAGCCATTGCTGTGTGGGGGAGGGATTTTTGAATTAGCTGAGTGGCAGCCATTGCTCACCACAGCTCAGCCAATTCATACACTTAATTGGAGAAGCAATGGCTTTGATTGGCTGAGCGCGAATTACAGCGATTGCTGTGTGGGGGTTGAGATGTTTTAATTGGCTGAGGGGTGGCCATTGCTCACTGCTATTCAGTCAATTCATCCACTCGTTGGGTGAAGGGGTGGCTGTGATTGGCTGAGTGCCTGCGCTCAGCCAATCACAGCCATCGCTTCACCCAATGAGTGTATGAATTGGCTGAGTGGTGGTAAGCGATGGCCGCCGCTCAGCCAATTCAAAAATCCCTCCCCCACACAGCAATGGCTGTGATTGGCCCATTGAGTGTATGAATTGGCTGAGCGGCGGTGTGCGATGTCTGCCACTCAGCCAATTCCAAAGTCCCTCCCTCACATGGCTGTGATTGGCTGAGCAGTCACTCTGCTTGCACCAGAATTGTTGTGTCAAAAAGTGTCACAGTGCCAAAATTGTGATTTTTTTTTTTAACATTTATGCTAGAACTCTACACTTTTTAAAATGTGGAGAGGGCCTAGTGTTAGAGGGCATAGCTGTGCATGGATTGTCAAATTTACTGTAATTTGCAACAAAAATTGGTTTATATTATGGCTAAAATGCCAGATTTCGCTCTGGCATATGGAGGTGCCACCAAATTTAACAAGTGCATAAAGAGGGTTGTGCCTCTTAATACATTTGTTGCACTTATGCATGAAATGTCGGTCTAAGTAAATATGCCCCATTGTCTGTAAAAGTACAACTCCCAGTGTGATCTAACAAATGATCCAAGTGAGGTGGGGTAACAATACCACGCAGCATCAGCTAAATAAGCATAGAATACAGAAAGGGGACATAGGAGGCTTAACACTGCAGACCGCAAAATATATTCAGACCCCAGATAAAACCCTAAAATTAATTCAGACCCCAAACTATACCCCTAAAATAACTGAAGCCTGTTTTAAACCCCTAAAATAGTTATACCTTAAGATTGGCATGGCAGCAGGTGGTTGCCATACCTCTCTTGCCCATCAGACGATTCACATATTTACTATAGATTATTTTGCTCTAAGTATCCTCAAGGTACTTGCACTCAACAGAATACAAAGACAGTTATCCAAGATATTCATATTAATATCTATATAATGTTGTCCAGTAACCTCAATGACACCAGGATTCTTATAGTGATTAGTAAAAAAAAAATATCATCGATTAAAAAACAGCTAGCAACATTTGGCCAACAAGTCAATGGGTTCCTTCACATTAGTGATGTTTTGTAGTCTGCTACATTGCCAGAAAAAAAATCGCCGGTTGCTAAATATTGCCGTGATTTGTGAGGTTTTGTAGTCCATGTTTCACTATGGAGCCTTCTTTTGAGTTGCATGGCATCGCATGAAAATGTGGTTTTAGTCCGGTGCGATGCAACTTTTACAGTAGGAAATCCTACTCCAAAAGCCCTAAAATAAGCCTTAGCTGCATTAAAAAAAACATCACCTAAGAGGCACTGTCTGGTTCCAGATTTGCTTGTAGTTTTCCCTTAGTGCTTCCTGGTCAGGAGTATGACAAAACCCCACTTTCAGGAAGCGCTGGCTGTGATTGATTCTTGAGCACTGCGGCTCAGCCAATGAGAGCCAGCACTCAAAGAACCAATCACAGCCATTTAATGAGGCTTATTTTCAGGGTAGGGCTTATATTTCAAGCCCCCCAGAACATCCTGACAAAAGAGCGTGCCTTTGTAGCAACACAAAATCGCAATATGACAGCGAGAAAACACAGCGATATTGCATTGAACACTGATGTGATATCGCTGCGATTTTATCACGGCAATATAGCTGTTGCCCATGTGAAAGAAGCCTTATTACCCATATTACTTCAGAATCTGTGCCGATACCACTCGATAATCAACGTTGCCAAATAGCAAGTGTATGAATGATGGAAGACAATGCACAACTGACTGTGTTATGGTCAATGTCCCAACTCGGTCTCCTAGAAATCTCTGTTCCAAAATATTTAAGCAAAGTTCCGCAGTCTGTCCACCTGGCTTGAGTGCTCGTAACTTGTAATAAATTTAGTGCCCATGATATTATCACTATTTCTGCTAGCAGGCCTGCTACCACTGTCCCTTTAGGTGTGCACACTTGTTGGCTTTTATTGAGGCTAGCCTCACTTATGACTCAATGACCACAAATTTTGCAATGTCCTCTGAGGTCTTTGTGTTAAGCAGCCCAGTTCCATCTTTTGTCCATTGTTGGTGCCTTTTTTACTCAATCCACTGGAAGATTGCCACTGCAGTACGTTGCAGCACTAGCTGCAGCTCTTATGATCTCCTATGCACTTCTGCCAGTATTGCTGAAAACAATACAGTGCCTATCTTTTTTTTTTAACTCTTTTTTATTGGCAGTTAGGAAGATCATACATGTACAGAATTATGCAGTTGTCAAAAGTCATGTACTCAAAATATACATTTACAGTGGTGATGTCATCTATAGGTGTTATCATGGTTTTTCTGTACAATGGTAGCGATGTAAATAGTTTCAATCCATACTTATATCTTCCATTTTTTTCCTTTTTCTCCCCCCCCCCCCCACCCCCTTAATTCCCCAATGTTTTAATGTAGTAATTTGAAAACAAAGACCTAAATATCTATAAAACATTTAACTTATTCGCAGTAGATCTCATCAACATCCAACCTCTCACTTGTGTCCCATCATCTAATCTCAAGGGGTCCCAGTTGGTTTGCGTACCATGAAGTGTTGGTAAATTGGTTCATGCATTCATATATTTCTTGAGGGTTGAGGAATTTCTCTATAAATCTTTTCCACTTTTTGAAAAATTTTGGGGCTTGGGATTCTACTTGTCTTTCTATCTCTATCCTTTCCACTTTTAGAAGATTTTTTAATTGTTGTATAATGTCCTTTGTGCGAGGGGGCTTTGTTAACAGCCAGTCATTTAGAAGACATCTTTTGCTGATCAATAATATAGTGTGAGTCATTTTAGAATTTCTCGTCTGGTTAGGTAAGTGTTGGAAAATGTACGTCTGCGGAGTTAGTTGTAAGAGCTGTCCCCCTATGTCCTGGATTAGTTTTTGCGCTTCTGCCCAATAGTTTTGGATTTTGGGGCAGTACCATATGCCATGTAGGGAGTCAGATTTCGGCTGAGCGCACCTAGGGCATGCTTGTAGTCTAGTCGGTCCTTTTGGGTTGTGTGGCTTGTCAAATCCATATATAGCTCCATGGATTATTCTGAAATAGGTTTCCCTCCATCTCTCATTTGATATCGCCTGTCTCACCGCAGGTCAACTTTCAGTCAATTTCTCGGCTAGCTCTATATCTTGGAGTTCTCGAGCCCATTTTTTAAATAGGTTGGGGTTGAAATTGTTTTCTGTCCCCCCTCCCTCTCTAAGTTTAGTGTAAAGTTTTGATATTGAGTGTTTGTATGTGTAGTCTTTCACCATGATATCTATTGGGTTGAGTATTGCCTCCTTTGTTATGTCCGCTAGTCTGTCCCGGAGGAAGTTGCGTACTTGAGCAAATGGTAGGAAGTGGGACAGAGGTAGGTTATATTCCTCACACATCTCTTTAAAGGTCTTATATCTGGGGCATTCCGAATGCATGAGGTGATGGACTTTCATAATCCCCTTTTTTCGCCACATTTCAAACATTTTATTTTCTCTCCCCTCCTTAAAGGGGTTGTCCCAAGGCAGCAAGTGGGTCTATACACTTCTGCATGGCCATAATAATGCACTTTGTAATGTACATTGTGCATTAATTATGAGCCATACAGAAGTTATAAAAAGTTTTATACTTACCTGCTCCGTTGCTGGCGTCCTCGTCTCCATGGTGCCGACTAATTTTCGCCCTCCGATGGCCAAATTAGCCGCGCTTGCGCAGTCCGGGTCTTCTGCAGTCTTCTATGGGGCCGCTCGTGTAGAATGCCGGCTCCGTGTAGCTCCGCCCCGTCACGTGCCGATTCCAGCCAATCAGGAGGCTGGAATCGGCAATGGACCGCACAGAAGCCCTGCGGTCCACGGAGACAGAGGATCCCGGCGGCCATCTTCAGCAGGTAAGTATGAAGACGCCGGACCGCCGGGATTCAGGTAAGCGCTGTGCGGGTTGTTTTTTTAACCCCTGCATGGGGGTTGTCTCGCGCCGAACGGGGGGGGGGGGGTTAAAAAAAAAAAAAAAACTGTTTCGGCGCGGGACAACCCCTTTAAATTCTGGGTGTTGCCACAAGTCCATATGTTTGGAGAGCTTGTACGGTAGACCAAAAGTTTTTCGGACTATTTTCCAAGCTGCTATAGTGTCTTTTGCCATTATTGAGTGTTTGCACTCTATTGGAAGATTAGAGTAGTTAGTGTGTAGTAAGGCGTTCAAGCTCCATGGAGTGAACAGTTCTGTTTCTATGTCCGTATTCGAGTAATCGTTAGAGTTTCGTAGCCAGTCCAACAAGTGCCTCATAAGGCTAGCCACATTGTATAGTTGAATGTTTGGGAAGTTAAGTCCTCCTCCGCTTATGGGGAGCATTAGTTTTTTTAAGGCTATACGTGGTCTTTTCCATGACCACACAAAAGTCGTAAATGCGGTATGTAATTTTGCTAAGTCGCGCCTTTGAAGTAATAGAGGGATTGTCTGCAGAGGGTAAAGAAGTCTTGGGAAGCTGATCATTTTGATCAAGTGGCATCTTCCTGTGAGGGAGAGCGGGAGGTTACTCCATCCATTCAGCTCTCTTATTATTTTAATTATTATTGGAGGATAGTTTAATGTATAAAGGGATTCTGGTTTTTTACCTATGATTATGCCCAGGTATTTGATATGTGTCCTTGCCATACTGACAGGGTAGTTTCTAGTGTTTGTATCTGTAAAATTACCCCGAGGGGAGATATCTAATAGTTCGCATTTCGTGGTGTTTACTTTAAATCCTGAACGTTTTCCAAAGTCTTCCAGAATGGCAAAGACTCGTGGTAGGTCAGATTTTGGTCAGGAGAGCGCTATCAGTATGTCGTCCGCAAATAACATGGTTTTTATGGTTTTTTTCTGGACCTCTATACCCCTAATCTCGGTGTTACCTTCTAGCTTTCGTGCTAATGGCTCAATTGCCAGGTTGAATAAAAGTAGTGACAGAGGGCAGCCTTGCCTCGCCCCTTTTTGTAGGGGGAAGCTTGGGGATAGGAAGCCTGGGGTGTGGATTCATGCCTGTGGAGAGGAGTAAAGTTTCCATAGGTAGGCACAGAATGGTCCTTTGAAACCCATCTTATCCATCACCTCCCTCAGCCAAGACCATGAGACATTATCGAAAGCTTTTTCAGCGTCTATTGTGAGAAGGGCTGGAGAAGGGTGGGCATTCGGGTGTATCTTGATATCATCTAGGATTGTCAAGATTCTCCTTATGTTTATAATGGCTGATCGTCCTTTTGTAAAGCCCGCTTGGGTTGGAGATACCAAGTGGGGCATAATGGTGGCCAGGCGATCTGCCATAATTTTGGCTATTCATTTCAAATCGGTGTTTATTAGGGAGATTGGTCTATATGATTTAGCTTCTGTGGGATCTTTACCGGGTTTGGGTAATAATTTGATGTGGGCTACATTTGTGTCTGAGGGGATTAGGTTATCTTGCATATAGCCATTGAACAGTGTCTCGAGTAATGGGGACGTTTGGTCTTTTAATATTTTATAAAATTTGCTCGTATATCCGTCTGGCCCCGGGGCTTTGTTATTTCCCATATTTTTGATACCTTCTTTTATCTCCCCCTGGGATGCCGGTGTGTTTAGTAAATTTGTTTGCTCCTCGGTCAATCTGGGCCACAATATGTCTGAAAATAGGTCCTCTCCAGTAGCTATGTGTGGTTGAGGTTGAGAGTATAATTTTGAATAAAATTCAAGGAATATGTTGTTAATTTTTGGGGGGTGAGAGTATGGTTTTCCTGTAGAGTCTTTCAGGCATGAAATGTTCGACCTTTGAAAGGGCCCTCTTGCCAGATTGGCCATGATTTTCCCTGCCTTGTTGCCGTACTTAAATAGTTTTGCTTCTTTACGGGAATACACTAGCGCTTCCCTTTTTTGTAGCCAGGTCTCATATGCTTCCTTTGTTTTTGTCCAATTTAGTTTATTTTGGTTATTTGGCTTTTCTTGGAATTGTATATATGCGTCGCGTAGTTGCTTATTGAATTTACTGATGTTATCTTTAATGTTCCTTTTCAAAGAGATCACGTATGCGATTATCCTGCCCCGGATAACTGCCTTGGCCGTGTCCCAGAGTAGTTGAGGGTTGTCTGAGTGAGCTTCATTGTCGGACATAAATTCCATCCATCACCCCTTCAATAGTGCGCAGAATGTCTCATCTTCTGCTAGGTATGTTGGAAATCTCCAGATATAACCTGTGCCCCTCGGGTTTTCTTCGCACAGCGATAGTATCACTGGCGCGTGGTCTGATATCACCATATCCCCTATGGAGATTTTTATGAGTTTTGGCATTAAGATGGACGACATTAGTATGTAGTCTATTCTGGACCATGAATTGTGCACATGTGAAAAATGAGTATATTCTCGCCCCTCTGGGTTGAGTTCACACCATGCGTCTTTTAGAGTGGTTTTGTTTACGAAGTTTAGAAAATTTAAGTCGTGATATCTGATCCGGTCGCTCCGAGACGCCTGGCTACGTCTATCTTCTCCCATCTTAATAGCCGCGTTAAAGTCACCCCCTATTATTTTACGCTTTTCGGTGTCTGCCAGTATTTTGTCCGATAGATTTTCTAAGAACTGCTTATTATTGGTGTTGGGGCCATAGACATTGTAAATGTTGTAGCTCTCCCTTCCTATTTTATTCTGTAAGAGTGCTATCCTCCCTTCCGAGTCGTGCCAGTGTCCTTCTACTTCAATATTTAATCCCTTCTTAATTAAAATCATTACCCCTGCCTTTGATTGTACTGCTGGTGACCCGTATATTTCCCCAACCCACATCCTGCGCATACGGAAGTAGTCCTCTTCTCCTAGGTGTGTTTCCTGTAGCAAGGCTATGTCTGCTTTCAGACGTTTTAAGTAGCGTATTATTACTGAACGCTTTTGTGGTGATCTGAGACCTTTTACATTCCATGAGATAATTTGCATAGTGCTAATTTCTTTTCTAGGTAGCTTTTAGATGGAAGTTGGATGCTTGAAGAGCCCCCGCGGTCGAACAGAGAAATAAAAAGTTATAACTTTAAACTCTTAACTTTCAATTAACTTCAAATAGTCTCTTAACCTTCTTTCTTCTTCTGAGCCCCTATGTCTTATAGCAATAGGGGTGTTAATGCAATCTCCCTCATGGTAGGATGAGTAGCATCGCCCCTAAGGAAGGACGCATGAGTTGACCTCCTTCAATTCCACTTCGTAAGCCTCGTCTAGGAGCTTGTATTTGTTACAGTCGCGCAACATCGACTGTAGATATTTTCGGATTATTAAATTGTCTTGCTCCTCTTGTAGATTACAACATGGAATTAAGGTAAACCGAACTCCATTTTTGTTTTATATACGTTCATTTTAACGTTTAACTTTTAACTTTCCGCTCCAGATAGTTGCATATTGTAATAACAAATTAAAATAAATGTACATGTTTGTAATACAATCCATCCCCCCCTGTTTAACAAAACTGTTGTCCCGTAGCAATCTTCCCAAATGTCTCCCTAGTGTCCATTACGTGAGGTTGTATACTCACGACCCTGTCGGGACATCACGGGGGATTTGTAGGTTTCGTTGCGGGCCTGCGGAGTTGGTCACTTGGCGTAGCGGGAACGTTATGATTGTCTTCTCGTCGTCTCCTGTTGTCACTTGGTGTTGGGGGGGAGCGGTCTCCCCGTCTGTTTGGCGATCTTCCATCAGCTCTCAGGGCCAGCTCTCGTTCTGCTTTTTCCGGGTCTTGGAAAGTAAGAATAGTTGCATTAGAGCAGAACACTTTAAATAATGCAGGGTAAAGTAGAGCAAATTTTTGTTGTTTTTTGTGGAGTTCTGAACAAATGGGGGAGAACGCCCTTCTCTTCTGCTGGACTTCTGCCGAATAGTCTGCAAAAATCAGGATTTTGTGTCCCTCAATTTCCAGCAAGTTGTTACGGCTCTTGAAGTTTCGCAGAATCAGTGACTTGTCTGTGTAGTCGAAGTATTTCACTATTGTGGGTCTTGGACGTGCTTTATTTCTTGAGTTTTGTTCAGTAGAAAATGTTCGCCTGTCAGGTCCCAAGCGATGGGCACGTTCCACTTTACATTTTTGGGTAATCCCGAGGATGTTTGGAATTGTAGATTCACATAACTGGTGCAAATCTCTTTGTGAGTATGTTTCTGGGACTCCAATAATGCGCAGGTTGTTTCGTCTGGACCTATTCTCTAGGTCTTCTAATCGTTCCCAAAGTTGTTTATTATCTTGACTCAACTGATCTATGCTTTTAGATGTAGCATCGAGTCCTGATGATAGGGTTTCTACCTCGAACTCCATTATCTCAATTCGATTGCTATGTTGTGTCACTTTTTCGTGAAGCTCGCGCAGTGTGCCCGTCACTGTAGCTGCAAATGTCTCTTGTATGCCTGGTGAGATACGTTTTGCGACTTCAATCGCTAGGTGTTTGTAATCTAGTGTTGTCGCGTCTTTTATTATTGGGTTCTCTTGGTCAGGTGGTGTAGAAGACCCCGGGAGTTCTCCCAGTGGGGCCCCATCCTTTGGTGTGTCTTCTCTCCCTAGTGCTGGTTTGAACGGGGTTTTTGATGGTGTGTCCATTTGCTTATTTTTGTTGCGCCTTGTTTTGACCACAAACTCCTCCATACTTGTTAAAGTCCGCTGTCGTGCGCGGATTTTATTGTCGCATGGGTGGCTGTACTGCGGGCGTTATGCACAGAGTGTATTATTGCACAAGAAGTATGACTGTGGACGTTATACACCGAGTCTATTGTTGCACGAGTAGCAGAAGCTGCAGAAGTTATGCTCAGAGTATACTGTTGCACTAGTTGCAGGGCTGCAGGTGTTCTGCGCAGAGTCTATTGTTGCACGGGTTGTAGGCTTGTAGACGTTATGCGCAGAGTTTATTGTTGCACGAGTTGTAGTACTGCAGACGCTATGCACGGGGTATATTGTTGCACAAGTTGCGGGACTGCCGGCGTTATGCGCGGAGTATATTGTTGCACAAGTAGCAGGATTGCTGATGTTATGCGCGGAGTCTATTGTTGCTCGCGTTGCCGGTCTGCAAACGTTATGCGCAGGGTCTATTGTTGCACAAGTTACAGGACTGCTGCTAATTGGCACAGAGTCTATTGTTGCACAATTTGTAGAACTGCAGACGTTATGCACTGGGTCTATTGTTGCGCGAGTTGCAGGACTGTAAATGTTATGCGCAGAGTCTATTGTTGCACTAGTGGCAGGGCTACAGATGCTATGCGGAGAGTTTATTGTTGCGCAAATGTCAGAGCTCCAGATGTTATGCGCAGATTATATTGTTGTGCGTGTGACAGGGCTGTAGACGTTGTACGCCAGATATATTGCTCGCGGCGTCTCGGCGGGGAGCCGCTCTTTAGGTATATTATTCTATGGGTGTCCGGGTAGCCAACCTCTAGCGCAAATTTTGTTGGTGCACCAGTTTCAGGGGGTATAGGAATCTGTTTAGGGTATATTACATTTCATGCCCCAATAGCTCCAGGTGTGTACTGGGGGGCTGACCATGTGTTTGTGTGGGGTTTCAGTCTGCCCTGTCTGGTTTCCACTATTTTGTTGGACTGCCCGCAGGGAGAGAACAGGTTCCCAGCTCCCTGTCCTCTGTGGGGCTTTATCACAGTCTTCTGCTTCTAGGGGAGAGGCTAAGATGGCCACCGCTGGCTTTGCCTGGGGGGGAGGGGGACACGTGTCTCCTACCGTCTCCCTCTTGTACTTGTCGTCCGCCGGCTCCCAGGGGCTCCGTTCGCGCTGTGGCAGAAGCGCTGTCAGTGCTTGTGTTGGCGGGGCTCCGGGGGTTTCCCTCGTCAGCAGCGGTCCGACCGAGTAAACTCCGAGGTCGCAGGCACCAGGGTTGCTATGGGGGTGCTTTGCCGCACGGCCGGCGGCGGAGTTGAAGAGGCGGCTGGTGAGGTTGCCGCCGCTGTCTCCCTTCTCTTTCGGGAGGTCTGCAGTGCCTCCTTGTAGCGGCGGTCAGGCTCTCAGGGCTGAAGGGAGGACAGCAGCTGTAATTAGGGCCGATTCTGGAGCGGGGTTGCCGGAGCTCTGCGTTCCTGATGCTTATTCCATGGCGCCGGAACCGGAAGTCCCAGTGCCTATCTTTATCTGTGTCCTGTGCCAGAAACTCTACTCTTCCTCCGGACAGTGCTCATTAGCAGCACCTCCGCAGCTTTTTAGTACATGCACATCTATTTCTGTGGCACAGCAATAATTTAGCCCTTTTATAGGGTGCCTAAGATGCAGAGAAAGAGAAAATTCGTCCATCTCTGGAGGGAGGGCTTCATTCCTGAGGCTAGAGCCCCCTGCATCTCCCTCTGCCCCTTGTTAGAGCGGATATAAGCTGCTATGATAAGAGAGGAGAGTAGGGCAGAGGCAGTGCTCCCCCTCTTGCAATTATAAGACAAAAAGCACACAGCAGCAACTGAAGGCCAGTCAAGCCCCCTGGTGTCCTGTAGATCCTATTATAGGCAAGGAGGGAAACAAGTGCAAAGCCCGGCCAGGGTCTGGAGCATGACCCAAGTAAATGTCCAGATAAAGTATATATGCATCTCAATGCTGCCTGGAATATATACTTTACCCCCTCTTGCAATTGACCAAGATTGGAGTAACCCTTTAAGAAGGTGGTCATAATAAATAGACTACTTAGTGTATGGTGAGGCACATTTGTATACTTTATCTAGCTTATGCAATATGACATGTAAAATAAGCAATGTATAAGAAGCAGAAGTGCACAATGGTTTGACACGTATTAAGCTCTGGGTCACAGGAGGGAAATCTCTTCTTATTTGTTTATACACTTGGATATAAAATTGAGAAAACATGTTATTTTATTGAAACCATACTGACATAACTTCCAGCTGTCATTAAATTTAAGTTGAAAATCACATTTTCCACTTTTGGCGATTGTTTAAACTGATCTCCATTCTTGCTCACAATTCTTCTCTAATGACATCATCACATGTCAAATATGAAAAATGTGGGAGCTGGAGAATCTTTCATACTTATATTTATTTTGGATCTTATCTGCCAAAATCTGAAGCATAAGTTATGAAATAAAACTCCATGATGTTTTGAGGTCTATTCATCTGCAGACAAAGTCACAGAATATGGTTCAGTCTACATTACTCCCACCCGTGATACACATGTATTACCCAATGCGGATATGAAAAATATTATTAAACTTAATGAAAGAGAAATCCCTGGTAGAGAATATTCATATGCAATGCAGTAACACATAACAATGGCTGATATTTCCCTCTCACGGCTCTCTAGCATATGTGAACAAAGCTTGTTTTATTCATGAGCTCCTATTTAGTCATTAGGTCTAGGCTCTATGGTGTAAACTCTGAGTGCCCAGGGCCGTCAAGGCCAGTAGTGTAACTTTTAGTAGTGACAAGTAATATGTCCATTGGAACCACAAAGCTTGCACACCTTGGCCATGTACTTGATAGACATCCATACACATGATATAGATCATTACTGAAATGTAGTGGGGTTCAAAGACACTGAGACAGATTCTTCAGGAATTATAGTTTTTTTAAAAATATATATTGATACATACGTGTGTTCAGTGGAATAAATTCCCAAGACTAAATGGAAATACTTTCTTATACAATCCACACAAAGACATTCTTTCATTATCTAAAAGCGAACTGATTGGCTACATCTGACTGCAGTATTACATAGGCACAGTAACTCTTTAACCCTACAATTGCTGTCTCATCTCCTGTGAAAAAATAGGCATACTTCCACCCTCCTTTTTACAACACCCACTCTCCTAATTGCATTAAGTCTTTCTTATTCAATTCCTAGCTACCACAGTACATGTTGGGGTACTTTCATAACACAAATTCATTAAGGTTGTCAATTTCCTTAAGGAGCAATAGTGTGAGTTTAATGAGAAGAGGTATGGGGATTTTGTGGATACCAAATGCTGAGATTTAAATAGGGTGCTGGTCAAATTTAGGAAACGGCTGTTTTTTTTTTTTGTTTTTTTTTTACAGTTTGTCTTTCTCATGAGGCATGAGTCAGGCATGGACTATTAGTTACTGGTGTGTCACATACTTATCAAAAAAGTGTAAGCATACAATTCTGTCTTATACATTAATAGTATACATAAAGGAAATATGCTAACTTATTTATGGTATTTATGGTTTCCAAGCCTGTCTCACACTGGCGCACACTTTGGGCCTGATTAAAACAGAAAATGTAAAAATCAAATGTTCCTTTATACAGTATGAAGGATTGGAGGAGAGGAGTTGTCTCATAGAGCCTTCATTGGTTGCCAAGCGAATTGACAATGGAGAGGTAGGAAAATTCCTATATAAGGACACAGTCTTTTGACTGGGAGACCAATAAATTAGTGCTATGAGAACTAATATGGCTGACAGGTAGTAATACGTATTTCTGTAGTAAACTAGGATTTTTATTTAAAAAATACTGGATATACCAGTAGTTGCTATACAAATGTAGTAAGTCTTAATGTTTTGCTGTATAAATACTTTAAAAGTGGAGATGATGGATCCATATCCAACTTCCATGAACCAGACTGGTATCCATCTATCTTGAGGGCAGTTCTCCAGTGAATTATTTTTACAGCACATACTAAATAATCCATAGAAGTCAGATAATTATGTTCTGCATACACAAATCCTCCTGATTCCAGGAATGATGGTGCCTGATATTTTTTCAAGTGGAGAAGTGAATGTGCACATGTGGTGATTCTCCGCTAAAGGACCCAAGAAATACAAAAATAGTGCAGCATGTTGCCTTGACTATTTCTGTATTGACCATGAAATATATTAACACATATTGGCACATGCCATATTTGTCCACTTCTCTGATGGGACCAGGATCAGCACCTCCATTTTTGGATTGATGGTAGTCCCATTCATTCAGTGAGTATACCATAAAAATCCTTAGTTGGAAAATCATTATATTAATCTTTAAAGGGAAATATGATAATTTAGGGGATATGAACTTGACTTTTTAGAAAATTAACTATTAGGCTAAGGGTACATGGCAATTTTAGCCACATTAGAGTACATGTTCAATGTAGGTGATTCTCAACAGGTATCAATCAGGTATGCCTAATTATTATTTGATGCATCAGAGGAGAAGACACTGAGAAATGCTTAAGTGATGTTTTCAAACTCTTCTGAAGCATTTTATTATTTGATTAGTTTATATAAAAAATGCAAAGCAGTAATACTATATATATATAACTATCATCATATACAGTCCAACTATCGTAAGTAACATAAGTGGAGCACTTTTTTCTAGCATTTTGTTGCAAAGGTCTTCTATGATGTTTGCATATATTAGTTCATTTCACACCACTTCAATAAACTGGTTCT
The DNA here is from genome assembly GCF_035609145.1 of Eleutherodactylus coqui. NCBI lineage: Eukaryota > Metazoa > Chordata > Amphibia > Anura > Eleutherodactylidae > Eleutherodactylus > Eleutherodactylus coqui. Next base: position 120,588,712 of record NC_089837.1, on the reverse strand, counting down.
AGCCATCCTATTTTGCTTTTTACCACTTTTATAAGTCTTTTAAGTGAACTGTTTTAACGCTGGGGTAAGGGGAGCTAATGTCCAGAAGTCAAGTGAATATTATTAACCCCAGGGGAAAATGTGCAGAAACAACTGACAGTATGTGTCATGGATTGCCATAGGTTTCCGTGACCTTGATGTTCCAGTTCAAAAAATCCGACAACATTGCGGTCCTGGCAAACTGTGATTCGCACTGTGACTCCATTGAGGTCAATAGCAGTATGATGTCTCACTGCTATACAGTGATCTTTGGCCAAATATGCCGTATCACCCAAACCTTAATTATTAACCTTAATCAGAACAATTGTTCCTGTTTAGCAGTCATTTCAAGTGATCACATGCCTTCAAATACCAAATATTAAAAATGAATCTACTTTTTCTATATACATTACAAGTAAACCATTACATTTATCTATCATTATTTTATTAGGTGAATTGCAATTCTAATTTTGTATTGCTTTTTCATTGGCCCATCTAGAAACGACTTAATTTTTATTTTAATTATTTTATCAGTCATGGTATACACCGTAATTATCCTCTCTGGTATAATAGTCAGCGTTAAGAGCACAGCATAATATTATTCTGTTACTAGCAAAGAGCACTTGTAATGAGCCATTAATGTAGAAAAACAGTTTTCGTTTCAGTAGTTAACCGTTATTATATGTTTTATAACAGTACAAATACTTCATCTTGAATAATTACTAATTACGACCAAAACGGTCATTTTATATGAGTAAGATGTAGTGGTTTAATTATCTTACTGCACCTGATCATTCAGCAGTTTATGATCCATTAATGCTATTAGTTCTCAGAAAGTACATCTCACAGTCAACAAGATATTCTAAATCTATACTCGTAATATCGCTTTTTATTGCATCGCCAGCTCACTTCTCTCTTTTTATTCTTGGTGATTACAGTTAATTATTAACTTCATTTGTTATTCTTTGTTCCTAATTCACCTCATTTGAATTAGAATTACACAGATACCGTACAAACTTCCAATTAGATCAATTGTTGTTAGTAATTAATATGTTGCAAATGACCCCGACCCTGGAAGTCCTTTAGTATTACCATGAAAGATAATTGCATCTCCTAATTAAAAGGGAAAAAAGAAACATTTAGGGTGCTACTACACAAGTTTTAGTAAGTGGGGGTAATCCTCCTGATTTACCGCTAATTGCATTACTTAAACATTAAAGGGAATATGTAATCAGAAAGTGGCCTATTGTTTAAATCAAGCTTTTACCTTAAACATATTTTTTACATTTTTGCTAATTTTGTTTTTAATTCTCCATTTCACATGTAAATTCGGAAAATGTTTAATATCATGCAGTTTTCACTCTTGCTACTAAGCCTAATGATAGTCCGAGACTTCCTGTTCTATCCTGCAGTCTCATGGACTACAGACACAATAAACTGGAAGGGACTGATGGACTTCTATGGAAGAGTGTTCTATATATGATCTGTGACATGCCGAGAGGTCATTATTCAGGGAGGGGTGGAGGGGGGTGGAGGTGAACAGTGATGATTGCCATTGGGAAAAGTGGATCCTGTATTGTCTATATACAGGGTATAGTCAAAAAGACTGATCCAGCGCTATATCTCAATACTGCTGTCCTATATGGAAATAACAACAGCGTGCTTTAATAGGAAGGCATGAATCTGCTAGATTATGGTATGGCGCACGAGCCCAAGAAGGCCCTGGAACATGGGTTTCAATTTTGTGTTGTGGCCCCTGTAAGAGATAGAGATTAAAATCCAATTGCAAAGTTAAAGAGTAGCATGTGAGAAGCAGGAATCTGTTTTCAACATATCTCTAAGGGCTCTTTTACATGGCCCGTTAAACTTTTCTGATTCACACATCCAACAGTAATTAAACGATTCATTCAGTATAAACACGTGCCCCAGCTGAACAACGAATGAGAATTTGTTCGCTTCTCGTTCGTCATTTAGTCTCCGCATACAGAAAACTGAAAGATGGATTGATCCATATAAACAGGGAATCATTTATTTATGAACGACTGCCTGTTTACTCTAAATGGAGGCAAAAAGACCAGTTGTCCCATGTAAAAGGGCCTCAAGTCTCATGGGACTGTATCCGTGACTGTAGTAAGAAAAGAACACTTGAAGTGACCTCTTTCTGCTATGATACATGCAAGGAGCCATTGTTGGACTTGTGTTAATTTTAGGGACTTTCAGCATGGATTGATAACTGAATCTCCTACAGATGACAGTGTATGATCTCCTGGATAATCTGCCCCTATTGTAGCAGAAGAAGGTCTGCACTCTGTATAACAAAGATAAAAAGGAGGGTGGAGCAAGACCCAGTGAGAGCGGTGAAATAGTTCTGGAGTAAAAAGGGCTTGAAATGATGGCGGCGCGGCCAACCAGATTATGTGCCACCAAGGTACAATAAGTGTAAAACGTCTATATGGGCTTGTATGACAGGGTCCATTTATGCACCCTGTAGCCCTGCCGCTTTTTAGTCAAGCCAATCTATGAACATAAAATTGTTTTCTCTGCCCTCTCTTCCTAAGATTTCATTATGTGTATGAATTTGTTTGTGTTCCCCCCCCTTTTTTTTTCTTCCCTTTTTTTGTTAACTAATCTTCCACTATTTATTTATGCATATCCCTCAGTGTTTAATGCAGCCGAACTGATGAAGGGGCTCGACCCGAAATGTGTTTTCACTTACTGGTTCTTTTTTTTTTTTTAATAAAAAAGAAGTGCTTTCACTATCGCATCTTGGACCTTACCTAGCTTAGAGTGTTGCGCCTTCCCCACCAGTATTTTACCACATTCTCTTGCACTCTGTATAGGTGCTACTCTGTCTGTAATGCCTGTAATCCTGGCTGTGATGATAGTGAGATGATGCCAAAATACATACTGCCAAAGATCAACAATCTTTCTTCTGCTGGCAGATCTGTAAAATTTTGATTTGTTTGCCATTGCCATATCTTGTCAGATTGTGTCTTTTTCCCAAAGGGATCAATTTCAAGAATCCAAAATTTTGTAATCATTGATAGTCAATGATGTGCATTTTGATAAATAGACTCTATATCTAATGAAAGCATAGTATAAGGCCTCCTTCACATGAGCGTATGCGCATTTGTGTGTGCCTCAGCACAACGTTTTTGCATACTGAACGTGGCTTTTTTGCATGTGTTTTAGTGTATTTCACTATACTTTTTGCACCTGCATGACATGTTCACTTGTGCACAGCAAACAAAGATGCGCCGATTTAAATGGCTAATCAAACTAATAATGACGACCTTTCCGTCCGTGTGTGAGTGAGTGGAATTGTGAGTGACTTACGTGCTCCGGCCCTGATCACATGACAGTGACGTTTATCAAAGGTCCCTTCATGCCCAGTGAGGGAGTTACATGCTCCTTCCCTAATCACATGATGGTGACATCATCACTGGTCCTGTACGCACACGACTACGGTCTGGGTAGGTCTTCATTAGTATTGCATAGCAACTAAGGCAACAGGGGGGTTTGTAATCTGCCCGTTATCTGCACAAGGATGCAGGACCTTTGATGACGTCACCGTCATGTGATAATGGTCTAGCATCTAACTCTCTCACTCGAGATAAAGGACTGTCATGTGATAATGGGCGGAGCATGTAACTCTCTCACTCGCGATAAAGGACTGTCGTGTGATAATGGGCAGAGCACGTAACTCCCTCACTAGCAATGAAGGACCTTTGATGACGTCATTGTCATGTGATCAGGGGGGGAGCATGTAAGTCATTCACTCAGGATGAGCATCACCGCCATATGATCAGGGGCGGAGCATGATATTGACGTCATCACAGGTCCTTCATCTCCAGTGCTGTACTGCTTCTGATCCCTGTTGTATGGGATGAACAATGTATGTAGCAGTGCTGTGTGTGTGTGACGTGCATGTAGCAGAGCTGTGTGGTGCATTGCACCACCAGAAACACTGGTACTATAATTTCCTAATAATTACTAGTTAGTCTAATGAGTTTCAGATGTGCTCTTTTTCTAGCGGAATTATGCAGCATACCATGCATCTGCTTGCATATTGAACACACATTTGCACACCCCCATTGACTTCTATAGAGAGCTTAGGTGCGCAAATGTGCAACAAATTTTGTATGCACAAATTCGCCCGTGTGAAGGGGGTCTAATTTAGTGTTCCCAAAGCAGTGGATTTCTAGCTGTTAGTGACCTGAGATACTATTGTATAATATGGTCAACTCACCATAGGGATAGCTATCGAAAAAAATGAAGTTGTCCCCCCGTATATGACAAATAGGACACATTTAAAATATTTATAAAATAAATGCAATAAAGCAACTATAGTAGTATTTTTCAATGTTTCTATAGTAAAAGATTAAAAACACTAAAAACATTACATTGTGCTTTATTATATAGTACATGAATTTGAAATATAGATGATCCAAATACATGCAGAAACATATGGCCAGCACTAGAAACTAAACTACAGAATTTCCACGTGAGTAACAAAGAGCCTTATGGTTGATGCACATTCTTCCTGACTCGCCGGGGAATGATATTGATAAACCCCTTGTCGGTACGGAGCACCTGCTACCCCTCAGCCATAACATTGCAATGAACAATTGCCCAGTGCACCGGAATGCTACCATGCCCCGTATTACATACTCCAAGAGTATTGTTTGGCATATGCAGGACAGGTTAAATTAGCGACTGCAGTGTGTATTCACAACGCAGACAAATAGGAAGCATTGTTTTGTGGCTTTACAATTTCATGGTTAGTTTATGGCTTTGATATGACTATCAAATTCAATCTTCTACTGAAGACAAGAATTGTCACCTACATACTGGATATACATGCGGGGAGATGTATTGTTTCTAATTTATAACCAATCTGACTGGAAGGTTCTTGCAAGAAATAACAGTTAAAAGCAGAACACCTGGTGGCAACATTGTTGTGATTTAGAATGCTTTTCATCTGACATCCTCTGTAAACCGCAGAGTTGTGCATTGCACAGCGTCTCCATGTATTTATGGCTGTGGAACATTTTATTCAGGGATTCTTTCCTTTGTTTTTGGCTGCATCCCAAACCTCACATCTTTTGGCTGATGTATTCCATGCTGCTAACATCATTGTGCAAAAAGGCTTAGTGTTATTTGAGACCACCTCAATTTCTTGGCACACATATTCTTCACTCATGGAGGAGTATACAAATCTATAGTTTAAGTGTTACAAGACCATTGTACTCAGGTTATAGTCACTTTATGTAGGAAAATGAATACCTGTCATGTCTATGGATGGTAGTATGGACAAAGAAATTACTAAATGCAAGTCATTTGTAAACTTTAACCCTTTCCAATCCACTGTCTGACGTCTAAAGACATTCTGATTGAAGGTTGTACAGCTCCAATGTTGGAAGATGTCCGGCAGGGTATTCTTACTGTATTTACTGGCCGCTTTGTTGTTGGGGCCTCTCCTGCATGTCCCATACCGCAGTACTGGCTCCAGCCTGCAGATGGCACTATTGTATTGTGGTAGAAAGAGAAAGCACCCTAGGAAACCCTGAACCCAAAATTGGATTGCAAAGCGTTAATTAGAGTGTATACATACCAACCATCTATTTAATATTGTGTATGGCCCCCTTGTGCTACTAATGCAGCTCTGACCCATTGAGTCATAGACTACAAAAGACCTCTGAATGTATCTAGTGGTATGTTGCATCAAGACATTAACAGCAGGTCTTTTCAGCATTTCAGGACCAGATATTTTATTTTTATTTATTTTTTTTTGTCCCTGCCTTCCAGGAGCCATAGCTTGTCAATTTTTCCATCGACATAGCTGTATAAGGGCTTATTTTTTGCAGGACAAGTTATATTTTTAATCATACCATATAATGTACTTTAAAACACTTTTAAGTGAAAAAAATGAAAAAAAAAGTGATTGCATCATTTTTAGTGGTTTTAGTCTTTATAGCATTACCAGTGCAGTAAAAATGACATATGAACTATGGGTCAGTACGATTAAGGTAATACCAAATTTATATAATATAACTTTTTATTCAAATTTTTTGCGGGGTGGAATACAAAAAATAATCTTAACTCTGGCATTCTGTTTTTTTTTTATTTATTTATTTTATTTGCAGTCTTTACCGTGTGGGATAAATATTGTGATATTTTAATAGTTCAGACTTTTACATACATGGCTATATCAAATATGTGTGTTTTTTTTTAATTGTTCAGGTTTTTATGGAAAGAATGCAGAAAGGCATTTTTTTTTAATTCTAATATTTTTACATTTTTTTTAACTGTTAAAATTTTATTAAAAACTTTTTTAATTTAGTTCCCACAGGGGATTTGAACTTGCGACCATTTGATCAATTGTACTAAATACTGCAATACGTCAGTATAATTCAGCATCAATGCACGGCAGCCCTGGGAGCCTTCAGTAGTCTCCGGGCTGCCATGCTAGCCCATCGGCACTCTCAAATCTCACTGCGGGGGTTGCTAACGAGGTGTGGGAAGGGATTCCTCCCTCCCACCTCCTGTTTAGACCCACGGTCAGCTTTGACTGTGGCATTTAAACAGTTAACTGCCATGATCAGAGTTAGCAATTACCAGTGGCTGTCAGAAACAGCTAATAGTCGCCTGGTATGGAGCAAAGTCGGCACCCAAACCCACTCCATACACACTTCATGACTGCAGCAAGTTTTTATGCATTGAACTGGTTAAGTTGTGAAGTGGAGCTTCCAGGGATCAGTCTTGTTTTTTCAGCACATTCCACAGATACTCAATTCGATTGAGATCTTGGGAATTTGGAGGCCAAATCAAGACCTTTAACTCTTTGTCATGTTCTTCAAACCATCCCTCAACAATTTTTGCAGTGTGACAGGACAATACAACTGCTGAAAGAGGTCACAGTCATTAGGGAATGCAGCTGTTATAAATGGGTGTATCCAGTCTGTAACAATGTTTAGGTAGGTGCTTTGTATCAAAGCAACATTTACATGAATAGCAGGACCCAAAATTAAGCAGTAGAACATCACCCAGACCATCACACTAGTGCATCCTAGTGCCATCTCTTCCCCAGGTACAGGGTTGCTGTTTGGTACTATTCAGTGCAACCATTTAAAGGAAACCTGTCAGCAGATTTTTGGAATGGAATCTAAGCAGAGCGCTACAATCTGGACATTGCTGTATTCTACATAGTGCTTTTGTTTGATTTCATAATAAAAGCATACTTAAGTAATTTTTGGTCAAACTTAAATGATGCCGAGCAGTCCAGTAGACATGCCGGACCATGTCTGCTCGCAGACTGCTGATCACCTAAGTCAGCCCCTCTAGGATTCTCAGATGTGGATGACATTAGAAATGAACTGTTGGACCGCACACACTGTAGTTTTTTTTAATGCTCATAAAATTTATTTGGACAGTCCAGATGTTCACATAAGGCAACATTTTGGGCTCACATGCCCTTTATCAAGCATATGAGGCAACTTGAAATATTAGGATTTAGAGGTAACACAATGCGGCTTGGATATGGCTAACATCCAAAAGTGAATACAGTCAAAAGTAGTCCTGTGACATTGTATGAAAAAGGGGACCTCATATGCTTGATAAAGGGCATTTGAGCCCGAAACATTGCCTTATGTAAATATCTGGACCGTCCAACTAAAATTTATACTGATAGAGTCTTGGACAGAAGGACTCTGGGACACTGCACCACATTCGACATGCATGAGGGAGTGCTATCAAACGCAGTTTTAGCCAATGGATGACATTATAGGCATCATTAATGTAGCATAGCGAAGTCTTGTGTGATTGACAGCCGGCGCATGAGTGGATGAGCAAAGCAAAGCTGCCCGCAAAAAGAAAAGTTAATCTTTGCTTGCGCCGGTTGCGGATCAAGTGAGACTTCACTGCTCTACATGGATGACGCCTGACGTGTCATACACATCTGAGTATCCGAGAGGGGTGGTGACCATCGGCGTACCCGCAGGGGGTGTCGGGGTCGCAACAGTGACCCAGGCCCTGCTCTTGAGGGGGCCCAGAGGCTGCCCTCCACCATACACGTTCACTTCGCACTGCACTGTCGGCTGCCACATGCTTGGTGCGGTCCGGCCAACAGCACGAGCCAGAGACGACAGTAGGAGAAGGGAGGAGGAAGGACTTGGAGAGACGATAGGGGAAGAGGAGGGGGGATGGGGGAAGGAGCAGAGAGGACAGAGATACAGACTCACCGGAACAGCACAGCATCGAGTGGACAATGGATGATGATGTCATCTCCCTGCTGCTTCCCTTCTACTGACACAGCTGCTCTCCTCACCAAAGAAGTAGTCCAGCCACAGGGGTAGGTATCTATCCATCTGCTTGTCTGCCTGTCTGTATGTCTTTCTATGTGTCTGTCTATTTATCTTGCCTGGTCTCATATCCATCTATCTATCTATCTATCTATCTATCTATCTATCTATCTATCTATCTATCTCCTATCTCTCTCCTATTTATCTCTCTCTCTCTCTCTCTCTCTCTCTCATCTATCTATCTATCTATCTATCTATCTATCTCATATCTATCTCTCTCTCCTATCTATCTATCTATCTATCTATCTATCTATCTATCTATCTAGCTATCTCATATCTATCTATCCATCTATCTATCTATCTATCTCATATCTATCTATCTATCTATCTATCTATCTATCCATCCATCTCATTTCTATCTATCTCTATATTTCTGTCTCTCTCTCCTATCTATCTATCTATCTATCTCATTTCTATCTATCTATATATTTATCTATCTCATTTCTATCTATCTATATATTTATCTATCTCATTTCTATCTATCTATCTATCTATCTATCTATCTATCTATCTATCTATCTATCTATCTATCTATCTATCTCATATCTATCATCTTTCTTTCTATCTATCTATCTATCTCATATCTATCTATCTCATATCTATCTGTATATCTCATATCTATCTATATATCTATGTCATATCTATCTCATATCTATCTATCTATCTATCTATCTATCTATCTATCTATCTATCTATCTATCTATCTATCTCCTATCTATTTATGAATCTCTCTCATATCTATGTATCTATCCATCCATGTATCTATCTATCTCTCTCTCTTAGGCCTCATGCCCACTTGTACGCACGGATTTCACTGCTGAATCCCGCAGTGAATTCCGAACATGCCCGCGGACATGGAGAGGGAAATACATTATACTCACCTCTCCAGAGGCTGCGGGGCTCCCCTCTGTGCAGGCCGGATTTTCTTTCTTCCGGTCAGCAGACGTGCTCGGCACGCCGGCAGCGTACTGCGTGCATGCGCACCAATATTTAAAAAAATCTCCTGTTCTCCTGCGTATGCGCGACAGCACAAAAACAGCTGCGGCTGTGCTGCGGATACGAACAGCTTCCATAGGCTTCAATGGAAGCCACGGGAGCCGTCCGTGCAGCAGATCCGCAGGAAAATTGAGCATGCTGCGATTTCTTCCTGTATGTGTGACCCGCACGCCGGGAAGGAATCCCATTTGCATGCTTTTAGCTGCCCTACTGATGCTAATGCATCTCTAAGGGCAGCAAGACGCACGGATCTCTCGTGTGGGGGCCACGCGCAGATTTTATAAATAAAATCCGCATGTGAACATTGGCCCTCAGGCATAGGTACGGGGCGAGGGGGAAAAAGGGACCGCGGGGCCGAGCTAAACTTTTGTACCCAGGCCCCTGAGCCTTTAGGTACGCCCCTGGTGGTGACCAGGAGGTTGCTAGCAGACATGGTCTGGCCCGCCCACCGGACCGCTCTGCACCATTTACATACTGCGCGGTAAAAGTTTGAACACGAATTACTCAATTATGCTGCAATTATGAGACCAAACAAAAGCACTATGTAGAATACAACAAAGTCCATATTACAAACCTTCACTTGGATTCCAATATAAAAATCTGCTAAAATTATATATTATTATAACTGCTATAATTAATAATATTTTAATTTTTTTGTTTTTTTTGTCCTGCTATTATTGTAACTTTCTTCATATTATTTTGTAAAATGGTTGTTTTCAAATTAGGGCATATGAATATCATATAGGGGGTCAACCATTTGCAACCCCCCTCTATAAGTCAAACTGTATGACTATCTGGCAGCCTTGCATTGTCCTTATATTATATGGACATTTATCCATCTGTATGGTGTTCATATAATACTACAGCTGCATTTTGAGGCAATCCCTTTAGTATTGACATAGAAAATTAGAAAAAGAACATCACCAAAATAGAAAAAAAATACGTTTGACATAAAATCTTGATTTAACAGCTAAAGCACAAATATGCAATACCTTAACTTGACTGAATTTGTTTCCCAACCACAGCCATCCTATACAATAAATAAGATGATATAAAAGTGAGAACCGTATACATTAATGCATAATAAGAATGTGATTTTGCATGAAAATTTGGCTTTTGATGTTAGGAATGTGCTTGAAATGTAAAGGGAACAGTAAGCCAGTTCCTACCATATTTTACCTCAATCATGCACACTAGCAGAGACTGCTTATAATGCACTTGTCAACATGATTTCACATTTGCAGGCTGAACACTATAGAAAATAGAGCATATGCTGTATGTTCATCCCTGATTCTCTGCTTTTGCAATCTCTGTATATGTAATCCATCTTTATATGCTACAATTCAAAGCTTATTACCAATTTCCCTAGCCTGCAAATTACAACTGCAGCGAAGATTACATATACCGTATAATCTGTCACAAAATGCAAAAGAAGACGACCAGAAATACTCGATTTTAACCCATTAACTCCTAGTGCAATTTAACTTCAGCTTGTTTTTTTTTGTTTTTGGACACTTTGCTATGTTAATTTCAAAATACACTTCATATATATTATATTGAGCCTCGTGTGACGCAGAGTGTAAGCTCTCGCCCACGACCTGAAGGTTGCAAGTTCGATCCCCGCGTGAGTCAGGTAGTCAGCTCAAGGTTGACTCAGCCTTCCATCCTTCCGAGGTCGGTAAAATGAGAACCCAGCTTGGTGAGGGGTAATAAGTAATAATTATCTGAAAGCGCTGCGGAATAAGTTGGCGCTATACAAATACCAAGATTTATTGTCAGGAGCCAGGAAATACAGCAAGTTATTCCAATTGTCAGTTTTTGCGGCTTACAGTAGATACAGTTAATATGTTCTATTGCCATATTGAGTTATAGTCATAATTCTAATAATTTTTCAGTTTTTCCATCTGTCCATAGAAAATTGGATGGATTGTCCATAAAAGGGAAGGGTGGTTGTTGGAAGCCCTGCTCATAGGAGGTCTGCACAGAAGAACTTATAGCTATCATGTCAGATAGCACAGGTAGGGTTGGATTTATCACCGGCCATGGAGAATATCTGCTTACGGGCAGCTCTGCAAACAGGCAACCCTCATCCTTGGCAGAGGTACTAGGAAATGCTCCCTAAGTTTGGCCATGGTCATCAACAAGTGCTCTAGCACTTTACAGCAGACACACTAGCCCATATATCCCTAACGACTCCTCCAATAATGTAACCAGTAGTGATGCTGTCTATAAAGCTTTAGGCCTCGGTCACACGGGCGTTTTTTCCCGCGATTTGTGGATCGCATGACGGATGCGCATCCGCAAATCGCGTGACTGGGGGCCGAAAAATCGCCCGAAAAATCTGCTCCTAGCCGTGTTTCATTAGAAACAGGCCGGAGCAGTGCAGCGCTGTCCAGCGCATTGAATTCAATGGAGCCGGAAATACAGCCGGCTCCATTGAAAGCAATGGGCTGCGGGCGATCTCACAATGAATTTTCGGGAAGGGCTTAAAAATATAAGCCCTTCCCTGAAATTCATCCAGAAATGTGTAAAAAGTAAAAAAAAAAATATATACTCACCTTGTCCCGGCAGACGGAGTTCAGCCACGGCCGGCCGGCAGTTCTCCTGAACTGCTGTGAGTAGTATTCTGCAGCCGGGGATTTAAAATCCCCGCCTGCTGAATGAGCTGCCTCTGATTGGTCACAGCCTCACCAAACAGAGGCAGCTCTCACTGACCCATTCATGAATTCATGAATGGGTAAGTGAGTGCTGCCTTTGATTGGTCCCTGCGCTGAGCCAATCAGGGGCAGCACTCACTCACCCATTCATGAATTCATGAATGGGTGAGTGAGAGCTGCCTCTGATTGGTGAGGCTGTGACCAATTAGAGGCAGCTCATTCAGCAGGCGGGGATTTTAAATCCCCGGCTGCTGAATACTACTCATAGCAGTTCAGGAGAACTGCCGGCCGCGGCTGAACTCCGTCTGCCGGAACAAGGTGAGTATATTTTTTTTTTACTTTTTACACATTTCTGGATGAATTTCCGGGAAGGGCTTATATTTTTAAGCCCTTCCCGAAAATTCATTGTGAGATCGCCCGCAGCCCATTGCTTTCAATGGAGCCGGCTGTATTGCCGTCTCCATTGAATTCAATGGGCAAACATCATTCTTCTCTGCCACAGCTGTTACAGCTGTGGCAGAGGAGAATGATTTGTCTAATATATGTTCTCAATGGGGTCGGCACTGCTGCCGCCGAACCCATTGAGCGCATATAGAGAAGAGAACAGGAATCGCAGATAGGTGCGATCTGCGATTTCTGTTCTATAATTTATCGGACGAGCGGATAAAAAGCGCTCATGTGTCCGATACCATTGCAAAGCAATGGTTTTATAAAATCGCACATCGCATGCGCAGATCGCACGGAAAATCGCCCGTGTGACCGAGGCCTTAAAGAGGAAGCAGCACACCTCTGGCATGGGCTACTCCTGCTCTCAAATACATCCACTAAAGCTGTCTCAAAGCTGTGTTCCCAACATTTAATTTATAGTGTTGGCACATGTTCTGAAATCACTGCTTACCTCATCACACCTATAATGTTGTAACCTCTTCTAAGACCAAAAGGGAGAATCTCAAGCAATGTTACTGGCAGTGCCCCTTTTAATATCACCACCCCTGTTATGCAAATATATGCACTGGTACCTTAAAATTGACCTATCCACCAATGTCCAAGGCAACCCCTCCCAGACGTCAACAGCCTTTCTTATGGGTCATCTTTACTACTGTATGCAGTGGCTTTATGGCGTCTACAGGTCTCAACTCTCAGTTTATAGGGTTGGCTCCTGCCTTGAGATATCATTGCCTTTCACTGTTTCGATGACTGTAAGCTCATATGGTCACTGGATGTTGCCAGCTGCAATACGTTACTACTCAATACCTGCTTGTGCCAAGTTCCCCAGAGTAAGAGCTGATCTCACTCTGGGGAATTTTTTTTACAGGCCTAAAAATCGCTCATCAGATTGAATATATTGGAATCCAATGCTTGAGATGGTCACGATTTTTTGACTAAGCTAAATTAGCCACCTTTATACGGTCATGTGAATAAGGCCTTCAACATATAACGCAACTGATTCCCAACCACTATGGCATTCGAAAATGGAAATTATTTGAAATGCCACATATTTATCTAAAACATTTCCCAGTAAAGTTGAACTTTATCAATAATTCGGTTAAAGTTTTCAGCTAAACCTCAAATCTTTTGGACCTCTAAAGAAGTTTTCCACTGCTTTGTCTATACAGATGTGTCAACCTCTAACTGGTGAGACGAAAAGGAAGGAAGGACGCATCTACATATCATACTAGGTCATACTGTATGAACATTGTAGAGAGTAAGCCCTTGCTCATCCCTGTCCATTAGTCAGAATTAGTCAAAAAATCACGACCATCTAAAGCATTGATGTCAAAACGCATACAGTCATGTGAAAGAGGCCAACGTGATAACAGATGAAGCCGTTTGCTTTATTTTGTGACTGCAAAATCATCAAGTACGAGAGATGCATCACCTGCCATTAAATATCCGGCAGTATTATATGTAATGGTAGTTCCATGCTTCTCCTCATGTTTCCTGGATTACAATGTGCTCAGTGTGTGCCCTGAGTGTCTGGAATGCTTACAAAGTGAGTAGTCCAAATGTACTGCACAGTTAGATCAAACCTGTAAGTCTCCAAAGGAATGTGTAAAGAGTTTAATCTTTAAATAGCTAATAAAGTGCTTGCAACAAGAGAAGACTGAACAATTTGGTGGAGATTTACTTAGACCACTGTTGTATATGCTGGCCAGAGTAAAGAGTCTCATGGATTGAAGTGCTACAAGAGGAGCATGCCTCCTAATAGATCTGGTGCATGTCTGACCATTCCATGAGCGAGACTGTAATATCTGTGTCAGCTATGAGTTTGCATAGATATCCATTATAAGATACATCTATCATAAATTATATTAAGAGTGAAGGGTCGCAGGAGGCCACTTACCCTTTGTAATAGGCAAGGTCCACTTATAGGAAAAGTGGTAAGCAGAAAGGACACAAAGTTTAATAAATCCCCCCCGTGTCTTTAATATGAAGTTTCATATACTGCAACCTGAATCCTTTGTGCAAATTCTCAATTTATATTTTGTACTGAGATGGGAGTGCAGAAGGTATTTTCCAAAGGGGTCAAGAGATGTCATCAAAGAAAACAAAGCTAAGAACCTGAAGTTATAACGATTTTCATGGTGTGGTACAGCATAGCAAATTTAATCAAGGGTGACATTACTTAGAAATCTTACATAGACATCATGTAGTAGATGAGCTTTAAAGATCATCTATGCGTGGTCTACGTGGTCATAGGGCCCGAAGCTATTGGCCAACTCATTGATGTCCTAAGACAGACCAGCTTAACAGGAGTGCGTTAGTTTTTTCCACCAGTACCACTTAATGAAAATGGCAAAACACCTATGAGCCTGCTAAGCAGAAGGCCATCATCAGTGCCTCTGCCAAGTGAAGAGGCAACAGACACTACATGGAAAGCTGCAATATGCAGTGGACACTATATGGCTCATTGAAGTGCCTCACAGCCTAACTGAATGGAGCGAGCAGAGTGCGCTGTATTAGTCTCAAGCTTCCCCTCTGTTGAAGCGCAGAAAAATGTCAAGTGCTACCTGTCAGTGGATACTGTGCAGTAACACCCCTTTTTCTACATAGATCAAATGCACAGGGTCTGTCTTCACACCTTTTGGACTGAGGATGAATAGCCAAATCCCAGAGAAAGATTACCCACTCTCATGCTAGCTGGTTAGCCAGACCCACGGGCATAACTATAGGGGATGCGGTTGCACCCGGGCCCAGGAGCCTTAGGGGGCCCATAAGGCCTCTCTTTTCCATATCGGGAGCCCAGTACTATAAATAAAGCATTATAGTTGGGGCCCTGTTACAGGTTTTGCATTGGGGCCCAGGAGCTTCAAGTTACACCTCTGGCCAGACCCTCACCATAAAACTGAAATGACCACTGCAACCTTGCTTCTATGAAGAACCAAATACCCCCTGGAGCCACTTTTGCCCATGTCACCTCTTCCATTTTCCATTCCATTTGAAATAGAAGAGTACATGACTGAGATTAAAAGTACTTTTGTGTAAAATAATTTACTGAGCTGTGGCCCTTCAAGCCACTGCCACACTCAGAGACCCTCAAGTCCCCATGTCATAGTTGACAGCACCAGTCAAATATCAACCACGTGGAGGCATAAAGAAGTGTTTTAAAACCCAAATATATTATACATCGGTCTAAGTATATATTTCAGTAAAAAAACATTAAGCTCCATATTCAATAGGTAGTGGTTACATATATTAGACTCAAATAATTATTTATATATTTCAAATGCGCTATAATATGTATAATGGAAAGTGATGTTGACGATAGACATTATGTAGCAGGGCAGCAGTGGAAAAGGCCTAAGTTTCTGGAACAGCCCAAGACCTATGGTCTAGTAATTAACCCCCTCCAACTCAAAAACATCTCTCAGACATGATATTTCCTCATCACCGATGCAACATTGGCACAACCAGGGTCATAACTATAAAAAAGCTTATAGATGAACATGGGCCCTTACGGTACACAAAATGACAACAGTACTATAAATGTTCCAGTTTCATGGCACCCAGGATGTGATTATTGATGTTAGGAGAACGGGAATTACGCTTCGGTGTCTGATTGGCAGGCTGTGGTCACAAGACTTCTGCAGTCAGCAGAAGCCAAGAGACTCATAGGGCTGCAGTGCTGCATCGTGGGTGCTGAGGATGGGTAAGTACCCTTTGCTTTATTGCTTTAACTTATTTGGACATAATTTCAAAATGTGTATATTACCAGAGACCCACTTAGTGCAACATTTACCCTTCTATATTGTTGTGCTCTGTCTACTTTCCCATTAATAGAGGTTGATTGTTGAAGGGTTTTATCAGCATCTAGCACTGTTTACTACAAATTTAATGAACAGTGTCATATTATTTGACAATTTTGTTTTATTTTTCACTCTGGTCATTATTAAATTAATTGTAAACCTTAGTGCAGTGCCTTGTTTGGAAAATTCCTTCATCTTGGGTTATCTGGATTCAAGCTGATCTGGAGTGGACTCATGTCTGCGACTCCTACAATGACTTATATTTTTCAGCAGAAGCACAAAAAAATATTCGAGTACCTGCAGTCCTCCAGATCTAACAGTCCCAGATGCAGCTTCCATCTCTAGATAATATTTGCATGATGCGACTTTATTATCTCCACATGCCCTAACAGGGAGCGCAGAAAGAGGTAGTTTAGACCAGTCAACCCTTAACAACATAAAGGAGGGAGAAATTCATGTTGAGACTGATAGAAAATGGTAACATTTGTATTGCAAAATATACTATTGTGTTTTTAAATCACACTCCACAAATCAATGTATTCTTGTTTTCCCCTTCTTACTACAGTACATTCCAGATTGTCTGCAGTTTTGCACCATCTGCTTCAATATTACAGCTCTCACTGTAAAATAACATACTAAAACAAGACACATCTACTAATAACAAGTTCAGCGAAAATGTTTCCTTAGTCTCTCATGTGATAAATCTGGGATAACAAGCTGAGCTAAAAATAAATCACATACAGTCACAACATAGTAAGCTGCAATCCTGGAGATAAAAAATGTATACATAAAGAAGGCTTTCAAAAAGGAATGAAGGCTTACAATACATTGTATAACAATATTTTAGCATCAGACAGAGATGTGCCATGCTTTTTATTTATCATAGACTTGTAGAGTTGGAAGGGACCTCCAGGGTCATCGAGTCCAACCCCCTGCTCAGAGCAGGATCACTAAATCATCCCAGACAGATATTTTGTCCAGCCTTTGCCTGAACTCTTCCATTGAAGGAGAACTCACCACTTCCCATGGCAACCTATTCCACTCATTAATCACCCTCACTGTCAGAAAGTTTTTTCTAATATGTAATTTGTGTCTCCTCCCTTTCAGTTTCATCCCATTGCTTCTAGTCTTTCCTTGTACAAATGAGAATAGGGCCGATCCCTCTGCACTGTGACAGCCCTTCATATATTTGTAGACCGCTATTAGGTCTGCTCTCAGCCTTCTTTTTTGCAAAACATTTCCAAATCCTTTAACTGTTCCTTGTAAAAACCTTATTGTTAAAGCCAGGTTTCTATACTCTACAATAATAAATACATGAACAGCATGGTAATTATAATTAATAGTGAATTATTAAATATGATTGAGGCCTTAGTCACACGGCCATTTTTTCCCGCGATTTGCGGATCGCATGACGGATGCGCATCCGCAAATCGCGTGACCGGGGCCGAAAAATCGCCCGAAAAAACTGCTCCTAGCCGCGTTTCATTAGAAACGGGCCGGAGCTGTCCAGTGCATTGAATTCAATGGAGCCGGCAATACAGCCGGCTCAATTGAAAGCAATGGGCTGCGGGTAGAGATGAGCGAACATGTCCGTTACGGACACATCCGCACCCGGACACCGGCTTTGCCGAACACTGCAGTGTTCGCGCGTAAAGGTCCGGGTGCCGCCGGGGGGCGGGGAGATGCGCGGCGGCGCGGGCGGCAGTAGCGGGGAACAGGGGGGAGCCCTCTCTCTCTCCCTCTCCCCCCCACTCCCCGCCGCACCCCCCCCCGCGCTGCCACGGCGGCCCCCGAACTTTTTCGCCCGAACACTGAAGTGTTCGCAAAGTTCGGTGTTCTGGCGAAAAAGGGGCGGGGCCGAACGTGTTCGCTCATCTCTAGCTGCGGGCGATCTCACAATGAATTTTCGGGAAGGGCTTAAAAATATAAGCCCTTCCCTGAAATTCATCCAGAAATGTGTAAAAAAAAAAAAAATATATATATATACTCACCTGGTCCTGACAGACGGAGTTCAGCCGCGGCCGGCCGGCAGTTCTCCTGAACTGCTCTGAGTAGTATTCAGCAGCTGGGGATTTAAAATCCCCGCCTGCTGAATGAGCTGCCTCTGATTGGTCACAGCCTCACCAATCAGAGGCAACTCTCACTTACCCATTCATGAATTCATGAATGGGTGAGTGAGTGCTACCTCTGATTGGCTTAGCGCAGGGACCAATCAGGGGCAGCTCTCAGCCGTCTGCCGGGACCAGGTGAGTATATATATTTTTTTTGTTTTTACACATTTCTGGATGAATTTCAGGGAAGGGCTTATATTTTTAAGCCCTTCCCGAAAATCCATTGTGCGATCGCCGGCAGCCCATTGCTTTCAATGGAGCCAGCTGTATTGCCGGCTCCATTGAATTCAATGGGCAAACATCATTCTTCTCTGCCACAGCTGTTACAGCTGTGGCAGAGGAGAATGATTTGTCTACTATATGTTCTCAATGGGGTCGGCGCTGCTGCCGCCGGCCCCATTGAGCGCATATAGAGAAGAGAACAGGAATCGCAGATCGCAGATAGGTGCGATCTGCGAATTCTGTTCTATAATTTATCGGACGAGCGAATAAAAAGTGCTCATGTGTCCGATACCATTGCAAAGCAATGGTTCTCTAAGATTGCATGCGCAGGCGCAGGTCGCACAGAAAATCGCCTGTGTGACCGAGGCCTGATAATGAATAATTATCCATTACAACATCTTCATGCACTGATGATTTGTGAGGATAGAACCAATAATGGAGTTACGGTGTGTTCACTGACTATCATCAAAGTCCATCATGCTGATAATAGTGGCTCTAATCATTATGACAATTTACATGTACTTATTGTTACACTCTAGTGTTCTTGATCACATCAAAGCAATAAAGCCTATATAAAACTAATGGTC
The DNA here is from genome assembly GCF_035609145.1 of Eleutherodactylus coqui. NCBI lineage: Eukaryota > Metazoa > Chordata > Amphibia > Anura > Eleutherodactylidae > Eleutherodactylus > Eleutherodactylus coqui. The sequence continues at coordinate 120,569,514 of NC_089837.1, read as the reverse complement.
ATTTTATACGAGCAGATAATCGAGGCTCAGAGTTCTTCCAAAGAATAGGGCCATGTAAAAGGATCAATGATTGGCCGACATATACTATATAAGTATAAACATGCTTACTGGTCAGCTGTACATACGCCAATGTAAATTGGGAGATGTGCAGCCTATCAATGACAACTGTATGGCGATGACAATTGTGTTAATAACTGGGTGTCCCCAGATAATCTGTTTGTGTATACAGAAGTAACAAGCCCAGACTGACATGAAAGCAGACAGGTTTTTCTAATCCTGGAAAAGTTCTTTAATATGGTTTTGTGTCCTGTTTTGCAAACAGCCGGAGGAGAGCAGAGAGGAGGGAGGCAGTTTAGCAGTCATGCTGCTAAACTCCCTCCCACCTCCATTCTCCAGCCGCTGTCATTGGCTTCCATAGGAGCCCATGCAGCGGCCGACGTATTCCGGCCAGAAAGATAGTTCCAGGACTATCTTTTCAGCCCGGCATGAAAGCGCCTGGGGCTATATCGGCCCAGCCAGGCGCTTTTATGCCACGGGAATATGGCCATGTGATCTGATTCATTGGAATCCAATGCATTAGATTGCAGCGTATATCAGCCGGCCATTAAAACAGTGGCCGATATACGCTCAGGTGGAAGAGCCCTCAAGACTATGGCCACCTTTTTGGGGCCTATTTCTTAACACAAATACATGCATTTATAGCTGAATTTTTTTTGCATGGATCTTTATCAAAAACGCTAGGTCATTTTTTTTTTTTTTACTATCACAGCATATGGCAAGAATGCTGTTCCACGGGAAATAAAGGCTTAAACAGACAAATGCGTTTCCAGAGCGTTTTGCGCACGTGCAAATCACGCCCACAAAATGTGATGAAGCGAAGCCATTGATTTCAATGGATTTGTTCCCACAAGCACGTTTCTTGCGTATCTTACTTTTTTTGGGTGTGCAATAACGCAGGATTTGGGCAGTTAAAAATATGCCACATTGATGAAGACTTTTAACTTGTTCATGCGCAAATACTCTCTGTTGGGGTGAACGTAGTTGCGCATCCCCTGAACTCTTTAAGCCCTAAAGCCTCGGTCAGAAGAGCGTGTTATTTTGTGCGCTTTTGTGTGTGGCAAAAAATGTGCTGCATGCATGTGCAAGGTGCGCATGACCAAAGCTCTATGCTTTTTTTTTTACATGTGCGCAAAATAGTGTGCTCATACGATGTAATTATGCGCAGCTCGCACCGAAAAAAAGTGCGATTCTATCTTTAAGGCGCAGCATGGACCTTACAGGTGCGCATTCTAGTCACGCATGTCCTATATTTTGCAGCTGAGAGTATTTTGCGCGTCTAAAGAAATTGATATGCGAACACTTCACAGAAAATCAATGGTTCTAATAGATGCAATTTTTTGCGCGCACTTAAGTGCACAAAATAACACGCTCGTCTGACCGAGGCCTAAGACAGGGAGCCTATCTGATGGCTCAGTCTTCAGCCCCTCTCTCTCTTCTTCCAAACTAACTTTGTCTTGGTCATAAATCTACTTAGAAGTTTAACCCTTTCCAATCCAATTTCTATCCTGGTTTTCCTAAGGGGCTTACTCTTTTTCTGCCGTTACACAAAGGCACTATCTGCTGGCTAAAGCCAGTACTGCATGAGGTGACACGTTGCATAGGCTCTGACAGCAGAGAGGCTGGCAATATACAGTAAGAGAACCCCGACGGACGATTTCTAACATCAGAGCTGTACAGCCTTAAATCATAATGTCTTTAGTAGAGATGAGCGAACGTACTCGTCCGAGCTTGATACTCATTCGAGTATTAGCGTGTTCGAGATGCTCGTTACTCGTGACGAGTACCACGCGATGTTCGGGTTACTTTCACTTTCATCTCTGAGACGTTAGCGCGCTTTTCTGGCCAATAGAAAGACAGGGAAGGCATTACAACTTCCCCCTGCGACGTTCAAGCCCTATACCACCCCCCTGCAGTGAGTGGCTGGCGAGATCAGGTGTCACCCGAGTATAAAAATCGGCCCCTCCCGCGGCTCGCCTCAGATGCGTTCTGACAGAGATCAGGGAAAGTGCTGCTGGTGCCGGAGCTGCTATAGGGAGAGCGTTAGGAGTTATTTTAGGCTTCAAGAACCCCAACGGTCCTTCTTAGGGCCACATCTAACCGTGTGCAGTAGTGTGGAGGCTGCTTTTAGCAGTGTTGCACATTTTTTTTTTTTGGGTATATCGGCCGTGCAGAGCATTGCGCCCTGCAGTAATACTCCAGGGACAGAATTGTGTAGGCAGGGACAGAAGACATATATTATTGATTGAATATACGCAGTGGTCCTTTTGAAAAAAATATTGAAAAAAAATCTATTTGGCCTGCCTGTCACTGTGCTCAGTGTTCTGGGTCCGTGTCTGCTGGGGGTAGTAGTTCTCCAAATAAATACGCAGCCAGCTAAGTGTTACAGCAGGCTTGCGCCAAATTATTTCCTGGCTCTGAAATCACCGGTCTGTTGCAGCTAATATCAGTGCAACACTGCAGTTCCGTGACACAGTCCAGGGACAGAAGACATATATTATTGAATGAATATACGCAGTGGTCCTTTTGAAAAAAATATTGAAAAAAAATCTATTTGGCCTGCCTGTCACTGTGCTCAGTGTTCTGGGTCCGTGTCTGCTGGGGGTAGTAGTTCTCCAAATAAATACGCAGCCAGCTAAATGTTACAGCAGGCTTGCGCCAAATTATTTTCTGGCTCTGAAATCACCGGTCTGTTGCAGTTAATAACAGTGCAACACTGCAGTTCCGTGACACAGTCCAGGGACAGAATTGTGTAGGCAGGGCCAGAAGACATATATTATAGATTGAATATACGCAGTGGTCCTTTTGAAAAAAATATTGAAAAAAAATCTATCTGGCCTGCCTGTCACTGTGCTCAGTGTTCTGGGTCCGTGTCTGCTGGGGGTAGTAGTTCTCCAAATAAATACGCAGCCAGCTAAGTGTTACAGCAGGCTTGCGCCAAATTATTTCCTGGGGTTCCGTAAACGAAGTCAGCCTCCAACCACAGGCCAATAAGCGGCACATTTAATTACAGCGTTCTGTTTCTGCACTACTGCTAATACACCATGCTGAGGGGTAGGGGTAGGCCTAGAGGACGTGGACGCGGGCGAGGACGCGGAGGCCCAAGTCAGGGTGTGGGCACAGGCCGAGCCAGTGCGGTGTCCAGGGGTAGAGGCAGGGCCAGACCGAATAATCCACCAACTGGTTCCCAAAGCGCCCACTCGCGCCATGCCACCCTGCAGAGGTCAAGGTGCTCTACGGTGTGGCAGTTTTTCACAGAGACGCCTGACGACCGACGAACAGTGGTGTGCAACCTTTGTCGCGCCAAGATCAGCTGGGGAGGCACCACCACCAGCATGCGCAGGAATATGATGGCCAATCACCCCACAAGGTGGGACGATGCCCGTTCACCGCCTCCGGTTTGCACCACTGCCTCTCCCCCTGTGCCCCAACCTGCCACTGAGATCCAACCCCCCTCTGAGGACACAGGCAGTACCATCTCCTGGCCTGCACCCACACCCTCACCTCCGCTGTCCTCGGCCCCATCCAGCAATGTCTCTCAGCGTAGCGTCCAGACGTCGCTGACGCCACAGTTTGAGCGCAAGTGCAAGTACGACGCCACGCACCCGCACGCTCAAGCGTTAAACGTGCACATTGCAAAATTGATCAGCCTAGAGATGCTGCCATATAGGCTTGTGGAAACGGAGGCTTTCAAAAGCATGATGGCGGCGGCGGCCCCGCGCTACTCGGTTCCCAGTCGCCACTACTTTTCCCGATGTGCCGTCCCAGGCCTGCACGACCATGTCTCCCGCAACATTGTACGCGCCCTCACCAACGCGGTTACTGCCAAGGTCCACTTAACAACAGACACGTGGACAAGCACAGGCGGGCAGGGCCACTATATCTCCCTGACGGCACATTGGGTGAATTTAGTGGAGGCTGGGACAGAGTCAGAGCCTGGGACCGCTCACGTCCTACCCACCCCCCGAATTGCGTGCCCCAGCTCGGTGGTGGTATCTGCGGGGGTGTATGCTTCCTCCACTAAACCACCCTCCTCCTCCTCCTCCAACGCAATCTCTGTCTCGCAATCAAGATGTGTCAGCAGCAGCACGTCGCCAGCAGTCGGTGTCACGCGGCGTGGCAGCACAGCGGTGGGCAAGCTTCAGCAGGCCGTGCTGAAACTACTCAGCTTAGGAGAGAAGAGGCACACGGCCCACGAACTGCTGCAGGGTCTGACAGAGCAGACCGACCGCTGGCTTGCGCCGCTGAGCCTCCAAGCGGGCATGGTCGTGTATGACAACGGCCGTAACCTGGTGGCGGCTCTGCAGCTCGGCAGCCTCACGCACGTGCCATGCCTGGCCCATGTCTTTAATTTGGTGGTTCAGCGCTTTCTGAAAAGCTACCCACACTTGTCATACCTGCTCGGAAAGGTGTGCCAGCTCTGCAAATCCCACACGCACGCTGCCACCCTGCGGACCCTGCAACATCGGTTTAATCTGCCAGTGCACCGACTGCTGTGCGACGTGCCCACACAGTGGAACTCTACGCTCCACATGTTGGCCAGACTCTATGAGCAGCGTAGAACTATAGTGGAATACCAACTCCAACTTGCGCGGCGCAGTGGGAGTCAGCCTCCTCAATTATTTACAGAAGAGTGGGCCTGGTTGGAAGCCATCTGCCAGGTCCTTGGAAAATTTGAGGAGTCTACCCAGATGGTGAGCGGGGATGCTGCAATCATTAGCGTCACCATTCCTCTGCTATGCCTCTTGAGAAGTTCCCTGCAAAGCATAAAGGCAGACGCTTTGCGCTCGGAAACGGAGGCGGGGGAAGACAGTATGTCGCTGGATAGTCAGAGCAACCTCATGTCTATATCTCAGCGCGTTGAGGAGGAGGGGGAGGAGCATGAGGAGGAGGGGGAAGTGACAGCTTGGCCCACTGCTGAGGGGACAGATGCTGCTGGCCTGTCATCCTTTCAGCGTGTATGGCCAGAGGAGGAGGAGGAGGAGGAGGAGGAGGGGGAGGAGCATGAGGAGGAGGGGGAAGAGACAGCTTGGCCCACTGCTGAGGGGACAGATGCAGCTTGCCTGTCATCCTTTCAGCGTGTATGGCCAGAGGAGGAGGAGGAGGAGGAGGATCCTGAAAGCGATCTTCCGAGTGAGGACAGCCATGTGTTGCATACAGGTACCCTGGCACACATGGCTGACTTCATGTTAGGATGCCTTTCTCGTGACCCTCGCGTTACATGCATTCTGGCCACTACGGATTACTGGGTGTACACACTGCTCGATCCACGGTATAAGGAGAGCCTTTGCACTCTCATTTCCGAAGAGGAAAGGGGTTCAAGAATGATGCTATACCACAGGGCGCTGGTGGACAAACTGATGGTAAACTTCCCATCGGACAGCGCTAGTGGCCGAAGGTGCTTTTCCGCGGCCCAGGTAGCAGGGGAGGCGCAGAGATCAGGCAGCATGTACAGCGCAGGCAGGGGAACACTCTCCAAGGCCTTTGACAGCTTTATGGCTCACCAGCAAGACTGTGTCACCGGTCCCCAGTCAAGGCTGAGTTGGCGGGAGCACTGTAAAAGGATGGTGAGGGAGTACGTAGCCGATTGCAGCACCGTCCTCGGTGACGCCTCTGCCCCCTACAGCTACTGGGTGTTGAAGCTGGACACGTGGCCTGAACTCGCGCTGTATGCCCTGGAGGTGCTTGCTTGTCCTGCGGCTAGCATCTTGTCAGAGAGTGTGTTTAGTGTGGCTGGGGGAATCATCACGGATAAGCGTACCCACCTGTCAACCGACAGTGCCGACAGGCTTACACTCATCAAGATGAACAAAGCCTGGATTTCCCCAGACTTCTCTTCTCCACCAGCGGACAGCAGCGATACCTAAGCAATACGTAGGCTGCACCCGCGGATGGAAGCATCGTTCTCTATCACCATCCAAAACGAGGACCTTTTTGCTTCATCAATCTGTGTATAATATTCATCCTCCTCCTCCTGCTCCTCCTCCTGAAACCTCACGTAATCACACCGAACGTGCAATTTTTCTTAGGCCCACAAGGCTCAGTCATATAATTTTTCTAAACAATTTTTATACGTTTCAATGCTCATTAAAGCGTTGAAACCTTTACCTCAACCAATTTTTATTTTAACTGGGCTGCCTCCAGGCCTAGTTACCAATTAAGCCACATTAACCAAAGCCATTAAGGGGTTTCACCTGCCCTCTCGGTTGGGCATGGGCAATTTTTCTCAGGTACATTAGTACTGTTGGTACACCAATTTTTGTGGGCCCTCGCCTACAGTGTAATCCAATTAATTTTTGGCCCACCTGCATTACAGCTGACATAACATCAGTTGTGATGGGCAATGCAATGGGATATATTTATGTACCGCCGGTGGGTTCCAGGGAGCCACCCATGCTGTGGGTCCACAGGGAGTTGTAACTACATGTGTCCACTTCTAAAGAACCCCAGTCTGACTGGGGCATGCAGTGTGGGCCGAAGCCCACCTGCATTAAACATGACATTACTACCTCAGCTGTGTTGGGCAATGCAATGGGATATATTTATGTACCGCCGGTGGCTTCCTGGCACCCACCCATGCTGTGGGTCCAAAGGGAGTTGTAAATGCATCTGTTTCCACTTCTAAAGAACCCCAGTCTGACTGGGGCATGCAGTGTGGGCCGAAGCCCACCTGCATTAAACATGACAATACTACCTCAGCTGTGATGGGCAATGCAATGGGATATTTTTATGTACCGCCGGTGGGTTCCAGGGAGCCACCCATGCTGTGGGTCTACAGGGAGTTGTAAATGCATCTGTTTCCACTTCTAAAGAACCCCAGTCTGACTGGGGCATGCAGTGTGGGCCGAAGCCCACCTGCATTAAACATGACAATACTACCTCAGCTGTGATGGGCAATGCAATGGGATATTTTTATGTACCGCCGGTGGGTTCCAGGGAGCCACCCATGCTGTGGGTCCACAGGGAGTTGTAACTACATGTGTCCACTTCTAAAGAACCCCAGTCTGACTGGGCCATGCAGTGTGGGCCGAAGCCCACCTGCATTAAACATGACATTACTACCTCAGCTGTGTTGGGCAATGCAATGGGATATATTTATGTACCGCCGGTGGCTTCCCGGCACCCACCCATGCTGTGGGTCCAAAGGGAGTTGTAAATGCATCTGTTTCCACTTCTAAAGAACCCCAGTCTGACTGGGGCATGCAGTGTGGGCCGAAGCCCACCTGCATTAAACATGACAATACTACCTCAGCTGTGATGGGCAATGCAATGGGATATTTTTATGTACCGCCGGTGGGTTCCAGGGAGCCACCCATGCTGTGGGTCTACAGGGAGTTGTAAATGCATCTGTTTCCACTTCTAAAGAACCCCAGCCTGACTGGGGCATGCAGTGTGGGCCGAAGCCCACCTGCATTAAACATGACAATACTACCTCAGCTGTGATGGGCAATGCAATGGGATATTTTTATGTACCGCTGGTGGGTTCCAGGGAGCCACCCATGCTGTTGGTCCACAGGGAGTTGTAAATGCATCTGTTTCCACTTCTAAAGAACCCCAGCCTGACTGGGGCATGCAGTGTGGGCCGAAGCCCACCTGCATTAAACATGACATTACTACCTCAGCTGTGTTGGGCAATGCAATGGGATATATTTATGTACCGCCGGTGGCTTCCTGGCACCCACCCATGCTGTGGGTCCACAGGGAGTTGTAAATGCATCTGTTTCCACTTCTAAAGAACCCCAGTCTGACTGGGGCATGCAGTGTGGGCCGAAGCCCACCTGCATTAAACATGACATTACTTCCTCAGCTGTGATGGGCAATGCAATGGTATATTGTTATGTACCGCCGGTGGCTTCCTGGCACCCACCCATGCTGTGGGTCCACAGGGAGTTGTAAATGCATCTGTTTCCACTTCTAAAGAACCCCAGTCTGACTGGGGCATGCAGTGTGGGCCGGAGCCCACCTGCATTAAACATGACATTACTACCTCAGCTGTTTTGGGCAATGCAATGGGATATATTTATGTACCGCCGGTGGCTTCCTGGCACCCACCCATGCTGTGGGTCCAAAGGGCGTTGTAAATGCATCTGTTTCCACTTCTAAAGAACCCCAGTCTGACTGGGGCATGCAGTGTGGGCCGAAGCCCACCTGCATTAAACATGACAATACTACCTCAGCTGTGATGGGCAATGCAATGGGATATTTTTATGTACCGCCGGTGGGTTCCAGGGAGCCACCCATGCTGTGGGTCCACAGGGAGTTGTAACTACATGTGTCCACTTCTAAAGAACCCCAGTCTGACTGGGGCATGCAGTGTGGGCCGAAGCCCACCTGCATTAAACATGACATTACTACCTCAGCTGTGTTGGGCAATGCAATGGGATATATTTATGTACCGCCGGTGGCTTCCTGGCACCCACCCATGCTGTGGGTCCAAAGGGAGTTGTAAATGCATCTGTTTCCACTTCTAAAGAACCCAAGTCTGACTGGGGCATGCAGTGTGGGCCGAAGCCCACCTGCATTAAACATGACAATACTACCTCAGCTGTGATGGGCAATGCAATGGGATATTTTTATGTACCGCCGGTGGGTTCCAGGGAGCCACCCATGCTGTGGGTCTACAGGGAGTTGTAAATGCATCTGTTTCCACTTCTAAAGAACCCCAGCCTGACTGGGGCATGCAGTGTGGGCCGAAGCCCACCTGCATTAAACATGACAATACTACCTCAGCTGTGATGGGCAATGCAATGGGATATTTTTATGTACCGCCGGTGGGTTCCAGGGAGCCACCCATGCTGTGGGTCCACAGGGAGTTGTAAATGCATCTGTTTCCACTTCTAAAGAACCCCAGCCTGACTGGGGCATGCAGTGTGGGCCGAAGCCCACCTGCATTAAACATGACATTACTACATCAGCTGTGTTGGGCAATGCAATGGGATATTTTTATGTACCGTCGGTGGGTTTCAGGGAGCCACCCATGCTGTGGGTCCACAGGGAGTTGTAACTACATGTGTCCACTTCTAAAGAACCCCAGTCTGACTGGGGCATGCAGTGTGGGCCGAAGCCCACCTGCATTAAACATGACATTACTACCTCAGCTGTGTTGGGCAATGCAATGGGATATATTTATGTACCGCCGGTGGCTTCCTGGCACCCACCCATGCTGTGGGTCCACAGGGAGTTGTAAATGCATCTGTTTCCACTTCTAAAGAACCCCAGTCTGACTGGGGCATGCAGTGTGGGCCGAAGCCCACCTGCATTAAACATGACATTACTACCTCAGCTGTGATGGGCAATGCAATGGGATATTGTTATGTACCGCCGGTGGCTTCCTGGCACCCACCCATGCTGTGGGTCCACAGGGAGTTGTAAATGCATCTGTTTCCACTTCTAAAGAACCCCAGTCTGACTGGGGCATGCAGTGTGGGCCGAAGCCCACCTGCATTAAACATGACATTACTACCTCAGCTGTGTTGGGCAATGCAATGGGATATATTTATGTACCGCCGGTGGCTTCCTGGCACCCACCCATGCTGTGGGTCCAAAGGGAGTTATAAATGCATCTGTTTCCACTTCTAAAGAACCCCAGTCTGACTGGGGCATGCAGTGTGGGCCGAAGCCCACCTGCATTAAACATGACAATACTACCTCAGCTGTGATGGGCAATGCAATGGGATATTTTTATGTACCGCCGGTGGGTTCCAGGGAGCCACCCATGCTGTGGGTCCACAGGGAGTTGTAACTACATGTGTCCACTTCTAAAGAACCCCAGTCTGACTGGGGCATGCAGTGTGGGCCGAAGCCCACCTGCATTAAACATGACATTACTACCTCAGCTGTGTTGGGCAATGCAATGGGATATATTTATGTACCGACGGTGGCTTCCTGGCACCCACCCATGCTGTGGGTCCAAAGGGAGTTGTAAATGCATCTGTTTCCACTTCTAAAGAACCCCAGTCTGACTGGGGCATGCAGTGTGGGCCGAAGCCCACCTGCATTAAACATGACAATACTACCTCAGCTGTGATGGGCAATGCAATGGGATATTTTTATGTACCGCCGGTGGGTTCCAGGGAGCCACCCATGCTGTGGGTCTACAGGGAGTTGTAAATGCATCTGTTTCCACTTCTAAAGAACCCCAGCCTGACTGGGGCATGCAGTGTGGGCCGAAGCCCACCTGCATTAAACATGACAATACTACCTCAGCTGTGATGGGCAATGCAATGGGATATTTTTATGTACCGCCGGTGGGTTCCAGGGAGCCACCCATGCTGTGGGTCCACAGGGAGTTGTAAATGCATCTGTTTCCACTTCTAAAGAACCCCAGCCTGACTGGGGCATGCAGTGTGGGCCGAAGCCCACCTGCATTAAACATGACATTACTACCTCAGCTGTGTTGGGCAATGCAATGGGATATATTTATGTACCGCCGGTGGCTTCCTGGCACCCACCCATGCTGTGGGTCCACAGGGAGTTGTAAATGCATCTGTTTCCACTTCTAAAGAACCCCAGTCTGACTTGGGCATGCAGTGTGGGCCGAAGCCCACGTGCATTAAACATGACAATACTACCTCAGCTGTGATGGGCAATGCAATGGGATATTTTTATGTACCGCCGGTGGGTTCCAGGGAGCCACCCATGCTGGGTGTCCACAGGGAGTTGTAAATGCATCTGTTTCCACTTCTAAAGAACCCCAGTCTGACTGGGGCATGCAGTGTGGGCCGAAGCCCACCTGCATTAAACATGACATTACTACCTCAGCTGTGTTGGGCAATGCAATGGGATATATTTATGTACCACCGGTGGCTTCCTGGCACCCACCCATGCTGTGGGTCCACAGGGAGTTGTAAATGCATCTGTTTCCACTTCTAAAGAACCCCAGTCTGACTGGGGCATGCAGTGTGGGCCGAAGCCCACCTGCATTAAACATGACATTACTACCTCAGCTGTGATGGGCAATGCAATGGGATATTGTTATGTACCGCCGGTGGCTTCCTGGCACCCACCCATGCTGTGGGTCCACAGGGAGTTGTAAATGCATCTGTTTCCACTTCTAAAGAACCCCAGTCTGACTGGGGCATGCAGTGTGGGCCAAAGCCCACCTGCATTAAGCACGACATTACATCAGCTGTGATGGGCACTGCAATGGGATATATTTATGTACCGCCGGTGGGTTCCAGGGAGCCACCCATGCTGTGGGTGCACACGGAATTCCCATTGCGGAGTTGTACCTGCCTGTGACTATATATAAAAACACGCGGTCTGACTGGGGCATGCAGACACCTTGACAGAATGAATAGTGTGTGGCACATAGGTTCCCCATTGCTATGCCCACGTGTGCAGTTCCAGATGGAGGTGGCACAGGATTGGATTTCTCATTGCTTCTGTACAGCATTGTGGGCTATCGCCCCGCCCCTTTTAAAGAGGGTCGCTGCCTAGCCGTGCCAACCCTCTGCAGTGTGTGCCTGCTTTTCCTGTGGCAGACACACTTATAAATAGACATGAGGGTGGCGTGGCATGAGGGCAGCTGAAGGCTGGGCAGGGACAGTTTGGTGTGCGCTGTGGACACTGGGTCGTGGGGGGGGGGGATTTGGCAGCATGTAACCCAGGAGAAGTGGCAGCGGAGTGTCATGCAGGCAGTGATTGTGCTTTGTTGGAGGTAGTGTGGTGCTTAGTTAAGGTATACATTGCTAATGAGGGCTTTTCAGATGTAAAAGTTGTTGGGAGGGGGGGGGGGGCACTCTTGCCGCTATTGTGGCTTAATAGTGGGACCTGGGAACTTGAGATGCAGCCCAACATGTAGCCCCTCGCCTGCCCTATCCGTTTCTGTGTCGTTCCCATCACTTTCTTGAATTACCCCGATTTTCACAAATGAAAACCTTAGCGAGCATCGGCGATATACAAAAGTGCTCGAGTCACCCATTGACTTCAATGGGGTTCGTTACTCGAAACGAACCCTCGAGCATCGCGAAAAATTTGTCTCGAGTAACGAGCACCCGAGCATTTTGGTGCTCGCTCATCCCTAGTCTTTAGACGTCAGACAGTGGATTGGAAAGGGTTAACATTGATTAGGTTATTTATCAGCTTCCAAGTTCGTTGAGGAGAGAAGAGAGGGGCTGAAGACTGAGCCATCAGATGAGCTCACTGAAGGACTTGCTTGTGAACACCATTATGCATCTTGCTGTGTACTATAATATACAGAATCTGTTTCTATAATTGTTTATAAAGCCCTATTGCAAAAAAGCTTTTCAGCCAAAAATGCTTGTATTTGAGTGAAAAAAATGCACTTAAAATGTCTGTATTTTGCACTAATTAGAACCCGATAGTGGTATTTTTGTCTGCTTATTGTAAATAGTTTATTCTATTGTCTATAAATGACTATAGGGGCTGCCATCTTGTCTTTGCTGCAGAAATATGCTTTACAGCTGTTTTTGGAGATATGCTTTACAGCAGATCTCATGGACCATTCACACAATGGATAGGAGGGGTGCCATTGACTTCTATGGGAGACTGTTCTAGGTATGTTAGATAAAGTAGATAAACTGGGAGGATCATCTTTTATAACTATTAGATTCTGTGTTATCTATATCTGGATGTCACCTTTCATTGCAATACTGCCCGTGATGACAATTAGATGACTGCTGAAAAGTGATCTCTAAATAACAGGAAATCATACTATAATTAGACTTAAGATACCTTTACATGTGATTACTATAAATGAATAATCATGGGAAACAGTGATTTTCAGTGATAGTTGGCACATGTACATATGGCCACCTGACAGGGGACTGCCCGAGAAATCACTGACTGGTTGGAGTCAATTGGTTTTACACTCACCTAAAAACCAAGTGACTATCGGCCCGTATAAACAGGTACTTGTTCATCTGCCTGTTTGCAGGTGGGCCCCTGGAAAAGATCTTCATTGCACTCTGCCTCCATTCATTGAGGAACTGATTTTTTTAAAATATAGATCGTGATAATAGAAATTGAATAGAAAAAAAAAATCGCTCAGAAGTCTAAAAACATATATTTACCATAAAACCTTGATTTGTACAATAGGTCATTTTCTGATGACACATTCCCTTTAAATAACTTTAGTATTAGTCAAGCTTGTAATTAGGCTCATCCTGAACAGCTCAGCACAATTCCTAGACTGAAAATCTCAAGAACAACTTCTATATGTAGGGAAATTTTAGCTCTGAAGCCCGCAAAATTTTGAACGCTGTTATGGAGTCTAATACACATGGCAACTGAGATTTTCCTGTATCGGATAGAGCGAGCACAACTCGGATTCCTGGATGGACGCTACCTCGCTATTGCAATATGAGTGCCAAAGGGAGATCTGACGAATGTCCAAGGAAACATCAGCTATAATTACTGACCGCAAGCACTAAGCCTTCACCAGCAGAGTACATAGACCGACAGCCAATATCTGAATATTCAAGTTTCCATGGTGTGTGATTGTGAGTACAATCCACCAGTAAATGGGGCTGCTTTGACTTCATTACTGTACAGCCTCTAGAGATGAGCGAGTATACTCACTAAGGCACATTACTCGAGCGAGTAGTGCCTTAGCCGGGTATCTCCCCACTCGTCTCTAAAGATTCGGGGGCCGGCACCGGTGAGAGGTGAGTTGCGGCGGGGAGCAGGGGAGAGCGGGGGGGGGGGGGGGGAGAGGGAGAGAGAGATCTCCCCTCCGTTCCTCCCTGCTCTCCCCCGCCACTCCTCGCCCCCACAAATCTTTAGAGACGAGCTGGGAGATACTCGGCTAAGGCACTACTCGCTTGAGTAATGTGCCTTAGTGAGTATACTCGCTCATGTCTAACAGCCTCCCCAAAAATACTGTGCTAATAATCCGTTCAGGGGACAGTGAATGCATATTTCAGTTAGCAGATGTAGTCATTTGGTTAAAGGGGTTCTCCCATTACTTTAAAATTTCTCTACATCCACTCTGTACTTCCGTTGACCAGGGCATGTGACTGCTGCAGCCAATCACTGGCTACAGAAGGTGACTACTGTGGCCAGTGATTGGCTATAGAAGGTGACTACTGTGGCCAGTGATTGGCTATAGAAGGTGACTACTGTGGCCAGTGATAGGCTGCAGCAGTGATAGTGATAATCGCTGCACTCACACAGGAGCCTACATTCACAGTAAACAGGCAGTTGTTCAGAAATGAATGATATTTACATAAACACGAGAAAACTATTTTTTGCAGTGTTTTTAATTTACAAAAATAGAAACAAAATGTAGCGTACATAATGGAGAAATCCAGCCAAACCATCACAGTTGTATACATTCAATGCAAGACATAAAATTCTAAAATGGGTAATTTAATCTAATTAAACTATTCATATGCTCTTTTTCTAAATGCCATATTATGATCTTCTACAGCATTATCATTGCATTTATTACTATAATAATACTATTAAAAGCATACAGTAAATTCAATCATTTTAGCAGCTCTCGTTAACAGAAAGCATATCTTTTCTTTAAAAAAGAATCTGATTTTTAAAATGAACTATCATTAGAGACAAATTCTTGGAAATCAATGAAGTGTTTTTCGTTTATGCTATATTCTATAATGTCTGATTCTTTTAGACAGGTAGATATTTGCCAGCCATTCCACCTAATTAATTTCTTAATGAGCCCAAATATTTGTCTATTTTAACTGAATGATCCCATTATGGGACCGACAGCATTTCTGGAACATTAAGGCCGGCATCTCATCCGTACAAACCACCATAAACAATGTTGCATTCAGCATCCAGAAAAGAGGTTCAAGGTCAAGCTTTTTGTCAATGAAGTGTGAGATATATTCTTTGACAGTAACAAAGTGATGTATGGTATGTCATAGACAAAATGTAAAAAGGGACATCAGCCTTTTGGCCACAGTTATTAGAAGAAACGGCTTGAAGCCAAAGCTCCGTGGGAGCCAATGCTACATATACAATAACTGGAATTTAACCCTCTTCATGCAAGACAAGCTGTCAAAACTTTTTTTTGTGTGTTCCAGTATGTCAAAGTTCCTACTGTGCAGAATACATTTAAAAGATTTGTGCATTTGAAGCTATGGAGCTTATCACAAAAAATCCTCTTGGGATATATAGGATATTTTCTACACAGTTTGGTAACAGGAACAGCAGCTTTACAATTCAGAATACTGTATATTAAGTCACTAAAGTGTTCAAAATGGGGAAGAGTGATGATTATAAATTCAGGTTTCCATTGAGTCTCCATTCTATGTAAATATAAGTCTAGCAATCCATTCTACCATCTCTATTCCTACTAATATACCGCTTTTTGGATGTAAGATGAGTTTTATGAAGGGACAAGGTGAATTATCGTTTAAATGGGTTTTCCTGAATTTGATCCTTGGGGTTCTTAGCCCGTGGACACGTTCAGAAGCACTACATCCATGCATTGTTTAAGCAGGTGTAACGTTGTACTGTTTTTTTACTGTTCTTGTTTGTATTGTAGTGTATAGAATTTTGTATATGGGTGGTGATACCTTTAAGTAGGGGAGGGAGTGTGGTAACTGAGTTTCTGTACTGGAGCAGTAAGTTAGTCAGAGTGATGGAACTATACTGCATGAGCAGGTACAGGGGATACTCCTGGGAGTAACATATGTTGTAAGGCTACAGCTCTATGGGCATTTTTAGGCTCCTGGATTGGCTGGAAAACATCTGTTACTGAATTGGCATAGTTTGATACCCAAGCAGAGACTGAGTTGACTGCACTCCTCTTCCACTTTGTTATCAGCGCACCCACTTTTCCATTGGCTCGGTACAGAGTATAAAGGACTCGTGGGAGTACTTAATCCCATCCAATTGGGGCATACACGGACACATACTTTGCTCATTGGCCAGTGAATATCCTGTCAAACGGGAAGGACTTCTGCTTTTCTCTGTTCAGTTGCAGTTTATTACAATAAATAGGTCACAAGCAGCAACATAGTATCTCATGATTATATGACCTATGGTCTTTGTCTGCGTAATCCCGCTGTCACAGGCCTGATTTTCCTCTAGGCACAACCCAACTCAGTGTGTCCTGATCCAGTTTATTAAGGCTTGCTGGTGCCACTGCCTATATACATGGAAACCCTGGTGACACTGAGACACTTGGACTTAGTGGACACTTTTTCTTGTCCCAAAACCGGGCAGCTGGTCGGAAAGCGGGTCCCATTATAGTCAATAGGATGTTTGATTCTGTCCCCAGACTGAATTGTTCAGCCATGAGGATTTCCCTTTCCTGCTCCCCAAATGGAGCAGGAAAGCAGAATTTCCAGAGCAGGTATGAAAGCACCCTAAGACTATCTACACACGGCCAAGCGCAATGTCAAAACCTGAAACTGAGCCTGATATTGCACTTGTGCACATGCAGTCTACTGGTGGATGCAATGTATTTTTCTGTAAAAACTGCCTCCCATCACTTGTGTGAGTTTGCGATCATCCGGCACAGCTTTCAGCCCTGTTAGTGGATTGGCAAGTGTTTTCAATGGGATATCTCGCATCTTATTTACTCACCAGAGAATCATTGTGGGAAAGGAACGGTGGCGTCACGCGTGACAACTCATCTAGTCCACTACACTTATTCAGGTAACTGCCACCCGGCATTGCCTGGAGGAGGTTTAGCGGTGTCTTGGCCAAGGTTCCGTTGTCCATCCAGGAAGAAGTCTGGTAGAGCCGTCGTGACAAGTGGCAACTCTACCCCCTCCAGCTCCTCAGCGGGGCCTCATGCTTTGGTCACCGTGGGGCACCACACTGGAGACAACACTTTCCTTCAATTCCAGCAAAGCCTAGGATATTTATTTGGAACTTTTATCAGCAATAGACTTGTTCCATTTCTATCTCAGGTTATAGATTATTATATTATTTGCATATTTTAGTTAAAAGAATGCTCGATTTATGTAAAACCCAAAGGTATATTTGTAAATTAGAGGCAGAGAACAGTCCTGTACTTTACTTGATAGAATCTTAGTTGCATGTACAGATTCCCACCCACACAAGTCTCCCAGATGCTGCGCCTGATGTGATAAAATACTGTAGCTGCAGCAATTCTCCTAACCATCCCATATAAAAGTGTACTCATAGGAACATTCCAGCAGAGAACTGATTATTCATGTGGCAAGCATTTCATATGGGAGGGAACACAATGTCCATGATACCGATCTTTAGCACAATATTTGCTAAATGTTCTTATGTTTTGCATTTTATAAACCTCCCAAGGCACAGCGAGTTATGGACCCATTTCAGTTCTTTAAAACTCCTGCTTCTCTTTATCCATTTTCTATGGTAGTTTAATGGAAGACTGTAACAAAAACACCACCACTCTTGTCATGGACTGTGTCTGGTACTGCAGGCCATCCTCATTCAAGTGAATGGAGTTCAGCTGCAATACCAGATACAGCCAATGGACAAGAGTAGTGCTATTCCTAGATGACAACAGACATGTTATTCTAGTCTTATATTTGCTCTAAAACGTAATGGAACATCATCCTATCTTGACTACGTAAGGTGAGTTTCCTTGGAATTACAATAAAGTGTTGTACATCTTAGTAAATTGAAAAGAAGAAAGTCCCGTCCACCCTCCTTTGACAGGATATCAAACAACTGTTTATTACAGTTATATGTTTATCTACATTTAAAGGGATTTTCCAGGCAGAATACTATTGATAAACTATCCTCAGGATAGTTCGATAGTTGATCATTCAGGGTGTGCTGCCTTGGATCCCAACCATTCAGCTGAGGGGGTGCCCATGTCAGCGCCGCTGCACACAGAGGTCTGAATGGAAGCTGCTCTGACCCCTGTATAGTGGCCAACAACTGTAGGTGCAGTATCATTGATTTCAATGAGAACTGCTTATGCAGTTACAAGCGCCAGCCACTACAAGGAGTCAGAGCAGCAGCTTCTGCTCTGATCCCTGTGTATCATGAGTCTAGATTCGGGCAGTAGGGTCCCAAAACCACATGGTGAAGTGTCACACTTATTTTAAAAACTTTCATTGCAGCCCCGTCTAAAATTTTTTAGCTGAGCTTTGCAAGAGGAAAGATTTTGAGAGGATGCAAGAATAATGCTGCACTTCCATACTGTTCACTATGGTTAATACTTGGGGACAGGGATTCTTATCTAGACCACCCCTTGTAGCTAGACTTGGGGACAGATAATACTTGGGGATACTTATCTAGTAGAGATGAGTGAGCATACTTGCTAAGGGCAATTACTCGATCGAGCATTGCCCTTAGCGAGTACCTGCCCACTCGGAAGAAAAGGTTCGGCTCCTCCAGCATCTATAGCAAATCTGGCATGTTGCATGCTACCAGGTTAAACGGCGATTGAGCCTTTCCTGCAGCGTATCTCTTGTATCTGGCCTCTTTTTCTGTGAGTTATGTCTTTGAACTTTTTTTCTCACCTCTGTGATTTTATCATTCCTAATCAAGTTCAAATTTCCTAATGGGACATAAATAAAACGTGGAAAAAGTAAAAAATATTAAAAAGTCAACCCTCCCCTTTCCTCCTTTACTATATAAAAAAAAATGTAGTACATTTGTCATAAATCATCAAATAGTACTACTAAAAAATACAAAATTGTCCTAAAAAAAACCCTAAACCTTCCCATGGCCTCATCGCCAGAAAAATATAAAATGTTGGAGATCTTTGAATATGGTGATTAAAAAAAATACAGTGTTTCTACTATACAAAAGCAGCAAAACTTTAATCACTTATGGACCCCATAATGTATATATGCGTAATACGGTCATCAAGGGTGTATTGATTGGGCTGAGGAGCTGAATCCACTCCATTTCCAGCAGCCATTAGTAGATTTTAACAAACGCTGGTAACCACCTTAATGGTTACTAGCTAATCGCTGAAAAAATGTAAAACTTACGGGTCTCAAAATATGGCAACTGAAAGCAACTTTTGAATATTAAAAAAGCGGTGCGAAATAAGTTGGCGTTATACAAATAACAAGATTTCTTTATTGATACCAGCGATTGTGTGACCAGGGGGATGGGGGGTTGGTCTGCAGCCCAGGATGACAGCTCCAGAATCTTGGCTACCTCCAGTAACCAACAGCATGGAACTGTCATGTCCAGAGCCTGCAGGGTTTTAATCACCAGAGGATGCATGTTTTAATGTCCTCGGAGATCAAAGCCTAGCAGGCCAGGACGTAAAAACACTATCGCTGGTTACTAAGGGGTTAATTAAGTACAGCAATCCATGCATTGAATACATCAATTCTTGGGAATTCTCCTCATTACGAAAATACTTACTTACAAATGATAAAAGCCATGTCCTGCCTTGGCAAACATCGCCGGATGATACAATGGATTTCCTTCAGTAATACATAATCATAGACATCACTGTGTAGAACATAGTATTCTTACTTCTAATACTCTTAGGACCGTAGAAAATGTTATTTTTCTCAGAAGTTAGTCAAGGTTAACTAGTGTTGCTCATCGTGATCAACAGGCTGTGCACATATGCCTTTTTATGGCATACTATGCTAGTGATCAAACGATTGCATCTACAAATCCCCTTGTGGAACTAAAAAGTGGTGTAACAAAAAAATATCATGTGTAAAAACATACATATGTTTTTCCCACTAAATCACTTAAAGTGAAATTTTTTTTTTTTTTAAATGTACAAAATAGGTATTGCCACACTGAACAATGAAATATTTTGTTATTTATGCTGCATGGTGAATGATATAAAATATAATTATAAAAACTTTTTTTTTAATTGTCAGAATTACTATATTTCATCTGTCAAGAAATCAATTTAGCGCACATACACTCTAGCCTGGCAAACAGCTGACTGGGAGTGGGTCTGGGCAACAGACTCTTGCCAATCTACTAGGGGGTTCTTTATCCTAGAAGGGGGTTCTTTACTGTAAGAGTAGTGAGACTATGGAACTCTCTGCTTGGATGTCTTTCTTGAGCGATACAATATTATATGCTATAATCACTAATAACTTTAGACGGGTTGTTGATCAAGGGATTATTCCGATTGCCAGTTTAGAGTCAGGAAGGAATTTTTTCACTTAATGGGGAAAATTGGCTTCTACCTCATTGGGGCTTTTTTGCCTTCCTTTGGATCAACATTGGAGGTTAATAGGCTGAACTGGAAGGACATGTGTCTTTTTTTCGGCCCTACATACTATGATACTATTGATGACATATCCTGAAGATAGCCCATCAATAGTTTATAACTAGACAACCCCTTTAAGGCTATAAATGTAAGCTTCTTTTTACATGGACCCATGGCTGGGAGGGAAAAAACATAAGCATTTCTTATTCTTGTCCATTTTTTTCTTGTCTTATTCTTGTCTTGCCCATCAGACAGCACATGGACTGGTGTCTGTGTGCTGTCCTAAGTGAGTTGCGCCAGTGTGCCTCTAGCCATAAAAATAGTGATATTTACACTTTGAACCTCTGGGTCATTTTTGAAAAATCTTTCCTAAAGGGCTTGTCACTTTGGACAATTCCGATTCATTACAAGGGCCCCATGACAGCAATAATAATCAGGTCATAAAATACCCACCTGCTAGGACCCTCGCAATTAGCTGTAATCTGTGGGCAAATCTAACAATAAGTGTTTCATTTTCCTGCAGTACAACTACAGGGGGAATTTAGCATTACATAGTGACTAATCAAACCAGTGGTTGTCTGTGTAATGCCGAATTGAACATTCTGGCCAGAACTTATCTGTTAACTCAGAATTCTTTAATATGTTACATAACAATAACATTCCTAAATGGGGCAGCCCCTGTAAAAGCAATAGATTGCTGCATAGAGGGATGTTTGATGTTGGGCCTAGTGATTTTTTTCCCCCGTTTTTTTTGCAATCCGCTCAGCTTCTACTCCTCTATATTTAGTGCTGTAACACAAAAAAAACTCCAAGCAGTACAAAAAGTGAAGACAAAAAGTATGTATCCTGTCCCCTTTCCTTAATTTCATGATAGGTTAAGATTAGAGATGAGCGAGCACCAAAATGCTCGGGTGCTCGTTACTCGGGACGAAATTATCGCGATGCTCGAGGGTTCGTTTCGAGTAACGAACCCCATTGAAGTCAATGGGCGACCCGAGCATTTTTGTATTTCGCCGATGCTCGCTAAGGTTTTCATTTGTGAAAATCTGGGCAATTCAAGAAAGTGATAGGAACGACACAGCAACGGATAGGGCAGGCGAGGGGCTACATGTTGGGCTGCATCTCAAGTTCCCAGGTCCCACTATTAAGCCACAATACCGGCAAGAGTGCCCCCCCCCCCCTCCAAACAACTTTTACTTCTGAAAAGCCCTCATTAGCAATGGATACCTTAGCTAAGCACCACACTACCTCCAACAAAGCACAATCACTGCCTGCATGACACTCCGCTGCCACTTCTCCTGGGTTACATGCTGCCCAACCCCCCCACCCCCCACCTCCCAGTGTCCACAGCGCACACCAAACTGTCCCTGCGCAGCCTTCAGCTGCCCTCATGCCACGCCACACTCATGTCTATTTAGAAGTGCGTCTGCCATGAGGAGGAACCGCAGGCACACACTGCAGAGGGTTGGCACGGCTAGGCAGCGACCCTCTTTAAAAAGGGCGGGGCGATAGCCCACACTGCTGTACAGAAGCAATGAGAAATCCAATCCTGTGCCACCTCCATCAGGAGCTGCACACGTGGGCATAGCAATGGGGAACCTAGGTGCCACACACTATTCATTCTGTCAAGGTGTCTGCATGCCCTAGTCAGACTGCGGTTTTTTATAAATAGTCACAGGCAGGTACAACTCCGCAATGGGAATTCCGTGTGCACCCACAGCATGGGTGGCTCCCTGGAACCCACCGGCGGTACATAAATATATCCCATTGCAGTGCCCAACACAGCTGATGTAACGTCAGCTTTAATGCAGGTGGGCAAAAAATTAATTGGATTACACTGTAGGCGAGGGCCCCAAAAAATTGGTGTACCAACAGTACTAATGTACGTCAGAAAAATTGCCCATGCCCAACCAAGAGGGCAGGTGAAACCCATTAATCGCTTTGGTTAATGTGGCTTAATTTGTAACTAGGCCTGGAGGCAGCCCAGTTAAAATAAAAATTGGTTCAGGTGAAAGTTTCAACGCTTTAATGAGCATTGAAACGTATAAAAATTGTTTACAAAAATTATATGACTGAGCCTTGTGGGCCTAAGAAAAATTGCCCGTTCGGCATGATTACGTGAGGTTTCAGAAGGAGCAGGAGGAGGAGGATGAATATTATACACAGATTGATGAAGCTAAAAGGTCCACGTTTTTGATGGTGATAGAGAACAATGCTTCCATCCGCGGGTGCAGCCTACGTATTGTTTAGGTATCGCTGCTGTCCGCTGGTGGAGAAGAGAAGTCTGGTGAAATCCAGGCTTTGTTCATCTTGATGAGTGTAAGCCTGTCGGCACTGTCGATTGACAGGCGGGTACGCTTATCTGTGATGATTCCCCCAGCCGCACTAAACACCCTCTCTGACAAATCGCTAGCCGCAGGACAAGCAAGCACCTCCAGGGCATACAGCGCGAGTTCAGGCCACGTGTCCAGCTTCGACACCCAGTAGTTGTAGGGGGCAGAGGCGTCACGGAGGATGGTCGTGCGATCGGCTACGTACTCCCTCACCATCCTTTTACAGTGCTCCCGCCGACTCAGCCTTGACTGGGGAGCGGTGACACAGTCTTGCTGGGGAGCCATAAAGCTGTCAAAGGCCTTAGAGAGTGTTCCCCTGCCTGTGCTGTACATGCTGCCTGATCTCTGCGCCTCCCCTGCTACCTGGCCCTCGGAACTGCGCCTTCGGCCACTAGCGCTGTCGGATGGGAATTTTACCATCAGTTTGTCCGCCAGGGTCCTGTGGTATAGCATCACTCTTGAACCCCTTTCCTCTTCGGGTATGAGAGTGGAAAGGTTCTCCTTATACCGTGGGTCGAGCAGTGTGTACACCCAGTAATCTGTAGTGGCCAGAATGTGTGTAACGCGAGGGTCACGAGAAAGGCATCCTAACATGAAATCAGCCATGTGTGCCAGGGTACCTGTACGCAACACATGGCTGTCCTCACTAGGAAGATCACTTTCAGGATCATCCTCCTCCTCAGGCCATACACGCTGAAAGGATGACAGGCAAGCAGCATGGGTACCCTCAGCAGTGGGCCAAGCTGTCTCTTCCCCCTCCTCCTCATCCTCCTCATGCTCCTCCTCCTCAACACGCTGAGATATAGACAGGAGGGTGCTCTGACTATCCAGCGACATACTGTCTTCCCCCGGCTCTGTTTCCGAGCGCAAAGCGTCTGCCTTTATGCTTTGCAGGGAACTTCTTGATAGGGTTAATTTAATTTAATTTTGTTTCAAAGCATAACATAAGGAGCAGAATTTAGAAGTTCCTTATTTCAGTCAGGGCCTTGCACCAGATAACGAACTGACAGTTTGTGGCGGGCCTACTGACCGTTTGTGGCGGGCTTACTGACAGTTTGTGGTCGGATGCACCCGAACCACAGCAGATGTGTTTCCTTTCTAAGATACGTTGGTTTCCCAATGTGCTGATATTCTGTTTCAGTCACCTGATTAAGTAATTCTTCAAAGTTGCACCCTGCGCGGGCAACGGCCTATATAAGCTGTGTGTTTCTCCAAATAAAATAGAACTCATTTGATCCACTGAGCTGTGTGTATAGTGGCTTCTTCTGGTTCTCCTCGTGCACGTGCTATAACTTTCCTTTGAATTTGGACTCAGGCAACATTCGCACTGGTCTCCGTTGAGACCCCCCACAGTTTACTTGGCGCCCAACGTGGGGCAGAAGCTAACTCCTTACCTGCAGCCGATACCTGACGACCCTACCTGCCGACCAACCGGACCAGAGGCCACGGGACCCCAGATCTACAAAACACCGGTGTAAGGTAAGCCCTTGACTTGCCACTCCAGCTCTGGGCTCCCCTGACTTCATTCAGTCCCGCGTTGACAGGAGGTGAGTCGCTGCATGTTATATAGGACGCTTCTGCCTGTAATTTTACGGTGTTCTTAGTAACCGTGCTAGACGGAAGAACTCACTACTGGGATATTTTCATGCCATGTTGCCTGTAGTAATTGTTGAAATCTGTACGTTGATAGTCTGTGTCATTTTAGCCATAATTTGCTTTTACTGAATCTGTTATAATATTACCAGAAGTTCCCTTAGAGGAGAGGTCTGGTCTCCCCTGAATCCCTAAGTAGTCTAAGTGACTGCTGTAGTAGTTCCGTAAAACTATTCCAGGACCAGGGACTAAGTGTCCTTAGTGTAACTGTGTGAAATAAGGTCCTGTATACTTAGTGATGAATAGTAGGAAATAAATTACCTTCGTGGTTGAGAAATATACCCAAAAAATAAATAAATAAATAATAATTAGAGATGAGCGAACGTACTCGTCCGAGCTTGATATTCGTGCGAAAATTAGGGTGTTCGGGATGCTCGTTACTCGTAACGAGTACCACGCGGTGTTCCGGTTACTTTCAGTTTCCTCTCTGAGACGTTAGCGCGCTTTTCTGGCCAATTGAAAGACAGGGAAGGCATTACAACTTCCCCCTGTGACGTTCAAGCCCTATACCACCCCCCTGCTGTGAGTGGCTGGGGCGATCAGATGTCACCCGAGTATAAAAGTCGGCCCCTCCCGCGGCTCGCCACACATGCCTTGTGAGTTAGCTGAGGGAAAGTACTATCGTGCTGGTGCTGCTGTAGGGAGAGCGTTAGGAGTCAGTGTAGGCTTCAAGAACCCCAAAGGTCCTTCTTAGGGCCACATCTACCTGTGTGCAGGCTGCTGCTAGCAGTGTTTTTTTGTTTTTTTTTCCTCAAAATCGGCAGTGCAGAGCATTGCACCCGGCATTAGGGACAGAAGTGGTGCATAGGCAGGGAGAGTGTTAGGAGTGAGTGTAGCCTTCAAGAACCTCAACGGTCCTTTCTAGGGCCACATTTAACTGTGTGGAGTACTGTGCTGGCTGCTGTTAGCAGTGTTGCATTTTTTTTTTTTTTCTAAAAATCGTCTGTGCAGAGCATTGCACCCTCCATTGATACTACAGGGACAGAATTGTGTAGGCAGGGCCACAACACAGTTATTGTTCATTGAATATATGCAGTGGGGCCCTCCCTTTGCAAAAAAGGAAAAGAAATTATATTTGGCCTGCCTGTGTCAGTCCTAAGGTCTCCGTGTACGTGTGTGCTGCGTGGACAACGTACAAAAATCAGACGCAACCAGCTACGGTTTACTGCAGGCTTGCGCCATTGTCTTTCCTGACTGGCAAATACCTGCTCTGCTAGAGTTAATAACTCTGCTACACTAAAGTTGTGTGTCACTTTTTCAGGGCCACACTACAGTTCTAAAAGTTATTGTTCATTGAATATACGCAGTGGGTCCTTCCCTTTGCAAAAAAGGAAAAGAAATTGTATTTGGCCTGCCTGTGTCAGTCCTAAGGTCTCCGTGTACGTGTGTGCTGCGTGGACAACGTACAAAAATCAGACGCAACCAGCTACGGTTTACTGCAGGCTTGCGCCATTGTCTTTCCTGACTGGCAAATACCTGCTCTGCTAGAGTTAATAACTCTGCTACACTAAAGTTGTGTGTCACTTTTTCAGGGCCACACTACAGTTTTAAAAGTTATTGTTCATTGAATATATGCAGTGGGTCCTTCCCTTTGCAAAAAACGAAAAGAAATTGTATTTGGCCTGCCTGTGTCAGTCCTAAGGTCTCCGTGTACGTGTGTGCTGCGTGGACAACGTACAAAAATCAGACGCAACCAGCTACGGTTTACTGCAGGCTTGCGCCATTGTCTTTCCTGACTGGCAAATACCTGCTCTGCTAGAGTTAATAACTCTGCTACACTAAAGTTGTGTGTCACTTTTTCAGGGCCACACTACAGTTCTAAAAGTTATTGTTCATTGAATATACGCAGTGGGTCCTTCCCTTTGCAAAAAAGGAAAAGAAATTGTATTTGGCCTGCCTGTGTCAGTCCTAAGGTCTCCGTGTACGTGTGTGCTGCGTGGACAACGTACAAAAAACAGACGCAACCAGCTACGGTTTACTGCAGGCTTGCGCCATTGTCTTTCCTGACTGGCAAATACCTGCTCTGCTAGAGTTAATAACTCTGCTACATTAAAGTTGTGTGTCACTTTTTCAGGGCCACACTACAGTTCTAAAAGTTATTGTTCATTGAATATACGCAGTGGGTCCTTCCCTTTGCAAAAAAGGAAAAGAAATTGTATTTGGCCTGCCTGTGTCAGTCCTAAGGTCTCCGTGTACGTGTGTGCTGCGTGGACAACGTACAAAAATCAGACGCAACCAGCTACGGTTTACTGCAGGCTTGCGCCATTGTCTTTCCTGACTGGCAAATACCTGCTCTGCTAGAGTTAATAACTCTGCTACACTAAAGTTGTGTGTCACTTTTTCAGGGCCACACTACAGTTCTAAAAGTTATTGTTCATTGAATATACGCAGTGGGGCCCTCCCTTTGCAAAAAAGGAAAAGAAATTATATTTGGCCTGCCTGTGTCAGTCCTAAGGTCTCCGTGTACGTGTGTGCTGCGTGGACAACGTACAAAAATCAAACGCAACCAGCTACGGTTTACTGCAGGCTTGCGCCATTGTCTTTCCTGACTGGCAAATACCTGCTCTGCCAGAGTTAATAACTCTGCTACACTAAAGTTGTGTGACACTTTTTCAGGGCCACACCACAGTTATTAAACGTATTGTTCATTGAATATCCGCAGTGGGGCCCTCCCTTTGCAAAAAAGTGAATTCAATTAATTATATTTGGCCTGCCTGTGTCAGTCCTAAGGGCTCTGGGTACGTGTGTGCTGCGTGGAGAACGTAAAAAAATCAGACGCAACCAGCTACGGTTGAGTGCAGCCTTGCGCCAATTTCTTTCCTGCCTGGGAAATCAAATCACTGGTAATACAGCATGCTGAGGGGTAGGGGTAGGCCTAGAGGATGTGGACGCGGCCGAGGACGCGGAGGGCCAAGTGAGGGCATGGGCACAGGCCGAGCCAGTGCGGTGGCCAGGGGTAGAGGCAGGGCCAGACCGAATAATCCACCAACTGTTTCCCAAAGCGCCCCCTCGCGCCATGCCACCCTGCACAGGTCAAGGTGCTCTACGGTGTGGCAGTTTTTCACAGAGACGCCTGACGACCGACGAACAGTGGTGTGCAACCTTTGTCGCGCCAAGATCAGCTGGGGAGGCACCACCAACAGCATGCGCAGGCATATGATGGCAGAGCACCCCACAAGGTGGGACGATGCCCGTTCACCGCCTCCGGTTTGCACCACTGCCTCTCCCCCTGTGCCCTAACCTGCCACTGAGATCCAACCCCCCTCTGAGGACACAGGCACTACCGTCTCCTGGCCTGCACCCACACCATCACCTCCGCTGTCCTCGGCCCCATCCAGCAATGGCTCTCAGCGCAGCGTGCAGACGTCGCTAGTGCCACAGTTTGAGCGCAAGCGCAAGTACGACGCCACACACCCGCACGCTCAAGCGTTAAACGTGCACATTGCAAAATTGATCAGCCTACAGATGCTGCCGTATAGGCTTGTGGAAACGGAGGCTTTCAAAAGCATGATGGCGGCGGCTGCCCCGCGCTACTCGGTTCCCAGTCGCCACTACTTTTCCCGATGTGCCGTCCCAGCCCTGCACGACCACGTCTCCCGCAACATTGTACGCGCCCTCACCAACGCGGTTACTGCCAAGGTCCACTTAACAACGGACACGTGGACAAGCACAGGCGGGCAGTGCCACTATATCTCCCTGACGGCACATTGGGTGAATTTAGTGGAGGCTGGGACAGAGTCAGAGCCTGGGACCGCTCACGTCCTACCCACCCCCAGAATTGCGGGCCACAGCTCGGTGGTGGTATCTGCGGCGGTGTATGCTTCCTCCACTAAAGCACCTTCCTCCTCCTCCTCCTCCAACGCAACCTCTGTCTCGCAATCCAGATGTGTCAGCAGTACGTCGCCAGCAGTCGGTGTCACGCGGCGTGGCAGCACAGCGGTGGGCAAGCGTCAGCAGGCCGTGCTGAAACTACTCAGCTTAGGAGATAAGAGGCACACGGCCCACGAACTGCTGCAGGGTCTGACAGAGCAGACCGACCGCTGGCTTGCGCCGCTGAGCCTCCAACCGGGCATGGTCGTGTGTGACAACGGCCGTAAGCTGGTGGCGGCTCTGCAGCTCGGCAGCCTCACGCACGTGCCATGCCTGGCCCATGTCTTTAATTTGGTGGTTCAGCGCTTTCTGAAAAGCTACCCCCACTTGTCATACCTGCTCGGAAAGGTGCGCCAGCTCTGCGCACATTTCCGCAAATCCCACACGCACGCTACCACCCTGCGGACACTGCAACATAGGTTTAATCTGCCAGTGCACCGACTGCTGTGCGACGTGCCCACACAGTGGAACTCTACGCTCCACATGTTGGCCAGACTCTATGAGCAGCGTAGAGCTATAGTGGAATACCAACTTCAACTTGCGCGGCGCAGTGGGAGTCAGCCTCCTCAATTATTTACAGAAGAGTGGCCCTGGTTGGCAGCCATCTGTCAGGTCCTTCGAACATTTGAGGAGTCTACCCAGGTGGTGAGCGGCGATGCTGCAATCATTAGCGTCACCATTCCTCTGCTATGCATCTTGAGAAGTTCCCTGCAAAGCATAAAGGCAGACGCTTTGCGCTCGGAAACAGAGCCGGGGGAAGACAGTATGTCGCTGGATAGTCAGAGCACCCGCCTGTCTATATCTCAGCGCGTTGAGGAGGAGGAGGAGGAGCATGAGGAGGATGAGGAGGAGGGGGAAGAGACAGCTTGGCCCACTGCTGAGGGTACAGATGCTGCTGGGCTGTCATCCTTTCAGCGTGTATGGCCTGAGGAGGAGGAAGAGGAGGAGGAGGAGGATCCTGAAAGTGATCTTCCTAGTGAGGACAGCCATGTGTTGCGTACAGGTACTCTGGCACACATGGCGGACTTCATGTTAGGATGCCTTTCTCGTGACCCTCGCGTTACACGCATTCTGGCCACTACAGATTACTGGGTGTACACATTGCTCGACCCACGGTATAAGGAGAACTTTTCCACTCTGATTCCCGAAAAGGAAAGGGGTTCGAGAGTGATGCTATACCACAGGGCGCTGGTGGACAAACTGATGGTAAACTTCCCATCCGACAGCGCTAGTGGTAGAAGGCGCAGTTCCGAGGGCCAGGTAGCAGGGGAGGCGCAGAGATCAGGCAGCATGTACAGCGCAGGCAGGGGAACATTCTCCAAGGCCTTTGCCAGCATTATGGCTCCCCAGCAAGACTGTGTCACCGCTCCCCAGTCAAGGCTGAGTCGGCGGGAGCACTGTAAAAGGATGGTGAGGGAGTACGTAGCCGATCGCACGACCGTCCTCCGTGACGCCTCTGCCCCCTACAACTACTGGGTGTCGAAGCTGGACACGTGGCCTGAACTCGCGCTGTATGCCCTGGAGGTGCTTGCTTGTCCTGCGGCTAGCGTCTTGTCAGAGAGTGTGTTTAGTGTGGCTGGGGGAATCATCACGGATAAGCGTACCCACCTGTCAACCGACAGTGCCGACAGGCTAACACTGATCAAGATGAACAAAGCCTGGATTTCCCCAGACTTCTCTTCTCCACCAGCGGACAGCAGCGATACCTAAGCAATACGTAGGCTGCACCCGCGGATGGAAGCTACGTTCTCTCTCACCATCCAAAACGGGGACATTTCTGCTTCATCAATCTGTGTCTAATATTCCTCCTCCTCCTCCTGCTCCTCCTCCTGAAACCTCACGTAATCACGCTGAACGGGCAATTTTTCTTAGGCCCACAAGGCTCACTCATATAATTTTTCTAAACAATTTTAATATGTTTCAATGCTCTTAAAAGCGTTGAAACTTTAACTTGAACCAATTTTTCGTTAAACTGGGCTGCCTCCAGGCCTAGTTACCACTTAAGCCACATTAACCAAAGCGATTAATGGGTTTCACCTGCCATCTTGGTTGGCCATGGCCAATTTTTTGGATGTACATTAGTACTGTTGATACAGCAATTTTTGTGGGCCCTCGCCTACAGTGTAATCAAATGAATTTTTAGCCCACCTGCATTACAGCTGATGTTACATCCGCTGTGTTGGGCAATGCAAAGGGATATTTTTATGTACCGCCGGTGGGTTCCAGGGAGCCACCCATGCTGTAGGTGCACACGGAGTTTAACCTACATCTGTCCACTTGTAAAGAACCCCAGTCTGACTGGGGCATGCAGTGTGGGCCGAAGCCCACCTGCATTAAACATGACATTACTACCTCAGCTGTGATGGGCACTGCAATGGGATATTTCTATGTACCGCCGGTGGCTTCCTGGCACCCACCCATGCTGTGGGTCCACAGGGAATTATAAATGCATCTGTTTCGACTTGTAAAGAACCCCAGTCTGACTGGGGCATGCAGTGTGAGCCGAAGCCCACCTGTATTAAGCACGACATTACTACCTCAGCTGTGTTGGGCAATGCAATGGGATATTTCTATGTACCGCCGGTGGCTTCCTGGCACCCACCCATGCTGTGGGTCCACAGGGAATTATAAATGCATCTGTTTCCACTTGTAAAGAACCCCAGTCTGACTGGGGCATGCAGTGTGAGCCGAAGCCCACCTGCATTAAACATGACATTACTACCTCAGCTGTGATGGGCACTGCAATGGGATATTTTTATGTACCGCCGGTGGGTTCCAGGGAGCCACCCATGCTGTCGGTCGACAGGGACTTCACAATAGGGAGTTGTACCTGCCTGTGTCTATGTATTAAAAAGCCCGGTCTGACTGGGGCATGCAGACACCTTGACAGAATGAATAGTGTGTGGCACATAGGTTCCCCATTGCTATGCCCCCGTGTGCAGCTCCTGATGGCGGTGGCACAGGATTATATTTCTCATTGCTTCTGTACAGCATTGTGGGCTATCGCCCCGCCCCTTTTAAAGAGGGTCGCTGCCTAGCCGTGCCAACCCTCTGCAGTGTGTGCCTGCGGTTTCTCCTCATGGCAGACGCACTTCTAAATAGACATGAGTGTGGCGTGGCATGAGGGCAGCTGAAGGCTGCGCAGGGACACTTTGGTGTGCGCTGTGGGGGGGAGGGGGGCGGTTGGGCAGCATGTAACCCAGGAGAAGTGGCAGTGGAGTGTCATGCAGGCAGTGATTGTGCTTTGTTGGAGGTAGTGTGGTGCTTAGCTAAGGTATGCATTGCTAATGAGGGCTTTTCAGAAGTAAAAGTTGTTGGGAGGGGGGGCACTCTTGCCGCTATTGTGGCTTAATAGTGGGACCTGTGAACTTGAGATGCAGCCCAACACGTAGCCCCTCGCCTGCCCTATCCGTTGCTGTGTCGTTCCCATCACTTTCTTGAATTGCCCAGATTTTCACACATGAAAACCTTAGCGAGCATCGGCGAAATACAAAAATGCTCGGGTCGCCCATTGACTTCAATGGGGATCGTTATTCGAAACGAACCCTCGAGCATCGCGAAAAGTTCGTTCCGAGTAACGAGCACCCGAGCATTTTGGTGCTCGCTCATCTCTAATAATAATGTCTGTGTGACAAATCAAAATGGGGTCTGAATAGTCTAAAGCTTATCTGACCCCTATAGAGATAATTAAAGAGAGGGAAGGGGGAGACGATTGCAGACAAGCGTATAAAATATATAGACAGATAGGACTTAAAAAGGGACGAGAAAAACACATGAAAGATAGAGAAAGGGAATCCTCTTATAGTTTGTGTTCCTCTGTGACATAAAGCAAGTTCATGAAGAATCTGTGGACAATTATGTGACAAATAACCACTATTGTTTGTCTTGTATGTCTGATGTTATGTAATCTAATCTTTGTTGTACGTCTTGGTCTTCTACAACAAAGTGTAAGAAAGTTATACCCCACTCACATCTATGGGGGCTTTTAAGAATACAAGGGTTAAAAGTGCGGAAAATGTTGCGCTGTTAGAAGCGCTTAGCAGGTTTTCTTTTCTATGTGTTTAACTATTCATATCCTCAGAGAAGTATACCTCTTGTAATTACTAATGATTAATGTTTAAAGTCTGAATGTTTTAGTTGCTTATTAATATCTTAGTTATTGTTCTGTTTCATAGAGAGATAAAATTCAGTGTCATAGAAAGGAAGACAAACGCTAATGAAATAAGAAACTTGTAATGAATTACGTGAATTATACGGTCTTAAAAATAGAGAACATATAAGGATTTTAAGATATATATATTTTTGCTTTCTGGGTAAATGTCAGTTCTGTGATTGGTTGGACGTCTATATCACTGCTAAATGCTGTTAGTATTGTACTGTCTCTGAGAGAATGTTCTGTAGGAGAGATGTACAAACGACCAGCATCGAAGGGGTGGAGCTAGATGATGTAAAAGTACGTAATGTTTCATCCTTCTCTTCTCTGAAAGGGGGGGGGGTGAGAAGCTTGGGCAGTTAGGAAAAGTTTTTTTTTCTCAAATTTGATGAGACATTGCAGGCAGGATCAGATTAATAATGAATTTGCTTAAAGAATATCATATTCCAATGTGGTTAGATGTTTGTGGATTATTCTGCCTTGTTGTAATTTATATCACTGTTATTTGTACTGATATCTTACAAGCCTTATCTGCATCCATCAAATTCTCACCAGATGGATCGGTACGGGTTGAGATCTCAGGTGACAGTTCAGAAGAGGTTTGTAAACTAACTGCTCTCTTGGTAGATCCGGCTCATGTATTTGTCTTGATAGCTACTGCAGAAACTCAGCTTTCCGCAGGTCCTGACAAATAGTAAGCCACCTCCAAGACAGACATAGGGAAATTGAATATACCCCCTATGATGGTAAATCTGAAGCCAGGATACGCACCCCTGGGTCAAACAGTATCCCTTTAGTTTCCTACAAGAAAAATGCTGATTGGGGAACAAGTGGGAGACTTGGTTCCGATGGGGGATTTGCGTGAGATACATTCTCCAGCAAACACCCCTCTTTTTCCAGTAAAGAAAAGACGCTAAAGGGTCGCGATGCCTCACGCGCTTCCTTGTGCTGGAAAGTCCTGAAAGCATATTGGGAACCGACGTGATGGGACCCTTGGGATGTTGTATCAAACTTCACCCGTCCGGTGAGGCTCGTATACACCCCGGGTCTGAAAGTCACCCGACCTGCTGTCGGATGGCAGCAGACCTAGCGACACCTCTCCCTGTCCTCACTCTTACGCACGCAGAGGACCAAGCTCTTAGTGTCGTTCCTTCGAGTCTTTGGGCTACCAGACAGACGGACCTCGACAGACTGTCAGTATTTATTTGCATTTACTTTCAGAGGAAAGCAGTACTGTTGGACAGTGCTGCAACAAGGGGCTCAGAATAGCCCAAAACCAGTTCACCAGATGCATGAAGCTGGTATTAGATGCCTGGCCAATTCCCGAGGGCACCTCCCTCTTGTAATATGTTGATTATTTACTTTTATGTACTCCTGACCCAAATAGTTACCTCAATGCATCACTAAGCCTTTGTGTTTCCTCCATCAGAGTAGAATGGCTGCAAAGCCAGTAAAGACAAACTTCAGTTCTGCAAATCTCACGTAGTGTTCTGGGGCCACTGCCTAGGTCCAGGCACTAAACACCTGACGCCGGAGCGCACGAAGGTGGTAAGTGACATGCAACTTCCCACCTCCCATGCCCAGTCGCGTACCTTTTTGGGACTGGTTTCATACGGTCGGCCGTGGATACGCTCTGCCTCCATGACCATGCAGCCTCTGTACGACTGTTTGGGTTCACGGCCATTTTGCCCTGACCCCGCAGGCCAAGTCAGCCTTCCATCGGCTGAAAGTACAGATAACCAGTGCACCCGCACAGGGGATGCTAGACTATGACAAACCTTCCCAAATGTACGTCACTGAGATGGCGGGACACGCCACCGCTGTACTGACACAAATGCATGGTGACAAAAAGCGACCTGTAGCATACTACAGTGCCCATCTTGACGCGGTGGCTAGAGGGTCTCCATCATGCGTCCGAGCGGTTCTAGCAGTTCAGGCGCTACTGGACAAAAGATCTGACGTTGTCTTAGACCATACCATGGTGATCTACACCCCACATGACATACATGGTATCCTGACACAGGTAAGCCGTAGACATCTGTCTCTTGCTAGACAGATCAAAATGGAACTTGCAGTACACTCTTCATCCAATGTCTCATTTCAACGTTGCACCACTTTGAATCCGGCCACCTTATTACCATTAGGTGACACTGATTCAAATGGGGGACTAAGGTCAGGGGACCAGCTTTTTGCAAATTCCCTGACTGATGATGAGGAGGAGGCCTTTGACACCGAACACCAGCATGATTGTGCAGCGCTCATGGAGCAGGAGACAGCTGGGTTCGCACATGTCACTGACAAACCTCTCCCAAACCCCCACCTTGAAATGTTTCTGGATGGATCTAGATACCTGAATGACGAAGGAAGGTTTGTAACAGGTTTTGAAGTAGTCACACTGAATGAGATGCTTGTACAAAAACCACTGCCGCCATACATGTCAGCGCAGGAGGCTGAGCTCCGTGCTCTAACTGAGGCCTGTACGATTGCAGAAGGTACCACTGCTAACATCTACACTGATTCCAGGCACGCCTTTGGTACTGCACACAATTATGGACCCATCTGGCGGTCCAGGAGCTTTCTCACGGCACAAGGCAAGCCCATTAAGAATGGTGTATCAGTAAGCAGATTAATGCAGGCCATCATGTTGCCAGAACAGGTGGCCATAATAAAGGTTAAAGCACACACGCAGGGGCAGTCACCGGAGAGCAAGGGGAATGATAGAGTAAATAAGAAAAAAGTTCATACTGTAGTGGCCAAGGCGGGAGTTGATTGGGACCCTAATAAGTGTGAGATACACATAATTGTGACTGTGTGCTGGGATATTACTATGTACAAATTTATTTACATGAGTTGGACTAATAGAATATCTATTTGGGTTTTGTTTTGTGGAAAAATTATGTGAATGTATATTGCATGACAATCTTAATTACGGAAACGTGTTCTTACAAATCTAGGAATGGGATGTGGTAAATACGTAACTACTAATGAAGAGGATCATGACAAATCTAGGAAAGGGATGTGGTAAACACATAACTACTAATGAAGAGGATCATGACAAATCTAGGAATATTGGGTTATAAATAGAGATGAGCGAACACCAAAATGTTCGGGTGTTCGTTATTCGGAACGAACTTCCCGCGATGTTCGAGGGTTCGTTTCGAACAACGAACCCCATTGAAGTCAATGGGCGACCAGAACATTTTTGTATTTCGCCGATGCTTGCTAAGGTTTTCATGTGTGAAAATCTGGGCAATTCAAGAAAGTGATGGGAACGACACAGCAACGGATAGGGCAGGCGAGGGGCTACGTGTTGGGCTGCATCTCAAGTTCACAGGTCCCACTATTAAGCCACAATAGCGGCAAGAGTGGGCCCCCCCCCTCCCAAAAACTTTTACTTCTGAAAAGCCCTCATTAGCAATGCATACCTTAGCTAAGCACCACACTAGCTACAACAAAGCACAATCACTGCCTGGATGACACTCCGCTGCCACTTCTCCTGGGTTACATGCTGACCAACCGCCCCCCCCCCCCCCCCACAGCGCACACCAAACTGTCCCTGCGCAGCCTTCAGCTGCCCTCATGCCACACCACCGTCATGTCTATTTAGAAGTGCGTCTGCCATGACGAGGGACCGCAGGCACACACTGCACAGGGTTGGCACGGCTAGGCAGCGACCCTCTTTAAAAGGGGCGGGGCGATAGCCCACAATGCTGTACAGAAGCAATGAGAAATAGAATCCTGTGCCATCGCCATCAGGAGCTGCACACGTGGGCATAGCAATGGGGAACCTATGTGCCACACACTATTCATTCTGTCAAGGTGTCTGCATGCCCCAGTCAGACTGGTAATATGTACCTTAACAGTAACCGCGTTGGTGGTAATGTGGTGGTGACTGCGGACCTAGTAGCGCGGTTTTATTTTGTTGGTTTTCGGAATGTGGCCAGGATTAAGTGGGCCGTGGCGGGGGGATGGTGGGGGGGCTCTCTTGTAGTGTCGGTAAAGGTGAAATTCTTGGACTGCCACCAGACGAACCAATGCAAAGGCATTTGCCAAGAATGTTTTCCCTGTTGGAGGAGGAGGGGGATGTTTTTGAGGCACTATGTGTCCTCTCCACGTGTCCGTGGTAATATGTACCTTAACAGTAACCGCGTTGGTGGTAATGTGGTGGTGACTGCGGACCTAGTAGCGCGGTTTTATTTTGTTGGTTTTCGGAATGTGGCCAGGATTAAGTGGGCCGTGGCGGGGGGATGGTGGGGGGGCTCTCTTGTAGTGTCGGTAAAGGTGAAATTCTTGGACTGCCACCAGACGAACCAATGCAAAGGCATTTGCCAAGAATGTTTTCCCTGTTGGAGAAGGAGGGGGATGTTTTTGAGGCACTACGTGTCCTCTCCACGTGTCCGTGGTTATATGCACCTTAACAGTAACCGCGTTGGTGGGAAATGGCCTCGCCGCCATCATGTCTTTGGGAAGCCTCTGTTTCCACACCCCAGAGACATACCATTAGCAGCGGTATAGGCAGAGCCCATAATTCGTAACATTTCAGCCGTAGCATTAGGACAGGCCCCACTAACATATCACTAGCAGCATTATAGGAGGAGCGCAGTCTTCGTTCCATGTCAGCAATAGTAGCACTCAAGACAGGCCCCAGTAACAATTCTGAAGCAGCAGTATAGCGGGAGCGCAGTCTTCGTTCCATGTCAGCAATAGTAGCACTCAAGACAGGCCCCAGTAACAATTCTGAAGCAGCAGTATAGCGGGAGCGCAGTCTTCGTTCCATGTCAGCAATAGTAGCACTCAAGACAGGCCCCAGTAACAATTCTGAAGCAGCAGTATAGCGGGAGCGCAGTCTTCGTTCCATGTCAGCAATAGTAGCACTCAAGACAGGCCCCAGTAACAATTCTGAAGCAGCAGTATAGCGGGAGCGCAGTCTTCGTTCCATGTCAGCAATAGTAGCACTCAAGACAGGCCCCAGTAACAATTCTGAAGCAGCAGTATAGCGGGAGCGCAGTCTTCGTTCCATGTCAGCAATAGTAGCACTCAAGACAGGCCCCAGTAACAATTCTGAAGCAGCAGTATAGCGGGAGCGCAGTCTTCGTTCCATGTCAGCAATAGTAGCACTCAAGACAGGCCCCAGTAACAATTCTGAAGCAGCAGTATAGCGGGAGCGCAGTCTTCGTTCCACGCTGAAAGGATGACAGGCAATCAGCCGGTGTACCGTCAGCAGCGGGCCAAGCTGTCTCTTCCCCCTCCTCCTCCTCATCCTCCTCATGCTCCTCCTCCTCCTCCTCCTGTACGCGCTGAGAAATAGACAGGAGGGTGCCCTGACTATCCAGCGGCATACTGTCTTCCACCGCCCCCGTTTCCGAGCGCAAAGCAGCTGCATTTATGGTTTGCAGGGAATTTCTCAAGATGCATAGCAGAGGAATGGTGACGCTAATGATTGTAGCATCGCCGCTCACCACCTGGGTAGACTCCTCAAAATTACCAAGGACATGGCAGATGTCTGCCAACCAGGCCCACTCTTCTGAAAGGAATTGAGGAAGCTGACTCCCACTGCGCCGCCCATGTTGGAGTTGGTATTCGACTATAGCTCTACGCTGTTCAAAGAGCCTGGCCAACATGTGGAGCGTAGAGTTCCACCGTGTGGGCACGTCGCACAGCAGTCGGTGCACTGGCAGCTTAAAGTGATGTTGCAGGGTGCGCAGGGTGGCAGCGTCCGTGTGGGACTTGCGGAAATGTGCGCAGAGCCGGCGCGCCTTTACGAGCAGGTCTGACAAGCGTGGGTAGCTTTTCAGAAAGCGCTGAACCACCAAATTAAAGACGTGGGCCAGGCATGGCACGTGCATGAGGCTGCCGAGCTGCAGAGCCGCCACCAGGTTACGGCCGTTGTCACACACAACCATGCCCGGTTGGAGGCTCAGCGGCGCAAGCCAGCGGTCGGTCTGCTGTGTCAGACCCTGCAGCAGTTCGTGGGCCGTGTGCCTCTTATCGCCTAAGCTGAGTAGTTTCAGCACGGCCTGCTGACGCTTGCCCACCGCAGTGCTGCCACACCGCGCGACACCGACTGCTGGCGACATGCTGCTGCTAACACATCTTGATTGCGAGACAGAGGAGGAGGAGGAGGAGGAGGGTGCTTTAGTGGAGGAAGCATACACCTCCGCAGATACCAGCTCCGAGCTGGGGCCCGCAATTCTGGGGGTGGGTAGGACGTGAGCGGTCCCAGGCTCTGACTCTGTCCCAGCCTCCACTAAATTCACCCAATGTGCCGTCAGGGAGATGTAGTGGCCCTGCCCGCCTGTGCTTGTCCACGTGTCCGTAGTTAAGTGGACCGTGGCAGTAACCGCGTTGGTGAGGGCGCGTACAATGTTGCGGGAGACGTGGTCGTGCAGGGCTGGGACGGCACATCGGGAAAAGTAGTGGCGACTGGGAACTGAGTAGCGCGGGGCCGCCGCCTCCATGATACTTTTGAAGGACTCCGTTTCCACAACCCTATACGGCAGCATCTCAAGGCTGATGAATTTTGCTATGCGGACGGTTAACGTTTGAGCGTGCGGGTGCGTGGCGGCGTACTTGCGCTTGCGCTCGAACACTTGCGCAAGCGACGGCTGGACGGTGCGCTGAACTACACTGCTGGATGGGGCCGAGGACAGCGGAGATGAGGGTGTGGGTGCAGGCCATGAGGCGGTAGTGCCTGTGTCCTGAGAGGGGAGTTGCATCTCAGTGGCAGGTTGGGGCACAGGGGGAGAGGCAGGGGTGCAAACCGGAGGCGCTGAACGGCCTTCGTCCCACCTTGTGGGGTGCTTGGCCATCATATGTCTGCGCATGGTGGTGGTGGTGAGGCTGTTGGTGTTGGCTCCCCGGCTGAGCTTTGCGCGACAAAGGTTGCACACCACTGTTCGTCGGTCGTCAGGCGTCTCTGTGAAAAACTGCCAGACCTTAGAGCACCTCGGCCTCTGCAGGGTGGCATGGCGCGAGGGGGCGCTTTGGGAAACACTTGGTGGATTATTCGGTCTGGCCCTACCTCTACCCCTGGCCACCGCACTGCCTCTTGCAACCTGCCCTGCTGATGCCCTTGACTCCCCCTCTGAAGACCTGTCCTCCTGAGTAAGCGTTGCACACCAGGTGGGGTCAGTCACCTCATCGTCCTGCTGCTCTTCCTCCGAATCCTCTGTGCGCTGCTCCCTCGGACTTACTGCCCTTACTACTACCTCACTGCAAGACAACTGTGTCTGATCGTCATCGTCCTCCTCACCCACAGAAAGTTGTTGAGACAGTTGGCGGAAGTCCCCAGCCTCTTCCCCCGGACCCCGGGAACTTTCGAATGGTTGGGCATCAGTGACGATAAACTCCTCTGGTGGGAGAGGAACCGCTGCTGCCCAATCTAAGCAGGGGCCCGAGAACAGTTCCTGGGAGTGTTCCCGCTCCTGAGCAGGTGTCATTGTAGTGGAGTGAGGAGGCTGGGAGGAAGGAGGAGCAGCAGACAGAGGATTCGGATTTGCAGCAGTGGACGGCGCAGAACTGCGTGTTGACGATAGGTTGCTCGAAGCACTTTCTGCCATCCAGGACAGGACCTGCTCACACTGCTCATTTTCTAATAACCGTCTCCCGCGTGGACCCATTAATTGTGAGATGAATGTGGGGCCGCCAGAAACGTGCCTCTCTCCTAATCCCGCAGCAGTCGGCTGCGATACACCTGGATCAGGAGCTCGGCCTGTGCCCACACCCTGACTTGGGCCTCCGCGTCCTCGCCCGCGTCCAAGTCCACGTCCTCTAGGCCTACCCCTACCCCTCAGCATGGTGTATTACCAGTAGTGCAGAAACAGAACGCTGTAATTAAATGTGCCGCTTATTGGCCTGTGGTTGGAGGCTGACTTCGCTTACGGAAGGCACAGCAGAGCCAGGAAATAATTTTGCGCAAGCCTGCTGTAA
The DNA here is from genome assembly GCF_035609145.1 of Eleutherodactylus coqui. NCBI lineage: Eukaryota > Metazoa > Chordata > Amphibia > Anura > Eleutherodactylidae > Eleutherodactylus > Eleutherodactylus coqui. The sequence continues at coordinate 120,529,430 of NC_089837.1, read as the reverse complement.
CACTTAGCTGGCTGCGTATGAATTAGGACAACTACCCCCAGCACAGACCCAGTACACTGAGGACGGTCACAGGCAGCCCAAATAGATTTTTTTTCCCAAATGTTTTTGGAAAGGCCCACTGCCTATATACACTGTATATGTCTTCTCTCTCTGCGTCACCACTACTGGCCCTGGAGTATGTAAAATAACTGCAGACTGTTACACTGTGGACTGGAATACAGCGGTGATGTAACAGCCAACACAGAGCCAGGAAATAAAATTTGCGCAAGCCTGCTGTAACACTTAGCTGGCTGCGTATGAATTAGGACAACTACCACCAGCACAGACCCAGTACACTGAGGACGGTCACAGGCAGCCCAAATAGATTTTTTTTCCCAAATGTTTTTGGAAAGGCCCACTGCCTATATACACTGTATATGTCTTCTCTCTCTGTGTCACCACTACTGGTCCTGGAGTATGTAAAATAACGGCAGACTGTTGCACTGTGGACTGGAATACAGCGGTGATGTAACAGCCAACACAGAGCCAGGAAATAAATTTGCGCAAGCCTGCTGTAACACTTAGCTGGCTGCGTATGAATTAGGAGGACAACTACCCCCAGCACAGACCCAGTACACTGAGGACAGTCACAGGCAGCCCAAATAGATTTTTTTTCCCAAATGTTTTTGGAAAGGCCCACTGCCTATATACACTGTATATGTCTTCTCTCTCTACGTCACCACTACTGGCCCTGGAGTATGTAAAATAACTGCAGACTGTTGCACTGTGGACTGGAATACAGCGGTGATGTAACAGCCAACACAGAGCCAGGAAATAATTTTGCGCAAGCCTGCTGTAACACTTAGCTGGCTGCGTATGAATTAGGACAACTACCCCCAGCACAGACCCAGTACACTGAGGACGGTCACAGGCAGCCCAAAACGATTTTTTTCCCCAAATGTTTTTGGAAAGGCCCACTGCCTGTATTCAATAAATATGTCTTCTGTCCCTGCCTCACCACCAATACTGGCCCTGGACTATGTATAATTACTGCAGGGCGCAATGCTCTGCACGGCCGATATACAAAAAAAAATGTGCAACACTGCAAAAAGCAGCCTCCACACTACTGCACACGGTTAGATGTGGCCCTAAGAAGGACCGTTGGGGTTCTTGAAGCCTAAAATACTCCTAACACTCTCCCTATAGCAACTCCAGCAAGACAGCACTTTCCCTGATCTCTGTCAGAACGCATCTGTGGCGAACCGCGGGAGGGGCCGATTTATATACTCGGGTGACACCTGATCTCGCCAGCCACTCACTGCAGGGGAGTGGTATAGGGCTTGAACGTCGCAGGGGGAAGTTGTAATGCCTTCCCTGCCTTTCTATTGGCCAGAAAAGCACGCTAACGTCTCAGAGATGAAAGTGAAAGTAACTCGAACATCGCGTGGTGCTCGTTTCGAATAACGAGCATCTCGAACACGCTAATACTCAAACGAGTATCAAGCTCGGACGAGTACGTTCGCTCATCTCTATTTGAGAAAGGTGTGCTATCTATGCTGAAATGTGTTGCTGTTCACCCTTCACTACCTGTATGCTGTTAACACTTCACTACCTATAAGTGTAATAAAGAGAAGATTCACTTCTACACGCTGCTGAGGTTCTTCAACCGTCTCATTGGGTCCAAAGGGAGGAGGTCTGCCCTACTTCAAGTTAAAAAGCTGGATATTCTCCGAGCGCGTATGAAATATCCTAACTAGAGAAGAGCGAGCATATTCGTCCGAGCTTGATGCTCGTTCAAGTATTAGGGCGCTCGAGATGCTCGTTACTCGAGACGAGCACCACGCGGTACTCGTCTCGATTAAATGAGCACTGACCATTGAATTCAATGGAGCCGGCTGTAAAGCAATGGGCTGCCGGCGATCTCAGGATGAATTTTCGGGAAGGGCTTAAAAATATAAGCCCTTCCCTGAAAATCATCCTAAAATGTGTAAAAATAAAAAAATAAAAATATGTCAGCATAAAGATCGTTCTCCTCTGCCATTGCTGTGACAGCTGTGGCAGAGAAGAACGATGTTAGCCCATTGAATTCAATGGAGCCGGCAATACAGCCGGCTCCATTGAAAGCAATGCGCTGCGGGCGATCGCGGGATGAATTGTCGGGAAGGGGTTAAATATATAAGCCCTTCCCTGGAATTCATCCTGAAATGTGTAAAAATAAAAAAAAAATTATATATATACTCACCTTTCCGCTGCAGCCGGAGTTCAGCTGCGGCCGCCGGCAGTTCTCCTGAACTGCTTCTCTATACTATTCAGCAGCCGGGGCTTTAAAATCCCCCCCTGCTGAATGAGCTGCCTCTAATTGGTCACAGCCTGACCAATCTGATTGGTCCCGCTGAGCCAATGAGAGGCAGCAGTCATTCACCCATTCATGAATTAATGAATGGGTGTGTGAGTGAGACCTGCCTCTGATTGGTCAGGCTGTGACCAATCAGAGGCAGCTCATTCAGCAGGCGGGGATTTTAAATCCCCAGCTGCTGAATACTACAGAGAGCAGTTCGGAGAACTGCCGCCGGCTGCCGCTGAACTCCGTCTGCCGGGACCGGGTGAGTATATATATATTTTTTATTTTTACACATTTCTGGATGAATTGCAGGGAAGGGCTTATATTTAAGCCCTTCCCGAAAATTCATTGTGAGATCGCCCACAGCGCATTGCTTTCAATGGAGCCGGCTGTATTGCCGGCTCCATTGAATTCAATGGGCTAACATCGTTCTTCTCTGTCACAGCTGTTACAGCTGTGGCAGAAGAGAACGTTCTTTATGCTGACAGTGCGGGGGGGGCGCTCTTGCCGCTATTGTGGCTTAATAGTGGGACCTGGGAACTTGAGATGCAGCCCAACATGTAGCCCCTCGCCTGCCCTATCCGTTTCTGTGTCGTTCCCATCACTTTTGTGAATTTCCCAGATTTTCACAAATGAAAACCTTAGCGAGCATCGGCGATATACAAAAATGCTCGAGTCGCCCATTGACTTCAATGGGGTTCGTTACTCGAAACGAACCCTCGAGCATCGCGGGAAGTTCGACTCGAGTAACGAGCACTTGAGCATTTTGGTACTCGCTCATCTCTAATCCTAACCTATTTCTTACCCCTATTTTGCTGGGGGAAGTGGGTTCTCCTTTTCTCATATGCTGCTCTCCATGTTTGTGGATTTTATGCGGGGTTAAAAGGAACTTTCTATAAGGTTTTATTCCTGAAAATACGCCACTCTCTTCACTTTAAGGCGCTGTCCTCCTTTGGCTTTATATTAATTTCATGATACTGTACATTCTCCACAATGGATAAAGCCCTGTCCAAGGTCCACTTAGAGCAACTGAAGTAATCTGTGAAGATTGGCAATTTCTTGATTGAAAATGGTCATATAAACAATTTCTTCTTGTCTGTTGGCAATTCACCAGCTGGAACTTCCTTAAATTGCTTGTTTTGGCTAGGAAGAGGCTGTATGAGAGATTATTTTTTTCTTCGGGAAACAGCCAACTAGCAACAGCTGATGGGGTACCGGCAACATGCTCCTAAACTCCATCTGATTTTAAAGCTGCTGCATGTCAATTTATGCTGTGGCTCCTGATAGCGAATTTCAACCTTTGCATTGCAAAGGTTGAAACTAGAGATGAGCGAACGCGTTCGTCCGAGCTTGATATTCGTGCGAATATTAGGGTGTTCGGGATGTTCGTTATTCGTAACGAACACCATGCGGTGTTCTGGTTACTTTCACTTCCTTCCCTGAGACGTTTGCGCGCTTTTCTGGCCAATTGAAAGACAGGGAAGGCATTACAACTTCCCCCTGCAACGTTTAAGCCCTATACCACCCCCCTGCTGTGAGTGGCTGGGGAGATCAGGTGTTCGCCTAATATAAAAGTCGGCCCCTCCCGCGGCTCGCCTCAGATGCGGTGTGAGTTAGATGAGGGACAGTGCTGTTTATACCGGAGCTGCTGTAGGGAAAGAATTGGTAGTTAGTGTAGGCTTCAAGACGCCCCAAAGGTCCTTATTAGGGCCACTGATAGCTGTGTGTTGGCTGCTGTTAGCAGTGGCATTTTTTTTTTTCTCAAAATCGCCTCTGCAGACCGTTGCACCTGGCATTAGGGACAGAAGTGCTGCATAGGCAGGGAGAGTGTTAGGAGTGAGTGTAGCCTTCAAGAACCTCAACGGTCCTTTCTAGGGCCATATTTATCCGTGTGCAGTACTGTCCAGGCTGCTGTTGGCTGTGCTGCATTTTTTTTGGGCTTCTCAAAATCGCCTCTGCAGAGCATTCCACCCTCCATTGATACTGCAGGGAAAGAATTGTATAGGCAGGGCCACAACACAGTTATTATTCATAGAATATACGCAGTGCTGCCTTTTGGTGGGAAAAAACTGAAAACAAATCAATTTGTCCAGCCTCTGTCCGTCCTAACGCCTGTGGACACGTGTGAGCTGCGTGAAAAACATTGCTAAATCATACGCACCCAGCTACGCTTTACTGCTGGCTTCGCCATTTGCTTTCCTTAATTGGGAAAAAAAATACCTGCTCTGCCAGAATTATAATAACTCTGCTACCCTCACGTTCTGTGACACATAAGCAGGGACACAGCACAGTTATTAAACTTCTCATGTTCATTGAATATACGCAGTGCTGCCTTTTGGTGGGAAAAAACTGAAAACAAATCAATTTGTCCAGCCTCTGTCCGTCCTAACGCCTGTGGACACGTGTGAGCTGCGTGAAAAACATTGCTAAATCATACGCACCCAGCTACGCTTTACTGCTGGCTTCGCCATTTGCTTTCCTTAATTGGGAAAAAAAATACCTGCTCTGCCAGAGTTATAATAACTCTGCTACCCTCACGTTCTGTGACACATAAGCAGGGACACAGCACAGTTATTAAACTTCTCATGTTCATTGAATATACGCAGTGCTGCCTTTTGCTGGGAAAAAACTGAAAACAAATCAATTTGTCCAGCCTCTGTCCGTCCTTACGGGCGGTGGAGACGTGTGAGCTGCGTGAAGAACAGTGCTAAATCATACGCACCCAGCTACGCTTTACTGCTGGCTTCGCCATTTGCTTTCCTTAATTGGGAAAAAAAATACCTGCTCTGCCAGAGTTATAATAACTCTGCTACCCTCACGTTCTGTGACACATAAGCAGGGACACAGCACAGTTATTAAACTTCTCATGTTCATTGAATATACGCAGTGCTGCCTTTTGCTGGGAAAAAACTGAAAACAAATCAATTTGTCCAGCCTCTGTCCGTCCTTACGGGCGGTGGAGACGTGTGAGCTGCGTGAAGAACAGTGCTAAATCATACGCACCCAGCTACGCTTTACTGCTGGCTTCGCCATTTGCTTTCCTTAATTGGGAAAAAAAATACCTGCTCTGCCAGAGTTATAATAACTCTGCTACCCTCACGTTCTGTGACACATAAGCAGGGACACAGCACAGTTATTAAACTTCTCATGTTCATTGAATATACGCAGTGCTGCCTTTTGGTGGGAAAAAACTGAAAACAAATCAATTTGTCCAGCCTCTGTCCGTCCTAACGCCTGTGGACACGTGTGAGCTGCGTGAAAAACATTGCTAAATCATACGCACCCAGCTACGCTTTACTGCTGGCTTCGCCATTTGCTTTCCTTAATTGGGAAAAAAAATACCTGCTCTGCCAGAGTTATAATAACTCTGCTACCCTCACGTTCTGTGACACATAAGCAGGGACACAGCACAGTTATTAAACTTCTCATGTTCATTGAATATACGCAGTGCTGCCTTTTGGTGGGAAAAAACTGAAAACAAATCAATTTGTCCAGCCTCTGTCCGTCCTAACGCCTGTGGACACGTGTGAGCTGCGTGAAAAACATTGCTAAATCATACGCACCCAGCTACGCTTTACTGCTGGCTTCGCCATTTGCTTTCCTTAATTGGGAAAAAAAATACCTGCTCTGCCAGAGTTATAATAACTCTGCTACCCTCACGTTCTGTGACACATAAGCAGGGACACAGCACAGTTATTAAACTTCTCATGTTCATTGAATATACGCAGTGCTGCCTTTTGCTGGGAAAAAACTGAAAACAAATCAATTTGTCCAGCCTCTGTCCGTCCTTACGGGCGGTGGAGACGTGTGAGCTGCGTGAAGAACAGTGCTAAATCATACGCACCCAGCTACGCTTTACTGCTGGCTTCGCCATTTGCTTTCCTTAATTGGGAAAAAAAATACCTGCTCTGCCAGAGTTATAATAACTCTGCTACCCTCACGTTCAGTGACACATTAGCAGGGACACAGCACAGTTATTAAACTTAGATTATTCATTCACTAAAGGCAGTGGGGCCGTTCGTTTTCCAAAAAGTGCAAAAATAATATTTGGCCTGCAGTCTTGCGCCAATTTATTTCCTGCCTGTGAAATCAAATCACTGGTAATACAGCATGCTGAGGGGTAGGGGTAGGCCTAGAGGACGTGGACGCGGCCGAGGACGCGGAGGGCCAAGTCAGGGTGTGGGCACAGGCCGAGCTCCGGATCCCGGTGTGTCGCAGCCGACTGCTGCGCGATTAGGAGAGAGGCACGTTTCTGGCGTCCCCACATTCATCGCCCAATTAATGGGTCCACGCGGGAGACGGTTATTAGAAAATGAGCAGTGTGAGCAGGTCCTGTCCTGGATGGCAGAAAGTGCTTCGAGCAACCTATCGTCTACCCGCAGTTCTGCGCCGTCCACTGCTGCCAATCCGAATCCTCTGTCTGCTGCTCCTCCTTCCTCCCAGCCTCCTCACTCCACTACAATGACACATGCTCAGGAGCGGGCAGACTCCCAGGAACTGTTCTCGGGCCCCTGCTTAGATTGGGCAGCAGCGGTTCCTCTCCCACCAGAGGAGTTTATCGTCACTGATGCCCAACCATTCGAAAGTTCCCGGGGTCCGGGGGAAGAGGCTGGGGACTTCCGCCAACTGTCTCAACAACTTTCTGTGGGTGAGGAGGACGATGACGATCAGACACAGTTGTCTTGCAGTGAGGTAGTAGTAAGGGCAGTAAGTCCCAGGGAGCAGCGCACAGAGGATTCGGAGGAAGAGCAGCAGGACGATGAGGTGACTGACCCCACCTGGTGTGCAACGCTTACTCAGGAGGACAGGTCTTCAGAGGGGGAGTCAAGGGCATCAGCAGGGCAGGTTGCAAGAGGCAGTGCAGTGGCCAGGGGTAGAGGCAGGGCCAGACCGAATAATCCACCAACTGTTTCCCAAAGCGCCCCCTCGCGCCATGCCACCCTGCGGAGGCCAAGGTGCTCTAAGGTCTGGCAGTTTTTCACAGAGACGCCTGACGACCGACGAACAGTGGTGTGCAACCTTTGTCGCGCAAAGCTCAGCCGGGGAGCCAACACCAACAGCCTCACCACCACCACCATGCGCAGACATATGATGGCCAAGCACCCCGCAAGGTGGGACAAAGGCCGTTCAGCGCCTCCGGTTTGCACCCCTGCCTCTCCCCCTGTGCCCCAACCTGCCACTGAGATGCAACCCCCCTCTCAGGACACAGGCACTACCGCCTCATGGCCTGCACCCACACCCTCATCTCCGCTGTCCTCGGCCCCATCCAGCAGTGTAGTTCAGCGCACCGTTCAGCCGTCGCTTGCGCAAGTGTTCGAGCGCAAGCGCAAGTACGCCGCCACGCACCCGCACGCTCAAACGTTAACCGTCCGCATAGCAAAATTCATCAGCCTTGAGATGCTGCCGTATAGGGTTGTGGAAACGGAGTCCTTCAAAAGTATCATGGAGGCGGCGGCCCCGCGATACTCAGTTCCCAGTCGCCACTACTTTTCCCGATGTGCCGTCCCAGCCCTGCACGACCACGTCTCCCGCAACATTGTGCGCGCCCTCACCAACGCGGTTACTGCCACGGTCCACTTAACTACGGACACGTGGACAAGCACAGGCGGGCAGGGCCACTACATCTCCCTGACGGCACATTGGGTGAATTTAGTGGAGGCTGGGACAGAGTCAGAGCCTGGGACCGCTCACGTCCTACCCACCCCCAGAATTGCGGGCCCCAGCTCGGTGCTGGTATCTGCGGAGGTGTATGCTTCCTCCACTAAAGCACCCTCCTCCTCCTCCTCCTCCTCTGTCTCACAATCAAGATGTGTTAGCAGCAGCATGTCGCCAGCAGTCGGTGTCGCGCGGTGTGGCAGCACAGCGGTGGGCAAGCGTCAGCAGGCCGTGCTGAAACTACTCAGCTTAGGCGATAAGAGGCACACGGCCCACGAACTGCTGCAGGGTCTGACACAGCAGACCGACCGCTGGCTTGCGCCGCTGAGCCTCCAACCGGGCATGGTCGTGTGTGACAACGGCCGTAACCTGGTGGCGGCTCTGCAGCTCGGCAGCCTCACGCACGTGCCATGCCTGGCCCACGTCTTTAATTTGGTGGTTCAGCGCTTTCTGAAAAGCTACCCACGCTTGTCAGACCTGCTCGTAAAGGCGCGCCGGCTCTGCGCACATTTCCGCAAGTCCCACACGGACGCTGCCACCCTGCGCACCCTGCAACATCACTTTAAGCTGCCAGTGCACCGACTGCTGTGCGACGTGCCCACACGGTGGAACTCTACGCTCCACATGTTGGCCAGGCTCTATGAACAACGTAGAGCTATAGTCGAATACCAACTCCAACATGGCCGGCGCAGTGGGAGTCAGCCTCCTCAATTCCTTTCAGAAGAGTGGGCCTGGTTGGCAGACATCTGCCATGTCCTTGGTAATTTTGAGGAGTCTACCCAGGTGGTGAGCGGCGATGCTACAATCATTAGCGTCACCATTCCTCTGCTATGCATCTTGAGAAATTCCCTGCAAACCATAAAGGCAGCTGCTTTGCGCTCGGAAACGGGGGCGGGGGAAGACAGTATGCCGCTGGATAGTCAGGGCACCCTCCTGTCTATTTCTCAGCGCGTACAGGAGGAGGAGGAGGAGCATGAGGAAGATGAGGAGGAGGGGGAAGAGACAGCTTGGGCCGCTGCTGACGGTACACCGGCTGATTGCCTGTCATCCTTTCAGCGTGTATGGCCTGAGGAGGAGGAGGAGGAGGAGGAGGAGGATCCTGAAAGTGATCTTCCTAGTGAAGACAGCCATGTGTTGCGTACAGGTACCCTGGCACACATGGCTGACTTCATGTTAGGATGCCTTTCTCGTGACCCTCGCGTTGCACGCATTCTGGCCACGACGGATTACTGGGTGTACACACTGCTCGATCCACGGTATAAGGAGAACCTGCCCACTCTGATTCCCGAAGAGGAAAGGGGTTCGAGAGTGTTGCTATACCACAGGACCCTTGCGGACAAGCTGATGGTAAAATTCCCAGCCGACAGCGCTAGTGGCAGAAGGCGCAGTACCGAGGGCAAGGTAGCAGGGGAGGTGCGGAGATCTAGCAGCATGTACATCCCAGGCAGTGCAACAGTCTTTAAGGGCCTGGCCAGCTTTACGGCTCCCCACCAAGACTATGTCACCGCTGCCCAGTCACGGCTGAGTCGGCGGGAGCACTGTAAAAGGATGGTGAGGGAGTACGTAGCGGATCGCACGACCATCCTTGGTGACGCCTCTGCCCCCTACAACTACTGGGTGTCGAAGCTGGACACGTGGCCTGAACTCGCGCTGTATGCCCTGGAGGTGCTTGCTTGTCCTGCGGCTAGCGTCTTGTCGGAAAGGGTGTTTAGTGCGGCTGGGGGAATCATCACAGATAAGCGTAGCCGCTTGTCAACCGACAGTGCCGACAGGCTAACACTCATCAAGATGAACAAAGGCTGGATTTCCCCAGACTTCTGTTCTCCACCAGCGGACAGCAGCGATACGTAAGCAATACGTAGGCTGCACCCGCGGATGGAAGCTACGTTCTCTCTCACCATCCAAAACGGGGACATTTCTGCTTCATCAATCTGTGTCTAATATTCCTCCTCCTCCTCCTGCTCCTCCTCCTGAAACCTCACGTAATCACGCTGAACGGGCAATTTTTCTTAGGGCCACAAGGCTCACTCAAATAATTTTTCTTAACAATTTTTATAAGTTTCAATGCGCTTAAAAGCGTTGGAACTTTAACTTGAACCAATTTTTCGTTACACTGGGCTGCCTACAGGCCTAGTTACCACTTAAGCCACATTAACCATTGCTTACATGGAACGAAGACTGCGCTCCCGCTATACTGCTGCTTCAGAATTGTTACTGGGGCCTGTCTTGAGTGCTACTATTGCTTACATGGAACGAAGACTGCGCTCCCGCTATACTGCCGCTTCAGAATTGTTACTGGGGCCTGTCTTGAGTGCTACTATTGCTTACATGGAACGAAGACTGCGCTCCCGCTATACTGCTGCTTCAGAATTGTTACTGGGGCCTGTCTTGAGTGCTACTATTGCTTACATGGAACGAAGACTGCGCTCCCGCTATACTGCTGCTTCAGAATTGTTACTGGGGCCTGTCTTGAGTGCTACTATTGCTTACATGGAACGAAGACTGCGCTCCCGCTATACTGCTGCTTCAGAATTGTTACTGGGGCCTGTCTTGAGTGCTACTATTGCTTACATGGAACGAAGACTGCGCTCCCGCTATACTGCTGCTTCAGAATTGTTACTGGGGCCTGTCTTGAGTGCTACTATTGCTGACATGGAACGGACACGTGGAGAGGACACGTAGTGCCTCAAAAACATCCCCCTCCTCCTCCAACAGGGAAAACATTGTTGGCAAATGCCTTTGCATTGGTTCGTCTGGTGGCAGTCCAAGAATTTCACCTTTACCGACACTACAAGAGAGCCCCCCCACCATCCCCCCGCCACGGCCCACTTAATCCTGGCCACATTCCGAAAACCAACAAAATACAACCGTGGTACTAGGTCCGCAGTCACCACCACATTACCACCAACGCGGTTACTGTTAAGGTGCATATAACCACGGACACGTGGAGAGGACACGTAGTGCCTCAAAAACATCCCCCTCCTCCTCCAACAGGGAAAACATTGTTGGCAAATGCCTTTGCATTGGTTCGTCTGGTGGCAGTCCAAGAATTTCACCTTTACCGACACTACAAGAGAGCCCCCCCACCATCCCCCCGCCACGGCCCACTTAATCCTGGCCACATTCCGAAAACCAACAAAATACAACCGTGGTACTAGGTCCGCAGTCACCACCACATTACCACCAACGCGGTTACTGTTAAGGTGCATATAACCAGTCTGACTGGGGCATGCAGACACCTTGACAGAATGAATAGTGTGTGGCACATAGGTTCCCCATTGCTATGCCCACGTGTGCAGCTCCTGATGGCGGTGGCACAGGATTATATTTCTCATTGCTTCTGTACAGCATTGTGGGCTATCGCCCCGCCCCTATTAAAGAGGGTCGCTACCTAGCCGTGCCAACCCTGTGCAGTGTGTGCCTGCGGTCCCTCGTCGTGGCAGACGCACTTCTAAATAGACATGAGGGTGGTGTGGCATGAGGGCAGCTGAAGGCTGCGCAGGGACAGTTTGGTGTGCGCTGTGGGGGGGAGGGGGTGCGGTTGGGCAGCATGTAACACAGGAGAAGTGGCAGTGGAGTGTCATGCAGGCAGTGATTGTGCTTTGTTGGAGGTAGTGTGGTGCTTAGCAAAGGTATGCCATGCTAATGAGGGCTTTTCAGAAGTAAAAGTTGTTGGGGGGGGGGGGCACTCTTGCCGCTATTGTGGCTTAATAGTGGGACCTGTGAACTTGAGATGCAGCCCAACATGTAGCCCCTCGCCTGCCCTATCCGTCACTGTGTCATTCCCATCACTTTCCTGAATTGCCCAGATTTTCACACATGAAAACCTTAGCGAGCATCGGCGAAATACAAAAATGTTCTGGTCGCCCATTGACTTCAATGGGGTTCGTTGTTCGAAACGAACCCTCGAGCATCACGGGAAGTTCGTTACGAATAACGAACACCCGAACATTTTGGTGTTCGCTCATCTCTAGTTGAAACCCATGGCAAGTCTGCACCAAAATCCACTGCGAAATCTGTACAATTAGGTGCGGATTAGCTGCATGTACACTGCTGAGTCTCTGTTTAAAGGTTGAAATCCACAGTCAAAATCTGCAGCAGAAATACACTGCCGACTTTGTGAATTTTTCGATCATTGGATGGATCTGGCATTTGTATCCATTTTATATGCTTAAAGGCCCTTTTTTACACAACGATTACCGCTCGAAATTTGCTCGCAAGCCATCTTCTGAGCGATAATCATGTATAAATGTGTGCTCATCGTGCAATTAGGCTGGGTGCACATAGGGCGGATTTGCTGCGGAAATTCTGTGTAGAATTTTGCTGCGGCAGATCCGCCTACGGCCGCTAATCCCGGGATTAGCCAGCCATGTGGACGAGATTTGTCAAAAATCATGTGCACTCAGGACTGCCAATCCGTCACAGCAAAGCCGGCAGAAGCCGGTGCTGCGGCATAGATTCCCCAGCTGCAGCATGTCTATTTATTTATTTTTTTCATTGCATCCACGCTCCTCTCTATGGGAGCCCAAGCCGCAACATGTGGCCAAGCCGCTCCAAAACCCAGAGCTAAGTGCCGCAGGTTTTGAAGCCGCCCTTTCCCGGCGGAAATCTCGCATCTTTTCGCCGCGGCAAAACCGTGAGATTTCCAGCGGGAATTCCACCCTGTGGGAACCCAGCCTTATTATGACCTCAAAGTTGCATAAAATCCTTGTCCTTCAGGACGATAAGATAAGATTGTATTATCCGCATAAAATCCTTGTCCTTCAGGACGATAAGATAAGATTGTATTATCCGAGGGCAGCGCTGATAACAGCTGTTAAAGAATGTTATCAGCTGTTAACAGCTGCTATCCCACTGGAGAACAATAGTGATGTATTTAGAGAACAGACCACCCGCTGTTCTCTAAATACATGCAAAGAAGTAAAAAATGGGGCTATTTTATACCATTAGTAACTAATGCAAAATGATCTCTCAAAACTGTCAGTAAATGCACCTTAAGTCTTGTATGTTTATGTTTGTCTTGTATGCTTCAGTCTGTCTTGTATGCTTAAGTCTTGTATGTTTAAGATGCTTACTGCGCATGGTAGAAATATGCTTGTTTACCTCAGGCTATAAATTGAGGTGCAGCACTAATAAAAGGGGGAACTATCTTGATTACACCAATTTGAGTGTGACATGTTTTAGTTCCTGGAAGTACTTCATCTGATTCTTTTTATAATTTGAAACACCAAAATATGCCTGAAGCGTAGATATTGCTAACACATTCTATTTTCCTGCTCCTCGGATCCTGGATAGAGCAAGAAATTGAGATACAAAAATGGTGGTGTAAACCCAGCCTAGAAATTGCTATGGTACCTATTATGCAAGAACATGTACAGAATTATGGAAATCTTAACAATTGAAAAGAAAAAATAAATAAATGAAATGCTGCTTTGTTATATGGTAATAACTATAGTAAAAATTACACTAAGTAATGAAATAATATCGGAGCAATTGAATGTGTGCCTTCCATCATTGTGCATGATTGTGTGTTCTTTTTGAAAAATTGTAGATGGAAATCCAAAAACATTTGCATAAAAATGCCCTCCCCTAGATAGCTCCCCAGCTACACAGATCTAATAGAGTCAATCAGGTAAAATGACTTTTGTGGTATGTACCTATATGAAATATTTTACAATACACTTGGTGGTATTGAATGAGCTCCGTTTTTGAAATTGCTACATAGTTTATCTAGTCAGAAAGAGGCCAAACCATTCAACTCAGGTAAAGTTTAAACCCTGAAGCTTTTTGCTTTTGTTGTCAAAACTCATTAGCATAGCTGCGTACTTCCTGCTGCTTTACCTGAACAATGACACCTATTATAAACATAGGAATGACAGATAGATCCAGTCAGGTAACACTGGAACAGGTGCAGCTTTGAGCAGTTGCCAGTTGTTGATTGATAAAATAAAATAAGCCAACCTGCACAGGCTTTAATTGATAGGCTAATTAAACAGCTTTGAAATTTAACTTTTTTGTATATTTTGATTCAACAATTTAGCAACTACACTATTAGAATTGCTGTCTCAGACCTCACTACTTCACTGTAGTCTCTTCTCAGAACACCATCACTGTCATCTGTATGCGACACTTCGGGTCTCTGGGTAAGATCTTCTTTCACCATTATTAATATGGACTTTGCAGACACTATTACATCCTCATACAGCTCAGGAATGACAACAGGCTTTCTTAATGGCTTGACTTTACCTTTAGTTGTTAGCATTTTGAGACCATGGCCAAGCTCTGTCTACCTCTTTATAGAAAGCTTATGCTTTTTTACAGGTGTCATTTCCACTGTCATACATCCTATCACCTTCAACTGGGCCTTCATGACTTCTGCTTGTTGTCTGAACAGGGTTCTGGACTTCTCCAGTGTTTGACCCTGCTTCTCAGCAACACAACTAATAGACACCCAGTGTTTTACCTTCAGGCTCAACTTCATGATGAGTCCTTGTAACACAGGATTTTCTTTAAGAACTTCTTTCATCTCTTCACCTTCAGGCTTCAGCACTTCACCTTCCGACAATTTCTGCTGTCTCAGGTATACAGCCAGTATCTACTTTTGGCTTTTCTTCTCATCTTCTGCTTCCATAAGATTTACTTGTCACTTGCCACACTTTCAGCCAATCTTCTGAGGTTGTCATTCTTGCTTATGTAGTGGCCCAGTACACGCTTTCCTGGCCCCTCCAAAATGTCATACATGTATGTCTTATGTTGATGCACTGTGCAAAACTGTCTTGTCATTATGTTATGTCTATTGCACAGCTGCAGCGTGTGATGGCTTAAGTGTCTGCAAAGCATGGAGACTGTCTGGTAAATGTAACAATTTATGTCCTGTCACGTGGGATGAGAGAGGGGATAGATGTGAGTGCTTGAGAGTGGGAAAGGAGTTGAGAGAGAAAAGCACAGAGGCACATGCGGGCACCTTCAGCCCTCATGTGCTGAAGACGGAAAAGGAGGAGAGGTTTCCCGGAGTGCTTGTCTTTGTGATGGAGATGGAGTTACCCCATAGGCCCAGTGCAAAGGTACTCTTTCTTCTTCTTCAACTGTTCATACCCAAGCGTCCTGAAGTCTGGGACTGCTGGAGTGGAGGTACGCGTTTACAGTTGTCGCGCACGCAGGCACCCTGAAGTCTGGTTTCGCGGCATGGAGGTACTCATTATTCAATCTGCCTGTATATATCTTTAACTGTGCCTGCACTTGGAATACTGTTAATTTTTGCCTTATATTGATTGAATTTATCACTCAGTAAAGTTATTTCAGGCCCTGACCGTTCCCAGGGACCTAAGGGTACTATAACCTTGTCTGTGGCTCAGTTATTTCCCCACCGATGTTCATGCCGGTGGGTGCCGGAATGATGGCATCACCTGTGACAATCCCTTAACCTGTCCTAATGTTTATTGGGCATTCCCATGCCAGGGGTGTCCAGAAGAGGCCCAGCACTGCCCTGGCCTTGGCTGCATGCGTCCCTCCAGTAGGGAGCATGGTAAGTGCCACCGTGACAAGCCAACATCTTGCCCTCTCAGCTCCTTAGCATATGCCATGTGTCCGGGGTCA
Source organism: Eleutherodactylus coqui (assembly GCF_035609145.1). Lineage (NCBI taxonomy): Eukaryota > Metazoa > Chordata > Amphibia > Anura > Eleutherodactylidae > Eleutherodactylus > Eleutherodactylus coqui. The sequence continues at coordinate 120,513,859 of NC_089837.1, read as the reverse complement.
CCCTACGGAACGCTACATTTACCTTCAACTTTAGGGAGACTTTAGCCTTCTGTCTAGTGGCCTGTTCCTTTGCCGCACACCTTTTCCTCTCACCTTTTCAACTGGTGCCCGCTCTACTACGCCCTGCAATATTGATCCATGTAATAACTGCGATTTCTGCTGCCTGTATCCCAGCTTAATTGATGAAGAAGCTCTCCGCCTTGAAATGTGGTATTCTAGATAATGATAAGTTTTGAGCTCCATCAGCTTGCCTAATGTACATTCATTAGAAAGCTGCGCTGTGCACCAGGCTCTTTTTTCACAGTTGTCTTTGTCTCCCGTTGTGTAATGGCATGCATACTGTCATTAGTAAAGGACTTCTAAAACTTATGAGAAATTCTTCTTCAAGATATGACTTCATTTGAAAAAACTTAGAGTTTAGCATTTTAGATTTACATGCACCTTCTAATCACTACATTTCATATTCATCAAGTTCCAATCGCATTGCAAACGATAGTTACATACGGTAGTTTCATAATACAATTGAAAAAAAACCGTCCATCAAATTCAACCAAAGTATAAGAAAATAGTAATATATTATTTTATGATTATTTCCTTGCCTATATGTGTGCGTCTTATTTACAGTTTTATTTCATGTACAATCTCTCATGCTCCTATATACAGCAGTAAACTGTGCTCAGAGATATCTTGGGTCCATCACAGAACTTATACAACTTATGTATAATGTTATAGTGTCTAGTACATCTATCTATCTATCATATCTATCTATCTATCTATCTCATATTTATCTATCTATTTATCTATCTCATATCTATCTATCTCATCTCTATCTATCTATCTCATATCTATCCATCTATCTCTCATATCCATCCTTCTCTCATATCCATCTATCTCTCATATCTATCTATCTATCTATCTATCTATCTCATCTCTATCTATCTATCTATCTATCTATCTATCTATCTATCTCATCTCTATTTCCCTATCTATCTATCTATCTATCTATCTATCTATCTATCTATCTATCTATCTATCTCATCTCTATCTCTCTATCTATCTATCCATCTATCTATCTCATCTCTATCTATCTATCTATCTCATATCTATCTCATATCTATCTATCTCATATCTATCTATCTCATATCTATCTATCTATCTATAATACATTTCAAAGTATACAATCACATGCACACGTGTTAATTCTAAAAATGGTTATTCTTTCTTTCAAGGTTTATTTTAAAGTTGAAATCCTCTACAAATCACTGTATGTTCTACTCTGGTGCCTAGAGAGAATATTCAACTGAATAAGCATAATGTCATGTGGCATTTGCTGCTTCTCTGGCAGTTTATATCTAAAAGGTTTATATGTGTCAAGTAATGTTTTAGTTTCCTTGCTTCTTGGCTTTGACTGATCATTTGTGAAGACATTGATTAAACTAGAAAGCATTTGTGTCAGCGCTGGTACAGAATCTTGGGCTTACTATCTACATTTAGTCATATAAAGATATTGAATTTACACCTAGATTATCCACCTCATCAGACCGCTGTAACTAATGTACACTCAGATCAAAAAACTAATTGTGTGTAGTAATTTAATATACCGTAGTTGCAATGTTATTGCACCTTTACTATATATTGTATAAGGTTGATGCAGCCAGACCCAGAATTGAATAGGCGTTTCCATTCTTCAATAGCTTGTACATATAATAAATATGGGGTATTTCAGACCTTATTTGACCAATGTGTTGAAATGGTTTAATGCAATCAAAGCCATAGCCAAAGAAGAATATTTAAAAATGGGCATTGAAATCTGTACCTGCTTTCAATATGGTAATTTTTTGTATATCAGAGGTGTAGCTTATAGATCCCTAAGTAAAAATCTGTATTCAGTGGTCAAAAAATAGCCTAGAATGAGTCATTCATTTACAGCATTAGACTAGGTGTATACTGCCGTTTTGTTCAGCGGGCTGTCCGTATCAATCCACAGACAGTACATGGTTCCATCATAGCTCTATAAGGTTATGCACATTGACTTTTTGTTTTTAATTTTTAACATGTACCGATGGTCTGAATGGAAAACTTCATTGCATGTCCAATTCCTGTCCATTTGACGGATAGAAAGTATAATATGTACTATTGTACATACCAATGCAAGTCCATGTGCATCCTCTGTCCTCTCGGATGGAACACACACTCATAGCTAGTTTACCGGAGGCCTTACTTTACCACTCGTATCATGGGATGCTCATATCATGTACACTGTGATGATTAACAGTGTGATGACTAGGCCTAGGCTATCTGATGTACCTAGCTTTTACATAAACTTCTGGCTTGGATGTGGTTTTTCTAGTGTGCTGCCATCCATCTGATGTAGGAAAGATGGCAATCCACTGAGCTAACAACCTGCAAATTGTTAAAGGATGACTCTGGCAAAACCACATTTCTCCATGCCTGCCCCCCTAATTTGATTGCCTACTACACTCCGGAGGTCTCCTCTGTATATTCCAGTTGTTAAGGACCGCTCCCGGTCACATAACCTTTCAGGTCAAGAGGTCCAAATTAGCCCCGTATCAGGGTGCACACCGGAAACCAAGAACTAAACACTGAGACAGTTATCAGTTTCCTCAGATTCGTAGAGAAGAGCCACGGCAGGTAACAAGTGGTTCTCTCTAGAGGGAGGCGACACGTACTGAACGTTTATTCTCCTTTTATAGCTTTTAAGAATACAGAAAAATAATGTCTTGTTAGTCACAGCAAACATCTCATTGGATTAGGCCAGTTGTTATGAATTATGCATTGTTCGGCAACCGCATAGCGTGAGAGTCTATGAAATGTCCTTCAAATATCTGTTTATCCGGCGTGGTCTGGTTCTTCCCTTGTGATTTAGTCGGCCGTAGTGTCTTGTTAGCACAGTCAGTTCCTTTGTCCAAACCTCAAGGCGTGGGGGAGATAACAGCTGCACGTCAAGCATCCAGATAGATATGGTTCTCGGAAAAACAGAAACAGATCATGAGACACTGTACCGTACCTCCTACCCTAAGCTTATCTCTGCTTTGAATTATTTGTTCTAGTACACACAAGCCTATTCACATCTTATAATGTTCCATTTTGTATCTAGCATCCATTTTGAGGCAGATTCTTTATTTTAATACACATACTTTCTCACAGTCACTTCCCTGCACTGCACCCTCTTGTCTGTTGCTTATCAGGCATCATCTTGAATACAACATCAACTTTGTTTTATAGCTATACCATGATGTTTTAGCTAAAGTTATATCATTCCACCTGCGGTTATATCATTATCTATCTGTGTTCATCTATATAAGCTACAGCCTACACATATCCAGTCAAGAAGATGAGCTGTGATCTCCTCTATTATACCTGTGTAACATGACCTGTGTGCTCATGATTAGTAACTGTGACAGGAGTGCTTGTATTCCCCTTTAAAATGCATATTCCTTTGATACCGCACAAAACATTTTCTATTGAGAAGAAAACTAAAACTATAAAGCATCATGAGTCACTTAGCTACTATAGACTGCAAAGATGATCGCTCAAAACTGTCACTCAAACTCAGTGTAAATGGGGTCTAAGGTATGCATTGAGATGTTTCTTACATTACTGTTTATATGCTTCATTTACATATTGCCATTTATCTTGTACTCCAACATTGCATATGTCTTCATTGTTTCTATACTCTTCTATTAAGTATTATCTACTTCCTGGCAATAAAACTCTGTCGAACCATAAAATAGATAGCAAAGTACTTGCTACTCTTCTAGTGGAGAGTTCTTCAGTACATTAAAGTGCTTAATAGACTTTTGACCTTGCATGGCTTTTAAAACACTTTGGATGAACTGGTGAAGCCTGAGCCAACAAATCTTAAGAGAAAATATATGGAGGGGGGGGGAGTTAAGAGCTAATTTGTAGCGTATCCCAACTTCAAATAAATCATGTGTTAGTTTGTCAGCTGTAAGATATTAAGAAGTATTTCGGCAGCAGCAGTCGTGAAGACATAATTAATGCTTATGGTTTCCTCACAGAACAGATTTTTATATGTCAGCAGTCATTTTTGCCTAATTGTAGTATCCTTGTCAGCACTTCCCTTTCTCAAGCAGTGTGTTACTCCCTTCTGGAATGTCACACTTCTTCACTCACTTTCTCTCTCCACTTTTGAGGATAATGAATCTGATATGGTCACTAATCAGTGTAATCTCTCATTGTAGGAAAGAATAGGACAATAACATTGTACAGCAGCATGTATAATATCTAGAGTATAAAGGTTAAATACTATTTAGTGTTTTGACTTTTTAAAATATGTTGTTCCTTTAAATACACAGTGTGATGTTAAATACTTTTGTAAGTATTGTAGAAGTTGGCATTTTCCCTTGTAACAGCCAAAAAATGCAAGACCTGTACTCACATCCTATGAATAGACATAGTTCACATACCCCACACTAGATGACAGGATAACTGGAGATGGGACTGGAGTGTAAGATTAAAGGTTATATCACTAGTTTTCAGGAAGTGAGGCTTGAAGTGTAGTAATATTACATGTTACAGTCACTAGATTCCTGGAGATGGGGCCTGATGTGTACTAATACTGCAGGTTATATTACTTGGTTACTGGAGATGGGTACAGAGTACAGTAACTTTCCTGGCTAGTTAAAGGGGTTTCCCAGGGAGAACACTATTGATGGCTGCAGGCACAGCTCGCTTTGATTTCAATGAGAGACACTCTTGCAGTTACAAGCACCAACCACTGCACAGAGGTCGGAGCAGAGACTTCCGCTGCTTCCACTCCGACCCCTTTGTAATTGCGGTGCTGTCAGTGGGCGCACAATCAGCTGATCGGTCAGGCTCCCAAGCGGTGGGCCCCAGCCAATCAACTATTGATGACCTATTCTCTGGAAAATCCCTTTAACGAAAGGTATCACTTCTATGATACTTTTGTCTTTTTCATACAAGTGTATTTAATGCTACATTGATTTTGCTTACTAAAACTGTACATTTTAAATACACAGAAAAATAATTATCAAGGGTTTAATTAGTAATTAGAACACACCCAACCAAATATAGAGCAGGGCTACTCAACTAGTGGACTGCGGCCGCCAGTTGTCCGAATCTTTGCTATCTGGATGAAACGAAGAATAGCTATGTACAGCTATTGGGAGGGGTGACAGGATGCAATCATTGGACAGTTCAGAGGGAAGGACGGACGTGCCTCCTTTCCTCTGCAGCAGTACCTAAGCTACAGCTCTATCACACAGCATGCTAAGGTGCTGGGTAGAGATGAGCGAACGTACTCGGATAAGCACTACTCGTCCGAGTAATGTGCCTTATCCGAGTACCGCTGTACTCGTCTTGAAAGATTCGGGACGCGCTGCGGAGCGGGGAGCTGCAGGGGAGAGCGGGGAGGAACGGAGGGGAGATCTTTCTCTCCTTCTCTCCCGCCCGCTCTGCCCCGCTCCCCGCTGCGACTCACCTGTCAGCAGCGGAGCGCCCCGAATCTTTCAAGACGAGTACAGCGGTACTCGGATAAGGCACATTACTCGGACGAGTAGTGCTTATCCGAGTACGTTCGCTCATCTCTAGTGCTGGGACAAACAGGAGGGATGCTTTCTAGAGATGAGCGAACACCAAAATGTTCGGGTGCTCGTTATTCGGAACGAACTTCCCGCGATGCTCGAGGGTTCGTTTCGAACAACGAACCCCATTGAAGTCAATGGGCGACCAGAGCATTTTTGTATTTCGCCGATGCTCGCTAAGGTTTTCATGTGTGAAAATCTGGGCAATTCAACAAAGTGATGGGAACGACACAGCAACGGATAGGGCAGGCGAGGGGCTACATGTTGGGCTGCATCTCAAGTTCACAGGTCCCACTATTAAGCCACAATACCGGCAAGAGTGGGCCCCCCCCCCTCCCAACAACTTTTACTTCTGAAAAGCCCTCATTAGCATGGCATACCTTTGCTAAGCACCACACTACCTCCAACAAAGCACAATCACTGCCTGCATGACACTCCACTGACACTTCTCCTGGGTTACATGCTGCCCAACCGCCCCCCCTCCCCCCCACAGCGCACACCAAAGTGTCCCTGGGCAGCCTTCAGCTGCCCTCATGCCACACTACGCTCATGTCTATTTAGAATTGCGTCTGCCATGACGAGGGACCGCAGGCACACACTGCAGAGGTTGGCACGGCTAGGCAGCGACCCTCTTTAAAAGTGGCGGAGCGATAGCCCACAATGCTGTACAGAAGCAATGAGAAATAGAATCCTGTGCCACCGCCATCAGGAGCTGCACACGTGGGCATAGCAATGGGGAACCTATGTGCCACACACTATTCATTCTGTCAAGGTGTCTGCATGCCCCAGTCAGACCGGGCTTTTTAATTCATAGACACAGGCAGGTACAACTCCCTATTGTGAAGTCCCTGTCGACCCACAGCATGGGTGGCTCCCTGGAACCCACCGGCGGTACACAGAAATATCCCATTGCATTGCCCAACACAGCTGAGGTAGTAATGTCGTGCTTAATGCAGGTGGGCTTCGGCCCACACTGCATGCCCCAGTCTGACTGGGGTTCTTTATAAGTGTACAGATGTAGTAAAAACTCCGTGTGCACCTACAGCATGGGTGGGTGCCAGGAAGCCACCGGCGGTACATAGAAATATCCCATTGCATTGCCCAACACAGCTGAGGTAGTAATGTTGTGCTTAACCCTTTCCAATCCAATTTGTATATGGTTTTCCTAGGGGGCTTACTCTTTTTCTGCCGTTATACAACGGCGCTATATGCTGGCTAAAGCCAGTACTGCATGAGCTGACACGTAGGATAGGCTCCGACAGCAGAGAGGCTGGCAATATACAGTAAGAGAACCCCGACGGACGTCTACCAACAACGGAGCTGTACAGCCTTAAACCCTAATGTCTTCACAGGTCACACAGTGGACTGGAAAGGGTTAATGCAGGTGGGTTTCGGCCCACACTGCATGCCCCAGTCAGACTGGGTTTCTTTATAAGTGGAAACAGATGCATTTATAATTCCCTGTGGACCCACAGCATGGGTGGGTGCCAGGAAGCCACCGGCGGTACATAGAAATATCCCATTGCATTGACCAACACAGCTGAGGTAGTTATGTCGTGCGTAATACAGGTGGGCTTCGGCCCACACTGCATGCCCCAGTCAGACTGGGGTTCTTTAGAAGTGTACAGATGTATTAAAAACTCCGTGTGCACCTACAGCATGGGTGGCTCCCTGGAACCCACCGGCGGTACATAAAAATATCCCATTGCATTGCCCAACACAGCTGAGGTAGTAATGTCGTGCTTAATGCAGGTGGGCTTCGGCCCACACTGCATGCCCCAGTCAGACTGGGGTTCTTTACAAGTGGACACATGTAGGTTAAACTCCCTGTGGACCCACTGCCTGGGTGGGTGCCAGGAAGCCACCGGCGGTACATAGAAATATCCCATTGCATTGCCCAACACAGCTGAGGTAGTAATGTCGTGCGTAATACAGGTGGGCTTCGGCCCACACTGCATGCCCCAGTCAGACGGGTTCTTTAGAAGTGTACAGATGTATTAAAAACTCAGTGTGCACCTACAGCATGGGTGGCTCCCTGGAACCCACCGGCGGTACATAAAAATATCCCATTGCATTGCCCAACACAGCTGAGGTAACGTCAGCTGTAATGCAGGTGGGCTAAAAATTAATTTGATTACACTGTAGGCGAGGGCCAACAAAAATTGCTGTATCAACAGTACTAATGTACATCCCAAAAATTGGCCATGGCCAGCCAAGAGGGCAGGTGAAACCCATTAATCGCTTTGGTTAATGTGGCTTAAGTGGTAACTAGGCCTGGAGGCAGCCCAGTGTAACGAAAAATTGGTTCAAGTTAAAGTTCCAATGCTTTTAAGCGCATTGAAACTTATAAAAATTGTTCAGAAAAATTATTTGACTGAGCCTTGTGGCCCTAAGAAAAATTGCCCGTTCAGCGTGATTACGTGAGGTTTCAGGAGGAGGAGCAGGAGGAGGAGGAGGAGGAATATTAGACACAGATTGATGAAGCAGAAATGTCCCCGTTTTGGATGGTGAGAGAGAACGTAGCTTCCATCCGCGGGTGCAGCCTACGTATTGCTTACGTATCGCTGCTGTCCGCTGGTGGAGAACAGAAGTCTGGGGAAATCCAGCCTTTGTTCATCTTGATGAGTGTTAGCCTGTCGGCACTGTCGGTTGACAAGCGGCTACGCTTATCTGTGATGATTCCCCCAGCCGCACTAAACACCCTCTCCGACAAGACGCTAGCCGCAGGACAAGCAAGCACCTCCAGGGCATACAGCGCGAGTTCAGGCCACGTGTCCAGCTTCGACACCCAGTAGTTGTAGGGGGCAGAGGCGTCACCAAGGATGGTCGTGCGATCCGCTACGTACTCCCTCACCATCCTTTTACAGTGCTCCCGCCGACTCAGCCGTGACTGGGGAGCGGTGACACAGTCTTGGTGGGGAGCCATAAAGCTGGCCAGGCCCTTAAAGACTGTTGCACTGCCTGGGATGTACATGCTGCTCGATCTACGCACATCCCCTGCTACCTTGCCCTCGGTACTGCGCCTTCTGCCACTAGCGCTGTCGGCTGGGAATTTTACCATCAGCTTGTCCGCAAGGGTCCTGTGGTATAGCAACACTCTCGAACCCCTTTCCTCTTCGGGAATCAGAGTGGGCAGGTTCTCCTTATACCGTGGATCGAGCAGTGTGTACACCCAGTAATCCGTCGTGGCCAGAATGCGTGCAACGCGAGGGTCACGAGAAAGGCATCCTAACATGAAGTCAGCCATGTGTGCCAGGGTACCTGTACGCAACACATGGCTGTCTTCACTAGGAAGATCACTTTCAGGATCCTCCTCCTCCTCCTCCTCCTCCTCCTCAGGCCATACACGCTGAAAGGATGACAGGCAATCAGCCGGTGTACCGTCAGCAGCGGCCCAAGCTGTCTCTTCCCCCTCCTCCTCATCCTCCTCATGCTCCTCCTCCTCCTGTACGCGCTGAGAAATAGACAGGAGGGTGCCCTGACTATCCAGCGGCATACTGTCTTCCCCCGCCCCCGTTTCCGAGCGCAAAGCAGCTGCCTTTATGGTTTGTAGGGAATTTCTCAAGATGCATAGCAGAGGAATGGTGACGCTAATGATTGTAGCATCGCCGCTCACCACCTGGGTAGACTCCTCAAAATTACCAAGGACATGGCAGATGTCTGCCAACCAGGCCCACTCTTCTGAAAGGAATTGAGGAGGCTGACTCCCACTGCGCCGCCCATGTTGGAGTTGGTATTCGACTATAGCTCTACGTTGTTCATAGAGCCTGGCCAACATGTGGAGCGTAGAGTTCCACCGTGTGGGCACGTCGCACAGCAGTCGGTGCACTGGCAGCTTAAAGTGATGTTGCAGGGTGCGCAGGGTGGCAGCGTCCGTGTGGGACTTGCGGAAATGTGCGCAGAGCCGGCGCGCCTTTACGAGCAGGTCTGACAAGCGTGGGTAGCTTTTCAGAAACCGCTGAACCACCAAATTAAAGACGTGGGCCAGGCATGGCACGTGCGTGAGGCTGCCGAGCTGCAGAGCCGCCACCAGGTTACGGCCGTTGTCACACACGACCATGCCCGGTTGGAGGCTCAGCGGCGCAAGCCAACGGTCGGTCTGCTCTGTCAGACCCTGCAGCAGTTCGTGGGCCGTGTGCCTCTTATCGCCTAAGCTGAGTAGTTTCAGCACGGCCTGCTGACGCTTGCCCACCGCTGTGCTGCCACACCGCGCGACACCGACTGCTGGCGACATGCTGCTGCTAACACATCTTGATTGCGAGACAGAGGAGGAGGAGGAGGAGGAGGAGGGTGCTTTAGTGGAGGAAGCATACACCTCCGCAGATACCAGCACCGAGCTGGGGCCCGCAATTCTGGGGGTGGGTAGGACGTGAGCGGTCCCAGGCTCTGACTCTGTCCCAGCCTCCACTAAATTCACCCAATGTGCCGTCAGGGAGATGTAGTGGCCCTGCCCGCCTGTGCTTGTCCACGTGTCCGTAGTTAAGTGGACCGTGGCAGTAACCGCGTTGGTGAGGGCGCGTACAATGTTGCGGGAGACGTGGTCGTGCAGGGCTGGGACGGCACATCGGGAAAAGTAGTGGCGACTGGGAACTGAGTAGCGCGGGGCCGCCGCCTCCATGATACTTTTGAAGGACTCCGTTTCCACAACCCTATACGGCAGCATCTCAAGGCTGATGAATTTTGCTATGCGGACGGTTAACGTTTGAGCGTGCGGGTGCGTGGCGGCGTACTTGCGCTTGCGCTCCAACAGTTGCGCTAGCGACGGCTGGACTGTGCGGTGCGAGACATTGGTGGATGGGGCCGAGGACAGCGGAGGTGAGGGTGTGGGTGCAGGCCATGAGACGGTCGTGCCTGTGTCCTGAGAGGGGGGTTGCATCTCAGTGGCAGGTTGGGGCACAGGGGGAGAGGCAGGGGTGCAAACCGGAGGCGCTGAACGGCCTTCGTCCCACCTTGCGGGGTGCTTGGCCATCATATGTCTGCGCATGGTGGTGGTGGTGAGGCTGTTGGTGTTGGCTCCCCGGCTGAGCTTTGCGCGACAAAGGTTGCACACCACAGTTCGTCGGTCGTCAGGCGTCTCTGTGAAAAACTGCCAGACCTTAGACCACCTCGGCCTCTGCAGGGTGGCATGGCGCGAGGGGGCGCTTTGGGAAACACTTGGTGGATTATTCGGTCTGGCCCTGCCTCTACCCCTGGCCACCGCACTGCCTCTTGCAACCTGCCCTGCTGATGCCCTTGACTCCCCCTCTGAAGACCTGTCCTCCTGAGTAAGCGTTGCACACCAGGTGGGGTCAGTCACCTCATCGTCCAGCTGCTCTTCCTCCGAATCCTCTGTGCGCTGCTCCCTCGGACTTACTGCCCTTACTACTACCTCACTGCAAGACAACTGTGTCTGATCGTCATCGTCCTCCTCACCCACAGAAAGTTGTTGAGACAGTTGGCGGAAGTCCCCAGCCTCATCCCCCGGACCCCGGGAACTTTCGAATGGTTGGGCATCAGTGACTATAAACTCCTCTGGTGGGAGAGGAACCGCTGCTGCCCAATCTGAGCAGGGGCCCGAGAACAGTTCCTGGGAGTGTTCCCGCTCCTGAGCAGGTGTCATTGTAGTGGAGTGAGGAGGCTGGGAGGAAGGAGGAGCAGCAGACAGAGGATTCGGATTTGCAGCAGTGGACGGCGCAGAACTGCGTGTTGACGATAGGTTGCTCGAAGCACTTTCTGCCATCCAGGACAGGACCTGCTCACACTGCTCATTTTCTAATAACCGTCTCCCGCGTGGACCCATTAATTGGGCGATGAATGTGGGGACGCCAGAAACGTGCCTCTCTCCTAATCGCGCAGCAGTCGGCTGCGACACACCGGGATCAGGAGCTCGGCCTGTGCCCACACCCTGACTTGGCCCTCCGCGTCCTCGGCCGCGTCCACGTCCTCTAGGCCTACCCCTACCCCTCAGCATGCTGTATTACCAGTGATTTGATTTCACAGGCAGGAAATAAATTGGCGCAAGACTGCAGGCCAAATATAATTTTTTCCCTTTTTTGAAAACGAAAGGCCCCACTGCCTCTAGTGAATGAATAATCTAAGTTTAATAACTGTGCTGTGTCCCTGCTAATGTGTCACAGAACGTGAGGGTAGCAGAGTTATTATAACTCTGGCAGAGCAGGTATTTTTTTCCCAATTAAGGAAAGCAAATGGCGAAGCCAGCAGTAAAGCGTAGCTGAGTGCGTCTGATTTAGCAATGTTGTTCACGCAGCTCACACGTGTCCACAGCCCTTAGGACGGACAGAGGCTGGACAAATAGATTTGTTTTCAGTTTTTTTGCACCAAAAGGCAGCACTGCGTATATTCTATGAACATGAGAAGTTTAATAACTGTGCTGTGTCCCTGCTTATGTGTCACAGAACGTGAGGGTAGCAGAGTTATTAACTGTGGCAGAGCAGGTATTTTTTTTCCCAATTAGGGAAAGCAAATGGCGAAGCCAGGAGTAAAACGTAGCTGGGTGCGTATGATTTTTACAGGTTGCAGACGCAGCCGACACGTGTCCACCGGCGTTAGGACGGACAGAGGCAGGACAAATAGAATTATTTTCCGTTTTTTTGCACCAAAAGGCAGCACTGCGTATATTCTATGAACATGAGAAGTTTAATAACTGTGCTGTTTTCCTGCTAATGTGTCACAGAACGTGAGGGTAGCAGAGTTATTAACTGTGGCAGAGCAGGTATTTTTTTTCCCAATTAGGGAAAGCAAATGGCGAAGCCAGGAGTAAAACGTAGCTGGGTGCGTATGATTTTTACAGGTTGCAGACGCAGCCGACACGTGTCCACCGGCGTTAGGACGGACAGAGGCAGGACAAATAGAATTATTTTCCGTTTTTTTGCACCAAAAGGCAGCACTGCGTATATTCTATGAACATGAGAAGTTTAATAACTGTGCTGTTTTCCTGCTAATGTGTCACAGAACGTGAGGGTAGCAGAGTTATTAACTGTGGCAGAGCAGGTATTTTTTTTCCCAATTAAGGAAAGCAAATGGCGAAGCCAGGAGTAAAACGTAGCTGGGTGCGTATGATTTTTACAGGTTGCAGACGCAGCCGACACGTGTCCACCGGCGTTAGGACGGACAGAGGCAGGACAAATAGAATTATTTTCACTTGTTTTACAAGCAAAAGGCAGCACTGCGTATATTCAATGAATAATAACTGTGTTGTGGCCCTGCCTATACAATTCTTTCCCTGCAGTATCAATGGAGGGTGGAATGCTCTGCAGAGGCGATTTTGAGAAGCCAAAAAAAAATGCAGCACAGCTAACAGCAGCCTGGACAGTACTGCACACGGATAAATATGGCCCTAGAAAGGACCGTTGAGGTTCTTGAAGGCTACACTCACTCCTAACACTCTCCCTGCCTATGCAGCACTTCTGTCCCTAATGCCAGGTGCAACGCTCTGCAGAGCCGATTTTGAGAAAAAAAAAAAATGGCACTGCTAACAGCAGCCAACACACAGCTATCAGTGGCCCTAATAAGGACCTTTGGGGGGTCTTGAAGCCTACACTAACTACCAATTCTTTCCCTACAGCAGCTCCGGTACAAACAGCACTGTCCCTCATCTAACTCACCAGGCATCTGAGCCGAACCGCGGGAGGGGCCGACTTTTATGTTCGGGTGACACCTGATCTTCCCAGCCACTCACAGCAGGGGGGTGGTATAGGGCTTGAACGTCACAGGGGGAAGTTGTAATGCCTTCCCTGTCTTTCAATTGGCCAAAAAAAGCGCGCTAACGTCTCAGGGAAGGAAGTGAAAGTAACCAGAATACCGCATGGTGTTCGTTACGAATAACGAACATCCCGAACACCCTAATATTCGCACGAATATCAAGCTCGGAAGAACACGTTCGCTCATCTCTAATGCTTTCCACTGATGCTAATTTAAAAAAAGTTTACCAATGTAGTAGTAGGAGTTGAAAGGAAGAAAGGAAGCACAAGCGCAGCAGGACTCTGTTAATTCCAGATGATTAACCCCTGTTAAAAAAAGAGGAGCTCCCTCTTCTCTGAGGTTGCCATACTTGTGAGATGTAAGTAAAATAATACATGGCAATACAGAAGTATTGCAGTATTTTGCATTTGTGATAAGAAAAATATCCTATTGGAACACGGAAAACTTTCAGTTGCAACTTTTTTTAAATCTTTTTTTCTAGCTTAAAAAAACATCTATTTTCACTCTCTTTCTTTGTAAAAATAAATAAACAAATGAAGATATGTAATTGATATTGCGACATTCATAATAGCCCGTAGATTAAAATGAATGCATTATTTATCCTGCATGGTGAACACTGTATAAAAGGAAAAGGTGTAAGACAAAATGTTTGTGTTTGTTTGTTTAACCTTTGAAAAACCCATGAATAGATTATAAAAGCTGTATGTATGGTACCAATAAGAATTACAGCCCCTCCCACAAAAAAACAAACCTTAATGTAGCTCCATCAATAGAAAAATAAAACAAAAAAAGAAAAAAACTTATGGATCTGTGAATGCAGCGATCTAAAAACTAAATTTCCCCCCAAAAGGGGTTGTTATTGTGCAAAAGTGGAAAAACCTAAATATATATATATAATTTTGGTGTTACCATAATTCTAACTGACCCGCAGAAAAATTTGTTATTTAGAATGTTGTAGTTTTTATTCCTACCACTTGAGGCATTCTTCCAGTTGGATGTGTATCCATTTATGACCTCTAAGATCACTCAGCCAGTTCTGAATCCATCTAACAGTTGGCTTGTCAATCCCATATTTGGTCATTTTTTCAATAAGTATGGTATGAGATACTTTGTCAAATGTTTTACTAAAGTCAAGATATACTTTAACTACCGTGTTTCTCTGATCAACCCAGTCGGTGATTCTGTCATAGAAGTAAATTAGATTAGTCTGGCATGACTTATTTGTTACAAACCCATGCTGGTTCTGGTTAATTACTCCATTCTCATCCAAGTACTTGCATACATGCTGTTTGATAATTTGTTCAAAGATCTTTCCTGGTACAAAAGTCATTTGCCCTTCTCCAATCTTTTGAGATTTCTCCTGATCTCCAAGAATTTTCAAAGATTATGGCAAGTGCTTCAGCCATCTGATGTAGAAAGAGTTCATCCATATATTCTGCTTGTCCAGGTGGCCTATAGTAAATGCCTACAATGGTGTCCTTTCTGTTGTTCTCTCCTTGTATTCTTACCCAAACAGTTTCTACAGAACTCCCATGCTCTGAAGCTTGAATCTCTGTGGAGATGAATGTTTTCCTAAGAAAAAACATAATACCTCCTCCCCTTTTATTATGTCTGTTTCTTATAAATAAGTTGTATCATTCAAACCTTGTATTCCAATCATGTGTATCATTCCACCAAGTTTCTGTGATGCCTATGACATCATATTTCTCTTCCTGAGTTAGGAGCATTAATTCTCAAAGTTTGTTTTCCATGCTCTGCGCATTTTCGCAGAAATATTTTAGGCCGGGTTCACACAAATGCGTTGGATTCCGCGAGCGGATATCCATAGTGGAAGACCTGCTTATGATCAGGGAAGCCAATTGTGTATGGTTGCGTATGCATGCGGTTTTTTGCACAGATGTACATTTACAGATAGTGTATTGTCGGCGCGGAAGAGCGAACGTAAGCATGGAATGACATCGAAAGTTGCCCAACTCCCTGGAAACACCCTTCAATCGCTCATGCGACCGCCCAAGTGACATTCCCTTGTGCTGTCATGGTAGACTTGTTCTGAGAGCCTTCAGAATGGGATACTGCTCTCTAGGCTTGGCTGGTTTTATACTACTTATTTTGTGGAAATAGTATAAACCCTTTAAAAAAAAACAAAAAACACTTATTCTTGTGGAAAAAGAACCCAGAAGTACAAGCGGAGGTCTCAGATTGTAGTCTGGATGAGTGTGTTGCTCCCCAGACTCTGTCCTACATTGTCTGCCCACAAATTCCTACTTTCTTTATTCCATTTGTATCTGGTCTCTTAGCAACATGCATATGAATCCACGTATCCATGTCCATATGCAATGTAATTGTGTATGTCCTTGGATCGAACGCATCCATAGAGATCAATCCAGCTCATACACGTGGAATCCATGGTAAAACAAAACATGCTTCAATTTTTGTTAGGATTAGCAGCATCTGCACTTGCTGCTGCATGTCTGGGATCTGCACTCGCTGCCTTTTGCCTAGGTCTGGCTGCTGGCAGACTCCCCGCCCCAATCAGCTGCAGGGGCGGGAGTTCTGACAGCATTTAAACCTGCCTGTTTCTCTCTAGCATTGCCAGTGTTAGTTTTGGATTTCCTGCTACACCAGCGTACTGCATACTTCTGACTTCTGACTCCTGTTACCGACCCTCTGCCTTTGGACCTGACGTTGCCTTTGCCTGACCCTCTTGTACCGCGTACCCTCTTGTTGCTGACCCGGATTGCCTGACTCTCCTTGCTGTTGTTTGTTCCAGTGCCTGTCCGTTCGTTAGTCCCCGTGTCCCCCTTCCTTAGTGAGTGTAGGGACCGTCGCCCAGTTGTCGCCCTGGGGCTTAGCCCAGGGGGGCAAGTAGGAAGGGACAGGGGTTGCGGGTATTTTCAGGGACCTCCAGTTTCCCGGACCCCGCGTCCTGACAGTAACACTGGCCGAACGGAAGTCGGATCCCTACATCCGACCAGCAACCTTGAAACCCACTATGGAGGCTGTGGCGGCCTTAGCCAACCAGGTACAGATTCTGACGGACCTGGTCCAGGACCTGACTGCTCGCCTGCAGCATCAGGAGCAGCGAGGGGCTTCTAATATTATGCAGCTCCCTGCCACTCCTGGTACGGTTTCTGAACCCCGAGCAACACCTCCTGACTTCTTTTCCGGTGAGAGAAGTCAGTTTTTTGTGTTCAGAGAAGGCTGCAAGCTTTATTTTGACCTCCGACCCCACACCTCTGGCACAGAGTACCAGAAGGTGGGTTTCGTGATAACTCGCCTGAGGGGAGAACCCCAAAATTGGGCCTTCTCCTTACCAGCTGACTCCCCCACCCGACAGTCACTAGACGCCTTTTTTGCTGCTTTGGGCCAGCTGTATGACGAACCCGACCGTGCTGCCTACGCTGTCGCCAAACTGTTGTCCTTGCGACAGGGTCAGAAGGTGGCAGAAGATTATTGCTCCCAATTCAGACAGCACTGCACTGAGTCGGGGTGGAACGACTCAGCCCTCAAGGACTTGTTCTTGACTGGTCTATCTGAAGACCTAAAGGAGCTGCTGGTGGCCCAGCCGGAGCCTGGTACCCTGGAACAAGCAATGTCGTTAGCCATCCGAGCCGACCGGCGCTTGAGGGCCAGACTATCTGCTCGGCCCAGTCTGATCCATCCGGCCTTCCCGGCCACTTCTGCGGCTAGACCGACAACCTCACCTCCCCCCGCTGAACCCATGGAACTGGGGACGATGTCACCTAAACAGCGAAGGGAATATCGGTTAAAGAAGAACCTTTTTTTCTATTGCGGAGAGCCTGGTCATCGCATCGCTACCTGCGGGAAAAAACCTCGGCAGGAGAAACTTCCGCTCCTAGGCAGTTGCCAGGAGGACTGTCTAGGGGCTCAGGTACCCCCTGTTGTGTCTAAAATGTTCTTGCCCTGCGTTTTGAAGCTCCGTTCCTTCTCTCGTGCAGGACAAGCCTTTGTTGATTCTGGGGCAGCAGCAAACTTTGTGAACTTTGATTTTGTGGCTCAGATTTTTGGTTCCTTGCTACGTTTAGATCCTCCTATTCAGATTGCAGGGGTAGACTCCACTCCCTTGCATGCCGGCCTCGTCAATCTTGTTACCCCAGAGTTGACATTCACCATAGGAGCCCAGCATACTGAGACTTGCACCTTCCTCGTTATGAAAGACTTGTCGGTGGACATAGTCTTAGGGCTCCCTTGGTTAAGGGAACACAATCCCATTATTAATTGGAACACGCTGGAGCTGGTCAAGTGGGGGTCCCACTGTACTAATCACATGAATCCAGTGCACCTGGATACTTCTGTTTTGGAGGGGATCGAGTTACCAGACTACATTGATGAGTTTTCTGATGTTTTCTCCAAACAACTCTCTGAAGGATTGCCTCCTCTTAGAGAATTTGATTGTGAAATTGATCTGATCCCAGGTGTTAAACTCCCGAAGGGTCAGATCTACAACGTAACTGTTCCTGAGAGAGAGTCCAGGAAGGACTATATTCAGGACAGTTTAACAAGGGGATATATCACTACACCATGTGATATTCAGATAGATCCCGTTAAGGTGAAGGCTATCATGGAATGGACTCAGCCAGGTACCCTAAAAGCCCTGCAGCGCTTCCTGGCGTTTGCTGAGTATTATCGTAAGTTCATTAAGAACTTCTCCGTGGTGGCTAAGCCTTTAACGGATCTCACCGGAAAGGGGGCGGATGTGAGTAATTGGTCGCCAGATGCACTTGCGGCCTTCACCACCCTGAAGGCTGCTCTCTCTTCAGCGCCCGTCCTCATCCAACCTGATCTATCCAGTCCGTTCGTGGTGGAGGTAGACGCCTCCGAGTTTGGAGTAGGAGCGGTACTGTCCCAAGGTACCTCCACACTCACAAACCTTAGGCCTTGTGCCTACTTTTCCAGAAAATTCTCCTCTACAGAGCGTAATTACGACGTAGGTAACCGGGAGTTACTAGCTATTAAATGGGCTTTTGAGGAATGGAGGCACGTCCTGCAAAGTGCCCTCCATCAAATCACTGTACTTACAGACCACAAAAGCCTCATGTATCTAGACTCCGCCAAGAGGTTGAATGCTCGACAAGCCCGCTGGGTCGGGTTCTTTTCACGGTTCAATTTTGCAGTGACTTACAGAACTGGCTCGAAGAATGTTAAAGCAGATGCCTTGTCTAGGAGTTTTTGTACCCCGGAACCTGCAGAATCCGCCGAATTTGCATTCTATATTCATGACAATTTGTCTTCCCAAGTTTCGCCGTTTCTCTGTAATTATAGTTTCCATCCTCGATTTGCACTCTCTACTCCTCCTGTTTCGAACACTCCACCCGCTAATACTGCTATTGATGAACTGTGCACAGTTTGGGCCCAGGTTCATAAGAACCTTCAGGGTTCCCAGGAGAAGGTACTTAGGCAGTCTAATAAGAAACGCACTATCACTGCACCTTTTTTGGTTGGGGAGCAAGTTTTATTGTCTTCTAAGAATTTGAGACGGAAGGTTCCGTCTTTAAAACTTGCACCGCGGTTTATTGGTCCTTTTTCTATTTTGCAGGTTATTAACCCACTGGTTTATAGATTGTCTCTTCCTGGCTCCTGGAAGATTCATAATGTTTTTCATAAAAGCTTGCTAAAAAGATATGTGACTCCAGTTTTGCCCACCCGTGACCCGCCCTCTCCTACCCTGGTGCAAGGAGAATTTGAATTTGAGGTGGAAAGTATTGTTGACTCCAGGCGGGTACGGCGCTCTTTACAGTATCTGGTCCACTGGAGAGGGTTTGGCCCTGATGGACGGACGTGGGTTCCTGCCAGAGATGTTCATGCCCCACGTCTGGTCCGATTATTCCACAGGGCCTTCCCTCTTAAGCCCGCTCTGGGTCTTGGGGGTCCAGTGTCCCCCCGTAGAAGGGGGGGTACTGTTAGGATTAGCAGCATCTGCACTTGCTGCTGCATGTCTGGGATCTGCACTCGCTGCCTTTTGCCTAGGTCTGGCTGCTGGCAGACTCCCCGCCCCAATCAGCTGCAGGGGCGGGAGTTCTGACAGCATTTAAACCTGCCTGTTTCTCTCTAGCATTGCCAGTGTTAGTTTTGGATTTCCTGCTACACCAGCGTACTGCATACTTCTGACTTCTGACTCCTGTTACCGACCCTCTGCCTTTGGACCTGACGTTGCCTTTGCCTGACCCTCTTGTACCGCGTACCCTCTTGTTGCTGACCCGGATTGCCTGACTCTCCTTGCTGTTGTTTGTTCCAGTGCCTGTCCGTTCGTTAGTCCCCGTGTCCCCCTTCCTTAGTGAGTGTAGGGACCGTCGCCCAGTTGTCGCCCTGGGGCTTAGCCCAGGGGGGCAAGTAGGAAGGGACAGGGGTTGCGGGTATTTTCAGGGACCTCCAGTTTCCCGGACCCCGCGTCCTGACAATTTTTCTTTCACTTGCGGAATCTGCAATTTCTACCTTCAAGTGTGAGCATACTGGAAAAAGACCATGCATTTTAATGCCCGCATATTACCACATATCATACGTGCAGATGGCTATCATGGAATCCATAATTTAAATCCGTTCATGTAAAATCTTACCAGCGCTGGATTGGAGCCACAGGTGTAGTAGCCGAACTGGTCACTGGAGAGTAGTAAAGGAAGCCAGGAATTGTTATCATGGAATGCAGTACAATTGGATGAGACAAAAGCATAGTCAAATGGAAGCCAGAGGTCAGCAGCAGGAGGTATCGGTATGCAGTACTATGGAATTAGATGGAAGCGTAGCCAAATGGAAGCCAGAGGTCTACAGCAGTAGGTATAGGTACAATTGCAGATGAGCAGGAGGAAGAGGAGCTTGATCAAGGTGGTGGAGCACAATAATCATGCACTGAAGGAGTGGCAGGGCTAGGCTTATATAGAAAGTGCAATCAGGAACAGGGGCGGGGTCAGGACGAGGATCAAGAGGCAGAAACTCAGTAACTGGGAAATACAGAACAAGGCTAGGTTTCAGCAATCAACTGACCAAGTCCTGGATAGCCCAGCAGAGAGAGCTGCCGATTGGAACACAAAAGGTCATGGGTTTGAGCCGTGACAGTAGCCCCCCTCTTTGGCAATGGCTTCCAGACATCCCAGGTGCCAGTTTCCCTGGATATCTCCTGTGAAACTCCTTTGTGAGCTTCAGAGCATGCACATTTTTCCCAGGAGTTCTCCTCTGGCCCACACCCACTTATGCCACTTCACAAGGTATTGTATTGTACCTATCTGAAGTCTGGAGTCTAGAATCTTCTCTGAACTCATCCTGGCCCTGAACTTTCACGGAAGGGGGAGGCGGTTGATATCTTTCCACGAAAGTATTCTCATGAAATGGCTTAAGTAGGGAAATGTGAAAGACAGGGTGAATCCTCGGGCTGCCTGGAAGCTTCAGCCGGAATGCCACCTGGCTGACCCTTGCTGCAATTGGGAAAGGTCCCAAGAATCATTGCCCAAGTTTGGGAGAGGGTACATGGGCCTTCAGGTTCTTGGAGGCTAACCATACCTTTTCTCTAACCTAGAAGGTAGGAGCTGCTTGGCGAAGACAGTTGGACGGCTTCTTATAGGTATTCTGGGATTCCTGTAAGGTTTCTTTTAGCTACTCTTGCATTTCTGCTAACACCGTCAGTCTATGGTTAACTGTTCGGACAGGAGTGTTGATAGGGAGGCCAGGAATAAAGATGGGATGTGTACCGTAGTTGGAATAGAATGGGTCCTGGGCGGTTGAACTGTGTTGAGCATTGTTGTAGGTGAACTCTGTTGTTGACAAATAATCCACCGAGTTATCCTGTAGATGGGAGAGATGACTTTTGTGAAGTCCTGTACTACCTTCAAATTTTTTGGAATGCGCCAATCCAGGACGGCTTTAATCTTGCTGGGATCCATACTTAAGCCCTCTGGAGAGATAATGTATCCCAAGAATTGTATTTGTGTCTCTTCTAACTTGCATTACTCTAACTTCATGTAGAGGTTATTCCTTTGTAGTCGTTCCAAGACCACCCGAACGTGTCCACTATGTTCCTCCAAATTGTCATAGAATATGAGTGTCACATGCGTGCGACACAAGGGCACCATACTCAGTGCAGGGTGACGTTCACACTTAATGCAATAGTAGTACACCATGCACTGTAGGACAGTGAGCACCACTCCAGGAAGATGAAAGCCTGTATGTCATGCCAGTGCGGCACTAAGCACCATGCTCAGTGCGGGTGCAGGGTGACGTTCACTCTTAATGCAATAGTAGTACACTATGCACTGTAGGACAGTGAGCAGCACTCCAGTAAGATGAAATCCTGTATGTCTCATCCATGCAGCATGAGAGCACTACGCTCAGCATGGGCGCAGAGGGACATTCACACAGATAGTAATAGTAGTACACCATGCAATGCTGGACAGTAAGCACCACTGCTGGTAGATAAAGGCCTGTCCCTATCCTAGCAAGGAGGTGAAGGGTCCCTGCCTGAAAGCGGTGTAATTGTCCTGATAAGGACAGCTCCATTGTCTTCTTCCTGGGCCCTGAGTATCCTTATTGGAGCCCCTGGAGAGATGAACTGAAACCACATAGCAAGAATAAAGGTAACCAAAATATAACTGACAGGATGCAGCAGCACTTATCTGAATAAGGACCAATTCACCCAGGCTAGAGGAACACCAAACGGCAATCTCTCCTCTAGAGAACTGAATAAGCAAGAGGGGTAAGAATATATAGCTCTCCACACCTGTTGATTGGAAGAGCAACTAGAGAACCACACTCCCAACCTTCTCCAAAGAATGACTAATAGTCAGCATGAACCCATGCCTCATAGAGAGACAGCAACCAGCAATCTCTGCTCAATGTGCATTAACCCTTGTCCTGCATAACATGGAGACAGGTCTGCGTCGAGGCCACTGTGCCAAGATGCTGTTGCGACAGACAAGCCATGACAATGAGGATGTCATTGAGATATGCCTCTACGAATTGATGAATGGGTCACGAAACACATTGTTTATAAAGTGCTGGAAGGTAGCGGGAGCATTACAAAGAACAAACGGCATCACTAGGGATTCAAAGTGTCCATATCTTGTCCTGAAAGCAGTTTTCCCATTATCTCCTTACAGTAGTTTGAAGGAAAGACAATGGTCCTGGTTTCCCAGTTAATAGAGGGATTATGGGTAAAAAACCAGGGGTTCCTGAGAATCACTGGAAACTTGGGAGAAGAGATGAGCTGACAGCTGATTGTCTCATGGTGGTCAGGGTTCATGTGGAGCTCCAGTTTAATTGTCTCTTGTGTGATGGGGCCTGAAGACAAGGGTGACTCATCCACGGTTTCCATATCGATCGGAATGGACTTGAGTCGGGTTGCAATGTCCTTGTCATGAGTGAATGTTAAGTCCATGAAGTTCTCTGCCCCTCCTGAATCCAACATTGCTGAGCACTGAGTCTTCTGGTTGCCTGTTATAATATCAATTGGAAGGACAAAATGATGGAGCAGGGGAAGGGTTTCCACACCATCCTGAATTACTGGTACAAAGGTGTGTTGGATGGCATCCCATTGTTTAATGATGGCTGGATTGACCATGGGCTTGATATAGGCCAAGGCGAGAGTTCTTTGGGGCTTGCTTGGACAGTTTAGGGCATAATGTCCTGAGCTCCCACAATAGAGGCATAGATTTTCAGCCCAGCGCCTTTCTTTTTTCATGATAGAGAGAGGTCTACAGATGACGTTTACCTACATGGGTTTAGGTGGTTTGTCTGAAAGGGTACGAGGTGCTGGTGCCCGAAACCTGCAATCTCTCCCTGGGCTGCTCAAAAAATCTCCACTCTAGCAAGTTCATTTTTTATCAACTCAGATAATCCCTGGCGAAATTGGCTATGTTGTGCAGCAGGATTCCATGTGGTGTCATTTGCCCAGCGATTGCTAAGGAGGAAGCAGAAAGACTGATCACCAAAGAGAGCAAAAATAGCCCTTAACTATTCTTCAACTATATTAACAGCAAATGGATTTGCACCGAGAGCACTGGCCCTTTAACAAATAATGCAGGAAAAATCATAGCAGATGATGGGGGGAAGGCAAATCTATTAAATGGTTTCTTTTCAACTGTATTCACGAATGAAAAGGAAATGTCACACAAGATGCAGGGGAATAAAATGAACCCCCACTAAATATTGCATGCCTAACACAGGAGAAAGTGCAGAGCCGGTTAAAGAGGATTAAAATCGATAAATCGCAGGTCTAGATAGAATACACCCAAGGGTTATAAGGGAACTAAGTGATGTGATAGCTAGACCACTATTGCTTATATTTATGGACACTATCAAGACCGGGGTTGTATCATTGGATTGGTACATTGCCAATGTGGTTCCAATTTACAAACAGGGGTCCAAAAGAGAGCTCGTAACTACAGGCCAGTAAGTCTCACTTCAATCACTAGAAGAATATTCGAGGGGTTACTGAGAGACACCATCCTAGAATACCTCAAGGAGAGCAACAGAATAACTCTTCACCAGCATGGGTTCATGAGGGATCGATCATGTCACAGCTCGGTTTTGGCAAAAAAAAAGTGTGTGTATCTGGGTAAAGAATGGGCTTGGAGATAGAAAGCAGGGGGTGGTAATAAATGGTTTGCTCTCTGATTGGGCCACCATCACTAGTGAGGTGCCACAGGGCTCAGTACTAGGCCCAATTCTGTTCAATATATTTATTAACGACCTGATAGAGGGACTGCGCAGTAAAATATTAATATTTGTAGATGATACAACACTATATAAGACAATTAATACAACGGAGGACAATGTGCGGCTACAAAAGGACCTAGATAAGCTGGCGGCTTAGGCAGAAAAATGGCAAATGAAGTTCAATGTTGATAATTGTAAGGTTATGCACATGGGCAGGGGAAACGGTTGTCACCAATATACACTAAATGGGGTACTGCTAGGGAAAAGTGAGATGGAAAAAGACCTGGGGGTACTAGTGGATTGTACATTTAACTGGAGCAATCAATGCCAGTCAGCTTCTGCAAAAGCTAATAAAGTCTTGGGGTGCATTAAAAGAGGTATAGGGGCGAGGGACGAGAATTCTTCTACTATATAAGGCACTCGTCAGGCCTCACATGGAATACTGTGTACAGTTCTGGACACCGGTGCTCAAGAAAGATGTTGCAGTGCTTGAGGGGGTTCAAAGAAGGGCAACTAAACTAATAAACAGAATGGGAGGACTGGAATACCCAGAGAGGCTAACAAAATTAGGATTATTCACCCTGGAAAAAAGACGGCTAAGGGTTGATCAAATAACTATGTATAAATACATGAGGGGACAATACAAGGATCTCTCCCAGGATCTGTTTATACCCAGTAATGCTTCGGTAACAAGAGGGCATCCGCTATGTTTAGAAGAAAGCA
The DNA here is from genome assembly GCF_035609145.1 of Eleutherodactylus coqui. Lineage (NCBI taxonomy): Eukaryota > Metazoa > Chordata > Amphibia > Anura > Eleutherodactylidae > Eleutherodactylus > Eleutherodactylus coqui. The sequence continues at coordinate 120,489,185 of NC_089837.1, read as the reverse complement.
AGTTTCATCACCAACACAGAAGAGGGTTCTTTACTGTAAGAGCAGTGAGACTGGAACTCTCTGCTTGAAAACTTGGTGATGGCAAAATCCATAGAGGAGTTTAAGAGGGGACTAGACGTCTTTCTCGAGCAGAAGGATATTACTGGATATAGACAATAGGTGACCAGTGGGTTTGTAGTTCTGGGTCTTATATTTAGGTAGGAACTATCAAAGGTTGATCCAGGGATTATTCTGATTGCCATTACGGAGTCGGGAAGGAATTTCCCCCCAAATGGGCTAATTGGCTTCTGCCTCTTGGGGTTTTTGCCTTCCTTTAGATCACCTAGGGCAGTGGTGGCGAACTTATGACACGTGTGCCAGAGGCGGCACGCAGAGCCCTCCCTGCTGGCACGTGTCACCATTGGCCGCTCACCACCTTAGTGAATGCCTACAGGGGCCACGGCTGCCCTGCTGACATTCACTCAGCGCTGCTATCAGTGCTGATCCCGATGCACACTGTGAGTCAGTGTGCAGCCAGGATCCCTTCCCCCCCCCCCCCCCCGAAGTCTCCTACTTTGGTTTCGCAAGAGCAGGGGGAGAAGTCATCCAACAGCAGCACACTGCCTTCAGTGTGCACCTGGGATCAGGCGGGAGAGGAGCGGCGCTCCCACGAGGAGGAGGGGTAAGTATGTGGGGCCGGGGCCGGGCATTCTGACTGCTGGGAGAATCGAGGGGGGGAGACATTATGACAGCTGGGAGAATCGCTGGGGGGGATGGGAGACATTCTGACTGCTGGAAGAATCGCTGGGGGGGATGGGAGACATTCTGACTGCTGGAAGAATCACTGGGGGGGATGGGAGACATTTTGACTCCTGGGAGAATCGCTGGGGGGGGGAGGGGAGGCATTATGACTGCTGGGAAAATCGCTGGTGGGGGAGGTGTGGCATGACTGCTGGGAGAATCGCTGGGGGGGGAGGGGAGGCATTATGACTGTTGGGAGAATCACTGGGGGGGGGAGGCATTATGACTGCTGGGAGAACCGCTGGGGGGGAGGCATTATGACTGACGGGAGAATCGCTGGGGGTGAAGGGGGGTATTATGACTGCCAGGAGAACCGCTGGGGGGAGGCATTATGACTGCTGGGGGAACCGCTGTGGGGGAAAGGCATTATGATTGCTGAGGGACCACTGTGGGGGGAAGGCATTATGACTGCTGGGGGACCGCTGCGGGGGGCATTATAACTGCTGGGGGAACCGCTTGGGGGGAGGGGGGCATTATTATTGCTGGCGGACAGCTGGGGGTGGCATTGGGACTGCTGGGGGGCATTATAACTGCTGGGGGAACCGCTTGGGGGGAGGGGAGCATTATTATTGCTGGCGGACAGCTTGGGGTGGCATTGTGACTGCTGGTGGACCACTCGGGGGTATTATGACTGCTGTGGGAACCGCTGGGGGGGGCATTATTACTGCTGGGGGACCGCTGGGGTATGTCACTCTTATTACTGCTGGGGGGCCACTGTGGGATGTTACTATTATCACTGGAGGGGTTCACTATTACTGCCGAAGTATGTTTACATGTGGCAGAAATGGGCAGGGCCGCTTCAAAATAGACAGCGTGCAGATTTTGACTACTTTTTGAATGTAGAAATGCTGCAGAATTTTCCACAGAAGTTTCTGCTGAGGACATTCTGCAGTATTTCCACATCCAAGAAGCAGTCAAAATCTGCACGCTGTCTATTTTGAAGCGGCCCTGTCCTTTTAGAATGACGGGGGTAAAATCATACGGTGTGATAAGCCCCGCCACCTTACCTGTTGGCACTTTGCAGTAAATAAGTGGGTTTTGGGTTGCAGTTTGGGCACTCGGTCTCTAAAAGATTCGCCATCACTGACCTAGGGGCCGAAACAGGCTGAACTAGATGGACATTGTCTTCATTCAGCCTAACATACTATGTTACTATGTAATTTTTGCGCACACATGGCCACTTCACACAAGCGTGCTACACAGCGTTTCTGTAGCTTAAAGTCCTATTAGCCCAATGAGGTCCAGATGTACTCTTTTTTTTTTGTGGCTTTATGCAATGTTTCACGCATCCCCTTCATATTTGTGCCCCTCGCTTAGACTTCTATGGGACCTTTGCTGAGCAGAACACAGAAAAATAGAGCAGGTCCTACGTTTTTCTGTGCAAGCGATATGCGCACAAAACACGCTCATGACAATGAACCCATTGAAATGGGTTATATTCTCTGTGTTTTGTGAGCATTTATTTTACGCGCAAAAAACATGCACAAATACAGTTGTGTGAAGAAGCCCTAATATTGAAATGTTTCAATCTAATTCCAAGGCAGCTATACAATCTGCATTATCTGAGCCTGTGGTTACACATCCTACAACTAGCATTTTTTTGTAATCTGCAGCAGCAAAAAAATGCTTTGATGTTGTCAATGTGGGGCGATAGCAGAAGCCGTTTCCTCCTACTATCTGAGCAATGTAGAGCTGACACTGTGGAGACTGAAAGAATTTGAAAAATCCAAATATGTAGAAATCTGAGAATGAAACTGCTATATTTAAAAAAAAATAAGCTGCTACTTTTGTATGACATTAACCCATTACGTAATAAAACAGTGCCTACCTCTATACTATTGATGACATATGCTCAGGATAGGACATCATTAGTTGCTCGGCCAGAAGAATGTCGCCCAGAACCCTGGTCAATCAGCTGTTATCCTGGTGCCTGTCAGTGTGTATGGATCACCTATGGATAGGTATGGATATCATAGGGGTAGACAGCACCTTTAAGCCGTCCATATATTGCTCATACTATACCATTTTATTTCTCAGACTGTATAATCACACTAAACACTAATGACCACTTATTTTAAGTGATTCTCCTCTCTAATATTACCTGTAGGTATAGCAGTAGACTGTGACCAATGCTGCCGCAACATAGTATAAGGGGCTACCATAAAGGGTTAAATTGTTGCCATGACAATGGACTATGAGTTGCATCAAAAATTTGCGCCAAATTCTAGCATAGTAGGACAGATTAGGAGCAGAGGATGATTATTGATTAGCTGAAGCTCTCCTACAAAACAGAGGTTTTCTGCTGTGCCACTAGGAGAATGCAGGGGAAAGTAACTTGAGCTGTAGGTAGTGTGGAGTAGTGACCATGGGTCAGGGAGGCAAGTAACTGCCTGTGCAGTGGAGAGCAGCAGCGCCAGAGAAGGACCCATGTCTGGGTGTAAAGTGGCTGCATAGAAATAAAGCGTGTGCTGCACAGAAGAAATGGGGAACTATCAGGGAGAGCAGCTGCGCTGCAGCCCCCACCTAGGGGGGGCAGATGGACCACCATAATTACCACAGAAAGCAGTAGTAGAGTTGCTCTCTAGAACAAGCTCAAGTAGGTAGTAGAGGTGACTCTGATACGATGGAACTGTAAGTAAGGCCAGCCTTAACACACACTAGTTGTGCACCCTAAAAAAGGGACATAGTCAATCGGCAGGCCTGCTATAGGAGTTAGGGCTAACATGATAGACACTAGATTTTGTGCAAGTTTTGAGTGCTCAAACCTGGCTTATGGACTGTATCATTTGAAAAGACATTGGAAAGATATACCATATTGGAGTATTAACCTTTAAAGGGAGTACAATTGATACTGTTGTTGTTAGCCGTTTAGTCATTCACGACCCTCAGCGACCCTAAAGGTATCCGCTCTGACAGTATTAGCCATCGTGTCCTTTTGCGTCCGGGTCTTCTTTTGCCACTGATCTGTCCAAGCATTATAGATTTTTCTAGCGACTCTGCTCGTATTACATGGCCAAAATACATGAGTCTGAGCCGGGTCATGTTAGCCTCCACTGATATATCGGGTCTTATACGATTCAGGACTTCTCTGTTTGTTACTCTCACCGTCCACGGTATACGCAGCAGCTTTCGCCAGCACCACAGCTCAAACGCATCAATCCTCCTATCAGCTTTTTTCGCAGTCCAGCTTTCACATCCATACATGGCTATGCGGAAAATGGTGGTTTGCACTATCCTGCATTTAGTTGCTATGCCAATATCTCTACTTTTCCAGGTTTCGTCCATGTTTAGCAACGTGATTCGCCCCAATGCTATCCTATGTTTTATCTCTGGCATAGAGTTTCTATCCTGGTCAATTTTTGAACCAAACAAGATGAAGTCTTGCTAGCATTCTATGGCCTCATTGTCGATTTTGATTTAAATTTGCAGTCGGCATAATTGTCTTCTTTAAATTCAGGTAGAGGCCAATTTTTTCACTTTCAGTTTTAATCTTACATATCAGCTGCTTCAGACCAGCTTCTGTTTCTGCAAGCAGAGTTGTGTTGATGTCTCTGCCACCTATTTTCACTACAATTTCCAATTCATCTAGGCCTATTTTCCGCATGATATAGGATAAACAAGAAGGGTGAGAAGAGCAGCCCTGTCAGACCCCTTTGCCGATCCCATACCAATCTGTTTCCCCATACTGTGTTCTCACAGTGGCTTTCAGATTGGTATAAAGTGATTATATCAGATTGACTAGATGTGTCAATACCCCCAGCTCTTGTAGGGCCTGCCATAGCTTGTCATGATTGACGCAGTCAAAGTTTTTATATTTGATATTTTTGATCTTTTTCCATGGTCCAGCCATGTAGGATCCATGCTTATACATCAGTCTCAAGCCCAGATAAATGAAGAGGGTTAGGGAAAGACCTGGCAATCTAACCCATAAAAACTTTGCCTTGGAAACCCTATAAAAGAGTTGTCAAATGTATGTATTCAAATATGGTATCCAATAGTAGGCCCCCCAGCCCAGAGGATACTCCTAAATCCGAATAGGGAAGAGCATGGTCTGATTATAAGTAGTTGGAGTTTTCCTCAAGATGCATCAGGAAAGCCCTTAGGAAGCCCAGCTGCTAATGCGCCTCATGATGAAAGGAAAGGACTGCGCTGTACCAAAACCCGATTATGAGAGTGCGCAGATGGGGCACTTTTAAAAGGGTTCAATTTTTGTGTATTACGTGATTTTCACCGGATGACAGCAATGGATCATCAGAGCTGGGGAGTATAAAAAAATAGAAAATCACCTGGCTCTGTGTTATGTTCCCCAACAGCACCAGAGCTTAGTTTATGGTGCTATGGGGACATAACAGGTTCCATTTAAGACATTTTTTATAACTACAAAATCTGCCCACACCTGGCCAACCCCTTTAGTAAAGGTCACATGTCTTTTTTTGTTTACTGTACTATGTACTATATCGAAGTAATCATTTTTGGAGGATAATAAGTGTAATGTATATGTGTCATATGGTTTTCTACTGCCTATTCCGCGAAAAAAAAGGATTCACATAAATGTTAAAGTGGAAATTTGAACAATGGCCAAAATTCCAGCCTATCACATTACAAAGTTGAAGTGTTAAAGCAGTAAGTGCAGCCCTAAATTCTACATAGTGATGAGAAGACCTATCTAGGTGGTGGATGCAAGATAACTTGTTTATAAAAAGTGTGAGATAGAAAAAACTCAGACTCTTGACTCATTTACGTATTGTTATATGTAATGACTCCAGGTGCGCTGATTTTTATGTTTACAATACATAATTAAAGTTCATATTTTAGCCACTCTAGTAAATTGTAATTAGCCAGACCTGATCTAGAGAATAAAGTTGATATGGTATGTTGTTTTTCTACTCACAAATAGGGCTAATTTTTGGCAAAGTATGGCCATGAGCAAAATTAAAAGTAGAGTCCCAAATTCTGAAATATTGCACCAACACAGTAATATTCAATCAACTCGATAAATAAAACAAATGTCTTATTTACAGTAGTTTTCAGAACCCAGGTCAGAGCGGGCTAAAGTAAAAAAAATCAGATCCCAGTGTCCAGGCAAGTCTATGCTGCTCTATAACTACAGTATCTGCAAATTCAATAGACAGCTCATGCGCCTTTTCTCACCCTGACGCCACTGAGCAGTGTTCTCCTCAGACTCTTAACCCCTTAAGGACCAGGCTATTTTGTACCTTAAGGACCAGACACTTTTTAGGGATTTTACTCATGTGGTGGTTTTATTGCCCTATTTTTTTTCCTTTAGCTACCAAAATTATTTTTGCCGCGTTTTTTTTTTCTGTGACATATAAGGCTATTTTTTTAATATCTTTTTCACTGACTTTTCTTTTCAGTTTTTTAGTTTTATTGGGGGTAAAAAGCTAAAAAAATGATTTTTTAAAAAACATTTATAGTTATTTTTGTTAAATTAGTATATTTATGCTAAAATAAAGTTGATAAAGTTACTACATTGCTATGGTGACAGAATAAACCGTACAACATGGATACGGTGCCAGAACGAGCTTTACTGGTTCTGGTACCATATCCATAATTACTACATATGGTACTAGAAGCATGCTTAAAACAGATATGGTATTACAAATAAAACGTATAACGTTTGTCTTGGTTGGAAAAAACATTCACTACCTGTGTAAAAACTGATCCATCAAAAACAGCATACAGTTGGCATAAGGTTGTGTCCCCTTTTTTATGTGTCTGCATTTATGATGTTTTTGTAGATGAAAAATTCGAATTTTGTGCATTTTAAAAAACTCATCGAACTCAATAGGAAAAATCGAAAACAAATTTACAGCCAATCCACAGCATAAACTGACATTCTGCAGATTTAAAATCCATAGCTCAGGTCACTTTCTGCAACCAGCAGGCCAGGTTTTTTTTAAATCTCTTCCACTTTGCTAGTACTGTAAAACTCTTCAGATTTTCCACAGCCAGCTAGGGTATGTCCACATGCACAGTATACGCTGTATTTTCTATATAGAGCTGCACATGAAAATCTGCAGCATATTACAGTTCAAGCCAAATGAATGAGATAAAAAAAAACTCATCCACATGCTGCGGAAAAACATCTGCAGCAGAAGTTACCTGCATCTGTGGTGTAGATTCTGAATCCACTGCATGTCATTTTACAGATGTAGTAGGCACTGCCCTGTGCCTTTAAGCCGTGCTATATTAATTGATTAGCGCAGCTACTACCATTAACTTTGAAAGGTGGTAGTGTTATGCTTATAGTGTAGCCATGTTGAACAGAGGCATAACTTGAAGCTCCCGGGCCCCGATGCAAAACTTGTAACAGGGCCCCCAACTATAATGCTTTACTCATAGTACTAGGCTCCCTATATAGAGAAGAGAGGCCTTATGGGCCCCCTAAGGCTCCTGGGCCCGGGTGCAACTGCATCCCCTGCATCCTCTATAGTTACGCCCCTGATGTTGAGCCATAACTCATTATTGCAGTAACCTGGCAACATGAGTTGCATTATAAGTGTTACATCGGTATGTTGTGGATTTTCGCTACCAATTTAGTCCCATCCAAATGAGGAGGTATCTAGTGTTTCTAATCTTGATTGGCCAGGCGATAAAATCGTTTTGGGTTAATCTGAACCAATTTTTTGCGAAAAAAGCAGGAAATTGAATTTCCCATAATCCCTGCTGCAGAGGTCAGTGTGCAGCCAATCAGTAGCCAGGGCTCCTTGATGAGGTCACCGAATGTGTCCTCCATCTTGCATATTCGCAGCAGTTTCATTGGACGCCTGCATCACATGACAACCATATATAACATAGGCACTGTGTGACCAGCAGTCATTTTACAGTTGAGCGCAGGACAGGCAAGCAGCATTACATTTATATGCCTACTTAACATTGTTTGTTCAGAGAGATATTCTACAGAGAATATATTACTGCTGGTGTGAAAGGTTGGATACCAGGGTTGTATTGAAGGGAACATATAATGAAGCTGCATCAGGTTTATATGCCAATGTAACACATGGTCTTTTGTAAAGGACAGCTTGTATACCAGCAGAGAACTTAAACAGGAGGGAGCAGAGACAGTTGCTTCATCACGTTTAAATGCTAATACGAAATGTGGTCTGGACATTGGGAGAGGGTATATTTCTGCTGCTGTCAAAGTATATAGCAGGAAAGCAGACAGGCAAAATATGCTTTGGTGTGGGGAATAGTGCAGTTCTCTGTTGCCTCATCTGTCATTCAAAGTCTCCAGTCTGGTCACTACGAATTCTTTGCAGATCTTATGGCCCATTCACACTGGATAAATGTCAGGCAAATAATGCCAGCTGCTGTTTACATTGAACGATCATTGTTCAGGATTTTAATACTGTGATTTTTTTTTAACCATTCAAGGTATATTCACGGGTGATTTTCCTGCGTGATCTTTGTCTGATTCTGAGATAGATAGATTTTGCATGGGAAAAAAAACCCATACATTTCAATGGGTTAATTCACACTGGCAAATTTTCTCTTGGACAGATAGTCTAACTTAGAAAAATTGCTGCATGTCCTATTTTTGTGCAGTTCTTCAAGAATTGCTCTTTTTCTATGGCAGCATTTAAAAAACACATCGCAATTGTAATCCATGGAATTTTAATGCGATTTTTCTTGCAAGTGTGATGCATTTTTAATGCAGGTTACTATGGGGGCTATGAGGATTTCCCTTGACCAAAATCATGCTCGCCTGTATGAATACAGCCTTATTTTTCTACCTCCTTTAGAAAATTCTCCCTTGCATTTATATTGCATATAACAGTTTGTAACTAATGTTTGCTTACTTAAGTTTACAGTATATTTCCCTTTCCAGCACTGGAAAGCAGGGTTCATCCTACCTAGAGACGTACTGAGAGTCCTTGAGGTTCTACGGTTGTTTGGCCAGTTCTCTTTATCTAACTTGTTACTATGTTACTGTTTTGTTAAGCTATGTTTGCCTTTCTTTGCATTCTTATGTATTTATCCATGTTTTAGACCATATTCAACATTATTACTGAAGATAACATTTCATTGAAATGCACCATCAGCACTTCTACAAGAAAGTGGGAGATTATACTTGTCTCTACAAAAGCTTATAGAGCCAGCAAAATCACCCACTGACCACAGATTGTGTTACTATGCATCAACAATCTAATGCTTATGTGGGCTGCCATACCTTCGGCCAAGTACTGGGCAAACAAGGACTCAATATGAAAGTTTTTTCTTAGTTTTTTTTGTTTCTATTGGAGGTTAATATTACTAGAGATGTCTGGCAGCTACATATCCTCTGCTGCTATAATAAAATAATGTGCACACTTAGCAGAAACAAACATGAATATTTGTGGGGAAATTAGAGCTGATTACAGTAAATCTAAAATACTTATCCTATTTCTATGCTTTAAAATTGGTCACCTATCTCAGATAAGCTTTTTGTCCACAGTGGAAAGTCACTACAAAGGCTGAGAATTGCACAGATGTACCACTGATTTCAATGGGGTGTAGCGTGTAATACTCCATTACCCCAGCTCCAGTGAATTCTTAATAGGCTCTTTCCCTGTCAATATCAATTGCAGGACCATTTGCTATCAGCTCAAGGTTAGAAAGAATTACACCTTTTGGGTGATATTGTTAAGGAACAACTGACATATAATATTCCAAAATCTAATGACCATAGAATTTAAAGACACTCTGTTACCTACTTTTAGCCTTAGAAGCTAAGCCTATGGGCTAAAAGTAGGTGACCCGCTGAGTTCAGTGATGTGTTATACTTACCTCCCCTGTTGTTTCCCCAGTGCATTGAGCAGCACGTTAAGCCCACCTGTTAGAACGATGGGGGGAGGTAAGTATAACATTTACATCCTCGGACCACCTACTTTCAGACCATAAGCTTAGCTTATAGGACTAAAAGTAGGTGACAGATCCCCTTTAGTTTATATTGCCTTAGGTCCAATGTCCACATGTGGATTTTATTTATAAAATCCGCGTGTGGCCCCCAGACGGGAGATCCGTGCAACTTGCTGCCCATAGGGATGCTATAGCCTCTGTAGGACAGCTAAAAGCATGCAGATGTGATTTCTTTCTGGTGTGCAGGTCGCATGCACAGGAAGAGATCGCAGCATACTCCTTTTTCCTGCGGGTCTCCTGTACGGACGGCTCCTGCGGCTTCTATTGAAGCCAATGGAAGCCGTCCATATCTGCGGCACAGCCACAGCTGTTTTCATGCTGTGTCGCAGATACCCAGGAGAGCAGGAAATTTTAAATAAAAAAAGATAGCTGTTACGTGTGCTGCTGAGACATGTTGTGCTACTGTGTTTCCAGCAGTACAGCACTCTCAGGGTTAATGATTGAGTTGGCTGGGTGTGGTTCTTCCTGCAAGCCAATCCCCTGGGTCTGTGCTCAAATATAAACCAGCTCCTGGTCAGTCTGAAGCTGGTCTTGCACTGTTTGGATGTATCTGTGACATGCATCCTGTTACCTGCTATATTATGTTAGTATGTTCTATGTTGGTGTATGGATATGTTATGGTATTATGTTGTGCAACAGCTATGTTGCTATGCGAGTATGTTGGTGTATGGATATGTCGCATATGTTATGTTGCTATATTATGTTGTATGCAGTATGTTATATGTTTATTCTGAGGATGCTGTGTGTGAACAGTGACAGGTACAGTGTCTGTGCAGGTGGCCAGACATCAGGTGTGGATAGTCATGTTCTGAGGATGTTGGGGTTCATATGTATGTTAGACACACTGTGTTGTAGTGTCTGTTGCATGCAGTTGTTGGAGCAAGTTTCCCCGCAGATGGTTTGGACACCTGCTGTCCCCCACCCCCCTCCTGGCGTTCTGGGTGGTGCACTCAGTAGTGTGTGGTACGGTGACCGCGCAAGTGCAGCCTCTCGCAGGTGTCTTCTTTCCCTTGGCAGGTGCGGCCTCCAAACATCTGATCTTGTGTGCGTGGTGTGAGCTGGTGATGCTTGCCACAATTTTCCTTATAGGCCAGATTGGTGTTCTGGCGGTCTTTCGCCTTGTACGGTGGGTGTGGTGGCTCCATATAGCTTTGGTGGCATGCATGTTGTGTCTGAGTTCTATCTCTGTCTGTTACCCGTCCTGCGTTATGCAGTCTGTGCTCCTATCCCGGGTTCCGTCCTGCGGCGAGGTGCGCCCAGTGGACATAATTTGCTGTAGACCCCTGTGTGGGAGGTACCAGTGTGTACTTCCTTCTCCTGCTGACTGGCTGGCGTCCGCATCAGGCCCGTAGTGATAAGTCCTGTTCACCCTATGTCAGTAAGGAGAGTAGCCATCTTTCCCCTCTGGATTGTGCATATTCTATGCAGGCTACTGTTCGGTAGCCTATTGCATAAGGCGCAGTGGTACTGCTTAGTAATTTCCTTACTCTCTCCCATTTTGCCATCTTTGCCTTGGTGTCAGGTCCTTTTTAGATAAATCCTGTACACATGCGCGTTTTGGAAGAGTTGCATAATTTTTTTTGTCATGCTTAATGGGTCCGGAGGCCCCTTTTTTAAAGGGGAGGAGGTACTGTTACATGTGCTGCTGAGACATGTTGTACTACTGTGTTTCCAGCAGCACAGCACTCTCAGGGTTGATGATTGGACTGGCTGGGTGTGGTACTTCCTGCTAGCCAATCCCCTGGGTCTGTGCTCACATATAAACCCAGCTCCTGATCAGTCTGAAGCTGGTCTTGTACTGTTTGGATGTATCTGTGACATGTGTCCTGTTACCTGCTATGTGTTCTGTTGCAGCTTGCTGTGTGATCTGTGCCTTGCTGTTCATGTCCGTTTGTACATTTATTTTGTGTCAGTTTGGTCTGCTGAGTTTGTTTGCTATGTCTGTGCTAGGTTGCCCCATAGGGCCCTCTAGTAGATGTGTCTTGCTAGTGTAGGGACTGAAAGATACGAGGGGCCTTGACGGGGCTTGCAGCTTAAAGGGGTTGTCTTGCGAAATCAAGTGGGGTTATACACTTCTGTATGGCCATATTAATGCACTTTGTAATATACATCGTGCATTAAATATGAGCCATACAGAAGTTATTCACTTACCTGCTCCGTTGCTAGCGTCCTCGTCTCCATGGTTCTGTCTAAATTCGCTGGCAGCTTGCTTTTTTAGACGCGCTTGCGCAGTCCGGTCTTCTCCTCTCAGCACGAGCCGCTTCAGTGTGCTCGCCGCTACAGCTCTTCTGCGCATGCGCAGACGAGCTGTCACTGCTCGGGAGCGCGCTGGAGCGGCCATTCTGTACCATCCTCTGTTAGAGGAAGGTGCAGAGCCGCCCAGCTGTCCCGAGAAGCCGCCCAGCTGTCCTGCCGTCCTGCCGCCCAGGTAAGTGATGGGCCGGGGGAGCTGCCGCTGGGCCGGGGGGGGGGCTGCCGCTGGGCCGGTGGGGGCTGCCGCTGGGCCGGGGGGGGCCTTCGTCTGTTGTCAGGGGTCTAGCGCCGGTTACCTGCTGCCTGGCGGTGGGTGACTGTGTTCCGTGGTTGGCCGTGTTCAATCCAGGGGTCCGGTCGGCGGCTGCGGGGTGTCTGGTTGTCAGGGAGACACAGCTGGTAGCGTCTCGGGAGCGCGCACGTCGGGCTACAGCAAGCGATGGGAAAAGAGCCGGTGGCCATCTTGGGAAAATTTTTATAAGTTGCTGAAACGCTGGAACTGTAAGTACAAACCAGCTAGAAAAGTCATTTACAGGGGGGCTTAGTAATGTATGCTTAATTAGGGGGACTGGGCAAAAAAAAAAATTCACTGCTTCCTCGAGACAACCCCTTTAAGTTCATTGGCCAATGTATGAACTAACTCCTCGCATTTATATTCAGCTTATCATCTGCTATTAGTGTTTGCATTGTGGCTGCTGAATGCTGTGTATTCTGGCTCCTGTTGTCCTGTCCCTGTCGTGTGGCATGTGAATGTGTCCTGTTCTGGTGTGTGGCTCCTAGGATCAGCTAGGGCCCAGATCCAAAGACCGCTGGGCTGCCCTTATTGGGGCAGTGTCCCCGCATTAGGTAGGGCCTTGCCATCCTCTTCTGTAGCACAGGGTCAGTTTGCCAGAAACCTGTGTGTGAACCTAGTCCGATCTGGTCGCGATCATGTGGGCCCCGTGCTTACTTTGCTCACACGATCATAACAATAGCACTGTGCATGTGCCAGGAGCGTCATCGTCCAACGCTCCCGGAAGCTTTCGCCGTGCTGAAGAAAGAAGATCCGGCTAGTGCAGGGGGGACCCACGCTGGACCCGGAGAGGTAAGAAATAGTTTTTTTCCTCACCATGTCCTCTGCACTTCAGGATAAAATTCTATCCCGGGATCTGAGGGGGAAAGGGGCATATTACCTGTACTTGTTCTTTTCTGCCATCCATTGAGATTCACTGGTACCGGACCAGTGTTTAGTTGTCAAAGAAGGGCACCGCAATTTTCCCATCTAGCTAATGCACACTGCACTGCTCTCTAATTACTCAGCGCTGATCACTTGAGAATGTGGTCAATCAGAGAGCAGGTATAGTGCATTGGGAGTCTAACACTACCAAAACACTATGGGAATTAGGTGTCGCGGCTTGTCATTCGCAACAGCGTCGTGGTATGGTGGCCTTGACGCAGGCCAAGGCCTGTCGCCTGGTTAGGCAGGTGAAGGGTTAATGCACCATGTGCAGAGACTGCTGGTTACTGTCTCAAGATGCTGCCTGGTGCATGCTATTAATCATTCCTGGGAGTGGCTCTCTAATTGCTCTGCCAGTCCTCAGGTGTGGAGAGTTTTATATTCTTACCCCTCCCTTCTGCTCACTGCTGCTTATTCAGTTCCCTAGAGGAAAGGCTGGAGTCTGGTGTTCCTCTAGGCTGGGTGAATTGCTACATTTACAGATAAGTTCTGTTGTTTGCTATCAGTTGTATTTTGTTTTCCCTTATTGTTGTTGCTTGGTGGTGTTAGTTCATCTCTCCAGGGGTTCCTGGACAATTAGGGCCCAGAAAGAAGACAGTGGGGCTGCCTCTATCGAAGCGATGACTCCTCTTTAGGCAGGGACCCGTCACCTCCCTGCTTGGTTAGGGCCAGGCTTCCTTTCCCCCTGGAGTGGTGCTGCTGATCTGTATAGTATGGTGTTTTCCTATTTTCCCGCAGTGTGTACGTTATCCTACGCCATGCTGAGCGTGGGGCCCTTGTGCCACACAGGCTTTACACACTGGCTTTCAGATTTCTGGTGTGGCGTGCACTGTTCTACAGTGCATATTGTTACAACTGCAGTAGTGTGAACGTCACAGTGCCTCCGTGCTGAGCGTGGTGCTCATGTGCCGTATGGACGTGACATTAGATACTCTAAAGATTTGTTGGCCGTCTTAGATGGACGAAAATGGGACCCAGACAGTGAGATCAGATGGAAGGTAGAGAAAAAGTATAGGTAATATACCCCTGACCCTCTCTGGCGCAAGGACAGAATTTTGTCCCAAAAAGGAATGGTTGCATTAAGATACAATCATTCAGATGTGAAGGGGTTGTACCACAATTACAAATTATTCCCTGTGCACAGGATAGGGGATAACTTGCTGATCGTGGGGTCTCCCTGCTGAGACCCATGCTGGTCTCAAGAACAGAGGTCCTGTATTCCCCTCTGCCTGCAACTGTGGGGGTCACTTCTTCCCCTGTAATGATGTCAGAATGAATGGAGCTCTGGTCAGCACTGTATTCATTTCAATGGGGCTGATAGAAATACTCAAGCGCTTGCCACTCGGGTATTTTTGCAGTCCCCTAAAAGTGAAGGTACCATCAGCACTTTTGCATGGCCAGTGTACCATTCAGTCTCCTCCTCACTGCAGGGGATGCAATAGCACCATAGTTAGGAGGTCGGGGGACACAGGACCCCTGTTCTCAAGATTGACGGAGGTCTCAGTTGTGAGACCCCAACCGATCAGCAGGTTATTTCCTATCCTGTGGATAGGGGATAACGTGTAATCTTGGAACAAACGCCTTTAACCTCTTAGTGACCACCCCATTGTCTTTTTACATCTTGCTTTAGTGGAGGGCAGCTGAGCGTACTCACTCCTGTCTATCACAATGTCCCGCGGCGATCTGGTCTTCTAGGACCTGATGCCAGTCTTCTGCGCATGCGCACCAGGCGTCATTACGTCAGCTGCATGCGCAGAAGGCCAGAGAGCTCAGCAGATTTAACATCTCCCTGCACCCAGCTGTCAAAGATAGCCGAGTGCAGGGAGATGTGACCAGGGGTCGCTGTGTGCGGTTCTTGGTCACATGATCACTGTTATCCATCGGATGTAGATAAATATGGAAAAAAAGCCCGGCGTTCACAGGAAACAGTCCATCAGACTAACTGATGGACTGTTTCCTGTGAGCGCCGGTCTTTTTTTCCATATTTATCTACATTTTTATCAGGTCGCACCCCCATCCAGGGATGCGACAAGCCAAGGCCAGCTCTCTCCCCCTCCTATCATAGGAGCTAGGGAACCAGGACGTGAATCGCCACCAAATTTGATTTATACGCCTTCCGGGATGTGGAGGTGTGGGGTGGGTGACCCAGCTTTTGGGTCCTCCCACCCACACCGTGTAAGTGCCATCTTATTCACTTCTCTGTATATTTATGCAGAACTATTCATAGTGGAGCAGAGTGCTGTCCTTTATCTGTTTCTTCTTGTTATCCATCGGATAACGGTGATCATGCAAAGTTAAAAAGTGTAAAAAATTTTTTTTTTAAATTAAAGTTTCATCTCCCTTTAAGGATCGTATCCTTGAGGGGAGATGAAATTACATACCCAAGGTCTCCGGATTTGGCCCCTAATGGGATCTTTTTCCGCGGTCCTTTCCTAGCTTCGGCATATGCGTCCATCAGCATAATGGCGGACCCGTGCGCAAAACTCAAGGATTGCCTGGGAAATTTAAAATCTCCCTGCTCCTGGCTACCAAAGAGAGCTTGGAGATGTCACAGGGAGCCACGGTATGCGATCGGTGAGAGGAGATGAAACCTCTTACCGGAGACCTCTGCATTTGAACCCTGATGCAATACTCCTCAACGGACCTTCCTCGGCTTCTGCGCATGTGCCTGCCAGCGAAATGCCGAACACATGCTCAGTTATATAACTTTTTTTAATATTCTAAACACTATCGCAGCTTCTAAGGATGCGTTCATGAACAAATCTGCATGCCCTACATGCGAATTTTGAATTCCAAGAATTTTATAGAGTTTTTCAATATAAAGGTTATAAAGTCTTAAAAGGAAATACAGATTTTGGCACAGAATTGTCATGGAATTTTAAACCATGTGTAAAAACTCCCTAGTAGGTTGAATGTGTGTCACAGCAAGAGAATTACATGCATTTTTGCCTCCAGCTGAAACTCCTTCGTGTATGAGCAGATCTTTAACAGGTGTGCATTAAATATTCTACTGTATTTGTTAATGAATGGCAGCAGTATTACCGGAGTGCTCTGGGCTGCCACTACTGATCATGTCTGCCTGGTAAGTGCCAGGCTGAACTTGCAAGTACAGATGTAGCTGGACAATTAGTGCTAAATCGTGTGCAATAGCATCCTTACCACAATAAGCAATACCGAGAATTATGTATCTATAGTATTGTTGGCATCACCAGTTATTTTAATTGCAATGCTCCTAAATCTGTAGGGTATTTATAAAACTATTCCATGTTATTTTTTTAATTTGTTGAAATGTGCACTGAAGCCTGTATACGGTGTGTATATAAGTGCAAACATGTTTTACGAAAAACGGCATTAGCAGTTGACATGTTACAATATTACTAATATCACACTGTAACACTGTGATGTCTAAGACTACATTAATACCATGTGTCAGCATAACATTCAGTGAAAAATGCTCCTTGTCTGAATAGTAAAAGTCTATGAGCATGCATGTGCCAAAAATATCTTTGGATGGAATAAAAAGTCAAGTAAGGGCTCATGCACAATGCAGTATTATGATTACAATTTGTAGGACAACATGATAGGGTTACAATACAGGAACATAAGCTCTCTACAACACTGAGATTTTTCTTCATGCTCCATTCAAATCAGAGGGCCATTGCGACTTGTTTCCTCTATTAGAAGCCTTGCTTCTAGAAAAGGATATCTTTATATACATATATATTGCTTCTCTAAGATCTTTGCTGATGTCTTTCTCCCTGAATGCTCCAGACCAGCAAACTGTCCAAATTTCTGCTTTTTATGGAGATGGATACACTTGCTAATGATCAATTAATCAAGGGCATTTAATTAGCAACACATGGCTGCAATTACCCGCACGTGCAATCGGCACACCTAGGGAATCATTGGGCACCCGCAGGTAATTAATGTAATTTTCCGCAGGCGTGCGGATCGCATATGCAGGAAAACAACCGCGGCATGCTCCATTTTTGTGCGTTTTCCCGCACAAGCCAATAGAAGCCATCTGGATCCAGGACCACGGGTCCAGAAGAAGCAGAAGAAAGAAGATCCAGCCTGCACAGAGGAGAGCCCCGCAGCGTCCAGACAGGTGAGTATTATGTATTTTCTGGTCTCATATCTGCGGGCCAGGTGAAATCTGCTGCAGGATTCTGCACGGGGAAACCGTGCGGGCCCGTGGACATGAGACCTTAGAGTGTACTTAATTTTTCACACACTGTTTCTGCATTTTAGCCAGGTTTTTGATGAATCAATAATGACATGGTGTAATTTGCATGCATTGTTGTTTATCTGAGGTTGTATTTACCTCATTTTAAGACTTTCTAAGTACCAGGTTTTTTATGTCATTATATGTAAAATCATAGAATTACAAAAAGGGTGTACTTAGTTTTTTTTTTGCCTTACATGGAGTCTGACAGAGTTATGTGTGTCAACCCTTAAAGGTTTAATAAAACTCTATGCAAAAACAAAAACATATTGCAGTATATGCCTTTTTTAAAAATAATAGGAGTCCAATATACAATTGCAAACTTCTGTGGCAAAGGATTGGCTGCACTTTTTTTAAACATGCCTATGCTATGAAAGGCAATGAATGAACATGATGTGAATCTAGCGTTAGTGCAATCCTTTAGAAGAAGAAAAAGATAATTGCCTGGGCTATCAGTATTTGCAATAAAAAAAAGATGCCGGAATGAATATGGTGAATGTACTGACCTCCCTGTATACTGATGTACTTGAGCTATTATTCTGTCCTCCTTAGTTTGATACATGACCCATTATGTTTTTAGTGTTACAGCAATGAAGTATTAGATTTATTTATACCCTTTTAGTGATTGCACCATTTGCATCACAACTAATAATCTTGCATTTTTCATCCCCGGGAAAGACTTTTGATGTAGATGTTTCGCACACTGTCTCCTTAGAGTGTTGAAAGAATCACAGTGCTATCAAATCCCCAGGCTTTCATAGGAGGAAACACCTTTCTTGCTACTGACATCAGGAATGTTTTCATCTTTCAGACCTTTAAATACCCTTGTCATCCAATCCCATCAAGAGGGAAGCCTGGATTTGTCATAACAAGCTGATATCAGTATGTGATGGATTCCATTTGCCTTGCCCCTACAAAATAAATTGCTCTTAAACTCTTCCTCTGAAATGTAATGGTCTTCAGAATCGTCATGTATATTCCTTAGACAGGAGATAAATTCATTCTGCTACTGCAAAGTGATTTTTCACTCAAGGGGAAGACCAACATTGACTGGCCAAGCTCAAGTCTATCTATTTGCTGCTTTAAAATATTTCCTAGAGGAAGTATTCCTTCATTCAGTGACCTGAAGGGTTAAGAAAACAGAAACATAGAATCTTGAAGACCTGTTGTTATGGCAGTTACCATGGAAACCATAACTGGAATGTTTAAAAGTGTTGTTTCCCGTCAAACCCACAGGGGTGTAGTTTGAGAGCCTCAACGCGTTTTAATCCTCGCAATTAGCTGCTATGTGGTAGGGTTTATAAGACTTGATCAGATTAGATGCTAGCCTGTAGTCATGGGTAACAAACTCACTATACTTTATGGATTTAACAACAAGAAAATGAAGTCACATGACCAATGGAAAGTCAAAAGTACAAAGCACAGTACTTTTTTACTATGTAAAGCACAAGCGATATTAAAAGTACACTAAGGCAAGATAAAGGCTCAGATTCATTGGATCATAAATGTAGAATATTATGGAAAGTATACAGTGCTACATTACAAAAGGAAAGTGACCAGGAAAAGTAAGTCTCTGAGCTCTTTCATGTGAATGGGAACTTTTTAATATTCCCTTCTCCTGATTCGTAAACTCTTTCATGGGTAGAGGTGTAATTTGAAGCTCCTGGGCCCCAATGCAAGACCTGTTACAGGGCCCCAAATATAATGCTTTAGTTAGGGTGACCATATTTTCCTAGGATCAAAGCGGGACTAAGGTGTGTGGTCTGGGGGCGGAGCTTATCACAGGGTATGATTTTACTTCTGTCGTTATAAAAAATACAGGGCCGGTTCAAAAAAAAGGCAGGGAGCAAATTCCGCAGCATTTCTGCATCCAAAAATAGTCAAAATCTGTACCATTTCTGGGGATTTTGACTGGAAATCAACTGTGTATTCGCAGCTGATTTCATACTATGCGGCGCTCCTCCTCATCTTTTTCGAAGGCTTCACCCATCAGCGCTCCCCGGCATCAGGTTCCCAGTGGCCTGTAGTGACCTCACCAGACCAATGACATCACACCTGACCAGGCCGCTGGGAACCGGAAGCTGGGGAGCGCTAACAGCAGGAAGCCAACGGAGGAGGTGAGGGGGAGTGTCGCTGCATATCTCCATGTGATTTCTAGTCAAAATCTGCACCAATGGTACAGATTTTGACTGTTCCTTTAGATGCGGAATTTGCTGTGGAAATTTCCGCTGCAGACATTCTGCAGCATTTCTGCCACGTGTAAACATACCCTAAGTCAGCTTTAGGTATGCTGCCACATGCAGAGTTGCCTCACTAGTAATAATATCCCTTATGCCAGACCTAGCAATAATTGTGACCATAACAGAAGCTCCAGCAATAATAGTGCCCCCCACAGAAGCCCCAGCAATGATAGTGACCCCCACAGAAGCCCCAGCAATAGTAGTGACCCCCACAGAAGGCCCATCCAGTTTGCGGTGCTGCAGAGTGAATACCGGGCAGGGAGCTATGGCACCTCGCCTGGTAATCACTTTAATGGTGACTAGATGTCACCAGAAAGTGTGACAAAAGTCCCGAAAGCAGGACAAATGCCTGTCCCGCTGGGTCCTAGCAGAAGGCGGGACACAGGGTTCCAAAGCGGGGCTGTCCCGCCTAAATCGGGATGTCTGGTCACCTTACTTTAGTCACAGTACTGGACTCCTTATGTGGACCCTGGGCTTGGGTGCCACAGCATCCCCTGCATCCCCTATACTTATGCGAGTGTTCATGGGTAAAGATAAGTTCCTACCATGTTTGATGGTTATATCTTACAAGTATATAAGGGGAAAGCGTGTTCTCCTTCGAGCTTCTAGTGGCCAATGCCGGGGAGGGGAGAAAATGCGTCATGTACGGGAAGCTCTGTCTCCTTTCGTGGTATCAGCAGTGAGACCACTAGCACATCCCTGCTGGGACGAACGCCCCATAGTAGGGAAAGTGCATGGGGACTAAGTCCCACTCCCTTCCTGAACATTTGGGAATGGTCTCGGTGCTGTAGGCACCTTAAGAAAGAGGAGAACTGCGTCACAGCAGTAAAATGCGCAGCAGCAGGGTGTGACGAAGTACAGGAAGACAGTAGCGAGAAAAGAACCATCTAGGAGGTGGCAGAGGTCATTGCTCAGCCATGCCCCCCCCCCTCCCCAATGTTATGCTGAGGAAAGCACAGGGAATTTATTGGATCAGAAGTTCTGTGGAACGCAGGAGAATGCTGGGGTGCAATAGCCTGCAGGGGAGCAGCACAGCAGACCACTGAAGGTCCCTGATACTGGATGCCAAAGCTAGGAGACTGGCATTATGGAGGAATTGCTCCTGAAATGACCTGCCTGCAGAGGAGTTGCCACACAAAATACAATGATCTGCAGGAGAGAGGGTGTCAGCACTGAGCCTGCATCCCCAGGAGAATGTCCAGACCATTGCTTGGATGACCAGGAATTGTGACCGAGGAACGCTTCTGATTCTAGATTACCAGAGCTGGTTAAAGCTAGTATCACCACACAACATATATAAGTGAGGCTGATCTTGTTACAAACCAATCAGTGTGCATGCCATTTATGTAGCCAGCAGCCTTGCTGTGCCATACCAGCTACACAGACAGTAGTGATTTTCCAAAAGCTTAGACAGAAGTAGTGGACTAGTAATGGGACTTTAATAAACAGTATACAGTAGAGTTTACGTAAATGGTGTCGGGATCCCGGAAGGGGTAGAGGATTTCTTTTTCCATGAACCTACAGTATGTGAAATTTAAAGTTGCATTATGAATACTGTGTGATGTATTGTAAGAAAAAACAATGAGGGACGGCGCTCCACCTGCTGAAATGCAGTTATTTAGTTACAAAATTGAATGACAAAAGGACTTACCCGGTGTAGGTGGATGGATCCCTGGAAAGGACCCCCCACCTAACACCTCCACGTCCTGGTAGGCGTTGAATGAATGATAAAATCTCCTCTCTCCAATCCAAAAATTATTGAAATGGATGCACAGGAGCAAGCACGGATCTGTCGCCTCCCCCAATGGGGGTGCGACCAAGCATATGTGGAAAAAACAAAAAACAAAAAAGAATCCAGCGCTCCAAAGTAAAAGAAACCTGTTAAACTAAATAAATAGTAGGTTCCCAATTTGCAAAACAAAAGAAGAACTTTTATTTAAAAATACGTCCGACGCGTTTTGTCGCAGCAGCAACTTTTTCAAGTGACATCAATACAGACAATATCTTATCCTTATATAGCATACAAAAGTACTTTACTCACATGTTAATTACTGCATGATGCTCGTGCACAGACCCGGGACGCCGTGTTCTGACTTCCGACGGGCGGGAGGGTGACACAAACATCTTCCGGTGTTAACATTATGTTTCCGGTTTCAGGATCCATAGACCATAACAACCGCTTTAACATAAACGGGCCCGAGTAGCTGTAAATAGCTTCCGACGGGACGGAGAATAACGGGATGGGCCCGTTTATGTTAAAGCGGTTGTTATGGTCTATGGATCCTGAAACCGGAAACATAATGTTAAGACCGGAAGATGTTTGTGTCACCCTCCCGCCCGCCGGAAGTCAGAACACGGCGTCCCGGGTCTGTGCACGAGCATCACGCAGTAATTAACATGTGTGATGTATTGTGGCTGTTGTTGACAGATTTATTGTTAATTTGATGTTTTGCTGTGTCACTGATTTGTAAACTACTGTGACTTTAAAGAGGGAAGGGAACACGGAGCAGCTCTCTGAGAAGGAAGTAGTTAGCTTGTACAGCTCTGCTGCAGTGAGAGAGGCTGCAGATGCCCCTCTATGTCTGTGCAGCTATACTGCAGTTTGGGGAACTAGGGATACTCCTCTGAGTCTGTGCAGCCATGCTGTGGAGTGAGGAGCAAGGGATACGCCATTTTGTGAGTGAAATTGCCGTGTGCAGGATTATCCCTATGGGCATGAGCCTCTCAAAAGAACAGACAGTTTTTTGGATAAAGGCTGAGCTAAATACACGTATTGAAGACACTTCTGCTCCATCATTCCCCTCTTCCCTTCTTCCCTACAATATTTATGTGATACAAAGCTGTCGGAGACTACAATACTAGTGACTGGGTAAGAACTTTTGAGAAACCTTTTACATGGGATAAACAGGACTTAAATCAAAACCCCAGTTACTGGGTGAGGATTTTGATAATATACGGGTACTGTACTTTTAACACAATAGTGATAAGGTAGGTCCCCTGTAACAGCCGACCGATACATGGCTGTAAGTTACCCCAGAACAGAACTTAAACTATTTGTTTTATTTTTACGCTTCATTAAAGTTTGCTATGGAAAGCACACATGTGAACTATACCCAGAACGTCCATGCTATCAACACCGTTCTAGATCACTGGGGAAATCCCACACCAGAAACCAGGGCCCCCTCACAAATGCACAACAAGACAACTAATGCTGTAAGTGTAGTTCAGCCTCTGCAGAACGTGGAGCTGTTACTTTAGTAGGAGCTGCTTGATGTGCCTACTTGGCCTGGTCTCTACTACCTTCATCACCATCAACACATTCTTTACCCCTTGGTTCCTTCATGTTATTTATTTAGTAGTTTTATGTAACTTATCAGCTAACTTTTTAGTTTGCAGAAAACCACTGCTAGCTGCGTAAAGTCGGTACTGGTGTATCTTGACGCCACTGGAAATGTGGCTGGAGACAGGGTTTGTCCTGGGTGGGGAAATGGGTTGTTCCAGCAGAGTTTTGGGAACGCCCCAAGCTCCTCAGTGGCTGACGCTACTCCCTCACGTTTCCCTGCTAGTCTTCCCTCTCTGCCATCTGAGTATGCAGCTGCAGCAGTGGCGGGACTGCTCCAACCTGCTGTCAGTGTCCAGCATGGACCCGACGTCTTCCCTGCCTGTCAGGCACTGTACCGAGCGGCCTCAGTCAGTTTTCCCGGGGTGCTGGCTGACGCTCTCCCTTCTTCAGTACCCTGCTGCTGAGCGCTGTCAGTGTCCCTGCCGGCTCGGCAGAAGAAATATTCCCTCTCCCAATGTACAGATAACATTTCATATAGGCATATAAATGTGATGCAGCTTCTTTCAACAAAACCCTGTTTAAGTACTCTGCTGGTATACAAGCTTTCATACCAAGCAGCAATGTATCCTCTGTAGAATAACTGGACCTATTACCAACAGACCACTTGTTATATAGGCATAAAAATGTGATACATCTTCTCTGTCCTGTGCCCAACTGTAAAATGGCCGCTGGTTACACTCTGCCTATGATATATATGACTAGGTCATGTAATGCAGGCATCCAATGAAACTGCTGCCCATTTTCAAGATGGAGGACACATTTGGTGACATCACCAAGGCACTCTGGCTGCTGATTGGCTGCATGCTGACCTTTGCAGCAGGCATTATGGGAAATTTGATTTTGCAACATTTTTTCCAAAAATTGTTTTGGACTAACCCAAATTGATCTGACTAAAATTGGGGCAATCTTATCACCCCACCAATCAAGAAGATCGACACTACTCTTAATTTATTTGTCCTTCATAGCTAGGCACATAGTGTAGCAGTTTCAAGCACTGGGTTGGAGCCTGAGGTGTAATAGCCACAGGTCTAGAGATTAGTCAAGGAAGAGCTAGGAGTCAGTAATGGGAGGTCTCGGTTTGCAGTACAGATGGATGAGGCGGGTAGCGTATTCCGAAGAGAAGCCAGAAGTCAGCAATGGGAGGTCTCAGTTTGCAGTAGAGATGGATGAGGCAGGTAGTGTAGTTTGGAAGGGAAGCCAGAAGTTAGTATCAGGAGGTATCAGTTTGCAGTACATATGGATGAAGCAGGTAGCATAGTCAGAAGGGAAGCCAGAAGTCGGTATCAAGAGGTCTTGTAGAAATAGCAGAGGAACAGGTAAGTAGAGCTTGATCAAACAGTGCTGTGGAGCAGAATAATCATGCGCTGAGGAAGTGGCTGGGTCAGGCTTTTACAGGAAGTGCAATCAAGACAGAGGCGGGGTCAGGACCAGGAGGCAGGAACTAGGTAACTAAGATTAGGAAACACAACTGAGAGTCATGCAAGGAAACTGTCCACAGGCTGGATAGCACAGGAGGTCCCGGGTTCGATCCCTGACACATAGTTACTTAGACAGGAGTGTGAAATGCCATTCTACATAAATAAGCCCTCTTGTACTTTTCATAATTTCGTTGCAAGAGATAAAACAAAAAGGCCTTCTGTAAAATCTTCAACTGTTCTCCTCAGGAACAAAGCATCAGACTATTACAAAGATTGAAAAATGGAAAACTTCTGAGTACTGAGATAATGAGTGGAAAATATGATTTATCATAAACATTTTGCTTGATTCTGAACTCCCATATTTATCCTGAATCCAACACTGCATTCAAAGTGTCAATTTTCCTAAAATAAATTATACAATTATAATTTTAGTCATTGATATTGGCATAACTTCGGTCTACCACTTCACTCCATAGGATATACAGGAAGTGGTCATCTAGAACCACATCCACATATTGTATTGACACCTAATATTAGATTTCAGAACAGACTTCTCTTTTGAGTGGGTGGCTAAAGAAGCTCAGGCTTACTTTATTGTTCATATTACTGCTATTACTTTTAGTATGAGAAACTACATGCTACTTACAGTGCAACTGTAGTGGCCGAGAATTATTGGGGTCCACACCAGAATGTTTTATGTCTGTCTCATGTCAATGTCTTGTCGGTGTCTTGTTTGTAGAGTGCATTTAATTTATGTGTATTGTATGGCTGCAGGGCTGAAAGGGTTAATATCTGGTATGTTCTGTCCTGTCTTAAAAATGTATTGGTTTGTCTGAGCCACGTGATGTTGTTAGATATGTGTTTTTGTTGAGTGTAATGAGAAAGCGCTTCTCAGCCGACACTGTGGAGGAGTTGGTTAGTCGGGCAGTCAGAGAGTCAGTCAGTATGGAAGAGTCCGAGAGGTGGTCCACTACTTCCGCTTGGGCCTAGACCTTCTGGAGGAAACTCCCAAGGACTGATATCCAGGAAAGGAGTAAATGTGCCCGGACCCTAGAAGACGTGGGAAACTCATGAGTCCGGAGAAACTCTAGGAAGCGAGAGACATGTGAGTAACTGGCAGTAGAGAGAGAAAGTTACCAAAAAAGAGTGGACCTACAGATAACTAGGACTGCAGCTGAGTAATCACCCCGGAAAGCCTCCCTGTTCCAGCACTAATTCTAAGGAGTGTTCCGCTATGTTAAGACAGTTACATTTTTCTATTGCTATGAAGAGAAGTCAAGTAAACAGGTAGAACTGAACATTCCAGGTTCTTACTCAGAAAAGTATACTTTGTGTGTGGACTATTTTATTCCCAGAATGGATGTCGGAGTATTCCACAGCAAAGGATGGAACAGTGGCATCATGACTGACAAATGGACTACAGATAACCTCTGTTTATCCCTATGATCTCCCTCAGCAGTAACGTGATAGGGTCCCAAGCTACCACCAGGGGAGGAGATAGTAGAGTCTCATGACAAGGTCTTTCGCTACCCTGCTGTCTCCTCGGCTATGGGCTTGCTACTCAGAGGCTGCACAACCTTAAGATAAAAAGTTCATCTAAAGACGGTAGTGGCTGCAGCTGATTCTCAAGTTTAACCCTTTCCAATCCACTGTCTGATGCCTTTTAACATTCTGATTGAAGCCTGTACAGCTCCGATGTGAGAAACATCCGACTGGGTATTCCCACCGTGTATTTCCGGCCGCTCCGCTGTCGGAGCTTCTCTGGCGCATCACATACTTCAGTACTGACTTTAGCCAGCAGATGGTGCAGTTGTATAACGTCAGAAAGGAAAAGCCCCTAGGAAACCCTGAATCCAAAATGGGATGTAACTCACATGTTTTTCATCGGTCTCGCAAAAGAATACAACAAAACCAATCAGAAAGTCACAGCTACCCCAAAATGGTACCAATAGATACTATAACTCATCCCGCAAAAATCAATACCTCACATAGCTCTGTTGATGGAAAATGAAAAAGGTTATGGATCTTGGACCTTGATTAACCTTCAAAAGAGGGGGTGTGCTGCAGACAATGAAGTAACTTAATGAGGGATAAACAATCGAATGAGCAATTCTTCATTCCCTATTAGAGTCTGAATTGGTATGCAACAGCCAGGCAGATGAGTGCCGATCTTGTGGATCGGCACTCATCAGTATAACAGTGTAAAATGTAAAAGGACCCTTAAAATGACCCTTCAGTTTGGGAATAAAATTCTGTTCCAGGACAGGAAGAGCAGGGGTTATGTTACCTATCGATGTTCTTCTCTACTGTTCTGATCTGCTGGTTTTGGGCCCTGTTTTTGACTATCCAAGGTTGCTGCAGCAATTTACTATCTGCTCAGTGCACACTACGCACTGCTCTCTGATTGGCCAGCACTGATAACATGAGCAGTTCTAGCCAATCAGACAGCAGTTCTGGCCAATCAAACTGTGAGAAGTAGGTAGTCTGAAGATTGCTTTGGCCATCTTGGATAGCTAATCAGAAACCAAGAGAGACAACAAGGAAAAACAGCTGCAAGCCCTTCACTATTTCCAGGGCAGAATGTTTTCCTGGAAAGGTCACATTAAAGGCTAAAAGAACAGCAGTGCTCCATCCATAGTTTACTAGTGGCTTCATCTAGAGGACTTATTCCTCTCCTGTGTTCTCAGGTATGACTCTTCATGTTTCTAGGGTCTCTTACTTTCAGTCTAGTCATAAAGTTTTTAATAAAGCTGTGACTTTTTAACATTATTAAAATGATTTCTCTATTTATTTATCTTATCTTGGCTAAATCACAAAAAGAAAAATATAATGAGCCCCAAATGAGTCTGACTGGCTCCCAGACTCTATATTGTGCTGTCAATAATATTACAATACCATTAATATGGTAGTACCAGCCATATTAGCATCTATAAATAATATCACCAGCCATATAAAAGACACAGTTATATCAGTGCACAGTATCCAAAAAAAAGATAAATCTTTATTACAAATCGTGTTATTTGTATAGCGCCAACTTATTCCGCAGCTCTTTCAGATTAATTATATATTATACTCCATCGAGCTGGGTTCTCATTTTACCGACCTTGAAAGGATGGAAGGCTGAGTCTACCTTTAGCCAGCTACCTGAACCATGTGGGGATTGAACTTGCAACCTTCAGGTTTTAAGCCAGAGCTTAGGACTGCATTTCTGCTGCCTTAAAACTCTGCCCACACAAGGCTCTGCCAATAGGACCCATCCACCATAGGACCTCACACAACACCCAGTCTACGGGCTGAAACAGATAGGTGCATTTTAATCCTGTTATGCGGCCAAAATCATGAAAATCATGGTCGCATAACAGGACGAAATGAAACCAATGATTTCAATGGTTGGTTTTTGACTATTGGGATTCTCTCGCGTTAATAGTACATTATTATTACTATGTGCGAGAAAGATAGGGCAGTAGCTATCTTCCCGCTTTTTATTCAAACTCTCGCACTATAACTTAAAATTTAAATCGCCTGAAAAAAACTCCAAAAACCTCGGTTCATGCGCTAATATGCTCGATGGTGATGAGCGTATTAGTGCATGCGTTTAAGGGCTCCTTCAGACGAGTCTTGGCCCATGTGCCGTTTTTTAAGTCGTTCAAACTCAGCGCTGCTGCGTGTGCAAAGAAAACACGCTGAGACAATCAAAAGAAACAAACAGAAGAAAAGATCGGATGTTGTAATCATTGTCCCTGCCCACTGCACGCAACTATAAATAGGTGTGAGGTGTGGGCATAATTACACATAATTGTTTCACAAATTCATTCGTTGAACTAAGGCAATTTCAAAGCTTTAAATACTACAAAGAGGGAGTCTTTGGGGTATAAAGCAGACAAAGAAAGGGCAGGACCTATCTTTTCTTGGGCGTAGAAAATAAACGTCAGAGAATGATATGGCAGGCCCTATCTTTTCAAGTACGTAGGATTTGCGCGTGAGAAATTTGCTCCTGAGAATGAAGCCATTGAAATCAATGGCTTTGCGTTCTCACGTTATACAGGCAAGTTTTTCACATCTGCTAATGCTTCTGTAAATACGTTAGCCTGTTTCAGCCCTAACAGTAAGGGCTCCCGCCCATGGACGGATACTTGCGAATCGCGCCCATAGCGGGCTATGGAAAATTGATTCTTCCTCCACACTTGCAGAAACCAATTGCAGTTACCACAAGCGGAGGGGGGAAAAAAATCGCAGCATGATCCATTTTTCCGTGCATACCATGTAGACGGCTTCCATTGAAGTCAATGGAAGCCATCTGATATGCGGCCTTTCTGTAATCAATCACAGTGCGAAAAGGTTGAGGATTCCGCCGGAAAGCAGAAGTTTGAAATTAAAAATCTGTACTGCGCATGTCCGACAGCGAGCCGTGTGGACCATCCACAGTACAGATAAAAACAGAAGACAGCAGGTACACGCGGACACTGCTGCTCCCAGGGCTGGATGCCGCATGTGTTATCCGGCCCTGCCATGTACAGCTGGTCTAAGAGCACTCTGGTCTTCTTCAGGTTTACTATTCTCTATCTTGTATTCCATTGGGACCACAGATATGGAAGTTGGTGCTTCTCTCAGCTGCTACCACAGCTATTGTGGAGGAAAAAGCCTGTATGCTGGCCCCTCCTAAGAGGCAAACAAGGAAGGAATCTTAGTACCCTCAAGAGCACAAAGAAGTTAATGAGATGAGTGAGCAGTGGGATGTGATGACCTTTCCAGTGACTGCACAACTAAAGACAAGTTGACTTACATAAATACTGAACCAATACACATTAATTTTGGGGGGGAAAGTGAAACGGAAGAATAATAAAGAGGTGCTTTGATATTTTATTACTAATACTAAGAACTACTGTGTTCGGTTCCAGTTAGATTTAGACAGCACAGGTTTAATTCTGCACATTTTTTTTTGTTATTTACGTTTATTTTTATATTTTATTATTCATCATTAGTGTAGGTAAAAACACATAGCCTCAGCACTCAGGCACATTTAATATCTGAATCAAATCGCATAATAATAATAAACTTTATTTGTATAGCGCCAACATATTCCACAGCGCTTACATAGATAGGGGGAATACAGAAAGACAAAATTACAGAACCACGGTTACATAGTAATCAGTTGATGGAAACAATAGGGGTGCGGGTCCTGCTCCAACGAGCTTACATACTACAGATACTGGGGTGAATACAGAAGGTAAAGGGGCTGGAGATGTGCTCGGTGTGGCAAGGTGCAGTGTGAGGGATGCTATACACATAGACAATGGTCAGACATTTGGCCGTGTGATGGCAGAATCGGTATGACTGCAGGAGCGGTTTATTATAGCTAGCAGGGATTGCAGTCAATAGGTCAGGGAGCATGTTATCAGGCAGAGTACAGAGGGGTTTGTTTAGGGAATGCGGTATGCCTCCCTGAAGAGGTGCGTTTTTAGAGCACGCCTGAAGTTTTTCGAGTCCTGGATTGCCCGGGTAGCCTTTGGTAGTGCGTTCCAGAGGACCGGTGCTCTGGAGAAGTCTTGGAGGCGGAAATGAGAAGTTCGAATTAGAGGGGTGCGCAGTCTAGTTTCATTAGCAGAGCGGAGAGCCCGGGCTGGGTGATGGATTGAGATGAAGAAGGCAATATAGGGGGGCACTGCGCTGTGGAGGGCTTTGTGGATGATGGTAGTGAGCTTAAATTGAATTCTGTATTTAACGGGCAGCCAATGCAGGGACCGACACAGGGCAGAGGCGTCCGAGTAGCGGCTGGACAGAAAGATGAGCCTGGCTACTGCATTCAGGATGGATTGGAGGGAGAAGAGTCCGGAGCAGGGAAGGTCGATCAGCAACAAGTTGCAATAATCGAGCCGGGAGTGGATGAGGGCAATAATAAGCGTTTTTAGCGTGTCCACAGTGAGAAAAGAGTGAATTCTTGCGATGTTCTTTAGGTGCAGCTGACATGTTCGGGCGAGAGATTGGATGTAGGGAGTAAATGAGAGATCAGAGTCGAATATGACCCCAAGGCAGCGGGCGTGTTGTCTGGGAGTTATGGTGGCGCCACACACTGAGATGGAGATGTCAGGATGAGGTCGGTTAGGGGAGGTTGGAAATACCAATAATTCAGTTTTAGAGAGGTTTAGTTTTAGGTAGAGAGAGGACATAGTGTTAGAGACAGCGGACAGTCAGTGATGTTTTGGAGGAAAGGTGCAGAGATGTCACGGGCAGAGGTGTATAGGTGAGTGTCGTCAGCATGGAGGTGGTATTGGAGGCAAAATCTCCTGATGGTTTGTCCAACAGGGGCTGTGTAGATAGAGAACAGGAGGGGGCCGGGGACCAAGCCCTGGGGGACCCCAACAGCAAGGGGAAGAGGAGGAGAGGTAGAGCCAGCAAAGGAGAAGCTGAAAAAGCTGTCAGATAGGTAGGAGGAGAACCAGGAGAGAGCAGCAGGCCGATGGAGCGAAGCAGACTGAGAAGCATAACTGTCATGTTTACTAACCACAAAAAAATGCAACATACACAGGACACAGCATTTTGACCAAAATATGGGAGTCCAGCTGCAACATCAAGTCAACCATTATTTAGATGGGATACTAAACTGCCAGACTCACCTCTCTTTGGGCCTAAGCCCCAAATGCATTCAGGAAATGTAGAATCTAGATATACACCCTAATTAATGGCTTGGGACAGATGGGGAAATGGGGTGCACAACAGATATAGGGTCTGGAGCAGTCACTCCTCCAAAAATGCTAATGCAGCACTTCTAGCAAATAAATTAAATGTGCAGGTCCAGGGGTAAACCAGGGGTGCACAACTTTTTCTAGTCTAAGAGCCATATTGCCATGCTGAACCACTTCCAAGGGTTGCAAGGGTAATCCCATCTGAGACATTTATGATATATTCTAAGTATATGCCATAATAAATTGAAGTTCTACTTCTAGGATTTCCACCTATTGGGAGAATGGGGGTTACCTTCTCTCTGTAATCAGAACTTCAGAGAGAAGAGACAATGCATGTGGCTCTCCATTGTGGATGATGAATGTCAACGTAATGGCTCTGCATTTCATAAGTCCTATTAACTACAATGAAGAGAGCTTCATGCATATGTGATACCTGTAACTCATATACTCATTTCTGGAGGGCCAAACAAGTCAAGAAACTTTATTCTTCTAATATATAGGGGTCTCAGACATGTCTACACAGTAGAGCCTTAGTACTTGCCCATTGCTCTTGCCCTGCGATGTGCCACTTCTCTTCACCCAGACATGGAAACTACATGTAAGCAGCCACACATAGATATTTCTGCGTATAGATGATTGGGGCCACACAGAATGGCATTGTGGGCTGCATGTGGCCCCCGAGCCTCACGTTGTGCACCCCTGATATAAGCCATGGCTGTAACAATACAGTACAAGCAAAAACATGCGCCTCAGCATTTCACAGAATTTAATATCCAAATAATATTGCATAACTGATATATTTAAGCCGGGAAGGGTATTATTTCTCCTTAAGAAAGGCACCTAGAAGGTGAGTGAGGAGTATTATCAGACCATCCATGCTCTTCTGGGTAATATGCAAATAAGGTAGATGGAACAATACCTCCGCAGCATCACCTACTGGATGGCAGCATTCCTGCAAGTCAATGTTATACTCTTTATACAAGCTTTATAACAATCTGGTTATAACAAACTTATTAAGCTGCGCAGCCTTTTAAATCACGGCTTTGGTGTGTGCTGCGCCATTGTTAATGATCCCCAAAAGCTCAAAAGGTACGGTAAAATGCACAAAAATGCGCGCGTTTTTGTGCTTATGCTCACATGAAGCCACCCTTAAAGAGAAAAACTCAGATAACTCATTTAAAGCTTAAGATAAGGCCAATTTATTGCCAACATTTCTCTGACTCTGCCATTCATCTGAATGGGTCTTGCAGAATTCCATGTGCAGGCAGAACAATCCCATTCAAATGCTTGGAACTGATTTTCAGCCGCAGAAATTTCTTCCCCAAATCTGCTATATATGGACATACCTGACTTAGGGCGCCCACCCACTGGCGTTTGCGATTTCCGTGCATGAAAAACGCAGCGTTTTCCGCGGCGTTTTTTGCGGCTTTTTCGCGGCATTTTCGCGGCTTTTTCGCGCCTTTTCCGTTCATTTCCATTGACATTCATGGGTGCATTAAGAGAAAAATAAGGACACATATGCAACTGACAGTTTCTATGTTAAAAATTGCAACGGACCGGAAAAAAAAACGCCAGTGGACAGGAACACATTCAAAACTAATTGCTCTTGAGAAAAAACGCAAAACGCAAAGGAAATAAAATCGCCAGTGGGTGGGCGCCCTAAGGCAATCATTCATCATCATCTTCAGCATTGTCAAGGTTGGGCCACACTCGTTGAGGGATTTTGGGTTGTTGTTCCCTACAGAGGATTCCCAGTACCTTGATAATCTTGCGACATTGCTTGTATACTGTTTTCTTCTAAAAACAATTAATTTTTAAAATTTGAAATACCAATGTGAAATGTGTTTTTATGTCTCCAAAAGCATTTGAAAAGACCAGGAGTTTCTTACTGGAATTCCTCCAGAAAGCTTCTGTTTGTGACTGTAAAGTCTAGCTATGAGCTTTGGAAGACTTAAGATTTAACCAAACTGTGTTGTTCTGAAGCTCTGATCTGTGGGGTGGCCATTTATTACCCTGACATTCTCTTGACATTCGCTTATCCTCTTCCTGACACATTTTCAACTATTACTCAAAATTATGTGGCGGCAACATAATGAGAAAGTGGAACTTAGATGTCATCATATCATCAGCCCAGGTCCACGTGACTACACCATCGGCACCTGTGCCCAGTCATTCGGCTCTGGGTGTCGATGACTGCTAAGGCCCCTGTGGTGTCATTTGTCAGAAATCTCTCAGTGTGCCCTTTTTCATTACCTCCTGTGGTGTATAGACTGACTGGCTGGCTAAGGGAAATGCTTCCCTGCCAGCCAATCAGCCATAATGGAGGTGTATTTCTTCAGAGCCGGCCTCAACATGGGTGCTGGTTATTGTCCTGCCTGAGGTGTTTGGTGAGGCAGCAGACTCCTGTCATCTCAGTACCTGTTGCTATTTACTTTATGTGGGGCTTATTCACTTCTATCAAGTACTATGTTATATGCATTGCTACTTTCTTCTGCATTAAATATCTTCCCATTCCTCATGGTAACCCATCTTTCCAAAAATAAAAACTAATTGCTGCTTGCCCTATTTTTGGGCATTGCCTCAGAATGCCCTGCTCAATGGGAACGGAAAAGCATCACACGGTGCAGCGTCCTGTAGGGTGACCCTGGATACATGGCAAATACTGAGGAGCTGGGAGGGTAAGGTGCTGACTCGTCACGGTGGCACTTACCAGACTTTCTCCCAGAGGGACACACGTAACCAAGGCCAGGGTAGTGCTGAGCCTCTTGACACCCCCGGCATGGGGATGCCAAATAAACAGGAAAACAGGTGTAGGGGATGTCACGCGTGGCGCCACCATTCCAGTAATCTCCAGCATGACCAGCGGCGGGGAAAACAAATGAGCAACAGACAATTTAAGTACTTCAGGTCCCCGGGAATGGTCAGGGCCTGGAAATGACTTTACTGAACATTTCACTTTAGTAGTACAAACCATAAATTCCACAAAGATACTAGTGCAGGTAAAACAAGAGATTTGAGATCAGGGAGGAAACTCAGGATGACACGGGTCCTGCAGTCTACGTTATCTGTCAGGTACCGCTCCTGGAAGGGGAACACTCCAGAGGAGGAAAGGGATGGGGTCACTCCATAGACTCTCTAGCAGACAAGTACCTCCACTTAGCAGGATACAGACTTCCGGACGCTTGAGTGTGAACACAAACAATTGAGTACCTCTGCACTAGGCCTTGACTGACTGAACTTGCGCTCTGCTCACTCTCTCTTTCTTTGGGGCTCACTTACAATTTGGATTGAAAACACGCATTCCAGGAAAACCTCTCCTCTTCCTCCATCTTCAACACATGAGGGCTGAAGGTGCCACCATGTGTCTCTGTTTTCTCTAGCAGCTCTGGAACATGGACTAACTAACTTCTTTCCGGCTCTCAAGCACTCACATTTGTACCTTCTCTCATACCACATGACAGGACAGAATTGATACATTCACAGGCAGACAGCTCATATTTTGGAGACATTAACCCATCACACACTGCAGCTGTGCAATACACATAACAGAATGACAAAACAGCTCTGCACAGTGCATCAACATAAGACAGACATGTATGACATTATGGAGTGGACCAGGAAAGCGTGTACTGGGCCACTACAACAGCATGTGAATTACATGTCCGTGTGATATGAGGTATCTCATTGACACAAAAATGCCTTGCAATCATGGGTTAGCTAGAGTTTCACAGCCCAATATCGCACTCGCCTGTGTGAAATC
Source organism: Eleutherodactylus coqui (assembly GCF_035609145.1). Classification (NCBI taxonomy): domain Eukaryota; kingdom Metazoa; phylum Chordata; class Amphibia; order Anura; family Eleutherodactylidae; genus Eleutherodactylus; species Eleutherodactylus coqui. The sequence goes on along the minus strand of NC_089837.1, from coordinate 120,454,348 downwards.
AGCCTAACTACAGCTATTGTCTGGCTGCAACATTGTGGGAATGAAGGGGGTATAAAACACCCAGAAATACATCACTTAAAAATGTAATAGACATCTATCAGCGCCTTGTCATCAGATAAAAACAAAGATGTGTAGTAAAGTGGACAAACACTCTGGTGCTCGGTGGAATTCCCTCAGTGTAAGGGAATCCACCAGCACATAGTGTCCAAGAATGCCTATCATCCTCTTTCGGTACCAAATCCAACCTTCTGGGGAGGCGTCCTGGGGAATGAAGCCCACTGGATAACCGAGGCTTGATAAATACCAGTTCAGAGACAGAAAAAAAGTCTCCTTGTGCTTCGGGACTCGAGAGAGATTGAAATAGACCCGGTGGTCCGTAGGTTACATTAACCAAATTTCTCTAAATTGGTATCCCTTAAAAATGGTGTTTTTCCTAAAAATGCTGTGTGTAAAACCACACTATTACAATATTTGCCACTAAAACAATTTTAATCTTAAAACAGCAAAAAAGATTATGTTTTCCCTTTTAATACCTGTAATTGATCTAGGCAGCAATACGTTGTGTAGAGCTGTAATGAGAACAAACTGTCACACAGGCCCCTGTACCCAATATGTCGGCTTTACACACACATTTATGTTTCTTCACATTTCTTGAGCTTTGCCTAGCGCAGGTACGTATATAGGCATCCCTGCTAAGTAACAAATCTGCCATCACCCACAAGCCTTCATCCAAATCTTAATCAGTTTTACAGCAGAGCCAAGGACTGCGGCAGATGCAGGTAACATACTATAACATTATACAATATTTATTCGGAACATAAAACCTTCACCATATTGTACAGAGCCATCAGTCACATCCAGCAGATTGCTTGGATTTTTTTTATAAGATGAGCTACATATTGCATTGTTTTTGTATCCAGCGAGCGCTTAACTACTCCGGATAAAACACAGCACACATTTGGTTTCCAAGCTATGTGATGTGGAGAATAACCATGTGACCGCATCGGCTCTTCTCTTTCTGTATAAGGGAAAATAGAACGAATTAATTGAATCACTTTAATGTACTAATAGGTACCCAAACCAAATCTTAGTATAGTTTGTATTTTAGAACATATTTCCAACCAAAAGCATCAGAATCGAGTTGCAACAGTTTCCAGTATAAAGCATTTACAATCATATTTGTGCAAATTGTTCCCAACGTACTTATGTTTATAGGGCAAAATGAAGTAGAAAATCACAGCAACACAGGAGTTTCTTGGTTTCAGTCTAGCTGTTTATTCAAAGCTTTTCATCCATAGTAAAGTGTGACATTGCAGAAGAACTAGCTGCCTCTTTCAAGCAGGCTTTGGAAGATTGGCGCCCTCCTATGATCACTTGTGCAATTGAACTATGCCTTCCGATTGACTCTGAGGGCTTAAACACATGGGTGGGTTTTAGTGCCATTACGAAACCATGAAAATCAAGGCCGCATAGCAGGATGAACTGAAACCTTTGATTTCTCAAAAGGGAGAGCGACCAGTCTGGGAACAGAAGGTCCTAGGTTCAAGACCCTGATAGGTCATCGTTAGTAAACACCTGGAAAAAGTCACTGTCTTTAAAAACAACTTGCTCTTATGTGACAGCCAATGCGATAACTAGCAAAAGGGCAATCAACTTTATTTTCTTTTGCTAAGATTTGGTGCTGAAAAATACCTCTAAAGTGTTGGCCACTAGGGGTCTTCCTTCCTTCTACTGTACTGTCCACTGCCTGTTGTCAAATGGTATTCATCTTTAGAGGCACTGAGACGGAATGCAGGAAGTAGAGGGGGTATTATCCAAGGCTGCCAACCTGATTTTTTATTACTGGACAGCGTATCCTAAAAACACAGTCATTTTTTAGAGACAAAATGGAAAACCATAATGAATCACAAGGATCATTCATGATTTATGTATACGGGTCAGAATACTAATCTGAAGATATCAATAGCATTAACTAAGCTTAAAAATTACAGACATCAATTTTTTCTTTATGAATAGCAGAAATAAGTTTCAGTTATGCGTTCAAAAATTTGTGTGACAAAAGCGGGCGTCACGGCATAAAAAACGCTGCTAGCAGCATTTATCCGCTTAAAAAGAGCGCTGCCCGCTATCCCCGCCTGCTGAATAATTCTCAGAGGAGTGTAGAAGAAGTGCCGGCTGGACGCGGCTGAGCCTCTGCAGCTGCAGAGAGGTACGTATACATTTTTTTTTAACACATTTTTGGATTGATTTTCAGGGAAGGGCTTATATTTTAAGCCCTTCCCCAAAAATAACTGCAGCACTTGCCGGCAGCCCATTGCTTTCAGTGGAGCCGGCTGTATTCCCAGCTCCATCAAATTCAATGGAAGAACATCGCTCTCCTCTGCCACAGCTGTCACAGTTGTGGCAGAGGATCACGATCTTCACTATATGTTCTCAATGGGGTCGGCGCTGCTGCCACCTACCCCACTGAGTGCAAGGTGAAACCCCTAGATTCTATCGCATATACAGAACACCGGTTTGCGCAGAACGCAGTTAAATGCGTTCTGCGAACCAGTGTCCTATAATTTTCGCCGCATGCATTTGTGCGCATGTAAAATTTGCACATCTGCCCGTCCCCATTGAAAAGCACTGGTTCTATTTAGATGCAAAAGCAACTGACAGACGCGCGTACAAACGCCCATGTGACTGAGCCCTGAAGCTGTTATTTATGTCTATGTGCTACATGGAGTTAGGGGTTAGAATCTGCTGTTTTCGCCATATGCAATGTATAAAATACATCATAGCAGCTAATCTCCACCAATCAATTCAGAGACTACTGAGAATTAAAGAAACAGCCTGCAGCGGGGAAACTGGTGACAAAATGCAGGATACAAGTTATATCATGGCCAATAATGGTGTTATTCCTCATGTACAGACATGTGGCAGCTTAGAAAGATAGGGCAAGGGTAATATCACACTACTGAAAACAAAACCATTGAAATCAATGGTTTTTGTTACATTTCGGGGCCGTGGTTTTCACACCTGCAAAACGTTAAGAAAACACGGCTGTCTGAAGAAACCTTTAAAGGAGGTTTGCCTTCTATTTTTTGGTCTATAAACAGAATATACCATCAGATGTGTGATGGTATCTTGAATGTATTGATATCTTTCTTTCTTCTCAGTGAGTCAATACTGTGCAGATATCAGCCTTCAGGTTGCTGCGGTTCAGGATCTCTCCCTGCTCATTGCTTAAAAAAAACGTCCCATCTGTGAATAGTGACATCCCTAGCTTTGCCTGCTGGAGACGTCATGCTTGCATCGCACTGATGACACCGTATGCGTGTGATATCAGTCCGAGCCGAGGAGTAACAGTGTATGCACCTTTCATCACTGCAGTGACTGTGGACTGCATGACGTCTCTAGAATAAAAATAAATAAATCTTGGTATTTGTATAGCGCCAACTTATTCCGCAGCACTTTCAGGTAATTATTACCTATTACCTCCCACCAAGCTGGGTTCTCATTTTACCGACCTCGGAAGGATGGAAGGCTGAGTCAACCTCGAGCTGGCTATCTGAATCTTGCGGGGATTGAACTTGCAACCTTCAGGTTGTAGGTGAGAGCTTACACTCTAATTTGCATATGTGCACAGTGGAGACAAACTGAGAAGAAAGGTATCAATACATTCAACATACCATCACACATTTAATAGTATACTCCGTATAACGCCTAAAAACAGGTGACAGACTTCCTTAAAAGGGTTTTCCGAATTAAACTTTAGTGTTAAAATTAACTTCCCCATGCCCCAAAACCAACTCATATTCACCTCTCCTTGCAAGTTCCCCAGGAGTGACTCCAGGTCTCCGCTCTGACATAATGTTTACAGGCTGCAGCAGCCTGTTTAAGGAATGTCACAGGCTGCTGCAACCAATGTCAGAGCTCAGCAATCAACTGCTGAGCTCTGTTATTGGCTGGAGTATCTTAAGCCCCCCTATACATAAGCTGCTGCAGTCCGTAAACAAGGCAGCACAGTGGAGACTCTGTGCTACTGATTGGGCACTTGCAGGGAGTGTGGAAAGGTATATTTTTGCAAACATTGGCAAACTTTCTCTGCCGACACTGCCTATTTTAAGTGTGGGGGGGGGGGGCTTTTTAGGAGGGGGCGTGTCCATCTTGGACTGACAAATTTATGTAAAATTTACACAAGTAACTAGCGAAAATTATACCAGAATTGTACACCAGCTAGGACCTGGTATATATTTCTGTCTGGGTGCACAGGGGTATCGTGAAATCGAATCTTCATCTATTTCTATATTCTCTTCATGTTTAGACATGTTTCCTCCTGCACTCCAAAAATATACTAAGCCCTCATTTGTAATGTCACAGAGAAATGAACACTGAGGCTTATGTATCGCCGGAGGCCTAGTCCTTGTCACGGTGTAGCCGAGTGGTAACATGAGGGGGAATGTTTGTGGAAGTATGTATGTATATAACGTCGTGACACCACTGTTCCCACACCATTATTCTATACGGTGGAGTAATAAACACAGAGACTTATGTATCGTACCTCGGACCTCAGGAACGGTTGAGACTCGGTAAACTTTATTTAGGTAAACTTGAATAAAAAGTTAGTTACAGGTATCATTAACGGCAGCAGTTACAGGCAGAAGCTCAGAGGTAAGGAGGAAAAATATACAGGAACAATACGGCCCTATAGTCCACGTTATCTATATGTCACCAGTCCTGGACATTAAGTATACTCCAGAGGAGGTAAAAAGACAAGAGCCTCTCCACATACTCTCTGGCTAGAAATCACTTAGACTAGATGCTCCCTGCACATTCTCCGCGTGGGTGTCACAATCAAGTACCTTTGTGTAGTGATCCTAATGGCGGACGGCCACACAGGAAAAATAAATGGCTGTAGTGTGAACGGATACTTGTTTTGTAGTAAAACTGGGGTTTGTTGTGCTCACTCCCCTCACATCGACTCTCCATACACTACGGGATGTCGTTCCTCCTCTTCCATCTTCACCAACATGGGAGCTGAAGGTGCTTCCATGCGGCTCTGCGTTAGCTCCGAGCAGCAGGTAAGATGGAACCCTGCTTTCAACACAGATTGAAGAAGACTCCTTCCCGCTCTCAGACACTCACTTTTATCACCTCACTTGTATCACATGACACAGTAGGATAGATACATTCAGCAGCAGACAGAGCTGGCAGACAATGATTTTATAGGAGTTAAAGGGGTTGTCCCGCGCCGAAACGGGTTTGGTTTTTTTTCAACCCCCCCCCCCGTTCGGCGCGAGACAACCCCGATGCAGGGGTTAAAAAAGAACACCGGAGAGCGCTTACCTGAATCCCCGCGCTCCGGTGACTTCTTACTTACCTGCGGAAGATGGCCGCCGGGATCTTCTCCCTCCGTGGACCGCAGGGCTTCTGTGCGGCCCATTGCCGATTCCAGCCTCCTGATTGGCTGGAATCGGCACGTGACGGGGCGGAGCTACACGGAGCTACACGGAGCCCCATTGAGAAGATAAGAAGACCCGGACTGCGCAAGCGCGGCTAATTTGGCCATTAGCCGCCGAAGATTAGTCGGCTCCATGGGAACGAGGACGCTAGCAACGGAGCAGGTAAGTGAAAAACTTCTTATAACTCCTGTATGGCTCATAATTAATGCACAATGTACATTACAAAGTGCATTAATATCGCCATACAGAAGTGTATAGACCCACTTGCTGCCGCGGGACAACCCCTTTAATCCATCAGACGCCGCAGCTGTGCAACATACATACAGAAAATTGGATCCGCAGGTAAGTATTGGGGTCTCTGGGGGAGCGCCGTGTGCGTCCTAATAGTAACAGGGCCCAAAGAAAATGATGACAACCTCTGTATAGCACTACAGAATAAGGCCTCATCTCCACAGGCAGATTTTTGCTGCATAATCTGAAGCGGGTGTTCCGCTCCGCATTCTGCAGCATGAGGCCTATATGTGTGCTGTATGAATAAGTCAACTAAGGGGGGTCTCATACGGACAGGTTCTAATTGCGGAATCCACGATCGCCTTAGGATCCGCTACAAAATGCAGGAATTGAAAGGCATTAACTTTCAATTTTTCCTTCACACTCAGAGATATGAATTGTGTATTCTGCAAGTGGAAGAAAAATCGCAGCAGGCTGTATTTTGCCATGGGCTCCGCGTCAATAGAGGTGTCCGGCTCCTAGTCCATATGCAATTGCGATTATGTATGGGCTGCAGGTACCTGCATCATTGCTTAGCAACAACATGGGAAATACAAACAATGGAAAGAAAAAACTACGCTACGCATTGTAGATGGCGAGCCGACGCAGTCATCGGCAATACAGAAAAATCAGGTATGCAGCCAGAATCCGCTGCAGGCCTCCCGTATGCGGAATCTGACCCATTTGTATGAGACTGGTCTTAATAGGTACAGAATATGGATGAGCATCCTATCATGGGGAAGTGGATGCATAGTAATCTAAATTCACACTATGGCTGCATGCACATGGGCGGGTCAGAATCCGAATGCGAGATCCCGCAGCAAAATCTGACCCTGGCGCCAGCGGCGTCGGAGTGTACCTGCTTTCTGCGCCGTTGAACATGCACAGTCCTGCTTTTCCCACGGAATCTACGGCCCATTGACAGTGCGGACGGGCCACCAATCGGACGTTAATGGAAGCCGTCCGTGCGGGAATAAATTCCCTGAAAGCGCTGCAGAGTAAGTTGGCGCTATACAACTAACAAGTCCCCTTACATCACTTAGTCCTGGGAGCCTTCAGGAAAAGCACAAATCAATAAATAGAGTTCTGTAATTTGTATTAGGATTTTGTGTGCTGTGAATCATTTACCCTCACAGAGAGAAGGAGAACTGCGAAACCCTAGAGAGGTTGTATAATGGTACACTTCAGCCAAAGTTAAAAAAAAAAAAAATCCATGGAAAATTTTGTTACAGTAGAAGCCTATGCTGTTTTATTTACTTCACAGTGATTCCACCTTTCCCGAAAACATGTTAAATGAGGGCGAAAAACACAGAGCTCCATGTGGCGCATCCAAGTCAGGTGGTTGTTTGGACGCAAGGACTACACAACTGCGGTACGCTCGCTGCGGATATTTGTTTGCATAAGCTTTCAGAGTTCAATGAGGTCATTTTCTCATCTTCCTTGTGTTTTTCTGTATGTTCCACAAACCTGTCAGCTTTAAACAACAGTCTCTTTCTTCACATTGGAAATAGAAACACGTCCTCTGCAGGAATTTTCCACTTAATAGCTCCTGCTTTCCTAGCCGGTGCCTCTGAGCACCACCACTGCAATGCTGTATTTCTTTCCACTGCAGTTTGACATTTAGCAGCCAAGCACAAGGATGTGTATTCAGTCACCCTCTGCCTTAAAGTCGTACACATTCTACCACAATCAGAGACGCCATGTGCGTGGCGACAGATGCAGCAGACTGCGTTAAAATAATACATTCGCTTTAACCTATAAAGCACACGTAATAATATTTTTATGGATTCGGCAAAAATTGCAAACTCATCACCGGCTCAATCTGGACCTCGGAACATGGATCATTGTTTCACCATTCTATTTCGAGGAAGTATTTGCTTTATATTTGCTAATAAATCCCAAATTTGGATGCATCAAATTTCATTCTTCAACATTTCCTTGCAAAATTGTACGCCACCTAAGTCTAAGAACCGCAGGCTTCCGCTGACAGATGAGATGGGTTATCGAAACGTCAGATTTCACCCAAAAAGGGACAAATTGTTTGAAGGCAGTGCATTTAGCAAACTGTTTCAGCTACCAAACTGTTGTTCTGCTCTCCCTAAGCACCGTAACTTGGGACTTTTCCATTTAGATGACACAAATGTAACCTTGATATTCCGACGACCGTCGAAGTAACTCTTTATGTTCTCATTGGAAGGATTATTTTAGAATGCCATAGCGGCCATGATTCTATCAGACAATGGTGTCATAAGGCAAGGGGAACCTCTTCGGAAACCAAGGTTACCCCTGTCTGCACATAGTGGTAGATTCTCAGACAGCTAGGTCCCAGTAGGTCAGACAGACACGTTGTATTGTGTATCAAATGAAAGTAGCAATCGAGAGAAAGGAACGGAGGGAGGGAGTTTAGTCGACAGAGAGTGTGGGCTTCTCTATAAGGAGGGGGGGAAAAAACGATTGATGATTTGCAGGACACCTAGGGAATTTCTTTCAGTTGCAATGCTTCTACTTTTAGCTCCGAACAAGGGCTGCTAGGGAAAAAAAATAAGAAGGGCTGACAGATCGTGCTGATCAAAGGATCAGCGTATTGAATGCTTTGCTCCGCTCGCTATTTATTAGAATAAGAGGAGGGATCCTTTGCTATTCTAATAAGGAAAGAAGGATTAAAGATCAGAAAAGCTTTGGAATGTCTCAACTTCTATTGTGAAGCGGAATGTATTACTTTATTTTTTTTCTTTGGGGGGGGGGGGGGGGGGATGCATTGCACTCCATTATTCTGCTCTCTAACTATAGCCTCTGTGTCTGCTCTATGGAGTTCAGATGATGAACTATGGCAGCTTTTTTTTATGTGACCAATGCCCTCTTGGGAACCTGGTTAACTGTCTTTTAGCTTGATTAACCTGGTATATAAAGTTTAAATATGCTGCGGGGAATCTATTAGAATCATCACTTCACGTGAATAAAAAGGACTGGTATAAAACTATATTATGTCTCGTTAGTGATCACATGTCCTGAGAATGATTATCCCCAGCAGATTGATGAGGACTACGAGGATAGAAATAAAATGATGTGAGGATTACAAACAAGATTTCCAAGCACATTGCTTGATAAGGTGTCATGACCGTGCACCGCTATCTGTACATATAGTACAAACTTGTTCCGCAGCACTGGACATGATGTTCCCATTGGAGCTCACATTCTTCTAAGTTCACCTATTAGTATATTTTTGGAGTGTGGAGGAAAGCCAGAGTATTCGAAGGAAACCCATGCAAACATGAGGAGAATGTACAAACTTCATGCAGATGTTGTCCTTGGTAGGATTTGAACGCAGGAGCCAAGCAATGCAAGGCAACAGTGCTAACGACTGAGCCAGCATGTTGATAAACAATGTAACTAAAAAGGGTCAGGTAGATGCCAGGGGCCCACTGTTGCTTTTTGGCTGGTATTTGCATGCCTTGTATAGTTTCTTTTACACAAGACAGCAGGAGAAGCTACAGAGGACACTCTTATGTTCTTACATCCTGTATAGTTTCTACATCATAGGCCGCCTGCAGATTTGGGTTGGATCCCGCTGCAAGAATTCTTGCAGCGGGATCTGACCCAACCCCTGCAGTGAGCAGTGCGGCTCACCTTCTTCCGCGTCTTCTACTCTCTGTGCATGCACAGAGCGGAGATGGCGCGTCGGGAGTGACATTTCTGCGAGACCTGCACAAAAATAGAACATGCTGCGATTTGTTTTCCGCGTGTGATTTCACACAGACAAATCACGGCCGTTTGCATAGGATTGCGTATTGTAATGCAATCCCATGCAGGCAGGCACTGGCGGAAAATTCTGCGGGGAATCCTGCTGAGGAATTTCCGCCCGTGTGCAGAGGGCCGTAGGATGTTCAGGAAGAGGTTCCCCTGACATTTTGATAGTGCTCAAGTGATCCCTCTATATATTTAAAGGGGTTTTCTATGACTTAAATATTGATGGCCTCTCAGTTGGTTTGGTCTGACTTCAAGCAACCCCAGCGGTAGGCTGCTTGAAGAGACCACAGCGCTTGGGCAGTATATTTCATTGCAGAATGCGATTGATATTACAGCTTAATCCCATTCACTTGAATAGGACTGAGATGCACAAAGACCATATGACCAATGAATGTGATGTTAAAGACTGAGGAAGGGGCTGTTGCTCATGCCTGAGCACCACCACAACCTAACAGTTTATCAGCATGGTGCCTGAACTGTGCAGCTCAGTTTCAACTCCCTATATGAAATGTACAGTCTGTTCAAACTGTTGATTGGTGAGGTTGCCGGAAAATGCATTTTTTTTGTAAGACCCTTAAATAAACATTGCAAAATGAGGTTTCAAAAAAAAGAGTTGCAAAAATCCATCTTTTCCCATTTTTCAGACAAAAAAATGATTATGGCTTTTTGTAAAAGTAGTAAAAATATTAAAAACCATATAAATGTGGTATCGCCGCCATAACAGTATTGACCGGCAAAACAAAATGAACATGTTATTTTTACTGCACCATGAATGCTGTAAAAATAGACCCCAAAAATAATGGCAGAGTGGCTTTTTTTTCTCTGTTACCTCACTTAAAGATTTTCAAAAGTTTTTTTTATAATACATTACATGGTACCATTAAAAGTACAACTCATCCTGCAGAAACAAAAACAACAAGCCTGGGTTGACCAAAAAATAAAAAGTTTTGTCTCTTGAAAGGTGGGATGGAGAGCTGAAAAACAAAAATCAAACAATATTTTGATTTGGTCATAAATCAGCATCAGAAGAGGAGAGATTGACAGATCTTACTATGAGCGGCATTCTGCAGCTATTTTATGTAGGGCTCATGCCCACGAGCGTATGGGTAAAACACTGCGGGTCTCCCCATTTGCAACCATACGCCCGCAGAGACAGTGTATGGCTGCATGTGCTATGCTCATGCGTGTGTATCACACGCACACAGACATGCGCAGTGTAACTTTTTTTTTTTTTCTCAAATTCCCCAATCTGTTTTAGAGTGAGGATGTGTAAGAAAACGCTGCCCAATGTAATGAGCATGGAAAGTGTATCATATGCAGCCTATACAACTGTGCAGGGCTCACGCTGCGGGGTATGCAGAGAAATAGAGCATGGTGCGATTTATTTCTCTTCTGTATATACACAGTATCCACATGCACATGTGCATGGATCAATGCAAGTCCATTCACTTTCATTGACTCCATGCATCGCACACATAATACGCGGTGAAAACACGGTCGTGGACATGAGCCCTTACAATATCCCGTGAGATACAGAAGCTGCAGGAGTCAAACAGTGCAGAATTCTTAATAAAACTGTATTGCAAAAATGCAGCCAAAATACATGCATTTAGGGAGAAAAAAATGCCCCCAAAGATGGCTTTAAACAAATAAAAGAAATCTGCTACTGTTTGATCTTGTGCTCCTTACGTCTTACTAGAGCAATTTCATGGCTGTAGTGTCAGTTTGGTGAGAACTGTTTCTTGTTCTTTGACCAGGATATAGCTTATTGTTGCCTTAGCACTCCGGGTGGCCTGTATTCTTTACCCTGCTGACAACACCATACATATCGGCTAGCAGTGTCTTCAAAGGTCTTTGGCCTCTCTAGGAAATCTTTGTGTGTATACATACCAGGACAGGTCATAAGTAGCAGATTGGGGGAGGGTTCCGCCACTCATGACCCCCAGTGATCAACTGTGCATGACGATGTCTTTGTCCCAGATGCAGGCAGCTCCATACATTGTACAGTAACTCTGGCTGGTATTGCATGCTGAGTTCTATTCACTTCAGTGGGATTTCGCATATAATACCAGCCTTGGCCACTGTGTAATGTACGGAGCTTCTAGCACAAAGACAGCTCTATATACACATTAGCCCAAAGAAACAGGTGGTCACTGAGGGTCAAAAGTGGCGCACCCTCACCAATCTACTATTACTGATCTGTTCTGAGGATAGCTTGTGAATAGTAAAAAGAGGGACACCGATTGGGGCGGGGGTGAAGTAATTTTTTTTTCAGTTAAATGCATGTATTTTGGGCTGACAATGTTTGCAATAGGAGTTAGTTACAAATTTAGCACTGTTTGTTTTCCACACCTTCTACATGCCTCCTCTGAAGCCTGAAGCAATGATTAGGGGGGTGTCCCAGTCTTCTTCAGCTTAGGTACTATAGCTAAACTATAGTCAAAGATCACAGTTCTGTCCTAATGGAGCTAAAGAGGAGCCAAGCAGCAAGCACTGGAGAAAAATTAATAGTAGGTATCCCCTATAGACTTGCTTCCCACGAGCGTGTGTTTGTCCGTACATAGGTGCGTACATAAGTGCGCACACATGTACGTGCAAAAACACGCGTGAATGCAGGTCCGTGCATTGTTTTCAATGGAGCCGCGGCTGCTGCCAGCGGCTCCATTGAAAACAATGGTCTGCCGACACCCCTGCATTGTTTTGCAGGGAAGGGCTTTACATATAAGCCCTTCCCTGAAGAACAAAAATTTTAGTGTAAAAACAAAACAAAACGTATCCTCCGCCGCTGCCATGTCCCCTGCGGGGATGAAGAACACATCTGCCACATGCGGCAGATGTTTCCTTCATCCCCGCTAGTAAAAAGAATTCCCTGCTTTTACATCTGCTACATCTGTGACAGATGCAGCAGGGGAATTCTTCAATTCTCTACCGCAGCAGCCACACGTTAGCTGCGGTAGAGGATTCTGCTGCCGGCAATTAATTCCAGGGAAGGGCTTTAAATATAAGCCCATCCCTGAAAATCAAGTAAAAGTGATTGAAAAAACAAAAAAAATACATACTCACCTTGCTTCAGCTGCCAAATGAATGATGGGCGAGAGCTGCCTGTGAGCCAATCACATTCAGCTCTTTCAGCTGGTGGGGATTTTAAATTCCCGCCTGCTGATAGATCAGCACCACAGTGCAGGAGAAAGCAGGAGAAGATGCGGCAGAGCCCTGGCAGCTGAAGCAAGGTATCTATTTTTTTGTTTTTTAAACCACTTGTACTTGATTTGCAGGGAAGGGCTTATATTTAAAGCCCCTGCCTGACATCAATTGCCGGCAGCAGAATCCTCTACCATAGCTGACATTTGTGACAGCTGTGGTGGAGAATTGAAGAATTCCTCTGCTGCATCTGTCACAGATGTGGCAGATGTAGCAGCAGGGAATTCTTTTAACTAGCGGGGATGAAGGAAACAACTGTTGTATGCGGCAGATGTTTTCTTCATCCCCGCGGGGGTCACGGCAGCGCTGGACAGGTAAGTATATATATAAATTTTTCTTTTTTTTACACAAAATTTTTTTTTTTTCAGAGAATGGCTTATATGTAAAGCCCTTCCCCGAAAAAGAATGCAGGGGGCTGGCACACCATTGTTCTCAATGGAGCCGCCTGCAGCAGCCGCGGCTCCATTGAAAACAATGAGTGCATTCCCTATGGTGCACGCATGTCCTATCTTTGCAGGCACATGCCGGTAAAGCACGGACATGTAAACACACCATAGAGAATGCATTGTTGCAAATAGAAGCGTGTTTTTGTGCGTGTGTATGCAGGCACAAAAACACGCTCGTGTGAAGCCACCCTAAGGGCTTGGTCACACGGGTACATTGGCACCCGTTCACGGGCGCCAGTGCGCCCGTGTGACTGAGCCCTTACTGCAAGAAGAAGACTGCCGTACTTCAGGACAGATGACTCCCCACAGCACTGAAGAAAGAACACATGACCAGTAATGAAGCTGGTCACATGCTCTTTCTTCCGGCGCTGCAGAGAGACGTCCATCCTGAAGTGCGGCCGTGTTCTACCTGCAGTAACACGGGCGCCGATGCACCCGTGTGACTAAGCCCTAATGCTGTATTTATAACATGGAGAAGCATCCGGGCCCGACTGCAGTTCTACGGACCAGAACTCAGAACATTATAAGGATCTATGATGTTCAGAGTTCAGGTCAAGCTATCCATGGTCAGGCTGGGATACTCATGCTTATTACAAACACAATCGGAATACACTTACATGTCACCAGCCTTAGGGCTCCTTCACACAGAGGTATTTGCAAGCGCAAAATTTGCATGCACAATACGCAGAGAATAGAACCCATTGATTTCAACGGGTGTATCCTTACTTCTATTTTTGCATGTGCATCTCGCGGCCTCGAGGAAAAAAAAGATGCAGTATGCTATATTTCTGTGCACATTTGCACTAAAGGCCCCATAGAAGCCCATGGGAGGTGCACAAAATCCATGTGCAAATGCCCAATATGCTCCACTATTCAATGAAAGAAAGAACACATCTGGACCTCAATAGGCTAAATAGCCTTTTAAATCACGGTGGAGTGGGTGTCCCCTGTTCATATGAACTGGCCCCGCAAGTGCAAAAAGTCCAATAATATGCATCAAAACGCGCACAAGAGCTCATCGTTCTCGGCGCAAATGCGTTGCACTTAGGCAAGTTTTTTTGCACATACGTTCGTGTGAAGGGGCCCTTTATGGTTTATCTAACTGCCAGAGGACATTAATATAAACTCGTGGATATCTGGAAAGTAGAGGCATGATTATATTTGATGCATGTGATAACATTGGAAAGCATTATTTGTATTGTCAGTTATAGTTTTCCTTGTAGATTCCTCATGACATTTGTGCAATGAATATTCCATATTAAACAGTAATCCATGTTCACTAGCAAAATCTATACCCATGAAGGGCATAATGCTGTCATTTTGGCTCAGCTCTAGCAAAGTTGCTTTTGCATTCACCCGTAATGCAATGCATATGTGTAAGGGCAATTTACTGCCCAAAACATGATTTATAGTCTAAATTTAACTGTGTGTTTGGAGCAGTTCTATACTGCTAGGCACGCGAGTCATCTTGACTATATGTCAACCTTCCAAATTAAAATAAGCTGAAATAATGTGCAGTATACGTAGAGTAAACATATAGAACAAATGTAAAACGACATGGAAGTGTTGCTCCTGGCTTCCATAGTATGTCAAATGCAGCTTGAAAAAAAAAAAAACACCAAAAACATATGACTAGAGATGAGCGAACGTACTCGTCCGAGCTTGATACTCGTTCGAGTATTAGCGTGTTTGAGATGCTCGTTACTAGAGGCGAGTACCACGCGATGTTCGAGTTACTTTCACTTTCATCTCTGAGACGTTAGCGCGCTTTTCTGGCCAATAGAAAGACAGGGAAGGCATTACAACTTCCCCCTGCGACGTTCAAGCCCTATACCACCCCCCTGCTGTAAGTGGCTGCCGAGATCAGGTGTCACCCGAGTATATAAATCGGCCCCTCCCGCGGCTCGCCACATTCTGACAGAGATCAGGGAAAGTGCTGCTGGTGCCAGAGCTGCTATAGGGAGAGCGTTAGGAGTGATTTTAGGCTTCAAGAACCCCAACGGTCCTTCTTAGGGCCACATCTGACCGTGTGCAGTACTGTTGAGGCTGCTGTTAGCAGTGTTGCACAATTTTTTTTTTGTATATCGGGCGTGCAGAGCATTGCGTCCTCAGTCTGCAGTCATTGTACAGAGTATAGGGCCAGTACTGGTGAGGCAGGGAAAGAGATATACAGGCTATATAGGCAGTGGGCTTTTTCAAAAAAATTGGGGAAAAATACTATATTTGGGCTGCCTGTGACCGTCTTCAGTTTATTGCGTGTCTGCTGGGGGTAGTAGTCCTAATTAATACGCAGCTAAGCGTTACAGCAGGCTTGCGCAAAATTGTTTCCTGGCTCTGCTGTCTCTGTTACATCACCACCGTCATCCCGCCAGAGGGAAACAGTATACATAATATTATACGCTGCCTACAGTATCTGTCTGCTGGGGGTAGTAGTCCTAATTAATACGCAGCTAAGCATTACAGTAGGCTTGCACAAAATTGTTTCCTGGCTCTGCTGTCTCCGTTACATCACCGCCGTCATCCCGCCAGAGGGAAACAGTATACATAATATTATACGCTGCCTACAGTATCTGTCTGCTGGGGGTAGTAGTCATAATTAATACGCAGCTAAGCGTTTCAGCAGGCTTGCGCAAAATTGTTTCCTGGCTCTGCTGTCTCCGTTACATCACCGCCGTCATCCCGCCAGAGGGAAACAGTATACAAAATATTATACGCTGCCTACAGTATCTGTCTGCTGTATCAGCTCAGCATTTTAAAAAAATAGAAGCAAAATACTTAAGGCCTACTACTGGCCTTTGGCCACTTGACTGCTTCTGCGCTGTGAATTCCACTAGCTCAGTCATACGCACCTACGTCTCACTACAGGCGTGCGCAAAATTGATTCCTGGCTCTGCTGTGCGTTCCGTAAGGGAAGTCAGCCTCCAACCACAGGCCAATAAGCGGCACATTTAATTACAGCGTTCTGTTTCTGCACTACTGGTAATACAGCATGCTGAGGGGTAGGGGTAGGCCTAGAGGACGTGGACGCGGGCGAGGACGTGGAGGCCCAAGTCAGGGTGTGGGCACAGGCCGAGCTCCTGATCCAGGTGTATCGCAGCTGACTGCTGCGGGATTAGGAGAGAGGCACGTTTTTGGCGTCTCCACATTCATCTCACAATTAATGGGTCCACGCGGTAGACCTTTATTAGAAAATGAGCAGTGTGAGCAGGTCCTGTCGTGGATGGCAGAAAGTGCATCCAGCAATCTATCGACCACCCAGAATTCTGCGCCGTCCACTGCTGCAACTCTGAATCCTCTGGCTGCTGCTCCTCCTTCCTCCCAGCCTCCTCACTCCATTACAATGACACATTCTGAGGAGCAGGCAGACTCCCAGGAACTGTTCCCGGGCCCATGCCCAGAATGGCCTCAGAGGATTCGGAGGAAGAGCAGCAGGACGATGAGGTGACTGACCCCACCTGGTTTGCTACGCCTACTGAGGACAGGTCTTCAGAGGGGGAGGCAAGTGCAGCAGCAGGGCAGGTTGGAAGAGGCAGTGTGGTGGCCAGGGGTAGAGGCAGGGCCAGACTGAATAATCCACCAACTGTTTCCCAAAGCGCCCCCTCGCGCCATGCCACCCTGCAGAGGCCGAGGTGCTCAAAGGTCTGGCAGTTTTTCACTGAGAGTGCAGACGACCGACGAACAGTGGTGAGCAACCTTTGTCGCGCCAAGATCAGCCGGGGAGCCACCACCACCAGCCTCACCACCACCAGCATGCGCAGACATATGATGGCCAAGCACCCCACAAGGTGGGACGAAGGCCATTCATCACCTCCGGTTTGCACCGCTGCCTCTCCCCCTGTGCCCCAACCTGCCACTGAGATCCAACCCCCCTCTCAGGACACAGGCACTACCGTCTCCTGGCCTGCACCCACACCCTCACCTCCGCTGTCCTCGGCCCCATCCACCAATGTCTCTCAGCGCACCGTCCAGCCGTCGCTAGTGCAAGTGTTGGAGCGCAAGCGCAAGTACGCCGCCACGCACCCGCACGCTCAAGCGTTAAACGTGCACATAGCCAAATTTATCAGCCTGGAGATGCTGCCGTATAGGGTTGTGGAAACGGAGGCTTTCAAAGGTATGATGGCGGCGGCGGCCCCGCGCTACTCAGTTCCCAGTCGCCACTACTTTTCCCGATGTGCCGTCCCAGCCCTGCACGACCACGTCTCCCGCAACATTGTACGCGCCCTCACCAACGCGGTTACTGCCAAGGTCCACTTAACAACGGACACGTGGACAAGCACAGGCGGGCAGGGCCACTATATCTCCCTGACGGCACATTGGGTGAATTTAGTGGAGGCTGGGACAGAGTCAGAGCCTGGGACCGCTCACGTCCTACCCACCCCCAGAATTGCGGGCCCCAGCTCAGTGGTGGTATCTGCGGCGGTGTATGCTTCCTCCACTAAACCACCCTCCTCCTCCTACGCAACCTCTGTCTCGCAATCAAGATGTGTCAGCAGCAGCACGTCGCCAGCGGTCGGTGTCGCGGGGCGTGGCAGCACAGCGGTGGGCAAGCGTCAGCAGGCCGTGCTGAAACTACTCAGCTTAGGAGAGAAGAGGCACATGGCCCACGAACTGCTGCAGGGTCTGACAGAGCAGACCGACCGCTGGCTTGCGCCGCTGAGCCTCCAACCGGGCATGGTCGTGTGTGACAACGGCCGTAACCTGGTGGTGGCTCTGCAGCTCGGCAGCCTCACGCACGTGCCATGCCTGGCCCACGTCTTTAATTTGGTGGTTCAGCGCTTTCTGAAAAGCTACCCACGCTTGTCAGACCTGCTCGGAAAGGTGCGCCGACTCTGCACACATTTCCGCAAGTCCCACACGGACGCTGCCACCCTGCAACATCGGTTTAATCTGCCAGTGCACCGACTGCTGTGCTATGTGCCCACACTGTGGAACTCTACGCTCCACATGTTGGCCAGGCTCTATGAGCAGCATAGAGCTATAGTGGAATAACAACTCCAACATGGGCGGCGCAGTGGGAGTCAGCCTCCTCAATTCTTTACGGAAGAGTGGGCCTGGTTGGCAGACATCTGCCAGGTCCTTGGAAACTTTGAGGAGTCTACCCAGATGGTGAGCAGTGATGCTGCAATCATTAGCGTCACCATTCCTCTGCTATGCCTCTTGAGAAGTTCCCTGCAAAGCATAAAGGCAGACGCTTTGCACTCGGAAACAGAGGCGGGGGAAGACAGTATGTCGCTGGATAGTCAGAGCACCCTCCTGTCTATATCTCAGCGCATTGAGGAGAAGGAAGAGGGGAGGAGGATGAGGAGGAGGGGGAAGAGACAGCTTGGCCCACTGCTGAGGGTACCCATGCTGCTTGCCTGTCATCCTTTCAGCGTGTATGGCCTGAGGAGAAGGAGGAGGAAGAGGAGGAGGAGGAGCAGGATCCTGAAAGTGATCTTCCTAGTGAGGACAGCCATGTGTTGCGTACAGGTACCCTGGCACACATGGCTGACTTCATGTTAGGATGCCTTTCTCGTGACCCTCGCGTTACACGCATTCTGGCCACTACGGATTACTGGGTGTACACACTGCTCGACCCACGGTATAAGGAGAACCTTTCCACTCTCATACCCGAAGAGGAAAGGGGTTCGAGAGTGACGCTATACCACAGGACCCTGGCGGACAAACTGATGGTAAAATTCCCATACGACAGCGCTAGTGGCCAAAGGCGCAGTTCCGAGGGCCAGGTAGCAGAGGAGGCGCGGAGATCAGGCAGCATGTACAGCACAGGCAGGGGAACACTCTCTAAGGCCTTTGACAGCTTTCTGGCTCCCCAGCAAGACTGTGTCACCGCTCCCCAGTACAGGCTGAGTCGGCGGGAGCACTGTAAAAGGATGATGAGGGAGTACGTAGCCGATCGCACGACCGTCCTCCGTGACGCCCCTGCTCCCTACAACTACTGGGTGTCGAAGCTGGACACGTGGCCTGAACTCGCGCTGTATGCCCTGGAGGTGCTTGCTTGTCCTGCGGCTAGCGTCTTGTCAGAGAGGGTGTTTAGTGCGGCTGGGGGAATCATCACAGATAAGCGTACCCGCCTGTCAACCGACAGTGCCGACAGGCTTACACTCATCAAAATGAACAAAGCCTGGATTTCCCCAGACTTCTCTTCTCCACCAGCGGACAGCAGCGATACCTAAACAATACGTAGGCTGCACCCGCGGATGGAAGCTTTGTTCTCTATCACCATCAAAAACGTGGACCTTTTAGCTTCATCAATCTGTGTATAATATTCATCCTCCTCCTCCTGCTCCTCCTCCTGAAACCTGACGTAATCACGCCGAACAGGCAATTTTTCTTAGCCCACAAGGCTCAGTCATATAATTTTTGTAAACAATTTTTATACGTTTCAATGCTCATTAAAGCGTTGAAACTTGCACCTAAACAATTTTTATTTTAACTGGGCTGCCTCCAGGCCTAGTTACAAATTAAGCCTCATTAACCAAAGCGATTAATGGGTTTCACCTGCCCTCTTGGTTGGGCATGGGCAATTTTTCTGATGTACATTAGTACTGTTGGTACACCAATTTTTTGGGGCCCTCGCCTACAGTGTAATCCATTTAATTGTTTGCCCACCTGCATTAAAGCTGACGTAACCTCAGCTGTGCTGGGCACTGCAACGGGATATATTTATGTACCGCCGGTGGGTTCCAGGGAGCCACCCATGCTGTGGGTCCACAGGGAGTTGTAACTGCATGTGTCCACTTCTAAAGAACCCCAGTCTGACTGGGGCATGCAGTGTGGGCCGAAGCCCACCTGCATTAAACATGACATTACCTCAGCTGTGCTGGGCACTGCAATGGGATATATTTATGTACCGTCGGTGGGTTCCAGGGAGCCACCCATGCTGTCGGTCCACACGGAGTTGTAACTGCATGTGTCCACTTCTAAAGAACCCCAGTCTGACTGGGGCATGCAGTGTGGGCCGAAGCCCACCTGCATTAAACATGACATTACCTCAGCTGTGATGGGCAATGCAATGGGATATATTTATGTACCGCCGGTGGCTTCCTGGCACCCACCCATGCTGTCGGTCCACAGGGACTTCACAATAGGGAGTTGTACCTGCCTGTGTCTATGAATTAAAAACCCCGGTCAGGTTGGGGCATGCAGTGTGGGCCGAAGCCCACCTGCATTTAATCTGACGTTAGCTCTGCTGTCCAGGGCACTGCAATGGGATACATTTATGTACAGCCGGTGGGTTCCAGGGAGCCACCCATGCTGTGGGTGCACAGGGAATTCCCATTGCGGAGTTGTACCTGCCTGTGACTATTTATAAAAAACCGCGATCTGACTGGGGCATGCAGACACCTTGACAGAATGAATAGTGTGTGGCACATAGGTTCCCCATTGCTATGCCCACGTGTGCAGCTCCTGATGGCGGTGGCACAGGATTATATTTCTCATTGCTTCTGTACAGCATTGTGGGCTATCACCCCGCCCCTTTTAAAGAGGGTCGCTGCCTAGCCGTGCCAACCCTCTGCAGTGTGTGCCTGCGGTTCCTCCTCATGGCAGACGCACTTATAAATAGACATGAGGGTGGTGTGGCATGAGGGCAGCTGAAGGCTGCGCTGGGACACTTTGGTGTGCGCTGTGGACACTGGGTCGAGAAGTGGCAGCGGAGTGTCATGCTGGCAGTGATTGTGCTTTGTTGGAGGTAGTGTGGTGCTTAGCTAAGGTATGCATTGCTAATGAGGGCTTTTCAGAAGTAAAAATTGTTGGGGGAGGCACTCTTGCCGCTATTGTGGCTTAATAGTGGGACCTGGGAACTTGAGATGCAGCCCAACATGTAGCCCCTCGCCTGCCCTATCCGTTGCTGTGTCGTTCCCATCACTTTCTTGAATTGCCCAGATTTTCACAAATGGAAACCTTAGCGAGCATCGGCGATATACAAAAATGCTCGGGTCGCCCATTGACTTCAATGGGGTTCGTTACTCGAAACGAACCCTCGAGCATCGCGAAAATTTCGTCCCGAGTAACGAGCACCCGAGCATTTTGGTGCTAGCTCATCTCTACATATGACATAATATGATGATTAGAGATGAGCGAACGTACTCGTCCGAGCTTGATACTCGTTCGTGTATTAGCGTGTTCGAGATGCTCGTTACTCATAACGAGAACCACGCGATGTTCGGGTTACTTTCACTTTCCTCTCTGAGACGTTAGCGCGCTTTTCTGGCCAATTGAAAGACAGGGAAGGCATTACAACTTCCCCCTGCGACGTTCAAGCCCTATACCACCCCCCTGGAGTGAGTGGCTGGGGAGATCAGGTGTCACCCGAGTATAAAAATCGGCCCCTCCCGCGGCTCGCCTCAGATGCGTTGTGAGATAGCTGAGGGACAGTGGTATCGTGTTGGAACTGCTGTAGGGAGAGTGTTAGGAGTTAGTGTAGGCTTCAAGAACCCCAACGGTCCTTCTTAGGGCCACATCTAACCGTGTGCAGTAGTGTGGAGGCTGCTTTTAGCAGTGTTGCACTTTTTTTTTTTTGGTATATCGGCCGTGCAGAGCATTGCGCCCTGCAGTAATACTCCAGGGAGAGAATTGTGTAGGCAGGGCCAGAAGACATATATTATAGATTGAATATACGCAGTGGTCCTTTGGAAAAACATCTTGAAAAAAAATCTATTTGGCCTGCCTGTCACTGTGCTCAGTGTTCTGGGTCCGTGTGTGCTGGGGGTAGTAGTTCTCCAAATAAATACGCAGCCAGCTAAGTGTTACAGCAGGCTTGCGCCAAATTATTTCCTGGCGTTCCGTAAGCGAACTCAGCCTCCAACCACAGGCCAATAAGCGGCACATTTAATTACAGTGTTGTGTTTCTGCATTCCTGGTAATACAGCATGCTGAGGGGTAGGGGTAGGCCTAGAGGACGTGGGCGCGGCCGAGGACGCGGAGGCCCTAGTCCGGGTGTGGGCACAGGCCGAGCTCCTGATCCAGGTGTATCGCAGCCGACTGCTGCGGGATTAGGAGAGAGGCACGTTTCTGGCGTTCCCACATTCATAGCACATTTAATGGGTCCACGCGGTAGACCTTTATTAGAAAATGAGCAGTGTGAGCAGGTCCTGTCGTGGATGGCAGAAAGTGCTTCCAGCAACCTATCGTCCACCCAGAGTTCTGCGCCGTCCACTGCTGCAACTCAGAATCCTCTGGCTGCTGCTCCTCCTTCCTCCCAGCCTCCTCACTCCATGAAAATGAGACATTCTGAGGAGCGGGCAGACTCCCAGGAACTGTTCTCGGGCCCCTGCTCAGATTGGGCAGCAGTGGTTCCTCTCCCACCAGAGGAGTTTATCGTGACTGATGCCCAACCATTGCAAAGTTCCCGGGGTCCGGGGGATGAGGCTGGGGACTTCCGGCAACTGTCTCAAGACCTTTCAGTGGGTGAGGAGGTCGATGACGATGAGACACAGTTGTCTATCAGTGAGGTAGTAGTAAGGGCATTAAGTCCGAGGGAGGAGCGCACCGAGGATTCTGAGGAAGAGCAGCAGCACAATGAGGTGACTGACCCCACCTGGTTTGCTACGCCTACTGAGGACAGGTCTTCAGAGGGGGAGGCAAGGGCAGCAGCAGGGCAGGTTGCAAGAGGCAGTGCGGTGGCCAGGGGTAGAGGCAGGGCCAGACCGAATAATCCACCAACTGTTTCCCAAAGCGCCCCCTCGCGCCATGCCACCCTGCAGAGGCCGAGGTGCTCAAAGGTCTGGCAGTTTTTCACTCAGAGTGCAGACGACCGACGAACAGTGGTGTGCAACCTTTGTCACGCCAAGATCAACCGGGGAGCCACCACCACCAGCCTCACCACCACCAGCATGCGCAGACATATGATGGCCAAGCACCCCACAAGGTGGGACGAAGGCTGTTCACCGCCTCCGGTTTGCACCTCTGCCTCTCCCCCTGTGCCCCAACCTGCCACTGAGATCCAACCCCCCTCTCAGGGCACAGGCACTACCGTCTCCTGGCCTGCACCCACACCCTCACCTCCGCTGTCCTCGGCCCCATCCAGCAATGTCTGTCAGCGCAGCGTCCAGCTGTCGCTAGCGCAAGTGTTGGAGCGCAAGCGCAAGTACGCCGCCACGCACCCGCACGCTCAAGCGTTAAACGTGCACGTAGCCAAATTTATCAGCCTGGAGATGCTGCCGTATAGGGTTGTGGAAACGGAGTCCTTCAAAAGTATGATGGCGGCGGCGGCCCCGCGCTACTCAGTTCCCAGTCGCCACTACTTTTCCCGATGTGCCGTCCCAGCCCTGCACGACCACGTCTCCCGCAACATTGTACGCGCCCTCACCAACGCGGTTACTGCCAAGGTCCACTTAACAACGGACACGTGGACAAGCACAGGCGGGCAGGGCCACTATATCTCCCTGACGGCACATTGGGTGAATTTAGTGGAGGCTGGGACAGAGTCAGAGCCTGGGACCGCTCACGTCCTACCCACCCCCCAAATTGCGTGCCCCAGCTCGGTGGTGGTATCTGCGGGGGTGTATGCTTCCTCCACTAAACCCTCCTCCTCCTCCTCCTATGCAACCTCTGTCTCGCAATCAAGATGTGTCAGCAGCAGCAGCACGTCGCCAGCAGTCGGTGTCGCGCGTCGTGGCAGCACAGCGGTGGGCAAGCGTCAGCAGGCTGTGCTGAAACTACTCGGCTTAGGAGATAAGAGGCACACGGCCCACGAACTGCTGCAGGGTCTGACAGAGCAGACCGACCGCTGGCTTGCGCTGCTGAGCCTCCAACCGGGCATGGTCGTGTGTGACAACGGCCGTAACCTGGTGGCGGCTCTGCAGCTCGGCAGCTTCACGCACGTCCCATGCCTGGCCCACGTCTTTAATTGGGTGGTTCAGCGGTTTCTGAAAAGCTACCCACGCTTGTCAGACCTGCTCGTAAAGGTGCGCCGGCTCTGCGCACATTTCCGCAAGTCCCACACGGACGCTGCCACCCTGCGCACCCTGCAACATCGGTTTAATCTGCCAGTGCACCTGTTAAGGACCGTTACACATGACGGGTCACATTAACCTTTCAAGCCTTGGGTTCCAAATTAGTTCATACCTGGATGCATCAGAGAGGCCAAAAACTATGATTTATAGTAATTAGCTCTCACAGATATGTGGAGATGGGCCGCGGCAAGTATATACAGCCCACTCTGCTCAAGGCGCGTACACACTGAATCTTTATTGACTGAGTATAGTTCTTAATACAGGAAAGCAATACGTCATTAGTCACGAGGTTAATCTTATTGGGTTAGAAAAAACATCAAGAATTGTGCTTTGTTGAACAATCAGCGCAGTGAGAATAAATATGTGAAATGTCCTTCAAATGATTATTCTCTCTTGTGAGTTTGGATGATCGCAGCGTCTTATCAGCACGATTTGCTCTCTTCCCAAAGCTCAGGACATGGGGGAGTTTTGGGAAGAGAGCAAATCGTGCTGATAAGACGCTGCGATCATCCAAACTCACAAGAGAGAATAATCATTTGAAGGACATTTCACATATTTATTCTCACTGCGCTGATTGTTCAACAAAGCACAATTCTTGATGTTTTTTCTAACCCAATAAGATTAACCTCGTGACTAATGACGTATTGCTTTCCTGTATTAAGAACTATACTCAGTCAATAAAGATTCAGTGTGTATGCGCCTTAAGCAGAGTGGGCTGTATATACTTGCCGCGGCCCATCTCCACATATCTGTGAGAGCTAATTACTATAAATCATAGTTTTTGGCCTCTCTGATGCATCCAGGTATGAACTAATTTGGAACCCAAGGCTTGAAAGGTTAATGTGACCGGTCATGTGTAACGGTCCTTAACACACCGACTGCAGTGCGACGTGCCCACACGGTGGAACTCTACGCTCCACATGTTGGCCAGGCTCTATGAGCAGCGTAGAGCTATAGTGGAATACCAACTCCAACATGGGCGGCGCAGTGGGAGTCAGCCTCCTCAATTATTTTCAGAAGAGTGGGCCTGGTTGGCAGACATCTGCCAGGTCCATCGAAACTTTGAGGAGTCTACCCAGGTGGTGAGCGGCGATGCTGCAATCATTAGCGTCACCATTCCTCTGCTATGCCTCTTGAGAAGTTCCCTGCAAAGCATAAAGGCAGACGCTTTGCACTCGGAAACAGAGTCGGGGGAAGACAGTATGTCGCTGGATAGTCAGAGCACCCTCCTGTCTATATCTTAGCGCGGTGAGGAGGAGGAGGAGGAGGAGGAGGAAGATGAGGAGGAGGGGGAAGACACAGCTTTGCCCACTGGTGAGGGTACACATGCTGCTGGCCTGTCATCCTTTCAGCGTGTATGGCCTGAGGAGGAGGAGGAGGAGGAGGAGGATCCTGAAAGTGATCTTCCTAGTGAGGACAGCCATGTGTTGCGTACAGGTACCCTGGCACACATGGCTGACTTCATGTTAGGATGCCTTTCTCGTGACCCTCGCGTTACACGCATTCTGGCCACTACGGATTACTGGGTGTACACACTGCTCGACCCACGGTATAAGGAGAACCTTTCCACTCTCATACCCGAAGAGGAAAGGGGTTCGAGAGTGTTGCTATACCACAGGACCCTGGCGGACAAACTGATGGTAAAATTCCCATACGACAGCGCTAGTGGCCAAAGGCGCAGTTCCGAGGGCCAGGTAGCAGGGGAGGCGCTGAGATCAGGCAGCATGTACAGCACAGGCAGGCCAACACTCTTTAAGGCCCTTGACAGCTTTATGGCTCCCCAGCAAGACTGTGTCACCACTCCCCAGTCACGGCTGAGTCGGCGGGAGCACTGTAAAAGGATGGTGAGGGAGTACGTAGCCTATCGCACGACCGTCCTCCGTGACGCCTCTGCCCCCTACAACTACTGGGTGTCGAAGCTGGACACGTGGCCTGAACTCGCGCTGTATGCCCTGGAGGTGCTTGCTTGTCCTGCGGCTAGCGTCTTGTCAGAGAGGGTGTTTAGTGCGGCTGGGGGAATCATCACAGATAAGCGTACCCGCCTGTCAACCGACAGTGCCGACAGGCTAACACTCATCAAGATGAACAAAGCCTGGATTTCCCCAGACTTCTCTCCTCCACCAGCGGACAGCAGCGATACCTAAGCAATACGTAGGCTGCACCCGCGGATGGAAGCATCGTTCTGTATCCCCATTAAAAACGGGGACCTTTTCGCTTCATCAATCTGTGTATAATATTCCTCCTCCTCCTCCTGCTCCTCCTCCTGAAACCTCACATAATCACGCCGAACGGGCAATTTTTCTTAGGCCCACAAGGCTCAGCCATATAATTTTTGTAAACAATTTTTATACGTTTCAATGCTCATTAAAGCGTTGAAACTTGCACCTGAACCAATTTTTATTTTAACTGGGCTGCCTCCTGGCCTAGTTACCAATTAAGCCACATTAACCAAAGCGATTAATGGGTTTCACCTGCCCTCTTGGTTGGCCATGGCCAATTTTTCTGATGTACATTAGTACTGTTCATACAGCAATTTTTGTGGGCCCTCGCCTACAGTGTAATCAAATTAATTTTTAGCCCACCTGCATTACAGCTGACGTTACATCCGCTGTGTTGGGCAATGCAATGGGATATTTTTAGGTACCGCCGGTGGGTTCCAGGGAGCCACCCATGCTGTGGGTCCACAGGGAGTTGTAAATGCATCTGTGTCCACTTCTAAAGAACCCCAGTCTGACTGGGGCATGCAGTGTGGGCCGAAGCACACCTGCATTAAGCACAACATTACTACCTCAGCTGTGTTGGGCAATGCAATGGGATATATTTATGTACCGCCGGTGGCTTCCTGGCACCCACCCATGCTGTGGGTCCACAGAGAATTATAAATGCATCTGTTTCCATTTCTAAAGAACCCCAGTCTGACTGGGGCATGCAGTGTGGGCCGAAGCCCACCTGCATTAAACATGACAATACTACCTCAGCTGTGATGGGCAATGCAATGGGATATTTGTATGTACCGCCGGTGGGTTCCAGGGAGCCACCCATGCTGTGGGTGCACACGGAATTCCCATTGCGGTGTTGTACCTGCCTGTGACTATATATAAAAAAACGCGGTCTGACTGGGGCATGCAGACACCTTGACAGAATGAATAGTGTGTGGCACATAGGTTCCCCATTGCTATGCCCACATGTGCAGCTCCAGATGGAGGTGGCACAGGATTGGATTTCTCATTGCTTCTGTACAGCATTGTGGGCTATCGCCCCGCCACTTTTAAAGAGGGTCGCTGCCTAGCCGTGCCAACCCTCTGCAGTGTGTGCCTGCTTTTCCTGTGGCAGACGCACTTATAAATAGACATGAGGGTGGCGTGGCATGAGGGCAGCTGAAGGCTGGGCAGGGACAGTTTGGTGTGCGCTGTGGACACTGGGTCGGGGGGGAGGGGGGGATTTGGCAGCATGTAACCCAGGAGAAGTGGCAGCGGAGTGTCATGCAGGCAGTGATTGTGCTTTGTTGGAGGTAGTGTGGTGCTTAGCTAAGGTATGCATTGCTAATGAGGGCTTTTCAGATGTAAAAGTCGTTGGGGGGGGGGGGCACTCTTGCTGCTATTGTGGCTTAATAGTGGGACCTGTGAACTTGAGATGCAGCCCAACATGTAGCCCCTCGCCTGCCCTATCCGTTGCTGTGTCGTTCCCATCACTTTCTTGAATTGCCCCGATTTTCACAAATGAAAACCTTAGCGAGCATCGGCGATATACAAAAATGCTCGGGTCGCCCATTGACTTCAATGGGGTTCGTTACTCGAAACGAACCCTCGAGCATCGCGGAAAATTCATCTCGAGTAACGAGCACCCGAGCATTTTGGTGCTCGCTCATCTCTAATGATGATCTTCCAAGCTTTGGAGGATTTATGAGATCTGTGTTTCAATCACATTCATGTCTCAATTTAGATTAGTTCATGGAAAGGTCATTGTTACACTGGGGTAGGAAAAACTACTTAATACCATCTTAAAAACATATTGATACCTTGATACCTAGCTTTATAAGACACCAAATCATTCCACGTCTGGTCATTTTGTGATATGTCTTTCTTTTTATTACATGTATGAAAGAAACCCTGCCTAATACACTAGTGCTATAGCTTCCAATACATCCTTGTCACTGGAGAATAACACAAACCAACAGAAACCGGAACTTAGAACAACATTAGGCTGGATGACATTAAGAACACGAGGTATTGGAGTAGCAAGACAACAAAATCAAAGCAATGAATGTAAGTGGAAATAGAATCTAACTGTGATGTTATCATAGAAGGACTAACAAGAGCAACCCTGCGTCAAAAACCTAGAGGGACACCCCGCATGTCCCTAGGTGAAAAATGGGAGAGAAGTACATTACAAGGGGCGGACGGAACTAGATGGACAAACAAATGAACAGGATGCTGGAAAAGTATGAGGATGATAGTAGTCAGCACAAGGAGAGAGGGCAAACAAATGAAGTCCAGTACACAAAATCAAACTGGCACTTACACCAAATAGATACCTAGAAGTGTAAGGCAACGAAACCTCACACAGAGGAGGACCAGAAACACTGATGTATAACCAGTATCTTCTGTTAGAACGAGCTAGAATAAGCATCATCAGAAAGAAACTATAATAGGTGTTGCAGCTTGTTGGTCGTGACAGCGTTTGGGCATAGTGGCCACGATACAGGGACAGACCTATCATACTGCTACTATGCAAAACATGGGTTAATGCACATTGGGCAGAGGTTGCAGGCTGCTATCACTCAGTATGCTGCATACTGGTATGTTACCTAAGTGTCATACCTCGAGAGAGGATATCAGAAAAAACGTCCTGCGCTCCAATGGTGAGGATCAAAGATGTGGAGAGAGTGCAATGCCAGAGAATATATTGTTAATGGGCACTTACTTGAAAGGAGGGGGGTATGCTGAACAGAAACCCCCTCCTCTGAATGTCGTTTAACCAATGCAAATCCACATGGGCATCAAGATGTAAAGTGAAGTAAAAGCTTTATTTGGGCGGCAACACGCTTCGGTGCTATAAAACACCTTTCTCAAGCCGACATACAGACATACACAGAGATAACATATATTTATACAAAATATTTAAAAGAGATAATACGTGAAACATGTGTCTCCTATTGCTGAGTGACTTCGGCGCTTGAATAGGGGACACGGCTTACGGTCACGCTGGTAGTGTCGTCGTGTCATGTGACATACGTCACATGTATCACCCATTGCTTAGACTAGGGCTCCACTGAGAGGAGGGCGCGACCAGTGATTGCGTCAATCACGTGGCTACATCATGTGATCACTCACATGATCATAATGGACGTCACTACATTCAGAGGAGGCGGTTTCTGTTCATCATACCCCCCTCCTTTCAAGTAAGTGCTCAATAACAATATATTCTCTGGGATTGCACTCTCTCCACATCTTTGATCCTCACCATTGGAGCGAAGGATGTTTTTTTTTTATATCCATTTGTGTTATTTTGTTTCCTGGGGAGCCCTGATCTCCAGGACCCCAGTCTCTCTGCAGCTCTCCTTTTGTTACAAGAGGATTTAAGTGAGGTAGAAGAAGGAACGGTGGACATTTTCCAGCTTCTGCATCTGCCAGTGAGCGTCATCTTTTTGTTTGTTAGTTCCATTCCCCTGAGGCGCTCTCTTAATATTTTTTGCATCTTTATACCTTGAGAGAGGGTTTGGGGTGTGGTTCTCTAGCTGCTCTACCTATCAGCAGGTGTGGAGAGCTTTATATTCCTACCCCTTCCTTTTCCCATTGCTGTTTATTCAGTTCTCTACACGGATGGTTGGTGTAGGTGGAAGTCTCTAGCCTGGGTGTAAAGCTTCATATTCAGTTAAGTACTGGTGTTCCTTTCTGTTGTTTTTGTTAATCCTTTATTATTTCGCTTTTGCTTTGTTGTGTCTGTGCGGTTCCTGTAAGGGATTGTCAGGGCCCAGGTGAAGACAGTGGGGCTGTCCTTATCGGGACAATTACTCTGCTTTTAGGCAGGAGCTCCTCAATTCTCTGTTATATAAGGGACAGGTCTTTTCCATCTATTTGTGCCTGGAGTGGTGCGCACTGTTTTGTGCATGCTTTTGCGTTCTGTGTGAACGTCACCCTTCGTCCATGTTGGGCATGATGTGACAATAAGTTGACTGAGGCAAATGCCACCAAATAAAAAAGTTTCTACCTCGGCATCTAGCACCAGATGACATGTCATGTCAGACCTACGTAAGCACCATGAGGATGTCAGTGCAGATAGTGCTGTGATAATTGTGTTTATTAGGCCTTATGCACATAGTTATATTACAGCTCTCTGCAACCTCTGACTTTTATGAAGCTATAATTCTGTACATGTATGTGTGTATGGGCCCATGTTGTACCCGTATTTGCCTCACATTTCATATTGTTGCACACAGAGGTTCTACTGTGGCCTCACTTCTAGTTGATAATGCATGGCAAGTAGAGATGAGCGAACCTACTCGGCCACGCCCCTTTTTCGCCCGAGCGCCGAGATTTTCGAGTACTTCCGTACTCGGGCGAAAAGATTCGGGGGGGCGCCGTGGGTGAGTGGGGGGTTGCAGCGGGGTGTGAGGGGAGAGGGAGAGAGGGCTCCCCCCTGTTCCCCGCTGCTACCCCCCGCTCCGCCACGCCTCCCCCCGCCCCCCGGCGCCCCCCCCGAATCTTTTCAGCCGAGTACGGAAGTACTCGAAAATTGCGGTGCTCAATCGAGTAAATACTCGAAACGAGTATATTCGCTCATCTCTAATGGCAAGCTACAGAACATGGAACAGCAGCACACTGAGGCCGATTCTATATTATGAAGCCATTGTGTAATTCTCTGCACACGGTTCTTCAATTTAGTAAATGTATAAAATCATAATAACATAACCTCCCCACCTCCCCCAAAAAATTGAAAAAATGAGAAAGAACAGGGTGGAACTCTGTGTACTATTAACAGAATCAACTTGTTTAATTGAAGAGATATCAAGTGTAACCTTCATCTGGTATGGTAGTGCAACTCTGGGCACAACTCCAGTAAATACGTATTTAATCCAAAAACATCAAGATGAACGTTACGAGGACCTCAAACTCACAGTATCTTGCATATAATAAAATATTCAAAAAAAACATCACCACATGGCACTGCTTGCTGACCGGGCTACAATGAAATCTAAAGATACTTGTGGTGGGGCCAAGATGTGTCCCGAAAGTTTTCTTGTTACTAGTACAGCATGCTTCTACCCTCCTCCAGAGTCTATGTCGGGTAGAATCATAGAATGGTAGAGTTGGGAGGGACCTCCAGGGTCATCAGGTCCAACCCCCTGCTCAGTGCAGGATTCACTAAATCATCCCAGGCCTATATTTGTCCAGTCTTTGTTTGAATACTTCCATTGTAGGAGAGCTCAACACCTCCTGTGGTAAACTGTTCCACTCATTGATCACCCTCACTGTCAGAAAGTTTTTTTCTAATATCTAATCTGTGTCTCCTCCCTTTTTTTAGTTTTATCCCATTATCTTTCCTACTCTTTCTGGATTTCATTGGTGCCTGGTCAGCGATCCATACGGTGATGGGTATTTTTGAGTATTGTCCATACTAAATAACCATATGAAAGAGTATTGCCTAGGAAAAGTGTCATATATCACACCAGAAAAAGGACAAGGTTTTGTCATAAAACTTAAAGTCTGTGTGGTTTTTCGATAAGTATTGCAGGGCCAGATTTTGCTATTTGAATGTCCAGAACCATAAAATTGATGAATCCCACAGAATAAAATACTGGTTCACAATATGATCCTTCAACTAATTATATTACTTCTGTAAACATTTATGTTCTGTACGAAAATACTCCATTTGTACTTGACTGTTATTTAAAATGATATATTAAAGGTTATTGCAATGTAAATTAAAAACACTGCTATGTGAATAGACATGAGCTATGGTCTTATGAACCATGTACTCTGATTAGAGCTAATTACACATTTTTCACGTTGTAGCCCCTTGAAGCATGAGTGACAGAGATCATGTGTGCTCCTTTTATGTAGCTAGAA
The DNA here is from genome assembly GCF_035609145.1 of Eleutherodactylus coqui. NCBI lineage: Eukaryota > Metazoa > Chordata > Amphibia > Anura > Eleutherodactylidae > Eleutherodactylus > Eleutherodactylus coqui. Next base: position 120,422,210 of record NC_089837.1, on the reverse strand, counting down.
ACATACATCTTGGCTGGTTTGCCTGATTAGGAGATTTGCAGGGAAATATACTTTGATTGGTCTCATATGCCAGTGATCTTAAATTATTTAGCAAACTTCACACAAATCAACAGACATTGACTGTGCTAGTTAAGAATCCTCTATATTCTCACATTGCAGTCCTTGTCAGATCGCTGAACCAACACTTACTTCCTATCCTGGGACTCAATACTTTTGGTGTCTGTGCTATACTAATTATGTATAGATGATACAATCTATCAGATTTTAATTTGCAGTTTTAGGAAGCTCTCAATATAAAAATTATGTTCATTTGATATCTAATATTAGGCAGAATTTTAGATGAAATACCAATTATTGGAGTCTCACCAGATGAGTGAAAGACAATTTGCTGGATAGTCAATGGTGAAACTAATAGTTACAATTTGGAACAAGATGAAAGAGAGTACATACTGTAGGTGTGGAGAAGGCGAGTGCCATTAGTGAATTTCAAATTTAGGCTTTAAGTAGATTTTGGCATGTTCCCCAGGTCTTTAACAATGGTAAACTGAGATCTTACGATTTCACTCATGAAGGCAATGAGGATTTTAAGAATCTAGCCTTTAGGTATAATTAAAAAGATTAAAAATACCAATATGCTCATAACGGATAACAGCGACATGGCGAACCTGTTAATTAGGAGGAAGAGGAAAGGTAAGTTAATTTCACTACTGTACGGCAAATTAAATGATTTAATTAATGAGGGAACCCTCTTTAAGAGGAAATGGGATAAGGATATTGGGATGATCTCTGAGTGTAAGTGGTAGAGTATATGCACAAATTCTAATAAATATAGTAACTCCTTTCAATGAGTGACACAATTTTTAATTCTACACAGGATGTATTATACCCTAAGGTTGCTGTATAAATTTAGGATTAGACCCTCTGTGGAATGCCCAAGGATTTCCATCATAGACACAGATATTTTGCATCTGGAGCGGAGGTGTTCAAAGATGTCCTTAGAGGGTGCACCTACAAGAGTGAGATACCATGCATAATCATGAGATGCATACTGGGAAGTGTGTTTAATATACATTGTGTTGGATAAAACAGTGTAACAAAATGTAAGTATTATTTAGGGTGGACACCCACTGGCGATTTTTTTTCTCTGCAATGTGGCAGCGAGGAATATGAAACCAATGATTTTCAATGGTTTCATACTCATTTGCAATGTTTCAGCAGAGCTGCGCATCGCAGAGAAGAAATCTGCGATATCGCTCAGTGTTTTCAATGGGGCCAGCGGCAGCAGTGCTAGCCCCATTGAAAACATAGGGTGAATATCACAGACTTCTGCCGCAGCTGTGCCAGGTGTGGCAGGAGTTACCTTCATCCCCGTGGGAACCGCGGGGCGCTGCTGCCGGCCCCATTGAAAGCAGTGGTTTGTGGCAACCCCTGCAGTATGATTTTTTGGGGAAGGGCTTAAATTTTAAGCCCTTCCCTGAAAATCATCATGAACTGGTTAAAAAAATGGTCCTCCGGCTGGCTCCCCAGGCACTGCTGTCCAGCACTTTCAGCAGGCGGGGATTTAAAAATCTCCGCCTCCTGAAAGGGCTGTGCCGATTGGCTGAGCTGTGGCAGAAGTCCGTGATATTCACCCTATGTTTTCAATGGGGCTAGCGCTGCTGCGGCTGGCCCCATTGAATACACTGGCGACATCGCAGCGCAAGAAATAAAAATGCCAGTGGGTGTCTACTAGAGATGAGCGAACGTACTCGTCCGAGCTTGATATTCGTGCGAATATTAGTGTGTTCGGGATGCTCGTTACTCGTAACGAGTACCACGCGGTGTTCTGGTTACTTTCACTTTCCTCTCTGAGACGTTAGCGCGCTTTTCTGGCCAATTGAAAGACAGGGAAGGCATTACAACTTCCCCCTGTGACGTTCAAGCCCTATACCACTTCCCTGCTGTGAGTGGCTGGGGCGATCAGATGTCACCCGAGTATAAAAGTCGGCCCCTCCCGCGGCTCGCCTCAGATGTCTTGTGAGTTAGTGAGGGACAGTGCTGCTGGTGCCTGAGCTGCTGTAGGGAGAGCGTTAGGAGTTAGTGTAGGCTTCAAGAACCCCAACGGTCCTTCATAGGGCCACATCTACGTGTGTGCAGGCTGCTGTTAGCAGTGGAAATTTTTTTTTTTTTTTCTCAAAATCGGCAGTGCAGAGCATTGCACCCGGTATTAGGGACAGAAGTGGTGCTTAGGCAGGGAGAGTGTTAGGAGTGAGTGTAGCCTTCAAGAACCTCAACGGTCCTTTCTAGGGCCAAATTTAAGCGTGTGCAGTACTGTGCTGGCTGCTGTTAGCAGTGTTGCATATTTTTTTTTTCCAAAAAATCGTCTGTGCAGAGCATTGCACCCTCCATTGATACTACAGGGACAGAATTGTGTAGGCAGGGCCACAACACAGTTATTGTTCATTGAATATCCGCAGTGGGGCCCTCCCTTTGCAAAAAAGCGAATTAATTATATTTGGCCTGCCTGTGTCAGTCCTAAGGTCTCCGTGTACGTGTGTGCTGCGTGGAGAACGTACAAAAATCAAACGCAACCAGCTACGGTTTACTGCAGGCTTGCGCCATTGTCTTTCCTGACTGGCAAATACCTGCTCTGCCAGAGTTAATAACTCTGCTACACTAAAGTTGTGTGACACTTTTTCAGGGCCACACCACAGTTATTAAACGTATTGTTCATTGAATATCCGCAGTGGGGCCCTCCCTTTGCAAAAAAGCGAATTAATTATATTTGGCCTGCCTGTGTCAGTCCTAAGGTCTCCGTGTACGTGTGTGCTGCGTGGAGAACGTACAAAAATCAAACGCAACCAGCTACGGTTTACTGCAGGCTTGCGCCATTGTCTTTCCTGACTGGCAAATACCTGCTCTGCCAGAGTTAATAACTCTGCTACACTAAAGTTGTGTGACACTTTTTCAGGGCCACACCACAGTTATTAAACGTATTGTTCATTGAATATCCGCAGTGGGGCCCTCCCTTTGCAAAAAAGCGAATTAATTATATTTGGGCTGCCTGTGTCAGTCCTAAGGTCTCCGTGTACGTGTGTGCTGCGTGGAGAACGTAAAAAAATCAGACGCAACCAGCTACGGTTGAGTGCAGCCTTGCGCCAATTTCTTTCCTGCCTGGCAAATACCTGCTCTGCCAGAGTTAATAACTCTGCTACACTAAAGTTGTGTGACACTTTTTCAGGGCCACACCACAGTTATTAAACGTATTGTTCATTGAATATCCGCAGTGGGGCCCTCCCTTTGCAAAAAAGCGAATTAATTATATTTGGCCTGCCTGTGTCAGTCCTAAGGTCTCCGTGTACGTGTGTGCTGCGTGGAGAACGTACAAAAATCAAACGCAACCAGCTACGGTTTACTGCAGGCTTGCGCCATTGTCTTTCCTGACTGGCAAATACCTGCTCTGCCAGAGTTAATAACTCTGCTACACTAAAGTTGTGTGACACTTTTTCAGGGCCACACCACAGTTATTAAACGTATTGTTCATTGAATATCCGCAGTGGGGCCTTCCCTTTGCAAAAAAGCGAATTAATTATATTTGGGCTGCCTGTGTCAGTCCTAAGGTCTCCGTGTATGTGTGTGCTGCGTGGAGAACGTACAAAAATCAAACGCAACCAGCTACGGTTTACTGCAGGCTTGCGCCATTGTCTTTCCTGACTGGCAAATACCTGCTCTGCCAGAGTTAATAACTCTGCTACACTAAAGTTGTGTGACACTTTTTCAGGGCCACACCACAGTTATTAAACGTATTGTTCATTGAATATCCGCAGTGGGGCCCTCCCTTTGCAAAAAAGCGAATTAATTATATTTGGCCTGCCTGTGTCAGTCCTAAGGTCTCCGTGTACGTGTGTGCTGCGTGGAGAACGTACAAAAATCAAACGCAACCAGCTACGGTTTACTGCAGGCTTGCGCCATTGTCTTTCCTGACTGGCAAATACCTGCTCTGCCAGAGTTAATAACTCTGCTACACTAAAGTTGTGTGACACTTTTTCAGGGCCACACCACAGTTATTAAACGTATTGTTCATTGAATATCCGCAGTGGGGCCTTCCCTTTGCAAAAAAGCGAATTAATTATATTTGGGCTGCCTGTGTCAGTCCTAAGGTCTCCGTGTACGTGTGTGCTGCGTGGAGAACGTACAAAAATCAAACGCAACCAGCTACGGTTTACTGCAGGCTTGCGCCATTGTCTTTCCTGACTGGCAAATACCTGCTCTGCCAGAGTTAATAACTCTGCTACACTAAAGTTGTGTGACACTTTTTCAGGGCCACACCACAGTTATTAAACGTATTGTTCATTGAATATCCGCAGTGGGGCCCTCCCTTTGCAAAAAAGCGAAAAAATTATATTTGGCCTGCAGCCTTGCGCCAATTTATTTCCTGCCTGGGAAATCAAATCACTGGTAATACAGCATGCTGAGGGGTAGGGGTAGGCCTAGGGGACGTGGACGCGGCCGAGGACGCGGAGGGCCAAGTGAGGGTGTGGGCACAGGCCGAGCTGCTGATCCAGGTGTGTCGCAGCCGACTGCTGCGCGATTAGGAGAGAGGCACGTTTCTGGCGTCCCCACATTCATCGCCCAATTAATGGGTCCACGCGGGAGACCTTTATTAGAAAATGAGCAGTGTGAGCAGGTCCTGTCCTGGATGGCAGAAAGTGCTTCAAGCAAGCTATCATCCACCCAGAGTTCTGCGCCGTCCAGTGCTGCAAATCCGAATCCTCTGTCTGCTGCTCCTCCTTCCTCCCAGCCTCCTCACTCCACTACAATGACACATGCTCAGGAGCGGGAACACTCCCAGGAACTTTTCTCGGGCCCCTGCTCAGATTGGGCAGCAGTGGTTCCTCTACCACCAGAGGAGTTTATCGTCACTGATGCCCAACCATTGGAAAGTTCCCGGGGCCCGGGGGATGAGGCTGGGGACTTCCGGCAACTGTCTCAAGACCTTTCAGTGGGTGAGGAGGACGATGACGATGAGACACAGTTGTCTTGCAGTGAGGTAGTAGTAAGGGCAGTAAGTCCGAGGGAGCAGCGCACAGAGGATTCGGAGGAAGAGCAGCAGGACGATGAGGTGACTGACCCCACCTGGTGTGCAACGCCTACACAGGACAGGTCTTCAGAGGGGGAGGCACGGGCAGCAGCAGGGCAGGTTGCAAGAGGCAGTGCGGTGGCCAGGGGTAGAGGCAGGGCCAGACCGAATAATCCACCAAGTGTTTCCCAAAGCGCCCCCTCGCGCCATGCCACCCTGCAGAGGCCGAGGTGCTCTAAGGTCTGGCAGTTTTTCACAGAGACGCCTGACGACCGACGAACAGTGGTGTGCAACCTTTGTCGCGCCAAGATCAGCCGGGGAGCCACCACCAACAGCCTGACCACCACCAGCATGCGCAGACATATGATGGCCAAGCACCCCACAAGGTGGGACGAAGGCCGTTCACCGCCTCCGGTTTGCACCGCTGCCTCTCCCCCTGTGCCCCAACCTGCCACTGAGATCCAACCCCCCTCTCAGGACACAGGCACGACCGTCTCATGGCCTGCACCCACACCCTCACCTCCGCTGTCCTCGGCCCAATCCAGCAATGTCTCGCACCGCACCGTCCAGCCGTCGCTAGCGCAAGTCTTTGAGCGGAAGCGCAAGTACGCCGCCACGCACCCGCACGCTCAATCGTTAACCGTCCACATAGCCAAATTTATCAGCCTTGAGATGCTGCCGTATAGGGTTGTGGAAACGGAGTCCTTCAAAGCTATGATGGCGGCGGCGGCCCCGCGCTACTCAGTTCCCAGTCGCCACTACTTTTCCCGATGTGCCGTCCCAGCCCTGCACGACCACGTCTCCCGCAACATTGTACGCGCCCTCACCAATGCGGTTAGTGGCAAGGTCCACTTAACTACGGACACGTGGACAAGCACAGGCGGGCAGGGCCACTACATCTCCCTGACGGCACATTGGGTGAATTTAGTGGAGGCTGGGACCGAGTCAGAGCCTGGGACCGCTCACGTCCTACCCACCCCCAGAATTGCGGGCCCCAGCTCGGTGGTGGTATGTTCGGCGGTGTATGCTTCTTCCACTAAAGCACCCTCCTCCTCCTCCTCAACCTCTGTCTCGCAATCTAGATGTGTCAGCAGCAGCAGGATGTCGCCAGCAGTCGGTGTCGCGCGGCGTGGCAGCACAGCGGTGGGCAAGCGTCAGCAGGCCGTGCTTAAACTACTCAGCTTAGGAGATAGGAGGCACACGGCCCACGAACTGCTGCAGGGTCTGACAGAGCAGACCGACTGTTGGCTTGTGCCGCTGAGCCTCCAACCGGGCATGGTCGTGTGTGACAACGGCCGTAACCTGGTGGCGGCTCTGCAGCTCGGCAGCCTCACGCACGTGCCATGCCTGGCCCACATCTTTAATTTGGTGGTTCAGCGCTTTCTGAAAAGCTACCCACGCTTGGCAGACCTGCTCGTAAAAGGTGCGCCGGCTCTGCGCACATTTCCGCAAGTCCCACACGGACGCTGCCACCCTGCGCACCCTGCAACATCGCTTTAATCTGCCCGTGCACCGACTGCTGTGTGACGTGCCCACACGGTGGAACTCTACGCTCCACATGTTGGCTAGGCTCTATGAGCAGCGTAGAGCAATAGTGGAATACCAACTCCAACATGGGCGGCGCAGTGGGAGTCAGCCTCCTCAATTCTTTTCAGAAGAGTGGGCCTGGTTGGCAGACATCTGCCAGGTCCTTCGAAACTTTGAGGAGTCTACCCAGGTGGTGAGCGGCGTTGCTGCAATCATTAGCGTCACCATTCCTCTGCTATGCATCTTGAGAACTTCCCTGCAAACCATAAAGGCAGCCGCTTTGCGCTCGGAAACAGAGCCGGGGGAAGACAGTATGTCGCTGGATAGTAAAAGCACCCTCCTGTCTATATCTCAGCATGCTCAGGAGGAGGAGGAGGAGCATGAGGAGGATGAGGAGGAGGGGGAAGAGACAGCTTGGCCCACTGCTGACGGTACCCATGCTGCTTGCCTGTCATCATTTCAGCGTGTATGGCCTGAGGAGGAGGAGGAGGAGGAGGATCCTGAAAGTGATCTTCCTAGTGCGGACAGCCATGTGTTGCGTACAGGTACCCTGGCACACATGGCTGACTTCATGTTAGGATGCCTTTCTCGTGACCCTTGCATTCAACGCATTCTGGCCACTACGGATTACTGGGTGTACACACTGCTCGACCCACGCTATAAGGAGAACCTTCCCAGTCTCATTCCCGAAGAGGAAAGGGGTTCGAGAGTGTTGCTATACCACAGGACCCTGGCGGACAAGCTGATGGTAAAATTCCCATCCGACAGCGGTAGTGGCAGAAGGCGCAGTTCCGAGGGCCAGGTAGCAGGGGAGGTGCGTAGATCGAGCAGCATGTACAGCCCAGGCAGTGCAACAGTCTTTAAGGGCCTGGCCAGCTTTATGGCTCCCCAGCAAGACTGTGTCACCGCTCCCCAGTCAAGGCTGAGTCGGCGGGAGCACTGTAAAAGGATGGTGAGGGAGTACGTAGCGGATCGCACGACCATCCTCGGTGACGCCTCTGCCCCCTACAACTACTGGGTGTCGAAGCTGGACACGTGGCCTGAACTAGCGCTGTATGCCCTAGAGGTGCTTGCTTGTCCTGCGGCTAGCGTCTTGTCGGAGAGGGTGTTTAGTGCGGCTGGGGGAATCATCACAGATAAGCGTACCCGCCTGTCAACCGACAGTGCCGACAGGCTAACACTCATCAAGATGAACAAAGCCTGGATTTCCCCAGACTTCTCTTCTCCACCAGCGGACAGCAGCGATACGTAAGCAATACGTAGGCTGCACCCGCGGATGGAAGCTACGTTCTCTCTCACCATCCAAAACGGGGACATTTCTGCTTCATCAATCTGTGTCTAATATTCCTCCTCCTCCTCCTGCTCCTCCTCCTGAAACCTCACGTAATCACGCTGAACGGGCAATTTTTCTTAGGGCCACAAGGCTCACTCATCTAATTTTTCTAAACAATTTTTATATGTTTCAATGCTCTTAAAAGCGTTGAAACTTTAACTTGAACCAATTTTTCGTTAAACTGGGCTGCCTCCAGGCTTAGTTACCACTTAAGCCACATTAACCAAAGCGATTAATGGATTTCACCTGCCATCTTGGTTGGGCATGGCCAATTTTTACTGAGGTACATTAGTACTGTTGGTACACCAATTTTTTGGGGCCCTCACCTACAGTGTAATCATAGCAATTTGTATGTTCTTCGCCTGCACTCATGGTACAGAAGTGTGTGTGGGGTTGGCCTACACTTTAGCTACATAAATGTAACTTGGGCCTTGGCTATACTGCAGCTACTGAAATGGAACTAAGACTGCGCTCCCACTATACTGCTGCTTCAGAATTGTTACTGGGGCCTGTCTTGAGTGCTACTATTGCTGACATGGAACGAAGACTGCGCTCCCGCTATACTGCTGCTTCGGAATTGTTACTGGGGCCTGTCTTGAGTGCTACTATTGCTGACATGGAACGAAGACTGCGCTCCCGCTATACTGCTGCTTCGGAATTGTTACTGGGGCCTGTCTTGAGTGCTACTATTGCTGACATGGAACGAAGACTGCGCTCCCGCTATAATGCTGCTAGTGATATGTTAGTGGGGCCTGTCCTAATGCTACGGCTGAAATGTTACGAATTATGGGCTCTGCCTATACCGTTGCTAATGGTATGTCTCTGGGGTGTGGAAACAGAGGCTTCCCAAAGACATGATGGCGGCGAGGCCATTTCCCACCAACGCGGTTACTGTTAAGGTGCATATAACCACGGACACGTGGAGAGGACACGTAGTGCCTCAAAAACATCCCCCTCCTCCTCCAACAGGGAAAACATTCTTGGCAAATGCCTTTGCATTGGTTCGTCTGGTGGCAGTCCAAGAATTTCACCTTTACCGACACTACAAGAGAGCCCCCCCACCATCCCCCCGCCACGGCCCACTTAATCCTGGCCACATTCCGAAAACCAACAAAATAAAACCGCGCTACTAGGTCCGCAGTCACCACCACATTACCACCAACGCGGTTACTGTTAAGGTACATATTACCAGTCTGACTGGGGCATGCAGACACCTTGACAGAATGAATAGTGTGTGGCACATAGGTTCCCCATTGCTATGCCCACGTGTGCAGCTCCTGATGGCGGTGGCACAGGATTATATTTCTCATTGCTTCTGTACAGCATTGTGGGCTATCGCCCGGCCCCTTTTAAAGAGGGTCGCTGCCTAGCCGTGCCAACCCTCTGCAGTGTGTGCCTGCGGTTCATCGTCATGGCAGACGCACTTATAAATAGACATGAGGGTGGTGTGGCATGAGGGCAGCTGAAGGCTGCGCAGGGACACTTTGGTGTGCGCTGTGGGGGGGGGGGGGGGTTGGTCAGCATGTTACCCAGGAGAAGTGGCAGCGGAGTGTCATGCAGGCAGTGATTGTGCTTTGTTGGAGGTAGTGTGGTGTTTAGCTAAGGTATGCATTGCTAATGAGGGCTTTTCAGAAGTAAAAGTTTTTGGGAGGGGGGGGGGGCCCACTCTTGCCGCTATTGTGGCTTAATACTGGGACCTGTGAACTTGAGATGCAGCCCAACATGTAGCCCCTCGCTTGCCCTATCCGTTGCTGTGTCGTTCCCATCACTTTCTTGAATTGCCCAGATTTTCACACATGAAAACCTTAGCGAGCATCGGCGAAATACAAAAATGCTCGGGTCGCCCATTGACTTCAATGGGGTTCGTTACCCGAAACGAACCCTCGAGCATCGCGATAATTTCGTCCCGAGTAACGAGCACCCGAGCATTTTGGTGCTCGCTCATCTCTAGTGTCCACCCTTACTCCTCCATGCATGACTTATTGCTAAAAGCTATGGATTCCCAAGGGTGACTATAGCGCAAGACTTCATGACATCTGGGATGCCTAGAGGATTATGGGATCATAAGCAGACATTGCTTCCATGTCATACTTATCAATTAGTTATTTTATTTTTGCATTTTTAAGTATGACGAATATCTTAGCACCCTGGTGAATTCAAAAGGGGAAACATATTGGGACTGTTTATGCATGCTTCACTGTTTTAATATTGTTTTTCCTAGGGTTTGTTGATGTATTACCAGCAAGGCTATCAATTTATTGGCACTTACTCCTGTAGAATGGGTTTTATCAAGAATATATTTGGTATGTTGACTGGTGTTAGGACAACCTAGGGCCATTGGGAAGATGTTTCTGAGCAGGGCTACTCTTTTTCACGGTGTGTACCCCACTTAGGTGTAAGGTACAGAGGTAGGGCACACTAAAATCAGCAATCTTTGGTATGCTGACCCTATATTGGGCTCTGGTTATTTATGCAATTGTGACATCACTCACTGTGTATCCTGACACTATTGCTGACAGTATATACCCAAGTCCCAGTGTAGGTGTCTAATATCTATGATCATTTTTATCTAAAAGTTGGTGCTCATGAATTTTGAAAGCTTTATCTGATTAAAGTCATATTTTAACTTTTTTTTGTCTTTAGCCAGTGATAGTGGTCTTATTGATTATTTTCAGTTTGTGAGGCACATAATGGCTGCATGAAATATGCACGAAGAGTGTTTTGAAGCATATGGAAACAACTGCATTGCAAATAAGTTTCTTTTGACAGCCATAACAGGAAAGGTAAAAGAACAAAGTAAGAATAATTATATGGAAAATGACAAAGACAATAGAGGTTAGTAGGACAGAAACAGCAGCAAACTAACCTTAAACTAGCATAAGTGTTGAGCTTAGAGTTACATAGGAATAGAGATGAGCGAACGTACTCGTCCGAGCTTGATACTCGTTCGAGTATTAGCGTGTTCGAGATGCTCGTTGCTCGTAACGAGTACCACGCGATGTTCGAGTTACTTTCACTTTCATCTCTGAGACGTTAGCACGCTTTTCTGGCCAATAGAAAGACAGGGAAGGCATTACAACTTCCCCCTGCGACGTTCAAGCCCTATACCACCCCCCTGCAGTGAGTGGCTGGCGAGATCAGGTGTTACTCGAGTATATAAATCGGCACCTCCCGCGGCTCGCCACAGATGCATTCTGACATAGCTCAGGGAAAGTGCTGCTGATGCTGGAGCTGCTATAGGGAGAGTGTTAGGAGTGATTTTAGGCTTCAAGAACCCCAACGGTCCTTCTTAGGGCCACATCTGACCGTGTGCAGTACTGTTGAGGCTGCTTTTTGCAGTGTTGCACATTTTTTTTTTTGTATATCGGCCGTGCAGAGCATTGCGTCCTCAGTCTGCAGTAATTTTACATAGTATAGGGCCAGTAGTGCTGAGGCAGGGACAGTGAAAATAGTGAAAGACATATACTGTCTATATAGGCAGTGGGCTTTTCCAAAAAAATTTGGGACAAAAAAATCTATTTGGGCTGCCTGTCACCGTCCTGAGTGTACTGCGTCTCTGCTGGGGGTAGTAGTCCTAATTCATACGCAGCCAGCTAAGTGTTACAGCAGGCTTGCATAAAATTCTTTCCTGGCTCTGCGTTGCCCGTTACATCACCGCTGTCATCCTGTCCAGAGGGAAACAGTCTGCAGTAATTTTACATAGTATAGGGCCAGTAGTGCTGAGGCAGGGACAGTGAAAGGGTGAAAGACAAATACTGTCTATATAGGCAGTGGGCTTTTCCAAAAAAAATTGGGACAAAAAAATCTATTTGGGCTGCCTGTGACCGTCCTCAGTATACTGCGTCTCTGCTGGGGGTAGTAGTCCTAATTAATACGCAGCCAGCTAAGTGTTACAGCAGGCTTGCGCAAAATTCTTTCCTGGCTCTGCGTTGCCCGTTACATCACCGCTGTCATCCTGTCCAGAGGGAAACAGTCTGCAGTAATTTTACATAGTATAGGGCCAGTAGTGCTGAGGCAGGGACAGTGCAAAAGGTGAAAGACATATACTGTCTATATAGGCATTGGGCTTTTCCAAAAAAATTTGGGACAAAAAAATCTATTTGGGCTTCCTGTCACCGTCCTGAGTGTACTGTGTCTCTGCTGGGGGTAGTAGTCCTAATTAATACGCAGCCAGCTAAGTGTTACAGCAGGCTTTCTCAAAATTCTTTCCTGGCTCTGCGTTGCCCGTTACAACACCGCTGTCATCCTGTCCAGAGGGAAACAGTCTGCAGTAATTTTACATAGTATAGGGCCAGTAGTGCTGAGGCAGGGACAGTGAAAAAGGTGAAAGACATATACTGTCTATTAGAGATGAGCGAACGTACTCGTCCGAGCTTGATATTCGTGCGAATATTAGGGTGTTCGGGATGCTCGTTACTCGTAACGAGTACCACGCGGTGTTCCGGTTACTTTCAGTTTCCTCTCTGAGACGTTAGCGCGCTTTTCTGGCCAATTGAAAGACAGGGAAGGCATTACAACTTCCCCCTGTGACGTTCAAGCCCTATACCACCCCCCTGCTGTGAGTGGCTGGGGCGATCAGATGTCACCCGAGTATAAAAGTCGGCCCCTCCCGCGGCTCGCCACACATGCCTTGTGAGTTAGCTGAGGGAAAGTACTATCGTGCTGGTGCTGCTGTAGGGAGAGCGTTAGGAGTCAGTGTAGGCTTCAAGAACCCCAAAGGTCCTTCTTAGGGCCACATCTACCTGTGTGCAGGCTGCTGCTAGCAGTGTTTTTTTTTTTTTTTTTCTCAAAATCGGCAGTGCAGAGCATTGCACCCGGCATTAGGGACAGAAGTGGTGCATAGGCAGGGAGAGTGTTAGGAGTGAGTGTAGCCTTCAAGAACCTCAACGGTCCTTTCTAGGGCCAAATTTAAGCGTGTGCAGTACTGTGCTGGCTGCTGTTAGCAGTGTTGCATATTTTATTTTTTCTAAAAATCATCTGTGCAGAGCATTGCACCCTCCATTGATACTACAGGGACAGAATTGTGTAGGCAGGGCCACAACACAGTTATTGTTCATTGAATATACGCAGTGGGTCCTTCCCTTTGCAAAAAAGGAAAAGAAATTATATTTGGCCTGCCTGTGTCAGTCCTAAGGTCTCCGTGTACGTGTGTGCTGCGTGGACAACGTACAAAAATCAGACGCAACCAGCTACGGTTTACTGCAGGCTTGCGCCATTGTCTTTCCTGACTGGCAAATACCTGCTCTGCTAGAGTTAATAACTCTGCTACACTAAAGTTGTGTGTGACTTTTTCAGGGCCACACTACAGTTCTAAAAGTTATTGTTCATTGAATATACGCAGTGGGTCCTTCCCTTTGCAAAAAAGCGAAAAGAAATTATATTTGGCCTGCCTGTGTCAGTCCTAAGGTCTCCGTGTACGTGTGTGCTGCGTGGACAACGTACAAAAATCAGACGCAACCAGCTACGGTTTACTGCAGGCTTGCGCCATTGTCTTTCCTGACTGGCAAATACCTGCTCTGCTAGAGGTAATAACTCTGCTACACTAAAGTTGTGTGTGACTTTTTCAGGGCCACGCTACAGTTCTAAAAGTTATTGTTCATTGAATATACGCAGTGGGTCCTTCCCTTTGCAAAAAAGCGAAAAGAAATTATATTTGGCCTGCCTGTGTCAGTCCTAAGGTCTCCGTGTACGTGTGTGCTGCGTGGACAACGTACAAAAATCAGACGCAACCAGCAACGGTTTACTGCAGGCTTGCGCCATTGTCTTTCCTGACTGGCAAATACCTGCTCTGCTAGAGTTAATAACTCTGCTACACTAAAGTTGTGTGTGACTTTTTCAGGGCCACACTACAGTTCTAAAAGTTATTGTTCATTGAATATACGCAGTGGGTCCTTCCCTTTGCAAAAAAGCGAAAACATTATATTTGGCCTGCAGGCTTGCGCCAATTTATTTCCTTCCTGGGAAATCAAATCACTGGTAATACAGCATGCTGAGGGGTAGGGGTAAGCCTAGAGGACGTGGACGTGGACGTGGCCGAGGACGCGTAGGCCCAAGTGAGGGTGTGGGCACATGCCGAGCTCCTGATCCAGGTGTGTCGCAGCCGACTGCTGCGCGATTAGGAGAGAGGCACGTTTCTGGCGTCCCCACATTCATCGCCCAATTAATGGGTCCACGCGGGAGACCTTTATTAGAAAATGAGCAGTGTGAGCAGGTCCTGTCCTGGATGGCAGAAAGTGCTTCGAGCAACCTATCATCCAGCCACAGTTCTGCGCCGTCCACTGCTGCAAATCCGAATCCTCTGTCTGCTGCTCCTCCTTCCTCCCAGCCTCCTCACTCCACTACAATGACACATGCTCAGGAGCGGGAACACTCCCAGGAACTGTTCTCGGGCCCCTGCTCAGATTGGGCAGCAATGGTTCCTCTCCCACCAGAGGAGTTTATCGTCACTGATGCCCAACCATTCGAAAGTTCCCGGGGTCCGGGGGAAGAGGCTGGGGACTTCCGCCAACTGTCTCAAGAACTTTCTGTGGGTGAGGAGGACGATGACGATGAGACACAGTTGTCTTGCAGTGAGGTAGTAGTAAGGGCAGTAAGTCCGAGGGAGCAGCGCACAGAGGATTCGGAGGAAGAGCAGCAGGACGATGAGGTGACTGACCCCACCTGGTGTGCAACGCCTACACAGGACAGGTCTTCAGAGGGGGAGGCACGGGCAGCAGCAGGGCAGGTTGCAAGAGGCAGTGCGGTGGCCAGGGGTAGAGGCAGGGCCAGACCGAATAATCCACCAAGTGTTTCCCAAAGCGCCCCCTCGCGCCATGCCACCCTGCAGAGGCCGAGGTGCTCTAAGGTCTGGCAGTTTTTCACCGAGACGCCTGACGACCGACGAACAGTGGTGTGCAACCTTTGTCGCGCCAAGATCAGCCGGGGAGCCACCACCAACAGCCTCACCACCACCAACATGCGCAGACATATGATGGCCAAGCACCCCACAAGGTGGGACGAAGGCCGTTCACCGCCTCCGGTTTGCACCGCTGCCTCTCCCCCTGTGCCCCAACCTGCAACTGAGATCCAACCCCCCTCTCAGGACACAGGCACTACCATCTCCTGGCCTGCACCCACACCCTCACCTCCACTGTCCTCGGCCCCATCCACCAATGTCTCGCACCGCACAGTCCAGCCGTCGCTAGCGCAAGTGTTGGAGCGCAAGCGCAAGTACGCCGCCACGCACCCACACTCTCAATCGTTAACCGTCCACATAGCCAAATTTATCAGCCTTGAGATGCTGCCGTATAGGGTTGTGGAAACTGAGTCCTTCAAAGCTATGATGGCGGCGGCGGCCCCGCGCTACTCAGTTCCCAGTCGCCACTACTTTTCCCGATGTGCCGTCCCAGCCCTGCACGACCACGTCTCCCGCAACATTGTACGCGCCCTCACCAATGCGGTTAGTGGCAAGGTCCACTTAACTACGGACACGTGGACAAGCACAGGCGGGCAGGGCCACTACATCTCCCTGACGGCACATTGGGTGAATTTAGTGGAGGCTGGGACAGAGTCAGAGCCTGGGACCGCTCACGTCCTACCCACCCCCAGAATTGCGGGCCCCAGCTCGGTGGTGGTATGTTCGGCGGTGTATGCTTCTTCCACTAAAGCACCCTCCTCCTCCTCCTCAACCTCTGTCTCGCAATCTAGATGTGTCAGCAGCAGCAGGACGTCGCCAGCAGTCGGTGTCACGCGGCGTGGCAGCACAGCGGTGGGCAAGTGTCAGCAGGCCGTGCTGAAACTACTCAGCTTAGGAGATAGGAGGCACACGGCCCACGAACTGCTGCAGGGTCTGACAGAGCAGACCGACCGTTGGCTTGCGCCGCTGAGCCTCCAACCGGGCATGGTCGTGTGTGACAACGGCCGTAACCTGGTGGTGGCTCTGCAGCTCGGCAGCCTCACGCACGTGCCATGCCTGGCCCACGTCTTTAATTTGGTGGTTCAGCGCTTTCTGAAAAGCTACCCACGCTTGTCAGACCTGCTCGTAAAGGTGCGCCGGCTCTGCGCACATTTCCGCAAGTCCCACACGGACGCTGCCACCCTGCGCACCCTGCAACATCGCTTTAATCTGCCAGTGCACCGACTGCTGTGCGACGTGCCCACACGGTGGAACTCTACGCTCCACATGTTGGCTAGGCTCTATGAGCAGCGTAGAGCTATAGTGGAATACCAACTCCAACATGGGCGGCGCAGTGGGAGTCAGCCTCCTCAATTCTTTTCAGAAGAGTGGGCCTGGTTGGCAGACATCTGCCAGGTCCTTCGAAACTTTGATCAGTCTACCCAGGTGGTGAGCGGCGATGCTGCAATCATTAGCGTCACCATTCCTCTGCTATGCATCTTGAGAACTTCCCTGCAAACCATAAAGGCAGCCGCTTTGCGCTCGGAAACAGAGCCGGGGGAAGACAGTATGTCGCTGGATAGTCAGAGCACCCTCCTGTCTATATCTCAGCGCGTTCAGGAGGAGGAGGAGGATGAGGAGGATGAGGAGGAGGGGGAAGAGATAGCTTGGCCCACTGCTGACTGTACCCATGCTGCTTGCCTGTCATCATTTCAGCGTGTATGGCCTGAGGAGGAGGAGGAGGAGGAGGAGGAGGAGGATCCTGAAAGTGATCTTCCTAGTGCGGACAGCCATGTGTTGCGTACAGGTACCCTGGCACACATGGCTGACTTCATGTTAGGATGCCTTTCTCGTGACCCTCGCATTCAACGCATTCTGGCCACTACGGATTACTGGGTGTACACACTGCTCGACCCACGCTATAAGGAGAACCTTCCCAGTCTCATTCCCGAAGAGGAAAGGGGTTCGAGAGTGTTGCTATACCACAGGACCCTGGCGGACAAGCTGATGGTAAAATTCCCATCCGACAGCGCTAGTGGCAGAAGGCGCAGTTCCGAGGGCCAGGTAGCAGGGGAGGTGCGTAGATCGAGCAGCATGTACAGCCCAGGCAGTGCAACAGTCTTTAAGGGCCTGGCCAGCTTTATGGCTCCCCAGCAAGACTGTGTCACCGCTCCCCAGTCAAGGCTGAGTCGGCGGGAGCACTGTAAAAGGATGGTGGGGGAGTACGTAGCGGATCGCACGACCATCCTCGGTGACGCCTCTGCCCCCTACAACTACTGGGTGTCGAAGCTGGACACGTGGCCTGAACTAGCGCTGTATGCCCTGGAGGTGCTTGCTTGTCCTGCGGCTAGCGTCTTGTCGGAGAGGGTGTTTAGTGCGGCTGGGGGAATCATCACAGATAAGCGTACCCGCCTGTCAACCGACAGTGCCGACAGGCTAACACTCATCAAGATGAACAAAGCCTGGATTTCCCCAGACTTCTCTTCTCCACCAGCGGACAGCAGCGATACGTAAGCAATACGTAGGCTGCACCCGCGGATGGAAGCTACGTTCTCTCTCACCATCCAAAACGGGGACATTTCTGCTTCATCAATCTGTGTCTAATATTCCTCCTCCTCCTCCTGCTCCTCCTCCTGAAACCTCACGTAATCACGCTGAACGGGCAATTTTTCTTAGGGCCACAAGGCTCACTCATCTAATTTTTCTAAACAATTTTTATATGTTTCAATGCTCTTAAAAGCGTTGAAACTTTAACTTGAACCAATTTTTCGTTAAACTGGGCTGCCTCCAGGCCTAGTTACCACTTAAGCCACATTAACCAAAGCGATTAATGGATTTCACCTGCCATCTTGGTTGGGCATGGCCAATTTTTACTGAGGTACATTAGTACTGTTGGTACACCAATTTTTTGGGGCCCTCACCTACAGTGTAATCATAGCAATTTGTATGTTCTTCGCCTGCACTCATGGTACAGAAGTGTGTGTGGGGTTGGCCTACACTTTAGCTACATAAATGTAACTTGGGCCTTGGCTATACTGCAGCTACTGAAATGGAACTAAGACTGCGCTCCCACTATACTGCTGCTTCGGAATTGTTACTGGGGCCTGTCTTGAGTGCTACTATTGCTGACATGGAACGAAGACTGCGCTCCCGCTATACTGCTGCTTCGGAATTGTTACTGGGGCCTGTCTTGAGTGCTACTATTGCTGACATGGAACGAAGACTGCGCTCCCGCTATACTGCTGCTTCGGAATTGTTACTGGGGCCTGTCTTGAGTGCTACTATTGCTGACATTGAACGAAGACTGCGCTCCCGCTATAATGCTGCTAGTGATATGTTAGTGGGGCCTGTCCTAATGCTACGGCTGAAATGTTACGAATTCTGGGCTCTGCCTATACCGCTGCTAATGGTATGTCTCTGGGGTGTGGAAACAGAGGCTTCCCAAAGACATGATGGCGGCGAGGCCATTTCCCACCAACGCGGTTACTGTTAAGGTGCATATAACCACGGACACGTGGAGAGGACACGTAGTGCCTCAAAAACATCCCCCTCCTCCTCCAACAGGGAAAACATTCTTGGCAAATGCCTTTGCATTGGTTCGTCTGGTGCCAGTCCAAGAATTTCACCTTTACCGACACTACAAGAGAGCCTCCCCACCATCCCCCCGCCACGGCCCACTTAATCCTGGCCACATTCCGAAAACCAACAAAATAAAACCGCGCTACTAGGTCCGCAGTCACCACCACATTACCACCAACGCGGTTACTGTTAAGGTACATATTACCAGTCTGACTAGGGCATGCAGAGACACCTTGACAGAATGAATAGTGTGTGGCACATAGGTTCCCCATTGCTATGCCCACGTGTGCAGCTCCTGATGGCGGTGGCACAGGATTATATTTCTCATTGCTTCTGTACAGCATTGTGGGCTATCGCCCCACCACTTTTAAAGAGGGTCGCTGCCTAGCCGTGCCAACCCCTCTGCAGTGTGTGCCTGCGGTTCCTCGTCATGGCAGACGCACTTCTAAATAGACATGAGGGTGGTGTGGCATGAGGGCAGCTGAAGACTGCGCAGGGACACTTTGGGGTGCGCTGTGGGGGGGAGGGGGGGCGGTTGGTCAGCATGTAACCCAGGAGAAGTGGCAGTGGAGTGTCATGCAGGCAGTGATTGTGCTTTGTTGGAGGTAGTGTGGTGCTTAGCTAAGGTATGCATTGCTAATGAGGGCTTTTCAGAAGTAAAAGTTGTTGGGAGGGGGGGGGGGGCCACTCTTGCCGCTATTGTGGCTTAATAGTGGGACCTGTGAACTTGAGATGCAGCCCAACACATAGCCCCTCGCCTGCCCTATCCGTTGCTGTGTCGTTCCCATCACTTTCTTGAATTGCCCAGATTTTCACACATGAAAACCTTAGCGAGCATCGGCGAAATACAAAAATGCTCGGGTCGCCCATTGACTTCAATGGGGTTCGTTATTCGAAACGAACCCTCGAGCATCGCGGAAAGTTCGTTCCGAGTAACGAGCACCCGAGCATTTTGGTGCTCGCTCATCTCTACTGTCTATATAGGCAGTGGGCTTTTCCAAAAAAATTTGGGACAAAAAAATCTATTTGGGCTGCCTGTCACCGTCCTGAGTGTACTGCGTCTCTGCTTGGGGGAGTAGTCCTAATTAATACGCAGCCAGCTAAGTGTCACAGCAGGCTTGCGCAAAATTCTTTCCTGGCTCTGCGTTGCCCGTTACATCACCGCTGTCAACCTGTCCAGAGGGAAACAGTCTGCAGTAATTTTACATAGTATAGGGCCAGTAGTGCTGAGGCAGGGACAGTGAAAAAGGTGAAAGACATATACTGTCTATATAGGCAGTGGGCTTTTCCAAAAAAATTTGGGACAATAAAAATCTATTTGGGCTGCCAGTGACCGTCCTGAGTGTACTGCGTCTCTGCTGGGGGTAGTAGTCCTAATTAATACGCAGCCAGCTAACTGTTACAGCAGGCTTGCGCAAAATTCTTTCCTGGCTCTGCTGTGCGTTCCGTAAGCGAAGTCAGCCTCCAACCACAGGCCAATAAGCGGCACATTTAATTACGTTCTGTTTCTGCACTACTGGTAATACACCATGCTGAGGGGTAGTGGTAGGCCTAGAGGACGTGGACGAGGGCGAGGACGCGGAGGCCCAAGTCAGGGTGTGGGCACAGGCCGAGCTCCTGATCCAGGTGTATCGCAACCGACTGCTGCAGGATTAGGAGAGAGGCACGTTTCTGGCGTCCCCACATTCATCTCACAATTAATGGGTCCACGAGGTAGACCTTTATTAGAAAATGAGCAGCGTGAGCAGGTCCTGTCGTGGATGGCAGAAAGTGCATCCAGCAATCTATCGACCACCCAGAGTTCTTCGCCGTCCACTGCTGCAACTCTGAATCCTCTGGCTGCTGCTCCTCCTTCCTCCCAGCCTCCTCACTCCATTACAATGACACATTCTGAGGAGCAGGCGGACTCCCAGGAACTGTTCTCGGGCCCCTGCCCATAATGGACAGCAATGGTTCCTCTCCCACCGGAGGAGTTTATCGTGACCGATGCCCAACCTTTGGAAAGTTCCCGGGGTCCGGGGGATGAGGCTGGGCCAGACCGAATAATCCACCAACTGTTTCCCAAAGCGCCCCCTCGCACCATGCCACCCTGCAGAGGCCGAGGTGCTCAAAGGTCTGGCAGTTTTTCACTGAGAGTGCAGACGACCGACGAACAGTGGTGTGCAACATTTGTCGCGCCAAGATCAGCCGGGGAGCCACCACCACCAGCCTCACCACCACCAGCATGCGCAGACATATAATGGCCAAGCACCCCACAAGGTGGGACGAAGGCCGTTCACCGCCTCCGGTTTGCACCACTGCCTCTCCCCCTGTGCCCCAACCTGCCACTGAGATCCAACCCTCCTCTCAGGACAAAGGCACTACCGTCTCCTGGACTGCACCCACACCCTTACCTCCGCTGTCCTCGGCCCCATCCACCAATGTCTCTCAGCGCACCGTCCAGCCGTCGCTAGCGCAAGTGTTTGAGCGCAAGCGCAAGTACGCCACCATGCACCCGCACGCTCAAGCGTTAAACGTGCACATAGCCAAATTGATCAGCCTGGAGATGCTGCCGTATAGGCTTATGGGAAAGGAGGCTTTCAAAAGCATGATGGCGGCGGCCCCGCGCTACTCGGTTCCCAGTCGCCACTACTTTTCCCGATGTGCCGTCCCAGCCCTGCACGACCACGTCTCCCGCAACATTGTACGCGCCCTCACCAACGCGGTTACTGCCAAGGTCGACTTAACAACGGACACGTGGACAAGCACAGGCGGGCAGGGCCACTATATCTCCCTGACGGCACATTGGGTGAATTTAGTGGAGGCTGGGACAGAGTCAGAGCCTGGGACCGCTCACGTCCTACCCACCCCCAGAATTGCGGGCCCCAGCTCGGTGGTGGTATCTGCGGCGGTGTATGCTTCCGCCACTAAACCACCCTCTTCCTCCTCCTCCTACGCAACCTCTGTCTTGCAATCAAGATGTGTCAGCAGCAGGACGTCGCCAGCAGTCGGTGTCGCGCGGCGTGGCAGCACAGCGGTGGGCAAGCGTCAGCAGGCCGTGCTGAAACTACTCAGCTTAGGAGAGTAGAGGCACACGGCCCACGAACTGCTGCAGGGTCTGACAGAGCAGACCGACCGCTGGCTTGCGCCGCTGAGCCTCCAACCGGGCATGGTCTTGTGTGACAACGGCCGTAACCTGGTGGCGGCTCTGCAGCTCGGCAGCCTCCCGTATGTGCCATGCCTGGCCCACGTCTTTAATTTGGTGGTTCAGCGCTTTCTGAAAAGCTACCCCCGCTTGTCAGACCTGCTCGGAAAGGTGCGCCGGCTCTGCGCACATTTCCGCAAGTCCCACACGGACGCTGCCACCCTGCGCACCCTACAACATCGGTTTAATCTGCCAGTGCACCGACTGCTGTGCGACGTGCCCACACGGTGGAACTCTACGCTCCACATGTTGGCCAGGCTCTATGAGCAGCGTAGAGCTATAGTGGAATACCAACTCCATCATGGGCGGCATAGTTGGAGTCAGCCTCCTCAATTCTTTACAGAAGAGTGGGCCTGGTTGGCAGACATCTGCCAGGTCCTTGGAAACTTTGAGGAGTCTACCCAGATGGTGAGCGGCGATGCTGCAATCATTAGCGTCACCATTCCTCTGCTATGCCTCTTGAGAAGTTCCCTGCAAAGCATAAAGGCAGACGCTTTGCGCTCGGAAACGGAGGCGGGGGAAGACAGTATGTCGCTGGATAGTCAGAGCACCCTCATGTCTATATCTCAGCGCGTTGAGGAGGAGGAGGAGGTGGAGGAGCATGAGGAGGAGGGGGAAGAGACAGCTTGGCTCACTGCTGAGGGTACCCATGCTGCTTGCCTGTCATCCTTTCAGCGTGTATGGCCTGAGGAGGAGGAGGAGGAAGAGGATCCTGAAAGTAATCTTCCTAGTGAGGACAGCCATGTGTTGCATACACGTACCCTGGCACACATGGCTGACTTCATGTTAGGATGCCTTTCTCGTGACCCTCGCGTTACACGCATTCTGGCCACTACGGATTACTGGGTGTACACACTGCTCAACCCACGGTATAAGGAGAACCTTTCCACTCTCATACCCGAAGAGGAAAGGGGTTCGAGAGTGATGCTATACCACAGGACCCTGGCGGACAAGCTGATGGTAAAATTCCCATCCGACAGCGCTAGTGGCAGAAGGCGCAGTTCCGAGGGCCAGGTAGCAGGGGAGATGCGGAGATCAGGCAGCATGTACAGCACAGGCAGGGGAACACTCTCTAAGGCCTTTGACAGCTTTCTGGCTCCCCAGCAAGACTGTGTCACCGCTCCCCAGTCAAGGCTGAGTCGGCGGGAGCACTGTAAAAGGATGGTGAGGGAGTACGTAGCCGATCGCATGACCGTCCTCCGTGACGCCTCTGCCCCCTACAACTACTGGGTGTCAAAGCTGGGCACGTGGCCTGAACTCGCGCTCTATGCCCTGGAGGTGCTTGCTTGTCCTGCGGCTAGCGTCTTGTCAGAGAGGGTGTTTAGTGCGGCTAGGGGAATCATCACGGATAAGCGTATCCGCCTGTCAACCGACAGTGCCAACAGGCTTACACTCATAAAGATGAACAAAGCCTGGATTTCCCCAGACTTTTCTTCTCCACCAGCGGACAGCAGCGATACCTGAACAATACGTAGGCTGCACCCGCGGATGGAAGCATCGTTCTCTATCACCATCAAAAACGGGGACCTTTTCGCTTCATCAATCTGTGTATTATATTCATCCTCCTCCTCCTGCTCCTCCTCCTGAAACCTCACGTAATCACGCCGAACGGGCAATTTTTCTTAGGCCCCCGAAGCTCAGTCATATAATTTTTGTAAACAATTTTTATATGTTTCAATGCTCATTAAAGCATTGAAACTTGCACCTGAACCAATTCTTATTGTAACTGGGCTGCCTCAAGGCCTAGTTACCAATTAAGCCACATTAACCAAAGCGATTAATGGGTTTCACCTGCCCTCTTGGTTGGACATGGGCAATTTTTCTGAGGTACATTAGTACTGTTGGTACACCAATTTTTTGGGGCCCTCGCCTACAGTGTAATTCAATTAATTTTTTGCCCACCTGCATTAAAGCTGACGTTACATCAGCTGTGATGGGCACTGCAATGGGATATATTTATGTACCGCCGGTGGCTTCCTGGGAGCCACCCATGCTGTGGGTCCACACGGAGTTGTAACTGCATGTGTCTACTTATAAAGAACCCCAGTCTGACTGGGGCATGCAGTGTGGGCCGAAGCCCACCTGCATTTAACATGACATTATCTCAGCTGCGATGGGCAATGCAATGGGATATATTTATGTACCGCCGGTGGCTTCCTGGCACCCACCCATGCTGTCGGTCCACAGGGAGTTGTAACTGCATGTGTCTACTTATAAAGAACCCCAGTCTGACTGGGGCATGCAGTGTGGGCCGAAGCCCACCTGCATTTAATCTGACGTTAGCTCTGCTGTCCAGGGCACTGCAATGGGATACATTTATGTACAGCCGGTGGGTTCCAGGGAGCCACAGGATTGGATTTCTCATTGCTTCTGTACAGCATTGTGGGCTATCGCCCCGCCCCTTTTAAAGAGGGTCGCTGCCTAGCCGTGCCAACCCTCTGCAGTGTGTGCCTGCCGTTCCTCCTCATGGCAGACGCACTTATAAATAGACATGAGTGTGGCGTGGCATGAGTGCAGCTGAAGGCTGCCCAGGGACAATTTGGTGTGCGCTGTGGACACTGGGTCGTGAGGGGGGGGGGGGGTTGGGCAGCATGTAACCCAGGAGAAGTGGCAGTGGAGTGTCATGCAGGCAGTGATTGTGCTTTGTTGGAGGTAGTGTGGTGCTTAGCTAAGGTATGCATTGCTAATGAGGGCTTTTCAGAAGTAAAAATTGTTGGGAGGGGGGGCACTCTTGCCACTATTGTGGCTTAATAGTGGGACCTGGGAACTTGAGATGCAGCCCAACATGTAGCCCCTCACCTGCCCTATCCGTTTCTGTGTCGTTCCCATCACTTTCTTGAATTGCCCAGATTTTCACAAATGGAAACCTTAGCGAGCATCGGCGATATAGAAAAATGCTCGGGTCACCCATTGACTTCAATGGGGTTCGTTATTCGAAACGAACCCTCGAGCATCGCGAAAATTTCGTCCCGAGTAACGAGCACCCGAGCATTTTGGTGCTCGCTCATCTCTACATAGGAAGTCACTAAGAGGTATATAATTACGAGTACTAGTGTTTCTAAAGGTGCAAGGTGCCACTTACTAATATAATATAGTGAGAGGGATTGTAGGTCATGCATGCGCAGCACCGCTCCATTTACTAGGGGAATTCGAGGTGCAGCATTCTCATGATCCCTGAAGTCCCAATGGTTGGACTCTCAGTGATAAAATATGTATCGCCTACCCCGTAGACAGGTGATAAAGGATTTTGGTGAGATAACCACTTTAAAATTGATGTTTTGATTTTCATTAACAGATAACTGAAGACAATTGTTGCCTTTCTCATAGAGACTGGTAGTTTATCCTGAACAAGGGAATCAAAATACTACAACCACCTGTCTGTGAGTGACTGTGTGACTTTGTGAGTTATATGTGAGTTACATGTGATGGCTTTTCATATAAAAATAGCATAGAAATAAAAAAAACACTTTTTTGTACTTATAAAAAATAGATTACATATATAATTTTATCTTAATTAATCTATAAATAGGTATATCATTATTTAAATATAATAACTATAGAGGCACCAATTAAAATATATCTATCTTTACTCATATAACTCTTAAAATTTTATAAAATATATAAACTTCAGAATTTTTCTAAAACCTCATTCAGTCCATTTGGTACCAATGTATTTACCCGAAAAATCCAGTACATTTCCTTTTTTCTTAACTTTTGTACTGATCTCTCATTAATATATTCTAAGGGTGTAACTTTCAAACCTGCGTATTGATTGGCGTGCATCGAGGCGAAATGTCGGGAGATACTGTGTTTCATGTATCACTTGCATATGTTGCTTCTGTGTTTATTCAATCTTTCTCTCACAGTATTAATGGGCCTTCCAACATATCTCAGGCCACACGGACATTCCAACATATATATTACGCATTTAGTTCCGCATGTCATATATTGGTTAACCACTTAGCGATGGCCCCATCGGGAAACTACGTCCTCAGTAAGTGGGCTTTAATCCTAGAGGACGTAGTTTTATGCATCCTCTTTGGATTAATGCCCACTTGCCTGAGGATGTGACAGCTCCATGCCCGCAGGTAGCCGACAGCATGGAGCTGTCATCCCAGGATGTGGGCAGTCACCCCCGGCATTGCGATCGGCGCTATCCAATGGATAGCGCCGATCGCAATAAAGTAAACGAAACTGTGTAAAAAGTTAGATATTCAGCTGCCCTGATGGATCGGATCCATCAGGGCAGCTGAAAATACTCACCCGGCTCGTCCGCCTTGTCCCCCCGGGATCTGGTCCTCCCAGACCCGCCGGCGGTCTTCTGCGCATGCGCGCCAGACGATGGCGTCACGCGCATGCGCAGAAGCCCTGGTGCCCCCGGCAAATTTAAAATCTCCTGGCTCTCAGCTCCTGAAGGTAGCCGGGAGCCAGTAGGTGTTACCGGGCCTGCGATCGCCGCTATCCATTGGATAGCGGCGATCGCAAAAAAGTTTTTAAAAAGTGTCAGTTTCACCTCCCCTCATGGATCAGATCCATGGGGGGAGGTGAAAATACTCACCTTGGTCCTCACCGATGTCCCAGGACCCGAGGTCCCCATCTGCGCATGCGTGCCCGATGTCTGAAATCCAACGGGTGCTCCTTCCATTATAGGCCTAGCCATGTGTCCTTTAAGTAGATTAGGGCCACAATGGGTATGTTTCTGAACACGGGACAAACAGGGGTATCCATTTTGGGGTGAAAGTCTTCATTCCTATGTGTGCTGTACAAAAAAGCCAGTTTTTAAATTGATACAACTGCCAATAAAATGAAAATTGTAATTTTTTCCTACTGCTTTGCTTAGATTTATTCAAAAATTGTAGGGTAAAAATACACAGTACACCCCTATATAAATTTGTTAAGGGGTCTAGTTTTCAAAATGGGATCATTTGTTGGGGTTCTCTGTCATTTTGGCCGCTCAAGGGCTCTACAAGTGGGCAATGAGGCCTAAATCACCTTCATGCTAAATTTCAGTTCTGAAAGCCACCGACTACTCCTTACATTTTGGGCCCCGTTGTGCATCCAGACAAAAGATTAGGGCCACAATGGGTATGTCTCTGAACACGGGAGAAACAGGGATATCCATTTTGGGGTGCAAGTCTTCATTCATGTGTGTGCTGTACAAAAAAAAGCAGTTTTTAAAATGAATTGCCAGAAAAACGAAAATTACATTTTTTTCCCTTTGCTTTGCTTGAATTCATTCAAAAACTTTGGGGTCAAAATGGTCAGTATACCCCTAGATAAATTCGTTAAGAGGTCTAGTTTTTTTAAATGGGGTCACTCGTGGGGGTTCTCTATGGTTTTGGCCGCTCAAGAGCTCTACAAAAGTGCTATGGGGCCTAAAACGCCTTCAAGGAAAATTTATGTTCTGAAAACCACCGACTACTCCTTTCAATTTGGGCCCCGTTGTGCATCCAGACATAATATTAGGGCCACAATGGGTATGTTTCTGAACACGGGAGAAACAGGGGTATCCATTTTGGGGTGCAATGCTACATTCATGTATGTGTTGTACAAAAAAAGCTGTTTTTAAAATGACAGAATTGACAAAAAAACGAAAATCACAATTTTTTCCTTTTGCTTTGCTAGAATTCATTCAAAAACTGTGAGGTCAAAATAGGTAGTAAACCCCTAGATAAAGTCGTTAAGGGGTTTAGTTTTCAAAATGGGGTCATTTGTGGGGGTTCTCTATGGTTTTGGCCGCTCAAGAGCTCTACAAAAGTGCTATGGGGCCTAAAACGCCTTAAAGCAAAATTTATGTTCTGAAAGATACCGACTACTCATTTTGGGCCACATTGTGCACTCAGATATAAGATTAGGGCCACAATGGGTATGTTTCTGAACACGGGAGAAACGGGGGTATTCATTTTGGGGTGTAAATCCTCATTTTCATGCACACTATAGGAAAAAAATATGTCTTTAAAATGACATATTTGCATTTTATTTTTTCTCCTCTAAATTTAATTAATTCCTTAAAAAAAAAATGGTGGGGTCAAAATATTCATGACACCCCTCAGTGGATACATTAAGGGGTGTAGTTTTTAAAATAGGGTCATTTGGGGGGGTATCTATTATTCTGACACTCATGAGCCTTTGCGAACTTGGCTTGGTGCAGGAAAACAAAGTGTTCCTCAAAATGCTGAAAAGTAATGTTAAATTTGTACGTCATCTAAATGGTTAAAAAAACACAAAAGTTTTTCAAATGTGCATTCAGAATAAAGTAAACAGATGGAAATATATATCTTATCAAAAATTTGTACAGTATATTTGGACATATTTGAGATATTACAGTTGAAAATGTGAACAAATGACAATTTTTTCAAAATGTTTCCAATTTTGGCGCTTTTAATAAATATACACAAATTATATCAGTCTCTTTTTACAACCAAAATAAAGTACAACATGTGGCGAAAAAAACGTGTCAGAATCACTTGGATATGTAAAGCCTTTACGGAGTTATGCTACGTTGAACGACGCATGTCAGATTTCCAAAATTTGGCTCCGTCACTAAGGCGCAAACAGGCTTCGTCACTAAGGGGTTAATTTCTATCTGCTCATTGTCGGATACGATCACATTTTTTCTCCCATGTATAATATTCGAGCAACATTTGCATTTCTTTTCTTTGCATCTATACACTCCCCCTTCTTTTTTGTTATATATCACACTTCTTTGTGGTTTCTCTCTCTTTTTTAGGATACGAGGGGGCAACTAGATTTTTTAGCGTTTTGTTTCGACGAAATATGCATGGGGGTTTCTTGGGTAAATTTTTCTCTAAAAAAGGGTCCTATTTTAGAATGGACCAATGTTTGCCCAAGATTTGATTAATTTTACCCGCTTGTACGCTAAATTTGGTAACAAATGCAGTTTGGTATTTTTCTCTCTTGGTCTTATTATATTGTAAACTGGTCTTTTCGTTTTCACCATTAATGCCTTTATTTAGAACCTTATTGTATGCTGCGTCAATTAATCCTTTTGCGTACCCTTTATCTAAAAATCGTTTTTTAATGGTGCCTGCTTGTAATTTATAATCCTTAATATTGGTACAGTCCCTTCGGATGCTTTGGAGTTGCCCATATGGTATATTCGTCTTCCAATTCCTATGGCGGCAACTGTCGTAGTTTAGGTAGCTGTTGGTATCGACTACCTTGAAGTGCGTACAGGTGATTATTCTATCTTCTTCACTTGTTAATTCCAGATCTAAATAGATGGCTTTTTCTGCACTAATTACATAGGTAAATTTAAATTGGAATTCATTATTTGAAAGGTTACTGACAAAGTTTTTCAGATCCTCCTCTTCCCCATTCCAGATAATTAACAAATCATCTATAAATCTTTTATATAATACAATTCTGTTTTCTTGAAATCGATCCCACTCAAAACAGCCCATTACTAAATTGGCGAAACTGGGCGCACACTTAGTGCCCATCGTGGTTCCAATGCGTTGTTTGTAAATTGCGCCATTGTATGAAAATATGTTATTGTTTAATATAAATGCAATACTTTTAAGTAGAAACTCCCTTTGATGGGCAGGCATTAGTATGTCTTCAACCAATATTTTTTCTACTGCCATGACTCCTATAGTGTGCCCAATGTTTGAATACAGAGATTCCACATCAATGGTGCACCACAGGTAGGACGATCTCCACTGGATGTCTTTAACTATTTTCAGTATGTGTCCCGTATCTTTCACATAAGAAGGTAAATTGCTGACGTATTTTTGCAGCTGATGATCCACATACTCAGACAATCTATGTGTCACTGCCTCCATTCCCGATATTATGGGTCGTCCCGGGGGGTTGTGTATGTCTTTATGAACTTTCGGGGTATGGTAAAAATAGGGCATACCTATGGGAGTTTCTTTAATGTAATTATATTCCCCTTTGGAGAGGCTGTTGTTCCTATATGCCTCTTATAATAGGGTATATAACTCCTTGGTTATGTCAATAGTAGGGTCCCTTTCCAGTTTTTCATAATAGCTGTCTTCTCCCAATATTCTTAAGGCTTCTGTGTGATATTTTTCCTAATCCATAATTATGATGCCTCCCCCCTTATCTGCTCTCTTTATTACAATAGACTCGTCTTGCATAAGGTTTTTTAAGGTGCTTCTCTGAATCTTCGTTAAATTTTATTGGATAGGTCTATTCTCTTTACACATACTGGTAAAGTCCTTCATTGTTCTCTGATAAAATAATTCGAGATATTAGCCCTTGGCTTCAATCAGGTAGAATCTACTTTTCGGTCTGAGGTCTGTGACTATTGGGTCTTCTAAATTGAACTCCCTTTCTTCCAGTTCCGTGATATCCAAAATCTTAGGGCCTACATTTTTAATCTCCTGTATATTAAAGTACCTGATTAGTGTCATTTTTCTAATAAATGCATTTAAATCCCCGAATAGCTCAAATAGATTGGATGTCCCAGTTGGGCTAAATGAAAGACCCTTCGACAAGACTTCCAGTTCTCTTCTCTTTAATAGATGTCTTTAATAGATGCTGTGATATGTGAAATATGCCACATTTTTTGCTGTTTCAAAATCCACTATTTCTTCTCCAGTTGGTTCCATCCTATTCTTTTTCTTGGGGAGATGTAGACCCCCTCTTTTACCCCTCCTCCTTCTCTTATATTCCTTTCCTTTGTACCTGATGTCCTTATGGGGTGATAAAATTGATGTATTTTGGATCTCACTATTGGCATCGGGTTTGTTATATTGTTTTGTTGAGTAGTGGAGTTTTTCTGCTGGGTATCCATAGTGGATATAGGTCCTTTTCGATTCCCTGAGGGTAAAGTGGTCTGTATTTCTTTGGGCATCATTGCCCCTCGACTTCCCAAAAAAGGAACATTTGTTGACATATTATTCTCCTCAATTATTTGGCTATTAGGATTTTCTTCCAGATGGTCTGTAATTATTGTCCCACTTAGATCTCTCATGTCGGGGGGAGAATTCGCCATTGGGGACCTTGTTTCAACTTCACATGGAACCAATTTTGGTGTGGATAGCGTAGGGTCTTGTGTGGTTTTCCGTAGCCTATCCCTTCGACTGTATTTGGTCGGTGTGTTTTCTAATGTACTACATATTGTTGAATCTTTTAAGAGTTTTATGAGTAAAGATAGATATATTTTAATTGGTGCCTCTATAGTAATTATATTTAAATAATGATATACCTATTTATAGATTAATTAAGATAAAATTATATATGTAATATATTTTTTATAA
This sequence comes from Eleutherodactylus coqui, assembly GCF_035609145.1. Lineage (NCBI taxonomy): Eukaryota > Metazoa > Chordata > Amphibia > Anura > Eleutherodactylidae > Eleutherodactylus > Eleutherodactylus coqui. Next base: position 120,391,406 of record NC_089837.1, on the reverse strand, counting down.
GTACAGAAAAAGAGTTTTTTTTTAGTTCTATGCTATTTTTATATGAAAAGAATTGTCTTAGGGATTGATCTGTTTATAGATTTTTAAATTATTAATTTTATATATATAGTGTATATACTTATAATTATGCATAAAAATCTGTATGGGGTAGTAATAATATGTATAGAGATAACATCATTGTAAAGTTGCGAAGATATCATAATTAGTAAGCAGATTATATGGTAATGAGTGTTAGGGCTAAAACACTCCCATTGATATATGCACTTTATGCATTTACTACTATTGCTCTATAGATACTGAACGAAAACTGCAGGACCTTGGATTCGGCCCGTGCTCCACCCCCCGCAACAGGGAACGTGCCCAACGGAGTGATGTCATCACATCACGTGATTACGCGTTGCGTCAGATGCAAGACACGTAGTGAGACGCCGCCGGGCACGGATGGAGACAGAGGATCTGATGGGACTATACAACATATAGGTAATGTACAAATACTATTTAAACTATTGGAGATTGTGTATTCTGTGTACTTGATAAAGTCACCAAAGTGACGAAACGCTTTGTACGATAAAGACGAGTGTGTTTTTGGAAGTGCCATCCGGAGAATCTTTTGGAAAAGAACCGCGGATCCATTTTGATATACTTACCTACCTTGCTTTGCTATATATCTTTTGGAAAGCACCTTACTGTATTTAACACATTTTATAAGAAGCCCATGAGAAGAGTCGAAAGAAAAAGAGGAAGCGGAGAACAGAACTTTATTTCCGGTGTGCTACACAAATAGCATAAGCACATCATGATGTCTAAGCTATTTGCTAAGCACAGCAACTCCCATTTATGTTGAACAGCTGGCACACTATACAAATAATATAGGTGTGCTATACTATGGCCATAACGTGCTATTATGATGCAGATGGCACTGGCTATATCTGTAAATGGTATTTCTCTAATGGTATTAGCTTTGCACTGCCCATTTTAAATACAATAGCCCTAATAGACCAGTGCAACTCATCTATTTTTATAGGATGCATTGGAGAGTGAATTCAGCTTCATTTGTAAAGCGAATGAAATTAATATCTCTTTCGCAGTCATTTTTGTTTAGGCACTAAGTGTGATCTGTTTAAAAACTGGTTACAGCTCTCACATGTTAAATTCAGTGTAATGTTTTGTAGGGTAGCCATACTTCAGGGAATTGTATGAAAGATAGATTAGCTCATCCAATTAATCTTTAATTTCTTTGCATTAAGTTTGCAGTTTGTAGTACGTCTTGTTCTTCCAAGCATCTGTGTGACCTTCATCAAAGTTTAAATACTTTCACACTTAAATATTTTACTTTTTAACATTTTCATGTAGGTTCAGTTGCCTATGAAGGACTTGGCTATTTGAAAAGTGTGGAACTGACATACCAAAACTCATCATCATAGGTTCTTATTAAGCTTTCATGAGATTCCATCACACTTAAACATTCTTTCTTGGCTAGGTAAACATTTCTATTCAGAAGAACGTTATTCACAAAGAACAGATGGATTACTTATGACTATTTAGAGTGAACATTTACTCCCATTGGAGGCAGCTGTTTCATACCTCATGCCTCAGTGATGTTGTAGCTTCTAGTGAATTGATAGGTTGAATATGTTCATCATGAACACTGGTTGACTACTGTGTTTAGGTGAAATATGCCGGGAAGCAGACTTACTAATTGAAATCCATCAACCAAGATAGTTCACTGCGCTGCTAAACTTTGCCATCACATGGCACACAGTAAGTTCTGTAGTTTCCTCCTAAAGGGCTCTTTACATGAGCCGATAATCCTTCGGATTCCCGCCATCTACCAAGAATCTGAACGATTGTTCTTCAGTATAAATGCATGCCCTGACTGAATGATGAATTTTGTTTGCGTTTCATTAGATGTTCAGTTCTTGCATGTAGAAAACTGAACAACAGATCGGCTTGTGCAAACAGGCAATCGATCACTTATGAATACAAGATTTCTTCCAGCACTCATAAATAATTAAAAATTATTAATTATATACACAAGAAATCTTGTGTTTTGGAATTGGATCCAACCATTTCCTTCTTTGCACTATGCCTTTCAGATTCCATGATTTTGTTTGTTTCAGGATCTTTTTCTTACTGTGAATGGAAGCGAATGGGCTGGAAGGATCCTCGGTCCCACTCTGCCTCCATTCACTAGTGATGATCGCTCTTGTGTAAAAGCACAGGAACAATTATCACTGGGTTGACCTGTCTTCTCATGTCAAAACACCATAAGCTGTGACGCAAGGCACAGCACCAAGTGACTGAGGGCTGTCCTCTCCTTCTTCTTAGTGTCAGGTTGTCAAATATCACATAACTGTAAGGGGCTAAACAGACTAAGATTGCCAACCAATATACTTGAACCATATGGATAATGCTTACTTTGTGTTGAGCAAACCTTTGAAAAGTTTGGTTCGGCCAGTTTACTGAATGTTGACAAAAAGTTTGGTTTGGTCGGAACTAGTTTAAATCTAACTCACAGAAAAAGAAGCCAAGTATGCATCCCCTTATACATTGCAGGACAGGCTCTATCACCATGTTCCCTGATAGCACGCAGAGTGCCAGAGTGCAATAAGAGGGAGCAATTGTTCAATGCAGACTAAAATGCAGCCACAAACCAAATTGAGGGAGGGGTGACTGCAGACAAAATAGTCTGCACATGTGGACTGATACTAGAGATGTCAGCCATAGATAAGTGCACCATACTATACAGGATTACAGCTCATACTGGCAAAGCAGTGGATTATCCTGTATTACCACACTGACATGACACCCCAGGCTACCTCTGCATCTACAGCAGACTGTATGCAAAAAAATACTGATAAACCCTGGTGTTAGCATTTGGGCCAATACACATAAGCTGACGAGCCACGGCAAGGCCACCACGCGTACATCAGAACCTATGCTATCTCACTTTGAACTAGATTAAAATCACAGCGGTAAGAGAAAAAACTAGTTTTAACCAAATCTGACCAAGTGCAACATTTGCATAGATATTTGTGGGTTTCTACATTCACTGAAAAAGCCAAAAATACCTGAAGGTCTGCAAAGCAGACACGGTCGCCATAGGCACGATCGCCATAAGGCAGGCACAATCGCCACCGGCACAATCGCCGTAGGGCAGGCGCAATGGCCTTAAGCCCTGAAGATATGTAGTCAGCCAGACAATAATGTGTGGAGGAGCAACTTGTTCCTGGCAAGCTAATATGCAATCACCCAGTGGGTGATTGCATATTAGCTTGCCAGGAACAAGTTGCTCCTCCACACATTATTGTCTGGCTGACTACATATCTTCAGGGCTTAAGGCCATTGCGCCTGCCCTACGGCGATTGTGCCTGCCTTATGGCGATCGTGCCTATGGCGACCGTGTCTGCTTTGCAGACCTTCAGGTATTTTTGGCTTTTTCAGTGAATGTGTTTGTTTTTTTTTCTTTTTCCTCACCTCTGTGATTTTTTGTGGGTTTCTACAAACATTCATACGAATGTTGTCCTTGATCTGATTTGAAAATAGGGCCCCAAAGCTGCAAGGCAACAGTGCTAACCACTAAGTGGAAGATGAGGAATTTTAATGAGTTCGGCCAGGAGGAACGACCCAAGTTTTGGGTTCATACCGAACATTTAGCAAATTTTGACCCAAAACAGGGTACTACTATTTTGGCTTGCTCAACACTACTTACCTAAGATCTACAGGAAACAGTAGTCTATAATAGTCGTATGTACTCTTCTAGTCTCATCAATGGATCAGGCTGCTTTTTCTGTCCAACCCTCATGTTTTTGTACTGCAGCTCTGTCTACTCAGTTTGGCGTCTGTCTATGGGGCACAAGCTCAGCGTATTCTGAGCAGGAAGTTTATGCATGTTAAGATAATTTCATTCAGCAAATATAGAATAATTGTAAATGACGAACCACTAAACTACCGATAATGAAAAGAGGTAATTGTCACAATACTGAGCCAAATGAGGCTTGATAATGAGGCGGCCAGGAGTTTTACTTTAAATAAGCAAAGACATTAGGAATAAGCAAATAATAATAGTATTTATACTACAATAATAATAAGCAGATTGAATATTTAATCATAAAAATTAGCCATAAAAATAGTTCTGTTATATTATGCATCAACAGGTTCATGGCAAGGAAATATGCCCCATAGCTGAACATGAGCATGTCACTATGGTCAAGTTACAGTTATGACATAGTGTGCTACAAATCTGCATGACATTTCCTGTTATCACTTTGTGCTGCTGCTCTTCTTAGTCAACCATCTCCTTCAAAAACACCCAGTTATTATTTCCATGGTTTATTTTACAGAAATCCATTTGGTCAAGAAAGTGATATAAACTGTTGGAATAATATGCTACAATTGCTATTTATAAGATTGTTCAATGTTTTGGTACCAAGGAGGCGATGGTTGTGGAGGGGTGGGAAAGGTAAAGATACTTCTTTCAGCGGCAGAAGCTGGAAAGATTGTATACTGCTTACATGCAGGATTTTTTTAGTTATTCTCCCACACAAATGACGAATACATAGTAATTAATGTTAAGCAGTTTTTTTGTGGTTGTACTCAGTAGTTATCATATGTAACCAGAAGTTGTGTGCCTATCCATTTATTTGCGTTGGGGGCCCATCAACCACTTTAATCTGGACCACGTGACTCCTTATAGCAGCCAAATATAGGAGAGGTTGCCGCATATTATAATTATCATCTACACTGAAGTCTATGGGACCTATGGAGATGGCTGAGCCAGTACTTTTCGTAGACTTCAAAACAAAGTGCTATATGCACGGCTCTAGCTCTTCCTAACTAGATAGGATTGCTGAACAGCCATAGGGAAACCCCATTTTCCTGAGATACTGGTCACAAAAGTGAACAGTGCATACGCCACCAACATATTTAATGACTGCCAGGGTGTAGTAATGCTGGCTTCACACAATACAATTGGGCTTTACCCATAGCAGTTGTCTTTCCCAAGAACTAATGCTGTCTCACAGTACTCAGATACCCCAAGGATTTATGGAAGGGCTGAATTATGTGACAACTAGGCAGTCCAATAAGTAGCAAAAGAGCTGTCTTCTGCTTGCATGAGTAAACAAGTAGTCATTGTGTTTATGCAAGGCAAGCAATCACCCCTCCGGTCAAGTTGTTCAATCTTTTAAAGACTGACAAATGCCATTTAAACGATACGAAAACCAAACAAACTAATGACCATTTTTATGTAGGCTGAAATTCAGCAATAAACAACAAGTGAACAAATAGTGCATGATGGCCGCGTATTTACATGTAATGATTATTGCTCACTTTCGCCTGTTTGAACGAATTTTGAGTAATAATTGTTTCATGTGAATGGCCCTTTACAGGAGCAGAATGGTCATGATAATCAGATGATAGCATAAATGGATGATGTTGATAGTAGTCAGATAATGGAATGGATAGTGAGTAGACAAGATAATTTAATGGATAGTGATTGTTAACAAATAAGAACAAATTACTGACCCTAAGTCCAGCTTTTTCTAAAGACCCATTTAGACACAACGATTATTGCTCAAAATTCGCTCAAAAGCCGTCTTTTGAGCGATTATTATTGCGTCTAAATGTGCCCATTTTTCACTGTTCGGCTGAACGACTGTTTTCAGTTCTACTTGAAAACCATTGTTAAGCAGAACAGCTGATAAGCAAGACCGCATGCTGTGCTTTGCCCGCGGAGAGCTGATTACAGCTGATAACATTCTTACAGCTGTTCTCAGTTCTCAGCCCCGCTAGCAGAACAGCTAATAAGCAGCTAATGGATGCTGTGTCTGCTGTCCATGGTGCTGAATTCTCCAAGGGGAGCCTGTGGCTGAACAATGGAGCTAATTACAGAGCTTAGACCTCCTGCTGAGTTCTGTAACAGCTTCCAGAAGCTCAGTAGGATGCAAATAAAGTTAATAAAGTACTAATAGCAATTAGTGCCTATTAGTACTTAATGCAAAACGATCTCTGATCTTTAAATCTTTTGAAAGATATCAGTGTGTGTAAATGGGCCCTAAATCTTGTATTAATCTGGTCCTGAAGCTAAAAGCCCCATTTACATACACAGATGATTGCTCAAAATTCAAAGGAAACTGACAGTTTTGAGCAATCATTTTGCATTGTACCTAACTAGCTTCATTTGCATGTTTTTGGAGAACAGCAGGTGGTCTGTTCTCTAAATACATAGCTATTGTTCTCCAGCAGGACAGCTGCTAGAAGAATGTTATCAGCACTGCCTGCGGAGAACTCGGCATGTGGTCCGTTTTATCAGTCCCAATGGATTTTATGCTGAGCTGAACTCGGCGATTAACGAAAAGTGCCCGGTAAGTGCCAGATGGGCGCACATTTACACACAACTATTATCGCTCAAAAGGTTGCTTTTGAGCAAATTTTGGGCGATAATCGTTGTGTGTAAAATGGCCTAAAGACCCATTTACACTCAAGGATAATCACCTTTCAAACAATTGAATGATTGAAACTTTTAGTGATCATTTTGCATAAAGTGTTAATGGACACGAAAGTCCATTAACAATTTATCATTTTCATTTGCATGTAAAAGGGCCTCCGGGAACTGTTTGCAGAGCTCAGCATGTGGGCTGGGCTCTCCCCACAGCTGCATTGTTTTCATCGGGGCAGCCGGGGGAATATAATGTAATCTCCAGAGAACACAGCAAGCAGTCTATTGAGACATACTTTGTCTCTTTGCAGCTGAACGATGGATTTTAAGCTCACCTTAAAATCATTATTCAGATGAAAAATGCACGATGGCAGCATTTACACACAACGATTATTACTCATTTGTGGTTGTTTGAACGAATTTTGAGTAATAATCATTGCATGTTAATGGGCCTTTACTAGAGATGAGCGAACGCGTTCGTCCGAGCTTGATATTCGTGCGAATATTAGGGTGTTCGGGATGTTCGTTATTCGTAACGAACACCATGCGGTGTTCTGGTTACTTTCACTTACTTCCCTGAGACGTTTGCGCGCTTTTCTGGCCAATTGAAAGACAGGGAAGGCATTACAACTTCCCCCTGTGACGTTCAAGCCCTATACCACCCCCCTGCTGTGAGTGGCTGGGAAGATCAGGTGTTCGCCTAATATAAAAGTCGGCCCCTCCCGCGGCTCGCCTCAGATGCGGTGTGAGTTAGATGAGGGACAGTGCTGTTTATACCGGAGCTGCTGTAGGGAAAGAATTGGTAGTTAGTGTAGGCTTCAAGACCCCCCAAAGGTCCTTATTAGGGCCACTGATAGCTGTGTGTTGGCTGCTGTTAGCAGTGGCATTTTTTTTTTTCTCAAAATCGCCTCTGCAGACCGTTGCACCTGGCATTAGGGACAGAAGTGCTGCATAGGCAGGGAGAGTGTTAGGAGTGAGTGTAGCCTTCAAGAACCTCAACGGTCCTTTCTAGGGCCATATTTATCCGTGTGCAGTACTGTCCAGGCTGCTGTTGGCTGTGCTGCATTTTTTTGGGGCTTCTCAAAATCGCCTCTGCAGAGCATTCCACCCTCCATTGATACTGCAGGGAAAGAATTGTATAGGCAGGGCCACAACACAGTTATTATTCATAGAATATACGCAGTGCTGCCTTTTGGTGGGAAAAAACTGAAAACAAATCTATTTGTCCAGCCTCTGTCCGTCCTAACGCCTGTGGACACGTGTGAGCTGCGTGAAAAACATTGCTAAATCATACGCACCCAGCTACGCTTTACTGCTGGCTTCGCCATTTGCTTTCCTTAATTGGGAAAAAAAATTCCTGCTCTGCCAGAGTTATAATAACTCTGCTACCCTCACGTTCTGTGACACATAAGCAGGGACACAGCACAGTTATTACACTTCTCATGTTCATTGAATATACGCAGTGCTGCCTTTTGGTGGGAAAAAACTGAAAACAAATCTATTTGTCCAGCCTCTGTCCGTCCTTACGGGCGGTGGAGACGTGTGAGCTGCGTGAAGAACAGTGCTAAATCATACGCACCCAGCTACGCTTTACTGCTGGCTTCGCCATTTGCTTTCCTTAATTGGGAAAAAAAAATCCTGCTCTGCCAGAGTTATAATAACTCTGCTACCCTCACGTTCTGTGACACATAAGCAGGGACACAGCACAGTTATTACACTTCTCATGTTCATTGAATATACGCAGTGCTGCCTTTTGGTGGGAAAAAACTGAAAACAAATCTATTTGTCCAGCCTCTGTCCGTCCTTACGGGCGGTGGAGACGTGTGAGCTGCGTGAAGAACAGTGCTAAATCATACGCACCCAGCTACGCTTTACTGCTGGCTTCGCCATTTGCTTTCCTTAATTGGGAAAAAAAATTCCTGCTCTGCCAGAGTTATAATAACTCTGCTACCCTCACGTTCTGTGACACATAAGCAGGGACACAGCACAGTTATTACACTTCTCATGTTCATTGAATATACGCAGTGCTGCCTTTTGGTGGGAAAAAACTGAAAACAAATCTATTTGTCCAGCCTCTGTCCGTCCTTACGGGCGGTGGAGACGTGTGAGCTGCGTGAAGAACAGTGCTAAATCATACGCACCCAGCTACGCTTTACTGCTGGCTTCGCCATTTGCTTTCCTTAATTGGGAAAAAAAAATCCTGCTCTGCCAGAGTTATAATAACTCTGCTACCCTCACGTTCTGTGACACATAAGCAGGGACACAGCACAGTTATTACACTTCTCATGTTCATTGAATATACGCAGTGCTGCCTTTTGGTGGGAAAAAACTGAAAACAAATCTATTTGTCCAGCCTCTGTCCGTCCTTACGGGCGGTGGAGACGTGTGAGCTGCGTGAAGAACAGTGCTAAATCATACGCACCCAGCTACGCTTTACTGCTGGCTTCGCCATTTGCTTTCCTTAATTGGGAAAAAAAATTCCTGCTCTGCCAGAGTTATAATAACTCTGCTACCCTCACGTTCTGTGACACATAAGCAGGGACACAGCACAGTTATTACACTTCTCATGTTCATTGAATATACGCAGTGCTGCCTTTTGGTGGGAAAAAACTGAAAACAAATCTATTTGTCCAGCCTCTGTCCGTCCTTACGGGCGGTGGAGACGTGTGAGCTGCGTGAAGAACAGTGCTAAATCATACGCACCCAGCTACGCTTTACTGCTGGCTTCGCCATTTGCTTTCCTTAATTGGGAAAAAAAATTCCTGCTCTGCCAGAGTTATAATAACTCTGCTACCCTCACGTTCTGTGACACATAAGCAGGGACACAGCACAGTTATTAAACTTAGATTATTCATTCACTAGAGGCAGTGGGGCCTTTCGTTTTCCAAAAAGGGCAAAAATTATATTTGGCCTGCAGTCTTGCGCCAATTTATTTCCTGCCTGTGAAATCAAATCACTGGTAATACAGCATGCTGAGGGGTAGGGGTAGGCCTAGAGGACGTGGACGCGGCCGAGGACGCGGAGGGCCAAGTCAGGGTGTGGGCACAGGCCGAGCTCCGGATCCCGGTGTGTCGCAGCCGACTGCTGCGCGATTAGGAGAGAGGCACGTTTCTGGCGTCCCCACATTCATCGCCCAATTAATGGGTCCACGCGGGAGACGGTTATTAGAAAATGAGCAGTGTGAGCAGGTCCTGTCCTGGATGGCAGAAAGTGCTTCGAGCAACCTATCGTCTACACGCAGTTCTGCGCCGTCCACTGCTGCAAATCCGAATCCTCTGTCTGCTGCTCCTCCTTCCTCCCAGCCTCCTCACTCCACTACAATGACACCTGCTCAGGAGCGGGAACACTCCCAGGAACTGTTCTCGGGCCCCTGCTCAGATTGGGCAGCAGCGGTTCCTCTCCCACCAGAGGAGTTTATAGTCACTGATGCCCAACCATTCGAAAGTTCCCGGGGTCCGGGGGATGAGGCTGGGGACTTCCGCCAACTGTCTCAACAACTTTCTGTGGGTGAGGAGGACGATGACGATCAGACACAGTTGTCTTGCAGTGAGGTAGTAGTAAGGGCAGTAAGTCCGAGGGAGCAGCGCACAGAGGATTCGGAGGAAGAGCAGCAGGACGATGAGGTGACTGACCCCACCTGGTGTGCAACGCTTACTCAGGAGGACAGGTCTTCAGAGGGGGAGTCAAGGGCATCAGCAGGGCAGGTTGCAAGAGGCAGTGCAGTGGCCAGGGGTAGAGGCAGGGCCAGACCGAATAATCCACCAACTGTTTCCCAAAGCGCCCCCTCGCGCCATGCCACCCTGCGGAGGCCGAGGTGCTCTAAGGTCTGGCAGTTTTTCACAGAGACGCCTGACGACCGACGAACAGTGGTGTGCAACCTTTGTCGCGCAAAGCTCAGCCGGGGAGCCAACACCAACAGCCTCACCACCACCACCATGCGCAGACATATGATGGCCAAGCACCCCGCAAGGTGGGACAAAGGCCGTTCACCGCCTCCGGTTTGCACCCCTGCCTCTCCCCCTGTGCCCCAACCTGCCACTGAGATGCAACCCCCCTCTCAGGACACAGGCACTACCGCCTCATGGCCTGCACCCACACCCTCATCTCCGCTGTCCTCGGCCCCATCCAGCAGTGTAGTTCAGCGCACCGTTCAGCCGTCGCTTGCGCAAGTGTTCGAGCGCAAGCGCAAGTACGCCGCCACGCACCCGCACGCTCAAACGTTAACCGTCCGCATCGCAAAATTCATCAGCCTTGAGATGCTGCCGTATAGGGTTGTGGAAACGGAGTCCTTCAAAAGTATCATGGAGGCGGCGGCCCCGCGCTACTCAGTTCCCAGTCGCCACTACTTTTCCCGATGTGCCGTCCCAGCCCTGCACGACCACGTCTCCCGCAACATTGTACGCGCCCTCACCAACGCGGTTACTGCCACGGTCCACTTAACTACGGACACGTGGACAAGCACAGGCGGGCAGGGCCACTACATCTCCCTGACGGCACATTGGGTGAATTTAGTGGAGGCTGGGACCGAGTCAGAGCCTGGGACCGCTCACGTCCTACCCACCCCCAGAATTGCGGGCCCCAGCTCGGTGCTGGTATCTGCGGAGGTGTATGCTTCCTCCACTAAAGCACCCTCCTCCTCCTCCTCCTCCTCCTCCTCTGTCTCGCAATCAAGATGTGTTAGCAGCAGCATGTCGCCAGCAGTCGGTGTCGCGCGGTGTGGCAGCACAGCGGTGGGCAAGCGTCAGCAGGCCGTGCTGAAACTACTCAGCTTAGGCGATAAGAGGCACACGGCCCACGAACTGCTGCAGGGTCTGACACAGCAGACCGACCGCTGGCTTGCGCCGCTGAGCCTCCAACCGGGCATGGTCGTGTGTGACAACGGCCGTAACCTGGTGGCGGCTCTGCAGCTCGGCAGCCTCACGCACGTGCCATGCCTGGCCCACGTCTTTAATTTGGTGGTTCAGCGCTTTCTGAAAAGCTACCCACGCTTGTCAGACCTGCTCGTAAAGGCGCGCCGGCTCTGCGCACATTTCCGCAAGTCCCACACGGACGCTGCCACCCTGCGCACCCTGCAACATCACTTTAAGCTGCCAGTGCACCGACTGCTGTGCGACGTGCCCACACGGTGGAACTCTACGCTCCACATGTTGGCCAGGCTCTATGAACAACGGAGAGCTATAGTCGAATACCAACTCCAACATGGGCGGCGCAGTGGGAGTCAGCCTCCTCAATTCCTTTCAGAAGAGTGGGCCTGGTTGGCAGACATCTGCCATGTCCTTGGTAATTTTGAGGAGTCTACCCAGGTGGTGAGCGGCGATGCTACAATCATTAGCGTCACCATTCCTCTGCTATGCATCTTGAGAAATTCCCTGCAAACCATAAAGGCAGCTGCTTTGCGCTCGGAAACGGGGGCGGGGGAAGACAGTATGCCGCTGGATAGTCAGGGCACCCTCCTGTCTATTTCTCAGCGCGTACAGGAGGAGGAGGAGGAGCATGAGGAGGATGAGGAGGAGGGGGAAGAGACAGCTTGGGCCGCTGCTGACGGTACACCGGCTGATTGCCTGTCATCCTTTCAGCGTGTATGGCCTGAGGAGGAGGAGGAGGAGGAGGAGGAGGAGGATCCTGAAAGTGATCTTCCTAGTGAGGACAGCCATGTGTTGCGTACAGGTACCCTGGCACACATGGCTGACTTCATGTTAGGATGCCTTTCTCGTGACCCTCGCGTTGCACGCATTCTGGCCACGACGGATTACTGGGTGTACACACTGCTCGATCCACGGTATAAGGAGAACCTGCCCACTCTGATTCCCGAAGAGGAAAGGGGTTCGAGAGTGTTGCTATACCACAGGACCCTTGCGGACAAGCTGATGGTAAAATTCCCAGCCGACAGCGCTAGTGGCAGAAGGCGCAGTACCGAGGGCAAGGTAGCAGGGGAGGTGCGTAGATCGAGCAGCATGTACATCCCAGGCAGTGCAACAGTCTTTAAGGGCCTGGCCAGCTTTATGGCTCCCCACCAAGACTGTGTCACCGCTCCCCAGTCACGGCTGAGTCGGCGGGAGCACTGTAAAAGGATGGTGAGGGAGTACGTAGCGGATCGCACGACCATCCTTGGTGACGCCTCTGCCCCCTACAACTACTGGGTGTCGAAGCTGGACACGTGGCCTGAACTCGCGCTGTATGCCCTGGAGGTGCTTGCTTGTCCTGCGGCTAGCGTCTTGTCGGAGAGGGTGTTTAGTGCGGCTGGGGGAATCATCACAGATAAGCGTAGCCGCTTGTCAACCGACAGTGCCGACAGGCTAACACTCATCAAGATGAACAAAGGCTGGATTTCCCCAGACTTCTGTTCTCCACCAGCGGACAGCAGCGATACGTAAGCAATACGTAGGCTGCACCCGCGGATGGAAGCTACGTTCTCTCTCACCATCCAAAACGGGGACATTTCTGCTTCATCAATCTGTGTCTAATATTCCTCCTCCTCCTCCTCCTGCTCCTCCTCCTGAAACCTCACGTAATCACGCTGAACGGGCAATTTTTCTTAGGGCCACAAGGCTCAGTCAAATAATTTTTAAGAACAATTTTTAAAAGTTTCAATGCGCTTAAAAGCATTGGAACTTTAACTTGAACGAATTTTTCGTTACACTGGGCTGCCTCCAGGCCTAGTTACCACTTAAGCCACATTAACCAAAGCGATTAATGTGTTTCACCTGCCCTCTTGGCTGGCCATGGCCAATTTTTGGGATGTACATTAGTACTGTTGATACAGCAATTTTTGTGGGCCCTCGCCTACAGTGTAATCAAATTAATTTTTAGCCCACCTGCATTACAGCTGACGTAACCTCAGCTGTGTTGGGCAATGCAATGGGATATTTCTATGTACCGCCGGTGGCTTCCTGGCACCCACCCAGGCAGTGGGTCCACAGGGAGTTTAACCTACATGTGTCCACTTGTAAAGAACCCCAGTCTGACTGGGGCATGCAGTGTGGGCCGAAGCCCACCTGCATTAAGCACGACATTACTACCTCAGCTGTGTTGGGCAATGCAATGGGATATTTTTGTGTACCGCCGGTGGGTTCCAGGGAGCCACCCATGCTGTAGGTGCACACGGAGTTTTTAATACATCTGTACACTTCTAAAGAACCCCAGTCTGACTGGGGCATGCAGTGTGGGCCGAAGCCCACCTGTATTACGCACAACATTACTACCTCAGCTGTGTTGGGCAATGCAATGGGATATTTCTATGTACCGCCGGTGGCTTCCTGGCACCCACCCAGGCAGTGGGTCCACAGGGAGTTTAACCTACATGTGTCCACTTGTAAAGAACCCCAGTCTGACTGGGGCATGCAGTGTGGGCCGAAGCCCACCTGCATTAAGCACGACATTACTACCTCAGCTGTGTTGGGCAATGCAATGGGATATTTTTGTGTACCGCCGGTGGGTTCCAGGGAGCCACCCATGCTGTAGGTGCACACGGAGTTTTTAATACATCTGTACACTTCTAAAGAACCCCAGTCTGACTGGGGCATGCAGTGTGGGCCGAAGCCCACCTGTATTACGCACAACATTACTACCTCAGCTGTGTTGGGCAATGCAATGGGATCTTTCTATGTACCGCCGGTGGCTTCCTGGCACCCACCCATGCTGTAGGTGCACACGGAGAATTTACTACATCTGTACACTTATAAAGAACCCCAGTCAGACTGGGGCATGCAGTGTGGGCCGAAGCCCACCTGCATTAAGCACGACATTACTACCTCAGCTGTGTTGGGCAATGCAATGGGATATTTCTGTGTACCACCGGTGGGTTCCAGGGAGCCACCCATGCTGTGGGTCGACAGGGACTTCACAATAGGGAGTTGTACCTGCCTGTGTCTATGAATTAAAAAGCCCGGTCTGACTGGGGCATGCAGACACCTTGACAGAATGAATAGTGTGTGGCACATAGGTTCCCCATTGCTATGCCCACATGTGCAGCTCCTGATGGCGGTGGCACAGGATTCTATTTCTCATTGCTTCTGTACAGCATTGTGGGCTATCGCCCCGCCCCTATTAAAGAGGGTCGCTACCTAGCCGTGCCAACCCTGTGCAGTGTGTGCCTGCGGTCCCTCGTCGTGGCAGACGCACTTCTAAATAGACATGAGGGTGGTGTGGCATGAGGGCAGCTGAAGGCTGCGCAGGGACAGTTTGGTGTGCGCTGTGGGGGGGAGGGGGGGCGGTTGGGCAGCATGTAACACAGGAGAAGTGTCAGTGGAGTGTCATGCAGGCAGTGATTGTGCTTTGTTGGAGGTAGTGTGGTGCTTAGCAAAGGTATGCCATGCTAATGAGGGCTTTTCAGAAGTAAAAGTTGTTGGGGGGGGGGGGCCCACTCTTGCCGCTATTGTGGCTTAATAGTGGGACCTGTGAACTTGAGATGCAGCCCAACATGTAGCCCCTCGCCTGCCCTATCCGTCACTGTGTCATTCCCATCACTTTCCTGAATTGCCCAGATTTTCACACATGAAAACCTTAGCGAGCATCGGCGAAATACAAAAATGTTCTGGTCGCCCATTGACTTCAATGGGGTTCGTTGTTCGAAACGAACCCTCGAGCATCACGGGAAGTTCGTTACGAATAACGAACACCCGAACATTTTGGTGTTCGCTCATCTCTAGCCTTTACCCTAACACCAGACACAATTGTCCCTTAGTATCCCTAAAGATATAACTAGTGGAAACTGTATCTGAAACACTGACCCTGACAAAAACCCAGAGAGAAGAAAATCAAAATGAGCAGAGCTGAACTAGGAAGCATGTCAAGACAGAAACAAATAGGGAAAGAGCAAACCAAAATACAGGCCAGAGAAGCAAGGAATTGACTAAAAAAAAGTACACGGCTGAGAAGCAATGACTTAACTGGTACTACACTGACAACCAACAGCTAGAATAGGAACAAGATACTAGAAGCAAACAAGGAATACTGGCTTTAAACACACAAAGCTAATGCTATAACCAGCAAAACATTGTGGAAACCAGGAATATTTAAAGAGCAACAAACCAATTAGAAACTCCTCTCCGAATGGGCCTGAGCTGCAGTACTGAGGTTAGCTGAACCACTCTAATGGATCACAGAGGTGTAATTAAAAATAGATACTGTTAAGGGAAGATAGATAGATATGAGATATATAGATAGATATGAGATATATAGATAGATATGAGATAGATAGATAGATAGATAGATAGATAGATAGATAGATAGATAGATATGAGATAGATAGATAGATAGATAGATAGATAGATAGATAGATATGAGATAGATAAGAGATAGATAGATAGATAGATAGATAGATAGATAGATAGATAGATAGATAGATAGATAGATAGATAGATATGAGATAGATAGATAGATAGATAGATAGATAGATAGATAGATAGATAGATAGATAGATAGATAGATAGATATGAGATAGATATGAGATAGATATGAGATAGATAGATAGATAGATATGAGATAGATAGATAGATAGATAGATAGATATGAGATAGATAGATAGATAGATAGATAGATAGATAGATAGATAGATAGATAGATAGATAGATAGATAGATAGATAGATAGATAATCATATCTGGGCCTGGGTTCCTGAGAGATCCTTTTGTCTTCTGATGGGTCAATCTGACCCCATATACTGTATATGCATAATCAAATACATATGTGTGATGCATTTGAAATTGAAAGACATTCAGGTGTGGTGTGACCGACCTCTAAGGGAATTGACATTTGAAAATACATTCTTTTCCAATATTAGTAAGATAAAAATATTAAGTGTTGGTCTTGCAGTAGAGGCTGTATGAATATAAAAAACAATATGCCTAGTATTTCTATTAGGTATAACTCTACTGCACTGTTAAAATAAGCAATCCTGTCACCATCATGGAGGACTTTGCAATTTACCATCATGTTTCTTTATACAAGTTAATTTCCAACATTTAGAAACTATTTCCAGCAAAAAAAAAATGAAAACGTTGTTTTAGGTTTTTTTTCGCCAGGACATTTCTGTAAAATACTTTTGTATTAGAAATGGTTCAAGTTGACGTTTTTACTCTTTCTTCTATTCATCTTCTAGGATTCTGTTTTAATAAAAACAAGACTATATTCTACATTTTTGTGTTTTTGTTTTTTTTTTAACTTAAAGTCTTCAAATAAATGTTTAATGATTTGGACATTAATAAGACTTTCTTTAATACCGTGACTACAGTACATGTAATTTTTGCATTCGATCTGTTGGAGATTGGTCATGTCATCTGGCACTCATCATAGCCATTGCTATCCATCTGTGGTTATTGCTGAAGATTCCAGAGCATGTTTTCTTCTATATAAGCACGGGATACTATTACCAGAACAACTCATGTTCTGTAAGGGATTCGTAGAGTGTCTCAGATCTGACTGCAAGAAAATCTAGGGCACTGCCCTTTCCCATGACCTTGACTAAAATTCCTGTCTACATTGACCAACAGAAAGAAAACATGAATGAAACCTGTTTTTCTTTTAACATCCAAGTCTCTTACCACCACCCTGCACGGAAGGAATTAGCTATTTTTAACAATCTTCTTTTGTGCAGTGCAGATATTTATTCTTGTTCCCAGAATTAATGCTTATGACTTTTTGTTCTTGATTGAATAGAACTAAGGTTTTCATGCCATCCATTGTATATATGCAGTGAATCAAAATTTGCTAATCTCGGTGCCTATATTACATACTGAAAAGGAATAACATGTCACCAAGTAATGAATTCTATGCACTTTTTGCCAATAGGGACTTAGAAATTAAAACTATGCTAGTGTATTAATTCATATAATTGGTAAGCATATGTGAGATTACAATGTTGCGATTTCTGTGATCAGACCCAAGAATATATTTGCATGTATATTTTAATATATATATATATATATATATATATATATATATATATATATATATATATATATATAAAGCCCCAGTAGATGACTAAATTTACCAGTGAAAGTTGTTGTTGGCTCATTATTTCTATCAACTATCATCTTTCTAACCATATACTGTACCTATCAATCTAGCTCTGTCTAGCATATATCATATAAATTACAACATTTCTTATCTAGAGGTTTTTTTATGTTTCCTAAAAGAGGATCTGCCTGCTTTCCTGGCATGTCTCTCCAAACATCCCATTAAAAAAAAACAATTTCGGAGCCTCTATTCCTAGAACTCAGCATTGTGTCTTTCGCCTTTTGTTCCTTCATGCATTTCCTGGAAATGTATGAATAAATTAGGAGCTGGGTGTTGCCATTCGCCTTGTCATAACAGTTCATTCCTAAAAGTCTCTCAGTCGGAAATGTAACCAAATGTGTGCTTGCATATGGGCAGTAATTTCACTGGACACCTGCATCATGTGACCTATAGATATTCTACAGAGGATATATTGCTGCTGGGTGTGAAAGTTTGTATACTAGCAGGGAACTTAAACAGTGTTATATTGGAGGGAGCAGAGAAAGAAAGTGTATCATGTTTATATGCTATACAAAACATGTTCTGTAAATTGTGAGAGGGTATATTTCTGCCACTTTCAATGTAAATAGCAGCAAAGCAGACAAACAAAATACACCTTGGCGTGGGGAATAGTGCAATTATCTGTTTGTGGCCTCAGATGTCATTCAAGGTCACCAGTTCATCCACTACGAATTATTTGCAAACCTTATGCAGCTAGCAGTGGGGTCAGGGGAATTCAATAATGCTGCACCAAAGAGGAACAGCTCAAGATATAAGCTATACTCTGTGGCCTTCTATTCTCACATATTGTGCCTCCCAGAAACTGCAGCTTATTTAGTTGGTGGTGCTTTTTTTGTTAATATAAAACAAAAAGAAAACCAAACAGGGAAACAGCAAATACACACAGTGCGTGTCAGTAGCCTCAGATGTCACTCAAAGTCACCAGTGCAGCCACTACGAATTATTTGCAGGCCTTATGCAACTAGCAGTGGTTTTCTGCAAACAACACAGTCATCTGATAAGTTGCATAAAACTACATAAAAAAATAAATGAAAAACGTAATAATAGTAAATAAATAAAAAGGAAACATGAAGAAAGCAAGGAGAACGTGTTGGTAGAGCTGCTGGTGGAAGTGATAGAGTTAGTTAGTTATCACGCGTTTACGACGAGGGTCCGTAGCACCGATCTAAAATGACCATGACCGAGAGCATTGTTCCATTCAGTGTAGATGTCGTAGGAGGTACCGTTGCCTATCTGTTGCACCCACGAGTGCTGTGGACAAGCAGGAGGCCTCTGTCATCTCTCCATTTTCCTAGCAATTACTGCGGTTAGAGCACCATGGGCCAGGACAGCTTCTGACCAAAAAGTGTGAGTTGTCTCCTTATTATTGTCTCTGTGATTGACCTTAAAGGGGTTGTCTCGCGGCAGCAAGTGGGGTTATACACTTCTGTATGGCCATATTAATGCACTTTGTAATATACATCGTGCATTAAATATGAGCCATACAGAAGTTATTCACTTACCTGCTCCGTTGCTAGCGTCCCCGTCGCCATGGTTCCGTCTAATTTCGGTGTCTTCTTGCTTTTTTAGACGTGCTTGCGCAGATGGATCTTCTCCCTTCGGCTCAGCTCGGAAGCATCAGCATTTTGGCTCCGCCCCCTTGTACGCGTCATCGGCACGTGACGGGGGCGGAGCTACGTGATGACGCGTACAAGGGGGCGGAGCCAAAACGCCGATGCTTCCGAGCCGAAGGGAGAAGATCCATCTGCGCAAGCGCGTCTAAAAAAGCAAGAAGACACCGAAATTAGACGGAACCATGGCGACGGGGACGCTAGCAACGGAGCAGGTAAGTGAATAACTTCTGTATGGCTCATATTTAATGCACGATGTATATTACAAAGTGCATTAATATGGCCATACAGAAGTGTATAACCCCACTTGATTTCGCGAGACAACCCCTTTAAGCCCCATGCAAGTGATAAGGATGGGCCAAATTGTCACTTCAAGCCACTCCCAATGAAGCAGCAACTTCATGTTGTGCAAGAGGCTAGGCTAGCCCATTGTGATTCCATAGTATTGGTCTTGCCTGTGCATCCACAGAATGCAGAATAGATCGTAGAGTAGATGACATAGCAGGCACACAGCAGCCAGTCCGCACCAGTCAGCCAGGAGCAAACCCCTCTACTTCACCCCATACCAAATCCCTCTCACCCTCCAAAGCATTCTATATAGATCAGTCTGAGGAGCTGTTTGATCATTCAGTTTCATGAATGTAAACTGGGCAGTCTAGTTGATTCTACAAGGCCAAAATGACAAAATTAATTCAGTGGAGAGGGACCTAAAAATGCAGCACCATCAGGAGAGACTGTTAAGCAGCTTGAGCGGAGCATTTTCCCTTGGCCACACGTATTTATCAGCAATAAATTGCAGCTCTATGGCATATGGCAGATGAGCAGGAAGGCACCGTCGGAGCACCACCACGGTTGGCAGAGGAAGTCTAACAGAGGTGTGGCATAGTCTTTTCAGCCCGGCACAACCTGCAGCAAAAGCACAGGGTAGGACTCACAGTAGCAGGTAACACTTATCCATGATGGTCCAAGAGTATGTCAACTCCCACATAGATGTACTCAGACATGGCATTGATTTCTGGGTGTCTAGGTATGACAAGTGGCAAGAGCTTGCATGCTTTAGAGGTGCTTGCCCAGGGGGTGTGATAACTAGCAGACAGATCTGCCTATCCACAAACAATGTGGATCGCCTGACATTTTTCCTTATTAAAGACAGATAGAGAAACATATTACACTTTTTAAATATAGATTGTAACTGAAAATAAAAAAGTCACTAAAAATTCTTAAAAAATATCTTTAATAGGGATGAGCGAGCATACTCGTCCGAGCTAGATACTCGTTCGAGTATTAGGGTGTTCGAGATGCTCGTTACTCGAAACGAGCACCACGCGATGTTCGAGTTACTTTCACTTTCATCTCTGAGAAATTTGCGCGCTTTTCTGGCCAATAGAAAGACATAGAAGGCATTACAACTTCCTCCTGTGACGTTCCAGCCCTATATTACCCCCCTAAAGTGAGTGGCTGGGGAGATCAGGTGTCACCCGAGTATTAAAATCTGCCCCGCCCGCGGCTCGCCACAGATGCATGCTGACATACATCAGGGACAGTGCTGCTGATGCTGCTGCTGCTATAGGGAGAGGGTTAGGTGTTATTTTAGTCTTCAAGAACCCCAATGGTCCTTCTTAGGGCCACATCTGACCGTGTGCAGTACTGTTGAGGCTGCTTTTAGCAGTGTTGCACAATTTTTTTTTTTGTATATCGGGTGTGCAGACCATAGCGTCCTCAGTCTGCAGTCATTTTACTCAGTATAAGGGCAGTACTGGTGAGGCAGGGAAAGAGGTATACTAGCTATATAGGCAGTGGGCTTTTTCCCCAAAAGTTCAAAAAAATACAATATTAGGCCTGCCTGTCACTGCCTTCAGTTTACTGCGTCTCTGCTGGGGGTAGTAGTTGTTGAATTTATACCCAGCCTTGCGCATAATTGTTGCCTGCCTCTGCAGTGCGTTACGTACGCGAAGTCAGCCTCCAACAGGGCAACCGAAATACAGTGCATATCACAGGAAGTGTGGTTGTTCCCACAAAGTTTAAAAATATACAAGATTTGGCCTGCCTGTCACTGCCTTCCGTTTACAGCGTCTCTGCTGGGTGTAGTAGTTGGTGAATTAATACCCAGCCTTGCGCATAATTGTTTCCTGCCTCTGCAGTGCATTACGTACGCGAAGTCAGCCTCCACCCAAAGGCCAATAAGCGGCACATTTAATTACAGCGTTCTGTTTCTGCTAATCTGGTAATACACCATGCTGGGGGGTAGGGGTAGGCCTAGAGGACGTGGACGGGGGCGAGGACGCGGAGGCCCAAGTCAGGGTGTGGGCACAGGCCAAGCTCCTGGTCCAGGTGTATCGCAGCCGACTGCTGCGGGAATAGGAGAGAGGCAAGTTTCAGGGGTCCCCAGATTCATCTCACAATTAATGGGTCCACGCGGTAGACCTTTATTAGAGAATGAGCAGTGTGAGCAGGTCCTGTCGTGGATGGCAGAAAGTGCATCCAGCAATCTATCGACCACCTAGTCTTCTACGCCGTCCACAGCTGCAACTCTGAATCCTCTGGCTGCTGCTCCTCCTTCCTCCCAGCCTCCTCACTCCATGAAAATGACACATTCTGAGGAGCAGGCAGACTCCCAGGAACTGTTCTCGGGCCCCTGCCCAGATTGGGCAGCAATGGTTCCTCTCCCACCAGAGGAGTTTATCGTGACCGATGCCCAACCTTTGGAAAGTTCCCGGGGTCCGGGGGATGAGGCTGGGGACTTCCGGCAACTGTCTCAAGAGCTTTCAGTGGGTGAGGAGGATTATGACGATGAGACACAGTTGTCTATCAGTGAGGTAGTAGTAAGGACAGTAAGTCTGAGGGAGGAGCGCACAGAGGATTCGGAGGAAGAGCAGCTGGACGGTGAGGTGACTGACCCCAACTGGTTTGCTAAGCCTACTGAGGACAGATCTTCAGAGGGGGAGGCAAGTGCAGCAGCAGGGCAGGTTGGAAGAGGCAGTGCGGTGGCCAGGGGTAGAGGCAGGGCCAGACCGAATAATCCACCAACTGTTTCCCAAAGAGCCCCCTCGCACCATGCCACCCTGCAGAGGCCGAGGTGCTCAAAGGTCTGGCAGTTTTTCACTGAGAGTGCAGACGACCGACGAACTGTGGTGTGCAAGGTTTGTCGCGCCAAGATCAGCCGAGGAGCCACCACCACCAGCCTCACCACCACCAGCATGCGCCAGCATATGATGGCCAAGCACCCCACAAGGTGGGACGAAGGCCGTTCACCGCCTCCGGTTTGCACCACTGCCTCTCCCCTTGTGCCCCAACCTGCCACTGAGATCCAACCCCCCTCTCAGGACACAGGCACGACCGTCTCCCGGCCTGCACCCACACGCTCACCTCCGCTGTCCTCGGCCCCATCCAGCAATGTCTCTCAGTGCAGCGTCCAGCCGTCGCTAGCGTAACTGTTTGAGCGCAAGTGCAAGTACGCCGCCGCACACCCGCACGCTCAAGCGTTAAACGTGCACATAGCCAAATTGATCAGCCTGAAGATGCTGCCGTATAGGCTTGAGGAAAAGGAGGCTTTCAAAAACATGATGGCGGCGGCAGCCCCGCGCTACTCGGTTCCCAGTCGCCACTACTTTTCCCGATGTGCCCTCCCAGCCCTGCACGACCACGTCTCCCGCAACATTGTACGCGCTCTCACCAACGCGGTTACTGCCAAGGTCCACTTAACAATGGACACGTGGACAAGCACAGGCGGGCAGGGCCACTATATCTCCCTGACGGCACATTGGGTGAATTTAGTAGAGGCTACGACTGAGTCAGAGCCTGGGACCGCTCATGTCCTACCCACCCCCAGAATTGTGGGCCCCAGCTCGGTGGTGGTATCTGCGGCGGTGTATGCTTCCTCCACTAAACCACCCTCCTCCTCCTCCTACACAACCTCTGTCTCGCAATCAAGATGTGTCAGCAGCAGCACGTCGCCACCAGTCGGTGTCGTGCGGGGTGGTAGCACAGCGGTGGGCAAGCGCCAGCAGGCCGTGCTGAAACCACTCAGCTTAGGAGAGAAGAGGCACACGGCCCACGAACTGCAGCAGGGTCTGACAGAGCAGACCGACCGCTGGCTTGCGCCGCTGAGCCTCCAACCGGGCATGGTCGTGTGTGACAATGGCCGTAACCTGGTGGCGGCTCTGCAGCTCGGCAGCCTCACGCACGTGCCATGCCTGGCCCACGTCTTTAATTTGGTGGTTCAGCGCTTTCTGAAAAGCTACCCACGCTTGTCAGACCTGCTCGGAAAGGTGCGCCGGTTCAGTGCACATTTCCGCAAGTCCAACACGGACGCTGCCACCCTGCGGACCCTGCAACATCGGTTTAATCTTCCAGTGCACCGACTGCTATGCAACGTGCCCACACGGTGGAACTCTACGCTCCACATGTTGGCCAGGCTCTATGAGCAGCGTAGAGCTATAGTGGAATACCAAGTCCAACATGGGCGGCGTAGTGGGAGTCAGCCTCCTCAATTCTTTACAGAAGAGTGGGCCTGGTTGGCAGACATCTGCTAGGTCCTTGGAAACTTTGAGGAGTCTACCCAGATGGTGAGCGGCGATGCTGCAATCATTAGCGTCACCCTTCCTCTGCTATGCCTCTTGAGAAGTTCCCTGCAAAGCGTAAAGGCAGACGCTTTGCGCTCGGAAACGGAGGCGGGGGAAGACAGTATGTCGCTGGATAGTCAGAGCACCCTCATGTTTATATCTCAGCGCGTTGATGAGGAGGAGGAGGAGGGGGAGGAGCATGAGGAGGAGGGGGAAGAGACAGCTTGGCCCACTGCTGACGGTACCCATGCTGCTTGCCTGTCATCCTTTCAGCGTGTATGGCCTGAGGAGGAGGAGGAGGAGGATCCTGAAAGTGATCTTCCTAGTGAAGACAGCCATGTGTTGCGTACAGGTACCCTGGCACACATGGCTGACTTCATGTTAGGATGCCTTTCTCGTGACCCTCGCGTTGCACGCATTCTGGCCACTACGGATTACTGGGTGTACACACTGCTCGAGCCACGGTATAAGGAGAACCTTTCCACTCCCATTCCCGAAGAGGAAAGGGGTTCGAGAGTGTTGCTATACCACAGGACCCTGCCAACCCTCTGCAGTGTGTGCCTGCGGTTCCTCCTCATGGCGGATGCACTTATAAATAGACATGAGGGTGGTGTGGCTATGAGGCCAGCGTGTGGCATGAGGGCAGCTGAAGGCTGCGCAGGGACACTTTGGTGTGCGCTGTGGACACTGGGTCGTGCGGGGGGTGGTTGGGCAGCATGTTACCCAGGAGAAGTGGCAGCGGAGTGTCATGCAGGCAGTGATTGTGCTTTGTTGGAGGTAGTGTGGTGCTTAGCTAAGGTATGCCTTGCTAATGAGGGTTTTTCAGAAGTAAAAATTGTTGGGAGGGGGGGGGGCACTCTTGCCGCTATTGTGGCTGAATAGTGGGACCTGGGAACTTGAGATGCAGCCCAACATGTAGCCCCTCGCCTGCCCTATCCGTTTCTGTGTCGTTCCCATCACTTTCTTGAATTTCCCAGATTTTCACAAATGAAAACCTTAGCGAGCATCGGCGATATACAAAAATGCTCGAGTCGCCCATTGACTTCAATGGGGTTCGTTACTCGAAACGAACCCTCGAGCATCGCGAAAAGTTCGACTCGAGTAACAAGCACCCGAGCATTTTGGTGCTCGCTCATCTCTAATCTTTAACAAAAATGTGATTTATATAATAAATCATTTTCTGATGATACCTTCCCTTTAAATGCCTGCTCTTTCTATGCTTAGCAATCCAGTGGGTGGTCTTATTAGTGATTGGCAGCTTTCCTTGTATAAGAGTACATATAAAGGTAATTATAAGTCACTGATAAAACGACTCTCTGGGCTCCTAAAGCAAGAATGAGCATGAATTTAAATGAATAAAATAGATATATTGAGTCTTCTACCTCAATACTGTCAATCCCCTCAGCTCTTTCTATTCTATAACATGCTGCCCATAAATTGAACTACATATTCAAGTGATAGATTCTCTTTCAGATGAGAATATTTGGTCTGTGTTTTGCAAATTGTAATACAGAATTAATTAAAATCTATGAATTTATTTGCTAAGCGCATATTTTTAAATAGCCATGTTTTAAAAATACAGCATGTGCTATGTGATATAGAGATATAGATAGAGTGCCCCCCCCAAACTATTCACAGTACCTTGCCGCTTAGGATACTGGGAAAGATGAACTCAATGTTTTAATCTCCCCTTCCCCCCTCACATTTCTGATATGCATTCTTCCTCAGGAAGTCTTTGTTAAGGCAGTGACAGGTAGATGTGGTGGTGAGGGTCCATACCTCAGATATTTCTTGAAGACATGCTGGCACCGCGACTGCTAGTGTCTGTATCAAGGGAGAATTTAATATAGGAGATTATGGGTCACACGGAGGCCCTAGCTCAACCTCAGGTACATTTTCATGACAAAGAGGACGCTGCAGACCTGGCACAGATGCTCCCATCTCTGTACGACCCCCAGAACCCCCCAGAATTGGCTATAGTTAGTTGATCATCTGTCCCCTATCATGCTTAGTATCTATGGATAGGTATAGTCCTGATATTAAACATGATGGCCATATCTTCCTCATTAGAGCACCTGCTGGGGAAATATGGTCGAAATATTAAATTGGGGTTTCCTACAGAACTTCCCAGCATATACTCAACTCGCCTTGATATTGTCAGAAAAAGGCCGGCAAGGGTGTGGTTCTGCAGAGGCTTAAAACTAAGTGGGTTCCTTATCCAAATTGTCAGACCTTCGGAGATACGCCCTGCATAAGGACTTTCCCATTGCTTCAGTGGCTTGGCACAGATCAAAATCCCAAATCTGGTATATATTGTTTATTTTTCTCCCTGTTTTTTTTTAAAATACTGTCTCGTTGTGTATACCTGTATACCCTTATACTCCTGTGTAACAACCTTTTTGCATATCCTTTGTATATGTTTTTTTTAGAATAAATCTACAGTTTATTAGTTAAACCTTGTCCATTTTAAAACGAACCATAAACTCTGATGATTGTGCTCATAATTCATAACTCGGGTCCCAGCTTCCCTTAACAGATGGTGGTGGCAGCCTGTATGTGGATATTACCTGGCCCAGCACCCTGATATTTCAGGGTGTTGGGCCATTAGAACGGAGCATGGGGTGATCTAAGCTTTCAGCCTGCATGATTGCAGAAGCCTGGGAAAGCTGGGTACAGATCCACCTGTATTCTAATGACTCCATGCTAGAGTGACCAATTGATGCTCTGACGTGACAAGTAGTCATAGCGGCAAGAGCATTCAGAACAGTCGATCTGTGGCAAATCGGTAATAGAGACGGGATTTGTCAGGGTCCCCCCTCTTCCAGCCATAACATGCGACTTTTGTTTTTGTTGAAAAATACACTCATTCTAGTCTATGAAAAGTTATTAAAATATGGATGTATTCATAATGCATCAGTATTTCATTTGTATTTGTCTCCGTATTTGCATGCAAGAGCAGATCCATATTTGCCAAGTAGAAAATAAAACCAATGAAAGCAAATACAAATTGAAATGAAATATTGATGCCATACAGATGCAGTTTCATCTGATGTGATACGCCTGCAGTTCTGCTCTTCCTACTTTCAACCTTTTTTATTTTTCATATCTACATGAGGGCTTGTTTCTAAGTAGGGCAAAAATAGGAAGAAAAACATTTTTTCGCGGCATTCATGGTGCTGTAAAAATGACATCTTGTCTTTATTTTGTGGGTAAGTACAATTACAGGGATACCAAATTTATATACACTACCGTTCAAAGGTTTGGGGTCACCCAAACAATTTTGTGTTTTCCATGAAAAGTCAGACTTATTCACCACCATGCGTTGTGAAATGAATAGAAAATAGAGTCAAGACATTGACAAGGTTAGAAATAATGATTTGTATTTGAAATAACATTGTTTTTACATCAAACTTTGCTTTCGTCAAAGAATCCTCCTTTTGCAGCAATTACAGCATTGCACACCTTTGACATTCTAGCTGTTAATTTGTTGAGGTAAGCTTGTGAAATTGCACCCCACGCTTCTAGAAGCATCTCCCACAAGTTGGATTGGTTGGATGGGCACTTCTGGCGTACCATACGGTCAAGCTGCTCCCACAATAGCTCAATGGGGTTCAGATCTGGTGACTGCGCTGGCCACTCCATTACCGATAGAATACCAGCTGCCTGCTTCTGCTGTAAATAGTTCTTGCACAATTTGGAGGTGTGTTTAGGGTCATTGTCCTGTTGTAGGATGAAATTGGTTCCAATCAAGCGCTGTCCACTGGGTATGGCATGGCGTTGCAAAATGGAGTGATAGCCTTCCTTATTCAGAATCCCTTTTACCCTGTACAAATCTCCCACCTTACCAGCACCAAAGCAACCCCAGACCATCACATTGATGTGATACCTTTAAATTTGTCATAATCTGTGCGCAATGGTATGTTTCATTCATCCATTGCTCCGCTCCATCTGAATTTGATTGCTCTGCCTTCCCTCCACTGAATCTGCTGTGATACCTTTAAATTTGTCATAATCTGTGCGCAATGGTATGTCCCATTGCTTCATATAAATTGAATTGACTCTATTTGTACTATACGTATTTTCCTCATCACCTCCCCCAAATAGTTTTCTCCCTGTCTCATCTTGGTGTTGCTGGACACAGTTTGTTTTTGTAAGAGGGCAATAAAGCGCCTCCCCCCCCATCTTGTTCCTTAGCCATCTAAAGGTGGGGTCAGCTGGTTGACTAGTGAAATGTAACAAGCCACTCCCAGCTGAAGTCCTATAGCCAGAACTTTAAAGTCAGTTCTACCCTCCATGCCTCCCCTGAGGCAGCCTCACCTGATGTGTCCAGCAACAAGTGTCCAGCAACAAGTGTTGATGCTGTTGAATGATGCAGTTATACAGCGCAGTTGGACAGAGCAGGAGACAGGTAACATGCACAACTGCCCAAAGCCTGGAGGGAAATACTCTCCTCTTTGCACTAATCTCCTTCACTATCCTCTTTTCAAGCCTTCACACTTTCCTCCAACGCCCAGCCCCAACACACTCCATCCACATCAGCCCTTCCCTCCTCTCCTCACCTATGTATGGCTCCCATGCACTGTTCAACTTCCTAAGACGCCTTCAACCCCCTAATACTGCAAAGAAACACCTCAGACACCCACACAAATCCCCTAGCCATGTGCTCACCCTTGCTACTCTGCTACTTCTAGCTGCAGGGGACATCTCCCCCAACCCAGGCCCACCCTGTACTGTTCTCTACCAAAATGCCCCCCCTGCCCCATTCAAATGCGCCCTATGGAACTCCCAATCTGCGTGTAACAAACTCCCAACTATCCATGACCTTTTCACCAGTAAACACTTGAACTTGCTCGCCCTCACGGAAACCTGGATACAGCAGTCCGATTCTACCTCCCCCGCTGCATTGTCCTATGATGGCCTGCAGTTCTCCCACACCCCCAGATCGGATGACAGACGCGGTGGAGGAGTAGGCATCATCCTCTCCCCAAACTGTACCTTCCAGGTCATTCCCTCAGCTCCCTTGCTTACCATTCACTCCTTCGAAGTCCACACCCTGCGACTCTTCCGCCCACTGCCTCTGCGTGTCGCAGTTATTTACCGCCCCCCAGGTCCTACCCGCCTGTTTCTAGACCACTTTGCTGCCTGGCTCCCCCACTTCCTATCCTGTGAAATGCCAACCCTCATCCTTGGTGATTTCAACATTCCTACTAACGACTCTAGCTCCTCATCTGCCTCCCGGCTCTTAACACTTACCTCCTCCCTTGGCCTATCGCTAATCTCTG
Source organism: Eleutherodactylus coqui (assembly GCF_035609145.1). Taxonomy (NCBI): domain Eukaryota; kingdom Metazoa; phylum Chordata; class Amphibia; order Anura; family Eleutherodactylidae; genus Eleutherodactylus; species Eleutherodactylus coqui. The sequence goes on along the minus strand of NC_089837.1, from coordinate 120,362,498 downwards.
ACTCCCCCACTCATAGAGATGGTAACACTCTCGATTTAGTTTTCCTCCGTCTCTGCTCTGCTTCTCACTTTACTAACTCCCCACTTCCACTCTCGGATCACAACCTTCTCTCTTTCTCCATCAGGCACCCTAGCATCTCTCCTGACCCTCCTATCTATCGCACCTCTAGGAACCTCCAGTCTGTCCGCACTAAACAGTTTGCCGAAGCTATTCAGTCCTCCCTATCGCCCATCTCTCGCCTCCCCTGCCCTAACCTGGCAGCCAAATACTACCACACCACCCTCAGCCGTGCCCTGGATGAAGTGGCACCGCCCGTGACGCGAGCTGTCAAACGCAGACCACGGCAACCCTGGCTCACGTCCCAAACACGCTTCATCCGGCGGTGCTCTAGGTGCGCCGAGCGGCTGTGGAGAAAGTCAAAGCTGCCAGCAGACTTCCTCCACTTCAAATTCATGCTTAAAATGTATAACCTAGCCCTTCACCATGCCAAACAAGTTTATTTCACCTCCCTTGTCTCCTCACTATCCCACAACCCCAAACAACTCTTTGAGACCTTTCACTCCCTCCTCAGCCCCAAGGAACAGGCCCCTGCGACAGACCTGACTGCTGGAGAACTAGCTGCCTATTTCAAAGAAAAAATTGACCACATTCGAAAAGAAATCTCTGAAAGCTGCATAGTTAGCCCTGATCCCAGCTTCATCAGCACTGCACCCAGCACCTACTCACTATCTACGCTAGAACCAATGACAGAGGAAGAAGTCTCCAGGCTCCTTTCCACTGCCCGCCCTACCACCTGCGCCAGCGACCCTCTCCCCTCTCACCTCCTCCGCTCCCTTTCCCCAGCTCTCATTACTCACCTTACCACAATCTGCAACCTCTCCCTAACCTCTGGCACTTTTCCCTCCTCATTCAAACACTCCATTATATCCCCTCTGCTTAAAAAACCAACCCTGGACCCGACTAATGCTGCCAACTACCGACCTGTCTCAAACCTCCCCTTTATCTCCAAATTACTGGAACGCCTGGTCTACTCCCGGCTTACTCGCTTTCTCTCTGACAACTCACTCCTCGACCCCCTCCAGTCTGGTTTCCGCTCTCTACACTCAACCGAAACTGCCCTTACAAAAGTAACAAATGACCTGATGACTGCAAAGTCGAGAGGTGATTACTCCCTACTAATCCTCCTTGACCTGTCTGCTGCATTTGACACTGTCGACCATAATCTCCTTCTCACTATGCTCCACTCTATTGGTCTAAAGGATACTGCTCTCTCCTGGTTCTCCTCCTACCTCTCTGACCGCTCTTTCAGTGTTTCCTTTGCTGGTTCTATCTCTGCTCCACTTCCTCTCGCTGTCGGGGTACCCCAGGGCTCGGTCCTTGGTCCCCTTCTTTTCTCTATCTATACTGCCCCAATTGGACAAACCATCCACAGATTCGGCCTCCAATACCATCTCTATGCTGACGACACCCAACTATACACCTCCTCTCGTGAGATCTCTGGACCATTCCTCCAAAATATCACCGACTGTCTGTCCGCTGTCTCTAACACTATGTCCTCCCTTTTTCTCAAACTAAACCTCTCTAAAACTGACCTCCTTGTCTTTCCACCTTCTAACCGACCTCCCCTCAACATCTCCATTCCAGTGTCTGGCACCATCATAACCCCCCGACGGCATGCCCGATGCCTTGGGGTCACACTGGACTCTGACCTCTCCTTTGCCCCCCATATCCAATCTCTGGCCCAAACATGCCACATGCACCTCAGAAATATTGCTAAAATACGTCCGTTCCTAACCACGGACACGCTAAAGACGCTCATGGTTGCGCTCATCCACTCCCGGCTTGACTACTGCAACTCGCTACTCATTGGCCTCCCCCGCACTAGACTCGCTCCGCTCCAATCCATACTAAATGCAGCAGCTAGACTCATTTTTCTATCCAGTCGTTATTCAGACGCCTCTGCATTATGCCAGTCGCTGCATTGGCTGCCCATCCACTGCAGAACTAAATTTAAACTCCTCTACCTCACTCACAAAGCTCTGCATGGTGCTGCGCCACCATACATCGCCTCCCTAATGTCAGTATACCACCCAGCCCGCTCACTCCGATCGGCTAACACCCTCAGACTAAACACCCCTGTAATACGAACCTCTCATGCTCGCCTACAGGACTTCACTAGAGCAGCACCCATCCTCTGGAACGCTCTACCCGAAGGCATCCGGACAATTCCCGATGCACGAAATTTCAGACGTGCCTTAAAAACGCACCTCTTCAGGGAAGCATACCAAATCTCCTGACCTAGTCCCTCGCCCCTCCCTATGGTGCTCCACCCTGTTTGCCTTCTGATAAATGATCTGTACATAATATTTCCTAGTGCCTGTGTTCCCCACCCCCTGCACCTCCTGTACCACCCTCAACCCATTTGTGTCTAACCCAATGTACCTTATATTGTAATTGTTGTATTGTTTTGCATTTATCCATACCTGAAAGCGCTGCGGAATAAGTTGGCGCTATACAAATAAAGATTATTATTATTATTATTACCTCCACCATGCTTAACAGATGGCGTCAGGCATTCTTCCAGCATCTTTTCATTTGTTCTGCGTCTCACAAACGTTCTACTTTGTGATCCAAACACCTCAAACTTGGATTCATCCGTCCACAACACTTTTTTTCCAGTCTTCCTCTGTCCAATGTCTGTGTTCTTTTGCCCAACTTAATCTTTTTCTTTTATTGGCCAGTCTCAGATATGGCTTTTTCTTTGCCACTCTGCCCTGAAGCCCAAAATCCCGCAGCCGCCTCTTCACTGTAGATGTTGACACTGGTGTTTTGCGGGTACTATTTAATGAAGATGCCAGTTGGGTACCTGTGAGGCGTCTGTTTCTCAAACTGGAGACTCTAATGTGCTTATCTTCTTGCTTAGTTGTGCAACGCGGCCTCCCACTTCTTTTTCTACTCTGGTTAGAGCCTGTTTGTGCTGTCCTCTGAAGGGAGTAGTACACACCGTTGTAGGAAATCTTCAATTTCTTAGCAATTTCTCGCATGGAATAGCCTTCATTTCTAAGAACAAGAATAGACTGTCGAGTTTCAGATGAAAGTTCTCTTTTTCTGGCCATTTTGAGCGTTTAATTGACCCCACAAATGTGATGCTCCAGAAACTCAATCTGCTCACAGGAAGGTCAGTTTTGTAGCTTCTGTAACGAGCTAGACTGTTTTCAGATGTGTGAACATGATTGCACAAGGGTTTTCTAATCATCAATTAGCCTTCTGAGCCAATGAGCAAACACATTGTACCATTAGAACACTGGAGTGATAGTTGCTGGAAATTTCCCTCTATTCACCTTTGTAGATTTTGCACAAAAAAACAGGCATTTGCAGCTAGAATAGTCATTTACCACATTAGCAATGTATAGAGTGCATTTGTTTAAAGTTAGGACTAGTTTAAAGTTATCTTCATTGAAAAGTACAGTGCTTTTCCTTCAAAAATAAGGACATTTCAATGTGACCCCAAACTTTTGAACGGTAGTGTAGTTTTGTAAAATATAGGTAAAGGTCCCCTGGTGTAAGCACCGAGTCATGAATGACTACTAGGGTGAAGTCACATCAGAGGGGTTTGCCATTGCCTTCCTCAGTCATCTTTTATCCCTCAGCAAGCTGGATATTCCTTTTACTGACCTTGGAAGAATGAGTCAACCTTGAGCCGGCAACCTGAACCAAGCAGGGATTGAAACCACAGCCTGTTCAGGTCATGAGCGAGAGCTTAGGACTGAATTTCTGCTGCCTTAACACTCTGCGCCACACGGGCCTTTTTATGTAGTAATTAGAGATGAGCAAGCACCAAAATGCTCGGGTGCTCGTTACTCGGGACGAAAATTTTGTGATGCTCGAGGGTTCGTTTCGAATAACGAACCCCATTGAAGTCAATGGGCGACCCGAGCATTTTTGTATATCGCCGATGCTCGCTAAGGTTTCCATTTGTGAAAATCTGGGCAATTCAAGAAAGTGATGGGAACGACACAGAAACGGATAGGGCAGGCGAGGGGCTACATGTTGGGCTGCATCTCAAGTTCCCAGGTCCCACTATTAAGCCACAATAGCGGCAAGAGTGCCCCCCTCCCAACAATTTTTACTTCTGAAAAGCCCTCATTACCAATGCATACCTTAGCTAAGCACCACACTACCTCCAACAAAGCACAATCACTGCCTGCATGACACTCCGCTGCCACTTCTCCTGGGTTACATGCTGCCCAACCCCCCCCCTCCCCCTGCACGACCCAGTGTCCTCAGGGCACACCAAATTGTCCCTGCGCAGCCTTCAGCTGCCCTCATGCCACGTCACACTCATGTCTATTTAAAAGTGCGTCTGCCATGAGGAGGAACCGCAGGCACACACTGCAGAGGGTTGGCACGGCTAGGCAGCGACCCTCTTTAAAAGGGGCGGGGCGATAGCCCACAATGCTGTACAGAAGCAATGAGAAATATAATCCTGTGCCACCGCCATTAGGAGCTGCACACATGGGCATAGCAATGGGGAACCTATGTGCCACACACTATTCATTCTGTCAAGGTGTCTGCATGCCCCAGTCAGACCGCGTTTTTTTATAAATAGTCACAGGCAGGTACAACTGGGAATCCCCAACTCCGCAATGGGAATTCCGTGTGTACCCACAGCATGGGTGGCTCCCTGGAACCCACCGGCTGTACATAAATGTATCCCATTGCAGTGCCCTGGACAGCAGAGCTGCATGCCCCAACCTGACCGGGCTTTTTAATTCATAGACACAGGCAGGTACAACTCCCTATTGTGAAGTCCCTGTGGACCGACAGCATGGGTGGGTGCCAGGAAGCCACCGGCGGCGCATAAATATATCCCATAGCATTGCCCATCACAGCTGAGGTAATGTCATGATTAATGCAGGTGGGCTTCGGCCCACACTGCATGCCCCAGTCAGACTGGGGTTCTTTAGAAGTGGACACATGTAGTTACAACTCCATGTGGACCGACAGCATGGGTGGGTGCCAGGAAGCCACCGGCGGCACATAAATATATCCCATTGCATTGCCCATCACAGCTGAGGTAATGTCATGTTTAATGCAGGTGGGCTTCGGCCCACACTGCATGTCCCAGTCAGACTGGGGTTCTTTAGAAGTGGACACATGTAGTTACAACTCCGTGTGGACCGACAGCATGGGTGGGTGCCAGGAAGCCACCGGCGGTACATAAATATATCCCATTGCATTGCCCATCACAGCTGAGGTAATGTCATGTTTAATGCAGGTGGGCTTCGGCCCACACTGCATGTCCCAGTCAGACTGGGGTTCTTTAGAAGTGGACACATGTAGTTACAACTCTGTGTGGACCGACAGCATGGGTGGGTGCCAGGAAGCCACCGGCGGTACATAAATATATCCCATTGCATTGCCCATCACAGCTGAGGTAATGTCATGTTTAATGCAGGTGGGCTTCGGCCCACACTGCATGTCCCAGTCAGACTGGGGTTCTTTAGAAGTGGACACATGTAGTTACAACTCCGTGTGGACCGACAGCATGGGTGGGTGCCAGGAAGTCACCGGCGGTACATAAATATATCCCATTGCATTGCCCATCACAGCTGAGGTAATGTCATGTTTAATGCAGGTGGGCTTCGGCCCACACTGCATGCCCCAGTCAGACTGGGGTTCTTTAGAAGTGGACACATGTAGTTACAACTCCGTGTGGACCGACAGCATGGGTGGCTCCCTGGAACCCACCGGCGGTACATAAATATATCCCATTGCAGTGCCCAGCACAGCTGATGTAACGTCAGCTGTAATGCAGGTGGGCAAAAAATTAATTGGATTACACTGTAGGCGAGGGCCCCAAAAAATTGGTGTACCAACAGTACTAATGTACCTCAGAAAAATTGCCCATGCTCAACCAAGAGGGCAGGTGAAACCCATTAATCGCTTTGGTTAATGTGGCTTAATTGGTAACTAGGCCTGGAGGCAGCCCAGTTAAAATAAAAATTGGTTCAGGTGCAAGTTTCAACTCTTTAATGAGCATTGAAACGTATAAAAATTGTTTAGAAAAATTATATGACTGAGCCTTGTGGGCCTAAGAAAAATTGCCCGTTCGGCGTGATTACGTGAGGTTTCAGGAGGAGGAGCAGGAGGAGGAGGAGGAATATTATACACAGATTGATGAAGCAAAAATGTCCCCGTTTTTGATGGTGATAGAGAACGATGCTTCCATCCGCGGGTGCAGCCTACGTATTGCTTAGGTATCGCTGCTGTCCGCTGGTGAAGAAGAGAAGTCTGGGGAAATCCAGGCTTTGTTCATCTTGATGAGTGTAAGCCTTTCGGCACTGTCGGTTGACAGGCTGGTACGCTTATCCGTGATGATTCCCCCAGCCGCACTAAACACCCTCTCTGACAAAACGCTAGCCGCAGGACAAGCAAGCACCTCCAGGGCATACAGCGCGAGTTCAGGCCACGTGCCCAGCTTCGACACCCAGTAGTTGTAGGGGGCAGAGGCGTCACCGAGGACGGTCGTGCGATCGGCTACGTACTCCCTCACCATCCTTTTACAGTGCTCCCGCCAACTCAGCCTTGACTGGGGAGCGGTGACACAGTCTTGCTGGGGAGCCATAAAGCTGGCAAAGGCCTTGGAGAATATTCCCCTGCCTGCGCTGTACATGCTGCCTGATCTCTGCACCTCCCCTGCGACCTGGCCCTCGGAACTGCGCCTTCTGCCACTAGCGCTGTCGGATGGGAATTTTACCATCAGTTTGTCCACCAGGGCCCTGTGGCATAGCATCATTCTCGAACCCCTTTCCTCTTCGGGAATGAGAGTGGAAAGGTTCTCCTTATACCGTGGGTCGAGCAGTGTGTACACCCAGTAATCCGTAGTGGCCAGAATGCGTGTAACGCGAGGGTCACGAGAAAGGCATCCTAACATGAAGTCAGCCATGTGTGCCAGGGTACCTGTACGCAACACATGGCTGTCCTCACTAGGAAGATCACTTTCAGGATCCTCCTCCTCCTCCTCAGGCCATACACGCTGAAAGGATGACAGGCAAGCAGCATGGGTACCCTCAGCAGTGGGCCAAGCTGTCTCTTCCCCCTCCTCCTCATGCTCCTCCCCCTCCTCCTCCTCCTCCTCAACGCGCTGAGATATAGACATGAGGGTGCTCTGACTATCCAGCGACATACTGTCTTCCCCCGCCTCCGTTTCCGAGTGCAAAGCGTCTGCCTTTATGTTTTGCAGGGAACTTCTCAAGAGGCATAGCAGAGGAATGGTGACGCTAATGATTGCAGCATCCCCGCTCACCATCTAGGTAGACTCCTCAAAGTTTCCAAGGACCTGGCAGATGTCTGCCAACCAGGCCCAGTCTTCTGTAAAGAATTGAGGAGGCTGACTCCCACTATGCCGCCCATGTTGGAGTTGGTATTCCACTATAGCTCTACGCTGCTCATAGAGCCTGGCCAACATGTGGAGCGTAGAGTTCCACCGTGTGGGCACGTCGCACAGCAGTCGGTGCACTGGCAGATTAAACCGATGTTGCAGGGTCTGCAGGGTGGCAGCGTCCGTCTTGGAGTTGCGGAAATGTGCGCTGACCCGGCGCACCTTTCCGAGCAGGTATGGCGTATGTAAAATAACTGCAAACTGTTGCACTGTGGACTGGAATACAGCGGTAATGTAACAGCCAACACAGAGCCAGGAAATAATTTTGCGCAAGCCTGCTGTAACACTTAGCTGGCTGCGTATGAATTAGGACAACTACCCCCAGCACAGACACAGTACACTGAGGACAGTCACAGGCAGCCCAAATAGATTTTTTTTCCCAAATGTTTTTGGAAAGGCCCACTGCCTATATTCAATAAATATGTCCCTGCCTCACCACCACTACTGGCCCTGGACTATGTATAATTACTGCAGGGCGCAATGCTCTGCACGGCCGATATGCAAAAAAAAAAAAAAAGTGCAACGCTGCAAAAAGCAGCCTCCACAGTACTGCACACGGTTAGATGTGGCCCTAAGAAGGACCGTTGGGGTTCTTGAAGCCTAAAATACTCCTAACACTCTCCCTATAGCAACTCCAGCAAGAAAGCACTTTCCCTGATCTCTGTCAGAACGCATCTGTGGCGAGCCGTGGGAGGGGCCGATTTATATACTCGGGTGACACCTGATCTCCCCAGCCACTCACTGCAGGGGGTGGTATAGGGCTTGAACGTCGCAGGGGGAAGTTGTAATGCCTTCCCTGTCTTTCTATTGGCCAGAAAAGCGCGCTAACGTCTCAGAGATGAAAGTGAAAGTAACTCGAACATCGCGTGGTACTCGCCTCTAGTAATGAGCATCTCGAACACGCTAATACTCGAACGAGTATCAAGCTCGGACGAGTACGTTCGCTCATCTCTAGTAGTAATACTTACAAAAAAAATTGTTTTCTGTCATCATATTTTGACCTCCATAAATTTATTCTTCCATTAATATAGCTATGTAAGGGCTCATTTTTTGTGGGGTGACTTGTAGTTTGCACTGGGACCATTTTGGGAAACATACATATTTTTGCTAGTTTTCATTTTTTTCTTGGAGACAGAGTGATCAAAAAAAGCGCATTTTTTTAATGCAACGACTGGGGAAAGTTTTTTATTAATTTTTAATATTTTATATTTTTACAATGTTTAAAAAATCTTTATTTCTACTTATTTTCTTTTTTTTTAATTAGTCCCTACAGGGAACTTAAACCTGCGGCCGTTTGATCGCTTTTACAGTATAATAAAATATTAAGATATTGCATTATACTGTATTTTAACAGGCTGCCTATAAAACACACAGGCACATCTTAATATGCAAAATGTCATTTGCAGCCCTGGGGACCTTCAGCAGGCCCCAGGCTACCATGCCACCCTGTTAGCACTCCCATGATCTTATCGCAGCGTGGGGCATGAGGCTTATACAGTTAGGACATCTATAGCTACATATATGACAGGAAGGGGTTAAGGATATGTTAGAATGTACTTGTGTGAAACAGACTTTAGGCATAGCACATTGAAACACTTTCTATATATGTATGTTAATAAATTGTATATCTAAGTCCCACATTTGTCACCTCCAGATACCTTCCCTTATTTTTATGCATCAGCAAATAAGGTCCTATGCTGTCTAGAAGAAATATTACATGGTCACCGCATGACTATGTTTGGATGAAGCATACGGCCGTGTTACAATCCATATTTTCTGGCATTTGATCACTTGCCATATGTGGAAGTGATGAAGTGTAAAAAAATGATTTTCAGCTTGTTTATGCCTATGCTCATTCAATGGCTACATACGAGGGGCTGGTGGAGCCTAGTAACACCACAGATATGCTATGGCAATTTTCAGTTCATACGGCATGACTAAAAATACAGCATTGAATCATGTCCTGGCTCCATGGCTCCTGGATGTTTGAGAACAGCTGATCCTGATCACTTGCCATGTGGTCACCCCCAGATGAGCATGAGAAACTGTACAAGTATGTGTGCAACAGTTTATAGGAAACATTGTTTTGTTTAGCTAATTGGGTAATAAACATTAAATGATTACATGAAGATTTAAGCTATTACAAGTTTATATGTTTCCAATTCGATTTTAATTCCTAAAATGAGTAATTCTGCATTGTTATTTATTTGTATTGGTCATTAATCCTAATAAACTTAGAAGTCAACTGTACTGGAAAATGTGTCATATACTGGTACGAGCCTCATAGGACATATTCCAAAGTTCCTCAGATGTACAAAAAACAAAACAGAGAGCCAGGCAACTCTCCAAATAGAGATATTTTATTAACCCATACAATGTTTCAGGTCTCAATGAGCCATTCTCTTCATCATTGCCACAGTGGGAACAGCAAACTATGGGATCTGCATGTGATTCCTAATGCAGTCCACTTCCTTCTCTTATGGACGCTGTCTATTTTCGACCTAAGAGCTTAAACACATGAGCGTGATTTTGTAACATATATGGCCGTGAAAATCATGGTTACAAAATGCGACGAAACAAAACCAATGGTTTTGTTTTCACTAGCGGAATTCTCGTGCGTTAATACAATGCGCAAAAAAAGATACCCTATCTTTCTCTCACATGGTTTTTCTACATGCGAGAAAGATAGGGCAGGACCTATCTTCCCACTTTTTTTCAAACTCGCACAGTAGCAAAAAGTTTGAATAGTCCAAAAAAATACCCCTATTTCATGGGCTAATATGCTGCATAGAGGCAGGTGTATTAGCGCATGAGCCCATCTGTTTAAGCACTAAAAATGCTATAATTTGGGGGATTTTCATCTCCACTTTTCAAAAGTCTTTTTTATTTGTCTGCTGTTTTAGCCATATGAGGGCTTGTTTATTGTAAGGTTATCAGTAGTTTTTATTGATACCCTTTTGGGGTACATAACATGTATTGTATAACTTTTATTAATATTCTTAGGGGGCAGGGTGAAAGAACACATTAATTCTGCCATTGTTTTTCTTTCTTTTTTTATGGCGTTAATTATACAGTATATTATATAAAAGTTTTTCTGCAGGTCAGTACGATTATGGTGATACCAAAATTATATTATTCTTTAAGATTTTTTTACACATTTTTTTTGCATCGCTGCATTAACCCTTTCCAATCCAATTTGTATCCTGGTTTTCCTAGGGGGCTTACTCTTTTTCTGCCATTAAACAACGGCGCTATCTGCTGGCTAAAGCCAGTACTGCATGAGGTGACACGTTGGATTGGCTCCAAAAGCAGAGAGGCTGGCAATATACAGTAAGAGAACTCCGACGGACGTCTTCCAGCATCGGAGCTGTACAGCCTTAAATCATAATGTCTTCAGACGTCAGACAGTGGATTGGAAAGGGTTAAAAGACTCATAATGTTCTGATTTTCCCATGGACGATGCTGTATGAGGACCTGTTTTGCATGACAAATTGCTCTTTTCATTGGTACGGTTTTGGGGTATATATAACTTTTCGGATCACTTTTATTGCATTTTTTGAGAGGTGAAATCAACAAAAAAAGGATTTTGCTGTGTTTTTTGCCTCTTTTTGACAGCATTTGCTATGCAGAATAAAAAGTGTTTTCAAGTTATTGAACGGCTCGTTACAGAGGGGGCTATACCAAATGCATAGTGCAAAAACTTAAAATTATTTTTGATGTGACTTCTTTATTATTTTGTTTTCACCCTTTGTATGTCCATTTTAGAGATTTGAGCCTATGATCTTATGATCACACAGATTATACAGTGCAGTACTTCTGTACTTCAGTGTATTATTGCTATTGCTTTACATTGAAAGCCATGGCAGACTCAGAGGCCATGGGAACACATTGGCTGGCCAGACCAGTTTTTTTCTTTCTATCTACAGTGTCTGTCTGTCTATCTATCTAAGTCATGTGCCTACCCTGTGCATTTATCTATCTTTTATTCTATCTATCCATCATGGATAAAGAAAAACTGTTTCAAAAACATTGTCGTTTTAGAAGTCAGAGTAATAACCTGGTTGAGATATGTCCTTTTGACTTGACTCCACTGGGCAGAAGATTGCAGTTGTGCAACATTTTCAATCACCAGAGCTATAAAGAAAATAGCTGACACTTTATAGTAACAAAATACGTATTTTTCTTTTCAAGTGCTTGTGTGTAATTCACTTTAATGATGCTTCAGGTTTCTATAGTTCTCTGGTGCCTACAGGGTAGATACTATTGACTTTGTTACTGTGTACAGTAAGTCCCAATAACAAACAACCACATAAAATACCAAATGGGAAAACTGAAACTTCCTTTTGTTAAATATAACTAGTAGAAAGAAACATTTAACTAATAGTGTACCGAATGTAAAGGGATGAAGGTTGCCTTCAATCATTAACATTTTATACTTTAGAGAGGGAGTAACTTCATAATAAACAGTGTACATTAGATTGAAGATATATGTACTGTAATTAGTCAGCATCATCAGTAATAAAACAAATGCAATATTTTATCGTATGATCGATAATTTAAGCAAATGAATATATGTTACTGTGGCAGCAGGACTGTACTTTGCATTTGCATTATACAGCACATTAAATATCTATTGTTATAGAGATGAGAAAAACATTAAAAATGGTATTAACCATCGATTCTCCAAAAGGCAAATCCCTGTGACTGACTTTGAATATCAATCTCGTCACAGAAGCTGACCAATAAATTATGGATCAGGAAACAGGGATAGACTGGATGATGCATAGAACTCTGGAGATGACTGGGTTACTAGACACACAGGACAACATGACTGGTGGTGTTGCAAACAGAGTTGAGGTCTATAGTCTTTGCCTAATCTGTTCCAACTGAACCTGCCAATTAAGCAGCGCACCCATCCCAAAAAGGGTAACCCCACTTTAGGAATGTCACCAGAGAGAGACTGTTAGGACAAGGTAGGATGGAAGAGGCAAAAGAGCAAGATGAGGTCAGAGTAGGAGAGCAACCAAATTCAGAACAAAGTAATATTAATCTTTGTATAGCGCCAACTTATTCCACAGCCCAAAGCCTAAAGTTCCTTAAAGGAAGACACAAATGAAACACACATAAATACGAGGCAGAACACTCCTAACCACTAAGCATGATATGAATACAAATGTATTACCGGCATCTTCTGCCAAGAGGAGCTGCAACAAAAACCCTAAGAAGGATACTGATAGGCTGACTGACGCAATAGACAGCTCAGCCAGCCTATCAGCGCTATAACAGAGGGAGATGTTTCTGCGTTGGTGTCCATTTTCAAATGCTACTGCATATGAGGCAGTAAGCGCAGTGCTTAGTCATGAAGTAATGCCAGATCGCACATCAGCCTGTAGATCACCAGCACTGGTGGTGCCCTGGCAGGTAGGTTTTGGCCCTTTATGCTTAAAGGGATTTTCCAGTTTTTTTTTTATTGATGACCTACTCTTAGGTTATGTTGTCAATATCATATTGGTGGGAGTCTTCCTCCCTACACCCAGCCAGCACAATCATGCCACACCCGTCTAAATGTGCTCCTGGAAACCCGTTGTACTACAGGTCCCAGAAGCACAACCTAACACATATCACCTTTTGTCCCTTTACATGTAGTGTGTCCCCTTGTAAATATGAAAAAAAAAAATTTTAAGTATTTACTCACCTCCTCATATTTTTTTTTTGTCTTTGAAATTGTCCAGACAGATGTTATTTATTCATTATTTTGGTCCGGGTCTCAAAAAAAGGGGGTCAACCCTGGTTAAAACAGTCACTTCTGTGTTCTAAACTTCTCCCCAAAGCGTTATCAGCAAATATACTGTTATTCTGTTGCCTTGTGGGTTAGGTTGATATGGCTGAACAGGTGCACACAAGCCTGAGATAACCAAGTGCATTGTAATGCAATGTGTCAACTGGAGTGGTGAAAAGTACACCAAGAAGAATGTGTAGAACCAACTGTAAATTTCAATGGAGGAGGAATAATGTCCTCATGCAGTTTTCTTGATTTGGGTTGAAAGTTTTAATTCTAGGGAAGGGACATTTTAAAGCTACAACATAAAAAAATTGAAATCAATTCTGAGTCTCCAAATTTTTAGCAACATTTAGTTCCTACTTTGTTTCAGCATTTCAGCATGGGAATGCATCTGTGCATTAAGTGAAATCCATCAGAAGGGGTTAGCAGACTTTGGCCTAACCTTAAACCCATCAAACACCTATTAGATAGATTGGACTGTAAACTGCAAACCTCAATTTATCACTCTGCCAATACCCAGTGCAACTAAAGCTCTTATGGCAGAATGTAGACTAATCTTCATAGCCATAATCCAAAATACTATGAATTTTTCTCCCCTTTATGGAGTTAGTATACAGAGGTTGGTGACACTATTCACCCAGTAAACACTAATGTAGAGAGCTACAATAGGTCACTTTCCTGGGTAAATACATGTTCTTTTTGTATATAGTACATGCAGGGTAAAATGTCACTCTGTGGATGGAAATTTATGAGTTTTTTTTCAATTCAGCTTTTTCTGGAGTCCACCTTGCCGTTATTTACGACAAATTTATCACAATGTTACATGCTGATGATCAATTAGTCACATTTTTAAATATGTCTAGAGATGTATGTCGATTTTTACGCAACCCACCTAGTTGGGTGATATTGCAACAAATTTTGCAACTTTTTAAAACAACAACAATTCCCAATTTTTTCAACAAAACCCAACTTGTGCAAAAATGTGTGACTTTTGATGACAGAAAACTACTCCACAGACCTTGATAAATTCTTCCTGTGGGAATTTTTGGGTCAGTTATAGATGAAAATTGAAAAAACACCCATTATTCTACAATTTGCATCCTTTCTCCCAATGGTATATGGAGAACTTAAACACATGGGCGTGATTTTGTCACGTTTTGCAGCTGTGAAAATCACGGCCGCGAAATGGGATGAAATGAAACCATTGATTTCATCGGGATTCTCGTGCATTAATACTAGCATGAGAATCCTGTTTTTCTACATTGGAGAAAGAGAGGCCTTGACCTATCTCCCCACTTTTTTTTCAAATTCGAACACAATAGCCTGGAGTTTAAATAGTCCAAAAAAAAATAATGCATGCACTAATATGCTCCAAAGTGGCAAGCGTATTAGCGCATGCATCCATCTATTTAAGCCCCGATCTGTAAATATAAATACATATATAGATACAATGTACCACATGGATGAAAGATGTGAATTTGAACATAACATGGGTGTTTTTAATTTAGATCATTAGGAAATAATTTTTAAATCTGAAGAACCCTTTGAAGTGGCATTTCCTTAAATGATGGCTTGAGAACACACACACATGTATAAGTTATGAGGAGTTATCCTGTGAGTGATGTTGAACATTGGCTTGTATGCTCTTGGCAAGGGGATGTAAATTATCTTAGATCAAACGAAGCATGATAGTGGGTGCCGGTCAAATAGGACATTCCATTTCCAAAGCTGTATGGGCATTTATCCTTTCTCGACACACAGTGTCCCATATGTATGGGCAATATATCATAGAAGGCATCACCGCCCAAACTGCTTAGCGCAGCGGCCACCAGAGGTGTATAATGTTCACAATCAGTGGTGTCTAGCTAGAATTGTCCATATAAAAAGAAAAGCAACTCTGGCAGAACTCACCCCACATGTTTATACCACAGGTGAGTGCAGCGTTCTTTAGTATTCACTGAAGACCCACCAGAGTACCTCTGTTAACACCGCAACATTGGACAACACTGGACATAGTGCCTCACCTGGGATTGTTAGGTTGCTAACTGAACCTTGGAGGACCGTTAACATGTGTTCTGGTCCGATAAATCATGGTTTCAATTGTTTCTGGTTGATAGTAGGATGTGGTGCAGATCCCATAAAGCCATGGAGCCTAGTTGTCAACAAGGCATTGTGAGGGCTAGTTGTGGTTCTCTGCTAGTGGAAGGTGTGTTCTCATGGCATGGGCCGGGTTTACTACTCCACCTAAACAAGTCTTTGACTGATATCTGCTACATTTCACTGTTTGATGACCATTTGCAGCCCTTCATGTACTCCCACAATGATGTGATATTACAGCAGGATAATGCACCATTCCATTGGGCCCAAGCTGTCCAGAATTTGTTTGAGGAGCATTCTAGAGAGATCCTACGAATGCTATGTATGCATGTTTACCCAACAAATACCTTGGAGCTGTGAGTGTCTTATCCATGTGGCATAGCTCAACATTACTCCAGACGTCTTCCATCCACTAATGGAATCAATGCTATGTCTGGTTGCTGCACTATGCGGGGCTTCGGCTTGTTAGTATATGGGACCAGAACACTAGCATATATAAAATCTCAAGCACTAAATAGGGTTTCTTCTCCCTGAGGAAGAGACCAGTGTTTAGGTCTTGATATGCATTGGAGTTTTTTGGACTTGTTTTAGTTTCCATTATGAGGCACTGTGATGTCACCCCCAGCCTGCAGTATCTCTGTATACAGCTGCTATCGGCTGGAGTGGCTTGAGCTCACACATGTGCTCTGTGCTTTTTCTTTACTGCTGGTTCTTGCCTTCTGCTCCCGTTCTCCACTTGCTGCTGTTGGCTGAATGTTTTTTTACATTGATATATTGTTGTTTTTTTAATCTTTACTGCTGCTTTTTTCTTGTATTTTTTAATATTGCTTTATTGCCTTTTGGTACTCCGTCCTGCTGCAGTTTATATGCCTCTTTTTTTGGTTGTCCTAAAATAGGCATATTTAGCAAGTTTAGCGCACCGTTTGTACATGATTGCTTTCGAATTTCCTAATTGGTTCTTTTAATTTAATCTGATCTTGTAAAAATCTGGATTATTTTGCTGTTCTTTGCTGGAAACAAATGCTGGATTATTAGATTTTCCAAATAAAAGGAATTTCACTGTAATTAAATTTGCATATAGCAAATCCTAAATTGTACAACGCTACAATTATTTTGTATTACGTATTTCATTTATCTCTATAAATGAGCATTACTGTATTATTGACTTTCGATGAGCCTATGTGTGCAAGAGCCATAAAACATAACTGCACTCTTTCCATAGTCTTCATTATATATTGCATAAAAGACACGCCGTATAGATAAGTGATGCTATCATTGCTATTACGGAAGCTGAGCCATTTCATTTTCTGAAGGCAGTTTTGTAACACGATCATGCTACTAGCTACTGTATACGGCTTTGCAAATTTAATGTTATCACAACAGCTACAACTATAGTATTAACACTTGACCTGAAAGCACTCAACTATCCGATCCTGAACATTTTTCTTTGTGCTGAAGTAACGGCAGCTAAGTGGATTTCTAACCATGTTATTTATATATTCCGCCAATCTAAATATGCAGAGCTCTGAAACGCACAACACTTAGCTGTGTAATTTACTAGCATTCTTCAAAGAATCAAAATCATAATCATTAATTACCAGCAAGGGGAAAACTCCCAGTGGTCTGTTAAATAAATGAATGTTTATCAAGTTTATAGAACATGTAATGGATATGTTGAATACAAATTGCTTCAGATTATTTTGCAGTATTTAAGAAGTCTAGTAAACCCAAGAAAGTAAATTAGATGCGGCGCATACTGAAATAATATCAAGAATAATAAATTTGAGTGGTTACAGCAATCACAACCGGGAGTAGAAAAATATTACTAAAACAGTATGTATAACTAAGTAAAGTAAATGTTTACCCTAGTCAATCTAAACAAATATGCTATCACATGGAATTAACCGAAATGCCATTCTTGCGGCACGCCTGCCGCAATCAGGAAGGGGAGTCGGGATGACATGACCGCGCTTCCAGCTCATGTGCCTTGTCATTCCGCACTGGATTCCAATGAGTAATTTTTTCGTGTCACTGCAGAAGGCATCTGGGGTGTCGTTTGTAAAAAATCCCTCAGTAGTTCAGTGTATAATGTGCCCTTCTTCACAACCCTGCTACAACATTTCCTGTGGTGTACGGAGTGATTGAGGTGTTTCCCCTAGCTGGCCAAACCGCCATAATGGAAGTGTATTTATTTCAGTCCTGCCTTTACATGGGTTCCAGTTATTTTCATGCCTGAGGTGTCTAGTGAGGCAGCGGACTCCTGTCAGCTAAGTACCTGTTGCTATTTACTTTGTGTGGGGCTTATTAACTTCTAACAAATACTGTATTATATACAGTGCGCCTTTCTTCTGCTTTAAACATCTTCCCTATTCTCCATCTAAGTTGCTGACGTGGGGTCGCCCTTATCGAGGCAATCACTCTGCTTCTAAGTAGGGTCTACTACAACAAAATTGATTAGGGATAGCGTTCTCATTTCCATATTTCTGCTACTGTAAATTTTCCATATTTTGTGTTACTCGTGATTTGATACAATGTATGTGTATATTGATCCAATGTGGACATTACATCTGGGTCAGACATGTAGTGTAGGTGACATCCGTGAGGGGTGCTGTACTTGTGTTTTCAAAAACGTGACAGCATTTGACAGCATTTTTTAACGCACCCCATCACTGTGATGAGTGATGAGGTGCGTTAAAAAGTGCTGAAATGTGTGAAAATAGAGCAGGCAGCGCTCGAAAATCACGGCGATAGAAACACCACATTCAAGCGCCGGCTTGCGAGACCCCATTGAAATTAATGGCGGCGCTGTACTGCAGTTACCATGGTGTTCGGGATGTTGCGCTAATCTTTATAAAAAGCGTCCTGTTTGAGAGCGGCCTAAAGAAATCATAATCAGCCTCGCCCCTCAGAAAAAAAATATTTAGGCACATATTAAAAGAAAAACCTAACTCTTGTCCACCTTCTCACCTCTTTACCTCACCACCTCCAAATCCCAGCCGGCTTTCTTTGATACCTCAATGCAAACAGCACTTGATGTGCACTATCCTTTGTATCTATCAGACCCCCACCTTCGCAAATTTCCTCAAACTCAAACATCCACTTTTTTTATATATCCCTCTTTTCAAACATATAGCCTCTCTTATGTTTGCAATTAAATCTCCTGCTGTTGGGGGCAGGCTGCATCCAACAGGCAATAATGAGCTTCGGCACCTAATATACATAATGCTCTCTGAATTCCGAAAAGAGTATGCCTATCAAGCCCATTAACAATACCATATATACAAGTTCTGTGATTAAGGACAATATCAACAAAATATATATTTTTAATTATCTCTAGTACCCCATTCCACAATTCACACAATTTTACACAATCCCAGATCATATGCATTAAATCTGCACCATCCATGTAACATTTAGGACAGTCTGAGTTTAATCTAACACCTATATTAAACAGCTTTAATGGAGTACGATAAACTGTATGCACTAAATATAATTGCGATATTATAGATAGAGAGATCATTGGAATCATACGCAACACTACAGTCCATTTATCTTCACTAACATGACTTAAATCTTATAACCATTTTACTTTTACCTTTTTTTGAGAATTGCTGTAGGTAGTAAAAAAGCATCTGTCTATATAAATAAGATATTACACCCCTCGTAGCTCCAGAACACCTAAGAAAACTCGCCAAAGGGTGTTGAACTGTAAGAACAGATACTGACCAGGCCTAAGCACCAAACATGTCATAACTGAAGGAACTGGAACAAGTAACTATGGGGAACATCAAAAAAAACTCTGTAAATTGCTCAAAACTATAAAAAGACTCCCAGAATGTACATGTTCCAAAAAATTACCCATCTCTTCTCCCGTGGTAAAAATCCCCCCAAATTAACAAACTCACAAGTTAGGGTTCCTCCTGAGGGGCTGTATATAGTAAATCCATCCAGATGCGTAACTTGAAGCTCTTGGGCCCCAATGCAAAACCTGTAACAGGGCCCCAAACTATAATGCTGTATTCATACTACTGGGCTCCCTATATGGAGAAGAGAGGCCTTATTGGCCCCCTAAGGCTCCTGGGCCCAGGTGCAACCGCATCCCCTGCATCCTCTATATTTACGCCCCTGAATCCATCTAGTTGCAAAATATTTTTTTTCTCCTTTTGTCTTTTTATCTCATACTGTTATAGGGGGCTACAACCTGTGATTTTAAAAAACTAATCTGCCATTCAACCCCACCCCATTTCTTTCTCCCCAACCCTTCGACTGTTGGAATTCAGATACCAGAAAATATATGCAAGCACTTGGAATTACTAACCCTCCAGAACACTTATCTCTTTGAAGGGTCTGCAATTTAATTCTAGCAGATTTCTTATTCCACAACACTGTGCAACACAATTTTTGTAACAGATAAGCCAATAGGCGGCTTATAGTAACTTTAGTGCGCTGAATTCAAATATGATATCCGTTTTTTCTGCCACATAAGGTTTTTCAGTTATGAGGAATAATGTAATCCAATTGCCGTTGTACTGTATTTTTTTGGAAACATGCCTATACAATTAATCCAGTCGGCTCACCATTAACCTTGCTTAATAAAAAGAACTAAAGTGATTGCGCAACTATTTTGCAATCACTGTTACACACCGCGTGCTGACTGAAGACTATAAGGGTAGGTTTATGTAACATATAGGGTATGTTTCGACGTAGTGGAAACACTGCAGATCCTCCACCAGTAAGTTGTAATTAATGAATTGTATTTTTACAGGTCATTGGTTAGACAGTTCACAACAAAGACACAGCGGAGGAAAATTACACCCTTGGTAAAGTAGGCCTATCACAAGTATTTCGGAATAAAGCTCGGAGACCAAGATAAGAAGTGGCACCGTCATCATCTGTGTGTCATGTAACACTTATCTCACACAGGGGCTGAAAGCCAAGAGTAGAAGGCCATTCGCCATTTCAATGGTATGGCGAGAACAAAGAGACCACCATACTGACTGGTATTTCTGCATGACAAATACCAAAGGTTTCTCCAGCAAACAGAAAGATAACAATCTATATCCAGATATACCTTCTGCAATAAAACCGGGGCCTCATGACACTAGATTATTTATTCCTCATCCAATGGGAGGGTTGCTATTGGCCTCTGGCTGGGCAGCATCCCTGGGACTACTATGGTGGTCACTATTACTACTGTGGCCACTAAAGGGGTCACTATTACTACTGTGGCCACTATAGGGTCACTATTACTACTGGGGCCACTATAGGGGCCATTATTAGGGCTCATTCCCATGGACATAAGCGCATTTCAGTTGTGCAAACGCGGTATGTATTTTAAGTGCACAAATACACTGCATATTTGCGCATGCAAGTAAAGAGCGTAGACAGTTTCATTGAAATGGTGTGCAAATAAGCAGGTCTCCTGCGAACTTACTGCGTATTTTTGCCCGCCCATTCACTTTAATCGCTTATTGCAGTGGGTAATACGCCCCAACAAGGTCATGCTGTTTATTTTTTCACACGATTGTACATTGTGAGAAAAAATATGCTCATGTGAACAAACCCATTGAAATCAATGGGTTCTATTCACTGTGTATTACGCACACAAGACATCTCGGTCATTGATTACCATTACAATGGGAAGTACAATCCGAATATGATGGGCGACTTTTGCTGGTTCTTACAGAGGGAAAGTAATGTTTTATTGCAGGATGAAGTCAAGATCCAAGCAACATTTTCCACCCAAAACAGTTGTATTGTAATATTATGGCCCGTCCAAACTGTTATCATCTACAATAAAGGAAATGGTTCGTAACTTAATAATGAGACGTGCTGCTAGTATTCAATGGTACCAGTGGAATCAGCAGGTTTTAATTTTACAGAAACATATCAATTACCTTATGCTATGAAAGTTTTTTTTTTTTTAATTTGTTGCAAGGTGTATTAAACAACTTAATATTTTATGTAGTCTAAAAAAATATGATGGAATCGAAACCAGGGTTATATAAATATTGTTTATGTTTATCAATCCAGGGGGCATACCTAGAATTATGAGCAAAAAAAGTCTCCCTCTTGTAGTAGTGCAGTACACAGAAGGACCTGTAGAGGGCTGCAGACAGGACTTCTGGTGCTAGGGTTAACACCAAGGGGTGGAGCAGGAATTAGATAAAAGCTCAGTTTCTAACAAGCTCAGGGGGAAGTTACAGCTTGGCAGTGCAGGACAGGCTGCAAGCTGGGGTCCAGTGTGAACCAGTTGGGTCTCTCACCCGGTCAGATGGAGAAAGACGCCCTCGCGTTAGAGACAGAACCCTGTGGGTTGTGAATCCCAAGCTTATGTGGACTGTATATAATCTCCTTGTATGCTATAAATAAAGGCTGGCAGGAGCCAGATTTAAAGGACAAGTTCTGTTTTTGGAGCATATTTGTGTGCAAGGTGTGCCACTTCCTGAGCGTGTGGACGGCAATCCAGAGGCAAGCGGACCCCAAATTGCCACACTCTGCATAACAACTCTCAGCCGTGCTGGATACAAACTAGCATGAGGCAGCTGTTATCCTTGTAACCTTCTCTTAACATCTTGCAACTTCATCCATTTTTTTGTACATCCATTGAATAATCTGGAAATACAGCTATACAATGACCGTCCATAGTTAACTCTTTCATTTCTTTTTCTTTAAAATAATGTCCCAATCGTGTGGCACAAGGTGGAGGTGGGTTAACAGGAACTCTATGAGCTCTTTCCACAGCAAAGAAAGATAAAATATCTTCCTCAATAGTTGATTTCAGACATCCCTCAAAAAATACTCTTGGATACAAGCCTTTCACCTTTCCTGGAACCCCACCAATCGCAAATTATTTCTTCTTAATTAGAGATGAGCGAACGTACTCGTCCGAGCTTGATATTCGTGCGAATATTAGGGTGTTCGGGATGCTCGTTACTCTTAACGAGTACCACGCGATGTTCGGGTTACTTTCACTTTCATCTCTGAGACGTTAGCGCGCTTTTCTGGCCAATTGAAAGACAGGGAAGGCATTACAACTTCCCCCTGTGACGTTCAAGCCCTCTACCACCCCCCTGCTGTGAGTGGCTGGGGAGATCAGATGTCACCCGAGTATAAAAGTCGGCCCCTCCCGTGGCTCGCCTCAGATGCCTTGTGAGTTAGCTGAGGGACAGTGCTGCTGGTGCCGGAGCTGCTGTAGGGAGAGTGTTAGTAGTGAGTGTAGGCTTCAAGAACCCCAACGGTCCTTCTCAGGGCCACATCTATCCGTGTGCAGTACTGTGGAGGGTGCTGTTAGCAGTGTTGCCCTTTTTTTTTTTTTTCAAAATCGGCTGTCTGCAGAGCATTGCGCCCTGCAGTAATAGTCCAGGGACAGAAGTGGTGGTTAGGCAGGGAGAGTGTTAGGAGTGAGTGTAGGCTTCAAGAACCCCAACGGTCCTTCTTAGGGCCACATTTAACCGTGTGCAGAACTGTGCAGGCTGCTGTTAGCAGTGTTGCTTTTTTTTTTTTAAATC
Organism: Eleutherodactylus coqui; assembly: GCF_035609145.1. NCBI lineage: Eukaryota > Metazoa > Chordata > Amphibia > Anura > Eleutherodactylidae > Eleutherodactylus > Eleutherodactylus coqui. The sequence continues at coordinate 120,339,664 of NC_089837.1, read as the reverse complement.
GGCTGTGCAGAGCATTGCGCCCTGCAGTAATACTACAGGGACAGAATTGTGTAGGCAGGGCCAGAAGACATATATTATTGATTGAATATAGTCAGTGGGCCTTTTCTTTAACCAAAAAAGGGAAACATTCTATTTGGCCTGCCTCTGACAGTCCTCAGCGTTCTGGGTACGTGTGTGGTGGGTGCAGAACGTAAACAGAAATCATACGCAGCCAGCTACGTTTAACAGCAGGCTTGCGCCAATTTCTTTCCTGCCTGGGAAAAATCACCGCTCTGCTGTAGTTAATAACTCTGCAACCCTGCAGTTCTGTGACACATTTGCAGGGCCAGAAGACATATATTATTGATTGAATATACGCAGTGGGCCTTTTATTTACCAAAAAAAGGGAAACATTCTATTTGGCCTGCCTCTGACAGTCCTCAGCGTTCTGGGTACGTGTGTGGTGGGTGCAGAACGTAAACAGAAATCATACGCAGCCAGCTACGTTTAACAGCAGGCTTGCGCCAATTTCTTTCCTGCCTGGAAAAAATCACCGCTCTGCTGTAGTTAATAACTCTGCAACCCTGCAGTTCTGTGACACATTTGCAGGGCCAGAAGACATATATTATTGATTGAATATACGCAGTGGGCCTTTTCTTTACCAAAAAAGGGAAACATTCTATTTGGCCTGCCTCTGACAGTCCTCAGCGTTCTGGGTACGTGTGTGGTGGGTGCAGAACGTAAACAGAAATCATACGCAGCCAGCTACGTTTAACAGCAGGCTTGCGCCAATTTCTTTCCTGCCTGGGAAAAATCACCGCTCTGCTGTAGTTAATAACTCTGCAACCCTGCAGTTCTGTGACACATTTGCAGGGCCAGAAGACATATATTATTGATTGAATATACGCAGTGGGCCTTTTCTTTACCAAAAAAAGGGAAACATTCTATTTGGCCTGCCTCTGACAGTCCTCAGCGTTCTGGGTACGTGTGTGGTGGGTGCAGAACGTAAACAGAAATCATACGCAGCCAGCTACGTTTAACAGCAGGCTTGCGCCAATTTCTTTCCTGCCTGGGAAATCAAATCACTGGTAATACACCATGCTGAGGTGTAGGGGTAGGCCTATAGGACGTGGACGCGGGCGAGGACGCGGAGGCCCAAGTCAGGGTGTGGGCACAGGCCGAGCCAGTGCGGTGGCCAGGGGTAGAGGCAGGGCCAGACCGAATAATCCACCAACTGGTTCCCAAAGCGCCCCCTCGCGCCATGCCACCCTGCAGAGGTCAAGGTGCTCTACGGTGTGGCAGTTTTTCACAGAGACGCCTGACGACCGACGAACAGTGGTGTGCAACCTTTGTCGCGCCAAGATCAGCTGGGGAGGCACCACCAACAGCATGCGCAGGCATATGATGGCCAAGCACCCCACAAGGTGGGACGATGCCCGTTCACCGCCTCCGGTTTGCACCACTGCCTCTCCCCCTGTGCCCCAACCTGCCACTGAGATCCAACCCCCCTCTGAGGACACAGGCACTACCGTCTCCTGGCCTGCACCCACACCCTCACCTCCGCTGTCCTCGGCCCCATCCAGCAATGTCTCTCAGCGTAGCGTCCAGACGTCGCTAGCGCCACAGTTTGAGAGCAAGCGCAAGTACGACGCCACGCATCCGCACGCTCAAGTGTTAAACGTGCACATTGCAAAATTGATCAGCCTAGAGATGCTGCCGTATAGGCTTGTGGAAACGGAGGCTTTCAAAAGCATGATACTCGGTTCCCAGTCGCCACTACTTTTTCCGATGTGCCGTCCCAGGCCTGCACGACCACGTCTCCCGCAACATTGTACGCGCCCTCACCAACGCGGTTACTGCCAAAGTCCACTTAACAACAGACACGTGGACAAGCACAGGCGGGCAGGGCCACTATATCTCCCTGACGGCACATTGGGTGAATTTAGTGGAGGCTGGGACAGAGTCAGAGCCTGGGACCGCTCACGTCCTACCCACCCCCAGAATTGCGTGCCCCAGCTCGGTGGTGGTATCTGCGGGGGTGTATGCTTCCTCCACTAAACCACCCTCCTCCTCCTCCTCCTACGCAACCTCTGTCTCGCAATCAAGATGTGTCAGCAGCAGCAGCACGTCGCCAGCAGTCGGTGTCACGCGGCGTGGCAGCACAGCGGTGGGCAAGCGTCAGCAGGCCGTGCTGAAACTACTCAGCTTAGGAGATAAGAGGCACACGGCCCACGAACTGCTGCAGGGTCTGACAGAGCAGACCGACCGCTGGCTTGCGCCGCTGAGCCTCCAACCGGGCATGGTCATGTGTGACAACGGCCGTAACCTGGTGGCGGCTCTGCAGCTCGGCAGCCTCACGCACGTGCCATGCCTGGCCCATGTGTTTAATTTGGTGGTTCAGCGCTTTCTGAAAAGCTACCCCCACTTGTCATACCTGCTCGGAAAGGTGCGCCAGCTCTGCGCACATTTCCGCAAATCCCACACGCACACTGCCACCCTGCCGACCCTGCAACATCGGTTTAATCTGCCAGTGCACCGACTCCTGTGTGACGTGCCCACACAGTGGAACTCTACGCTCCACATGTTGGCCAGACTCTATGAGCAGCGTAGAGCTATAGTGGAATACCAACTCCAACTTGCGCGGCGCAGTGGGAGTCAGCCTCCTCAATTATTTACAGAAGAGTGGGCCTGGTTGGCAGCCATCTGCCAGGTCCTTGGAAAATTTGAGGAGTCTACCCAGATGGTGAGCGGGGATGCTGCAATCATTAGCGTCACCATTCCTCTGCTATGCCTCTTGAGAAGTTCCCTGCAAAGCATAAAGGCAGACGCTTTGGAATCAGAAACGGAGCGGGGGAAGACAGTATGTCGCTGGATAGTCAGAGCAACCTCATGTCTATATCTCAGCGCGTTGAGGAGGAGGGGGAGGAGCATGAGGAGGAGGGGGAAGAGACAGCTTGGCCCACTGCTGAGGGGACAGATGCTGCTTGCCTGTCATCCTTTCAGCGTGTATGGCCAGAGGAGGAGGAGGAGGAGGATCCTGAAAGTGATCTTCCGAGTGAGGACAGCCATGTGTTGCGTACAGGTACCCTGGCACACATGGCTGACTTCATGTTAGGATGCCTTTCTCGTGACCCTCGCGTTACACGCATTCTGGCCACTACGGATTACTGGGTGTACACACTGCTCGATCCACGGTATAAGGAGAGCCTTTGCACTCTCATTCCCGAAGAGGAAAGGGGTTCGAGAATGATGCTATACCACAGGGCGCTGGTGGACAAACTGATGGTAAACTTCCCATCCGACAGCGCTAGTGGCAGAAGGCGCAGTTCCGAGGGCCAGGTAGCAGGGGAGGCGCAGAGATCATGCAGCATGTACAGCGCAGGCAGGGGAACATTCTCCAAGGCCTTTGCCAGCTTTATGGCTCCCCAGCAAGACTGTGTCACCGGTCCCCAGTCAAGGCTGAGTTGGCGGGAGCACTGTAAAAGGATGGTGAGGGAGTACGTAGCCGATTGCAGCACCGTCCTCGGTGACGCCTCTGCTTCCTACAACTACTGGGTGTTGAAGCTGGACACGTGGCCTGAACTCGCGCTGTATGCCCTGGAGGTGCTTGCTTGTCCTGCGGCTAGCGTCTTGTCAGAGAGTGTGTTTAGTGTGGCTGGGGGAATCATCATGGATAAGCGTACCCACCTGTCAACCGACAGTGCCGACAGGCTTACACTCATCAAGATGAACAAAGCCTGGATTTCCCCAGACTTCTCTTCTCCACCAGTGGACAGCAGCGATACCTAAGCAATACGTAGGCTGCACCCGCGGATGGAAGCATCGTTCTCTCTCACCATCCAAAACGGGGACATTTCTGCTTCATCAATCTGTGTATAATATTCCTCCTCCTCCTGCTCCTCCTCCTGAAACCTCACGTAATCACGCCGAACGGGCAATTTTTCTTAGGGCCACAAGGCTCACTCATATAATTTTTCTAAACAATTTTTATACGTTTCAATGCTCTTAAAAGCGTTGAAACTTTAACTTGAACCAATTTTTCGTTCAACTGGGCTGCCTCCAGGCCTAGTTACCACTTAAGCCACATTAACCAAAGCGATTAATGGGTTTCACCTGCCATCTTGGTTGGGCATGGCCAATTTTTTCTGAGGTACATTAGTACTGTTGGTACACCAATTTTTTTGGGCCCTCACCTACAGTGTAATCATAGTAATTTCTATGTTCTTCGCCTGCACTCATGGTACAGAAAGGTGTGTGGGGTTGGCCTACACTTTAGCTACATAAATGTCTATACTGCAGCTACTGAAATGTGAAAGAGACTGTTATCTCCCTAAACTGCTGCAATGGGAATGTTACTGGGACCTGTCTTGAGTGCTACTATTACTGAAATGGAACTAAGAATGCGCTCCCCCTATACTGCTGCTAGTGATATGTTAGTGGGGCCTGTCCCTAATGCTACCGCTGAAATGTTAATAATTGTGGGCTCTGCCTATACCACTGCTAATGGTATGTCACTGGGGTGTGGAAACAGAGGCTTCACAAAGACATGATGGCGGTGAGGCCATTTCCCACCAACGCTGTTACTGTTAAGGTGCATATAACCACGGACACGTGTAGAGTACACATAGTGCCTCCAAAACATCCCCCTCCTCCTCCAACAATGAAAACATTCTTGGCAAATACCTTTGCATTGGTCCGTCTGGTGGCAGTCCAAGAATTTCACCTTTAACGACACAACAAGAGAGCACCACCACCATCCCCCCGCCACGGCCCACTTAATCCTGGCCACATTCCGAAAACCAACTACATAAAACCGAGCTACCAGGTCCGCAGTCACCACCACATTACCACCAATGAGGTTACTGTTAAGGTATATATTACCAGTCAGACTGGGGCATGCAGTGTGGGCCGAAACCCACCTGCATTAAGCACGACATTACTACCTCAGCTGTGTTGGGTAATGCAATGGGATATTTTTATGTACCGCCGGTGGGTTCCAGGGAGCCACCCATGCTGTGGGTCCACAGGGACTTGTAAATGCATCTGTTTCCACTTCTAAAGAACCCCAGTCAGACTGGGGCATGCAGTGTGGGCCGAAGCCCACCTGTATTAAGCACGACATGACTACCTCAGCTGTGTTGGGTAATGCAATGGGATATTTTTATGTACCGCCGGTGGCTTCCTGGCACCCACCCATGCTGTGGGTCCACAGAGAATTATAAATGCATCTGTTTCCACTTCTAAAGAACCCCAGTCTGACTGGGGCATGCAGTGTGGGCCGAAGCCCACCTGCATTAAGCACAACATTACTACCTCAGCTGTGTTGGGCAATGCAATGGGATATTTTTATGTACCGCCGGTGGGTTCCAGGGAGCCACCCATGCTGTGGGTCCACAGGGACTTGTAAATGCATCTGTTTCCACTTCTAAAGAACCCCAGTCAGACTGGGGCATGCAGTGCGGGCCGAAGCCCACCTGTATTAAGCACGACATTACTACCTCAGCTGTGTTGGGTAATGCAATGGGATATTTTTATGTACCACCGGTGGGTTCCAGGGAGCCACCCATGCTGTCGGTCCACAGGGACTTCACAATAGGGAGTTGTACCTGCCTGTGTCTATAAATTAAAAACCGCGGTCTGACTGGGGCATGCAGACACCTTGACAGAATGAATAGTGTGTGGCACATAGGTTCCCCATTGCTATGCCCACGTGTGCAGCTCCTGATGGCGGTGGCACAGGATTCTATTTCTCATTGCTTCTGTACAGCATTGTGGGCTATCGCCCCGCCCCTTTTAAAGAGGGTCGCTGCCTAGCCATGCCAACCCTCTGCAGTGTGTGCCTGCGGTTCCTCGTCATGGCAGACGCACTTATAAATAGACATGAGGGTGGTGTGGCATGAGGGCAGCTGAAGGCTGCGCAGGGACACTTTTGTGTGCGCTGTGGACACTGGGTCGTGCGGGGGGGTTGGGCAGCATGTAACCCAGGAGAAGTGGCAGCGGAGTGTCATGCAGGCAGTGATTGTGCTTTGTTGGAGGTAGTGTGGTGCTTAGCTAAGGTATGCATTGCTAATGAGGGCTTTTCAGAAGTAAAAGTTGTTGGGGGGGAGGGGCACTCTTGCCGGTATTGTGGCTTAATAGTGGGACCTGTGAACTTGAGATGCAGCCCAACATGTAGCCCCTCGCCTGCCCTATCCGTTGCTGTGTCGTTCCCATCACTTTCTTGAATTACCCAGATTTTCACACATGAAAACCTTAGCGAGCATCGGCGAAATACAAAAATGCTCGGGTCGCCCATTGACTTCAATGGGGTTCGTTACTCGAAACGAACCCTCGAGCATCGCGATAATTTCATCCCGAGTAACGAGCACCCGAGCATTTTGGTGCTCGCTCATCTCTATTCTTAATCTATGTTCCAGATCATTTGCCTAATATTACAAAGTATGGATAGAGTGATTGCATTTACTAATTGTATCCTGGAACAATGTTTTCTTCCATTTCATTAGTACGTTGTCTCTACTTTAGACAATCTCTCAGTAACTTTCTGCAATTCATGTCATATAAATCCAGCATCCTCTTTCAGGTTACCAACCTGAACAGAGAGGAAAGCCAAAACAGTATTGCTTTTAGACACAGCTAGAAAAACAGCACGTAGAGTAGGTTAATTTTGTATATCATTTTGCATTTCTAAATCACTAGTTTGTGCTGAAAAGGCCTGCATAATAGTATTTGCAGTGCCAGATGAAGTATATAAAAGAGGGCCATGCTTACTCTCCTCAATTACAGAGTGAGATAGCAGATTTACAGTCCCATCAGAGGAGGCAAATATAGCTGTAGCTATTTCAATAACATTTCTTACCGAGGTTGTAGGAGGACTTGTTCACCGCATCATGGCATTTCTCAGTAAAGCATTCAGAATAGTCAAAACATTCCATGCATTCGGAACGATTACCCTGCTCAATATTACCTCCAATGTTGCATGAAAGGCATCACGGTGCAAATTATTCACAGTAGAATTTGCAGATGCCTGTGCCTGAACACCATCATGAAACACATGAGTACCGCCAGCTTCTTTCCTCCTTGTAATTGCAACTCAGTTTAACAACGGTGGGTGTCAAAGGCAGTATGGGTAATGAGTGCAGTAAGACCAAATGCCCTTCAGCCAAGTGCTTGGAAATGGTTCCAACAACATAGAGCCTTACAACATTGGTGCCAGCTGTCTCTGGCAAACAGTTGGAGCTGCTTGTGCTTGTTGGACAATCAGATGATCCTCTCTACTGGTGGTCTGATGAGAGTGCCATAGGCCTAGTCCCAACACTTCCTAACAGTCTGGTCAGAATGGCCCAGATGGTGGTCATTTCATCAATACGACCATACAGCTTCTCACATTCCAATTATGCACTCCCTCTCAAACTCTCTTAACTATGCAAAATCTCTTTGATTGCATCTTAAAGGCATGTCTAGAGGTCAACAAGCTCTACACAAATGAAAAAAGACTTCCACTGCATGCAAAAAGCTTCTGAAGCCCTTTTTATAGGCAAAGGGTGGAAACATTTTTAGGGGCTCGGGTGATAGACCAGTCATCTAATCACACCACAGCTCTAATCATTTGCATACCTGTAGCAAAACGACAACTTCTTCTAGGTGCTTAATTTTTTTCTGACAATGAGCGTAGCCTACATATCAGTATACCCGCACAGTAATATATTTTCCTAATAAGCAATGATAGATTTTTGTGCAGCTTCTGACATGGGGTAGTCTGCCAAATGTTTTAAAATAAACTTTCATGAACATAATTGATGTAAGGAGAACCTATAATCAAGACTAAAAATACAAATTATTTCTTTCACAAATATGTTCTCCCAAGGCAAGCATTTACCTACAGCATTAAATAATGTGACAAGATAATGCTAAAAGACACAACTTGTTTCCTTAGAAACATAACATTGCACAATTACGCTGTTCGTTGTGCTGCACTGGTTAGACAATTGTTTTATTATCAAGGCAGAAACAGCTCTAAGTTGTAATTATTGGAGTTTAACAGACAGCTCTTCCTAATTGCCAGAGGCTGGAATTAATTCTTCCGTAAATAGCATTTCACCGTTTCCCTCATACATTCTCATCAGTGTGGCATATACTTGTTCTCTGATTGTCATTGAGCATTTCTTGGGAACACCTTCTCAGTCAAGCTAATAACTGGGAAGATTTCTTCGTAGACACACATCTAATGAAGCGGAAAGGCACAACGACATTCTCTTATAGTATTTTCTAGTTGTCGGTGTATTGGAGATATTTTATATCAATCAGTGATGTTTCTAGGGAGATTTTACTGCATGCTCATGGTTGTATGTATTCATCATTTTGTCCCCATTGACTAACGCCTCATCATTTTTATAAGGGGCCTTTTACAGGGGACAGCATATTCCACAGCATTGCTTTCTCCCACTTCTGTCTCATTTCCATGCACGGAAGCGCAATATGTGGCGATATCCAATGTCAATTGCGTATTTTACGGCATCTTTCACCTGGCCAGATGCACTCTTCCAGGTGCCAACTCCATCAACTCAATGTGCCAACTCCAATGATTAGCATCTTCTGGCCGGTGTGCAAGGTCTCATGTAGAACCGCTGATGCCATGTGTACCTTTAGCCTCGTGCTCCAGGGTCACTGCCGTCACAGCCATCGTCTGCTGCAGGACCGGCTGATATCGGGCCAATGGGAGGGGAGACATCAGGGGCTTAAACAGATGGCCACCTAATGGGACAAAACAATGGTTTCATTTGCAATATCGGGACTCTTGCACATTAATCATACGCATTAGAAAAGCTAGGACTTGCCTATGCTGTGGATTTAAAATCTGCAGTGCAAGTGTGGGTCACTTTCTGCTGCAGATTTTTTTTTTTTACAGTGTGTGAAGGAGTTTTATTGAAGTCTCATTCCCATTGCTTGAAACTGTAGTATATTGTGTATAGGAAAATACCCAGCACACGCGTTACATGTGCAATACCTTAATTGGCTGTGGAAAACCTGCAGAGTTTTACAGTATCAGCAAAGTGGATGAAATTTTAAGAAATCTCATCTACTGCCTGCAGAAAGTGACCTGCGTTGTAATTTAAGACTGTGGATTGGTTACAAATTTGTTTCAGATTATCCACATTGAGTTTAATGTGAGTATCAAAAGCCACAGCAAAACAGGGGAAATAATCATATGCCAACTGTATGTGGTTTTGATTGATGTTTTTTGTCTTTTTTAAATCGAAGTGGATATTGTTTTTCTGACAGTGGCAAATGTTAGCTTATTTATAGTACCATTTCTGTTTAGTAAGCCTGGTTCTGGTACTATATGTATGTAGTAAGGTTGGTTCTGGCCCGTATCTATGTGGCAGGCTTCAGTCTGGTATCAAAACTACATAGTGAACTCAATTCTGCTATGGGAATTCTTTTAAATTCCTATTTTGTATTTGTTTTCTTTCAAAAAATAGATGTAACATCAACTGATCTTCCCTGTCCTATTGGGGGGAAAAAGAATGCAGGCTATCTATAAGCAGAGAGATGGTGAGGGAACACTTAGCTAACTTAAATGAATTCAAGTCTCAAGGTCTAGATGAATTACATCCTAGAATGCAAAAGGAAGCAGTAGAGGTAATTGCTGAACCACTCGCCATAATCTTTGAAAATTCCTGGAGAACAAGAGAAGTCCCAGAAGATTGGAAAATGGCAAATGTGGTCCCTATCTTCAAAAAATGGAAGAAGGTGGATCCAGGAAACTACAGGCCTGTAATTAATAAACAACATGTATGCAAGTACTTGGATGAAAATGGAGTAATTAACCAGAGCCAGCATGGCTTTGCAACAAACAAGACATGACAGATGAATCTAATTTCCTTCTATGACAGAATCACCGACCGGGTTGATCAGGGAAATGCTGTGGATATAGTATATCTTGACCTTAGTAAAGCATTTGACAAAGTATCACTGGTTGAGTGATCGTACTCAAAGAGTGGTCATAAATGGCTGCACATCCAAGTGGAAGAATGCATCAAGTCGAGTACCACAAGGCTCTGTCCTAGGCCCAGTGTTGTTCAACATTTTTATAAATGATCTGGAGAAGGGAATTGATGGGACATTGATTACATTTTCCGACGACAGAAGGAAGAGAGAGAGTATTCAAAAGGATTTAGAAAAGCTTGCACAGTGGGCAGTGAATAACAGAATGTTATTTAACAAGGAGAAATGCAAAGTCCTTTATCTGGGGAGGAAAAATGAAAAAAGCACATACAGAATGGGAGGAATTGGGCTAAGCAGCAGCACATGTGAAAAGGACTTGGGTATACTAATAGATCATAGACTGAACATGAGTCATTAATGTGATGCAGCAGCCAAAAAGGCAAAAACAATTTTGGAATGTATTAAAAGAAGCATAGAGTCTAGATCGCGTGAGGTAAATATTACCCTCTACTCTTCCTTAGTCAGACCTCATCTGGAATACTGTGTCCAGTTCTGGGCACCCCACTTTAAAAAAGACATAGACAAACTTGAGTAAGTACAGAGAAGAGTTACCAAGATGGTGAGCGGTCTGCAAATCATCTCCTATGAGGAATGGTTAAAGGATCTGGGAATGTTTAGCTTTCAAAAAAGAAGGCTGAGAGGAGACTTAATAGCGGTCTACAAATATCTGAAGGGCAGTCACAGTGCAGAGGGATCAGCCCTATTCTTACCTGCACAAGGAAAGACTAGAAACTAAAATTTGCCTTGAGAGTTCATGGTAGCCTGCTGAACAATTTGCCCTTGGTCAGCAGGCACATAATGTGGACATCACATTAGGAGTCAGAGGATGATACTGTTTAGCAGTGCCAGGGTTAGAAAAGTCACATGAGCTCTCTGCCTGCTGCCCATTGAATTTGCAGGCACTGTATCTGCATAGTAGCGCAGGCTGGTGTGGGAACTAAGATTTATAAATATTTTTTTAATTGAGTCTGCTCTGGCCTTGGTTCTGAAGACTGGGGTAAATCATGGTTATTTGTTTTTCATACTGATTTGAGCAAACGTGACTTTCAATTTTGCTCAGGACTACAATTTTAGGGTCTAAAACCGGTCCTATGTATAATCATTATTTCCTTTATTCTGGTTCTGATATCTAAAGTGAACCTGTCAATTCCTCTGACAAGCAGAAGCAGGACTGGCTGCATACCTTTACAGCAGCTGTCCCACTGACTCCATCACCATTATTTATCTTGTAGACCCTTCTGTTCACCTGCTATAACTCCTGTCATATACAATCCCGACACTGATCTACTGTTAAGTGGGTTGTCCACAGCATGTCTAATAATTCCATATTTGATTGACACTGAGAAGACAAGTGTTGGGCTCAATATGTGACTGGAGCCATAGTGGGAACGAGAGGGTCTACAAGAGAAATAACAATGGTGAAGGAATCAATATCTAATTATGTTTTTCTGCTTTGAAATTTGCCACAAAGAAACAAGAAAACAAAAAACAAGCACCTGAATTTGCTGAAACACAGGTGAAGTTCCAAAGTCCCCTAAAATCGATTCCTGACCATTCAGAGAATAATGATGCTCTAAACACTACACAAGTGTGAAAAGAAGGTTAGCTAGTTTTATCAGGGGTAAGTCAATCAATATACTGTCAAACATATATATACATATATTGTAGTAGAGTGAGAGGTGAAGTGTGGGACAGAAGGTACATATCACGGAGACTACTAGCATCTGTGATGTAAACCCAGTCCGTCCCTCACTCCAGTACTGAGTTCCACCTGGCCCAGACAGGTGAGGTGTATAAATGGGTGCAGGTTGCAATATGAAGGGGGAATTCAGAGCTGCCTGGTGTGAGAGACACAAGCTGCAAGTGAGCAGAACTGCAGACTTCACCACACACAACAACAAAGGTTTGCTGGGCCTGTGCCACGCTAATTTTTAGAAGGACTTTGGTGTTTTGCTTTGCTGGACTCTGGGCGTGAAAAAGGACGTTTTCTTCCTGTTTTCTGTTATCTGGAGATTACCAGTGCATTTATGTTACGTTCAGCCAGTGAATAAAAAGCAATACGGACAGTATTTTGGTTGTGGCCTGAAGTGTGTTCCCCTGCATTGCTACAATTGGTGGAGGATGCGCTGGCAGTAAAAGACCCACGGGTACATGTCCTGGGTGAAATCAGTGGTGTGCATGCAGGCGGCCAATACGACCATGGAGGAGTTGATAAAGCAGCTGGTGCAAATGAACATGCAGCAGCAACAAACGTTTGCTCAGCAGCAACAAATGATGGCCCAGCAACAGAAGGCTCAAGCAGAGGTAATGCAAGCGCAACAGAAAGCAGTCGCCTAGCAGCAGCTAGCACAACAGGAGACAAACCAACTCCTGGTAAGGCAAATGTCCATGCTAACTGAGGTGGTGCAGGCCAAAGAGACTGTAGATCCCTCTAGGCAACATGCCCCTATGGACGCTTTAAAACACTAAGAGGGACATTCCAAAAAATGATGCTACAAGATGACGTGGAGGCCTTCCTCGCCATTTTTGAAAGGGTAGCAGAGAGGGCACAATTGCCTCAAGAGAGGTGTTGGCACCATACTTAATTGCAGAACCCCAGAAGGCGTATTATGATTTGGCACAGCAGGATGCCCGAGAATACGCCAAGTTAAAAGCCGAAATTCTTGCTCGCCTGGGAGTCAGCACTCAGAGCACAGCGGGTGCATAATTGAAAGTATTCTCCAGAGAAGCCGCCCCGGTCTCAAATGTTTGACCTGCTACATCTGGCTCAAAAATGGCTACAGCCGGAGACATCATCACCTGCTCAGATTGTCGAAAAAGTGGTGATAGACTGATTTGTGCAGTCCCTGTCTAGGCCCATGCAGCGTTGGATTGTCCAAGGAGATCCCAATAATGCAGATGAGTTGGTGGGCCTTGTAGACAGATATCTCACAGCAGAGGAGGCGCTTCCCACTGCGAGAGCTGGATCTCGTGGTATCAACCCTGGGTTGGATGCCCGGAGAAAGAAATTCTGGGTCAGCATGGGGGCAAAGCCACAGAATCCGCGGGGAGTGGTGCCCGTCAGGAGGAGCCAAGTCACCCCGCTGTGGTGCTGGGAGTGCCAGGAGCCAGGGCATATTGTAGCTCACTGTCCGGCGAAAACAGAGCCCATGGACTGTACATATGGTTAGAGATGTTCGTGGTTTGCGCATTCGGTATGCAGTGCGACGCCGGCCAAGGACCCACAGCACCAGCGGTGCCAGGTAACTGTGAATGGGGTCAAGGCGTCGGCCTTGCTCGACTCAGGGAGCTTGGTCACGCTGATCAGGGCCTTCCTTCCCCATGTGTTGCTACAGGGGAAAAAACTGGGGGTCATTTGCATACATGGGGACACAAAAGGGTACCCAGTTTCCCATAGACACTGGCTCTGGAATGTGTGCACACAAGGTTGGGGTGGTGGAATATTTGATCCACCCTGTTATCCTTGGGAGAGACTTCCCCTGTTCTGGAACTTGTGGACCAATTTGTTACCACCGGGTAACCAGGACAGTGGAGTGCCTAATGATGAGTTGCCTTTGCATGGGGTAACTGAGGAAGAAGAGCTGTCAGAACCTCAGATGATTGATCTTGAGGTGGCAGCGGGTAATTTTGGATCTGCCCAGATTAATGACCAGACTTTGAAATATGCGTTTGAGAATGTGTCTGTTATAAATGGTGCACCGCAGAGTACAGGGGTGGGAGAGAGCTTCCCTCACTTCGCCATTAAAAATGAGTTATTCTACAGTGTCCAAAATTAGAGATGAGGTAGTGGAGCAGCTTTTAGTACCTGGTTCCTATAGACACACAGTCTTACACTTGGCACACATGCACATATTAGGGGGCCACTTGGGGGCCGAAAAAAACACAGAAGCGCATCTTGCAGAGATTCTACTGGCCAGGCTGCTTCAAGAAAATAGCAGAGTTTTGCCAGTCCTGTCCCACCTGCCAAGTGACCGCTCCTGCTCCACATTTTAAGAGCCCATGGGTCCCATTACGATAATTGAAGTGCCTTTCGAATGGGTTGCCACGGACCTTGTAGGGCTTTTGGTAAAATCGGCTAGGGGTCACCAGTATATTTTGGTAGTAGTTGGCTACGAAACCAGGTACCCAGAAGCAGTTCCACTAAGTAATACTTCCTCCAAAATTATTGGAAAAGAATTGTTTCATATATTTTCCAGAGTGGGTATACCAAAAGAAATATTAACGGATCAAGGTGACTCCATTTATGTCCAAGGTGATGCAGGAACTCTGGAAACTGCTGAAAATTAAGCAGTTACGTACCTCTGTCTATCATACCCAGACCGACGGGTTGGTAGAGAGGTTTAATAAAACCTTAAACAGTATGTTGAAAAGCGTGGTAGAGAAGGATGGATGAGACTGGGACTGTCTGCTTCCCTACCTACTCTTCTCCATCCGAAAGGTCCCACAAGCATCCACGGGCTTCTCGCCATTTGAGTTGTTATATGCGTGACAACCCCGTGGATTGCTTGATATTGCCAAAGAAACATGGGAGGTCGAGGTTACTCTGCATAGAAGTGTGGTGGAACATGTGGCCCAGATGCAAGACAGAATGGCTAAAGTCATGCACCTGGTGAGAGAGCAACTCCTCAGGGCTCAGGAGATCCAAGCCCGGGTGTATAATAGAACGACAAAGGTCAGGCAATTTAGTCCAGGGGACCGGGTACTGGTTTTTGTCCCCACGGTAGAGAGCAAGTTCCTGGCCAAGTGGCAAGGGCCCTATGAGGTCGTAGAAAAAGTAGGTGAGGTCAACTATAAAGTTCATCAGCCGGGAAAAAGAAAACCTCTACAAATATATCATATTAACCTGTTGAAATCCTGTAAGGAGCGTGACTCTCTGGACAGACCATGTGTGGTTATGAAGTCAGCGAGTGACATCCATGATGTGACAATAGCTGGGGCATTGTCAAAGTCCCAGGTACAACAATGTAAAGAGTTTCTGCAGTGCAATAAGGACCTATTTACTGACCTGCCTGGTCGCACCAGGGTCATTAAACATGAGATTCTCACAGACCCCCAAGTAAAAGTCTGCCAAAAACCGTACCGAATCCCGGAGGCTCGTAGAGAGATAGTGTCCCTCGAAATAAAAGGAATGCTAGAACTGGGGGTAATCGAGAAGTCTAAGAGTGGATGGTCAAGCCCAATAGTGCTGGTGCCTAAACCCTCAGGGGAATGGCGGTTCTGTAATGCTTACCAGAAGCTCAATGAGATATCAAAGTCAGATGCCTACCCCATGCCCAGGGTGGATGAACTAATTGAGAGGTTAGGCCCAGCCAGGTACATTACCACCCTAGATTTGATGAAAGGCTATTGGCAAATTCCCCTCACAAAGAAAGCTGAAGAGAAGACAGCTTTTTCAACTTCAGACAGCTGTTTCCAATATAGGAGAATGCCTTTGGGTTGAAAAATGCCCCTGCCACGTTTCAGAGGGCGATGGATAGATTGTTAGGTCCCCACAAATGATACGCAGCAGCTTACTTGGATGACATTGTAATATTTAGCCAGGATTGGGAGAGCCACCTCAGTAAAGTTCAGGCAGTACTGGACTCTCTCAGAAAAGCAGGATTCTCTTTAAACCCCAAGAAGTGTGCCTTAGGCATGGAGGAAGTTAAATAACTCGGCTTCATAGTCGGAAGGGGTTTGGTAAAACCTCAAAGGCCCCAACCCCTGACAAAAAAACAAGTGAGAGCCTTCCTGGGGATGGTGGGCTATTACCGGTGTTTCATCCCTCATTTTGTCCCTATGGCAGCCCCGATAACAGAACTCCCGAAAGGGAGAAAATCGGTAATGGCACAATGGTCGCCAGAAGCAGAAAAGGCATTTGTAGAGTTGAAACGTGCATTGTGTCAGCAGCCCGTTTTGGTGGCGCCTGACTTCAAGAAAACATTTATAGTCCATACAGATGCATCTGATGTGGGTCTGGGAGCCGTTATGTCACAGGAGGATAATGGGGAAGAACATCCTGTCATGTTTTTAAGCCGAAAGCTTACCCCCTGCGAGAAAAATTATGTAATAGTGGAGAAAGAGTCCTTGTCAATAAAATGGGCACAAGACGCACTGAGATATTACCTACTGGATAGGAAATGTAAGTTGGTCTCAGATCATTCCCCCTAAAATGGATGAGGAAGAGGAAAGGGAACAACGCCAGAGCAACAAGGTGGTTCCTGGCCTTACAGGAGTTTGACTTTGAAGTTGAACACAGGCCAGGAAAAGCCAATGGTAATGCGGATGCCCTGTCAAGGGCTCATTGTTTGGTGGTTGGTGCCCAGCCCCCTGGCTTGGGGCAGAGGCGGCGCGGGGGGGGGGGGGGGGGATATGTAGTAGAGTGAGAGGTGAAGTGTGGGACGGAAGGTACATATCACGGAGACTACTAGCATCCGTGATGTAAACTCGGTTATACTGTTCCTCACTCCAGTACTGAGTTCCACCTGGCCCAGACAGGTGAGGTGTATAAATTGGTGCAGGTTACAGTGTGAAGGAGGAGTTCAGAGCTGCCTGGTGTGAGAGACACAAGCTGCAAGTGATCGGAACTGCAGACTTCACCACACACTACAACAAAGGTTTGCTGGGCCTGTGCCACGCTAATTTTAAAAGGACTTTGGTGCTTTGCTTTGCTTTGCTGGTCAGTGGGCGTGAAAAAGGATGTTTTCTTCCTGCTTTCTGTTATCTGGATATTACCAGTGCCTTTATTTTATGTTCAGCCAGTGAATAAAAAACAACATGGACAGTATTTTGGCTGTGGCCTGAAGTGTGTTCCCCTGCGTTGCTACAATATATATATACAGTTAGGGCCAGAAATATTTGGACAGTAACACAATTTTCGCGAGTTAGGCTCTGCATGCCACCGCATTGGATTTGAAATGAAGCCTCTACAACAGAATTCAAGTGCAGATTGTAACGTTTAATTTAAAGGGTTGAACAAAAATATCTGATAGAAAATGTAGGAATTGTACACATTTCTTTACAAACACTCCACATTTTAGGAGCTCAAAAGTAATTGGACAAATAAACATAACCCAAACAAAATATTTTTTTTTTCAATATTTTGTTGCGAATCCTTTGGAGGCAATCACTGCCTTAAGTCTGGAACCCATGGACATCACCAAACGCTGGGTTTCCTCCTTCTTAATGCTTTGCCAGGCCTTTACAGCCGCAGCCTTCAGGTCTTGCTTGTTTGTGGGTCTTTCCGTCTGAAGTCTGGATTTGAGCAAGTGAAATGCATGCTCAATTGGGTTAAGATCTGGTGATTGACTTGGCCATTGCAGAATGTTCCACTTTTTTGCACTCATGAACTCCTGGGTAGCTTTGGCTGTATGTTTGGGGTCATTGTCCATCTGTACTGTGAAGCGCCGTCCGATCAACTTTGCAGCATTTGGCTGAATCTGGGCTGAAAGTATATCCCGGTACACTTCAGAATTCATCCGGCTACTCTTGTCTGCTGTTATGTCATCAATAAACACAAGTGACCCAGTGCCATTGAAAGCCATGCATGCCCATGCCATCACGTTGCCTCCACCATGTTTTACAGAGGATGTGGTGTGCCTTGGATCATGTGCCGTTCCCTTTCTTCTCCAAACTTTTTTCTTCCCATCATTCTGGTACAGGTTGATCTTTGTCTCATCTGTCCATAGAATACTTTTCCAGAACTGGGCTGGCTTTTTGAGGTGTTTTTCGGCAAATTTAACTCTGGCCTGTCTATTTTTGGAATTGATGAATGGTTTGCATCTAGATGTGAACCCTTTGAATTTACTTTCATGGAGTCTTCTCTTTACTGTTGACTTAGAGACAGATACACCTACTTCCCTGAGAGTGTTCTGGACTTCAGTTGATGTTGTGAACGGGTTCTTCTTCACCAAAGAAAGTATGCGGCGATCATCCACCACCGTTGTCTTCCGTGGACGCCCAGGCCTTTTTGAGTTCCCAAGCTCACCAGTGAATTCCTTTTTTCTCAGAATGTACCCGACTGTTGATTTTGCTACTCCAAGCATGTCTGCTATCTCTCTGATGGATTTTTTCTTTTTTTTCAGCCTCAGGATGTTCTGCTTCACCTCAATTGAGAGTTCCTTTGACCGCATGTTGTCTGGTCACAGCAACAGCTTCCAAATCCAAAACCACACACCTGGAATCAACCCCAGACCTTTTAACTACTTAATTGATTACAGGTTAACGAGGGAGACGCCTTCTGAGTTAATTGCAGCCCTTAGAGTCCATTGTCCAATTACTTTTGGTCCCTTGAAAAAGAGGAGGCTATGCATTACAGAGCTATGATTCCTAAACCCTTTCTCCGATTTGGATGTGGAAACTCTCATCTTGCAGCTGGGAGTGTGCACTTTCAGCCCATATTATGTATATAATTGTATTTCTGAACATGTTTTTGTAAACAGCTAAAATAACAAAACTTGTGTCACTGTCCAAATATTTCTGGCCCTAACTGTATATATATATATATATATATATATATATATATATATATATATATACATACATACATACATATTACAACTCTATCTGTTCAGTCCTGTCACACTCTCGGATACTCTGCAGGCTGGTCCTCTCCATGCTTCTCTATTCTCTACTGCTGATTTCAATTTCCTGATGTCCATTCTTGTGTCCTTCTTTATGGTGTCCAGCCAACGTGCCTTTTGTCTTCCCTGCTTCCTTTTACCACTGACCATCCAAATAGCATCTCTTTTTCCAGTATATTCTCCCTCATCACATATCCAGAGTACATCAGTCTCTGTCTCATCATCTCATCTTGCCCTCCAGGGACACCTCTGGGTTGATACGGTCCGAGACAACTTTCTGGGTGACCCTAGCTGTCCAAGGAATTGGTAGAAGTTTTCTCCAACACCACAGCTTGAAAGCTTACATTTTTCTTCTGCCTGCTATTGTCAATATCCAGCCATATGTTGCAATCAGGAAGATGATAGCTGTGATTAACCTTTGTTTAATGATGATGACTGAGACATCCTTGCATTTCTGTATTGGGTCCATGTTCAGTGATCCCCTGATTTCTTCTGACCTCAACTGTCACAACAATCAATGGGACCACAGCGGGGCTGCAGTGCTGGATCCCAGCGGCCATGGAGGGGTAAGTATATCTCACTTTATTATTTTAATACAAGGGTCCTAATGAAGCGGGGTTGTCCTTTAACCAGACAAACCCTTTAATTAAAATTTCTTTGTGAAGCCACTGGCAAGGTGTCAAACTAATTTGCATAACAACCAAGCCATTTTTCTTTACCTGCTGTGGACAGACTATACTTGATTATGTTTATTATTACCTGAAATCCCACTTGGAATCATTCCACACAGCAAGAGTGATAATGTTGTATGTGGTTAACTCCTCTGTGACACACATATGACTATTTATGTCCTAACTACACATACCCTGTTCAGTTAGGACGTAATTAGCCATCCACAGTACAGTTGTCTCTGACAGAGAACACAGCCGCCTGCAACAGCTGCAATCAGAGATAACTCTGATCGTGACTGTTAACCGTTTAAATGCTGCTGTCAGTTCTTGTGCAGTCACAAGCTGTGGCAAGTTCATTTTTCTTTGTTTTCTATGGCAATTGTGATGTACAGCCTAGATGAGGCCTCATTTATGCATTGATTTCATTAGATGTGGATTAAGCGTTTTGGACGTAGGTTGCTCTCTGCCTGTCTTCGGGCATTTTGTTGTGTTTTGTGCAGGAAGCACAAGTCTCAAATTATGCACATGCAATCCAAAGGTAACTGATGGATAGGCTTGTTGATACTTCATACTAGACACCAGTGAAATTAATGTAGTCTCTAAACATGCAGTTAAAAAAAACATATAGCAACCACAGCAACTTGGTGAAAAAATCCTCATGAAGTCAACCTTATGCTGTTTTTGACTGCATTAAAACCACATCCAAACTACATATTGACCAGACTGTATACCTTTACCCTCACAGTCCCCTTAACTCAACATAGATTGACTTCAGCTGACAACAGAACATACAACCCTCAACATTGTTTTACTCAGGGGGGCCAGTCTATACCCTCCTGGCTCAATTACTTCTTTAACTGGCCCCTCATACCAGCCCATTAGTTCACTGATGTTCCAGGATTAAATTGAATAATCTAGTCATGTTTACAAGTCCTCCAGCCTCACTTGTAGCCTCTCCCGAGTTTGAGTCTACCTTCACTTAACCCATCTTGGCTCCTTCCAAGTATGACATCCCTCAAAGCCCCAGCAGATTCTTCCAGAATTGACTCCTTCCAAAATCGACAACTACCTCAGCCCATACTACTACATTGACAAATCACACAGAACAAAGCCCCAAACTTCCAGCCTCTAAAAGGCTTAAAGTTATATAGCAGAAACAGTTTCCTACATCAGCTCACTGTTCCCCCCAACCTTATTCTACAGGGCTATGCATGGTGGCCACTGATGGGATTGCCTGTGCATGTCCCCAAAGCATGTGGGGTGACCCAGTACACTGTATATCCACAGTCCCTAACCATACTTTCCTGACCTCCAGTCCACCTACACTCAAGGTAAACAAGTCCCTTTTGGACTCAATCTAACTGCATTGTTTGCAATGGACAGGATACTCTAGCCTATTGAATTTTCCTGATGAACAAGCCCATTCTGGTCTTCAGTTCAATGATGCTCATTCAATGGACAGACTCCAGGCCCAAAACACATTTTGGTTTAGACTCTTATTTGCCCCCTTACCATAATGTTTTAACATAGCACTACTGTGAGACAGTCCTTCCCACCAATGTTAACAAAGAGCCTGTGCCAATGCTGGCAACCCCTTCTGCAAACCAAGAATGGCAGCACCATCAAATATCAAGACCTATGAGCCCATGACTAACAAAGTGAACAAGGTGCTTGGATGGAGAAGGACACAATTCCTCAGAGTACAACAAAAGGCAAAATATATCACAACAATATCACACACACACACAACACAAAACAGCAGCATCACAACATTGACAAACATACACAGTAACGTACACACAAAGTCTGGCTATGGACCCTAACACTCAATTTATAGGGCTACACCTGCGTAGCCTAACCTGTGACATGACCACCTGTTCTGGGATGCTCTAGGGATACATTGTAATGGGTAAAGCCTATTGATATGTCTGTCTTCATATGGTTAAACGTATATCTGTTGAGAATCTCTAGAGAGATTGTAAAACAGCAGATAAAAGGATGTGCAGAGAGTCCTAAGAAGCCAGCCAACCAGTCAGCCAACCAACCAGCCTATTGAAGTGGAGGAGGCTGCCGCCACCACAGTACATAGCGCAGAACATAGAGCAGCTGCAAGGGAAATTACACTGCTGAGAGTGGTCAAGGCATACGGGAATGTGCCACACTTGTGTGGGCTGCTAGGACATTAAAAAACCAAGTGATGCTGAAATTAGCACTATAACCAAGACAACTGACAACAATGTTTGAGGAATAGTTGAGGCTTGAGCAGCCCAGAGAGACCAAGAAGCCTGTGTAAAGGTCTGCGCAGCAGCCACTGCACAGATAAAGAAAAAGGCCTGCTGTTGCTGCTACAGTAGGTGAAGTGGCCAACATGAATAAAGGAGCGGCCAGACCATTGGGGTCGAGGACCCTGCAGCACGTGGGAGGAGAAGGATTCTACTTCTCTGCCCTTCCTTAGAGACAGAACAAATGCCTCAAAAGTCTACGCAGCATACACTGGATAGGCAAAGATGGAAGAGGAGTGCTGCTGGACCATCACCTGTGGAAGACTGAGTGCTATAGAGAGAATACCAGTATCAACCTTGAGTGTACTCATTCCCTTGGGTTTTTGTTAGGTACAAAATCCATGGCCAGGGTGAGGGTCTTGAATTTCTAGTGTAATGCCTTGTATAATTATAATTTGATAGAATTATGTAAAGTTCATATTTTATTATGATTGTAATTCTGCAACAAGGAATAATCTGAATACTTAAAGTAAAGTCTGATAGTAAGCAGCATTGCATATCCTGAGTTACATTCAACACACTGATAGAGCTGGAGACAGCGATATAATAGGCAAGACTTCTATTGGAAGAGTTCCAGTGTTTAGGTTCTGAAGTATGGGCATGTGCAGCTAACGAGCTTCCGTACAATATTGGCAGGAAGAAGCTGGATGCAGAATCCTAGCAGTTGCCAGTGCGTGTGTAAGTACTTGGAAGTTTGGTCAGAGCCCTGTATGTATAAGGATCAGAACTATGTAAAAGTGTGTTGCCAAATATTGTATACAACGGGCATATATCTTGGAGACCCGTGATAACACCTTTCTTGCTATTGCCACTTGGACAAACCAAGTAATAATGTATTATCCGATGTGTTATGCCATATAATGTAAATAGCAGTTTGGATTTCAGTGAATTCTTAGTTACCTACTAACATTTTAAGAAGAATGGTCTATGCTATGGATATGTAATGTTACTGATGAAATGTTGAAGTACTGAACCATCTCATAGAGTGATGAAATGTAAATAGTTTTTGCAGTTTAGCAAAAGTTTATTTTTGACAAACCGAGCTACCACCACCACGCCATCACAACAATCACATCAACCTGTTTCAACATCAGGTCATGTCACTAATATTGTCCCTATGATATCATCATCCCTGTTACATCATTGTCTCAGTAACGTCATTACCTCAGTGAAGAGTTTACATACACCGATGTCTTACAGTAGACCAACAGTTCAGGTCTTTGATATCTTCACTTCCCATTGACACCTTCAAGACAGTAATAGCATCCCCTGTGATGTCCCACCAGTGGTGTTATTATGCACTATGAAGCTTTAAAATGGGTGTACCATGCCTTCAATAGGAGCTATCTCTGTTTTTGGCTGCAGCTATCGGGCTCAGCTCTCAAGCTCTCAACTTATAGCATTTTTGTGATATCACCACCATTCTCCCACCACTATCCAGTCTAGAACACTGACAGTGTTCACTATAATGTTACTACATCTGTGACATCACCTTATGTACCTATGATGTGGCAATGAGATCTATTAACATTGGTTCTGTACCTTCTTTAAATGCTGCTCCTTAGGTAGCAACCAGGATATGACTTTCTACCATACGGTACATCATCTTCCAATTCTGCCTCCACACATTGATCATAGCGGTTAAGGAGAGCAAATCAGGTACTTGTCATCCAGGATGTATTGTCATATATGCAGAAGCATGTCATGCATGTTGATGAGAGCTTTCTAGACAACATATCCACCTCTTCCCACCACCACTGAAAGCTCGACAATTGGGGTGGAGACAAAAAGAGTTATATCAGAAATAGACAATTCATCCTGATTGTTGCCATGGGGGCAGTGTTTCAGGAAATTACAGAAAAGACAAGTAAAAGTATGGTTGTGCCAAGTGCAGTGTGATTCAAAAGTCAGGGCCACCTAGAATATCTTCTGAATGAAAATATATATGACTAGGAAACTTTGTAGGGCACTTAGATTGGTGGGGAAAAAAACTTATTGTCGCTATGTTGGTGCCTGTAAGCCAACTTGGTGGAAGCCTTCTTGGATTCAACACAAGATATGTCAATGGAAAGGGGCTTATAAGATATATAATTTAAGGGTAGAATTTCATCAGAAATTGATAGGTGCAACCATTTTTGAGTTATAAATGATATCATATTAAGTTGTTATATCTGCAACCTTTCAGCAATGCCAATTGCGGAAGGGGCGTGGATCAGACAGCTTCCATGGACTTTAATGGAAGCCGTCCGGCGGAATCCACACAAAAATGGGGCATGCTACGATTTTTCATCCGCGAGCTCAAACTGCAATTGGTTTCCACTCGTGTGCATGAAGAATCACTTTTCCACAGCATGCTATGGGCAGTATTTGCTGTGGAATCTGGAGGAGAATGTCCACTCCGGATACTGCAATGCAAATCTACCCATGTGCATGAGGCCTTAAGATTATCTTGACGGACAGTAATAGGTATTCACGTGAGGTGGCTGAACCCTTCAATCATGAACACCCAAAAAGATAGCCATTGAGTGCAGGAAGTGTCAGGAAACTGATTCATAAACTGGTAGTGTCCAGGACAACCCAAGATCTGGTCATCTGAGCACTGTTTCTGATCCCTAGGTGCCAACAGCTGTGCTAGCTGTTGTCATGAAGAGTCCATGAAAATGCACCAGGAGATTTGCATTATCCTCATGTGAACTCCTGTTACCGACCATCAAGATAATCTCAATTCTATCCTGGATTTCAAACTGCATATTTTGTTATCTGAAAAGACATGCTATTAGTGTAAACCATACCCCAAAATTCAACATAACAAGTGTATTAAATTAAGACTCACCATGACATCACCCATAACTCAAAAATGATTGCAGACATTGAAAAAATGACAGCATCTATCAATTTCTGATAAAATTCTACCCTTAAATTATGTATCCCATGACCCCCTTGCCATTGAAGATTTTGGGCTCAATCCAAGATGGCCAAAATATTCAGCAAAGGCAGCGCTCCTGGAATTAATATTAAAGATGGTATAGCACTGTATGTGTGGAAAGAGACTTACCTGGCATGAACGAGCTCCCCTCAGTTAGCGCAGTCTGTCACGCCTGATGTCCTGGTAGGCAATAATATAAGAATATGCAGATGTGTCCTCCCTGGTCACATGGGCATCAAAAAGTGAAGGAGAGCATCAATGGGGACTCCAGATCCAAATCGGGGGGAAAACGCAAAGTAGTCAGAAGATATAAAAGCCCCAGTGCTCCAGGCGGCAGACCGTAAATAGAATATAAAGGTAGGGAGAAGACCGCAAGCCTGTGTTCCAAACCCTCCACAGGGCGGGTTGCTACATCTGGAAATTAAGGTAACCACACCTCTGACAACCATTTAGCTTCTTATAAATACTCCTCTCTATTCTTGTCTGCTTTTACTTTTGTCTGTAAATTGTAGGGCTTATTAGCCCTAATAGTTGTAATAAATATTGGATATCTATTCCTTGCTGGTTTTCCCCCACCAAACACCTCTGGGAGCACCATTACAAACCACTGCCTAATTGGATTAGAGGGGCTCTTATTTAAGACCCACCTGAGAAGTAAGTCTTCTCCCTTACTTTTATATTCCATTTACACTCTGCCCTCTGGAGCGCTAGGGTTTTTTTATCTTCTTTATATCTTCCAAGATGGCAGAAAGGCACCACAAAAGCACCAAAAAGTTTTCCGCCACCCATCTAAGTGACCTATAAAGTTTCCTAAGTGCACAAGATATTTTAGGTGGCCCTGACTTTTGAATCACACTGTATAATTCTACTCTACAAACTGTACAACAGCAAAAAGCAGAGGTTACTAATACAGCCGCCTGTGACAGATCTCAGTCATTAAGGAATCAACGGATCAAGGAGACACAAGGTTACAAGTACATTATGTGACAGTGAAATTCTGAAACACCAGTTAATGTAATTTTCTCTTCAAGTCATTTTCAACTTTTGGTGTAGTGCTGACAAGACGCCCAGTGCTGATTTACAGGCACAATGAATCCCTGCCCTGAAAAGCATTGAAGAGCCAAAGAAGATAAACGTGACATGCCAAAGGTCACCAGGGCTGCTGTTCTTGGGATTTCAGCCAGTTTTATGTGCTTCAAAGTCAGTGCCCTTACCAATGAAATAATACTTTGTCATATTGCAGGCAACACGCCTGCAGGGAGGATTTCAGAGGTTCCTAATAAACATTTATAGGCATTGAATGGCACAAAGGACAGAACTGATATCTATCGGACCATAAAATCATAAATACAGGTGTCACAATCCAGTGTGAATCAGATACCTGACACAGTCACTGTGATGACAGATTCTATACATATCGTCACGCTTGGTTACTCTCTGGGTAATTGACAACAGTGATTGCCGATTACATACAAATCAAGCATGTACGATGACAATTCTTTGAGGGGAAATATCCTGTTCATTATTTGCAGGAGAGGATCTGTTGTCAGATGCTATTATGCTCACTGTCACTGACATCAGCTACCCCGCAGCACTTAATATACCTGAAAATGCTTTATGGCAGACAGAATAACAAAGCCGTACTACTGACAGTCGACGAGTCACATGGGCAGGATTGGAAACAAATCGATACATTTTCTCCATATGACTTCACTCTCCTTTGTTTGTTTGTTCTATCTTTGCCAAAGCAATGGATGACAGTGGAATTGTTAGTTAAATCAGATATTATTGAAATATTACCCTGCATAGGAAATGGTCACAGATCTCTTCTTTGCAGTGCTGTGATTCAGCTGAGGTGCTAATGTTTAGGGGGCAACTACAGATGGGGTTTCCTATATGTGTCATTTATCTGATACAGTTGCAGATACAGTGCAGATATATATGCCTGCTCACGGGCGGGTCGGATTCTGCATTTGTTTCTCACAGACTGCTTGTTTGTGCTATAAAGAACTGTGACTGCCACCCAATTCATCTATCGTCTCTAATTAATCTTTTGTCATTTGGAGATCCTCTTATATTTGCAACGGACTGTTTGTTTAACACAATACTTCCCCTTCTGAATTATCAGTTGTATCAAGAAACGCAAGAAACTATTGTTTGTTCTGGTTCTATAGTCATATTAAAATTTCTGCAGCAGCATGTTGGACCTACAATTCCTCCTCCATCGAAAGCCTCTGACAACCTCAACACATGCCTGCATTTGTCCCAGGGTCAAGTGCCAGAGTAGTGATGCCTCCGTCTGAACCCTGGGAGGAGAGGAGTCCATCCAAACCCTTGGCAGTACCCGCTGAGCCCAAGGGCGTGATGCCATCTGAAGTCAGCCCCCCCATCCTTAAAGTTATCTTTAGGCCCTACCTACACTTGTATTGGACTTTTATGGTATACTCTATGATATCAAGTAGACTCTTATTATTTAGTCACTAGCCTGCTTGAATAGTAACTGTTATTTCAATAATGTTCCCATAAATCCATGGTACAAGGCCAGGTTAAAAAAACGAAAACTTTGTAACATATTTTATTACAGAAAAATGCTACTTTCTCGACTTATCAGGCTCCTTGTCCTCAATCCCCTTCCTCATGCACCGAACAGCTACTTTCAATTTGCTAGTAATGTAGTGTATGGAAGACAGCAGCTAGTTTCCACCCAACAGCTCAGAGAACAGTGAGAATTAGAGATGCAGCCTGCAGAGGGGAAAACTGGTGATAAATGCAGCATACAAGTCAGATAGCAGCCAGAAGTATGTTATTCCTCATGTACACACATGACAGCTTATTTTGTTTGGAAGTTGTCTCATTGGAATTTCCATCTTGGCAAGATTGTTGAGTGGTGTGCGTCTCACAGCTCGGACCCCCAACAATCCAGAGATATTGCCACAAGCCTGAAGTTTGACAGTCGTGGCTGGTTGCATTCACTTCAACAGGAATTGCAGCAGATAAGCAGAGCTCTGGAACTTGACTATCTCCCACAGTCCCATTGAAGTGAATGAAGCTCATGTGTAGCCACCGCTGTCAAAAATTCAGGACACGCCAGGTGCAATTTCTTTGGATCTGGTGTGGGGGGGGGAGGAGTTCTAGTAGTTGGACCCCCACTGATCAGCAAGTTCATGCAGACATTTGTTATTGACCAACTTATTAGTCAGGTTATAGACTTATCTTTTACTTGAGCAAATATTTCTCTGCCTTTTTTGATGCAACATAAAGGGGTTGTCCGAATTTGCACCTTAAAGGGGTTGTCTCGCGGCAGCAAGTGGGGTTATACACTTCTGTATGGCCATATTAATGCACTTTGTAATATACATCGTGCATTAAATATGAGCCATACAGAAGTTATTCACTTACCTGCTCCGTTGCTGGCGTCCCCGTCGCCATGGATCCATCTAATTCTGATGTCTTCTTGCTTTTTTAGACGCGCTTGTGCTGTGCGGTCTTCTTCCTGGTGAATGGGGCCGCTCGTGCCGGAGAGCTGGTCCTTGTAGCTCCGCCCCGTCACGTGTGCCGATTCCAGCCAATCAGGAGGCTGGAATCGGCAATGGACCGCACAGAGCCCACGGTGCACCATGGGAGAAGACCCGCGGTGCATCGTGGGTGAAGATCCCGGCGGCCATCTTGGTGAAGAAAGAAGAAGGAAGAAGGAAGACGTCGCAGAGCCAGGATTCGGGTAAGTAATATGTTTTTTTTTTTTTAACACATCCTTTGGGGTTGTCCTGCGCCGAACGGGGGGCCTATGAAAAAAAAAAAAACCCGTTTCGGCGCGAGACAACCCCTTTAAGCTGTCATAGCAATCAACTCTTTTCCAATATTTTAGCTGTTAAGTCTGCAGATTGCCAGGCATTTTCCCACAGCAAATATACCATCATTGCTCCGGGTGCCTATTCAAGTGAATATGATACACTACATGGGGATGCCAGATGGGCAACCTTTCTCACTATGACCCCCGCACAACTTCCTTGCTAATATCCTCACATACCTTCCTTATGACTATCTAATCTTCCATGTATTAATCTCACCCTCATGCATCCATACATTAATAACCTCAGCTGCATCTTCTGCACTTACAGACTCGGGTTTCTATACTGTAGTTAAAGCATCAGACCAAAATGAGTCATTTGGAGACATCTAGAGATAGAAAGCGGAAGTACATCTGATATATTTATATTTCACGCTACTACTATCATAAAACATGTTTTATGAGGGTAATAATTTTGTCAAGTTAAATTGAGCAGAAATTTGTGTACTTTTCCGAATAAGCCTAGAAGCCTTGAGTAAAATTCCAAAACAAAGGTAATGTACTAGAAATAATGGCTCAAGTTGTTGCTTCTCTTCGCAAATGTATCAGCCAAAAATCATAAAGTTAAACTATTGTGTTCCACCTCCACATAAATCCTAATTTGCTGTGAATTTGTTATCACCAGATGTCTGTGAATATCTCCGGTCTATATTTTTCGCATTTTCTAGACATTTTCTAGACATTCAGTACTTTGCTCAACAAAATGTGCAGAGCACCATAAAATATGACTGTGGGCATTGGATTGGAAAATATCCCCTTAGAGAGGGCTTTCTGGGACTTTACTATCGATGACCGATCTATCCTCAGCGGGGGTCTACTGTTCGGCATCTTTGGTTTCCAGACATAGCTCCCATTGAATTAAAATTGCAGCATAAAATAACCAAAAAGTGCTAAACTAATACTATAGTTCAGAAAAAAAATACCTTCCGAATAATGCCATACAAAGACCATCGTGCGGCGCTCCCTAGAGGCGTAAAAACAAATTTCACAGTGCAGCAAAAATATCTACCCATAGGTGCCAAATACAGAACCTGCACTGCCCCATAGGCGTGATTATGTGAGAAGCAGACCTCTTTGGTTTCCCTCTAATATAGTTTTCATCGCTGTCATTCTTTTACCCATCAAAAATAGACACACAGCATGGATGAAAAAAAATAACGTGAACTTTATTACATAAAGGGCAGATCAGATAGGGAGGAAAAAAAAGACAAATGACCACACATCATTAAAAACAATGAAAAAGAATGACTGAATCCACGCCAGTCACTAACAATAAAAGTGCAGGTAAACCTACAGGTATACCATGATAGGGGTCTCTTAAGGTGCATATGTGAAAGGTGGTAATATTGCTGAATGAAATTCAAATAATGGTGAATGTCACTAGATATTCTCTCAAGGTGCAAATACCTAAAGAATGAAATATGTACTAATAGCAATATCAATTAATGCCAATAAAGTGCAAATGCATCAAGTGGTAGGAAGGACCTAAGTGCAACTTTCATCCCATTGCTGGGAAGAAAACACTATTCAATATTCATACCTCCGTAATTCATATCTCAATTACGTAAAAGGTAATGTGCAGGTACTGTGGCGATGGTAGTTTTTAACAGGTGTTTTGCTTCTTGGAACAGAGCAATACCTGCAGTAGCAGATAGCTGGATCATTGTGGACACTGGCATAGAGCTACCTCTAATATAAGAAGCTTCTTGACTAGAGATGAGCGAGCATACTCGGTAGGGTGATTTACTCGAGAGAGCATCGCCTTTTTCGAGTACCTGCTGGCTCGTCCCTGAAGATTCGGAGGGGCCGCGGGGGTGAGCGGGGGGTTGCAGAGGGGATCGGAAGGGAGAGAGAGAGGGATCTCTCTCACTCTCCTCCCCGCTGCCCTGCGCTGCCCCCGACTCCTGCGCCCCCCCCCCCCCCGAATCTTCAGGGACGAGCCAGCAGGTACTCGAAAAAGGCGATGCTCTCTCGAGTATATCACCTTACCGAGTATGCTCGCTCATCTCTATTCTTGACCTTGTTGATAGCTGAATAGCTACAAATGGTGAGTTAGTTTGTTAATATATAATTAGTGTTGAGCGAGCAGAACCAGTAGAAGCGTGTATTGGGTTGAACTTTGCCAAAAGTTCGTAGAAAACCTGAACCTCAGGCAGTTCAAATTGGGTGAGTCTGAAGTGATTAAAAACCCCTAAAACTAGTATTGAACACTGCCTATGAGCTCTTGAAATGGTAGTGGTTCTGCAATGAATGTGGCTCACTGGTTAGCGTTATTGCCTTGCAACACTGGGGTCCTAGGTTTGAGTCTGACGAAAGACGACAGTCTGAGATTGAGATTTTCAATGCTTGCGGGTGGCTTTTTCATATTAACACCTCAACACTTTCCTACTTCTCACTATTTTAACACTTTTTGCCTTATCACAAAAATAGTAACTGCAAAGCTTCACAAAAGGTTCATCTTAGGCTACAAAACTATTAAAAAAGAAAGTTGTGTAACCTATTATATGTTTCCTTTCAGTAATCATCATTAGATATACCGTACTATATATATATATATATATATATATATGGATAGTGGTGGATCAAGGGGACCGTGGCCGCAGGCTGTTTACTTGTTCCCCCAGTAGAATATTCTCTATTAAAACATTAAATAACAGCTGCAACAATAATCATTTGGAGTGGATTTTAGTGTGCATGTAGCTCAGATTAAACCTCTTTAATTGTGCGGCTTTATACCAAAATCCATGTCAAATTCCACACCAAATAGTTTGGATTTTGGGGCAGGTTTGCTGTGGATTTTTCTGCTGTGCAACATTCACAGCAAATCTGACATGCATGCATTTGCCTCCTCCCCAAAAAATTATATATTTTCTATAGGGCATCCTTTATAATGCGGTCGGCTTAGATAGAGTGGATCAACTTTAGTATAGCTAGAATAGATACCATATAATACATTGAAATACAGGTTCTACATGGTAACGGTACGTTCACATGTAGCAGAAATTGGTGTGGATTTTCCACAGCAACGAAATCTGAGTCAATTCCACATCAAAGAATATGTCAAAATCTACACCATTGTTGAGGATTTTGGTGCTGATCTATGTCTGATTTCACCCTTTCAATTGCAAGGATGAAATCAGCTATAGATCAGCACCAAAAGTAGATGAGTGATGAAAGGGTGAAATCCGCTGTGGATCTGCACCAAAATCCACATCAACATCCACATAAATGGTGTGAATTTCGACGCAGTCTTTAATGTGGAACTGATGTGGATTTTGGAATGGGTTTTCCACTATGGAAAATCCACATCAATTTCCACTACGCGTGACATACTCTAATAGTGCTTACTAGAGATGAGCGAACGCGTTCGTCCGAGCTTGATATTCGTGCGAATATTAGGGTGTTCGGGATGTTCGTTATTCGTAACGAACACCATGCGGTGTTCTGGTTACTTTAACTTTCTTCCCTGAGACGTTAGCGCTTTTTTTTGGCCAATATAAAGACAGGGAAGGCATTACAACTTCCCCCTGCAACGTTTAAGCCCTATACCACCCCCCTGCTGTGAGTGGCTGGGGAGATAAGGTGTCACCCGAGTATTGAAATCTGCCCCTCCCGCGGCTCGCTATGGATGCATTCTGACATGAGTTTAGGGAAAGCGCTATCGTGTTGGAGCTGCTATAGGGAGAGTGTTAGGAGTATTTTAGGTGTCAAGAACCCCAACGGTCCTTCTTAGGGCCATAAATCTTCTCTATATGCGCTCAATGGGGCCGGCGGCAGCAGCGCTGACCCCATTGAGAACATATAGAAGACAAATCCTTCTTCTCTGCCACAGCTGTAACAGCTGTAGCAGAGAAGAACGATGTTTGCCCATTGAATTCAATGGAACCGGCAATACAGCCGACTCCACTGAATGCAATGGGCTGCCGGCGATCGCAGGATGAATGGTCGGAAAGGGGTTAAATATATAACCCCTTTCCTGCAATTCATCCAGAAATGTGTTACACTAAAAATATATACCGGCGTATAAGGCGACCGGGCGTATAAGACGACCCCCCAACTGTCACCTTATACGCCGGTAATACAGTGGAGCAAAGAATAAAAATCATTACTCACTTTTTCAGATGATCTGCGGCGCTCCTGCAGGCTGTCGCTCCTTCCTGGTTCCCGGCAGACTATTCCTTTCTCCACGAAAGGCTTTAAATCCCTGCCTCCAGAAACACATGTGCCTTCAGCCAATCACAGCCAATGACAATGATGTCATTGAATGGCTGTGATTGGCTGTGTTTCTGGAGGCGGGGATTTCAAGCCAATCACAGCCATTCAATGACATCATTGTCATTGGCTGTGATTGGCTGTGTTTCTGGAGGCGGGGATTTCAAGCCTTTCGTGGAGAAAGGAATACTCTGCCGTGGATTAGGAGGGAGCGACAGCCTGCAGGAGCGCCGCAGATCATCTGAAAAAGTGAGTAATGATTTTTATTCTTTGCTCCACTGTATTACCGGCGTATAAGGTGACAGTTGGGGGGTCGTCTTATACGCCCGGTCGCCTTATACGCCGGTATATATTTTTAGTGTAACACATTTCTGGATGAATTGCAGGAAAGGGGTTATATATTTAACCCCTTTCCGACCATTCATCCTGCGATCGCGGGCAGCCCATTGCATTCAGTGGAACCTGCTGTATTGCTGGCTCCATTGAATTCAATGGGCAAACATCGTTCTTCTCTGCTACAGCTGTTACAGCTGTGGCAGAGGAGAACGATCTTTATGCTGACAGTGGGGGGGCACTCTTGACGCTATTGTGGCTTAATAGTGGGACCTGTGAACTTGAGATGCAGCCCACCATGTAGCCCCTCGCCTGCGCTATCCATCACTGTGTCATTCCCATCACTTTCTTGAATTGCCCAGATTTTCACACATGAAAACCTTAGCGAGCATCGGCGAAATACAAAAATGTTCTGGTCGCCCATTGACTTCAATGGGGTTCGTTGTTCGAAACGAACCCTCGAACATCGCGGGAAGTTCGTTCCGAATAACGAACACCCGAACATTTTGGTGTTCGCTCATCTCTAGTGCTTACATTCCTGTTACCTCCAGTGATCACAGGTGATCTTGTTTCTTTTTGGTGCAGTCTGTAATCAGTTTTCTTCTCTTTGGTCCCAGACTCACCATTGAGAGCTTTCCAGCCACAGCTTGACTCTAATCACTCTCTCTACCCTGCTGCAACCCCTAATAAACTTTTAAGTGCCTCTCATAGTAATAATGTGCTCGCGGTGTGATAGTAATAGTGACCTCTTTAATGGCCCCACGTAGTAATATGACCCTCTCAGTGACCCCACTTAGTAATAATGTTCCCCTCAGTGTACCCATTTAGCAATAGGTCCTCCAATGTTCCCCAATTAGCATCTTCAGTGGCTCTAATTAGTACTTGGGCTCTCTCTGTGTCCAACACAGTATAGGCAGTCTGACTCCACTGCTAAACCTCCGGATGCAGGGAGAGGAATGGGTTCAATTCCATACTACACACCGCCTTCCCTCTCTTCTGCAGGGGAGCTAACAGGTGCACAGCCGGACTCATCACTCCTCTCCCTGCATCTCATTGTACTTGCAGTACTGGGGCTGGGAAGGGCGAGTGGTGATGGTAAGTTTTATTGAAACCCTTTACTCTAACTTTTCCTATAGTAATGGTGTCACTTCTTTAAATGATTGTTTGCCCCCTTGTAAGGTATTAACTAGATATGAGGGGCTAACAGAAGTCCATTAGCTAAAACAAATTGAAGAGTTTGAGGAATGACACAGCTGAATATGCTTTCATTTGTGAAAATAGGTCATGTGATCGGCATATCATATTCTAGAATACTTTGTGTATCTTTGTTGCATTAATAATTATTACGTCTTATCTATCATTTTTTGAGACATCTGCTGATATATAAGTGGGGAAATGTATTAAGTATAGACATGTAACTTTAGTAATTGGTGTACTATGTCTGCAGCGTCCCGTAGGGTAACCCCAGGAACATGACATACGCTGAGAATCTGGGAAGGTAAAGTGCTGACTTGTCATGGTGGCACTTACCAGGCTCCCTCCCGGAGGGACACATGTAGCCAAGGCCAGGGCAGCGCTGGGCCTCTTTCAGACACCCCCAGCATGGGGATGCCCAATAAACAGGGTAACAGGTGTAGAGAAATTTGTCAAGTGTGACGCCACCATTCCGGTACACCCCCTCCTCTTCGGCATGACCATCGGCAGGGAAAATAAATGATCCACAGACAATTTAAGTACCTCAGGTCCCCAGGAATGCTCAGGGCCTGGAAATAACTTTACTGAACATTTCACCTTCGAAATACAAGGCGTAAATTCAAAAGATACGCTAGTGCAGGTAAAACTAGAGATTAGAGGTTAGAGAGGAAACTTAGTATGACACCGGTCCTGCAGTCACATTATCTGTCAGGAACCGCTCCTGGAAGGGGAACACTCCAAAGGAGGAAGGGGGTAGAGCTCTCTGGCAGACAAGAACCTCCACTCAGCGAGACTCAGACTTCTAGACGCTTGAGTGTGGACATGAACAATTGAGTACCGCTGCACTAGGCCTTGACTGACTGAACTTGCACCCGGCTCACTCTCTCTTTGGGGCTCACTTACAGTTCGAATTGCAGACACACATTCTGGGTAAACCATCTTCAACACATGAGGGCTGATGGTTGGACAGGACTGAATTGAACAAGGTGAAATTATGCACAATAGCTATTGATGACCTACAGTATCCTGGAGATAGGTCATCGACAGCTACAGTAGAAGTGAGAGAACTTCTTTAACATTCTTCAGATAGCTAATGTCACATGTTGCTCTGCTCACACGTTTATTTTTATTTTTTTTATTTTTTGGTAGGAAAGTGGGTTGTTAAAAGCAGCACAGAAGTATTAAATCTCACACAGAATAACAATTTACCTCCAGGCTTTTGTGTAAGCATTTAAAGACTCCAAAGCTTTAGCTTTTGTACTGAACTAGACAGCTCCCATTTGTGCTAACTTAGTGAGGTGATAAGAATATGCTTTATATAGGCACGGTGTGTAACATTTCTGCAGTCATGCCATGGCTTGTGCTTTTAATAGGATTTTAATAGAATTGACAAGCTTTAATTGAATAACGCATTTTTCAGTGTGTGTCCTTACTTGTCCTTCTTTGCCTTTGTATGTAAACTTTCTGAATGACAGAACATTCATTCATATATGATCTTCCTATATTATAGACACAAAGTGAACTTAATTCTTAGTGGAGGCGGCACTTTAACACATTACTTATGGGGTACCTGTCAGACTGAACATATCCAGGCATCATGCTATAGAGAGGAGCTGAGCCGATTGATATATAGTTTATATATTCATATAAAGATTCAGTGTAACTTCCAGGTCATTCCCTCAGCTCCCTCGCTTACCTTCCACTCCTTCGAAGTCCACAACCTGCGACTTTTCCGCCCACTGCCTCTGCGTGTCACAGTTATTTACCGCCCCCCAGGTCCCACCCGCCTGTTCCTAGACCACTTTGCTGCCTGGCTCCCCCACTTCCTATCCTGTGAAATCCCAACCCTCATCCTTGGTGATTTCAACATCCCTACTAATGACTGCAGCTCCTCATCTGCCCCCCGGCTTTTAACACTTACCTCCTCCCTTGGCTTATCACTAATCTCTGACTTCCCCACTCATAGAGATGGTAACACTCTTGATTTAGTTTTCCTCCGTCTATGCTCTGCTTCTCACTTTACTAACTCCCCCCTTCCACTATCAGATCACAACCTTCTCTCTTTCTCCATCAGGCACCCTAGCATCTCCCCTGACCCTCCTATCTATCGCACCTCTAGGAACCTCCAGTCCGTTCGCACTAAACAGTTTGCCGAAACTATTCAGTCCTCCCTATCCCCTATCTCTCTCCTCCCCTGCCCTAACCTGGCAGCTGAATACTACCACACCACCCTCAGCCGTGCCCTGGATGAAGTGGCACCACCCGTGACTCAAGCTGTCAAACGCATACCACGGCAACCCTGGCTCACGTCCCAAACGCGCTTCATCAGGAGGTGCTCTAGGTGCGCCGAGCGGCTGTGAAGAAAGTCAAAGTTGCCAGCAGACTTCCTCCACTTCAAATTCATGCTTAAAACTTATAACCTAGCCCTTCACCATGCCAAACAAGTTTATTTCACCTCCCTTGTCTCCTCACTATCCCACAACCCCAAACAACTCTTTGAGACCTTTCACTCCCTCCTCAGCCCCAAAGAACAGGCCCCTGTGACAGACCTGACTGCTGGAGAACTAGCTGCCTATTTCAAAGAAAAAATCAACAACTTTCGAAAAGAAATCTCTGAAAGCTGCATGGCTAGCCCCGACCCCAGTTTCATCAGCACTGCATCCAGCACCTACTCACTATCTACGTTAAAAACCAACGACAGAGGAAGAAGTCTCCAGGCTCCTTTCCACTGCCCGCCCCACCACCTGCACTAGCGACCCTCTCCCCTCTCACCTTCTCCGGTCCCATTCCCCAGCTCTCATTACTCACCTCACTACAATCTGCAACCTCTCCCTAAACTCTGGCACTTTTCCCTCCTCATTCAAACACTCCATTATATCCCCTCTGCTTAAAAAAACAGCCCTGGACCCAACTGATACTGCCAACTACCGACCCGTCTCAAACCTCCCCTTCATCTCCAAATTACTGGAACGCCTGGTCTACTCCCGCCTTACTCGCTTTCTCTCTGACAACTCACTCCTCAACCCCCTTCAGTCTGGTTTCCGCTCTCTACATTCGACCGAAACTGCCCTTACAAAAGTAACAAATGACCTGATGACTGCAAAGTCGAGAGGTGATTACTCCCTACTAATCCTCCTTGACCTGTCTGCTGCATTTGACACTGTCGACCATAATCTCCTTCTCACTATGCTCCACTCTATTGGTCTAAAGGATTCTGCTCTCTCCTGGTTTTCTTCCTACCTCTCTGACCGCTCTTTCAGTGTTTCCTTTGCTGGTTCTATCTCTACTCCACTTCCTCTCGCTGTTGGGGTACCCCAGGGCTCGGTCCTTGGTCCCCTTCTCTTCTCTATCTATACTGCCCCAATTGGACAAACCATCCACAAATTTGGCCTCCGATACCATCTCTACGCTGATGACACCCAACTATACACCTCCTCTCGTGAGATCTCTGGACCATTCCTCCAAAATATCACCGGCTGTCTGTCCGGTGTCTCTAACACTATGTCCTCCCTTTTTCTCAAACTAAACCTCTCTAAAATTGACCTCCTTGTCTTTCCACCTTCTAACCAACCTCCCCTCAACATCTCCATTCCAGTGTCTGGCACCATCATAACCCCCAGACGGCATGCCCGATGCCTTGGGGTCACACTGGACTCTGACCTCTCCTTTACCCCCCATATCCAATCTCTGGCCCAAACATGCCACATGCACCTCAGAAATATTGCTAAAATACGTCCGTTCCTAACCACGGACACGCTAAAGACACTCGTTGTTGCCCTCATCCACTCCCGGCTTGACTACTGCAACTCGCTACTCATCGGCCTCCCCCGCACTAGACTCACTCCACTCCAATCCATACTAAATGCAGTAGCTAGACTCATTTTTCTATCCAGTCGTTATTCAGACGCCTCTACATTATGCCAGTCACTGCATTGGCTGCCCATCCACTGCAGGACTAAATTTAAACTCCTCTACCTCATTCACAAAGCTCTGCATGGCGCTGTGCCACCATACATCGCCTCCCTCCTGTCCGTACACCACCCAGCCCGCTCACTCTGATCGGCTAACACACTCAGACTAAACACCCCTGTAATATGAACCTCTCATGCTCGCCTACAGGACTTCACCAGAGCAGCACCCATCCTCTGGAATGCTCTACCCCAAGGCATTCGGACAATTCCCGATGCACGAAATTTCAGACGTGCCTTAAAAACGCACCTCTTCAGGGAAGCATACCAAATCTCCTGACCTAGTCCCTCGCCCCTCCCTATGGTGCTCCACCCTGTTTGCCTTCTGATAAATGATCTGTACTTGAAATTTCCTATTGCCTGTGTTCCCCACCCCCTGCACCTCCTGTACCACCCTCAACCCATCTGTGTCTAACCCAATGTATCTCACATTGTAATTGTTGCAATTGTTGTATTGTTTTTGCATTTATCCATGCCTGAAAGCGCTGCGGAATAAGTTGGCGCTATACAAATAAAGATTATTATAAAGATTATTATTACTTGTATTTTATTCATCTAAACCCTTGCATATTCAGATCTGAACAGTCCAATTGGCAGTCCTAGCAGTGATTAACGGTTATCTGGACTATATATACAGAAGTAGCTGTCAATCACTGATAGCTCCGCCCATTGGACTGTTCAGCTCAGAATGTGCAGAGGTATACATGAATAAAATACATCAATGTTTCCCCATAAGCCTATATATCAATCTGCTCAGCTCCTCCTGCTCTATAACATCATGCCTGCAGTTTGGACAGCATGTTTGAACTGACAGGTTCCCTTCATATTGTGGAATTGTTTGTTCTACAGCATAAAATGTGTATAATGAGAAAATGTGTACTATTGACTAATAAGTCAAATAAAGCCAGTATTTTCAACTAAAGTGATATTAACCCCTTCTCGCTATAGGACGTACAGTTATGTCTTGCGGGGTTGTGGTATGTATGAAAAAAGATCGTGGGGCGACTTCTCTTCATAAAGTGGGGGCTGTTTATTACAGCTGACACCCGCGGGCAATAGCTACAATTAGCCGCGTGGCTTATCAGTGCTATTAACCCTTTAAATGCTGCTGTCAATTCTGATAGTGGCATTTAAATCCTCTGAACAATGTTCGAGGGTCTCGTACGCCCCCTCCCGTGATGAGATCGCAGGAAGCCATGGCAGCTGGGGGCCTTCTGAAAGGCCCCAGGACTGTCTTAGCAGACTGCCTATCAAGCCATCCCTGTGTGGTAGCTTGATGGGCTGCCTGTCAGATTGCAGTATGATGTAATGCCAAGTACAGTTGTACTTTTTGGGTATATATAATGTATTGCATAACTTTTGTAAAAAAAATTGTAGGGAGATTGGGGGAAAAAAAGAAATTCTGCCATTTGTTTTTTGGATTTCATTTTTACGGCGTTCAGCGTGCAGAATAAATAATGTAATAACCTTATTGTGAGTCAACACGATTCCGGCGATACCAAGTTTATAAAGTTTTTTGTTTTGCTATTTTTGTACATTTAAAACATTTTTTTTTCTTAAAGGTTTGCTTTTGTGTCGCCACATTTCAAGAGCCGCATTAATTTT
This sequence comes from Eleutherodactylus coqui, assembly GCF_035609145.1. Lineage (NCBI taxonomy): Eukaryota > Metazoa > Chordata > Amphibia > Anura > Eleutherodactylidae > Eleutherodactylus > Eleutherodactylus coqui. The sequence continues at coordinate 120,300,081 of NC_089837.1, read as the reverse complement.
ATTTTCCATTGCCAGAGCTCTACAAGGCCTTGTTTTTGGCGGGATGAGCTCTAGTCTTCATTTATCCAATTTTTGGGAACATGTAAAATTTTGATCCGTTTTTATTCCATTTTTTTCTAGAGGCAAGATTAACAAAATCTGTAATTCTGGCATGTTTTTTTTAAATTTCTCTGCATTTTCTGAGCAGTATAAATAATATATTAAAGTCATTCTACAGGCCAGCATGATTATGCCAATACCAAATTGTAATCCTTTTTTTCTTTTTCGCTACTTTTTCACACTAAAAAAAAAAAAGATTTTTTTTTTTTATCGCTGCATTGAAAGACCCCTAGCATTTTAATTTTTTTTATCAATGGAGTTGTGTAAGGCTGGGTTCCCACGGGACAGCAATTCCGCGGAAATGTCGTGGCTTGGCCCCCCGAAAAGCCACAAGATTTCCGCGAGAGAGCCACAGCTTGAAAACCCGCAGCATTTCACATAGAGAGGAGTGAGGCTGCAACGGGGAAAAAAAAAGAATTGACATGCTAAGGCTGTCAATTCTGTGCTGCATCGCAGGTTCCACCCAGCTTTGCCGCGACGGATTGGCCGTCACAATCACAGGCAGCTCTCCCCGAATGAATGACAGGTGAGAGCTGCCTGTGATTGGCTGAGCACCTCAGCCAATTACATACAGCTCTTTCAGCAGGCGGCGATTTTAAATCCCCGGCTGCTGATAGATCAGCAGTTCAGCAACACAGTGCAGGGGACAGCAGGAGAAGATGCGGCTGTGCCCCGGCAGCTGAAGGGAGGTGAGTACCTACTTTTTTTATTTTTTTTACTATTTTAAAAGGCTTTTCAGGGAAGGGCTTATGAAGCCCTTCCCTGCAAAGCCACTAATAGCTGCCGGGGCTCAGCGGGGACTTCTGCCGCTGTCCCCGGCTCTGTAGTGCTGCTGAGCTATCAGCAGCTGGGGATTTAAAATCCCCTCCTGCTGGTAGCTCTGATTGTGATTGGCTGAAGCAATTCAGCCAACCACAATCAGAGCTACCAGCAGGCGGGGATTTTAAATCCCCAGCTGCTGATAGCTCAGAACTACAGAGCCTGGGACAGCGCTAGAAGTCGCGGCTGAGCCCTGGCAGCTGAAGGGAGGTGAGAATTGGTTTTTTTTATTTTTTGCACTATTTTTAATGGCTTTTCAGGGAAGGGCTTATGAAGCCCTTCCCTGAAAAGCCATTGACAGAATGCCGGCAGCAGGATTCTCTACCGCAGCTGTCATGTGTGACAGCTGCGGTTGAGAATTGAAGAATTCCTTTTGCTGCATCTGCCACAGATGTAGCAGCAGGGAATTCTTTTAACTAGCGGGAGTGAAGGATACATCTGCTGCATGCGGCAGATGTGTTCTTCATGCCCGTGGGGGTCACAGCAGCAGCGGAGAGGTAAGTTTTTTTAAATTCTTTTTTTGTTTTGCACTAAAATGTTTCTTTTTCATGGAAGGGCTTTTATGTAAAGCCCTTCCCTGGAAAAGAATGCAGGGGACCGGCAGAGCATTGTTTTCAATGGAGCCGCCGGCAGCAGCCGCGGCTCCATTGACAACAAGCACGCAGCTGTGTTCACACGTGCTTTTGCTCGTACCTAGGTGCAAACGTATGTACGCACCTAAGTACGCACCAAAACACGCTCGTCTGAACGCACCCTTAGACAGAGTCTAAGCGCCATAGCCTAATTTAGCTGTCAGGCTTGAATATAGCCTCCGGGTGCAACAGAGACCCATCCAAACCCCTTGATCACTTTACGGGGAGTCCGATGGTGACAAAGGAAGCCCCCTCCCTCTGTCAGCCCTTTACACGCTGCGGTCGCACAGACCATGGCATGCAAAGGGTTAAACAGCGGAGATTGGAGGTTTTCTCCGTTCTCCGCTGTAAGAGCTGGTGCTCAGCTATCATCTGACAGCCGATCACCAGCTCTTCCTGCCACGAGGACCATCGGCCGGCTTCTGACAAGCTGATGGTCTCTGTCGCAATGTATAAACTTGATGTGTTCAAAAAAGGAAGAGAGAAGTTGCTGGCAGATCGGTTATATCTTCTTGCTTCTGGTTCTCTGTGGGACTATGCAGGTGGTGTGTGTGCAGAACACAATGCCACAGCTTATGGCATTGTGCTCTTCATGGTCCCATAGTGAAACATGGCCCAGAAATCTCCTATATCACTATGGGCAATGGAGCTAGTCCGGACAATTTCCGGGCGTGCCACTGAAGATCTGAATAAAAATTGCACGTGCTTTTCTTTTACAATTGTCCACTCTACACGAAACCCGATCTAAGTGAGCAGCACTGTGTCAGCTGGGAAAAACCCATTTGACTATAATGAGTTAAGGAAAATTAGGCAGGCAGGGGGTCTACAGAAAAGAAAAAAATCGGCAAGTGGTCTACGAGGCAAAAAAGTTTGGGAACATTTGCTCTAAATATAAGGAATATTGCCATGCAATTTATATTACAATGGTATTTACCAGCCTCAGGGACTCTGCCATCTGTGGTGTCCCTTTCAGCAGGAAAAACTGATGCCCTGTAGCTTTTGTAGATTAATATTGCAGCAATTATTAGTATTGTTAATGTTACTATTAACTATGATTTTGTCCTGCCATTTTGGTTTCAGCTCCTTGTAGTCACCAGCAGAACGTGCCTGCAAGACATTGGACTATGAGCCGGACATCCAGCGACAGGTGATCTATTAACCTCACTCCACCAATGTCAAAGCCTATCATGGTGCAGAGCAAGATAGCAATGGAGGCTGCAATGGAGATCTTTCGTTTGTCTCGGATGCAATGATAGCTGGAGATTGGTCAGGACTTTATGTGGGTAACGCTATTCAGAAGCTTTTATGAGGGAACATCACCCCGGTCCTACTCCTGGTGTGGGGTGGCATAATGTGCAGTATATGGATCCCTCTAGTCTTCATTCCAGGTACACTAACAGCTCAGTTATATTGACTTGGTACAGACATTACTCCAAAGTGTTCCAGAAGTCATTTTTCAACACAACAGCGCCAGGTCGCATGTTGCTCGTGCAACGGTGAACATCCTGCATCACATATACGTGTATATGCTACCATGGCCTGCAGTGTCTTCGAACTTGTCTCTTCCATCAAGCACATATGGGATGTAATTGCTTGGTAATTGTAAAGAGAGCTGCCAGCAGTAGATCTTGATGATTCGTGTGCCCAAGTGCATTCAATGTGGCAGACAACCATTAATAGCGTGCCAAGGCGTGTATGTATATGTACTTCTGTGCTCATATTCGATATTGAATAAATCCAGTTTTTTTAAATATTTTGTTCCTATTTTTTTAATAATTTTCATATCATCCACAAGTCTATCAATTCTGCCATTTGCACAATTCCATAACCTTTCCTTCTTGGTGTTGCATTTTCAGTGTTAAGGAGTGTAGTTTGTCTTTGTAATGTCTTGTCTTCTTCAGCTTCCTTAATAAGGTATTACTGTTTTTTGTAGTAGTCACTTTCCATGTTGTTACTGGCAATCCTCTTCCTCTTTAGCTTTTAACTACACTTTGCTATGCAACATTTGATGGGCCCAATTTCCTATTCATCATTCCACTGTGACACTCTAATCACCATGCAATCTTTGTAGGAAAGTATTAGATAACACTATTGTACTGTATAACGTGACAGTATCTGCCTCCAGCGCTTTCTTTATAGAACTTGTCTTTGCTTGTAAATGTATTAGTAATGGGAAAACCCAGGTTAAACTGTTGATGGGCTGGAACGAAGATGTTCAATAGAGTTACAAAAACTGTTAACATCCAGGAAAGCCCTATGATGTAAAAGCATTCCACAGAGATGAGGAGACGGTGCTGTTACTTGTAGACAGAGTGCCATTATACCCAGCATTCCTTTCTAAAGTCCGACTATGGGAGAAGTCTTAATCAGTCTACATACGACAATAAAGTGATGAATGGATCACACGTGGAATTGAATCATATAGAATGGAACAAATCAATTCAGGGAAACAAGAATCAGAAACATAACTTTCAAAATCAGATTTTGTCACGAAATTGAATTACCGAGCGCAAGGATAGGAAGTTACTTAGAAGACATGGATTTGTTTGCAGGAGGAATATTAACAGAAGAAGACTAATTGTATACAAGAACATGAAAAATCATTCTGTAATGTGGAAAACTTCCCTCAATACTTGTTATCTATCCCATACAGTCAAGTTAAGAAACCAAAAGCTGTCAGATTAGTGGAAAGCCACGTTCTTTACTGTAGACATATAGGTTGCGGCTTACAAAGGTAAAAGAAATACTTTTGTCATTACCAAACCTTTGATGTTTCTACTAGGTATTGGCAGAAGGCTGCATGGATTAGTAACCCCTCAACCACAAATCAGTTAGACACCTAAGAATCACTGATACTTGGCACTAAACAGTTATGGAAGAGAGAAGACTCCACAACAAAAATCTAAATGAGCCCCGCATCATGGTGTCAAGCTTTGCCAACCAGTTTTTTTCCCCTTCAATATCATTCCGTGACTCTAGGTCCCATACCCCATCCATTGTGTCCGTTCTGGTAGTGGGTTCAAAGTCCTGATCCAATGTGGATGGGTTTTTTAAATGAAGCAAGTGTAGTCAGCAGTCCAAATTCGGTATACAGATAAACAGCACATTCTAGTATAAGTTAGCTACATGATGGCAACCTCATGATTCTCGTTTGCAGACAAACAATTCCTTCCCAACTCCATAGTGAAAGTCAGAATAATCCTTGGATCACCTTTTGAAAAGTTCCTACCTAACTTCAGGACCCGGATCAACAACCCCTATATACTCAAAGTGATTCCTAATTTAATTCAATTATGTAGTGAATGGAGCAAAGGGTGTACACACATAAAGCTTAATGCTGATGCCAATGTATCTCTATGGATACTGCTTATGTGATGTTCATCCCTGCCATACTGTGTGCATAAATCTAGATGTATGTGGATTGTCCATCCGGAGACTGTTTCCAAAGTCTTGGTGCAGGCCACATTTTTATAGAAAAAAACTGCAAAGTTGTAAAAATGTTTAGTGTTTCACATGTTCTTCTATATTAAGACAGAAGGAAATTCAGCACTGCATTCATTCCAGAAATATAACTATGATGAAGAGCACTTCTGTAGTTGTTAGGGACGTGTGAGTATGTTGCATGCATTTTTATGCATCTGTTTGAATAAAGCTTTGTTTCTATTGTAATGATTGCGTTACTGGATTTCTTTCTGTTTTCATTTATAATGATTCCTGTATCTCCATGTACACACTCAACAAGCTGTATATGATTACACTGAGGAGCAATAAGGTTCCATTGGTCAGGGGTTTGAGCCACTTAGTTGCTATTGCCACCTAACTTTCAAAATCACCCAGAGCAAGGCAAGAGGTAAAGTAAACACAAATTTGGCAGAAACCCCCTCAGCCAAGCAGGGGTCAAAGGGGCAGTTCAGTGTTAGGCCGCCTGCAGACGGCCGGGTCGGATCCGACTGCGAGAATTCTCGCAGCGGGACCTGACCCGAGCGCCTGCAGAGAGCACCGCGGACTCACCCGCTCCCGCAGCTCCGGCTCTTTCATGTGCCGGCTGCCGGGCAGCCGGCACATGCGCAGAGCAGAGCCGGCGGCCGGTGAGTGACTTTTCTGTGCGGGGCTCTGCGAGCCCCACACAGAATTAGGACATGCTGTGGTTTGTTTGCTGCGTGTGATTTCGCGCAGACAAACCGCGGCCGTCTGCATAGTATTGCCTGCTGTAATGCAATCCTATGCAGGCGTCCAGGGGCGGAAATTCTGCGCGGAATCCCGCCGCAGAATTTCCGCCCGTCTGCAGGCGGCCTTAATGATTAAGATCCAATGCATTTTACAGGTATTTCCATATTTTTGTCCACCCCCTGTCTATCTATCTATCTGCACTGACAGGCAATCTTCCTCTATTCCTCTATTTTGCTCAGAAAGTGGCAGACTCAGCTCAGCAAATAAGTACAACACCAGAACCAAGCTCATAATATAAATACAACACAAACCAAACTTAGTACATAGATAAAATAGCAGAACCAAACTCATACCATATATACAGTAACATAACTTAGCAATTTTGTTGCAGGGTTGCCGATGAACTGGCAGCGATGCCTGGGAACATCAGAGGGGAGGTGGCAGAGATAGGAGAATAATTCACATAGCTCACAACATGCCACTGCAAGAGGAAGATCATCTAACTAGGTGGACCTAAGCAGGAAGATTACCCCTAGTCTACATTCACCTGGTGCAGCCCCTACAAGCTGGTGGCTAGTGCCCTGTGCAACCACATGGGTCAGACATAGCTAAGGTGGGCCATGTTGGTGCGCTCATTTGTTTCTTATATGCTAAAATTATAGAAGCATTTTGATCTACACAAATGTCCAAATGGGTGTGTGCACCATGCAACCCATATTTTCATTGTACAGACTTGCTATATATAATATCCAGATAAAATATGAATACACTTTTAGCAAAAGCTTATCACAATAGCAAAAAGAAATAATTTTTGTAGGCCGTAAAGGAGTATAGCACTATACAGTTTGTGCAATTTTTTTCAGTTCATGTCCGTCACTTCTTATTCTTAGAACAATCAGCGTGCAGTTGTATAGTAAATAGTTGGAAGTATCAGCCATAACTGTCATTTACAGCAGATTTAGATGTTAACCTCAAGAACTCCACAAATTGAACATGTCAGTAAATTCCCCTTTTCTTCTCTGACCATGGCACAAACACAGCAAATCTAGGATGATTATTGGACCAAGCACTACAAGTTTATTTTATTTCCTATCATTCCGTTCAATTCCAGGGCTAGATTTCTGGAAAGTCCACAGAGGCCATGTCCTAGGGCATCACCAGAATTATGGGCTGCCTAAAGCTAAAGATTTATGGGTATATGATGCTTTCACACTGTGGATGGTAAAACTGTGAAGAAATAAAAGGAATACTGGGGTGAGAACTCAGTCTAAATAGGCCATAGCTTTTTCTTTATGTCATTTTAACAGTAGGACTATATTACAGACTGGAGTGTAATAACTTATAAATAAGCATTATATATAGCACCATAGCATATATTATTTAACAGCACATTATACATATCAGTCATGTATAACAAGACCCTTGTCATTTATAGTGTGCAACAATGCCCACACTTTTCCCCTACTGTGCTTTCACATCTACTGAAATGTACTGAATAACGTATATTAGGCGGTGTGTAACAATATATTTTGCATAGTTCCAATGCATACTTGCTAATTTACCCTCCAACGTGCAAGTGTTGCTAGCAAAGACTCAGCCATCACAGGAACGATGGAGATTTTCTAAAATTTCTCAATCAAAGCCTTTACTGCAACTAGGACTTGATAGACTATGGGCTTATCAATAGGGGTTATATTTTCAATGCTTATGTGCAGCAGAGCTAAGGAGCAGCTTCATATTATTGGAATACTTGAAGTATTTCAATAAAAAATTTTGTTTGGTTCGAAAAGCAGTTAATACTTGGGCAAGCCCCAAAAATGTGCGTTCATGGTTCCTTTGCCACCATAGTATCTCCAAAATCTATCTGAATTTGTTGGATAAGCAAGGTGAATAGGAGTAAAATACCAACTCTAAGTGAGAAGTACATGTCAAAAGCGAGCTTGCTAATGAAAACGTTTTATTCCAGAATTCTGCGCCTAAGGAAATACCTAGATCTCTTTCCCAGTAAAGGGTGCTTTCAGATGAGAGTGTGCGTACATAGGTGCACACAAAACCATACGTCTATTAAAACCATTGGTTCCCTATGGCTTGTTCACATGTCCGTGTTTTACAGGCGTGCAAATGCACGTACCTGCAAAACATAAGACATCCGTGCACTATAGGTCTGTGGTACGTGTCAATATGCCCCAGCAGGGAGTCCCCTTATCACTGAACTCTGTGACAGCACTGTGTCAGGGTTGGTGGCTCTTGGGGTTGCCACTGCCAGTACTGTTGCTCCTGCGGGTGGTGTGCGGCACAGGGGAACCCCGGCACTGGTTACTATTCCTGGCCACGCGCTCCTATAAGTCGCAGGGGTGCTTGGGACATGGCGGCTGCTGCCCGGCGCCGCGTTCCTGTTGCTATGACAGCCAACTGCACCTCCTCTGTCTTAGTTTGTTCTACTAGTATTGGGGTTAGTTCTCCCAGCCCTCTGTAATTACTGCTACTGCTGTCTGACTCTCCACTCTGTCTGACAGCATTTAAACCCCTCAGTTTCTTCCAGACACTGCCAGTGTTTGATTAGGCTTCGTGTCACTCACCAACGTTACCCTGCAATTTCTGACTGTTAGTGTGTTTTAATCTCGGCTTTTTCCCTGACCTGACTTCGTCCTCCCTTACCTGTACTGCGCCTCTTGGACTGACTTACTGCTTTGGACTTTTGGTTAGCTCCTGGACTGGTTTGTTTTTTCCCTTGATGCTACGCTCTAGTTGTTTGTCTGTTTGTATTCTCGTTCTCTGTTTCCAGGGGCTGTGGTGTCTTACGTCGTTTTCCCTAGCTCAGTGTAGGGACCGTCGCCCAGTTGCCACCTCGGGGTCTAGCCCGGAGGACAAGTAGGCAGGGACAGGAGTTGTGGGCTATGTTGCAGGAAATCCTGACTTCTGCTCTCCCTGGATTCCTGACACACTGTCACAGTGTTCAGTGACAAAGGGACTTCCCGCGGGGAGTAAAGAATCCCCTGCCACAGCTGTCACAGCTGTGGAGGATAACGATGTTCTCCCATTGCTTTCAATGGGCTGCTGACAAGCCCTGCAGGGATTTTCGTGGAAGGGCTTTAAATATAAGCTCTTCCCTGAAAATCATCCTTAGAATGTGTTAAAAAAATAAATAAATAAATAAATAAAAAAAAATAATTATATATATATATATATATATATATATATATATATATATATATATATATATATATATATATATATATTCACCTCTCTGCAGCTGCGTCTTCTCCCTGCACTGCTCTGAATCTCTTTCAGCAGGCGGGGATGTAAAGTCCCCGCCTGCTGAAAGAGCTGTATCTGATTGACTGAGCACTCAACAGGCAGCGCTGACCGGCAGCAGCACCGATGAGCCTGCAATAAGATCACAGGGAGCCGAGGTGGTGTCATGGCAGCCAGGGGCCTTCTGAAAGGCCCAAGAGCTGTCATGGCAGAATGCCTATCAAGCCATCCCAGTGGGGTGACTTAATAGAGTGCCTGCCCAATAGCAGTATGATGTAATGCTATGGCATTATATCATACTGCAGGAGCGATCAAAGCATCGCTAGTTGTTGTCCTTTGTGGGGACTATAAAAAAATGTAAAAATAAGAATAAAGTTTCACTAATTATTTTTTTTTTAAAAGTAATAAGAGTAAAAAAAACCTTTTGCCATATATGTAATAAAAGAATCTAAATAATAAAACAAAAATACACATTTGGTATCACTGCATCAGTAAAAGTCCGATCTATCAAAGTAATGTATTATTTACCCTGCACCATGAACATTGTCAGAAGAAAAAAAAATAAAGAACGCCAGAAGTGTGCTTTTTTGGTCACCTTATCTACAAGAAAAAATGCAATAAATAGCGATCAAAAGGTTGTGTGTATTCCAATATGATACCAACTCAAACTACAGGATTACCCCAAAAATGGCCCTTGTATAATTATGCCGACAGAAGAATAACAAAGCTTTTGTGCGCAGATGATGGCAGAAAATCATTTTAAAAAATAAATATCTTTGAAAAAAAATAAAAGTAGTACAGCAAAAAAAAAAACTATATAAGTTTGGTATCATAGTAATCACACTCATAGAATAAAGTTATCATGTCATTTTTGTTGCAGTTTGTGCACTGTAGAAACAAGAAGCACCGAAAGATGTCGGAATTTCATTTTTTTCCCCCATTTTTCTCCACTTAGAATTTTTTTAAAGTTTTTCAGTACATTATATGGTACATTAAATAGCACCATTGAAAAATACAACTCGTCCCGTAAAAAACAAGTCCCCATACAGCTACGCCAATGGATAGATAAAGGAGTTACGATTTTTTAAAAGGTGGGAGGAAAAATCGAAAATGGAAAAACGGAAAAAATCTTGGTCACAAAAGGGTTAAATTCCTTAGTACCGAATAGCCTCAATGAGGGGTGGCCTGAGGAACGGAAGGAATAGGGTTTGGTCCAGAATTTGGTGGTACTGGAGCTGTTTCCAATTACAGAGGTGCCTTGGGTTAAGAGTTTAATTCGTTCCGTGACAAAGCTCTTAACCCAAAACACTCGGAGGTCAAATCAATTTTCCCCATTGAAATCAATAGAAACACCATTAATGTGTGCCGGATTGCAAAGCTCTCCCATTGATTTCAATGGGGCTGCTGCTGCCGGCAGCCACATTGAAAGCAATAGGATGCTGGCACCCCCGCAGTAATTTTCGGGGAACGGCTTTAAATAGAAGCCCTTCCCTGAAAAACATATCTAGCTGTAGTAAAAAATAAAAAAAATATATACTTAACTGTCTGCCGCTGACGGGGCTCAGCCGCGTGTAGCCGCGTCTTCTCCCTGCACTGCTCTGAAGCTTATCAGCAGGCAGGGATTTAAAATCTTTCCTTAAAAATGGGGAGGTGACAGGTGTTGGGGCTCCAAGAACCTCCCCTTCTGTTGGATGGTTAGCTTGGGTTAATTTATGTTCATTTTTGTAAATTAGTTTGTAATAAAATGGTTGCTGTGACCAAATTATCCAAAACCAGAAGTGTTCTGTCTTCAATCGGGAGTGTAGTAATGGATAAAAGGTACAGCAGGGCATGACACAGTTATATCACCTGTAAAACTAATTTAGGCAGTCTGAAGGGGAAATTATTATGTATTTTCATGCTGTTATTCCATCGTCAGTATTAATATAAGTAGATTTAGATACAGAAACTCCTAGGGTTATTAGCCATAATAAAACATCAGCAGGTATAGTGCTTGGAAATGATTTTTCCATATTGACCCAATGCCTTGTGATAGCATTGGCTTTCCAGTGTCTGGCTTGATCAATTATGATCGCATAGTTAGAAAGATATAAAGTGTGATCTGCTACCCACAAGGGGGCGTTACCCTTTCAAAACATGCTTATTAAAAATTTTTGGTAGTTTATGAAGCTAAGACACTCAAACATAGATGGGGGGATTCCTAAACATATATAGAACTTTTTAAAATTATTAGCATCTTGATGGCTGCTGTTCTGCCAATCCACAATGCTACACATTTAATAAAATTGGCTAAATCATGCTAAATATCTTGGAGTAATATAATATAATTAGTCACAAATAGTGTTCAGGATGTGAAGGATAGTTTAATCCCTAAATGGGTAAGTGAGTCTGATACCCAGGGAAATGAAAAATTGCTTTTTTAAACTGGAAATAGCAGTCAGGTATAAACATACCAAAGATTTGAGATTTAGTAATGTTTAGCTTGTGATAAGAGATGCTGTTAAATTTATTTAGCATTTCTAACACTGCAGGTAATGAAGATTTTGGGTTCGTTAAGGCTATAACTACGTCGTCCACGGAAAAAAAAAAGGTTTTCTGTTCTCTTCCTACTATAGTAATTCCAGATACATCTTTTGCATTCCTTACCCATTCTACTAAAGGCTCTATGACTAGAGTATATGTTAAAGGTAACAAACGTACATCCATGATGAGTGCCGTTGGAGACATTAAATGTTTAATAGTTGTGTCATGAAGTTACCCTGCTTCCCCGAAAATAAGACGCGTCTTATATTAATTTTTGCTCTCAAATATGCGCTACGTCTTATTTTCAGGGGGTGTCTTATTTTTCAATTAAGAAGAATTCACATTTATTGTTTAACAAAAAAAATGAACATTTATTACCCTGTATACAGCACAGTACCGTAGTTGTCACCACAAACCAATATAACTAGACAAACTGTGAAAACAAAGCAAAAATTACTCCATGACCGTCATGTCATCATTTTCTGGCACATCATCATAAACATCTGAACCCTGACTCACACACAGAGCCATAAAAAAAAGTTACGTACCTGCAGAGTTCCTATACCACTTGTAAGCAGGGATGGTATTGCAGCTTCCGACCACCAGAGGGAGCTCATCACAGCAGACGTGTCCAGCAGCAACAGGATGATACTATTGAGTTTTCCAGCCAGCAAGAGGAGCTTACAACGGCAGCACACTCGTACAGCACAGCAGGAGGTAGGAGACAACGGGGATGGCAGCAGGGGACAGGCCTCTCGACCTGCCTGCACACTTTAGTATGCCTTATTATCGGGGTGTTGTTCTGGATTATGATTTTCTCCAGCAGGCTTCGGGGTATTTTGCCGCTTCCGAATTGTATCGTGTGCACACATCGTCGCGCAGAATCAGACACAAATGCTGGTCTAAAACCGGGAGAGTCTCTACAATGTGTAGAGGCTCAGGCTTTTTATTATAACACATGACAACCGCCCTTCAATGGGCGTGCAACAGATTACATCAGTAACATATAAGATTCTCATTTGTCGGATCATATAGAATCTCCCACCTCTCTGCCCACCCTCCCTCACGTCCGCCATAGTATGGACTTTGTCTTCTTTAGCATGCAGACAGCCTTAAGGAATTCTGTGTAGTTGACAAATCATTGTTTAACTAGCTTGTGTGAGGAGTGGAAGGGGGCCTAGGTAAACACTCAGTATTGAACACAGGATATACACAACACTATGGCCCTTAACTCTTAGAGGCTTCTTGTGTAACTTCTATGTACTTAACTAACTTTACATCACACATCCATTGTCTAGCAAATACCATGATTAGATTGTGTGTGTGTCCTTTAAACTCCTCAGAGCTAAAAGTCATTACAACAGCAAAATACATTTACGTTATACAAATCGATAGACATTTTATACAAAATAATCATCATGTCTATCACAGTGTGTCTTATATTAGCGATTTCTGCGAATTTCTTAATGTGTCTTATTTTCAGGGGTGCCTTATTTTCGGGGAAACACGGTAGTAGAGCAGCAGACAATTTAGGGAGTGAAACGGAATTTGAAAAGTTAGATAACTCCACAGTAGTGGCTTGGGGAGTTGATGGGTCATCTCGGAGATTATAAAGTGAAGCAGAATAATCAGCTATAGCATTTGCTATAGTTTGAGGGTCGACTATTTTTTCGTTTTGTGTGCTAAAGACATTTTAGAGTTAGCAGCTCTATATTTGAGTCATGATGCTAATAATGCACTCACTTCATTATTTTGACTATAATACCTGGCTTTAATTGTCTGCAGTGCTTGTTCATGTTTATATAAACCTACTAGATGTAACGGATCTTGGAGGTTACATATCATATTTGATCTAGCAGGCCAGTATTTTGCTTTGTTTAATTGACTCAAGTGAATAATCTTATTTGAGAGATACAATCTTAACTCGTTCTACTCTCTCTTATCAGCAGCTGCTAAGCTCATAAAGTGTTCCCTAATATAAGCTTTATGAGCGCACCATATTGCGGATGGCTGTACTTCAGGCATGCAGTTGTTATGAAAAAAATAAAGGAGTAATGAGGATGTTTTGGTCAAGTGTTTAGAAGAATGTCAAAAGTAATTGTTCAGTTTCCAAGAAATTGTAGGGGGGTTATTATATTTTCAGAAACAATTAGAGAAATTGGCGTGTGATCAGATCAAGTAATTATACTAATTATAGAAGTTACTATACATTAATGCAACAGATTAGCAGTGAAGAACATGTATATGCGAGTGTAGGTTTTGTGTAAGTGTGGAAAAAAAGTGTAATCTTTTCCAGTAAGGTTTTGCCACCTCCATACATCAAAAATATGCATAGGTGGGTTTATCTGTCAAACTAGAAGCATATGAATCTAGATGTAGCCAAATAACTCCAGCAGACAAGACAGACCCATTGTTATAACAGTTTATTTTCTTGAAAAAAAGTACAATAACATTTTCTTTGCTTTTTGTTTGGGACATACATCACTCCTATAGTAAAATAGTATGTTAAGATGAAAAAAGACATATGTTCAGCCTGCTCAGATTATTACCAAATAAACCAAAGGATGGCTGAAAAACCCAATGAGATAGAAGCCAATTTTCCTCATTTAAGGGGAAAAATTCCTTCCTGACTTGAAGTCTGGCAATCAGAATGATCCTTGATCAACAACCCTTCTGAAGTAATAAGTGACTGTAACTTGTAATATTGTAATGCTTAAGAAAGACGTCCAGGCCCCTCTTAAACTTTTTTATAGAATTTGCCATCACTACGTCCTCAGGCAGAGAGTTTCATAGTCTCATTGCTCTTATAGTAAAGAACCCCTTGCTATATTGGTACAGAAACCTTCTTTCCTCTAGACGTAGAGGATGCCATCTTTTTACAGTCACAATTCTTGGTAAAAATACATTGTAGGAGATATCTCTATATTGTCCCCTGATATATCCATATATAGTTATTAGATCACCTCTCAGTTGTCTTTTTTCTAAAGTTAATAACTCCAATTTTGATAAACTCTCTGGGCATTGTAGCGCACCTTTTTTATTTATTACTCTAGTTGCCCACCTTTGAATTGGCTCAAGCTTTGATGTGTCCTTCTTGAGTACCATATTGGTCTGACCAGCGACTTGTAAAGAGGAAGAACAATGTTCTCATCATCCGCCCCTAGACCTCTTTTGATGAACCCCATGATCCTATTTGCCTTGGCAACAGATGCCTGACACTGGTTGCTCCTCCAGTTAAGTTTACAGTTAACTAAAATGTCCAATTCCTTTTCCATGTCAGTTTTGCCCAGTGGTTTCCCATTTAGTGTGTAATGGTGCCCATGTGCATTAATTTATATTTATCAGTGTTCAACCTCATTTACCACTTTTCTGCCCAAGTCCCCAACTTATCCAGAACCATTTGCAACCGCATTATGTCCTCTCATGTTACTTTGCATCATTTTGTATCAACTGCAAATATTGATGTTTTACTGTGCTATCCTTCTACGAGGTCATTAATAAATATATTAAAAATAATAGAGCCCAATACTGACCTCTGTAGTACACCGCAGGTAATAGTGACCCAATCAGAGTATGTACAATTAATAATCATCCTCTGCTTTCTATCACTGAGCCAGATACTTAACCATCTGCACACAAGTTCACGCAGACCAAACATTCTCATTTTATATACCAGTCTTTTATGTGGCACAGTATCAAACACTTTGGAAAAATCAAGATATACAAGATTCAATGACTCACCCCAGTCCAGTCTAGAACTTACCTCATTTTAGAAGCTAATCAGATTGGCTTGATAAGAGTGACCTCTCATAAATAGAGATGAGCGAGCACCAAAATGCTCGAGTGCTCGTTGCTCGAGTCGAACTTTTCATAATGCTCGAGACTTTGTTTCGAGTAACGAACCACATTGAAGTCAATGAGAGACTCGAGCATTTTTGTATGGGACCGATGCTGCACGTAGGTGATGACTTGTGAAACACTTGAAAACATCAGAAAGTCATGGAAACACCATAGAAACGGATAGGGAATGGCAGGGGCAGCATGCATTGCTGCATCTGAGGCTCCCAGGTCCCACTATTAAGCCAAAATGGGGGCAAGAGCCTGGTGGTCACCCCCTAACAATTTACTTGGGACAAACCCTCATTAGCAAGGCACATGCACTGGCACATCTTAGCTAAGCACCACACTGCAACCAAGGACAATCACTGCCTGCGGGTGACACCGCTGCCCCTTCTCCTGGGTTACATGCTGGCATTGCTGTCCAACGCCCGCACGAGCCTGCGTCTACAGCGCACACAAAATTTTCCCTGCGCAGCGTTCAGCTGCCCTCATGCCACACGCTCACTTTATAGCCACACCACCCTCATGTCTATTCATAAGTGCGTACTGGATGAGGAGGAACCGGAGGCACACACTGCAGAGGGTTGGCAGGGCCAGGCAGTGACCCTCTTTGAAAGTGTGGGCGATAGCCCACAATGCTATTGAGAATTGATGATAAATTGACGTACGATCATTCCAATCCCGTGCCACCTACGTCACAAAATTGTCAGGAGCCACAAATGTGGGCATAAAGGGGACTCAGGTGCCAGCACTTCTACACATCTTCACAATGCAGCAATACACTGTGTGGGAAGCACGTGAGCAGGCCCAGGGTCAGGCTCGATCCCAGCCTCCACCTTGTGTTACCCAAGGTGCCGTGAGTTACATAGCAATGGGAAATCCATGTGTCCCCACACAATTCATTCTGTGTAGGTGTCAGATAGCTCAACACCACAATGGGAAGAGTTTGAGTTCCTTGGGCTCACCTATGCTGTGGGTGCACAAAGATGGTATTACACAGGAAGAAAGCAGAGTGCCCAAATATGGCAGAGTTTCACCCCGCCAAGGACCTCGGCCTCGGCCCACATTTCTACCCTAGTCAGTCAGTGTATTTGTTCAAGACAGGTAAAACACCGCAATGCGAAGTCTTTGTGCACCCACAGCATAGGTGAGGCCAAGGAACTGAAAGATGGTATTACACATGAGGAAATCAGAGTGCCCAAACATGGCAGAGTTTCATCTCGCCAAGGGCCTCGGACCCAGCCCACATTATTGCCCTAGTCAGTCAGTGTATTTGTGCCAGACAGGTAAAACATCGCGATGGGAAGTCTTTGTGCACCCACAGCATAAGCGGACCCCAGTAACATTTCTGTAGCAAGAGTATAGGCGGACCCCTCAATCCTTTCTGTAGCAAGAGTATAGGCGGACCCCAGTAACATTTCTGTAGCAAGAGTATAGGCGGACCCCAGTAACATTTCTGTAGCAAGAGTATAGGCGAACCCCTCAAACCTTTCAGTAGCAACTGTATAGGCGGGCCCAGTAACATTTCTGTAGCAAGAGTATAGGTGAATCCCTCAAACCTTTCAGTAGCAACTGTATATGCGGACCCCAGTAACAGTTCTGTAGCAAAAGTATAGGCGACCGCCTGTAACATTTCTTTAACAAGACTATAGGCGGACCCCTGTAACATATCTGTAGCAAGAGTATAGGAGGACCCCAGTAACATTTCTGTAGCAAGAGTATAGGCGGACCCCAGTAACATTTCTGTAGCAAGAGTATAGGCGAACCCCTCAAACCTTTCAGTAGCAACTGTATAGGCAGACCCCAGTAACATTTCTGTAGCAAAACTATAGGCGAACCCCTGTAACATTTCTGTTGTAAAAGTATAGGCGAACCCCTGTAATATTTCTGTAGCAAGAATATAGGCGTACCCCTCAAACCTTTTTGTAGCAAGAGTATAGGCGGACCCCTGTAACATTTCTGTAGCAAAAGTATAGGCGGACCCCTGTAACATTTCTGCAGCAAGAGTATAGGCGGACCCCTGTAACATTTCAGTAGCAAGAGTATAGGCGAACCCCTGAAACATTGGTGTACCAAAGTATAGGCGAACACCTGTAAAAATTAGTTTACCAATAGTATAGGCGAAGCCCGGAAAAATTAGTTTGCAAACAGTATTGGCAATGGCCTGAAAAATTGGTGTACAAAAGTACAAGTGTACCCATGAAAAATTGCGGAACGCCGA
This sequence comes from Eleutherodactylus coqui, assembly GCF_035609145.1. Taxonomy (NCBI): domain Eukaryota; kingdom Metazoa; phylum Chordata; class Amphibia; order Anura; family Eleutherodactylidae; genus Eleutherodactylus; species Eleutherodactylus coqui. Next base: position 120,282,522 of record NC_089837.1, on the reverse strand, counting down.
GGGCAAGTGAAACTCATAAACATTTTTTGAAGACACAGCTCATTATTGGTTAATTTGTAACAGAGCCTGGAGGCAGCCCTCCGCAAAAATTGGTTTAAGTTTAACTTTTAAAACTTTAAAGACTTATTAAACTTTTAAAACTTTTAAACAAAGCATTTTGGGCCGCATAGAAATTGGCAGTTCAACGTGATGACATACTGTTTTAGGAGGAGGAGGAGGAGGAGGAGTAATAATATCTGAGAGGGATACACAAAGCTAATTCTCCCCTTTTTGGGAGTGATAGAGGATGCATTTTTCTCCTATGGCAGCGAAAAGATTCTTTAGGATCTGTTGCTTTCCACCGGTGGAGAAGGGCAAGCACGTCGGCGCTGTCAGTTGACAGGCGGGTATGCTTATCTGTGATGATTACCGCAGCAGCACTAAACACCCTCTCTGACAAGACACTAGCGGCAGAGCAGGCCAGTACCTCCAGGGAGTACAGCACACGTTCGTGCCACGTGTCCAGCTTTGACACCCAGTAATTGTATGGAGCAGAGGCATCACGGAGAACGGTGGTACGGTCCGCTATGTACTCCCTCACCATCTTTTTACAGTGCTCCCTCCGACTCAGTCTTGACTGGGGAGTGGCGACACAGTCTTGCTGGGGAGCCATAAAACTGGCAAAGGCCTTGGAGAGTGTTCCCCTGCCTGCGCTGGACATGCTGCCTGATTCCCGCACTTCCCCTGCTAGTTGGCCCTCTGAACTGAGTCTTCTACCGCTAGCGCTGTCAGATGGGAACTTTAGCATCACTTTTTCCACCAGGGCCCTGTGGTATTACATCACTCTCGTACCCCTTTCCTCTTCATGAATAAGAGTGGAAAGGTTCTCCTTATAGCATGGTTCGAGAAGGGTGTACACCCAGTAATCCGTGTTGGCAAGAATGCGTCTAACGCGTGGGTCACAGGAAAGGCAGCCTAACATGAAGTCAGCCATGTGTGCCAGGGTACCAGTACGCAACACAACGCTGTCCTCACTAGGAGGATGCTCCTCCTCTTATTCCCATACACGCTGAATAGATGAGAGGGAATCAGCATGGGTACCCTCTGCAGTGTGGCCAGCAGTCTCTTCCCCCACCTCCTCCTCACCCCTCCTCCTCCAAAACCCGCTGAGATATAGACATTAGGGCGGTCTGGCTATCTGTCTTGCGCTGATAGGGAGAGGTCATTTACCGCTCACAGAGATTTGTTTATAATAGAGAGGCTGTATGTAGTGGGAGAAAAATAGAAAGCCCGTGGATTGTGCTGGTAACTGCGGCAACTTCACCGCACCCAAGGAAAGGGTATTGTGCGACACTCTGCCCAGGGGCATAAAGCTATACAGCCAGTGAACAGTGCTAATACAGGAGCAACTTCACCGCACCCAAGGAAAGGATATTGTACGACACTCTGCCCAGGGGCAGAAAGCTATACAGCCAGTGGATAGTGCTGATAACAGGGGCCACTTCACTGCACCCAAGGAAAGGGTATTGTGCGACGCTCTGCCCAGGAGCAGAAAGCTATACAGCCAGTGAACAGTGCTAATAACAGGGGCAACTTCACCGCACCCAAGGAAAGGATATTGTGCGACGCTCTGCCCAGGGGCAGAAAGCTATACAGCCAGTTAACAGTGCTAATCACAGGGGCAACTTCACCGCACCCAAGGAAAGGGTATTGTGCGACTCTCTGCCCAGGGGCATAAAGCTATACAGCCAGTGAACAGTGCTAATAACAGGGGCAACTTCATCGCACCCAAGGAAAGGATATTGTGCGATGCTCTGCCCAGGGGCAGAAAGCTATACAGCCAGTGGATAGCGCTGATAACAAGGGCAACTTCACTGCACCCAAGGAAAGGGTATTGTGCGATGCTCTGCCCAGAGGCAGAAAGCTATACAGCCAGTGAACAGTGCTAATAACAGGGGCAACTTCACCGCACCCATAGGACGGTATAGCTGCAATGATCTGGAGTGGGCCAGGAAATATTTGCATACTATTTAGTGATGAGAGTGAGCCCTCTACCTAAGGCAGTGCACACATAGGACGGTATAGCTGCAATAATCTGGAGTGGGCCAGGAAATATTTGCGTACTATTTAGCGATGAGTGTGAGCCCTCTGCCTAAGGCACTGCACACATAGAACGGTATAGCTGCAATAATCTGGAGTGGGCCAGGAAATATTTGCGTACTATTTAGCGATGAGAGTGAGCCCTCTGCCTAAGGCACTGCACACATAGAACGGTATAGCTGCAATAATCTGGAGTGGGCCAGGAAATATATGCGTACTATTTAGCGATGACAGTGAGCCCTCTGCCTAAGGCATTGCACACATAGGACAGTATAGCTGCAATGATCTAGAGTGGGCCAGGAAATATATGCGTACTATTTAGCGATGAGAGTGAGCCCTCTGCCTAAGGCACTGCACACATAGAACGGTATAGCTGCAATGATCTGCAGTGTCCCAGGAAATATTAGAGTTCTGTTTAGCAATGAGAGTGAGCCCTCTGCCTAAGGCATTGCACACATAGGATGGTATAGCTGCAATGATCTGGAGTGGGCCAGGAGATATACATAAAAAAAAAATTGGTGCACTACTGCTCCCAGCCAGCCACAACTGCTCAGGATGAGGAGTAGCCCTAAGGAGGACTGTTGGGGTTCTTGAAGACAGGATCCTACTCTACTAACACTTTCCCTATATAAGCAGCTCTTTCCCTCAACTCTGCCTAATGCACTGCAGACTGAGAGCTGTAAAGCTCTGCAGAGAGATATTTTAAAAAAAAAAGCAACTTCATCGCACCCAAGGAAAGGGTACTGTGCGATGGTCTGCACAGGGGCAGAAAGCTATACAGCCAGTGGAATGTGCTGATAACTGCGGCAACTTCACCCAACACATAGAATGGTATCTGTGAAATGCTGTTCTGTAGTGGGCCAGGAAATATTTGCATACTATTTAGCGATGAGAGTGAGCTGCTATAGCTGTAATGCTCTGCAGAGGGATAGATGTTAAAAAAAAAAATTGGTGGACTACTGCTCCCAGCCAGCCACAACTGTAATGCACACGATGAGGAGTAGCCCTAAGAAGGACTGTTGGGGTTCTTGACGACAGGATCCTACTCTAACACTTTCCCTGTATCAGCAGCAGCACTTTCCCTAACCTCTGCCAGCATGCGTCTGAGGCGTGCTGCGGGTGGGACCAGTTTAAGTACTCAGCGGTCACCTGATCGGCCCAGCCACTCACTACTGTGGGGAGGGAGGAGAGGGCTGCCACGTCACAGCAGGAAGTGGTAATGCCGTCCCCGCATGTCTATTGGCTAGAAAATGGCGCTAAACATGCAGGGAAGGAAAATGCATTTGATTCGAGTACCGCGTGGTGTTCGACTCGAGTAACGAGCATCTCGAGTACCCTAATGCTCGAACCAGCATCAAGCTCGGACAAGTGTGCTCGCTTATCTCTACTCATAAACCGATACTGATACGGAGTTCTACAGCTATTTCCATTGAAGTACTTCAGGATAGCATCTCTTAAAAATATTCTACCCACAATAGAAGTAAGACTTAGCAGCCTGCAGTTTCCAGCTTACTTTCGACCCCTTTCTGAATATTGGCACCACATTGGCTGTGCGACAATCACGTGGAACAGACCCTGTTATTATAGAGTCCTTAAATATAAGAAACAATCAATGGTCTGCCAATCACATTATTTAATTTCCTTAGAACCCAGAGGTGTATGCCATCAGGACCCAGCAATTTTTTTTTACTCGACCACAATGACACAATCACTCCAGACTACTTTAATACTTACACCTCAAAGCTACTTCAAAGCAGATAAAGATTATTTGTCCTGTTTTATCTAAATGATATAGAAATCATCAGTAAGCTCATAGAAAAAGAAAAATGAAAGTCATCTCAACAATATCAGAGAGTTGTCAATGTTCGTTGATATCTTCCATTACTTCCATTACAGCAACAGTTCAAATTGGAGCAAATCATAGAATGGTAGAGTTGAAATGGACCTCCAGGGTCATCGATTCCAGCCCCCTCCTCAGTGTAGGATTCACTAAATCATCCCAGACAGATATTTGTCCAGCCTTTGTTTGAACACTTCCATTGAAGGAGAACTCACCACCTCCCGTGGTAACCTGTTCCACTCACTGATCATCCTCATTGTCAGAAAGTTTTTTTCTAATATCTAATCTGTGTCTTCTCCCTTTCAATTTCCTCCCATTGCTTCTAGGCTTTCCTTGTGCAAATGAGAATAGGGCTGATCCCTCTGCACTGTGACAGCCCTTCAAATATTTGTAGACAGCTATTAAGTCTCCTCTCAGCCTTCTTTTTTACAAGCTAAACATTCCCAGATCTTTTAACCGTTCCTCATAGGACATGATTTGCAGACCGCTCACTATCTTAGTAACCCTTCTCTGAACTTGCTCCAGTTTTTCTATGTCTTTTTTAAAGTGGGGTGCCCAGAATTGGACACAGTATTCCAGATGAGGTCTGACTGAGGATGGATTCACACGAGCATGTTTATGTGCGTGCATACGCGTGCACAATAACACGCGTCTATTACATCCACTGAATTCCCTATGGTGTGTTCACATGTCCGTGTGTTACAGGCGTGCGCCTGTAAAGACAGGACATGTGTGCACCATAGATCCTGCACGCATTGCCTTTAATGGAGCCGCGGCACACCTGAAGTGATTTTTTAGAGAAGAGCTTTAAATATAAGCTCTTCCCTGAAAATCATCCCTTTTAGTGTTAAAAAAAAAAAAAAATATATATATATATATATACTTACCTATCCGCCGCTGCCGTGTCCCATGCGTCAGATGTTTTCTTCAATCCCGTGGGGAATAAAGAACTCCCTGCTGCACCTGTCACAGATGTGACAGATGCAACAAAGCAGTTCTTTATCCCAGTGGGGAATAAAGACTTCCCTACAGCAGCTGTCACAGATGACAGCTGTGGTAGAGGATCCAGCTGGCAGCACCCCTTAATTGTTTTACAGCGAAGGGCTTTAAATATAAACCCTGAAAATTAAAATCTCCGCCTGCTGAAAGAGCTGCTTCTTACACAGGCAGCTCTCGCCTGTCATTCATTGAATGGCCGAAAGCCATGTTCAGTTTATGATCTATTAGTATACCCAAGTCGTTTTCACATGTGCTGCTGCTTAGCCCAATTCCTTTCATTCTGTATGTGCTTTTTCCATTTTTCTTTCCCAGGTGTAGTTTGTAGAGATGAGCGAGCACCAAAATGCTCGGGTGCTCGTTACTCGGGACGAAATTATCGCGATGCTCGAGGGTTCGTTTCGAATAACGAACCCCATTGAAGTCAATGGGCGACTCGAGCATTTTTGTATATCGCCGATGCTCGCTAAGGTTTCCATTTGTGAAAATCTGGGCAATTCAAGAAAGTGATGGGAACGACACAGCAACGGATAGGGCAGGCGAGGGGCTACATGTTGGGCTGCATCTCAAGTTCCCAGGTCCCACTATTAAGCCACAATAGCGGCAAGAGTGGGCCCCCCCCTCCCAACAACTTTTACTTCTGAAAAGCCCTCATTAGCAATGCATACCTTAGCTAAGCACCACACTACCTCCAACAAAGCACAATCACTGCCTGAATGACACTCCGCTGCCACTTCTCCTGGGTTACATGCTGCCAAGCCCCCCCCCCCCCGCGCGCGCACGACGCAGTGTCCACAGCGCACACCAAAGTGTCCCTGCGCAGCCTTCAGCTGCCCTCATGCCACACCACCCTCATGTCTATTTATAAGTGCGTCTGCCATGAGGAGGAACCACAGGCACACACTGCAGAGGGTTGGCACGGCTAGGCAGCGACCCTCTTTAAAAGGGGCGATAGCCCACAATGCTGTACAGAAGCAATGAGAAATATAATCCTGTGCCACCGCCATCAGGAGCTGCACACGTGGGCATAGCAATGGGGAACCTATGTGCCACACACTATTCATTCTGTCAAGGTGTCTGCATGCCCCAGTCAGACCGCAGTTTTTTATAAATAGTCACAGGCAGGTACAACTCCGCAATGGGAATTCCGTCTGCACCCACAGCATGGGTGGCTCCCTGGAACCCACCGGCGGTACATAAATATATCCCTTTGCATTGCCCATCACAGCTGAGGTAATGTCATGTTAAATGCAGGTGGGCTTCGGCCCACACTGCATGCCCCAGTCAGACTGGGGTTCTTTAGAAGTGGACACATGCAGTTACAACTCCCTGTGGACCGACAGCATGGGTGGGTGCCAGGAAGCCACCGGCGGTACATAAATATATCCCATTGCAGTGCCCATCACAGCTGAGGTAACATCCGATTAAATGCAGGTGGGCTTCGGCCCACACTGCATGCCCCAGTCAGACTGGGGTTTTTTAGAAGTAGACACATGCAGTTACAACTCCCTGTGGACCCACAGCATGGGTGGCTCCCTGGAACCCACCGGCGGTACATAAATATATCCCATTGCAGTGCCCAGCACAGCTGATGTAACGTCAGCTTTAATGCAGGTGGGCAACAAAGTAATTGGATTACACTGTAGGCGAGGGCCCCAAAAAATTGGTGTACCAACAGTACTAATGTACGTCAGAAAAATTGCCCATGCCCAACCAAGAGGGCAGGTGAAACCCATTAATCGCTTTGGTTAATGTGGCTTAATCTGTAACTAGGCCTGGAGGCAGCCCAGTTAAAATAAAAATTGGTTCAGGTGAAAGTTTCAACGCTTTAATGAGCATTGAAACGTATAAAAATTGTTTACAAAAATTATATGACTGAGCCTCGTGGGCCTAAGAAAAATTGCCCGTTCGGCGTGATTACGTGAGGTTTCAGGAGGAGGAGCAGGAGGAGGAGGAGGAATATTATACACAGATTGATGAAGCAGAAATGTCCCCGTTTTGGATGGTGAGAGAGAACTATGCTTCCATCCGCGGGTGCAGCCTACGTATTGTTTAGGTATCGCTGCTGTCCGCTGGTGGAGAAGAGAAGTCTGGGGAAATCCAGGCTTTGTTCATCTTGATGAGTGTAAGCCTGTCGGCACTGTCAGTTGACAGGCGGGTACGCTTATCTGTGATGATTCCCCCAGCCGCACTAAACACCCTCTCTGACAAGACGCTAGCCGCAGGACAAGCAAGCACCTCCAGGGCATACAGCGCGAGTTCAGGCCACGTGTCCAGCTTCGACACCCAGTAGTTGTAGGGGGCAGAGGCGTCACGGAGGACAGTCGTGCGATCGGCTACGTACTCCCTCACCATCCTTTTACAGTGCTCCCGCCGACTCAGCCTTGACTGGGGAGCGGTGACACAGTCTTGCTGGGGAGCCAGAAAGCTGTCAAAGGCCTTAGAGAGTGTTCCCCTGCCTGTGCTGTACATGCTGCCTAATCTCTGCGCCTCCCCTGCTACCTAGCCCTCGGAACTGCGCCTTCGGCAACTAGCGCTGTCGGATGGGAATTTTACCATCAGTTTGTCCGTCAGGGTCCTGTGGTATAGCATCACTCTCGAACCCCTTTCCTTTTCGGGTATGAGAGTGGAAAGGTTCTCCTTATACCGTGGGTCGAGCAGTGTGTACACCCAGTAATCAGTAGTGGCCAGAATGCGTGTAACGCGAGGGTCACGAGAAAGGCATCCTAACATGAAGTCAGCCATGTGTGGCAGGGTACCTGTACGCAACACATGGCTGTCCGCACTAGGAAGATCACTTTCAGGATCCTCCTCCTCCTCCTCAGGCCATACACGCTGAAAGGATGACAGGCAAGCAGCATGGGTACCCTCAGCATTGGGCCAAGCTGTCTCTTCCCCCTCCTCCTCATCCTCCCCATGCTCCTCCTCCTCCTCCTCAACGCGCTGAGATATAGACAGGATGGTGCTCTGACTATCCAGCGACATACTGTCTTCCCCCAGGGAACTTCTCAAGAGGCATAGCAGAGGAATGGTGACGCTAATGATTGCAGCATCGCTGCTCACAATCTGGGTAGACTTCTCAAAGTTTCCAAGGACCTGGCAGATGTCTGCCAACCAGGCCCACTCTTCTGTAAAGAATTGAGGAGGCTGACTCCCACTGCGCCGCCCATGTTGGAGTTGGTAGTCCACTATAGCCCGCCTGTGCTTGTCCACGTGTCCGTTGTTAAGTGGACCTTGGCAGTAACCGCGTCGGTGAGGCCCGCGTACAATGTTGCGGGAGACGTGGTCGTGCAGGGCTGGGACGGCACATTGGGAAAAGAAGTGGCGACTGGGAACTGAGTAGCGCGGGGCCGCCGCCGCCATCATACCTTTGAAAGCCTCCGTTTCCACAACCCTATACGGCAGCATCTCCAGGCTGATAAATTTGGCTATGTGCACGTTTAACGCTTGAGCGTGCGGGTGCGTGGCGGCGTACTTGCGCTTGCGCTCCAACACTTGCGCTAGCGACGGCTGGACGGTGCGCTGAGAGACATTGGTGGATGGGGCCGAGCACAGCGGAGGTGAGGGTGTGGGTGCAGGCCAGGAGACGGTAGTGCCTGTGTCCTGAGAGGGGGGTTGGATCTCAGTGGCAGGTTGGGGCACAGGGGGAGAGGCAGTGGTGCAAACCGGAGGCGGTGAACGGCCTTCATCCCACCTTGTGGGGTGCTTGGCCATCATATGCATGCGCATGCTGGTGGTGGTGAGGCTGGTGGTGGTGGCTCCCCGGCTGATCTTGGCACGACAAAGGTTGCACACCACTGTTCGTCGGTCGTCTGCACTCCCAGTGAAAAACTGCCAGACCTTTGAGCACTTCGGCCTCTGCAGGGTGGCATGGCGCGAGGGGGCGCTTTGGGAATCAGTTGGTGGATTATTCGGTCTGGCCCAGCCTCTACCCCTGGCCACCGCACTGCCTCTTCCAACCTTCCCTGCTGCTGCACTTTTATCCCCCTCTGAAGACCTGTCCTCAGTAGGCGTAGCAAACCAGGTGGGGTCAGTCACCTCATCGTCCTGCTGCTCTTCCTCCGAATCCTCTGTGCGCTCCTCCCTCGGACTTACTCCAATTACTACTACCTGAGTGATAGACAACTGTGTCTCATCGTCATCGTCCCCCCCACCCACTGAAAGCTCTTGAGACAGTTGCCGGAAGTCCCCAGCCTCATCCCCTGGTCCCCGGGAACTTTCCAAAGGTTGGGCATCGGTCACGACAAACTCCTCCGGTGGGAGAGGAACCATTGCTGGCCATTCTGGGCAGGGGCCTGGGAACAGTTCCTGGGAGTCTGCCTGCTCCTCAGAATGTGTCATTGTAATGGAGTGAGGAGGCTGGGAGGAAGGAGGAGTAGCAGCCAGAGGATTCAGAGTTGCAGCAGTGGACGGCGCAGAATTCTGGGTGGTCGATAGATTGCTGGATGCACTTTCTGCCATCCACGACAGGACCTGCTCACACTGCTCATTTTCTAATAAAGGTCTACCGCGTGGACCCATTAATTGTGAGATGAATGTGGGGACGCCAGAAACGTGCCTCTCTCCTAATCCCGCAGCAGTCGGCTGCGATACACCTGGATCAGGAGCTCGGCCTGTGCCCACACCCTGACTTGGGCCTCCGCGTCCTCGCCCGCGTCCACATCCTCTACGCCTACCCCAACCCTCAGCATGCTGTATTACCAGTAGTTCAGAAACAGAACGCTGTAATTAAATGTGCCGCTTATTGGCCTGTGGTTGGAGGCTGACTTCCCTTACGGAATGCACAGCAGAGCCAGGAAACAATTTTGCGCACGCCTGTAGTGAGACGTAGGTGCATATGACTGAGCTAGTGGAATTCACAGCGCAGAAGCAGTCAAGTGACCAAAGGCCAGTAGTAGGCCTTAAGTATTTTGCTTCTATTTTTTTAAAATGCTGAGCTGATACAGCAGAAAGATACTGTAGGCAGCGTATAATATTATGTATACTGTTTCCCTCTGGCGGGATGACGGCGATCATGTAACAGAGACAGCAGATCCAGGAAACAATTTTGCGCAAGCCTGCTGTAACGCTTAGCTGCGTATTAATTACGACTACTACCCCCAGCAGATAGATACTGTAGGCAGCGTATAATATTATGTATACTGTTTCCCTCTGGCGGGATGACGGCGATCATGTAACAGAGACAGCAGATCCAGGAAACAATTTTGCGCAAGCCTGCTGTAACGCTTAGCTGCATATTAATTACGACTACTACCCCCAGCAGATAGATACTGTAGGCAGCGTATAATATTATGTATACTGTTTCCCTCTGGCGGGATGACGGCGATCATGTAACAGAAACAGCAGATCCAGGAAACAATTTTGCGCAAGCCTGCTGTAACGCTTAGCTGCATATTAATTACGACTACTACCCCCAGCAGATAGATACTGTAGGCAGCGTATAATATTATGTATACTGTTTCCCTCTGGCGGGATGACGGCGATCATGTAACAGAGACAGCAGATCCAGGAAACAATTTTGCGCAAGCCTGCTGTAACGCTTAGCTGCGTATTAATTAGGACTACTACCCCCAGCAGATAGATACTGTAGGCAGCGTATAATATTATGTATACTGTTTCCTCTGGCGGGATGACAACAATCAATTTTTTGGAAAAATCCCACTGCCTATATAGCCTGAATATCTCTTTCCCTGCCTCACCAGTACTGGCCCTATACTCTGTACAATGACTGCAGACTGCGGACGCAATGCTCTGCACGGCCGATATACAAAAAAAAAAAATTGTGCAACACTGCTAAAAGCAGCCTCAACAGTACTGCACACGGTCAGATGTGGCCCTAAGAAGGACCGTTGGGGTTCTTGAAGCCTAAAATAACTCCTAACGCTCTCCCTATAGCAGCTCCGGCACCAGCAGCACTTTCCCTGATCTCTGTCAGAATGCATCTGTGGCGAGCCGCGGGAGGGACCGATTTATATACTCGGGTGAGTATACACCTGATCTCGCCAGCCACTCACTGCAGGGAGGTGGTATAGGGCTTGAATGTCCCAGGGGGAAGTTGTAATGCCTTCCCTGTCTTTCTATTGGCCAGAAAAGCGCGCTAACGTCTCAGAGATGAAAGTGAAAGTAACTCGAACATCGCGTGGTACTCGCCTCTAGTAACGAGCATCTCGAACACGCTAATACTCGAACGAGTATCAAGCTCGGACAAGTACGTTCGCTCATCTCTAGTAGTTTGCATTTCTCCTTCTTAAATACCATTCTGTTAGCCGCCACCCCCTGATCAAGCTTTTCTAGATCTTTTTGAATACTCTCTCTCTCTCTTCCCTAGTGTTAGCTATCCCTCCTAGCTTTGTGTCATCATCACATTTGATCAGTTTCTCCTCAATTCCCTCCTCCAGATCATTTATAAAAATGTTGAACAACACTGGGCCCAGGACAGAGCCTTGTGGTACCCCACTTGATACATTCTTCCACTTGGATGTGCAGCCATTTATGACCAGTCTTTGAGTACGATCACTCAGCCAGTTGTGAATCCACCTAACAGTTGCCTTGTCAACCCCATATTCGGTCATTTTTTCAAAAAGTATAGTATGAGAAATCTTTTAAGTTAACCTAAAGGTAGTCATACACATTAGATAGAATTAGGGTGATCGTTGAACAAATGTTGAATGAACAATCACCCAGTGAACAATTGTTTTTCAGACTCAACTACACACATTTAAGTTCACATTGGCTATTACAATTTTTCAAACTGGCCATAAATGTTCAACAACAATGGGCAAGGGACAAACAATCTTTGTGGAAATGGTCTTTCAAAGATCTTTCATCATATAAGCAGATGAAAATTTCACATGTATCAGACTTCTTACCAGATGATGAGATCCGCTTGCTTAAATATTGTTCAAGGTTATATCTCACGAACAATTGTTTTCTTTGGAATTGTCCATTTCCATTTTCTTTAAGCTGCCCATACTCATTAGACTAAAGTTGATGATAATGGATGATTTCAACCAAAACAATTGTTTGTCTAGTGAAATATAACAATGAATGATCGCGTTAACCAACTGATGACAGTCAGTTATCATCTAGAATATGACAGGGGCAGAGGAATCAAGAATAATTATAAAATTTGTCACTGAAGAGATTCCTAAAATGTAACCTTCAATTTAATTCTTTAAGATTCAGCTTCCAAACAAATATATATGAGAATGAATGTGTGACTATCCCCACCACCTTGCGTCTGATCCTAGAGGCCTATTAGAACCACCAGATCAGACCATTAAATATATAAGGTAGACAACCTCTACCCGCTTCCCTATTGATGTAGTTATGGGGTAAATGGGTGGATTCATGCAATATCACCTCCCAACCTCTTAGTTGATACTCTCAGAAAATATCAATTGTTCTAGGGACCTATTACAACCATACAGTAAGATTTTATTTGAAACAATGTTCCCAGATAGATCCTTCATCCTCCACTGTGTCAATAAACACCTAAAGTCAGTTTGAACAACTGTAATAGCCAATGTCGACTAAAATGTGTATGGCTGCGTGTATTACATGAACATTCACCAGGCAATTGCTTGTTAAACAGTTGTTCAACTGGCAACCTGTGTATGACTATTTAGGCTATAATAATAATAATAAACTTTATTTGTATAGCGCCAACATATTCCGCAGCGCTTACATAGACAGGGGGGAATACAGAAAGACAAAATACAAACATTACAGAACCACGGATACATATAGTAATCAGTTGATGGAAACAATAGGGGTGAGGGTCCTGCTCCAACGAGCTTACATACTACAAGTAATGGGGTGATACAGAGGGTAAAGGGTCTGGAGATGTGCACGGTATGGCGAAGTGTGAGCGATGTTATACACATAGACAATGGTCAGACATTTAGCCGTGTGACGGCAGAATCGGTGTGACTGCAGGAGCGGTTTATGATGGCTAGCAGGGATTGCAGTCAGTAGGTCAGGGAGCATGTTATCAGGCGGAGTACAGATGGGTTTGTTTAGGGAATTCGGTATGCCTCCCTGAAGAGGTGCGTTTTTAGAGCACGCCTGAAGTTCTGCGAGTCCTGGATTGCTCGGTAGCCTTTGGTAGTACGTTCCAGAGGACAGGTGCTGCTCTGGAGAAGTCTTGGAGGCGGGAATGAGAAGTTCGAATGAAAGGGGCACTCAGTCTGGTTTCATTAGCAGAGCGGAGAGCCCGGGCTGGTTGATGGATTGAGATGAGGGAGGCGATGTAGGGGGGCACTGCGCTGTGGAGGGCTTTGTGGATGAAGGTAGCGAGTTTAAATTGAATTCTGTATTTGACAGGCATCCAGTGCAGTGACTGGCACAGGGCAGAGGCGTCCGAGTAGCGGCTGGACAGGAAGATGAGCCTGGCTGCCGCATTCAGGATGGACTGGAGAGGGTAGAATCTGGTGCAGGGGAGACCGATCAGCAATGAGTTGCAGTAATCGAGCCGGGAGTGGATGAGGGGCGACAATAAGCGTTTTTAACGTCTCCACAGTGAGAAAAGAGCAGATTCTTGCGATGTTCTTGAGGTGCAGCTGACATGTTCGGGCCAGAGATTGAATGTAGGGGGCAAAAGAGAGATCAGAGTCAAATATGACCCCAAGGCAGCGGGCGTGTTGTCTAGGAGTTATGGTGGCGCCACACACTGAGATGGAGATGTCAGGATGAGGTCGGTTAGTGGAGGGCGGAAATACCAGTAAGTCAGTTTTAGAGAGGTTTAGTTTTAGGTAGAGAGAGGATATAGTGTTAGAGACAGCGGACAGACAGTCGGTGATGTTTTGGAGGAAGGGTGCAGAGATGTCACGGGCAGAGGTGTATAGCTGGGTGTCATCAGCGTACAGGTGGTATTGGAGGCCAAAACTCCTGATGGTTTGTCCAATAGGGGCTGTGTAGATAGAGAAGAGAAGGGGGCCAAGGACCGAGCCCTGGGGGACCCCAACAGCAAGGGGAAGAGGAGGGGAGGTAGAGCCAGCAAGGGAGACACTGAAAGAGCGGTCAGATAGGTAAGAGGAGAACCAGGAGAGGGCAGTGTCCTTTAGGCCAATGGAGCGTAGCATACTGAGGAGGAGTTTGTGGTCAACAGTGTCAAACGCTGCAGAAAGGTCGAGGAGGATCAGTAGGGAGTAATCGCCCCTCGATTTGGCTGTCAGTAGGTCATTGGATACCCTAGTAAGGGCAGTTTTTGTCGAGTGTTGAGGTCGGAAGCCAGACTGTAGGGGGTCTAGGAGAGAGTTCTCTGATAAATAGCTTACAAGGCGGGAGTAAACCAGGCGTTCTAGTAGTTTGGAGATGAAGGGGAGGTTTGAGATGGGTCGGTAGTTGGCAGCATCGGTCGCGTCCAGAGTCGGTTTCTTTAGCAGTGGGGATATGATGGCGTGTTTGAAAGAAGAGGGAAAGATGCCAGAGGTCAGAGAGAGGTTGAATATAGTGGTGAGATGGGAGATGACCACTGGGAGAAGGAACGGAGGAGGTGTGAGGGGAGGGCGTCGCTAGGCTATGTCCATATAGAGGAGAATTTGCTGCATAGTGTCCACAGTGGACATTCTGTAGCAGATCCGCAAAACAAAATCCATGCCAAAATTTGACATGGATTTTAATGCAGATTTTGGTGTGGAATTCACCCCACATTTGAAGAGGTGAAATCTGCACCACAAATCCGCTACAGTTAATTGGCATGCTGTGGATTTACGTTCTGCATGTCAATTTCCACACAAATTTTGGGTGGATTTTCTTTGCTCTACTGTAAATTCTCCAGATTTTCCATGCAGACAGTCTGCACAGAAAATCCATGGCATATCTACCCAATGTGAACATACCCTTAGGGTCCTTTTACATAGAGCAATTTGCTCTTATAGGCAAGTACTGAACTATGAAATTGGTCTAGTTCACCTTTACATGGGCAAATTCAGTGCCTACTTAGGACGAATGATTGTTCATGTGATCAGTTCTCCCACATAGAGAAACTGAGAATCGTTGTTGTAAGAAGCACATCTTACATTCACATGGGAGTATGTACAGCCAACAACAATGATTTTTATGGTTGGACAAAAGATGCAAACAGCCGATGAAGGAGCTGATCAAGTCCAGCTTTACACAGACCAACAGTCAATTGTCACTCTGTATAAAAGGACCTTTAGGGTTTCTTCACACAGGCATATGCACAAATGCACACACTTCAATGCAATGTATTTGCACTAAGAACAAGGTTGATTTGTGCACGTCTGCGCATTATACTGTACTTTTTTGCACATGCAGGGCCTGTTCATATGTGCGCTCAACACCCCCCAGACTTGATTTAAAAGACTGTTTAATATAATGAGCTCCAGATGTGTTCTATTTTTCACTGAATTTTGCATTTGCGCACCCTCCATAGGCTTCTATAGGGACCTTTAGAGCTCAAATGCTCACAAAAATAGAAGAGGTCCTAGTTTTTTTGTGTGCACAAAAAGGAGATGAGAATGAACCGATTGATAGCAATGGGTTCTACTCTCTGTGTATTGTATGTGTAATTATTGCGCTTACAAATACACCGATATGAAGCCCCTCTTAATCAGGAGAGTACATGGAACATAACAAAACTCAGGGTTAGCCACTCCCCCCCCTAAAAAATTATACTGTACACAGTATATCTATAACATTGCTTAAGCCGCTTTTACACAGGACGACTGTCCACCAAACGATGCCCGACACTCATCTCTGTGTGTACTCGCTCCCGTGCTGTTACACAGGAACGGGTATCGCTGGCTCTTTGACAGATCGGCCAGGAGCGGGCTGGGGACGGCTGGAGGAGATTTCTCTCCTCGCTCTCTCACGCCTCTTTCCATTCACTTAACAAAGTGGCCGCTCAGTACTGAACAGCTGCTGTTTACACTGAATGATCATTGTTCAGGATTATAAATTGCATAAAATCCTGAATGATGATCATTCAGTGTAAACAGCAGCCGTTCATTACTGAACAGCCACGATGTTAAGTGAATGGAGAGGGGCTGGGTAGAGCGCGGAGAGAACTCTCCTCCAGCCTCCCCGCTGCGAGCGAACAATACTTGCTCCTGTGCAACAGCACAAAAAAAATCACAGAGGGGAGAGAAAAACAACAAAGACATTCACTGAAACAGCCAAAAAATGCAATACCTGATAGGCACAATCACCATAAGGCAGGCACAATCGCCATAAGGTAGGCACAATCGCCATAGGGCAGGCCCCAAAAGGCTGGCACCGTAAACACTCATAAAATTCAGTCTGCCAGGAGGAGGAGCTACTTGTTCAGTGCAGACTAATATGCAGTCACCCACTCAACGCAGGCTAGATTGGGAAGGAGCGACTGCAAACAAACATAGCCTGCACATGTGAACAATACCTAAGAAGCCAGCCAAAGATGGGTGTGCCCCACCATACAGGATATCAACTTACACTGACATAGCAGTGGGTTGCCCTGTATCTCCAAAGTGGGTCACACTGGCTGACATCTTGGGCTCCCCCAATATCTCTAGCAAACTGCATACAAAAAATAGTGATTTACTAATAAATACGGGTGTTAGTTCTACATTTTGGCCAAAACGCATAGGCTGACGGGCCACATCGAGGCAACCACGCGTCCATCAGAACTTACGCTATCTCACTGTTAACTACATTAAAATCACAGAGGTGAGAGAAAAACAACAAAGACATTCACTGAAAGAGCCAAAAAATGCAATACCTGATAGGCACAATCGGCGATTGTGCCTACCTTATGGCAATTGCGCCTTACTTACGGTGATTGTGCCTATCGAGTCAAATAAAGTAATAGTTTAGACATATGGTAGTGTACAGATTTACTAACTTTTGGTATTTGAAATACAACTTGATTTACAATACTGTGGATAAGCACTTGGAACAGATACATGCAGATGAAGTACAAGGCAGGCAATTGCACACGATGAGAAGATACAGAGATAACGAATTGATAAAGACCTGACTTTAAAGCTCTCTCCTTTCCTTTTTTCCTGAACTGATTTGACAATCTCCCCACTAACTGTTTTGGATGAAGGATTGGTTTGGATTTTAGTGAAGGATGAATGAAGCGGAGGCACAAGTGGCTGAATGGCTAATCCTGGCTTTGAGTTCACCAGGTAGCTATGACTCACTGTTTGATGAAGAAGGACCTCAAAAAGGTTCTTCTTATCTCCACTGAGGGATGCCAAGGGAATGGGTTTACACCTCACTCGACCTTGGAAGGGAAAGTGTGTTGAACTGCTGGCTTCCTCTCATACTGGTAACTCCTCCTTTCCAACATGACTGAACTGCAACCTCTTCTTTCTCACACCTAGCTGAGTCTACCTAACTGCTCACTGACTCCTCCTTTTATGGCCTCTGCTCCATTCCTGTACATTCCTCCCATTCTTGGATAGGGACTTGTGTTGTGGTTTTACCACCCTTAGGCTCTGCACCAGTGAAATTAAACCTGACTGTCAGCCAATAAAAAAAACAGCTTAGAAGAGAAGGAGAGAAACAGGGTCTTTCCTACAGATGGCATCTTCTATATCCATGGACGGCATATAGACAGGTGTGACAAAACAGGTGTGCTGTGAGTGTTCTGTAGGACCCTCTGGGCCACTACACTGGTAGTTATTTTTATGCTTAGATTATATTTCAGATTGTGATATCTGATGGCATAACATATAGTTTTATATAGGTTATATATAGTGTATATAATTTATTTGTCTGAAAATCTTTATACATTATTGGAAATCTTCCATCTTTGTTGGTAAAATGTGTATATTAATTGTGCACTTATTTCTAATACTTTTTCCTATATGTTCCATATTAACAGGGTTGTCTGGTCTAGAAAAGCCTTTTTCAAATGCCTGATGGAATTAATACAGAAGAATCCCTCATTCATGACTAACATCAATAAGTCGATAAGCTACAGTACCAAGAGTATCTCTCTCTCTCTCTCTGGAGGACCAAGCACATCTGTTTTCAAGGGGACGCATGTAAAGCTTCATTTCCCCTGTTATGGTTGGTGCATTAGGGGGATTGAACACCTAGGTCAGTGCTCACGTGATTCATTAGAGTTAACTACTGCCTTGTCACCCATTATGGCTTGTAGACGTTCCACATCTAAATTTGTTATTCACAAAAAGATAAGTAAATTAAAAAATCCACCAATTGTTCTTCACGTTGTTGAAAGAATTTGTGGAACCCTTTTTGCACTGCACTTAGTAAATTCTAAAAGCTAATAAAGCACAAATTGCTCCTTCAAAAACCATTTCCAAGTTATTACACCGTCCTTGTATCCACTGGCTGTAGTTCGGCCTGTAGGGATTAACGTTTGCCATTAATAACTGTCTTCCTTTGTACGTGGATAAGCAGAGTGGCTTCCTTTATTTTATCCATAGTGGTGAAAGTAACATTTAAAGTGATATCTGGTGTCATTTCTTTCAATAATCCTGTATTAGGCTTCTTCACTATTATTTAGAATATTACAGTGGTTTTAGTTCTTTTTGTTTCTCAGCATTCATTCCTGATTTTTTCAAGTATTTCCTTGGCGAGTCTTCTGTTTCTTCAAGGTGAGTGCAAAGTACTTTTATTAGATAGAGTTTGGAATATATGAACAGTGATTAATGGTAACCATGGAACAGATATCCTCTTCTTGCTCATCTATATCACTTCCAGGAAGTGAAGATACTTCGAGTGATGAAAGAAAAAAGTAAAATCGCATTTTCCAGTCAGATACTGCATTCACATAGATGGGCTTAGTGATAGATAGATAGATAGATAGATAGATAGATAGATAGATAGATATGAGATAGATAGATAGATAGATAGATAGATAGATATGAGATAGATAGATATATAGATATGAAATAGATAGATGATAGATGGATAGATAGATATGAGATAGATAGATATGAGAAAGATAGATAGATATGAGATAGATCGATATGAAATAGATAGATAGATGATAGATAGATAGATAGATAGATAGATAGATAGATAGGTAGATATGAGATAGATAGATAGATAGATAGTTATGAGATAGATAGATAGATAGATAGATAGATAGATAGATAGATATGAGATAGATAGATAAATAGATAGATAGATTCAATTAAAATGTTCTATTACTGTTAACACTATCTTCTAACTGTTGGAACACATTTTTATTTTCTTTTTGTTTGGTTGGAAATACCACGTCTACAAAATAACACAGCTAAGTGGAGATGGAGGTTTAAGGTTTTGACGAGTAGTTGTGAGATTAAGGATTCTGCAGACAGACAATACTGTATACCCTGTTGACTGATATATAGTATGTAATTATAAAATATGCTGGTACAGTGTATGATGCATTATTTCTGCAGATGTTACTGGCAAAATGCATGCATTTCTTCTAATTAAAGTAGAGATGCAAACAATGTTTCTCCATGGGGAGGTTTTAGAACAACAATGTATTACATGATAGGTAATTGAATTTAGTAGGCACTGTGCAAAACTACAATTACCTTGCAGAAAAAATATGAATTCAAACTCCACTTGGGGGGGTTATAGTAGCCAGATTTTGTCAAGCAAACAGGAGTGGATCCGTCTTGCCAATCGCAATTGTGACTGTAGGCTAACTGAGGTGGCAGCACCCATTTTTTATGCTTAACCCCCTCCAAGCAGAATACCTGCTTTGCTGCAGGGTCCCCAAGCCATTACAAGTGCAGATGGTCTACTACAGGCTATGTGATACTTTCAGAATGAGGTATACAGTAAGTAAACCATACCAGACACCGTGACACAATTAATGAGTTGTACAATATAAAAGAAAAGTAAATAAAGACTGTGGTAGAACCAACGTTAAAGGGATTGTCTGGTACTTTAGTGATTTTTTTCTATAGACTTCTATGTGTCTGTCTTCAGCTGCCAAGAGGAGCTGACCGGCAATGAAGGCAGCTAAAGGGGCACAGCACTCAGGTGAGCATTGCAGCTCCCTTGTTTTATCGGTCAGTGGGGTACTCAGAAACTGGAACCCCACTGTTCAAAAAAACAGAAGTGCAGCTACTCCTTAAGTATAAATGTTCAATAATGTGCACACTCATGCAGACTCAATAAACTATAGCAGGTTCAGAACGTTATATTCAACTCAACCAGTACAGCAAGAAAAAAAGAAAGAAGAGAAATTGATGTGGTCACAAAAGTACAAACCACCCTGGGTCATGGAGACTTTCTTTCCATGACTTTCTACAACAGTATTTTGTCTGAAATGATAGCGAACTGCTGAAGCTTATTATATGTTTAAAGAATATTTACTGCAACTCTGTCTTTGAAATTTTCTTAAAGTATAGTTGAATTATTTAGACTTTGCTGTTAGATAAAATGCTTTGACCGTTACATCCGTCTTATTCTGCAAGACAACATTTTTCTGGGGCATTATGTACCTCAGTAGGAAATATAATTGCATCTAATAAAAATTTGATACACTTGATGCCAAAATTACAAGACTATAGTAACCAGTCTGCTTGGAACACTCCAGTTAATGTCAGTCTGACCTAACACGAAACATTTACAGCTTGGGAAAATTCCTAGTCCTTTTTACAGAACTTATGTTCTTTGCAGTTTCTTACTGATAGGCTTATAATAACTTTTGAAACCACTGAATTAATTCATATAAAATTATTCATACTTTGTGGATTAAATACAAATCTAATTCTGCTCATAGCACATGTTTAGAAGCAAAAAAAGAACATTTGTCTGAAATAAGTACTTTTATGTAATTGGGGCTCTGTGATTAGTACTGTTCCCTTACAGCACTAAGTTTGAACCCAACCTAGGTCAACATTTCCATGGAGTTTCTGTGTTCTCTCTGAAGGGTTTATTGAATTCCTATTAAATTGTCTCTAGTGTGTCTATGAGATAGGAAAATCCGATTGTGAGTCCCATTGGGGACGAGGACTGATGCTGATGGCAACAGCTTCTGTACAACTGTGCAGAACATGTTGGTGTTATAAAAGCAACAGGAGAAACATAAATACATGACAAGACAAGTCCTTCATTTACTAAGGCTGCTTGCAGACGGGCGGAAATTCCGCGGTGGGATTTCCTGTGGAATTTCCGCCCCTGGAAGCTGCCATAGGTTTGCATTCCTAAGCAGACGGCCGCGATTTGGCCGCACAAAATCTTGCGTGGCAAACAAATCATGGCATGCTCTATTTCTGTGCGGGGCTCGCACCAGCTGCCAGCTCTGCTCTGCGCATGCGCCGGCAGCCCAGCAGGTGAGTGTCACGCTGCTCTCCGCAGGCGCTCGGGTCAGGTCCCGCTGTGAGAATTCTCGCAGCCGGATCCGACCTGACCGTCTGCAGGCGGCCTGAGAGTAGTAAACCCCCGCCCCCCCAAAATTAAAATGGATCCTTTTTTATTTCTAAGGCACAGATCAGCTGTACCTTAAAGGAGTTATCTTGCTTAGGGATAGTCGCCCCAACCATGCTGTTGATCCAGGTTTACTTAAACTGCAATCAGCTATTGAACTAGATTTAAGGAAAAGTTTTGCACCAACATTTTGATCTAAGATTTGCAAAACTAAGTTGACTTGATCTGCGATCAAAGGTTGAACCTAGAAGAAATGTATCACACATGGTGATTGGTGATTGTAGTCAGGTGATCTTCCCTGCATTCATAATGATTTTTCCAGCATTCATAGCAATAGTAAAAACATGGCAACCACTAACATGGGTGTAATTTTACTACCCAGGCCTATCAGGCTATCAATTAAGTCCACCAACTAGTTCGACTAGTTTGTACCACCAAAATTGGGGTATCAAATTGAGCCTAGATTTGAAGATCACGGATTAAAACGTGTTGGTTCACCATTTTTCATTAGTGAATTTTGTGCCATTCAGGGCTGTTATCTATTGTTGTGAAAAAAGAGAGTGTACAAAAAGCATTCTAAAGCTCTGGCAGACCTGGTATATCTGTGTGCGTACATTGCATGTGCCGACCATTCATTTCAGTAAAAACTCTATGAGGATGTGTTCAAGCGTAGCTGATTTTCTGCAGATTTTGTTATGTTCTTTAGGGCAGATCTGCAGTAGATTTCACCACTTTAAAATCAATTAAAAGCATGAAAAATGCTGCAGACTTGCACCAAAATCCACAACAAATCAGCTATGTGTGAACACACCCTAATGCCTCACACATCTGTGGTAGCGTTGCAGGGGAGTTGAGTACTTGCAGGGACTGGC
Organism: Eleutherodactylus coqui; assembly: GCF_035609145.1. NCBI lineage: Eukaryota > Metazoa > Chordata > Amphibia > Anura > Eleutherodactylidae > Eleutherodactylus > Eleutherodactylus coqui. The sequence continues at coordinate 120,260,382 of NC_089837.1, read as the reverse complement.
TGGCAATATGTTATATGTTTTCACAGCGAAATACAAAGTGGAGTTTTCCTCCGCATTGGAATTTCCACAAATGAATATTGCCCAAAAAAGTCGCGAGTGGATATACGGCAAAACCCGAGGTAGAATTGTCGTGGATTTCTGCCACGGTTTTAGAGGAAGAATTTGCATGGAAAATCCTGCACCAGAATTCGCCATGTGAACATACCCTAAGGCTAGTTTCACATGGCCCAACTCGATTTTGCACTCAGGAACATGTGACGTAACCCCCTGGTGCCTGGCGTTTTTGTGTTAAAAACGCTTCCCATCTCTTCAGTACAGTTGCAATCCTCTGGCGTAGCTTTCAGCCATGTCAGAGGATCAGCAAGTGTTTCCCATTGTCTTCAATGGAAACGTCGCATGGCATGCCAAGCGATGTGTTTTCCAGAACTATTGAGAACAATGAGAGAATGCCCAAAGATAGGACATGATGCGTTTTTTTCCTGCAATGCATCTCATGTATATGACCTGATCCAAAAGAACGGCGTTCATATTCGTGTGAGATTTGTGCATCTTACAACGCACAAATCTTGCACAACTCTGTCAGCCATGTGAAAGCAGCTTAAGGGTGGAAACACACACTGCAGTTGGCCACACCCAGCCAAACTTTGGCTACACAATTTACAGGCCACCATAGGAGTAATCTATATAATATACATACAGCACTAGAACTAACCTCAGTACATGAATACGGCGCTACAACCAAGCTTATAACATAAATACACATTCCAGAACCGAGCTCATAACATAAATACAGCCCCAGAACTAAGCTTATAACATAAATACAGCCCCAGAACTAAGCTTATAACATAAATACAGCCCCTGAACGAGGAAATATATATATCTTTAATACGATCAGTTTCAGACAAGCGTCCCAGTCCAATTGCCAGTCTACATTTATCATATAATGTACATAAATAGTCACTGTACATAATGATAGTGATTACAGGGCAGTTACCTCCAGTGATCAGAGCTGATATTGTCTCTGTTTTGAGTCATCCATATTCAGTTTTCTTTTCTCTGGTTCCAAACCACTGAGATTTTTTCCACTGGCACTAATTATGAGAGCACGATTACTTTGAGGGCGCACATGGGAATTATTACTTTGTTGGGGCACAGAGGAACACCTGAGATCACTGGAGGTAACTGCACTGTAATTGCTATCATTTTGAGGAACTGGCATCTAACTTATGATTGCATTATATAGAGGTATACCAGAGCTGAGCTGCTGCATCTAAGCCCTCCGTGTTATAAAAGTTATATCCTGTCTCTGATGTATGTGAAATATATTTTTTCATTATTTTTTATTGGAGGGGAGGTAAAACATGTGTCCCAGGCAGAGACATAACTTGAAGCTTTTGGGCCCCAATGCAAAATCTATAACAGGGCCCCAACTATAATGCTTTTTTCAAAGTACTGGGCTCCCTATATGGAGAAGAGAGGCCTTATGAGCCCCCTAAGGCTCATGTGCCTGGGTGCAACCGCATCCCCTGCATTCCCTATAGTTACGCCCCCTGGTCCCGTGGTTTGTGCTCCTGATCTTTTGAGACCTTAGCATCACCCCCTAGGTGCTTATGCTGCATTGATGGGTATGGGTATGCACATAGGGTATATTGACATGGTGGGTACACTGCAGATTTTCTGCTGTGTATTACAGTAGCAGCTAAGTGAATGGGATTTTGAGAAAACCTGTTCACATGTTACTGAACCATGCGGTGCAGATTTTAAGTCCTCAGCATGTCAATTCATGCTACAAACATTCAGTGTGGGTTTCACCTCTTCTAATGAGGAAGTGAAATCTGCGCAAAATCAAAATCTGCATGTTACAAGTAGTTTTTGGTGTGGATTTTCCACCACAAGAAATATACTACGTGTGTGTAGCCTTAAGAGATTCAGCGGTGCAGGTGAAAGTTGAGGTGGACCACAGGCATGAAGAAGAGGTGGCAAGATGAGCTTTTGCCCATGGGCCTTTAACTGTGCCCCTGGTGACTTGTGTAGAAGTCACTGTGCATGGATGTGAAGGAGGTGGCGTGTGACCACCCCGTTGTCACCTCGCTGTGAATGGTGGATCCTATATTATCTTTATAGGGGAATTACCTTTGATTAATCCTGCCTGTAATGATAATGAGAAGACTACTGAAAAGTTTTCACTACAGAACAGGAAGTATCAGCCTATTATTAGGCTCGGCAGTTAGTGTGAAAAATGCAGGGCTTTAGGAATTTTTTTTAAATATAGTGACATTCCAAAAAATAAAAAAACATCAAAAATTGTTGAAAAATATGTTCAACATTAAAACATAAGTTATACAGTGGATCATTTTCTGATGAGACAATTCCTTTTAGTATAGACCTGGTAAAAGTCATGTGACATTGGGCTCAAGGATTTTGAACTCTTCATATCACGTGCCATCTTGCCAACAGCAATAAATGAGAATCTATTACATTGGAAATTTTCATTTTTACTGGCTATTATAGGCAAAAATGCCAATTCTTAGTGCCAAACCAATAAACTTTATTGCAGTCTTAAGATAGCGATAAGAAGCACATGAAGTAATATCATCATAAGGATATATAATATGTAATGTTAGGTGAACAATGCCAATTTTTATAGAAGAGAGTTTTGAAAAATGTTTAAAAGCAAAATTGCCCCCTCTTCTCCTGGAAATAGAATAGCAGGGATGGGCTGCAAAGCTGCAAAAATGCTGCCCCTACTCTCAAGTGAGGATTTTAGCTGAGACAAACTTCTCATCTCCCTCCCTGGACGGTACACCTTTGTGTGCACTCTACGAAGCACCAGCAACAAGTTAAGCACATTCTGTGCATTTGCTATCTTTATATACTGCTTGCTCCAAAACTTGGAAGGTTTTGCCTCTTAAGATAAGTTTTCATGTCCCCATATAACCTAACAGATTTTCTCTATGAAAGTTCATAATAAGGTTCTAGGTTCTTATAACGTGTGAATTCTCACTGCACATGCTCCACATTTCCTAGCTGATCTTTTAATCCTGAATGCCAAGTTGAACTCTTTGTTCTCCTAATACCAAACTTTTATCTTTTCCTGAAGACTGTGCTAAATCTCACGGGTGTCTCCTTGTCTTTGTTATGACTCTAGCAGTACTTAACCTTTAACTCTATAGTACAAGCCTGTACCTCCTGCAAAAATGTTAACAATTCTTAAATCCGCTGAAACAAAAAACTACTGTAAAGGTAAAGTTTAGATTTTAGGTCAGGGGCTTAAACTTTGAACAGGAACTACTTCTTAAGATTCGATAACTATGGTTTGCAATATTGTCAAATATTGTCATTTTTATTGTGTTGTGTATATATGTTTGTTACTGCCCCTAGCGGTATAATTAACCTGCTAAAGATATGTTTAACGAATCTACTGAATTGCCCAAATTGTCTTGGGCAGGAGTAAAAGTACAGCACTATTTTGTCAGAGCAAGCACCATCAGCAGTGTGACAGCTGCTTATATAGAAGAGGGCACAACGGCTGGTATGAGTGTTACTGGGTACAGAGATTATAGCCAGACCCAAGGTGCAGTGTGGACAACATTGTAACAATGGGCAACAGAGTCAATCCCATAAGCGGTTGGGTTCCATATATCCCAAGTATAAGCAGAGAGGCAGAACTATACACAACAAGAGCTACAGAATATGTAGAAAGTTAAATCATCCATCTGGGTGTGTAGTTATCAAATGGTATTTATCGAGCATAAAAAAAAATGACACACAATATTTCAATTCATACAAGTGTTGAGGATGGTGGCATTGTAACACAGATTCAGGATATGATGCAGCAGAAGGAATTACAAAAATATGCAATGTTTATTTAAGAACAGAACAACGCAAATGAATAATGGAATGATGAATAAGCAATTTAACCTTTACCATAGATTTACTTAAGCCCCATTTACACGCTCAAAATTAATTCAAACGATAGCATATGGGCAATAATCACTGCATTTAAATGCTGCCATCGTTTACTCTGAATGGCTGTAATATGAGTTTAAAATCTATTGTTAAGCCAGAGAGTAGATAACACAGACCTCATGCTGTGTTCTGCATGGGAGCAGTTGATTACATTGTATTTTGTTCCATGCGGGAACAAAGGAGCTGTGTGCAGAACTCGAGACCACCTGCTGTGATCTGCAAACATCTGCTCTTGGAGGCTCATTTACACGCAAATGAACATTATAAAGTGCTAATGGACATTAGTGTCCATTAGCATTCTATGCAAACTGATTGCTAAAACTTTCAATTTTTAGGTGGTTTGAAAGATTATCTTTGTTTGTAAAAGAGCCTTTAATGTTAACTATGACTAATTATCTAAAACCCTAGGATTAACAATAAATTATGCACTTTAAGAAATAATGAAGGTTCAACGGTATCAACAATACCGTTTGAAGACCAATAATATACAACAGAAATAAAGATCACATAGAGTAATACAATTTGTCAATAAAGGTTCAACTTTATACCTCCCACAACACAGCAAATCAACACCGCAAAACAATTTCGGCAGGGGACCTGGACGGCCGGATATGTCGCTTGGCCAGAGACTCCGAGATATAGGACTTAAGGGCTTCATGCCCACGCCCCAACAAATTGAAAATAGCTCCTTTAGCTATGGGACTCTCGGGAATCAGATCAATACCACAGTCCCACTCCCTATGGGGAGGCAAAGTCTCAGACAGTTTTTTGGAGAATACGTCCTGAAAATCCGACAAATATTCCGGGACCAGCACAGTATCTGCTGAGCACATGGCTATAGTAGTTAAGTGATTATAACAGGACGACCCCCAATGTGTCAATTCCCGGGTGGACCAATCAAATTGGGGGTTGTGCAGTACCAACCAGGGCATACCAAGCACCACATCAACAGACATCTTTTCCATAACCAGGAAAGACAGATTCTCAGAATGCAGAGCACCCACAGTGAACTGCAGAATGGGAGTCCTCCATTTAACAACACCTGCGGAGAGAGGGGTCGAATCAATATTGATGAAGCGCATGGGGGGCTTCAGCATGGAAAATTCACTCATTAGAGGTTTGGCAAAATTTAAATTAATCAGATTGGCGGCAGCATCCGAATCAATAAAGGCTTGACTGGACCGAATAAAATTCCGGAAGCCAACCTGTCAAGGCACCAAAAACTTAGGGAGTACCTGTGATCCTAAGCGATCCTCCCGACAATCGCCTAGGATCTGTAGTTTTTCCACCGGCTCAGACTGATGTTGCCATTGCTTCTGTGGATAGGTTGCTACCCGATGTCCGGCTTTCCCATAGCAGAGGCAAAGACGGTGAGTCATCCGGAACCGTCGCCGTTCCCCGGGACTTAGTTGGTCCACTTCCATAGGCTCGGCCCCAGGAGTTGGCATGGGAGAAGTGGGAGCGGGTCGGGAGGACTCCCTACTTTTACAGGCCTGAAGTTCCTTTTCTCTAGATCTCAGTCTCCTGTCAGCCTTTACTGCCAATTTTTATTGCCTCATTAAGTGTTACGGGAGAGGGATGGGAAATAATTAGATCTTTGACAGCATCAGAAGGACCCAACAAAAACACATGTTTGAGGGCACCATCTTTCCAGGAGGTTTCACCGGCATACTGTCTAAACTTAGAGCAATAGTCTTCAGCACACTGCTGCCCCTGATGCAAAGCCAGGAGGTCAGATATTGCTAACCCTGCCCGATCCGGCTCATCAAAAATACCTCCTAGTTCCCGAAAAAATGAATCAACAGACTGCAGGCAAGCCGAACTCTCAGGTAAGGAGTAGGCCCATGTCTGGGCGGGACCCCACAGTAGGGACATAATCAATCCCATCTTCTGGGACTCTGAACCAGAGGATCCAGGCCGCATCCGGAAATATAGTCTACATGCCTGCTGGAAAACAAAAAACTTGCTTTTCTCCCCGGAAAACACCTCAGGGAGAGGACACTTGGGCTCAGGGATAGACGGGGTGGCAGGAACCCCCGCTGCTCTTGGGCCACCATACGACGCGACAGGTCTTGAATCACGCCCACTAGATTCTGAAACTGACTTGCAAGGACACTCCTCCTGGTCACCATTGGAGTCTGGGTTGCCCTAGAACTTACCTGAAACCTCTGTCCCTGCCAACTTGCCTCCACTACTGGCTAATCCCAGGCGGGCAACTGGGCGGCGGTTCTTGCTCTCACTAAGGACCGAGAGGGAGGACTGGCGTACCAAGATGGGACAGGGTAGAATACCGACAGGGAGGGCAGATGAAGAAAACCAACAGGAAATACACGCAGACCGAGGCAGATGGGATAGCCTGGCAGATACAGCAAAAGCTGATAAACAGGAGACTGACAGAGGCAGGATGCTAGCACACTGAACAGAAACCAATAACAGGCAGTGAATGGACCTCACTGCCAGCCTTATAAACAGAAGCCTCCGTCCAGGGGCAGAGAGAGGGAGGCGACTACCTCCCAACAGAATCCCATAAATAGGGGCTTATGCATGGAGCTGCACTCACAGGCGTGCGCGCACGTCGCCGCCCGGACCCACGAGTGCGCGCACCACGCCGACCAGCCACCCGTGCCCCCGGCAACCGGACAACCAGCCGGGGGGACGCGCGCTGACCGCGGGACCCAGCCGCTGCATGGTAACAAAAATTGGTATGAGAAAAGGCCATTGCAATGTCCTCTTTTACCTGGATACTCAGCTACTACTCCTACTCATGAGGCACTTTTGCGATCTTTCCTGAGTTGTACCGATTGTAAAGACCAGGACCAGATTGCTATCACATTCCCCCCCCTTCCTCCCCGCGCGCGTTACAGGAGGTAGGAAGCTTGGAGGATATATTGTAGCTTGATGAGGTCATGTGAGCCTGGTCACCAAGGGAACGGATGCCTCCGAGATCAGTGCGCATGAGTAGTTCCTCCTTGCCCGAGCTATATAGCCGATCATGTGACTAAGTCACCTGACGTCTCATGACGTCATGAAGTCATGTGACCTTTGTTGCCGGGGAGACTGATGCCAATGGGACCAGCATGCACAAACCATCACTGCTGGGTTAGAGCTGTGCACTGGGGGCCGATCATGTGACCAGGTCACCTGATGCACAGTATCGCTTGACTGAGGGGAATAGGGCTTAACTCATTGTATCCTTTCAGACTACGCCGAGCTCATCAAGCTTAAACAGTTGTATGTATAGTGAATAGCAACGGATAGGGGCATCATGTAACAGTCAAAAATAGGGGGGACTGTGCCATGATGATCGAAGGGATGTGACTCATTTGCTGTGTAAAGCCCTCTATTACAATAAAGAACCCCTCTATGAGTGTTAATAAATTGATTTGGATGGGAAGATATAAAGTGTGGGCTGCCACAAGGACGCATTGCCCTTTAATTCCTGGTCATTGTAACAAGGCTTGTATAAAAAGTCTGACTTTGACTTGAAGGAATGCTGCCTTTCAATAGGTGGCACTGTGGAGGATTTATTCCATCTACCTTATTTGCATATTACTCAGAGGAGCGTGCATGGCCATTTGAGTCTCCTTACTTAGTTTATAGTTGCTCTCCCTAAGGAGAAAAGATAGCGTTTCTGACCCCCTTGCCCTTTTCAAACACATTTATTAAGAATTTATTGTAGTTTAAGGAGATAAGACAGTAGAACAGAGATAGGGGGAGACTCCCAAACATATATAATGGATTTTTTTAATTATTAGCATCTTGATGATTGCTCTTCTGCCGGCCCATGATGCTTCATATAAAAAAAAAACAGTTAAATTATGCTCAATATCTTGGAGTAATGGAATATAAATAGTTACAAATAGCATTCAGCATAGGAAGGATAGTGTAATCCCTAAATAGGTAAGTGCGTCTGAGAATGAGAATTTACTTTTTAAACTGGAGATAACAGAGTCAGGTATATACATACCAAAGATTTGAGATTTAGTGATGTTTAGCTTGTAATAAGAGATGCTGTTAAATTTATTTAGTATTTCTAACACTGCAGGTGATGAAGATTCTGGTGGGTAAGGGCTATAACTACGTTGTCCGCAAAAAAAAGACAATGTTGGGTTTTCTTACAGTAATTCCGGATACATTCTTACCCATTCTGCTAAGGGCTCTATGACCAGAGTAAATATTAAAGGTGATAACAGACATCATTGCTGAGTGCTGCTGGAGATATCAAATGTCTTAGAGGTGTATCCTGAAGTTAGTACAGCAGTAAATGGGAGGGAGTATAGTGCCATAATTGACCCACGTGCTTCTCCAGATATCCCAAATTAGAGCAGAATTTCACTTGGGTATCCCCAATGGATTCGGTCAAGCACCTTTTCTGCATAGAGGGAAAGAAGCAGAGAAGTCGTACAAATTTTTTCAATAAAGTTCATAATATTTACAAATTTACGGGTACCATCACCTGAGTACCTACCCTTAACAAATCTTACCTGACCTTGACAAACCAGAGTGGGTAATATATTTGCCAACCTAGTGCCTAAAATCTTTGAATATACTTTGAAGTCTGTGTTAAGTAATGTATATGGGGGTAGTTTCCAGGTCTATCTTGGATTTTTTCTTGTTTAGGGAGAGTAATAATCGTGGTGTGTAGCATCTCTTTGGGGATTCTTCTCTTTTTTTGAATATTGTTGAAAAGAGAAAGAATATGCGGGGATAAGGCAGACTGAACGACTTTATAGTAATTGTTTGCTAAACCATCAGATTCAGGAGTTATATGTGGTTTAAGTGGCTTGATAGCACTATTGATTTCTGCTAGAGATATAGGCCCAGATAATGTTTCTAACTGCTGCGTTGACACTTTAGGAAGTGATACTGAATTTAGAAATGAGATATCTCCACAGTAGTGGGTTGGGGAGCTGATTGGTTGTATCGGAGGTTATAAAGTGTAGCATGATAATCAGCTATGGTATTTGCTATAGTTTAAGGGTTGAAGATTTTTTCCATTTTATGCATTAAAAATATAAGATATTTTAGAGTTAGCGGCTCTAGATTTGGGACCCGATGCTAATAATGCACCAGCTTTATCATTTTGACTATAATACCTGGATTTAATGTTCTGCATTTCTATAAATCTAGTAGATGTAACTGATCTTGGAGGTTAGGTTACATATCACGTCTCACCTAGCTGGCCAGTATTTTGCTTTGTTTAATTGACTCAAGCGAATAATATTATTTGAGAGATGTAATCTTAAATTGTTCTGCTCTCCCTTATCAGCAGCTGCTAAGCTTATAAAGTGTTCCCTAATATAAGCTTTATGAGCGCACCATATTGCGGATGGCTGTACTTCAGGCGTGTTGTGAACAAAAACATAAAGCAGTGATGAGGACATTTTGGTTAAGTGTAAAGATGACCGAGCATACTTGATAAGGCAAACTACTCGAGCGAGTAGTGCCTTATTCGAGTACCTGCCTGCTCGTCTCTAAAGATTCGGGTGCCGGCAGGGGGCGCGGAGCGGCATGGGAGAGCGGGGAGGAACGCAGGGGAGATCTCTCTCTCCCCCCGCTACCCCCTGCTCACCGCCGCAACTCACCTTTCACCCGCGCCGGCAGCCGAATCTTTAGATACGAGTAAAAAGTTGTTCAGTTTCCAAGTTAAGGTTATGTGTTTCAGAAAATTTGAGAGATCTGCATGTGAAGAACATGTTTATGTGAGTGTAGATCTTCTGTGTGTAATCTTTTACAGTAAGGTGTTGCACCTTCCATACATCAAGACATTTTTTTTCTGTCAATCGATATAAATCTTTGGGTTTATCTGTCAAACTGGGAGCAGACAAGGCTAGACATGGCCACATAATTCTGTTAAAATCTTCTGCAATCAGGACAGACCCATTCTTAAAATGGTTGATTTTCTTGAAAACAGCCTGATAAAGTTTTTTTTGTTTGTTTTTTGATTGGGGAATGAATGACTCCTATAGTATAAATTATATTATTTATTGTACAAACCAAGATAATATATCTTTCCATTGGGTCAAAAAAAGGTCTATATTGGAGAAAAGGCTAAAGTTTTTTTCACCACAAATAGTACTCCTTTTTTGTTAATTGCTGGAGCAGCGATATATAGGAAATGTTTGAGTCTTAACTGGAAAAGGTCTGTCTGAGTAAGGTGTAATTCTTCTATACACAACTCACCTCTTTAACTCATGCAAGTGGAAGAAGGCGTATTAACACTAAAAGTACAGTAATTTTTGCACTCGCAAGGCCAGTAGACATGCACATGTGTTACTGCCTTTCCATGGAGTTGAATGGTTATTTAAATCCTAATAAGGGCCAGCTGTCTTCTTTTCCCTGTGCTGTACTCCAGGTCACACCCTTCTCCTTGCTGTTTTGAATCTGCCATAGACTTCTATGGCAGCTTTCACCGTAAAATGCAAAAAGATAGGGCAGCTCCTGTCTTTTCTTGTGTGTAGGAACTTGAGCAAGAAACAAATCAATGCTTTTCATTTATTACATTTGGCAGGAGTGATTTTCATGTGCGTAAAAATGTGCGCAAACCGGTTTGTCTATTTAAGAGATTCCTCAGACACTGGTTTGAGGAAGGAGGACAGAGAGAGATTACACTGAAGTTCTGCTGAGTAATGTGTTGCTGAGCAGATACATGTGTAGTCACCGTTTATGACACTAACAGACAGGCGCATGCGCTGCTATGCTCGCCGCTACGGATTGTAGTAGCACATCAACCTGGATTTTTTTTGACTATTCAAATTACGTGCAAGTTTAAATAAAAAAGCCAGAAGATAGGTCCTGCCCTATCCTTCTCGCACGTAGAAAAAATATATGTGAGAAATATAGGGAAGTCCTATCTTTTTTTGCATGAGAATCCCGATAGTGAAAAGGAAATAATTTAAATAAACAACACTCCCATGTGCTTAAAGGGGTTGTCCCGCGAAAGCAAGTGGGGTTATACACTTCTGTATGGCCATATTAATGCACTTTGTAATGTACATTGTGCATTAAATATGAGCCAAACAGAAGTTATTCACTTACCTGTTCCGTTGCTGGCGTCCTCGTCTCCATGGTGCCGTCTAATTTTCAGCGTCTAATCGCCGGATTAGACGCGCTTGCGCAGTCCGGTCTTCTTCTCTTCTGAATGGGGCTGCTCGTGCCGGAGAGCGGCTCCGTGTAGCTCCGCCCCGTCACGTGCCGATTCCAGCCAATCAGGAGGCTGGAATCGGCAATGGACTGCACAGAAGCCCTGCGGTCCACCGAGGGAGAAGATCCCGGCGGCCATCTTCACCAGGTAAGTAAGAAGTCACCGGAGCGCGGGGATTCAGGTAAGCACTGTCCGGTTTTCTTTTTTAACCAGTGCATCGGGTTTGTCTCGCGCCGAACGGGGGGGCTGTTGAAAAAAAAAAAAACCCGTTTCGGCGCGGGACAACCCCTTTAAGCCCTTAGCTGCAGCACTTACCGGGTTGGGTTCTGGATGCGGATTCCGACTGTGTGGCCTCGTGTATCTGTCATTCGTCTTCATTATTTGTGCTCTGTATGGTTGGACGACTCACTGTCCGACATGCGCAGTACAGATATTCCGGCACCATTGCTAGAAATGGCGCGGAATCTGGGACCTGTCCGCAAAGCTAATTGAAGTCAATGGAACTCGTCTATGCGGACACCACACTAAGGGCTTATTCACACGCTGGCTGATATACACTGTCCCTCTGATGCATTGGTTTACATTGCATCAATGCACAGGGACGTATCTCCACAGCATAATAGAGCCCGGCCGGACTCCATCCTCCTTCTCCTCTCTGCACCTTGCCGCTGTTTGCAATGGTTGGGGCGGGACGGGGCGGAGCTAAGCCCCGCCCCCATTCCACCGCTCTTATTACAAACAGCGGCAAGTGGCGGAGAGGGGCGGGAGCTCAGCACATCAGCTCTTGCAACGCCTCCTCTCCTTGCAGAGAGCTGGCGAGGGGCAGGGAAGGGAAAGATGCTGCCCCACGCATCACACAATAGTGTATATCAGTTGGCCGTTTTCACAGCCGGCTGATATATGCTTGTATGAACAAGCCCTAAAACAGAGCATGATGTGATTTTTCCTCCGCAAATGGAAAATTGCAATCGATTTCCACTCATGTGCAGGATAAAAGTTCTTTTCAATAGCATGCTATAGATGGTATTTGCTGTGGAACCTGGGGGTGGTCGCCCACTCCGGATTTTGCAATGCAAATATGACCGTGTGCAGGCAGTCTAACACGTCTCGCAGGTTTGGGTCCTCCTTTCTGCACTGTGAGCTACAGGATGGTGAGAGGGTAAATGATCAGAGCTTCCTTGAGAAGGATCAGGTGATGAAGCAGGTGAGGACACTTGTGAAGCTGCAGCACTCCCGATTCAGTGAGCATGCTGCTGACTACGTTGTGGGCATGTGGAAGGGAAGAACTCTGCAAGTTCATCTTCTCTTTTGCTTTCCCCATGATGCAGGAGCACTGGAAGAGATAAGTGATCTGATTCTGTCACCACAAAGGATGCCCCGGAGAGCCGACCTTTAGCCCAGGGCAATGGAGCTAGTAAATGTGTATTTTATGAATCAAACTGAAGCTTTAAATGCCCCTCTAGACAAGGGGTAAAATATATTTATCTGGTTCTAATCAGAGTGGCCAAATGTCTATAAATTCACAGATAGTCCATAAAAATAGGAGACTTATGCTCAGTGCCCATAATAACAAAAATAGATCAATGGGATTTTCTTGCTGCTATGGAGTATATATGTATCTCTGTATAGACATGTCTCTCTTACATATTTTATAGTTCACTTCTACAGTTGATGCTTTATCATTCTTACACAGGCTTTTATTTTTCATTCTTTGATTGATGTCACTGTACTGTACTTTACAAACCTGATTACAAGGCTAAGAGTAGTTTTCACCCTCATTTTTTATTATTCATGTAATTCCAAATAGCAGAAGAAAACAGATAATGCTATTTTATTATCCTCTAGCTAAAATATTTCCATCTGCATTGCAGATAAATGTCTGGAAGAGTGAAGTATTTTGAGTCCATAGTAGAGAAATTAAACATCATATCTGCAAAAGAAGTCATTTTCCAAAAAGCTATTACAAGGATGTCCACTAGATGTCTCTATCGCTATAATTTTGTGTAATGTGCAGCGTGTAGAAGATTTAACGTGAACCTGCAATTCTGAGCAACTATCCAATGCAGACATTTTCACTACATTATTATTAAATACATACTTTACTTTTATATTCCTTTTCAGTTCTTTTTAATTTCTTTTAGACAACAGTGCAACAAAAGAGAGAGAAGGTAGAGGTGATTTCATACAATTGCGCTATAAGCACCCTGTGCTGTCTATAATCTCAAGAGGCTCAGGAAATATTGGCAAGTGCAATTATAACTGCCTGCCTCCGCCTCTTGTGGAGGCAGTATGGCCAGTGCAGTGAGTTGTTAGGGCAAGAATGGGTATGGAAAAGAGGAATCTATTTTTTCCATGTTACAAAAAAAATTTATGAAAGTTAGAGATGAGCGAGCACCAAAATGCTCGAGTGCTCGTTATTCGAGTCGAACTTTCAGTGATGCTCGAGAGTTCGTTTCGAGTAACGAACCCCATTGAAGTCAATGGGCAACTCGAGCATTTTTGTATATGACTGGTGCTCCGCTAAGGTTTTCATTTGTGAAAATCTTAGCAAATCACCAAAGTCATGCAAAAAACACAGAAATGGATAGGGCAGGCGAGGAGCTATATGCAGGGCTGCATTTCGGGCTCCGAGGTCTCACTATTAAGCCACAATAGTGGCAAGAGTGAGACCCCCCCCCCCCCCCCCCCCGCACTGTCAGCATAAAGATCGTTCTCCTCTGCCACAGCTGTAACAGCTGTGGCAGAGAAGAACGATGTTAGCCCATTGAATTCAATGGAGCCGGCAATACAGACGGTTGCATTGAAAGCAATGGGCTGCCGGCGAGCGCGGGATGAATTTTCGGGAAGGGCTTAAATATATAAGCCCTTCCCTGCAATTCATCCAGAAATGTGTAAAAATAAAAAAAAATGTATACTCAACTTTCCGCTGCAGCCGGAGTTCAGCCGCGTCTGGCCGGCAGTTCTTCTGAACTGCACTGAGTAGTATTCAGCAGCCGGGGATTTAAAATCCCTGCCTGCTGAATGAGCTGCCTCTGATTGGTCACAGCCTCACCAATCAGAGGCAGCTCTCACTCACACCCATTCATGAATTCATGAATGGGTGAATGAGTGCTGCCTCTGATTGACTCAGCGCAGGGACCAATCAGAGGCAGCACTCACCCATTCATGAATTCATGAATGGGTGTGAGTGAGAGCTGCCTCTGATTGGTGAGGCTGTGACCAATCAGAGGCAGCTCATTCAGCGGGCGGGGATTTTAAATCCCCGGCTGGTGATAGATCAGCGGTTCAGCACCACAGTGCAGGGGACAGCAGGAGAAGACGCGGCTGTGCCCCGGCAGCTGAAGGGAGGTGAGTATCTATTTTTTTTGTTTTTTAAATCACTTTTAATTCATTTCCAGGGAATGGCTTATATATAAAGCCCTTCCCTGAAAAAGAATTCAGGTGTGCCAGCAGACCATTGTCTTCAATGGAGTCGCCGGCAGCAGCAGCGGCTCCATTGAAGAGAATGCCTGCATTTTTAATCTTTTTTACACTAAAATCTTTCTTTTTCAGGGAAGGGCTTATATGTAAAGTCCTTCCCTGAAAAGGAATGCAAGGGGCCAGCAGGCCATTGTTTTCAATGGAGCCGCCGGCAGCAGCCGCGGCTCCATTGAAAACAATGCGTGCATTCCCTATGGTGCACGCATGTCCTATCTTTGCAGGCACACACCTGCAAAGTACGGACATGTGCACGCACCATAGGGAATGCAGTGTTGTAAATACGAGCGTGTTTTTGTGCGTGCGTATGCACGCACCAAAACACGCTCGTCTGAACGCACCCTTAAGGATGATTTTCAGGTAAGGGCTTATATTTTTAAGCCCTTCCCGAAAATTCATCCCGCGCTTGCTGGCAGCCCATTGCTTTCAATGGAGCCGGCTGTATTGCCGGCTCCATTGAATTCAATGGGCTAACATCGTTCTTCTCTGCCACAGCTGTTACAGCTGTTACAGCTGTGGCAGAGGAGAACGATCTTTATGCTGACATAAATTTTTATTTTTTTATTTTTACACATTTTAGGATGATTTTCAGGTAAGGGCTTATATTTTTAAACCCTCCCCGAAAATTCATCCCGCGCTCGCCGGCAGCCCATTGCTTTCAATGGAGCCAGCTGTATTGCCGGCTCTATTGAATTCGATGGGCTAACATCGTTCTTCTCTGCCACAGCTGTTACAGCTATGGCAGAGGAGAACGATCTTTATGCTGACATTTTTTTTTTTTTTTTTACACATTTTAGGATGATTTTCAGGTAAGGGCTTATATTTTTAAGCCCTTCCCGAAAATTCATCCTGAGATCGCCAGCAGCCCATTGCTTTCAATGGAGCCGGCTGTATTGCCGGCTCCATTGAATTCAATGGTCAGTGCTCGTTTAATCGAGACGAGTACCGCGTGGTGCTCGTCTCGAGTAACGAGCATCTCGAGCACCCTAATACTCGAACAAGCATCAAGCTCGGACGAGTATGCTCGCTCATCTCTAATGAAAGTCTTAAATATACTTGTAGCCTCAAGTCATTCTGTTGATCAGTTAACCCTTTGCAATCCAATTTTGGATTCAGGGTTTCCTAGGGGGCTTTCTCTTTCTGCCATTATACAATGGCGCCATCTGCTGACTAGAGCCAGTACTGTGGTATAGGACATTCTTGAGAGGCCCCCGACAACAGAGCGGTCAGTAATATACAGTAAGAATACCCTGCCGGAAGTATTCCGACATCGGAGCT
This sequence comes from Eleutherodactylus coqui, assembly GCF_035609145.1. NCBI lineage: Eukaryota > Metazoa > Chordata > Amphibia > Anura > Eleutherodactylidae > Eleutherodactylus > Eleutherodactylus coqui. Next base: position 120,244,514 of record NC_089837.1, on the reverse strand, counting down.
GTACAGCCTTCAATCAGAATGTCTTCAGACATCAGACAGTGGATTGGAAAGGGTTCATGCCAAACATAATATCAAAAATAGTGAGGAGGAAAAGTGAAGGCTGTGCTCATCAACATTCATTTTCCGCAGGGACAGTACCTGGAATCTGATGTCTGCATGCAACTGCCCTTAAGGGCTTACAGGGGTTGTGCCGTGCCGAAACGGGTTTTTTTTTTCAACCCTTCCCCCGTTCGGCGCGAGACAACCCCGATGCAGGGACTTAAAAAAAAAACAGCACAGCGCTTACCTGAATCCCCGCGCTCCGGTGACTTCTATACTTACCGGTTGAAGATGGCCGCCGGGATCTTCTTCCTCCGTGGACCGCAGCTCTTCTGTGCGGTCCATTGCCGATTCCAGCCTCCTGATTGGCTGGAATCGGCACGTGACAGGGCGGAGCTACACGGAGCTACACGGAGCCCCATTGAGAAGATAAGAAGACCCGGACTGCGCAAGCGCGTCTAATTTGGCCATTAGACGGCGAAAATTAGACGGCAACCATGGAGACGAGGACGCTAGCAACGGAGCAGGTAAGTGAAAAACTTTTTTTAACTTCTGTATGGCTCATAATTAATGCACAATGTACATTACAAAGTGCATTATTATGGCCATACAGAAGTGTATAGACCCACTTGCTGCCGCGGGACAACCCCTTTAAATAGGTTTCCAGAGATTGTTGTTTTATATAAAATCCAGCTCCTCCTGCCATAAAACAAGAAATAGTCATATACTTACCTCTCCACGCTCCCTGCTGTCTCTTGTGCCGCTGCTTGCTCCTCGCTCCCGGTGTTAATTTACAAGCTACAGTCCCACCTGATTTATGGTACATCACAGGCACTGCGGCCAATGACAGAGCTCAGTGTTTGATCGCAGAGCCCTGTCATTGGCTGCTGCGTCTGAGACATCCTGTAAATAGGTTGGGAAAGCCTGTAAATGTGATATCAGGAGGGAGACACTGAGCAACGGCGTGGTACACAGCTGGGAACACGGAGAGGGGACTATATGACTATTTCTTGTTTTATGGCGGGGACTTGGATTTTATAAAAAAACAAAGATTTCGGAAAATCCCTTCAATCAGACGCCATCCATGCTGTGTGCATTTCATAGACCTGTTGACCTTGAATTGGCTCTTCTTGTCTGTAAAGCAGAGCAGAATAGTGCATGCTTGATGGTCACCTTGCCTAATAAGCTCACACATTCCATAGACTGCCTTGGCTTTCTATACATTGTCTGCTTTTCACATAAACAAGGACCAGACAGCCAGCGGATTGCAATAGACAGGGGACACCCAAAAGAAACAGGAATTCATGTATTAATCTATTTATTAATCTACTTTGAGGCTTCAGTCTCCTTCGCAGTACTCTCCCTTAGAAGCAATACCCTTGTCTAAATGTTATCCCACTGCTCAAAGCATTTTTCACACTTATAGTTGTTGATGTTTTTTAGCACTTGTGCAGCGGTTTTTGTGTCTCCTCTTCAACATCAGAAAGCGTTTTCCTTTGAGGTCTCTTTTAACCCAAGGAAATGAAAAATAGTTGCATGAAGCGAGATCGGGTGAAGGAGGGTGAGGCAAGGGAGTCATGCTGTTTTTTGTCAAAAATTGCTTAACACTCAGCGCTGCGTGTTGTCATAATAGAAGAACCAAACACCTGTTTGCCACAAATCAGGAGGTTTTCTCTGCACATCGTGACGCAACCTTTCAAAACTTTCAAACAAAAACTTTGGCCGACTCTTTGACCCTGTGTTACAAATTCTTATTACACTAACCCTCTTACATCAAAGAAACAATTCAGCATTGTTTTCACCTTGTATGAATCAGCCATCACAAAATAGGAACAATTGAAAAACAATTACTGGAGCCGAACGCATGCTTCCCCAACAACGTTGGCTGGCATCTCTGGGTGGGTCCGCAGACCTAGCAACAGAAGCCTCGACTACTAATGCCCCGCCCGCCAGAAGAAGATTTCTGTTTCTTTTGGGTACCTCATCATATATAAGCAATGGCCAGTCAGCCAGTGGATTACAATATATGCAAGTCTAGGGGTTGGTCAGACTCTGAGATAGGTCGATCCAGAGGGAGGTGGGACTATTGCAGAAGGGTACTTACCCTGGGTATTAGCATCATCTTAGAGGATCATTGGCAGAAATCCCAGGTCACAGGGCTTCTTCGGTAACAACCGGTGTGGCAACAAAAATTAAAAATAGGCTACATGCTTACGGTAACTTTTACTATGACTTGAACACAGTCCGGTATTACACAGGATTACTTTTTCAGCGGCAAAGATTGTATGAGACGGCTGGCGATGGCAGATGGCACTCATCTTATTTTTTTCTCTCTGCTGTTTCTTTCTCAGCGTGGCAGTTTGTAGCGCTGATTGCTTTCACTCTCCATGGTCGCTCAGAGACCACACACTGTCTCTCCCTCTCTCTCATAAGTTTTAGCATCTTACATAACTACATAGTCACAGGGAGTGGACAAAAATATGGAAACATACAAAATGCATGGGATTTTAACCATTAGCGTTGAGCTGCCCTTTTAACCCCTGCTTGGCTGAGCGCTTTCCCGACAAATTTGTGTTTACTTCACCTCTTGCCCTGCTCTGGGTAGTTTTGGGAGCCAGCTGGTAACAGCAGCTGAGTGACTTAAACCCCTGACCAATTGAACTTGTTGCTTGGCAAACGTTCACACCTTCCCGGCAGCATCTGTGTCACATTTCCTCCCCTTAAGTTACATGGGATTATACATCATTTTTCAATAAGACATGTAGAGACCGATTTTAAGGTATGAATTTTGTACAGTGTTGCCATATTTTTGTCCACCCCCCTGTACTTTTTACACTTTCCACTCCTACGTGGGTTCTTATATCTGGGATCATCCACGCACTGTACCATCACATGCACATGACTCATGACAAACAAAATGGCAACCAGTTTAAAGGAATATTACACTAATAAAATATACTGGCTGAAAAACAACATAACACCTATCATATGCAGGAAGACCTTCTTACACAAGCAAGGGCCAATCAGCCGGTGGATTACAATATATACAACTAGGTCAAAACTCTTCTAACAAGAAACCTGTAACTTCATCCTTTAAAGATTGTTCTTGTGGTAGTGGAAGGGAATGTGGCTTCAGTTAGGCATTGCCTAGCCTGGTTTTCCACTTGCATTGTGTGACAATAAAGAACTTTGATTTTCAACTTGATCTGAATATGGTATCCTAGAGATTCCTAATGGACTCTATATCGTGGCAGCAGAAAATTGGTGAAAATTAATGCCAAACTAAAGACTGCATTATGAAACTAAGGTGAATGGTAAAGGGCACATTGGATTGGGCAGCATAATGTAATACAGTTCTATGGTGACATAATCCCTAACAATTCAAAAGATATTACTTTTCCGGAGCTACAGCTTGGATTAGAATTCTGAGCTACATTGACAATTCTTCAGGCAACAGAACTCAAATCTTCCAGCATTTTTTGCTGGTGCATTTTTTGCACAGAACTTGTTCTGACATATTACATTTTGGTCTGAAGGCTGATTTAAACACAATGAGAATCACTCAAAAGAATCTTTTGAGCGATTCTCGTTCTGTCTAAATGCACTGACATCGTGCAGTTTTTGTGCACGAGTCATTGATCGCTGAATTCTAGCTTTCTAGAATTGATCGATCAGCTGTTATCAGGGGAGCAGGCGGTTATCAGCCGGCTGCACTGATAAGATTCTCTGTGCCTGTGTCCTGCTGTGAATTCACAGCGGGGCACGGGCTGTAAGCACAGAGAACACTACAGCTATTTGCTGTAGTGTTCGGTGAGAGATAGCAACTGTGTCACGTTGCGTCTGCATAGCTGTATAGTAGCTAATTAGCTACTATAAAGTATGCAAAGATGATCGCTCAAAACTGTCACTCAAACTGCCTTTTGAGCGACTTTTGAGCGATCATCTGTCAGTGTAAGTGGGGTATTACTCGGTGTGCTGTACACTATTCTGATGCACGACATGAAGCAATTATCCTTAATGTTGTTTTCTGGGAGTTGTTAAAAAAATGTGCAGATGCCCTGTTGGTTTGTGCTGGACTTTGTTTACCTGATTGCAGTGATAAAATGTTGCACCGACATGTGACCACTAAAGCCAAGCACTGCTACCATTAAAAGTTATAACCAGTCCTGCAAAAAACAAATCTTCATGCAGCTCTGTTGATAGAAAAATAAAGTCATAGCACTTGGAAGGTGGGGACAAACAGGCAATGATGAAAAAGAATGGCAGCATCCTCAAAGAATTAGGCCTCATGTCCACTGGCAAAATTGAATTTCGGAATCGGCTGCGGGATTCTTCTCCTGGAATCCATACGTCCCTGTGCACATGGGACCTTAACTGAGGTAATGAGGAAAACTCAGTTATCCTGTTTAGAACATGATTGCTGACTGGCTTCTTTACTCTTTCCAATGTATTTACAAACATACTCAACTTTTTATTTCTAGATGTCAGATCGCTATGATTACCAGTAATCTCTTAGTAGTAGGTTTCTTTTCCTAGATCAAAAGGAAAGTTCCACCGCCTGTCTGCAAACAATATGTACTTTTTTCAATCAGAAATTTTATTATAATTTTACATATAGAAAATATCTTCATATTTTCTGTTGACATCAAATTTTAAGGTTATTTTTTAATCAAATCAAAAATAGACCATGGAGCCAAGTTATTGGTTTTAATTCGGGTTTTCTTCTGCTGGACCTTTGGAGGTTACTATTGGATCAGAGTCTTTGCCCATAGAGGATGGTATTGGGCCACTTTAACTCTGCCAGTTCTGGAAATATGTGGACGGTGAAGGGACATTGTGAAGAATGCACTCTATGCCTGGCACTGTGTGAGATGCATACTACTACTGATATCCCATAGGGTAATGCTGTGGCTGACATTGTATGAACCCTACTGTGACTTTGTGAAGATGCATTGTATGCAGGGATATCATTGATGGACATGCTTCCATTGCTGCAGACCCTGACTTGGAAAAGGTTGTGCTTTTATAAATCTATGATTGACATGAAGCCACTGTTCGCTTTAAAAACAGGTTCTGTGGTAGTTGTGCCTTGTATGACTATTAGAAATAATTATGAACATATGTACTGTATATATGACTATTAGAAGTCACCTCTATAGTATACAGTGGTAGAAAATGCTTGCAACAGTTTTCCTGGATTAAAAAAATTACAGAGGGCAGAAAATGCTGCAACGCGTTCCGCAATTTAAACCGCAATAAAATCCCCATTATGTTACAAAATCCTCAAGTGTACTGCGGCCTACTTTCGCCCATGTGAAAGCACCTTTAGGCCTCATGTCCACGGGGAAAATTGGGCCCGCTACGGATTCTACATGTAGAATCTGCAGCTGGTCCCTCCTGCCCCGCGGACATGAGCGCTGAAAATACAAATAAATAAGAATTTACCTATCCGTAGCGGGCGGGGACGCTCTGCTCTTCCTCACGGCCGGATCTTCTTTTTCGGCCGGCGGATGAATTCCACACGCCGGCGGCACGTCGCCGGCACGTCTTCGATGTGCCGCGCGCATGCGCCGGGCACATCCGCCGAGCCGAAGCAAGGGAGATGCGGCCGTGAGGAAGAGAAGAGCTTCGCGGCCCGCTGCGGGTGAGTAAATCCTTGAAATTCCTATTTTAGGTCTCCCGCGGATCCGGACGGCTTCCATAGGCTTCAATAGAAGCCCGCGGGAGCCGTCCACACGGGAGACCCGCACGAAAATGGAGCATGGTCCAGATTTTTTCATGCTCCATTTTTTTTAAAATCCCTTTTATTGACGATCCGCGGGTATTTATCTACCCGCGGGTGGTCAATGCATCCCTATGGGGTGCGGATCCGCGTGCGGGAGATCCGCTGCGGATCCTAAATCATATTTTGCCCGTGGACATGAGCCCTTAGTGTATGTTCACAAGGCAGAATTTGACATGGAATTTTCTGAGACAAAATCCATAAGTTTTGGCACTGATCCACATGTGGATTTTGCCAATTGACGAACTACAAAATTCCACGTGAGTTCTGCCTCTAAAATCCACATTCTTTTCTATGCGGACTTTCATGTGGATCTGCATGCAGAATTTATCCTTTCACTTCCTGATGCGGAAACACACGGATATGAGATTTTCCAAAACGAAATTCCGCATGCGTATCTAGCCCATTGGCAGGGCAAAGACATGGACTTGGATTTTAGAGGCCGAATTCATGTGGAATTTTTCCACGCTGCATCCGCTGTGTGCACTTACCCTTTTTTCCGCATCATTTCCTCTTCGGAATTCTGCATGCAGATTTTGCCCATTGACAGGGCCAATGCCGCGCATGAATTTGCGCCAAGAACTGTGCCAAAGAGCTATGGCTTTGGATGTGGTTTTTGAGGTGGAATTCACTGGTGAAATCTTCACAAACAATTCCACCGTGTGAACATTCCCTTACACTCCCTTTCACTTTTCCAATGGAGCACTTTGTGAATTAAACAGAAAAGCCGACTAATACCATTACTTTAAACTATTGCTTTTATTTCCACTGGAACACAAATAAATAAGCACATGATTATTAGAAAATCTGTTCAATGCACTAAAGAAAGCAAAATAAGATCTTGAAACAACTTTGTAATACTATTGTATCAAAGTACATTGAAATACATGGTACTTAAAAAAAAGTCATGTACAAAAAAGGAAAAGGAATATCCCATTGGTCTACATATGACATATGTAAAAATGGCTCATGGGCATGGCTGCCTACATAGTTCTCCAGTTTTGCAGGATTTCAAGAAACCCTGAAATGGATAATGGACTGAGAAAAATGTCATGACATTCAAATTTAGGATCGGTAAACAAACCACACTGAACATATATATATTTTTTTTTTCTTAAAAACCCTGTTACAGTATTTAAAAATGCTGTGCCATAATACACCTAAAAACATACTGTTTTATATTACTTTACATTGTATTTCATTGTCAATAGGTAATAAAGAAAACATACATTGCTAATATACACCTGTATAAATATAGCTACCTGTATACATATAGATATATTTATACAAACAACATTTTAGTGCAAGGATAACAAGACCAGGATGTGACATCACTGTGCTTTATTAAACTGCTCCACAGTACTCTTCACATGGAATGATACGCTAGATTTCTCATCTATTAGCAGTCAAATTTAAGTAGTGCATACCAAAAATTTCTGTGCACATGTAAACATAGGTGGGCCGTGAATATGGGATGTGCGATGCTCCTGAATTCTAAGAAATATTTGCATTGAACGACTTCTGGCACCTTGGTAATACAGTTACAAATCATCATATATAATATATTTTGCACAAACTCCCGTGGACATTGTATAGCTGGAAAAGGAGAGGGTAATAATACAATATATGAGCCTTATTCCAATCAAGAAGGATAATATACATGTGACGGTCATATACAAGTATCGTCATGTTATCTGGTATAACCATATGGGTCATCAGAAGAATATTTTTTTACTAGATTAGAAGACTAGTGAAAGTCACTCAGGTCATTCAGATCTGCTAGTGAAGAGGTTATGGTTCAGATATTAGGTTCAGTATTGCACATATGAAATACTTGTACATATAGATTAACAAAGGGATTTTCATTGTAAATACTTTAATGAAATTGTATGTCAAATTATCTCCCGTTTATTTTTGCGTGACCTCTTAACCCTTTGCAATCCAATTTTAGATTCACGGTTTTCTAGGGGGGTTTCTCTTTCTGTCATTATACAATGGCGCCACCTGCTGGCTAGAGCCAGCACTGCGGTATTGGACATGCTGGAGAGGCCCCTGACAACAGAACGGCCAGTATTATACAGTAAGAATACCCTGCCGGACGTCTTTCGGCATCAGAAACTGTACAGCCTTCAATCAGAATGTCTTTAGACGTCAGACAGTGGATTGGAAAGGGTTAAAGAAGGCCATATCTCTACCAAGAATAGGAACTGGATCCTGTCTTTGGATCGCACTGAGTATAAAGGATATGACATAAAAGTTTTTATATAGAAAATTCCTAAAACTGTATTCAAGGTGGAAGCGTTTAGGAGTAGGGTAATATACATCCATTGGCCTAGTACATAATGGTGATGGATGATAAGACCAGTCTAATATTTAGCTATAGCTCTGTTTTTACCATGATTTGCAAAAAGGACATTTAAAAGCAGTATTCCCTTCTTGGGAATCCTATTTCAATGTGTTCAAAATCGCAAAAGAATGCACTCACCCATAAGATGTTTATTTCCAAAATGCTCCGTTCTCCAGATATTGCAAATATTGATTCCTCTGTCCTCTGGTTGTTTACGGTTTGTTGCCAGGTAAACCACCCCTTCTATGGAAAGAAATAGCAGAGCACTGCGGTAGCTGGTGGCCGGGCCGAGCTAGTGCGCATGTGCTTCAGAGTCCCCGGCCACCAGATTCAGATGAAATACGTATGCAAGTGCTGGCCTCCTCTGCTATTTCTTTGGCAATACATTATATATCATACAAATTTTGCATATATTAATAAAACATAAGAATAATAAACATAATTAGACATATATAAGTGCTTTATAATACTATGAAAAACCTAATCTGTGTATATTGCACATTTACTTCAACACAACATCTTTTTGAGTTTGCGGTAAGGACATACGGGCAGAATTTGTTACATGATCCATTTCATTTGGAAATATGTGTTTGCACCCAATTTAGCACAGATGTTAGCCTCAGTTCTCAGTAGCTCTGGAATGATCTTCCACTTATCTCCACATCAATAAGAACAGATGCCAGAAGAGTAGACAAAGGGAAATGTTCCGAAAAGGAAATGCTCTGAGTTGTCTTTCTGCTTCTTTTGGTTTCCATTCTTGTTTTTGGTTAAGGATAATGGAAGCGGGATCGGGGACGTAAGTATAGGCTGAGGTTACAGTTGCACCACAGCTCTAGTATCTAAGGAGGTTCTACCATCCTTCTGCCAGATCTACAGTATTGGTTTTGGAGTAGAAGTTGTCAGGAATGTAGTAGCCCTACAATACAAATACTACAGACAATAAAGAGCAAGTGTTGCTAGATGAAACAGGTCAAATACCCAATGACAAGCACAACAACAAGATAACATAAATAATATACAATGCAATGTCACCAGGGCACTTCAGATGGGTTATAGTAAAAACTCATAAAAACATTGCAGGGCTTGGAAAATTATACAATTATATCCTTTATGGAGGCGTCTAACAATTAATAAATATGGCATTATGTAACTATTGTCTATCAGCATGTTGACCTTATGCAAGATATGTCTCATTGATTGCTGTGTTGGCTCTTGATTTGATACATTTTTTAATAAGATGTATTTTCTGTATTCTGCACTAAAGTATCCAAGACCACAACGCTGTGCTTGAATGAACACTTTGCAAAGTAACAAATCAGAATATATGCTGGCAATCACTGGTCATTTAAACTATAGGAGGTAACTATCTGATCAGAGGGCATCAGACCCACACAGATCACAAGACCTTGAATAAATGGAACAGTGGTCACACATGTGCAATGCTGCTCTATTCATTTCAATAGGACCTTGTTTAAACACTCTGTTATCTTTAGCAGCCCCACTGAAATGAGTGGAACAGCCACATACGTGTATGATCATCGCCGCATTTATTTAGGGATCTTCTGGAGCCCCATACTCATGATGGGTGGGGGTCCGAGCAAACAGATCTATAGAGAGGGCACAATTTGATCATTCAGTAACAGCTTTTTCAGCATACAGCAGTTATCAGAACTTTATCTGTAACATGCCATGTCCTTGTTTGATCATTAATAGAGATGAGCGAGCGTACTCGGAAAAGCACTACTCGCTCGAGTAATTTGCTTTATCCAAGTATCGCTGTGCTCGTCCCTGAAGATTCGGGTGCCGGCACGGAGCGGGGAGCTGCAGGGGAGAGCGGGGAGGAACGGAGGGGAGACCTTTCTCTCCCTCTCTCCCGCCCGCTCTCCCCTGCTCCCCGCTGCGACTCACCTGTCAGCCGCAGCGGCACCCGAATCTTCAGGGACGAGCACAGCGATACTCGGATAAAGCAAATTACTCGAGCGAGTAGTGCTTTTCCGAGTACGCTCGCTCATCTCTAATCATTATCACATGAGCAGAAGAGATTTTTGTCACCTGAATGGAAATATTGAAATTTGCGGCCATTCAATGGCTGCAAACTAAAATCTTGAGAGCCACGGGAAATTGAAATAGACAGGATATTGGAAAATTGTATAACTTTCCATGCAGTTAATAAGCTTTGCTTGCTGATGCTGTCACAAAACTTTCTCCCTTTATTTAAAGGGGTTTTCCAACTAAAACAATCTCTGGTCCAAGAGAAACAAAGATGGTCACACCAGCTTCTCTGACTACCTGATACACACTGTGAATTAGTATGCATCATTAGTATAAGACGCTATACTTGCTTCGATTGGCCAGCGCTGCCCACATGAGCAGTGCTGGCCAGTCAGAGCAGCATGTAGTGTCTTAGACTACCGATGTATACTATAAACAGTGTACAGCAGATAATCAGAAAAGCAGTTCAGCCATCTTTGTTTCTCTAGGCCCAGAGGGTTGCTTTATATTTTATATATAGTTTGGGGCCCTACAAGCCCAAAAGCATATAAAAGTAATAGACTCATCATGACATTGGCCACCCTTTGGCATTCCGGCACTACAACATCTGACAGGTCATATCACTGAGTCTTCTAGCCTAGTGATGTCCCATAAACCTGTCATGTGGGCTTGTATTATAGAAGCCCCCGGCAGGTTTAAGGGACATCACTGATGACATCCTTGTGGGGGCTTCTATCGGCTGCAATGGTCATGTGGGTAAACAATCCAAATAAACAGAAGATCAGAGGAGTAGAGCGCACCATAGGGGAGCATTGAGGCAGCGGGAAGGTGAGTATTGGTTTCATCCCCTCACTGCCATCAATGTAACAATTAGTCGGTAAACCCCTTTAATAATAGAACAGAATCTAAATCCACTGGCTCCTGGTTAGATGACATGCTGCGTTCAGGGAGATACAAAATTATTTTATTCATTGATTCGCTATGTGACAGAACAGCCTGATCCTTAGCAAATCTTGAATCAATTTAACCCTAAACTGGTTGGGGAATTATGTCCTGCTGATTCATGGATCCTCCTTTTGAAAGGAGACAGTTATGCATCATGTATGAAAATGGACAAAGCCCTGAATCCCCTAGAAACTGTTAGATGGAAAACTCTTAATGATATAATGTATTATGTGCTGCTGGTATGGATGATGCTCTCATATAAACCTGGGTCACTACGGGTTATCACTGCTCCCAAGGTCATTACCAATTAACTAAATTGGCAATCTTATACGTGTGATGACTTTTATAAGTAGTTGATGTTCATACAACGTTTCTTCCGGATATGAAGGTAATGACATGCACTAGCGCTGACTATGAAACAGATCATTACATATAACAGGTGAAACCAGGAAAATAAACGCATATTAGCGGCAAAGCTTTGAATTCCCTACTGGTGTTCTATAATTTCGTCATACTTGGCAATGCATTATTAGTTGCATCAACCCTTTTACTGTGCAGTGCTAATTGTATTCACAGTGAAGGGTAACTCCTACTGTAGTTAAGCAGAACTGATATGCTTCTGATATATAATGGATAACCTTAAAGGGATTTTCAATTTGTCTTAATTCGCTCTCGCTCTTTGCCATGTCATTTGACCTGTGACATCACCGGTCTTCTAGACTCGGTGACATTCCGTAAACAGATGACATGGGCTTCTGTTGAAGACCTGGTCTGTTTATGCGATATCACTGGTGACGGTCTGTATCAGGCCTCCTATGGGCTGCAGTGCTCATGTGGGTAAACAACCATGTGACAGCTGCAATAAATGTAAATGAAACCGGCCAGAGACAAGGAGTAGCACTGGTGGAGCAGTGAGTCAATAGAGATGCGAGTATTACATTTTTAAAAAAGATTTTATTTCCACCCACTGCCAACAATGTAAATTGATGGGAAAACCCATTCCAGTACTATTTTACATGGCCAGGATTTTGGGCCATGGGCTGTCCATGTATTCCCCGTACAGCACACAGCACCATTATAGCCTACAAGACTATGCCCATGAGCAGCTTTTCACATAGACCATTGGTCAATGTGAAAAAAATCACTGCATGTCCCATTCTCGACCATTTTTATGGGCCTGAATAGGACATGTAATGTGCATTGTCCATGCAGATTGGACAGCACATGAATGCACCACATACAGCCATGTGAATCTAACCAAAAAAGCAGGTAAAGGAGCAGATTTATCATCACAAATAGATATAATTTACATGAAAATGGAATAATTCTGCAAATACATTACATTACGTACATTATTGATGCTGCCCCAATACAGGATTTATCGGAGTCCAGAGCTGCATTTAGATTTCTTCTTATTGCAATTCCAATTTCAGGACATAACTTACTAACATCTTAGCTCAGCTCCTATAGTGCAATGTTTTTTTGAAACTTCAGATAAATATACAAATGTACTAAAAAAAAACACACCTGTCAGAATATAAATGAGCAGAGCCAGCTTTGTGCTGACACTGAACCAGCAAGGTTGCCGTAACATGTTAGCTCAGAACAGAACACGGCTCTATATGTGACTATAGCATGATGTGATGGAGAATCCACACGACAGAAAGTATTTGCAAAGCTATTCTACTTTCATGTAGATCATATTTATGTGTAAACTGTCAAAAGGTATCCAAAGGACTCACTGAAGTTATCATTCCTAGTCCTACCTGGTAGAGGGTTAAACTGTGGCTATTGGCATTGGCAGAGCACACACATATGACACTAAGGTCTGTGTTGAAAAAGTTAGCACACAGCAAGTAAAAACAAGGAGTAGACTGAGAAAAACATGAAATGACACTATATAGGTAGTATGCCCTTTAAGATGATCTCTCCCTAACAATGACCTTGAAAATATAGTATGGGGACGCTACATATTAGTCAATATTTCAGCCTGTAGTCCTCGTTTTCATTCTGTAAACAAATAAATATTAGTAATTATAGTAGCTAATATAAACATCTTATTTAAAGAAAAATGCATGCCTTAGTAAAAATCCCAAAGCAACCATAAAATATTACATAAAATAGAGAATAAACCAACAGTACAGTCAGTACGTTACACAAAATATCAAAAGTATTTGTAAATTTTTCATCTTCGTTTTCTAACAATGTATTTGCCTTTTCATCATAAACTGATTCGTTATTTACATTAAATTTTATTGTATACATCCTTTTAAAAAAAATCTGGATAAATATCTGCGTCATCAAGTAGGTAGATCAATCTTCTTTGATTTGCAAAAGATGAACATTGGCATGAAGTACTGGACTTCGATGTCCCCTATACTTGGAATGCAACTGCTCTTCGGCTTGAACATTGCTACCTGTGCAATTCAAACCTTATTAGCATGGAAAGCAATCTTTCGCCTACATCTGTGTCATATAGCCGTGTCCCAGAAGACTGTTTGCTGTTTGGAATAGGGCGGAGGGCTGTATTTCTTTGAGCCGTTGCTCTTCTTCCAGCTGGGCAGGATAGGCATACTTTCTTGCTTACAAAGTCCCTTCTCCGTTTTTTGTCTTGCTTTAATCTCTCTGCACAGAGTACGTTTTTTCTCAATCATTTCCATCATTGTGTGGTCACCATAAAGCCACTGCATAGGTGTCATCTGTCAAACAGAGTCACATGAAATATTGTTTAAAACTGAAAACTAGGAAGGGAAAGTAAAGACTGGGACACTCAACATTTTCTCTATTTGCCTTAAAGTCTCAGCAGTGATAACCAATGTTCCCCCTAAGCCTTGGTTGTTACAGTGTTCCTATACAGCCATGTCCTCCCCCTTCCTTCCTACTAGTGTAGTTACATTGATAGTGTATAGTGCATCCACATACTTGTTACACTGTCTAGATAAAGTAGGGCAAGACACTGATATTTTTTTTACCACCTGAAAAGACAAAAATAATGCTTCTTTTGGGTGTAGGAGGAAGGGTGGGGTAAATGGTAATTTCCTTGGTCTGTGATAGTTAAGGAGTACTAAGGAGGTCTAAGGTAACAAAGAGCTTAAAGGGTTTTTCTAGACAAATAGTATTGGTAGCTTATCCTCAGGATAGGTCAATCAATATTTGACTGGAAAACCCCTTTAATATAACATTCCTGGTTGTCTATAGTAATGAAAGAGTTAATGTAAGATCATTGCTGATATAGGGTAGTTTTTCCCATGCCTGGTGTCCAGTAGGCTACTCACCTCTTTAAGTTCTCCCAACCACCTGTCACGGGAAACTGAATGCTATTGGTTGCATTAAGCTTCCTGTCTTTGTTTTGAATTAATGTGTATGATCAGTAAAGGGTGTTAGATATGTACCTAAGCAGGTAGTTAGAAAAAAAGAGAGAAAAGAACCAACATTGTTGCCTGGGATTGTTTATACATGCACACTGCAGAAGAGATTAGTAAAATGTGTGAAGTAGAAGGTGCTCCTTAAGCATCCAAAACGGGTAGCTTCAAGCATCACTGTATTGAAAGTTCTTGCCCTACACTTTACTTTTCTCATTCACTTGGCACTGTCTTGCCCTGTAGAGTACAGCATAGGATCCAGGTCACACTAATACACTTCTGGTACTATTGCATCTTGTCACTACCACAATAATGGGTGGAGACCTACACTGAGAGCCAAGGGCTAGGAAACGCCCCCAAAGGTCCTCATTGGCTGCCTGCAGGAAGGTCCTAGCAGGTCCTAGCAGCGTGGGAATTTAGTTATGGCTGGGATGGAGGGTTAGGGTTAGGGTTAGTTTCAGTGTTAGGCTTACATTATTAGCTGTACAGCCCCAGTAACATCAAAGTATTCACAGCAAATAATGTAAGCCTTACACAGAAACTAACCCTAACCGTAACCCTCCATCCAAGCAATAAATCATTGCCCACGCTCGAAGCGGAGGTAGGAGACTGCCGCTGGGACGAGAGTGACAGCGGGGTGGCCGGTAAGGGGAGCGGAGGTGGGAGACTGCCGCCGGGGAGACTGACAGTTGGGCCAGTAAGGGGAGCAGAGGTGGGAAACTGCCGCAGGGGAGACTGACAGGGGGGTGGCGGGTAAGGTTAGCGGAGGTGGGAGACTGCCGCCGGGGAGACTGACAAGGGGGTGGCCGGTAAGGGTAGCGGAGGTGGGAGACTGCCACCAGGAAACACGAGAGTGACAGCGGTGCAGGTAAGGGGAGCAGTTTTCAAGAACCTACAGGAAATAATAACCAATTCCTTGCAAGAGATCACCCAAATATGGGACATGCAGCAATCCTGCAATCTCACAGCATCGCTGCAAGCGAAAAATCACTCATGTGAATAAACACATTGAAATCAATGTGTTACTATCATGTGTGAATTCCGTTCATTTCTTTATCGGATGGAACCAGTGCATGAAACTCGCCGATGTGAGCACACCCTGAGTGCATAGATATGATGCGTTTTTAAGCAAAAATGCATCATGATCGCATCTAGAATCGTAGGTTTATAGGTGCGATACCGGTCAAAGTTTCTCAAGCAATATCACACTCTCCCATGTGAATGCACCCTAAGAGGTTTTTCTAGTTGTTGGTGTGACTGTGGCCCCCTGGAAGATACCACCAAAATGCCAGGTAAGTTTATTTTGACTCCCCATCTTTTCTGTTTTGGACCCAAAGTGCTACGGCACTGCCTAGTTTATAATTGCTTATGTGCTTGGGCTCATGATGCTCTCTGCCTGGTCAACAAGGGGTGTCAAGGACTCTGCCACACTGTTTTATTGGAAATGGTGATTAAAACCAATTCTGCTTACAATGGATACAGAAACCAGGTCAGAGGGGATGTTCTGTAACTTATGCAGCATACAACAGGAGGTTTAACGACTATAGGAAGTATCCCATTGTACATCATTGAAGTGGAAAATATGGAAACATACTGCCATAAAGTCTTCTTGTAAGTTTTATCTAAAATGGGAGATAACGGGGCTTCTAAGGTTAGAAAATCTTGTCTGACAGCACCACACCTGTCCACAGGTTGTCTTTGGTACTGCAGCCCAGCCTGATTCACTTCAATGGAACTAAGCTGGAATACAAGACACTATGCATTGAAGTTGAGATGCTGCATTTGGAAGAAAGCAGCCAGATCTTGTTTTAAATTCTTGACATGTTTTCTAAAATAAGCTAATGGCAACCGATCATGGTCTTTTCAGTTCATGTTCACTGTATTTTCATTTATCACCACTAGATGGTACTCTAAGTCTTAGTAAAAAAAAAAAAATCTATGGCTTGACTAGAAAAAAATGTGCATCAAATGAGCAGCACAAGCTCCAAACAGTGCTAATAAAATAATCACAGTGTTATGAGTGTTTTATTTTCTCTCTGATGTTATTATTATACAGGACAGAATGTCATGCCTTGCTGTGACTAATCACTAGGGCCCAGTCACATCAGTGCTATGGGGTACTGTTTTCCTGCTCCGTTACAGAAGGAGGAAATGGCACCTATTGCCCAAATGGATCAGCTTTATGATGGATGCAGTCAGCACTAAACAGACGCCAATGATTATAATGGGGTCTGTTCAGTTTCCGTCCTTCCGGTATATTAAATGATAGGGTTGCATGCGGCATTATTTATGCAGAATTCACATATGGAGGTTCCGAACCTCCAACGCTGATGTGAACGAGCCCTAAGTCATGAGGCTATGTCTGTTACGTAATCCTAACTAAGAGCTTCCAGAGATAAGAGATGTGCAATGAGAGACATTCCTTCAGAAATTACTGTAATTTTTACATTATTACTAGAGATGAGCGAGCGTACTCGGATAAGCACTACTCGCTCGAGTAATTTGCTTTATCCGAGTATCGCTGTGCTCGTCCCTGAAGATTCGGTTGCCGCTGCGGCTGACAGGTGAGTCGCAGCGGGGAGCAGGGGAGAGCGGGCGGGAGAGAGGGAGAGAAAGATCTTACCTCCGTTCCTCCCCGCTCTCCCCTGCAGCTCCCCGCTCCGTGCCGGCACCCGAATCTTCAGGGACGAGCACAGCGATACTCGGATAAAGCAAATTACTCGAGCGAGTAGTGCTTTTCCGAGTACGCTCGCTCATCTCTATTTATTACATAGCATACTTTATTATCATTGTTTTTATTTTCTAGCTACTGGATATATGCAGGCTAGGCAGACTGCTGCTGAGTCCATGCATGTCATTTTAGGATTTGCATATGTTTTTCATTATTTCATTATTTTTTTATTGGTTTCGTCAGTTTTTTTAAAAAGTGCTTGGGCATTAAAGGGGGTTTGCCGACACTAAACTATTGATGACCTATCCTAATTCACCACTCAGTATCCCCACCGATCAGCTGACTGAAGAGACAGTGGCGCTTGGGTGAGCACCGCTTACCCTTTAGTCCATATAAGGCACAGCGCCATCCATTGTAGCAGCTGTCCCTGGTACTGCAGTTCAGTCCCATTCAATTAAAGCTGTTGTCAGGCGAGGTGACCAATGAATGTGACAAGAAATCTGCGGTGAAGTACTGAAACAAGCAACGAATACTGTAAGGCTGCCTGTCCACGGGCGTTGCGGTATCCCGCAGCGGATCTCCGCCGTCAGAGAGCAGGAGCTGGCAAACGGATCTCCGCGGTGGGCCTATCTTACAGATAGGCTCACCGTGGAGAATCGCGGCAGTCCGCAGCATGCTGCGATTTGCCACCCACGAGTGGAGAATCGCTACGATTTTCCGCTCGTGGACAGGGGGGCTGCGCTTTCCATAGCAATGCTATGCAATGCAAAAACGCCCGTGGACAGGCAGCCTTAAGGGGGAAGAAATGAGAAGAGCCACCTAGTTCAAGAAGTTAAATGTAGCCAAATGTTCCCTGGGACAATGCAGTAAACTTCTTGAATATTATATATTTGCTCTCTCATCTGTTGGTGTCTGTGGAATCAGGAGTCTAGTCCTTTGAGACACATACTACAGTATGTTTAGTGCTAAGAAAAGAAAAATTGTCTCAGTTTGCGAGTGGCACGGGTGACATTTATAACATCCGTAGAATCTACAGTATGCTCGAAAGTTGTAAGATAATAGGGAGGGGGGGGGTGATTTACAGACAGTGAAAAGTTTTGATGGAGGGGAAATTAAAGCACAGACTCTTTCTATCATCAGGTGATGATAAACTGGAGAGCTGTTGGAGGAGATAAGGGGAAGCCTGACATGGGAAAGAGAGGAGGTGATGAAGGGAAAGTAACCCAGGGGAGTACTGAATATTATCTATCCCATAGCCACAAAAAATCATACAGAATGTACTGTTCCCATATTCTAACTTCTCGGGTTTGCTCATACATAGCTCTTAAATGTGCCAGGCAGAAACTTTATTAACTTCCAATTTAGTGCAAGCTAAACTATATTCATCTGGCAATGGCCTACTGTATATGTGTAGTACCGAGCAGACTGATTGATGACTTTTCCCTATATCTCCTCCATATTGTATTTTGTAAGCCACTGTAACATTTGGGGTAACATTTCCTATTTACGAAAGCTGTTTGTTACTGAAGTTGTTTTTCTATGTAGTCAGTCCGCTGACAGTGCATTTAGGATAGGGTTCATCTAGTATAATGGGTCTTCATGTTTTCTTGGCTGATTTATGATTTCCCAAGGTATCTGGCCAATTCTTGGGGATGGGACAACACAGTCAGGCAAAGATTAAGATGAGTCAGCAATGCATGAACAATAGAATATCTATGCACACATAGGCATGAAGATATATTTTGTAAATAGTATATAAGATGGGTTTGAGAGTACATCGGACAGGAAGCTTGCCTACGGACCTGGCGAGGTACCAGGGACCTATATAGACGCAACTCTTGCCTTAACAGAAAACAAGGGCTCCCCCCATCTGATGCTCTGGCTGGTGAAGAGAAGATTACGGCTGATTGGTGATGTATTCTATTATGTTTTACTAAGTCTGTATTCATTGTACGACTCCTACAATAAAAGACTGTGATTATATGATATAACAGCGTCTGAGACATCCTTTCTATTGGGATCCTGACTTGGTAAAACGATATGCCACCTCCATCCTGAAGAGTCTCTTACAGACAGTGCGTGGGTGTGAGGTTGTCACATCAAATAGCATACAACCCGTAGAAGGACTTTTAGGTGGAGGGAGGACATGGTTACTTCATAGGTTACTGTGTGCATATACTCCAGCTATTATCCTCACTGTGCTATTCTTGCTCATCCACTTGTAATACTATTTGCAGTCACCCGTGTCGTGCCTTTCTTTTTCTCTCATACATTCACATAGGTGGCCGCAATCTCCCATTAAGCTGTGCTCAAATCTGCTATTTTTGCAAGTGTTTTGAAAAATAAAAAATTTTTTAGCATTTTTTTAAAGTAAGACAGTAAAACCTGCAGGTGAACACTACCTGGGATCAAAAGAGGTATCCTCTTATAATATAATGGGTCACTGCTGCCCTATGTAGTGAAATGGAGAGTATATGTCTTCACATATTAGTCTAGATGTAGCAGTACAGATTAACAACTTACCACTACTGGAACATGGACTTACCCTACATAGCTTTTATGTCTGAACATGTGCAGAGATCCACAATAGATTATGATGCTTCACATATAGTGATGGTGAGAAACATTGTGCATTTGCTTGGTTATATTTGCATTTTGACAATAAGCCTTACTATAAAGAAGACTTTCATCAGAAAAAGGTCCATGAGGTCTTTTACTGTATGTTGTATACCAGAGGCATAACTTGAAGCTCTTAGGCCCAATGCAAAACCTGTAACAGGGCCCCCAATTATAATGCCCTATTCATAGTACTGGGCTCCCTATATGGAGAAGAAAGGCCTTATGGGCCCCTATGGCTCCTGGGCCCGGGTGCAACCGCATCCCCTGCACCCCCTATAGTTACACCCCTGTGGTATACTGATATGGTTTTGATTTTATTTAAAGGAGCCATACAACTTACTCTGGGTTATTCTAGGACCCCTTCCACTGTTGGTCCCGTTTAGTTACTGTTTCCCTTAAAGGGCCACTCTGGCAAAAACACATTGAACCATTACTGCCTCCCTCACCTGTGATTGCCTGTAACACTTTGAGCATCTCCTATGTATATTGCAGTCACTTCCATGCAGTGTAGCCTCCTGTCTGACACAGATCTGACACTATTTTGATGTTTAGATTTCTCCCTGCTTTCTCTTCTTCTATGTTGTGCTAGCAATCCCCTGATGCATCAGCACAGCATCACAGGACCAAGTAGAGCCAGTACCATCTCTGCCTGCTGGGAGGACACTGCCATTACCTTCTATACTCACATAAATAAGCTAAAAACCTGAAATATAAGGTCAGGGAGGATAAACTGTTAGCTAGTTCATTACAACTGTGTGACAGAAGCTTCTAGTCATCATCAGTAACTGTGATAGGAGTTTGTCTTCTCCTGTGAAGAGATTATGTAGTACAGTCAATGTAATTTCATCATACAGAACAACTAAAATAGTGACTCCTGGTGGTCACAATAAGATCATACGATCCATCTGTGGAGAAGTCCAGGAACATTCAGATATAAATAACTAACTAACTAAAGAAATAACTAACTAAGTTAACACTAACCGACTTATGTATACTGCATAAGGGGGTCTAGTTTTATAAAATCACCAGAGTGGCCCTTTAATTGGTTTAAATACATTTGTGAGCATTTTTGTTGTACATTTATCTACGTGTAAGAAAAAGTGAAGTTAAATTGAGCAGAAAGAAGGTGCTTGTGACTTTTTTACTAAACAAAACTGGAATGTATCACCAGGCAGCAATATAGAAGTGTATTTTTTATATTGCTATAGTTGCCTACTCTGTGTCCCTGAAAATAAGACCTACCCTGAAAATAAGCCCTGTCCAGATTTTCAGAGAGGCTTGCAATATAAGCCCTACCATGAAAATATGCCCTAGCTTTGTGGAAGCGGATTTATGAATTGGCCAAACAATGCCGCAGCTCAGCCAATTCATTAATCCCGCCTCCACAATGCAATGGCTGTTATTGGTTCTTCAACCACTGCTTCGCCAATTAATGCAGCGCTCGAGGAACCAATCACAGCCATCGCATTGGTTCATCGAGTGCTGCATTGATTGGCTGAGCAGTGCTCGATTAACCAATCAGAGCCATCCCTTCCCGGAGGTGGGAACTGTAGGCGGCCGAGGACTGCAAGAAGCAGAGAGCAGCGGCAGGGACCTGGACTGAGCCTGCTAGGTAAGTATAATAAGACATCCCTCGAAAATAAGACCTAGTGTCTCTTTGGGGGCAAAAATTAATATAAGACAGGGTCTTATTTTCGGGGAAATACGCTAGTAGCACCTTTGAGCATCATTTTAGCTACATAATGATATATTAGACATAGACATTGAATTACAGAGGACTTGTCACCATTCCTGACATGTCTCTTTTAGTAAATACTTACATTTTCCACAAAATAGCAAGTTTAGAGCATCTTTTCCAAAAAATCTTTTGGAAGATGTTTTTGAATACGGTAAGTTAACAAATCGTTTCCTTTATTAAAAGAGAGTAATTCTGCAACTTTGAATGGACAGTATCAGGCTATGTAAGTACCCACACCTTTAATAAGGGGAATAGTAACACCATCCAAAATTGTAATGTCATGCAGAATAAAGGTATTTACTAAAGCAGACATGCCTGGAAAGATCCTCTTTAAAATACTGATCCTGAGTTATAACTCGTCCTCAGAACTTTCAGAACTCCTCATATGACTATGCATTCTCTGCATTGGTGTGGGGCATATGCTAATGATTTCCATTATACAGCAGTGTTCAATAATCTTATATGTGAAAAATGATCTTTCCCACAATGCAGTGCAGCAAAGAGCATTACATTATGGGATCTTAGCCAAGTGGTTAGAAGTGTGTTGGCAACACAGTGTAATTAATGATCCGTACAAAATACAACATGAACAGATAAACACTCAAGTCTCTGATTCATTTTATTTATATGCAAACTATGAAATGATGATCAAATGTGAATCTACCCTTTAAAATAACTCATATTTTCTGTACTCAGTTTAGTTTTAGCAAGTAGGGAATTTCAACCATCTTCATACAGTATCTGAAGTTGACAAGTGACTTAAACAGTCAATAAGTTCAAGAACATCTTGTTAAAGTTCCTTACTACTTTTATAGTATGAACGTACATTTTGATTTTGGTGATATTGAACTGTCTTGTTTGTTATGTTCCCACTTACAAAGTTATAGAAAGTTGAAACCAAACATCATCACTTTATAGGGTCATGTACAAGTAGAGGCATTCTGCGTGTGCCAGTCTGAGGGAATGGTAAGGTGTGCCCGATATTCCCTAATTCCTGTTTTAATAAGCTACATGTAGTACAAGTGACATAAGTATCCAGTAAGTTTACCTATCCTATATAGCTGAGAGTCTATAAACTTAGTGAACCCTAACGATACTTCACACATAGCGAAATTGCTGCAATTCCACTAGAAACCTGCAATTGGCAAATTCGCACAGTCCATACCAGGTACAACACTTTACAATGTATAGCGGCTGTGCCTGGTATTGCAACTCAATCCCATTCAGTTGAATGAGATTGAGCTTCTCTCAATCCATGTGACCGATAAATGTGATATCATTTGCCTAATTAGAGGCCATGTTGCACTCACTTGAGCATCAGCCCTTTTCAATCAACTGATCATAGCGGACCCACACGATCAATAGTTTTAAGAAATGGTATATACATATATATTGAAAATTCTTTGATTGTGGGTAGAAAAGTTCCTTAACAACCTGAATTAAGACTTGCATACAGTTATGTCAATTGCATTAGCGTATGGAATACTAGAACGTGCTGGACAGATGTATCTAAACCATATAGACAGTGGAAGACAAAACAACAGATCTAATGAGAACATTTTACCAGCTACTAACTTTTATGGTTAGTTTGGTAAAGTAACACAATAGTGACACACAGAATCATGCATTGAAAAGAACAAGATATTGGCACAACACAAGTGGGATAAAGTCTTTTGATGCAGCTTTTATTTATCTTTTCAAGATAATATAGATATGGCTTTTCATGCACAAACACTTACATTTTTGGCAATAGAATGGGCTCAGTATAGCCCCCTGTCTGCCAGAGAGATCTGCAATTCCAGGCGATTTACAGAGCTCTCTGGCACATAAAGAGGACAATGTCTATTATACAATATACAACAATAGTTTTCATTGTATTACTTCTAATATTTTAAATGTTACAGGGCTGAAATTGTGTAGCTGCCACTTAGTTTAGAACGATGGCTGTGCAAGTATAGTGTGTAGACAGTGACACTTCAGATTGGATTATAAACATGCACCAAGACCAAATAACCGTAAATGCAAAAATTGTCACATATCTTACAATACAGAAGGGAGAATGTTCAAATGCATGTACAAATCATTAACAATGGATTTGTTGCGGCAGACAAGACAGTCATCTATACACATAAAGAAGGCTATGAAGATTATCAAACTACGTCAGTAAAAATGTGCACAAAGTGTAAAAAAATAAAAAATAATTAAAGTACAAATAGTAAAATGTTACAATAAAATTACAGAATGAGTTAAACCTGGATCAACGTAGAAGTATAGGAAAGAGAAACACAAAGCTCCTCCGTGAACAGAGCGACGGATGACTTTGTTGACTAATGGCAGACAGAGAGTGGACCATACGAAGACAGACACACAGAGCTGACGGCAACAGATGACAGACACAGAAGTGGAAAGTATTTGGCATGTTGAATCACATGACGTCATTCACTATTGGGTAACGGTGGTACCTGGCTGTGTTGTTGCTCATTGGCTTGCCTGAGGGGAGTAACTGAAGGAGGAGGCACACCTGACGTGGAAGCAGATCGACCTAATTTGCAGCTTATTTTCATTTCTGCAAAATAAACAATCAGTTGTGCAATTAGAATTACAACAATTAATTTTTTTGCTAGATTTTCTGCACTTTTGAACAGTTCGCACCAACCACTGACTTGGAAACCTCATGGTACTCTCAAGCCCCTTGCATGTGGGAGCTGCTCTAAATACTATTGTACCCTTGTGACACTAGACATGTCATAGTACTACTGAAGCTTGACACCACAGGCACATTGACAGTTAATAGTGAGGTGAGAATCCTAAGGCTGGGTCATCAATATGAAATAAGTGGTCCTGCCACCTCCGACGATCAACCGAAGGGGTTGTGGAGCTCAGGTGATCGCTGCAGCCTCAACTTTGAGAAACTTAGTGTGCTCACTGATATGTAATTAATGACATCAATATTTAAAACCTGAAAAATAGACTTTATCCTTATTAATACCTAGAATGAAACAACACCACTTGTCATGTTTGAAAGTGGTTCCCAAGCCATGAAACATGGCTTTAATGAATCTCTGAGAGATCTATGGGTTAAAGAAATAGAATATTATGGCGTAAGCTGACAATTATAAATTATGTTACATGTGCCCGCCATCCGGCTTTATTCACTTGAACCTGCTGATTGTGCAATAAGACTAAAGGCCCATTTAGACACAATGATTATCTCTCAAAGCCATCTTTTAAGCGATAATCGTTGTGTGTAACTGCACTGACATTGTGCAGTTTTCGTTAAGCCGTCGCTCATCATTGTCTTTCAGCATGCTAAAAAAAGATGACGATGAGTCTTATCAGGGATTCACAGCGGGATACAGCTGATACTATTGTTTCAGCTGTATCCCGCTCCCTGATGACAGTTGGGTATGAAGAACAGAGCGGTCCAGCTGTGTTCTCCATACCCCGCTTGGAACGCTCGGCTGCATAATAGCTGGTGCTCCGTGCAGCAAACAGCTGGATGCAGAAGACAAGCGGGGCCAACCCACTTGTCTTCTAAATCCGCCGCTCGGAGCACTCGGCTGTATGACACCAGGGCACTCCGAGCGGGAAACAGCTGGATGCAGAGAACAAGCAAGGCCACCCCGCTTGTCTTCTGCATCCTCCGCTTGGAGCGCAAGGTGATCGCTCAACGTTTGAGCGATCACCTTGTGCTGAAAAAGCGCACAACGATTATCGCTCAAAAATCGCTCAACAGATCGTTGTGTCTAAATGGGCCTTAACATATCAGAAAAGTAGTCTAAAGTTATCTCATGTTCCCTTTGAGATCAACAGAGCTACTTGCTAAAGACTTGGAAATCCAAAAATTTCAAAATTGAAAAAGAAAGAGACAATGCTTTGAGGAGCACTGTGCGCCTTTTCTTTTAGTGGTTCTGAGGATCTAAGTGCAAAGAGTCAAACTGATTGTGCAGAAGAAGAAACATGACTCATTTTAGAGAGTAACTATCATAGAAAATGTGTTTTGATCTGCTGTCACTATAACTATTCAGTTATGTAGACCCGTTGCTATGGAAATGTGTCCTAAGCTACATAACTGAATAGGGCAACAAACTACTGGGGCAACTCTTCTCCTGTGTCTGCACCCATCATACACACTCTTGGCTCCTCAAGTACACAGTGCACTGTATTTTCTGGAGACACAGTGCACTGGATACTTGGGGAGCCGGGAAGTCAGAGATAGGAAGTTGAATGCAGTTTATGTGTAAGAAGGGAGCAGAATCAGAGCATATCTGTCAGGTAGGAGCATAAGAAGACAAGGGGGAGGAGCCATCCCCATAGTATGTATTTTGCCTTATTCAGCTGTGCAGCAGAAGATAGATTTCCCTAGCTGAATAGTTATAGAGTCAGCGGATCAAGACACATTTTCTATTAAAAGCTACTTGAATTTGGTAATTCGACAAAAAGTCTTTAAACAACCCCTTAAATTATAATTTGCAGTATATACTTATTAAAATTACTATTTTTGCAAACAGAAGTGCTCCAATTATAAAGCAGGAATTCCGTATATCCGAATGCCAGCAAAAGGCTGTTTTTTGATAATCTGTGTCTGTTGCTGAGGAGTCAATATACAAGTGCTCCAGACTACTTCAAACACTGATTACTCCACCAGGCAATAGCAGACCATTTTATCCTCTTCATCCTT
This sequence comes from Eleutherodactylus coqui, assembly GCF_035609145.1. NCBI lineage: Eukaryota > Metazoa > Chordata > Amphibia > Anura > Eleutherodactylidae > Eleutherodactylus > Eleutherodactylus coqui. Next base: position 120,218,338 of record NC_089837.1, on the reverse strand, counting down.
GTATGGATACTGTACTACCGGTATCTGAATCTGTCTACTTGTAATTTAAGTAATTCCAGTATCGATGACCTTGTTTAGTATTTTATGTTTATTTCCAAAATTAGCGTCCATCCCAACTACCTGTCTCCTAGGATAGACGTTACCAAATAACGCTGCACCTCTAATAATTAATTCCTCCCAGTTGCTCAGATTATAATTCACCTTATATTAATCCATAGGATAAGCACATGAGGCCTTTATTTGAGACTGGCATCTTGCACATAAACTTCAAAAGACTTTCCTAAGAAGTCATTGATATATCTACAGAGAAGCCACCAGCTGTCCTCATGTATGAAGCTCTCCTTACCTGAGCTGTTGTTTCCTGCTAACATTGTTGGGCTTACAGAAGATCTTCCAAGTCTATTGGAGACATGCGTTGGGCCCGGAGTCCCATCCCATTCCTGAGATTTGAATGACTCTCTGGAGGATGGTGATGAATGGTGGTGACCAGATCGCTCTTTGTTTTCCAACTTTGGTAAAGGTTCTGTACTGTGACTTCTCACTTTAATTTCATCACATGGTTCTAAACACAAGGAACAAGTAAATTAAAATGCATGCACTTTCAGAAATATACAGGTGCAGCAAATTTTAGCTTGATTGTGATTAAAAGTTATTGCATCATAAGCCATTAAAAAAACTATTGTTCTCTTATCTTAACGCAACAAAACCCATTGCAAAGCAATTCACAGTGGAAATAAACCACCCCGATAGCACGGCACACTGCGATATCACGTTGTGTTAAGAGTCAAGCTAAACATAAATGTATCTGTACATTGTGCTTATTTAGTCTGTTTCAGTGGTCTGGTATCAAAAGCCAGATTTGTTTATCTCTACACTAGAGATGAGCAAGCACCCAAATTATTCGAGTCGAGCTTTTCGTAAAATTCGAGAGATCTACTCGAGTAACGAACCCCATTGACTACAATGGGAGACTCGAGCATTTTTGTATGTGGGACGCCGGGTCCCGAGTTTTTTTTTCTTTCTTGGTTCGTGTTCTCTCTCTCTCTCCCCTGCCTGCCAGACAAAAAATTTGCCATTGACGCGCGCTGCGTCGCGGCAGGGAGGGGCCAAAAACTGGGGCGGGGTCAAACATGGCTTGATGCTCGTTCGAGTAACGAGCACCATCGAGTACGCTAATACTCGAACGAGCATCAAGCTCGACAGAGTATGTTCGCTCAGCTCTACTCTACACACATCAGTAGGTCCAATAGTACAGCTGAATAATTGTCTATAATACTTGTACAGGAAAGAATGCTAACGGTATATTCACATTTTTGCTGCGGATTTAACGCAAAATTGTGCAGATTATTCATCAAATCTGAAGCAAATCCATGTCATCTAAGTTCCCTATTCATTTGAGTTTGAAGTCCATGTACAAAAAAAAAGTGAAATGCCACTTCTTGACTTGTGTTCCATGATCTCCATTGGAAAGGACTGAATCTGTGCACAGATCTGCAGTTAACTGAAGTCCCAATCTGGGGCAGAAACATACTGTGGATTTCTGTTGCTGATTTTGAAATGAAAGCCATGTGGAAAAATCCAACATGGATTACCCTAATGGGTATTTCTGTTGCGGATTTGTTAGTCCATTCTACACAAGAAATAAAGCCTTGACAAGAGAAGGCTGGTGTTACAATATTGTATCAACAGACAAAACTATTCAAGTTATAGACCGCTCAGCAAGAAGAGTTTGGAGAACTCTTGCTATTCAAGGAGAGTTGTATAAATCAGAAGGCAGTAAGCTCCCCCTAGTGATGTAGTTGACATGATATTGCGCTGCAGTCCAGGACACAGAGATCGGCAGGAGCAGTGGGGGATTCAATAAGTTAGTAAAACTCATTTTGTTATTTTACACTATTCCTTTGTTTTTTGTTCAGTCCCGGACAACCCCATTGAATGTATCAGGATTAGAGATGAGCAAGAATACTCGCTAAGGCACATTACTCGAGCAAGTAGTGCCTTAGCCGAATATCTCCCCGCTCGTCTCTAAAGATTCGGGGGCCGGCGGGGAACGGGGAGGGGCGGGGGAGAGCGGAGAGGAACAGAGTGGAGATCTCTCTCTCCCTCTCTCCCCCTGCTCCCCGCCGCAACTCACCTGTCACCCGCGCCGGCCCCCAAATCTTTGGAGACGAGCGGGGAGATACTCGGCTAAGGCACTACTCGCTCGAGTAATGTGCCTTAGCGAGTATACTCGCTCATCTCTAATCAGGATGAAAAAAAAATCTAAACTTTTCTCTAACTTTTATTGGTAGTGGTGCGTGTTGTACATTGCAGAATGTCTGACAGTAATTAATGTGTTACACTAAAATTATGTTACTTTTTCAAAATCATTTTTTATTTCTTTTTGTTCATTACTGTCAACAATAAACTACAAAAGAATTACTATGTGAATAGTCATTTGTAAAGTGCACTAACTGCCAGAGCGAGGACTTTCTATGCCAATGACTTCAATAGCTCTCCATCTTCTCATAGTAAAGCGGTTGATAACAAATATAGCCAGATGATGATGGGTTAAAAATAAAAAAGATAATAAAGTTAGGCTCGGTTCACATGTACATAGTAGTTTCTGACTATGAAAGAAACCACAACACATTGCCAGATTTGGAGAATGCCTCAAATCAAAGGTGCCTGATGGATCTCATCGATGTACATGCAGAATTATTCATCCCATCAAATAAAATAAAATGTGAAACAGGAATTCTGGCGCAAAAGTGAAGAAAGCAACAGGTCTCTTGGAAACCCTGTCCAGGATCCCTGATGCCAAAAAGCAGTAGACCTATCTACAGAACAGACCTTTTTATTTTGACTTTTTAACACTCTGCAGGAGCGCTAATGACCTTAGCAGTGATGTCAGCGCTTGTGCAGTTGTTTAAAGGACTGCCATCCCGCGCAAAGGGCCATAATATATGACTGCAACAAAGTTAATCTATCTTGTGGTCATAAATTAGATAATACAAAGTACAAGAGAGAAGAGATAAGGGGAGAAAACTGAGGGCTCTTTTACACTGAATGATAATCTTCGGAATCTCGCTGGATCGCAGGAATCTGAACAATAATCATTCAGCCTAAATGTCGGCAGCAACCGAACGACCATCTATAATTCACTGAGCTGAAGCAGCTGACAATTGTCTTGTGTAATAGGTCTAAGTCCTCAGTCCAGCCTCACTGACAAATCTCTTATTGAGACTAGACTGCAGACTCTGTATACAGTGATATGTAGAAGCTATAGGAGACAAACAGTGCAACATTTTTAATTAAACCCTATTGCAAAAATGATTGTCAATCTAACATATATGCACCCTCTGCTGATATCCCAGTATTCTTCCACAGTAGTTGGGACTTCACGCTCTTCAGGTCTCCGGCTGTATGTAATCCAGCTGAACTGATGAAGGGTTTCGCCCCAAAATGCGTTACCCAATGCTGGTTTGCTTATATTACCAAATGAAGATGTTTGAACCTAATCGTCCTAAGGATGTGATTACTCCTGGAGCATTGTGCTGAGCCAACAGTTGTTTTTTTCTCTCCGTTCACCCACGCCACTTAGGTAGAGCAGTATCTAGTTGGCAGCACCTCCATAATATTTCATACACTCTTACCCCATTCCCCTTGTCTCTTCTTTGGACCACTCGAACCACACAGATTTTGCCCCGCCCTATTTTCTATTCTGCATCTATAGTATTTATGACAAATGTATAGCCCTGACATACACGACAATATGCCATGCAGTATAGTACATCTGTTACTTATACTCCCATAGCAAAAAAAAAGAGATATTGCATGTTGTACATTCTTGTTTTGGAAAGCATATGCTCGTCAGATGGCATATATCTAGCCCATAGAGGTCTGTGGTTATGTTCGTTATATACACTGGGAGTCTTCCTCATGCATGGTTGAATCATAAACTTTGACATTATCATTACTCATACAGTAAGTCATATCATCAGCATAAGCGATGATTTGCTTTAAACATAGTTTCCAATGCCACTGTGTTCCTCATCCTGCACAATGTATTCAATATTTGTAAATATGACGTATGACCTGTAAAATCATAATAATTGCAATCACAATAACTTGCATAAAATCCTCCAGCTTAAAAAAAAAATCATGGAAGCATTGGCAAGAAAGTCACCTATCGTTATGGACAGGGATTTACAGATGGTTTGGCAACCCTACTGTCCACTGTTGACCTCCTGGCCCTTTTGTGGCTGTGCCTTAATTCTGCCCAGAACCTACTGTAGACTGATGAAGCATCCTCCAGGTAAGAGATGTGAGGACAAAACCATTACAGGAATAGGATCAAACCATCATTTGACCTCTTAAATACTAATAACTTGTTGCTGAAATGCGATCTTTTGAAAATTAGAAATTACGGTAGGAACACCCAACAAGTGACTTCAGTTGACGTAATCATGAACCTCTTGTGCCATACTGGCGTGGTATCCGTTCTGCATGGAACTCACAGCATTTCTTTGTGCACTATGCCTGTTGTTTGTGGCACCGGGATCCAGATGATGAAGCTTTAGTCTGTTAACTTCTACCAGGATCATTTGAGGTTGCCTGGCACGGTGCCAGCCGTAAAGCTCTAGCTCTCCCTGTTTTTCATCAGCAGTGTTTCTTCCTAAATGAAATGCCCTTCCAGCAGACAGCCTCTTAAGGCATGTGGGGCACAGATAAAACGGGAAGACACACAAGCTTTTCATCTCACTGTGTCGCTGTCTGGAATCTCCAGGCTAATTTACTATATGTAAGCAGGAAATGTTGCTAACTAACTAGATTATTAGAATACGACATCAGAACAATCTAAACAAGGCTTTTATCTAAAACGCTACCAGATCATTTAGCGGATATCAATGTGAAGCGTTCTAATGGAATACCCTTTACTCTCAAATGAGAAGGAATAATCTAGTATATTTGTGACTGTCTTGTTCAAGTCAAGCAGCAAAGTCTCTATGTGGGGAATATATGGATAATAAGGTTCAGTGGAATATAATGTCACTGTGACGTATATAGCTACAATGTAATACAACAAAATAAAGCATACTGCAATGTGAATTAATGTACCAAAAATGCTACTTAACCATATGAGATAATAATAGTAATAATGACAATACTTATATTATCCAGTTATTTTTTTCCCAAATTGATTATGTAACCAGTCCCCCAGTGTATATACTGTAAGTTAGCTAGTATTACCTTAGTTAGTAGAGATGAGCGAGCATACTCGATAAGGCAAACTACTCGAGCGAGAAGTGCCTTATTCGAGTACCTGCCCACTCATCTCTAAAAATTCGGCTGCCGGCGCAGGTGACAGGTGAGTTGCGGCGGTGAGCAGGGGGGAGCGGGGGGGAGAGAGGGAGAAAGATCTCCCCTCCGTTCTTCCCCGCTCTCCCCCGCCTCCTGCCAGCACCCGAATCTTTAGAGACGAGCGGGCAGCTAGTCGCATAAGGCACTACTCGCTCGATGCATCATGTGAGTCTTAGAGGAGCATAGAGAAAATGAGCATTGAGAAATCTCAACATCAAGATGGCCTGATAAGTATCAGACAGGAGACTGCACTGCATGGAAATGACTGCAATATACATAGGAGACCTGCAGAGTGTGATTGATAATCAGGTGAGAGGGGCAGGGATGGAAAGATGTGTTCTCACAAGACTAGTCCTTTAAGAATTTGCTTCACCAATTGAGCTTCAAATTCACTTAGCCTACAGCCTTAGAATTAATTAGTGGGGAATGAACAACCCACCAAAGGGAACATACCGATCAGTTTCCCCTACAGAAGTAATAGAATCTAAAATCTGCTATTCAACTCCACTGAATTTTATGTGTAGAATATGGATCCATGTTCTCCCATAACAGTCAATGAAGCCTACAAATACAGATCTGTATTTAGATTGCATTCATGGCTAGAAGAGAAATTGCAGATCAATAATCAATGGAGTATTAAATATTTATTTGTATTGTAAGACTGCATTGCCTTCCACTGAGCGGTAATGTCCGCTAGCTGAGTTTAACTAGGAGTCAATGTTGTATACTGTATTCATTTCTGTAGGAAGAACAAGCTCAATTTTTGCTGTAAAACTGCCAAATTTAGATGGTGATACCCAATGGGGACAGGAACCGATGATACTATCTGTACAGCATTGAAGAATATGTTGTCACTATGTAATTAAATGCATCTAATTAGTGAATCCCAAAGAAAAAGTGGTATGTGAAGCGCCTTATTAACAAAAGTGAATATGGAGCTGAAAACAAGATTTTTTGTGACACTGTGTCATGCAATGACCTTTCAGGAGCTGCCGCGGAATTTCCACCCCTGTGCAGTGGGTCTATCAGTTTTGTCTGGAGTCTTTTTTGAACATCTTATAATATAGGATGATTTAAAAATGGTGCAAAAGTGAAGCTGATTCATTCATAGGCGTCCGTGTTACCGCAGGAAGAAGACGGCCGAACTTCAAGAGGGACGTCTCTCTGCAGCGCCGTGACCGGCTTCATGTGTTCTTTCTACCGGGAGTCATCCGTCTTGAAGTACGGCCGTCTTCTTCCTGGCGCATCCCGTCACCCGTGTGACTAAGCCCTTACATGAACTGTAGTACAACATACAGAATGACATGAATAGATAGAAGAACTCTTCAAGGTTTTAACTCACTCTAGAGATTTTTGGGGTGCACGCCGTTGGTGACACTAGATGACCCAAAACAATGGGTCTGCACTGCAATGGAATCAATAACAGTGGATATGCTGGTTGTGCCTTTACAGAACTGCACTAGTAACCTGACATCTGCAGAGACACCTATGGCGCCCACATGAAACATCTGTAAGATGCATTAACCCCATAGGCCTCGGTCAAACTGCGTTTTTTTCGTGCGATTTGCGGATCGCATGAAGGATGCGCATCCACAAATTGCGTGACCGGGGCCAACGATTCACCGAAAAATCTGCAGCTAGCAGCGTTTTCGGCGAAACGGGTCCGATCAAAGGAGCGCTGTCCGCTGTTGTATACTCACCTTTTTGCTGCAGACGGAGTTCAGCCGCGTCCAGCCGGCAGTTCTCCTGAACTGCTCTGTGTAGTATTCAGCAGCCGGGGATTTAAAATCCCCGCCTGCTGAATGAGCTGCCTCTGATTGGTCACAGCCCTCACCAATCAGAGGCAGCTCTCACTCACCCATTCATGATTTCATGAATGGGTGAGTGAGTGCTGCCTCTGATTGGCTCAGCGCAGGGACCAATCAGAGGCAGCTCTCAGCTGTCATTCAATAGCTGTCAGATAGGCTCACCTCGGAGACCTGTCAGCACTGACCCCTCCTCCCCAGCGGCAGAATATCGCTAGCGATATTCCGCCTTGGCCGTAAACAGGAGGCCTAAATGACACAATACATTTTTTCTGCAGGTTGGTGGGATTGCAACAATACCAAAACAATTTTTTTTTTAGGTTTTTCCACTTTCCTGCAATAAAACCCCCTTTTTTTTTAAATTATTTGTTTTTCTAAATCGTTGCATTCAAAGTCCTATAACTTTTTTATTTTTCCATGGATGGAGCTCTGTAAAGCTTGTTTTTTGCGCTCCCTCTGTGAACCCTTTACATGCTGCGATCTACACAGATCGCGGCAGGGAAAGGGGTTAACAGTGGGAATCGCCATCCTGATGCACCCCTGCTGTTGCAGTGGGAGGCTGGCTATAGATTACAGCTGGCTCCTGATCTTGCACTATCCACAGGATGTAAATGTACGCCCTGTTGCGTTAAGTACTCCGCAGCCAGGATGCACACTTGCACCCCGTGGCATTAAGGGGTTAAAGACTTGAAGAGTTCTTCCATCTTTTCACGTCACTCTGGTTGTTGTATGTCAATTTATGTATGAAAAAATCAGCTTTACTCTTGCACCATTCTTTTTGAATCTCCCTATAATATCCTCTTGTATGTAGTATTTAGTATGTACTTTATCTTGAGTTTTTAGCTTCACTGGTCACAGGTAACAGGTGCTCAATGCTAACCAGACAGACTGAGTTCTCAACTATGCTCAGCTTTCTGTTCCATCATAGGAACAAACAAATAAAATGGCATGATAGACATGGCAGCTGACGGACCCCAATGATTCTAACATAATTTGATCACTTTTATAATGATTTGGTATACTCAGTATAGCAAAGAATTATTCCCTGTGAGTCAAAAACTGCAAAGCTATTGGGCTTTGCTGAAGCACACCTTAACGGGTATACAGCTGTGGGATGCCCGGAGACCTTTCCTAGGCCTCTAGCTGCCATGATTGCCCATTGGTAACTTGTGAAGCATTCTCAGGGGGCTGATAGGAGCCCCTTCCCTCTGTCTAACTCTACATGCTGTGGTCACTATTGACCATGGGTTCTAGGGAGTCAAATGACTGGTTTCTCTGATACCGGCTATTACAAAAAAAGAACAGATGACAGTCAGCACAAGCCCTCACCGTGACCATGTGGGTGCAGGACCCATAATAAATGTTGATCACAGAGGCATAAGACAAGCCAGTCTATGGTGTACATTTATGTCATGGAGACTTAGCGGGTTAAAAATAGGTGATGCCTTAAAGGGGTCTTCCCATCTCGGCTTTTCATATTCAAGATGGGAAACTACTTTCATGGTTACCGGTCATGAAAAGAGCTTAACCCAATTCTGTTTCCATAGCTCTCATTAAAGGGAATGGGAGCGGCAGAAACAGCGTGGCTTCTATTCACTTTGATGAGAGCTGTAGAAATAGCGTTCGGCTGTTTCCGACAGATGGTTGGAACAAATCACCGGGTTTTCCTATTTCTGCTATGAAAAGCCAGGATGGGAATTGCCTTTTAACACATACCTTCAGTTCTAAAATATTTGCGCTTCGTAGAAATTTGCGACGGTGAGCTACACACACAGCATAGGCTTCCCACCCTTCTACCTCCAGCATGGCTGCGACTGGCGGTTTGCTAACCCCTGCCTACTTATGTTTGCCCCACTTTCTGTCAGTTGGCCCATGTACTGTACAACATGAGGCCACTTTGGGTTCCCAATCTGCCCATGCCTGACAGCAACCATTATATTACTAACAGGGATTGTTGCTCAACATTCCACAGACACTGAATGACTTTTACATGTTTATGAAACTGAAATCTGAGTGGAAATCAAGATGTCAGTCATGGTGAGTGGAAATCTGAGTGACTACTGCTGCAAAGACAACAATGGCTGGCATTAGTGGTTGTCATTAGTGGTTGACACATATACTTGTGATAGGAATAAAGCACAAGATCTATGACAGTTCCCAGAACAACTTTTGTGTCTATGGCATAGCCTAATAGTTAAGTAGATAGTTACCCATGGTAGACCTATAGGCCTTTGTTATCACCAACCCTGATGGCAGCATCACTGTGTTGTAACATTATGGTGGTCTGAGGGAATGATCAGCGACATCCCTCTAGGGAAGGGGTTAACAATAGGAATGTGCTAAAAATATTTGAAAAATTATGTATTGAACCGTTTCAAGTGTGCTGTACATGTACTGTGCATGTAGGGTGTTACTGTATAGAGTGGGCTCAAGAGCTGAACACATGCCATACACAGTGCACAACCACTACAATCGGAGATCGCTCTGATCACAGCTGTTAAATTGAAATAATATGGACAGACCCCAATAAGGGCTGCCAAGTATTAATAGAATGCCTGTTAAGACACAGCATAATGCAATACTAAAATATTGTAAGTGATCAAATGATAGGAAGTTTCATTTCCTTATGGGAACTTTAAGAAGGAAAAATATCTAGCAATATATTTTTTTTAATTTTTAGAAAAAAATTTAAACTTTTTAATAAAATCCTTTTCACATTTGTTGCATTAAAAAATAAAAGTTGGTATTTCCGCATCTGTAAAAGTCCAACTTTATAAAAAAAAAATCACATTATTAATCCTGCATGGGAAACACCATAAAAAATTGCAAAATTGCACTTTTTGGTCACCCCAACCCAGAGAGAAAATTAAATAAAAAGCAATCAAAAAGTTGTATGTACTCCAAAATGATACCAATAAAAGCCAAAGGTCACCTCTCAAAAAAATGAGCCCAATGGAAAATGTACAAATTTATAGGGGACAGAAGAAAGCAATTTAAAAAATAATGGATTTTTTTTTTTTAAATAGTACTACATACAAAGCCTATATATAGTTGGTATCCCCATAATTGTAGTGACCCACAGGGTAAGGCCTCCTTCACATGGGCGACAATGTTGCACAATTTTGTTGCATTGCTACAATGCTACAAATTGCATGTATGTGAAGCCCATGCTTTCCTATGGGTTAATTCACCCATTCGATTTGTAGCATGCGACAACCCGACACAAAAACCTCACGGGTCCGGCGATGTGCCCGCGGCCTGTGAGGTTTTGTTGCCCATGTTTTCCTATGGAGCCATCCTCTCTGTTGCATTGCATCGCATGAAAACACGATTTTTGTGTGGTGTGATGCAACTCTGACAGTAGGAAATCCTACTGTCAAAGCCTGAACTAAGCCCTAGCTGCAGAAAAAAATAAAAAAAAACAGTATACATCACCTTAGAAGCATTGCCAGTCCGGCCGCACCTTCTCCCGTGTCCCCAACACTATTCTGCTTCATCTCTTCTGGCCGGGGATTGAAAAATCCCCACCTCCTGGAAGCGCTGCCTCTGATTGGCTGACGCTTAGCCAATCACAGCCAGCGCTTGATGAACCAATCACAGCCATTCATTGAGTGCTGGCTCTGATTGGCTAAGCATCAGGAGGCGGAGATTTTTCAATTCCCGGCCAGAAGAGATGAAGAAGACCAGTGCCAAGGACCCAGAAGAAGCTGCTATCGAACCCAGGACAGCGCTTCTAGGTGAATTATACTTTTTTTTTACATTTCTGTAGTTAGGGCTACTTTTTAGGGTAGGACTTATATTTCAAGCCCCCTCCCCTCTGGAAATCGCATGACTTTGTAGCCCCTCATGCAACATTTGTAGTGCTACACAATCGCGGTATTGCCGTGAGAAGACGCAGCAATATCGCATAGACCAGCGATGCAATATCGCTGCGATTTTCTCGCGGCGATGCCATGTTGCCCGTGTGAAGGAGGCCTTAAAATAAAAGCACTGTGAATGCCATAAAAATGGAAAAACACCAAAATGGTACAATTGTGCTTTATTCCATTTCACCTCGCAAAGATATGTTAAAAATGTTCTGATATATTATACGGTATCTTAAACGGTAGCGCTGAAAAGTACAACACATCCTGCGAAAAACAAGATATGCTGTATCATGTATTATCATGTATTATGTCAACAGAAAATAAAAAAAGCTATGATTTTTTGAACATGTGGAGGAAAAATGGAAACAAAACAGGCTGCAGTTAGAAGGCGTTGAAATTAGCATGGAGTGTATATGAAAGAGAAGCAAGCTAGAACCAAAATGTGAGAAGGAGCTCCGTAACCTTCAGCACTGTATATGATTAAAATCAATCTACAGCTTGCATGGGCTCACTCAGGAATACAAAGGTTTATGTATTGTAGCAAGAACACGAATTACAGTCCCTTCTCCATAGCAAGACCACGCGGATGAACTGTAACATCCCATTTATGTCATATCCACAGTCTGTCGTTAATTGCAGGTGAATATATTTCAACCTAATGCATACGTGAATAATTTAGACAAAAGACGGCGTGTTGGAGGGCAGTCTGGTCACATGATTTCCTGTTCGGTTTCCGCATTGCTGTGGAGAGCCACATTATCTGTAGGTAGCCTGTAGGCTGCTAATCTCCATGGATGAGGTCATTTATTAATTCTGCATTAGGCCAACATGGAATATGAATTGGTGGATTAGTTGACCTCATATGACGCCCAATTAATGTAAGAAACGCAGACACCTTACTAAAGAATTATCGTTACAGCTGTGCTCCAGTTCACATAAAGACTTTTAGATTCAATTACTTGCAAAGCAAAGTAACAATTGTCTCCAGAATGGCTGCTCATAGCAATGAGAAAGCCTTATTACACATGTTCCATGTAACTCTGAATTACTGCCGAGTACCCTTTTGCAAAATTAATTGTTCTGCTTATTTGGTAAAATCGTTCAGTCTTTAGAAGGCTCATTTACCTAAGTAATTATATTTTAGTGATTACTGTAAAAAGGATAGCAGCTTTATCCAAAGTCCAATTTAAGATTATATAACCATAGATAAACCGGCAGCAGCAGGGGATGAGGAAGCCTAGCAGATAAAGCAATCTACAGCCTGTCCTCATTGCTCATGGATATACATGAATGTTTGGAGCTCCGAAGTGAACAAATGGAAAGTTTTTTATCTGTATGATTTACGTCTTTTTCTTTTAGTCTGGGTTCCCACAGGACGAAAATCTCTCGGCTTGGCCGCACCGAAAAGCTGCGAGGTTTCCGCGGGAGAGTTGCAGCTTCAAAACTCACCGCATTTTGTGGCGGGTTTTGGAGCAGTTCGGCCGCCGGCATTCCATTGCGGCCCTCTCCCCATAGAGAAAAAAAGAAGAATTGACATGCTGCGGCTGTCAATTTCGCGCTGCATCGCCGGTTCCGCCTGGCTTTGCCGCCTCGTGCGGACGAAATTTTTGCAAAATCTCGTCCACATGGTTGGCTATTCCCGGGATTAGGAGTCGCGGGAGGATTTGCTGCACAGAAATTCCACGCTGAATTTCCGCAGCCAATCCGTCCCGTGTGAACCCAGCCTTAAACTTTACTTTCAAGAACATAGACAAGCCCCTTAATGCCAAAAGAGTTAGGCCTTCTGAACACGGATGGATTTGAATTGTGGAATCCACAATCGGCCCCCACATACACGATCCGCTGTAAAAATCGCCCATTGGAAAGAAATAGGTTCCGCAGCTTCAAGCAGACATGCAGAAGCAAATTGCAATTTTTTTTCTAGCGGGAAAAAAAAGGCAGCATACTCTATTTTGGCGCGGATTCTGCCCAGACAGGCTCCATTGATCTCTATGGGACTGATTGAATCGCAGTGCATCCGCAATTACATTGCAGTTGGGTGTGGATTTGTAGGAGGATAGTTCGCAGGTTGCTAGGAGACCACATAACAAAATGAATAAAAGTTAGCAGGAATGCGGGGAAAAGACAGTTCAGGATGAATTTTTCAGAGAAGCACACAGCGTTGTCTATTGCAGTAGTCAGGGTATTCGATATGGGCAGATTCATTGCTCACCCAAGGCAAGAGAGCAATCTGCCATTCTGAAGGCGTTTCTAAGCTCTCACCACCACAAAAGCCCTAGGGAATGTCGTCTGGGCATTAACCTTTTGTATAGGAGGGTTTTTCCAGGGGGTAGGGCAACTTTCTGATGTAATCACCTGCTTGCTATCTGTTTCCCATGTGGACAATACGCTGTGCATCCTCGTATGACCGCGTGGAAAAACGATCACACCCGCGATCATTTGCGAAAAATTGTCTAGAGGAGGGCATAGACACTCCTGTCACAGTTACTGATGATGATCAAACATTCTTTGCCAGGATGCGATGTACAGCTACCGTACATTGCATTATAGCAGGGGCCATATCATAACCATAAGGCCACTCTCACACTAAAGACAGCGTTTTACAGCGTTTTCAAACACGTTTGCCAGAGTTGCAATGGGCAATGGGATGCGTTAAAAATCGCCGAAACGCACTAAAATAGAGCAGACCGTGTTTGAAAGTGGCTCGACTGGAAGCCCCATTTAAATCAACCGCACCAAAAAACGCCCTGTGTGGGAGTGGCCTAAGGCCAGCTTCACATGGGCAAGGAAATCATGAGACGCACAAATCTCACACAAATATGAATCCCATTCTTTTGAATGAGGTCATACACATGAGTGATTTTTTTCCTGCATCGCGACACAGGAAAAAAAATTGTGGCAAATCCAATCTTTGGGCATGCTCTCATATCGCAAGTCTCATTGTTCTCAATGGGGCCGCCCAGCAGTGCACCACTTGCTAGGTGCATGCGATGCAAGGTTTCTCCCATTGAAAACAGTAAAATACACTCTGTGATCTTCCCTGAAGTCATGCGAGGCGGTTTTGAAACAAAAATACCTTGCGTGCACATGGAAATTGCATGTTGACGAGCGCGATATCGGGTCATGATTCACGTGAGAGGCAGCCTATGGGTAGGTTCACGCTTGTGATTTTATGACAAATCTAACACAAAATCGGTCTTGCATATCAATTTTGATGTGGATTTGCTGCGGAATTGATGCATTTTTTGCAGATCTATGGCAATGCCATGGAAAACCTGCATCAAATACAGTAAGATGAGTTAAATGAGCACAAAACCACAGAAGTGCTTGCTTATTAATAAAGCTCTGATGCTTTTAGATTTCATTATCATCAACACTCTCACTGATGTGTTTTATCTGATGATTTGTGCTCTGCCATTACAAAAGCAATAACACCAAAAATGAACAAGTGATTGGATCAGACAGTAATATCCTGGAGTACAAAGCTACGATCTCGCTCGTAGGTCAATGTTTGGTGCTGATAATGATCAGCAGCAGCACAACACTGAAAGCGATCAAATAAGTGTGTGGCGTCATGAGTCAAAAGTTTTAGTTTAACCCCAAATGTATTCTTTGCATCTGACACTAAATACAAACGTAAAAGTCATATAAACCTGACAAATCAAATTACAGACTGAAGTACTTAAAATGTATCATGTAATCTCATGAAATATCATTGGAGACCCCATCAATCCTGACAGTGTCCAGGTATTCTCCTGCACAAGGGTGTCCATTCACCGCAGGTGACTTGCAATATTGCTGTGCAAGGAAAAAGTGTGAAAAAGACAAGGAGCATAACCAGCACTGTGGACCCTTAATCCTGAGGATTGGCGGTGGTACCGGCAGTTGGATCCTCGGCAATCATGAAGTAATTAGAGATGAACGAGTATACTCGCTAAGGCACATTACTTGAGCGAGTAGTGTCTTAGCCGAGTATCTCCCTGCTCATCTCTAACGATTCGGGGGCCGGCGCGGGTGACAGGTGAGTTGCAGCGGGGAGCGGGGGGGGGGGGGGAGAGAGGGAGAGAGAGATCTCCCCTCTGTTCCTCCCCGCTCTCCCCCGCCGCTCCCTGCCCCCCGACGGCAGCCGAATCTTTAGAGACGAGCGGGGAGATACTTGGCTAAGGCACTACTCGCTCAAGTAATGTGCCTTAGCGAGTATACTCGCTAATCTCTAGAAGTGATAGCATATCCTATTGATATGCCATTTTTTTTAAGGTAGGAATACCTCTTAAGCAATTATTCCAACTCCAAACCTCCAAAGCTACTTAAATAATCACTGAGTAGAATGATTTTCTGGTAGTAAACATAACTTTATGACTGAGGGTCTGGCTTAGTGGGTAAAACCTTATATCATGAGGATTGTACAAGAATTTTTTCTAGGGTAGATTAGCTATGAATTATTTTTTATAATAGAGCATACTACAATTATTTAGCTTTCCGATTTGTATACTCTTTGCCTTTGTATAGTGCAGTCCCATAAAAGTCTATGGGCGCTGTATTATGGTGAGAAAAAAATAAATACACAGCATCTGAAAAGCTGTCCCAGCAAATACGGCTATTAAGTTGGGTTCTAAGTGTAGGGAAACTGATGCCAGAAGTACATCCATAGAAACTAGAGATGAGCGAGCATACTTGCTAAGGGCAATTACTCGATCGAGCATTGTCCTTAGCGAGTACCTGCCCGCTCGGAAGAAAAAATTCGGGTGCCGCCACGGGTGAGTGGTGAGTTGCGGGTGTGAGAGGGGGGGAGAGAGGGAGAGAGAGATCTCCCCTCCATTCCCCCCCGCTCTCCCCTGCCGCTCCCCGCCCCCCGCCGGCAGCCGAACCTTTTCTTCCGAGCGGGCAGGTACTCGCAAAGGACAATGCTCGATCGAGTAATTGCCCTTAGCGAGTATGCTCGCTCATCTCTATTAGAAACAGCTCATGGCATCCCACTAGGGTTGCCACCTGGCTTGCAAACCACCAGCCGGACTGGTAATTAGATTTCAAGACTGTTGCCGGTGTTTATTTTTACCAGCGATATAAATTCTATGGTAGCAAGTAGTTTACTCACTACTACTATTGGAGCTACTAATGGGGGGAACTATTACTTTTGGGATCAGTAAAGGGAGCTACTAAGTGGGCATACTATTACTAATGAAATCACTAAGGGGGCACACTATTACTATTAGGGCCACTAATGGGGACACTATTACTATTAGGGCCACTAACGGTGGCACTATTAGTATTAGTGCCACTAACGGGGACACTATTACTATCGAGGCCTAATAAAGAGGTACACTATTACCATTGGGTCCACTGAGAGAGGGCACTATTACTACTAGGGCTACTGGGAAGGGGCATTATTATTATAGGAGACATTGGACTAATGGAAGTGAAACTATACATTGTGAAAAAACACACCCTTAGCCACGCCACCATTTACATTGAACAGTATTTTTTGGTGACAAAGCTGACAACCCTACATTCAGCACTTTAATTTTGATACCTCCATGTGCCGGACAGAAAAATGTCATATATAGCATTTTTCTGTCCAACTGTATCCAGCTATGTCCACACACCAATGAAAACGCCATTCAAAATGCAGTAAAATGCATTTTTACTAATGCCGGTGTAAGACTGGCCTGAATCAAGAAACTCACAGATTCTATAAACAAGTTATTAAAAACAAGGGTAGATAGACTGGCAGTAACACAAGCTAAATACATACAATTTGTTACTTGTTATTATATCTTATTTTATATTTATAATTTAACATGCCTGTTTATTTAAAGTTGAGAAAAAACGATACATAATAGTTGTTAACTTTGCAGACAAGAGTTAAATATATCAATTTCTTTCTAAATAGGTTTATATTACATATGCTTAATAGAAAAATGATTCTGACCAACTGTAATTGCTAATGCACACAATGTAGATATACAAAACTCACTCCGTTACACTTACTTTCAGAGGGTTCTTTAGACCGTCTTCCACTTGAGGGCTTCCTCAGCAAACTCCTTCCTGAGGTAAAGAGGCTTGATAATTCTTCAAGGGGACTTGTTGGTGTCCTGGATCGTGAGCTGCTTTGAGATGTACAATAAGTGCTGACAGATGCACTGACCGACTTCCCTTCTGGTGTGTTTCTGACATTAGAATGAGGCACTGATGGAGAACTTCTTGATAGACTTCCTGAATGCACAGAATCATAGGGTGGAGGTCTTTTGAGGCTTAGAGGAGTCAGTGACCTACCCATGCTCACAGGAGAGGGAGAAGCTGAATGACTTTTAGGAAAGCCATGTGGAGACTGTGTTCTGTAGTTGGTTGAAGCATGTGGCGGTGAAGATGAATGACCAGATGAAGGAATTCCATGAGAAACAATGGTTTGGTCTTTTTCTACTTTCTGGTGTCCTGGAATGTGTGTTGGAACTGGTGATGGTGAAGCAGAACCTTGTTGCTTGATGTAAGTCACATTTTCCAATACTGGTAGCTTTGCTACTTCAAGAGGAGTTAAAGGAGATTCATCAGAATTTGGTGAACATTGTGCTGGTGCTGGTGGAAACACCAATAAAGGAGGCCTTTGAGATAATAGATTTGGAAATGGAGGGGGAATGTCACAAACCTGGCCCTTGGGAGTTGATGGCACTGAGGACTTAGTGAATTCTAAGTCAGGCACTGTGGGAGTAGCACACTGAGAAGAGCAACTAACATGATCCAAATCATAAAGACACCTGGAGTCTTGCCCTACATCATCAAATATAGGATATTTCATTTCTTCATATACTGCCTCACACTGGTCTTCCTCATCTCTCTTAAAGTCTCTTGAAACATTTCCAACCATTTCAATATAAACAGGTTCTTCATCCTCTCGGTCTATAGTACCAAAGCTGATGTGAGAGGATGATGATTCCCTAAACAAACTACTCTTCAATGAACCATGCTTTCTAATGTACGTCTCATCAAATGATGTGCTAAGATGAGTGGTTGGATTTCGTTTAGGCTTGGGAGGAGGAATCTTCTTAGTATATTCATCACTGTGAGGTCTTTGTTTTGATGCCACTGAAGAATTAAAGAAAGAAAAGTGAAGTCATAAATGTGCTATATAAACATATAGGAAAACAATATAATATATACTCGCACACAACTAGAAAAAATATACTGACTATTTTATGACCTTCAAACGAAAAAAAAGAGTATGTAAACATATGATATGAATGAGCACTTGTAGGCTTTGGTTACTGCAATACTAATTGTCTAAGACCATATCACAACGGAGACAAGGAAAGCCTCAGTCTCTGGAACAGGGTAGGCCCAGTGTCGGTCAGCACTATGCCACCACTCTGCATTTTAAAAAAGTCTGCTACATTGTGCAGTGTACAAAAGCTCTTCAATTTGAGTCAAGATTTAATGCTGCTTTGTGGATATATGAAATTGTGAAATTGTGAAGTAATGATGTGATAAAACTTATCACAGATTAATATCATTTATAAAAATTAGCACCCTTCAGAAGGAAAAAAACGGTTTCTCTAGTGCCACCTACCCTATATGGCAAAGTCTAGCCTCATAGAAATGGAAACACAACTAGGGATATCAACCAATGGTAGCTGCTTCTGAATGTTTTGTTCCCCATCAGTACAGAATAGAGTTCTGGTTGACTGAGTGAGATGTCTTTGGTGAGGATGACATGAGGGAGATGCCTCTGAAAGTGCTAATTCTCCTTGTGGAGATCCAGCTGGTGTAGGAAGACTTTCAGGCAATGCTGCCTAAATCCAGGCTCCCTATATCAACTGGATGTCTACAAAGAGAGTCAACAATTTACAGGAGATCTCATTTATAGCATTACTTGAGTATAATAAATAATTATCTATTGTAAAAACTACATCAATATTAGTCTGGACAATAAATGGGAGAATTCTTTGATTACATATTTTGTCACGTATTTTTAAAAAGTTCACATGTCCGTTTTTTAGAGACACAAAATACTTGCACCTGCAAAAGATAGAACATGCGTGCTTATAATGTGCGTCGGTAAGGCCTGTGCTGCGTGTAAAGACATCATGTGATGTCTGTTATTCCCCATGGGGAGTCCCTTCATCACTGATAGCATTGTCACAGTGTTCAGTGATGAGGAAACTCCCCGCAGGGATGAAAGAATCCCCTGTCACAGCTGTGGCAGAGAACCACAGTGCTATCCCATTGCTTTCAATGGGGAAGGCGCTGCTGCGGCCCCATTGAAAGCAATGAGATGAAGGCAACCCCTGCAGCGATGATTTTCGAGGGAGGCTTGAAATATAAGCCCTACCCCGAAAATCATCCCCTAAAAATTAACTCACCTGGAAGCGCTATCCGGCTCTTCTCCAAGTCCCCATCAGTCTTCATCTGTATTCTGCTGGCCGGGGATTGAAAACATTTTTAAATTCCTGGCCACTAGAATGCAGATGAAGACTGACGGGGACGGGGAGAAGAGTCGGATAGCAGCGCCGGCCCCATTGAAAGCAATGGGATAACATTGTGGTCCTCTGCCACACCTGTGACAGCTGTGGCAGGGGATTCTTTCATCCCCATGGGGAGTCCCATCATCACTGAACACTGCGACAGTGCCGTCACAGTGTTCAGTGATGAGGGGACCTTCTTGGAGAGTGCCCTTCTACAAGCACAGCTGCTCCATACACTGGTAGAACAGCACGGAGCTTCGGTCACGCGCATTTTCCACATCCGTAGAGTGCATTTTTTTGCACACTAATGCACGCAAAAAAAAACAAACACTCGTCTGACTGAGAAATTTGGCTTCTACCTCATTGATATTTTTTTGGCCTTTGTCTGGATCAACATTAAGGGATAATAGGCTGAACTGGATGGACATACGTCTTTTTTGGCCTTACATACTAGAGAGGGAGGTATTATAACTAATGCTTTATATGTCTCTTCTTTATTAGATCATCAAACATCAGTCTGCTCTGACCAATGACTCTTTTTGGTTTTGCATACGTTAAAGCCAGATGTCATAGTTTCCATAGTCAAAGTTGAATTTGTACTTGTATAGGAAACGAAAATAAAGTCCAATAAAGTTGAAGAGATTCCTTCCTAAACAGTACGTTGTGTTTACATTTCTAGTAGGAAACAATTATGCTCTTTGTCTTGTATTTGACAGAGCAAAATAATATATAATTTTCTTCTCAATCTTAAAGTAACCGATTCGAGTTGCTTCTGTGATGCTGGGATATGGCTGGTTCCTCCCAGCTGGGTGGTTTCACTGCACACATAATTCTTGATTGGAGAGGCTTTTCTATGTTTTATAAATGTTGAGCTCTCCATAATCATTTGTGAAGTGTTTATATCATTGTTTTGTCAAATTATCTGCCAGTGTTACAGTTTATCTGGCATCACTTTTACAATTTAAGTCAGTTCTTAGAAATGTCTACATAGTAGTCTATAAGTATTTATTTATGTTCCTTATATAGCACCATTACTGGTTTCCAATCAGTTCCGCAATCTAGTTGCCCTTGTTTAACCCCTTAAGGACATGGCCTATTTTGGTTTTAAGGAAGCAACGATTTTTGGCGGACTTTAATCTCCATTTTTCAAAAGCCATAACTTTACTTTTCCTATCGACACGGCCGTATAAGGGCTTGTTTTTTGTGTGGCGAACTGTAGTTTTTTTTTATCGGTGCCATTTTTGGGCATATAGACTATATTGTGAAACTTTTATTATTTTTTTTTATGATCACAGGCAGAGAAAACGCTGCAATTCTGCAATTGATTTCTTGGGGGGGGGGGGTGTTAAGCATTAATTATGCCGCAAAAATGACACAATACATTTTTTCTGCGGGTCGGTACGATTACAACGATACCAAAAATCTTTTTTTTTTTTTTTAGGTTTTCCCACTTTTCTGCAATAAAACCCCTTTTTTTTTCTAAATCGCTGCATTCAAAGTCCTATACCTTTTTTATTTTTCCATGGACGGAGCTTTGTGAGGGCTTATTTTTTTCTAAACGAGCAGCAGTTTTTATTGCTACCATTTTGGGGTACATACAGCTTTTTTTATCACTTTTATAGCGTTTCTTGGGAGGCAAAATGCTAAAAATTTGCATTTTGCCTCAGATTTTTAGCATTTTTTTTTACAGTTTTTGCCGTGCAGGATAAAAAGCATGTTCAAATTATTGTACGCGTCGTTACAGACACGACAATACCAAATATGTGTGATTTTTTTTTTTTTTTGCATTTTTGAAATGCTCATATGAATAAAAGCACAAAAAAGGTTGTTTTTTTTTACATTTTTTAATTTTTTGTACATTATTATTATCTTTTCCCTCTGTGAACCTTTCCCATGCCACAATCTACATAGATCGCGGAAGGGGTTAACAGCTGGGGATGCGTCCCCGATGCACCCCCGCTGTTGCAGCGGGAGGCTGGCTATCAGTGACAGCCGGCTCCCACTGCCGGATAGCGCAAGATCTCTTATGATCTTGCGCTATCCACATGGCGTATGGGTACATCCAGTTTCGGGAAGTACCCTGCTGTCAGGAAGTACC
The DNA here is from genome assembly GCF_035609145.1 of Eleutherodactylus coqui. NCBI lineage: Eukaryota > Metazoa > Chordata > Amphibia > Anura > Eleutherodactylidae > Eleutherodactylus > Eleutherodactylus coqui. Next base: position 120,196,770 of record NC_089837.1, on the reverse strand, counting down.
CTTACGTCCTGGGGAGGGAAAGGGTTAACCACACACACACTCTAACCTATTGGCATGCTTTTGGAGTGTGGGAGAAAACCCGTGCAAGGAGAGAACATACAAACTGCATACAGATGTCCTGGGTTGAATTCAAACCCAACACTATAAGTAGTGCTAAACATCGTGTCACTGTGGTGCCCAATTATTAGTGGATGGAGACTTTGCATCTCAGTAAAGATATACATATATATATCAAAGACGTAATTTGAAACTCCTGTGCCCCTGTGCTCCCCAAAGATCACATTGCATTTACAGTATATCTGTAAACCAATGTGACAGTAGGGCCGTTAGGCTTCCCTAAGTACCAGGGCATGGGTGCAACTGCAATCTCTTCGCCTGCTACAACTATGCCCCTAGTAAGCATTCCAAAGTTCCAGAGTCAGAAAGACAGCTCACGCAGAGCTTCCAGCTGATCCCTACTTATTTTCAACCTACCAAATGTATGTTATCAAGAAGATAGACAGATGAATAACAGTATGACTGCAGGATCAGATTGCAGGCTTTATTTGTAGTCTGATCATGGAAACACATCATAGTATGCATGCTATACATGATCATGGTATGCATGAGAGTTGTAGACATAAAAAAGAAGACCATTTTTGTAAAGTTCTTTCATTTTTAAATGATGGATTCACTGGAGGAATAAAAACAAAAATGTTTGCAAACGTATACATGACCTTTATTTTTACAGCAATATTAAGTACCAGTAAGCAATATTAATGTAATTTCGCTGCTATACAGATTGTGCAACTCCTCTACATAGCTGGCTGCGCTGCTGCTTCTGTCATAGATGTAACAGAGCACTGATCCTGTCTGCCTTTTGCTCTTCTCTTGGTTTTTCCAATATTAAAAGGGTTGTGCCACGATTACACGTTATCCCCAATCCACAGGATAGGGGATAACTTGATGATCAGTGCGGTCTCACTACTGATACGCCTACAGATTTTGAAAATGGTACTCCCATGTCCTGCTCTGCCTTCACTGCAGGGGTTGCTTCTCACCCTACAGTGATGTCAGAATAACTAGAGTGCTGGCCAAGAATGTGCAGTCGACACTCAATTCATTTCAATGGGGCCGATAGTAACACCCGAGTGCGTGCCGCTCAGGTGTCACCGCAGTCCCATTGAAAGTGGAATGAAGCGCTTGCACAACTAGCATTCCATTTAGTCTACTCCTCACTATCACCTGTGACTAGGGTATAAGTTGCCATCGTGGTACAACAGCAAGATGTAGATCAATCTGCCCTGCCTGCCTCTATTCACAGTAAGCAGGCAGTCATTCATAGATGAATGACTGCCTGTTTACACGGGCTAACAGGCACTTGGTCTTCAGTTCTGCTAAAAACCAAGCGACTCCGACAAGTGAGCAATTTGTTGCTCAGTGCCCTGTCGGCAGCCGCTTGTATATGGGAAGAGTATCGCCTAAATTCAATATTTTCACTGATAATTTGGGCAATAATCGCCCCTTGTGAAGGTACCTTTAATGCAACTTTTTTTTTTACATGAGCTAAAAGCTATCATGTCTACTTTCATTTTTCATTACCATGTCAAAAATGTCACTAGCCTTTAAGTAATTATTGTAACCATTCGTATTAAAATGCTGGTATAGTAGGTGGTTAGGGGTTTTTAAGCTATGGCTAGCCTGTGAAATATGAGCATCTACTTCACCTAAAAGCTCCACATTAGCCATTCCTCTAGTTAATGCATCCTGTTTCTTCAATGTCTTCTATTAACATCTCTACATGGAATAATATTCATTTTTGTGGACTGAAATAAGAATTCTAATCGTAACATTAACTGTTCTCAAACTAAGAGAAATTGTTTACCAGAGAACAGAGCACTTTAAATGGGGGGCGATTATAAGAAATTAATTGTGCAGCAGGATTCAAACAGAGATTCCAATTTAACAACTACTTAAGAGACCGCAGCTAATTGCAGGAATTGTTTGGGTCATCAGCACCAACATGTAATGAGTATATCCTATCTGTACACCAGAATAGAAGAAGACATTGCTAGCTTGTCAACTTTTATTAAACTTAAAGGGATTGTCCGCGTTGTAATAACTCTGGACAACCTCTTCCCCATGCATTAAATAACAAAGGGGCATATACAGACCTCTACTCGCTCCCATTGTGTCCCGTGACGGCGCTTGGTCCACAGCTTTGGTTCCTTCTGACATCTACAGTCCTGCCTAGTTTAAGGGACATCACAGAGGCTGCAGCCTATAGGAGAGTTCAGCGATCGCTGATCTCTGTTATTGGCTGCAGCCCCTGTGATGTCCCGTAAACCAGGCGGGACTGCAGCTGTCAACAGAGATCGGAGCAGTAACCAAGCACCATCATGGGACATAGTGGGACCTGGGAGAAGTAAATATATCATCATTTGTTATTTTAATGCACAAGGAAGGGGTTGTCCATGTTATTACAACTCGAACAAGTCCTTTAATATCTATTGAATGGGGTTTCTACTTTAAAACATTACAAATATTTAATGAGAATCTGTCGGCTCTCCTGACATCCCTGTTTTAGTATCCCTCGTGTGATGTGTGACATCATCACTTCATCCTGCCCGAATTACATCCATATAAATAAATGGTCCTTTCCTTGAATGCGAAACATCATTTACTCATGCTGTCTATAGATATCTATAGAGAGGAGAGGGGGAGGAAGCTGCTGAAGGAAAACAGACTCAAATAGAGACATGTCTTAAGACAATAGTGAGTTATTGTTTACTGTCCAACTGCTACTGAAATCACATCTATACTGCTCAGTACTTATCTAGTGTCCTCTCAGATGATGTTATATCTGCATGTTGCAGACACTTTGGGAGCAGTTTCAGCACAGTGTATAGAAGACAGCATAACAGCTAGACTTCTCCCACCAGCTCAGAGACACCTAATTCCAGATACAGCTTGGAAAAGCGAAAAATAGTAATAAATGCAGGATACAAGTCATATAATGGGCAGATATAGTGTTATTCCTCATGTATACACACTTGGCAGCCTATTCTGAAGCGTCATCTGAAAAGTTAGATACACTTTATTATAATCTAGAGATGAGCAAGTATACTCGCTAAGGCACATTACTCGAGCGAGTAGTGCCTTAGTCGAGTATCTCCCTGCTCGTCTCTAAAGATTCGGGGGCCGGCGCGGGTGACAGGTGAGTTGCGGCAGGGAGCGGGGGTAAGAGAGGGAGAGAGAGATCTCCCCTCTGTTCCTCCCCGCTCTCCCCCACCGCTCCCCGCCCCCGCCGGCCCCCGAATCTTTAGAGACGAGCAGGAAGATACTCGGCTAAGGCACTACTTGCTCGAGTAATGTGCCTTAGCGAGTATACTCGCTCATCTCTATTATAATCCTCTTTATGTAATCCTGCTTTATAATGAAATGTTATACAATACAGAAAAAAGCAGCGGACAGATTATTGTCAACGTTTGATGACAAAGAGCCGAAACAGACTTCAACTGTGCTCAATGCTTCCAGCAGGAAAACATATTTAAAAAAAGCAAATATACAAGAGTTTTTTGATTAAAAAGCATGTGTCAACTACTCCATTACCTTCACAGTTTAATAATAGCTATTTCGAAATTGTTGTTGTTTCAAAGAATTTTATTTTGAGAGGTTTGATCAAAATTGCATTTGAAAACTGCTGTACAAGTGGGAATGGCATCATAATTGTGGGATATAACGGAATACATTATCCTCTCTGTGTTCTTATTTTGAGAACATTTTCCGAAGGCTCAGTATGATACTTGCCATAAAAGTCATTTGTAATGAAATATCAGAGCTTTATTTTTAGCAGCAAGTACAATAAGCCGCCATTCTAGTCCCCAAAACACTTCTCTTTATTACATGCAACAAGATTTTCCTTGCAACGCAGAAGAACGGTTGACGCCATGATAAATTGTTTGGCATTTCCTATCAAAGAGGACAATACTGGAAGCATAATAAGGTCATTGCGGGACATTAGAATGTTACAGGCAGTAAATTTACTGTATATGTGATGGCCCAATCTGTTTTACCATTCAACACACTATCAGCTTACACTAAGTAACCTGAATATTGATTGGAACATATTACTGTGACTGTAAATCTTATTATATGATATATAATATACACAAGAAATGAAATGGAGCAATGAAGCTCAAGTGTTGAGACATGAACTTCAAAATTAGTGATGAGCAAGTATACTCGCTAAGGGCAATTGCTCGAGCGAGCATTGCCCTTAGTGAGTACCTGCCCGCTCGAGACAAAAGGTTCGGGTGTCAGCGGTGGGCAGGGAGCTGCGGGGGAGAGCGGGGAGGAACGGAGGGGAGATCTCTCTCTTCCTCTCCCCCCCCCCCCCCCCCGCTCCCCCCTGCTGACTGCTGCTACTCACCGCTCCCCCGCGCCGGCACCCGAACCTTTTGTCTCGAGCGGGCAGGTACTCGCTAAGGGCAATGCTCGCTCGAGCAATTGCCCTTAGCGAGTATGCTCACTCATCTCTATTCAAAATACTAATTACATACTTTTTTGCCATGTGTAGAGTTAGTTTTTTGATATTTATGGATGGAATATTAAATAATGATGTTTTTTGTCAAATTAAAAAAAAAAAGTTCAAACTTTCATAATTATGCCATCATCAAAAATGGAACATGTTTTTAATATAACTTTTCTACCTAGTTTTCAGTTCATTTTTACTCTAGTGCAGTCTAGCCAAGAAAAAGCTTACTGTTATCAATGGAAACCATCAACAAGCTTCTCAGCGCTGAGACCCCCACAGATCCTGTGGATAGTTGATAAAAGTCAATATTGCAACAACCCCTTTAATATCAAATTAAATATATTCTACAATTTAAATGTCAGTATAGTAGGTAGACAGTCCGGTGATCATCCCATATTAATGAGCTCTTACTTATAGTAAATCATTTAAATGCCTCTAATGAATATAAATGGGCTGACCTGATTATTCACTGGTTATATGTAGTGACATCACTTAGTGGTATAGTATGCATCTACATATTACTACGACTATACTAGAAAATAGCAAAAAAAAATTTGAACAGTCCTAGAAATAAACATGACATAGGACAAGCTGCCTCTTATATACAGTATATGTGCCAAGGGCCTATTTCACACAGCGCATTTTTGATCAGTATTTTGCATATTTTCGAAAAGTCAGGCGTTCATAGAAAAAATGAGAAATCTAAACCTTTCCATTATACCTTTTTTGGAAGCAAATTACTGACCAAATCCACTGTCTGAACTTAGCCGAAGGCATTTTTCAGATTTCTTTTCTCTTCTCCAACTAGTAGATACAACAAAATGTTAACATTTGTAGACTTCTAGTAAATATTTTAATTGCTTCTAATAACATAATAGGAGCCCCCAGAATATGATTTAGAAATTAGAAGGATTGTTTCATTAATTATAACGTGCCCTGGAAAGGAAACATGTTCCACAGAGAGCTTACCATCTGTCCTGTCTGTGAACTTTGGACTCTTGCCTAGTGTTGCGGAGTTGACAGTCTCTGAAGAAATGCTTAGCTTAGTGTTTGGGTCTCGTTTTGGTTTTGGAGGTGGTTGTTTGCGGGAGCAACCACTACTGTCATCATCAGTGCCACCTACTGAATGGAGGGACTGAGAACGCACTGCAAATCCACTAGAACATGGATGCGGTAGTCTGTCTTGAGGTGCAGGCATTGTCATAAATCCCATGCGGAAATGTTTATTGACGTAGCTCCCTTCACTTCCTCTTGCTACTTCTCCACCAATACTGTAGAAAGAAAGAGAAAGTAGTAATGTTATTTATGATATTATTACTATTTCTACTACATGTGACAATATATTTTGTGAACTTAACTGGAGTAACCAGTGTCAGGCAGCTGCTGCTAAGGCAAATAGAATCATGAGGTGCATCAAAATAGGTCTAAGGGCGCATGACGAGAACATTGTTCTGCCGCTTTACAAATCACTGGTCAGACCACACATGGAATATTGTGTACAGTTTTGGGCACTGATACTCAAGGAGGACATATCAGAGCCAGAGCGGGTACAAAGGTGGGCAACTAAAGTAATAAACGGAATGGATGAACTACAATACCCAGAGAGGTTATAAAAATTGGGGTTATTTAGTTTAGAAAAAAGATGACTGAGGGGCAACCTAATAACTATGTATACATATATCAGATAACAATACAGAGATCTCGCTAATGACCTATGTATACCTAGGACTGTAACAGTAACAAGGGGGCATCCTGAAGAAGGTCTCTACTCCGACATAAAAGAGGGTTCTTTACTGTAAGAGCAGTGTTTTCATTGTTTGCAATGGTAGACCTCGCATCACATGCACTTTGCTTATGGTGCTGCCGATCCCATTGAAAAAAATGGGCGATGAGATGCGAGAGCAAACACAAGCTAGAACATGCCACGATTTGTTTCCCTGATAGCATCGCGGTGCCATGTGGGAAAACATCGCTCGTGTGTATGACCCCATTCAAAAAGATGGGGTTCATATTTTCCCCGAAACGCACAAATCTCGTGGGATTTTGATGCCAGCCTAAGTCTGTTACTTTCAGTATACTAAGGAAAATCAGATGAATAAGCCCATTCACATAAATAAAGCTGTCAATAAGGTTTTTTTAAGGATTGGTACATAAATTACCTCAACGATAGTCAACAATATGCACTCTAGACAAAGTGCCACCTTTCCAGAAAAGATTGCTTTAGACACCCAGAGTAATCATGGATGGTTCAATATACACTGCAGTACATTTGTTAATGGTATTGGATTACTTTATGCCAAGTTCTGATCCTGTACCACAGGGCTAAAAAAAGGATTAAATTGCATTAATCTAACAAACTGTCCCTGACTCTCCTGACTGCTCCCCATCAGCTCCCCTTGTTCCTCCTTATTTACATGGCACAACGTCTGACACCTACAGATTTATAAGCACTCCTTGAAATAAAGGACACCGTCGGCTGTTAGCTTGAATAATTGTAGGTGTTGATCCAACTTCATTACATCTGACAGAAAGGGAACTTGCATCTATAATGGGCGGCATACTTTAGAAGGCACAGCATCAATTTAGATGATTGTTAAGGAGAAAAGTTAATCATCTAATATGGTGTTATGTATGTTGTGTGAATATGAATTTTGGGCTTCAAGATGTCACATAAATTTGATGCTGCCCTTTGAAAGAAACAACCACATGGATCTCTGTTCAAGGTGTACAATAGCATTAAAGGAAATATCTAATACGCACTTTTTATTTTTAAAGCGCCATTGAAGTGATTTTTTTATGTAGCTAGCCTCTCAGTATATACAGTGTTTCCCCCAAAGTAGGACCTACCCTGAAAATAAGCCCCACCCTGTTTTTTGTGTGTGGGGGGGGGGGTGAAGGGCTTGAAATATAAGTCCTACCCCAAAAATAAGCCCTAGCTAACCAACATTAAGGAAAAAAAAACAATACCTACCTAGCAAGCACCGGCCAGGTCCCTCCCGCTGGTCTCTGGAGCCCCGACGCTCTTGCTTCAGTCTTCAGCACTCGACAGAACAATGCTTCCTGATAATAGAGTTTGTAAACCCCGCCTCCAGGAAGCAATAGCTGTGATTGGTTCTTCGAGCACTGCATTGATTGGCTGAGCCATGGGACTCGACAACCAGTCAGTGCCATCACTTCCTGGAGATGGGGTTTACGAACTCTGTTGCCAAGAATCGATGTTCTGTCGGCTGCTGAGGACTTAAGCAAGAGTGCCGGCGCTTGGAGACCAGCAGGAAAGACCTGGTTGGTGCCTGCTAGTTAAATATAAGACATTCCCCAAAAATAAGACCCTTTGCCTCTTTTGGGGCAAAAATTCATATAAGACAAGTTTTTATTTTTCGGGAAACATGGCATATAAGTCTACTAGTGTTAGCTTGATTAGTTATTCCTTTTTATCCGGCCTATTTCTCAGATGGTCATGTGATCTCAAATCTGACCATCTCAGATTTACGTGTTCAGTTATTGTTATGTGTTCATACAAGTAATGTGGGAACTCACTGTTCTTATTGAGCACAGATGGGAATTTGGTGCCCTGTAACATCTGGAGATACTTCTCACTGTTAAGTGATTCATCAATTAAAAATGACTCTATGATACGGGTCCCCCAAATACCACACCAAACCATGACCTTTTGTAAACATTGTTTTTGATGGATCAATCCACAATGGATTATCATTGACCCAATACTCAACATTCACATAAAACAGTGCAGGGAAAAAAAAGCTATATGATCCACTTGAAATGGCAAATCCTAAAGTGATGTGAAGAAATATTACCTGCACTTCTTCAGTGTAATCTGGACTAGAAAATTGGATTAAACATTTAACCATGTGTATCAGGCAGAATAGTTAATACATTCAACATATCATGTAAGGCACTTTGTGAAACTCCTGAACAAGTAAAAAAAGGGCGAAACTGACACTTCTAGTGTGCTTCTGTATAAATTCCAGCCAAGACTGACATATCACATGACCCCCTTCCCATTTGAAAAACCTGAACTGAATTCAATATGGCAGAGTTCAAAATGGCCCCCAAGAACATCTTTTCCACCAAAAATTGCAGCCTCCCTCCGAATTAATACTTTCAGACATTGGAAGTCAGTGTTCTCATTATTACACCACCTAAGTGGGTTTGTCCAGACTTTTGCTCACCTTGTAGATTGTGCAGAAGTGTGCATAGACATAAGCTAGCTCCATAGCAAAGATTAGAATTGTACCCCCTTCTGGTGCTGGTTAACACCACCACACCCTTAAATATGGGTGTACTTGAAAAAGGCTATTTGGCCGAAACGGGTTGTATTCAATAAACCGTGGAACTTACCACCGAGTAAGAGCAGTGAGACTGTGGAACTCTCTGCCTGAGGATGTGGTGATGGCAAAATCAGTAGGGGAGTTTAGGAGGGGACTAGAGCGGAAGGATATTACAGGATATAGACATTAGGTGACCATCCGGTTTGTAGTTCTGGGTCTAACAGTCAGGTAGGAACTATCAAAGGTTGATCCAGGGATTATTCTGATTGCCATTATGGAGTCAGGAAGGAATTTGTTGCCTAAATAGGCTAATTGGCTTCTGCCTCTTGGGGTTTTTGCCTTCTTCTGGATCAACTAGAGGGTGGAAATAGGCTGAACTAGATGGACATTGTCTTCATTCAGTCTAACATACTATGTTACTATGTTGTAGGACATCTAAAGAGGGAATCCCTGTACAAACAATACTCATTACAATAAAGAAAGCTGCCAACTTCGATAGCACCCTTTTCCCAGGGTTCCAATGACATGGGCTGCCTCTATGATAAGTACGTATGTCCTTGTGTTCCTTTCTGGACTGTAATGTGTGCTACAATCATCACAAGCTACAAACTCTGAGAGTCTATAGACTAGAAGATACAGTGACAAAACATTGTGAAGATTCAAACAAAAAGACTCAGCAGTTACATCGTAAAAGATGTCCCGTCTAAGATGTGCAATGAGTAAATAGTAATTAAATACTCTGCACAATTGCTATTCTCGGCATCTCCATGCATAGAAACAATTACAAACTTGGTGATATTGCTTTAGTCAACTCATAGTGATACTATTGCATTCTAAAGATGTAACACATACAGACGAGGCTGCAGCCCGGATCATCCAAGAAAACATGAAAAATTAGTTCTTTATAGAAACATTTCAATAGCAGAGACCGCGGTACCAAGCCACAGTGCGTGATGCTGGTTAAAGCAGAGAAACGAAGCTGCAAGAGAAGTTACAGCCTTGAACTCACAGTCTAGAGTTTCGTCAGCAGAGTCTGCAGGATACCAAGGTCACTGATGGCAAGTATAGTTTAAAGGAACTCGAAGCAGACAAGAAACAGTGGCACTGACGAACACAGGCAACTCGCATGCCTGGAACAGACATAAACAGAAAAGGGCACCTGATGTAGACAGAGACTAAGTACAAAGCAAGGTAATAGGAATAGCCTCTCTGAATATTCTTGCAAAACCTGCCTTACAGGCCTCTTTCACACGGTCGAGAAAATCGTGCAAGATTTGGGCGTTGCGAGATGCCCAAATCTTGCATGAATATGAACTTCATTCTTTTGAATGGAGTCATATGGAATCGCAGCATGCTCTGTCTTTGCGCATTCCTCAGAATGCGCCACCCATTGTTTTCAAAGGGACAGGAAAACACATCACACGGAGTGCAATGTGCACACGCAGGCGTGCAAGGTCTCCCATTAAAAACAATGGGAACCACTTGCCGATCCTCAGAAGTGGCTGAAAGCTGTGCCGGAGGCACAAAAGTGATGAGAGGTGTTTTTGACAGAGAAACACCTTGCATCTGCGGGTACATCGTACGTTCATGAGCTCGACATTGGGCCAAATCAAGGCCCGATATCGCGCACGGCAGTGTGGAGGTAGCTACAGAGTTGGATTATTATTGTCATGAGTATTTTGACCCTACAGTTTCGTTTCAGGAGTTACTGCAATTTCGAGGAGAAAAAATAAAATGTTTTTGTAAATATGTCATTTCAAAGGCATTGTTTTTCTATAGTGCACATGAAAATGAGGATTTGCACCTCAAAATGGATACCCCTGTTTGACTTATGTTTAGAAACATACCTGTTGTGGCCCTAATCTTCTGTCTGTATGCACATTGGGGCCCAAACTGAAAAGAGTAGCCGGTGGCTTTCAGAAGAGACATTTAGCTTGAAGTTGATTTAGGCCCCATTGCCCACTTGTTGAGCCCTTGAGCTGCTAAAACGACAGAGAACCCCCACAAATGACCCCATTTTGAAAACTAGACCCCTTAACGAATCCTTCTAGGGGTGTACTGCGTATTTTGACCCACAGTTTTTGAATGAATCTAAGCAAAGCAGAAAGAAAAAATTAAGATTTTCATTTTTTTGGCAATTGTGTAATTTTAAAAACAGGTCTTTTTGTTCAGCACACATCTGAATTAAGACTTTCACCCCAAAGTGGATACCCCTGCCGTGTTCAGAAGCATACTCATTGTAGCCCCAATCTACTTACTGTACTCATGGAATAAATTGCAGCCCCCCATTGCTCACTCGTGCAGAAAAAAAATGGACTCCCTAAAAATACCCCTCCCCCTCCCTAGCATCTTTTTGGCATTCCCTAAATCTTAGATAGAAACAATAAAGTAAACTGTGTGGTATGTCTGAAAACAGGGGTAATTACAGAGACCAGGTTAGGATGGGCACATGGGGCAATAAAATCGGGTATCCCCCCTCCTCTCATGCTGTTTTGGGGGGTATTTCTTGACCTCAGTGGCAGGGATGGGGTGTAAAAAGTGGCGCTCTGTGAGGCTTCGTAAGTTTGCTGAGGTGCGGCGGTCTCACACAGAAGGCGCTCAACAAGGTGCTCCTGGAACTGCAGGAAGGCGAGCGTTCCCGGGGCTTCTTGTAAATTAGGTAGTGATCTGAATAATGCTGGTCTCACATGGCCATATGTGGAATTCGCTTGCGGAGGCCCACGGCGGATCCCAGCTGTGAGCTCGGCTGTGGCCCTGCATACAGCCAAGTAATGTACTGTGCATAACTGCGTATTCACACAGGCGGTCATGCGCAGTCCTTTTTTTCCCTTATATTTCTGGACTTTTTCCCCATCTACCACCTAAAAAAAATGTAAGAAAAGTTATACAACACATTATATGTACCCCAGAGTGGGGCCATTAAAATATACAACTTGTTCCAAAAAAAACCCAAGCCCTCAGATGGCTATGTCAATGAGTTAAGGTTTGTGCAATGCAACAATGAAAAGCATCAATGTGGTGCAAGCCACTCAAATAAGTGTCCCATTCATTTTAATGGGGTTTCTAAGCAGCTTCCTTCTCCCAGGTGAAGCATTTTTCTGACTCCTAAGCAAACAGCAACCTCCTCCTCAGGGACATGAAAAGGAGCAGCTCTCCAAGGTCAGGTAGACCTGCAGTCACCACTAATCTTTCCAAGGCAATACTTGTACCTAACAGCAAGATTCGGAGCTTGTGGCCCCCAGTGCAAAATTTTCAATCAGGCCCTTCCTACCATGTGCAATTAATATGCCTACCATGAGTCTTCTTATGTGCCAGAGGAGACCCCTCGGGCACCAGAGCTCCACTGCTACCTTTACAGCCCTTATAGCCATGCCCTTGCATTTATATATAGGCAAATAAAAGCGAATCAATTTTGGAGGATGTTGATCATGACATTGTTATTCAGGTAACAGATTTTTTTCAGGCTCTTCATTCCAATGGGCATTTTAATGGGAATGCAATTGAAATAAATTTGCACTTGTATTTGCATTTAAGACTGACATGTTCTGTGAAATGTGCAATCAGCAAATGTGAAAATTTAGCATAGTAATGGCACATGTCTCTCAGGGTGATTATTAGATGTTGCAAGACTTCAAAATAGAAAAGCACTGATAAAGTCAAATTCCTGAAGGCTAGCAAGTGAATCATGTTAATTGTAGGCTTGCTACGTAGCCATTTTGCTATACTAGCCAATAAAGGGGATTAAATACAGCAAGGAAAACAATCATTTGTCACTATGTAGAGCATTCACACAATATCAAGTAAGTGCACCCAGGCTTTATTAAAGTCAAAGGATATGAAGATGAACTGATATCTAAACGACTGTAGCAATAACCACACTGGTGTTCTTTTCTACGAAGTTGTGTTTATAACATGATTGCCTACTCATAAATTCATGTTTGCCCTCATTATATTAATTCATGCTAATCATAGGCTGACCCTAACATGAATAATTTAAACTTTACTACTGGATTTATAGGCATTGACTGTTTTGGTCCTTGATGTCCTTAGCCTGGGTCAGCCATGACAAGCTGTGGGATGCCCTACAAGAGCTGGGCATATCGGCGCATCTAGTCTAGCTGATAAAATCACCAATCAAGAAGCCACTAAGAACACAATATGGGGACACAGATTGGTTTGGGATTGGCAAAGGTGTCCAACAGGGCTGCATCCTCTCACACTTCTTGTTTAACCTATATCCGGAAGTGATCAAGCGTAAAATGGACCTAGATAAATTGGAAACCAGGGTGAAAATAGGTGGCAGAAACATCAACAATCTCCGTTATGCAGATAACACAACTCTGCTTGCAGAAATTTAAAGAAGACTAAAATTATGACAACAGCAAAAAATGTCCAAATTCAAATCAAAATTGACAACGAGGCCATAGATTGCGTGTGAGACGTCATCTTCCTTGGTTCGAAAACTGACTGGGATAGAGAATCTATGCCAGATGTAGGATAGCATTGGGGCAAAGCACGATGCTAAAAATGGTAATCTGTGGGGAAACCTGGCAGCGGGTGCTCAATTGACCTGCTACACAAGTACATGGGAAACGAAGAAGTATCAATCACAGGTAGCCTAGAACTGCACAAATGGATATCCATACGTTTACTACAAGCACTATACGCATATTTTACAGATTTTACAGATTTTATCACCAGTTTGAATGTTAGCCACTACAAATAATGTCTAATAAGTCTATAAGTAAAATGCATCACTTCTTCCAACACCACAGAGATGTTTGTGCTGCTGAGTGCCAAATAAATAGCACAGAAGCTAATGGCAATCCAAAAGAAAATGGCTTTATTAAGAATTTAAATAATTGCAGTTAATCTTAATAATCTTAACTAACCTGTAAGGGCAAATAAGACTTTTCCTGAGCTCTCTCCCTGCTATGAGCCCTCCCACTGGAGGTGGCCAGGGATGGATGTGTTCAAGGTCCTTTTTAGGGATGAGCGAACGTGTCCGTAACGGACACATCCGCACCCGGACACCGGCTTTGCCGAACACTGCAGTGTTCGCGCGTAAGTGTCCGGGTGCCGCCGGGGGGCGGGGAGATGCGCGGCGGCGCGGGCGGCAGTAGCGGGGAACAGGGGGGAGCCCTCTCTCTCTCCCTCTCCCCCCCACTCCCCGCCGCACCCCCCCGCGCTGCCACGGCGGCCCCCGAACTTTTTCGCCCGAACACTGAAGTGCTCGCAAAGTTCGGTGTTCGGGCGAAAAAGGGGCGGAGCCGAACGTGTTCGCTCATCTCTAGTCCTTTTCAAATCTATTTTGGGTTGCTCTCCAACGCTATCTAGCTTTACACCCTTACAATATTTACTAGCAATACATAATATTATCATAAACCCACTATAAATATTCTGCTATAATAATCAATTTGCTTGTCAAAGATTTGTTAAATATTAGGTGGCCTAGAACATCTTCTGTAGTCATAGTTAATGACTGCAAATGGGTTATCCAAAATTACAGATATAATGTATAGATTTATCTATAGAAATACATAGAGCCAATGCTTGGATGCTTGGACAGCAAATCTATACAAATGTAGTGATCCTTATGAATGTGTTCCAGAATAAAATGTGAAACAATGCATACATTATCCTACCAAAACTCATTTGGTACCTGAGCAAAAATCAGAAGTGGTATTTATTTACATATGTTAATACTTAGTGGGGCTCCTTTGACCCTAACGACATTGGATACATCTAGTACACTTCAGCTGCTATTTCCCTCTATTCATCTTACAAATATCTGACGAGTTCGCTCAAAGAAGATGAACGCTGTTCATATTTCCTGGCATGACGTTCCAGTTCATCCCAAAGATGTTAAGAAGGGTTCACTTTGGGAGTCTGTTCAGGACAGTCCAATCATGGAACATCCATACCTTCAAACCAACATAAAACAGCATTGGATTTGTGAAAAGGTGCATTGTCTTCTTAGAAGTAGTGCTGACCATTCCTAGAGTATTGCCACATTGGTAGCACATTATTTCCTAGAATGACAAGGTACACATCCCTGTTCATGTGCTTCATGTAAGATGGCTTGTGTGCAGCGACATAACCAGTATATCCAATAGCATGCAGTTCCCATCACAGACTATAGTTGACACCTCCAAGGGTCTGCATCCTACGTAGCATGGTGCCCAAATGTTTTTGGTAGGATACTGTACATGATCTAGACTGGCATCAGGTCTAGGTAGACCTGGGCAGATGCCAGTGGCCATTGGGATCCCATGATGATCTGAGTAAACATGATCTTCACTTCTCAAACAAAGGTAGGAATAAATAGCAGGCTCATGTGATTTTATTACCCATGGATCCATAGATATCGAGATCAGTTTTGTTTTGGTTCAGCTATACAGTTCAGTGACTTAATGATGAAAAGAGCAAACTCCACTAACATTTTTTTCATATTTAGGCTTTTAATTATTATGCAAGAAAAGCCAGAATATACTGAAATATGGAAACCCGTTAAACTTGCTATTTTATACATTCTTCTCCTTTTAAACAAAAGATATCTAACTTCAAGAGCAGCAAGTATAGTTAATTCTGACTATGTAGCATTATTCGTAAATTATATATGCATGTACTATGTAATTGTGTTTCATATTTTCCATTATCCTAAGGCAGCTTGCAAAGTCCTTGACTTCATGTTTTGTTTTAGATCACACAGAACTGAGCTTGGCTATTTTAGGAAATTACATATTAACAATGTCAGTATTTGTAGACATCAGGACAAGAACATTTCAGCTTCCAGCTATATCTTTGGACCTTCCGAAAGATATTCACTAAATCATATAAATCAAGGGCCTTTAAGGAAATTGGGTCAATGCAAAAAAGCACTCAAGATTAATTCAGCGGAGGTCAAAGAAAAGTCACCTGTTACCAACATGTCTGCAGTTTTTTGCATCTATTGTCAACAAAAAGTCTCCTGTACGACACATCAACATAAAGCTGTATTATTCATCAAACTGCTCCAAAATGACAATCACCATCTCTATGTAAGGACTCAGATACCAGAGGTCACAAAAGCAATTAAAGAGATGACAATGCCTATTATCTACAGTTCATCAAAATAATGGGGTCAGTGTGAATTTGTTAATTTTTGAATTATTTCAATAATTTCATATTTTAAAGGGCTGACTGCTTAAATATGGTCAAATGAACAGATTTATCTAAGGTTAGGTCAGATTTGACTTTTTTCTGAACAGTCATATGCACATGGAAAGAGGAAAAGAATACAGCAAAAAGATAACAGTGCACAGGTGGCCTTGCATCTTACATACCTGTTAGTCAAAAAGGTATTTGGCCGACAGCTATTTCTTCTGACTTTTCTATACACAATCACAGTCAATTCAGCCCGGCATGCATGTGTTCTCAATGGGCAGAGGGGAATAAGACAGCATGGATCCAGTATATTGACTTCTTGGGGAGAGTGGGGATTTGCCTGTACACATTAGATGGTCAGTCAGTCTTGCCGAAACTGGTAGTATTGGCCAACATATGTCCAATGTGTAGGATCCCCTTAAAAGTCAATTACTAGTCAATTTCTAGTTATCAGATTGATAAGCACTAGGCACCTATGGGAATCAATCTCTTAAAACACACTACTAATGAAGGGTGTTATTAAAAAAAGGTCCGCTTATTTTCCAGAAACAGTGACACTGTTATCTGTGGGCTACATCTGGTAACACAGCTCAACTTTTTTTCACGAAATTAAGCTTGGGCGCCATTAACAAGCGCCAAACTTAGGACAACTGTAGTGCCGTTAATGAATTTAAAAAACAGACCTTTTTCAAATCTTATACAACCCCTTAAGGGACCTTCCACACAAAGGCAAATTGTTCTGCAAGATGCAGCAGCATTTGCCACCACGGTAATCTGCACCAAAATCTGTACATCTAAATGCAGATAGCCAGCAGAGTTAGGGTGCGGGCAGACGAGCGCATAAACGGCGCGTTTTTGCGACCAAACGTATATACGTGACCATCTGAGGCAATGGTTTCGAATGTATTCGTTCACATGGGCGATTTTACGGCGCGTAAAAACGGCAATTCGAAAAAAAACGGAACATATGCGACCGAAATACGCGCCAACGCATATTCGATCGCCGAAAAGACTGTTTGCAAAGTAGGAACAAACGAAAATACGCTTTCTAGCTCTGGTCGTGATCGGTGAAAAACGATCGCTCGGGCGATTATACGTTGCGCTCGTGCGAACGTAAATACGCCTACGCTCGTCTGCCCGCACCCTTAGGCTAGGGTCACACAGGGCGGATTTGTTGCGGTTTTGCTGCGTTTTTCCGTTGTGGTTTTGACGCAGAAGAACTGCTTCTGCGGCAAAACCGCTTCAAAGGTTAATTTGGGCTTGCGAATTTTGCTGCGATTTTCGTGCGGAAAAATGCGCAAGCGCTTTTTTTACTTTTGTCGCGTATTTGGTGCGGTTTTGGCTGCGTACATAGAGGTCTATGGACAAAAAACCGCTGCGGAAACGACCAAAGAATGGACATGCTGCATCTTTTAAAACCGTGACACAGTTGCATTTCCGCACTGCAGCTGTGCGGAAAAAATCCGTCCTGTGAGAACAGCTTTTTGGCAAATCTCATTTGTGCTGCATTGCACTGCAAACGCAGCGGTTTTGCCGCAGTGCGGATATGCAACGACAATCCACGGCAAAACTGCGGAAAATCCGCCCTGTGTGAACCCAGCCTTAGGATATTTTCAATTAGACATGCGGATTGGGTGTGGAACTTTCCGCAGGCTGGAAAATTTCACTGCATTATGCAGAACAATTCTGCCAATGTGAAAGGTTGAAAGGTCCCTTAGAGGGTTTTGGGGCAATTGCTATTGATGACCTATTCTCAGGATAGGTTATCAGTCGTTTATTGGCTGGGGGCTGCCACCCGGGACCCCGAATGATCAGCTGTTCAGGTGCCGCTATCAGCATCACAACATAGTATATAGAAAAGCACAGCAATACCTACACATCTCATATTTTATTAACACCATCTTCATCTTGTGGTGTGGGTCAGTTGTTCTGTCTGTTGATAACCTTACTATATATAGCTTGAAGTTCACCTTCGAAATTAATGAACACAGAATCCAATTTTTGGATTTGTTGATCACCAAGGAGGAGGGTAAATTGCTCACCACTGTGTATAGAAAACTGCCATCTACTAATAACCTCATATGTTGAGAGAGTTTCCATCCACCTAGTTTGAAAGCAGGAATACCTAAGGGCCAATACATTAGGATGTGTTGAAATTGTTCCACAAATGACGAATTTAGGTGTCAGGCGCGTAATTTACAGTTGAGGTTTAAGATGAGAGGAAACCCACAGAGAATATTGATAAAGTCTTTTAAGTCATCGTTAGAAGTAGACAGAGCTGGGATTTCTTAACTCTTGGGGAGAATGCTTAATACTCCTGAGGATACGTTTTATTGGTGCTTTTGATAATCAGAATGAGCGGGTTTATATGATTTTGAAGAGATATTGAGGTACCTTAATGACTGGCCCCAATCTGGGGGATGTATTATCTCCTGTTCCATCTCTGACCTACAGGTGTCACGTCTTAGTCAGCACATGGTTAATTATTTGCCAGCACACCTAGTTGTAAGTTCTATCAAGAAAGCCAGAGTTAACAGCTCCTGTGCTTTCTAGTCTAGGTTAATTAGTCCTGCTAGTGTCTGAGAGGCGTGGCTGGTGATTGACATTTCTGTCAGCCAATTGGCTTCTCCCTCCCCCCTATAAGATGCAGCTCTTGCTGCTTGGAGCAGCCCATTAATTTTCAGTGATCCCTGAGCAGTCCCCCTGCTCAGAGCTGCTGTGTGTCTAGCTCCGGTGTTTTGGTTTGTTCCCTGTTTGTGTCTATTGTTTGTCTGTACTTGTTCTGTTTCTTTCCGTGCACTGTACCCTCTGTATTCACGCCTCCCTGGTAGGGATTTGTAGTGGCCTAAGTATGAGTGTGGGTCTGCACTTGTCAGAAGCAATCAGCCCACCGATTAGGTAGGGCGCCCTCCCGGGGTAGTGGTTTGCAGGAAAAGGATTTGTATGCATTGAGCATGCGCGGTCTTCCTTTAGTGCCAAAGCATTCCCACAATACATCTGTTTAATTTGGCTTGTTTGGGCCTGCATGATGGCTCGGCATATATTAATGTTCACTGAGGATATACAGTTCTTCATAATCATTGGCACATTCTTGGGATCTGTATTGGATATTAGTATTAACCTGCAGTACATATATACTGTTATACTTACCTTTTAGGAAGACTATCAATTGGCTACATTTGGGCTTTATTGTATTCTAGCTTTTAGTTCATCTTTTCTCTTTTTGCATGCATTATATTATATATTGTATTTATTCAGCTAAGTTTTTGTTTGGGTTGAGTGAGCATGTGTGGTTATTTTCATCAGTAAAGCGTGGATTTTGGCCCACTTAGCATATGCAAGCTCCTCTTATTGTTGACGCACATGTGCAATTAGTCTTAGCAATTTGGCTTTTCTGCACCTGCTGAAGGTTCGGCACACAATGATGTAGACTGAGGATGCACATTCTCTCTTTGTTATCGCCTGCCTGGCTATTCTCACAACAACGCATGCATTGTAAATTCATGGCATTGTGGTACATTTAACGCCCCAGCATGTAATTTGGATATCTCTGGATTGCTGTTTATTTATGAGTAAGTGTTCTATTGCTATCTTTGTATTTATTCTTTACCGGAATCATGTAAGCTGTAATGTTTGATCTATTGCCATTGATCATTGGTATTGGATCAGTGTATTGATGATCATGATTGGCTATGTGCGGACACTTGGTGGTTATTTAAATATGGCTTCACAGCATTCAGTGATGTCAGGCCTACCTACTTTACATGACTCATCTATAGAGTCCACCAGTTTTTCCCCCGTGATGAACCATTTGTGTAATAGAGAAACGTGTTCAAAGTATTCAATGGTGATGTTTTTTTGACACTTAGGGCATAACAGTGGACAGCATGAGGGTTAGCCACTGATACGTGGGGTTGCCCTTTTTGGGGAAGAAAACCCACTTTTAGGCAACAAGAGGTACTTTTGTACCTAGGGAAATTATCTTCTTTGATCCACACTTGCTACCCTCCTCTCCATTGTTTTTTTGAGTGAGTTTTTTTGTGAGTAACACACATGCATCACTGGATCTTAGCTGTGTGTGTTTGTCTTAATTGCCCAATGTGTCCTTATAAGTGGAATAATTGGTTTATGTCGGTATTGGGCTGCTTTCACAGAAAATTGTGAATCGATTCTGGAGGTCCATTCTGAGTCCCATTAAAGTCAATGGAAATAAATATCTGGTTTTTTTTCTTTACAAAATGTTTTCATTATGTTAAACAATGTTAAAAAGTACATTTGGTATCGCTGCTAATGTAACAACTCACACTATAAAATAAACATTATTAGTTATTGATCTGGCATGGAGAACACTGTAAAACATTTTAAAGGAATTGTGTTATTTTTTTTTTGTTTATTAAAAAAAGAATAAAAGATAATCAAGGAGTCATATGTACCCCAAAATGATACCAATGACAACTAAAACACATCCTGCCACAAAAAGCCCTTATAAAGTTGGGTCAGGGCTAAAAAAAGCAATGAATCTCAGAATATGGTGAGGCAAAAATCAAAGTGTTTCTATTGTGCAAAAGTGTCCCCATAATCATAATGGCTTAAAAAATAAAGTTAACATGTCATTTAGACCTCATGTACAAAAAAAGATTAAAAAAAAAACAATGGTGAAAATACAGTTGTTCACTCCCCCTCCTCAAAAAAACTCATAGTTTTTAAATACATCAGATCTAGCCCAAACTGTTGCTAATGAAAAACCCAATTTGTCCTGAAAAAAACAAGTCCTCATACGGCTCCATGAAGTTGTGGCTCTCAGAAAGTATTGATATAAAATAAAATAAAAAATGCTGCCTCCTTCAGGGGTGAAATTAAATATTAATTTGAACCTATAAGTAATTGTAGTTGTTTATTAATGATTAAACATCTTTTTCATGTATTAGGCCCTTAGAGGGCTGCAGTAACAAACCTAATCAAACAATTGTGGATGTTGCTATCTTAGAGGGGATCCAGATAGAGAGGATTTGGCATGGAATTTCCATACGGACTCTCCACGGCACTTACAGTAGCAGCAAAGTGGATGAGATTTTCAAAATCTCATCCACATGCTGTGGAAATAATCTGTACAAATTTGTGTGGAAATTAGCATGCAGTGAGGAATTCAATTCCGCAGCATGTAAATGTTATCGCCATCTCCACTGCGGGGTTCACCTCTTCTCAATGAGAGGTGCGGGTTTTGAGGCCAACTTTCCTCTGCTGATCTGCAGCAGAATGCCCCTTTGAAGGTATTGCAGTGAAGGGGTCCTATGTACCATCACCTTGCTGATCCGCAGAGGGGCCTAGGGTGGGAACCCCACCAATCACACAAATTAGGCCTATCCTAATGATAACTGCTAGAGATGAGCGAACACGTTCGGCCCCGCCCCTTTTTCGTCCGAACACCGAACTTTGCGAACACTTCAGTGTTCGGGCGAAAAAGTTCGGGGGCCGCCGTGGCAGCGCGGGGGGGTGCGGCGGGGAGTGGGGGGGAGAGGGAGAGAGAGAGGGCTCCCCCCTGTTCCCCGCTACTGCCGCCCGCGCCGCCGCGCATCTCCCCGCCCCCCGGCGGCACCCGGACCTTTACGCGCGAACACTGCAGTGTTCGGCAAAGCCGGTGTCCGGGTGCGGATGTGTCCGTAACGGACATGTTCGCTCATCTCTAATAACTGCTCAATGTAAAATCCTGCATAGCTCCTTCAGAACTAGTCTACTTTTCCTTACCTATGGGTTTGGCTTTGTCCATAATATCAGTAGTGTTATGATATAGTCTTTAATAAGGCAATAGGAATCTAAGTCATTGGGACCACACATATATAATCTGGCATGGGACAGAGAGAATGTGTGCAGGCGAGCTGTGATCCTTTAATGTGCCATATATTGAACTGCTTTTAGAAGGAGATAACTAAAACCATCTCATATGTAGCAAGTACTCAGAACTCATTTGGCAGATCTCCAACTTCATCTTTGGGAAAATTAGCCTCTCAAGGCTGCTTATAAATAATCAGTCACTGCCGCCGTCTCCCAATGCCTAGCAACATGAAATTCATAGGTCTTCTGTAATCCAACATCACAAGGACAGTTGTCCAGTGCTCCTATAAATAAGGGAGTCCCTTGGTCACATCCTACATTCATGCATAGAGATGCCATATGCTGTAAGATCATAATATATATCTATGCAATCTAAGGCTAACTATAGATGTAATAACAGATGGCATTGTTCATGCTCTATGAATTATAGGAGTTTTTTTTAGTAAGTAGTCATTTTTAGGTTTTATTTCTATAATAAAAATAACTATTAAAATTGACTACAGGTTTAGTACATTCGGCAGTGATCGTCTGCCTTTTGCCATTTTAGCTCCGTTACAACAAATTGATTCTCGTTCTTTTAGACTTACAGAACTTGGGATTCTAGTGAGAACTGAACTGCCTGCTGCGTCTGATTTACTTCAGTCTCGGAGATCTTAGGAGAAAGTGACTATTTGTAGTCAGCTACTTCATAAAGTCTTTCTGTAATGTGTTAAACATATATGTGTAGCCCATTATAGTGGAGCCAAGTCTAGCGCATTACAAGTAAGCAAGGAAGCCAGATAACTCCCAATGAGACACAGATATGCAAAGTCAACTTAGCGATCTCTGCAGAGATAGAAGAAAACTACAAGGACACAAAAGCTTGAAATATTATGCAGTATGTCATGCAGCATTGTTATAAAGTGCTCTAAAACCAGCAAATAGAACTACTCTCCCATTTGCTACACCTAGGATGACGGCTCCAGTGAATGACCAATTTATAGTTTTATTAAGGAATAATTAGCCATTCTTAAGCAATCCAATGAAAATACTGATACTAGTGGATGTAGGCCACTCCAACTACAGTAGGCAGGTGTGAAGAAAAGGCTACAAAGTAAGATTGCTTTCAAAAATAGAAGTGTTAATAGTTCATTTTTATCAATGAACAAAAGAGAAATGTAAATCAAATCACTCCTTGGTAAGAGCACCCTTTGCCTTCAGAACAGCATCAATTCTTCAAATACACTTGCACACAGGAACTCAGCAGCGAGGTTCTTCCTAACATCTTGGAGAACTAACCACAGATATTCTGTGGATGTAGCTTGCTCAAATCCTTCTGTCTCTTCATATAATTGCAGACAAACTGGATGATGATGAGATTAGTTGTCCATGGGAGCCATATCATCACTTCCAGGACTCCTTGTTCTTTTTGCTGAAGAGAGTTCTTAATAACATTTGCTGTATATTTGGGATCATTGTCCTGCTGCAGAATAAATTTGGAGCCAATCAAACTCCTCCCTGATGGTATTGTGTCTGCCTGTATTTTTCAGCATGGAGGACATCATTAATCCTAACCAAGTTCCTAATTCCGTTTGCTGAAATGCAGCCCCAAAGTTTTCATGCATAGTTCAGTCACTTGGCCTTGTTTCTATATTGAAGGAATGTCTTTTCCATGAAGACCACTTCTGGCTAGACTTCCTCAAGCAGTAAATAAATGTACCTGGGTCCCACTATTAATACCAGTATGGAACTGATGGCACTGCTGGACATATTCCAATTTCAAAAGCAAGTAAGACCCCATTTACACTGACAGATGATCGCTCAAAAGCCGCTCAAATGACAGTTTGAGTGACAGTTTTGAGCAATCATCTTTGCATAGTCTATAGTAGCTAAGTAGTTACTTAAGAGCTATGCAGGTGGAGTGGGACACCACCACTATCACTTGGCGAACGATACAGCTGTTCTGCATAAGCTTACAGCTCGCTTCCCACTGTGAACTACCAGCGGGACACGAGCTGAAATAATCTTATCGTCGCTGCTGACTGTGATAACAGCCTGCACCGCTGCTAAGAGGAAATCGCTCAATTCAAGAAAACTGGAATTGAACGATGAACGACTCGTGCACGAAAACTGTACGATATCCGTGCATTTAGGCGCAACGGTTATCGCTCAAAAAACGGCTTTGAGTTAATGTTAAGCGAGAATCATTGTGTCTAAATAGGCCTTAAGCATGATGCGTCTTTCATCTGCTGCACTGTTTCCTTGCCTAAGCACTGTGTCTATGGTTCTTAATGTTACCCATTTCTTTGTGCTTATTCAAAAGAGCTTAAACATAACTGGAAACCCCAGACTACTTTGAAATCTTTGCTTGGGAGAGACCTTGTTGATGCAGTATAACCACCTTGTGTCTTGTTGCTCTGCTCCATGGTGTATGACCTGTGGTATTAAACAGTCTTCCACAACCTCACCTTTTGTAGCAGAGTTTGGCTGTTCCTCACCCAGATTTAAGCCTCCAAACAGCTGTTTGTGTTATTGATTGTGTTTTAACCTACATATAAAAATTATCATCATTATCATCTGTTTGGTATAATTGGTTAATCATACACCTGACTATGGTTCTACAAAACCCCTGACTTTGTGCGGTGTCCCTGCTTGTCTTCTGCATCCTGCTTTTTTCTCTGCACGGATCGCCCAGCTGTTATACAGCCGAGCACTCCGTGCGGGGTATGGAGAACAGAGCTCCACCGATCTGTTCTTCATACTCAGCCTGTCATCAGGGAGTGGGATACAGCTGAAACAATAGTATCAGCTGTATCCCGCTGTGAATCCCTGATAAGGCTCATCATTGAAAGACAACGGTGAGCGACGGCTTACACACAACGATTATTGCTCAAAAGACGGCTTTTGTGCAAATTTGAGCGATAATCATTGTGTCTAAATGGGCCTAAACATACATGCTGGTAGAAGTTTGTGATTCCACTGTTAAAAACGTTTCTTTGCTGGTCACATGATGGTCCATGGTAATAATAAAACTCCAGTAAATGACTAATGATACTCCAAGCCTAAGCCTAGATCCTGTTGACAATGACCATCAATTAATCAAAACAGATGGAATTATCTTTTCATGCTGCAGACATTTCAGTAAATTCGTTTGTAATTGTACAATATGAAGGAATTGTGACAGGGAGATCAGAAGAAGAGTATAAAGTATGAGCATGAAGTCAGGACAATGACCATGAACGGCCCAAAACAGTGGAAGAGGACACAAAAAGAAGACAAAATATGGTACACATATGAGTCAAAGAAGTAATGTTGTCTCCAATGATCATGGACATTAGAGTGTTCCAGAAATTGAAAGGTGTCGTAGCTAAGCTGCAGGATAACGTTTATGTAGGTTCTTACATTCATATTTGGGACCAAAACAGACCATGTTATTTATGGGTGCTACCCTTGTATATTCACTGGCTCCACTCGGTCATTCACTGGTGTTTTGGAACTTTGAACTTTTCTGTGTTTACTGTTTTGATGTTTTATGTCATGAACTTGGAATTCCTTCTCTTGGGACTATTTCAGTCTCCTATTGTAGTACTAATTTGTCTTTGTAGAAAAAAAAACAAGCATAACAATTAAAATTAGAACTCAGAAATGTCTTAAATGGTCATTTACTGGTGACTTTTTGAGGCCTTCACCATCATCATTCCAGGGGAAGAGAGTGACCATTTAGGCATTTGAACATTAGCCAATGACCTATTTCTAGAGATGCAAGTGAAGTATTATACATAGTTTAAAGTAGGCCTGCCGTTGTCTTCATCTTGACTTATCTGTGGGTACCAAATAGATGAAAAGTGGCTTAAAAGATCAATATGCAATTTATTCCAAACTATGAGATATAATCTTGCAATTACTTATGTAAATGTTCACATAAAACTCAGAGTTGGCAAGTCTTGCAAATCAGCTTCCCCGCCTACACATAGTGATTGACATCGACATTTGTACAAGTGTGTATACAGGGGAGGCTGTCAATTACTGAGTGGGTAGAGGAGGCAGTTCCTTACATTCGCTAGATCTAAGAGGATCTCTTCTAGTCTAGCAGAAATTACAGGTTTATGAAGCACAATTTGCTATAGATTGTATCTTTATCTTCTTAATGATTATTTATCAAGCACGATGTAACATGTCCATTTTAAGCACAGGTCCTGCAAAGAAATGCAACTGATAAAAAAAACTGTGTCAGCCCAACTTATACCCAATATATCATAACTATTGTGGTTGGTAATGTGGCCCATGACTCAGATTACTGTCAGCAAGCCTTTGCTCCACTAGCAAATCTTTGTCAGTGTGTAGCAGGGTGTCAGATTCCCTCTGCTAATGTTGATATATGAAAGATTGCAGTACCACCTTTAGACACAAGAGGGAGCTCCAACATAAAGGAAGAGACTTTCTTCAATAGAAGTGAATAAGCAATGGTAATCTTTGGACTGAAAAAGAACTTACTGGAAGGTTCTAGTAGACTACCTGAGTGATATAAAAGGGGGCTGGTTGGGGTTCTGGGCTCATTTTATTTCTGTGTCTGACTTGTGGAAGAGCTCTGCTGTATTCTTGGCCAAGCTGAGGTGCCATTGTTCTGGCACTTCCAGGCGCTGCTGTGAAATACTACATGCTCAAGGACCGTGCCTGAGAACTGTTGGCACTGAAACTCTGTTATCACAATATAGAGGAGGCATCTGCTACAAATACTCCTATTGACCACCATAGAGAGTAGAGAATAGGTTGAGCTCCCCAAATAGCCTGAGCTTGCGCAAATCCCCTTTCTACCAATGGTGCCAACTTCTGAAGTCAAGAGACGGTTCTCCGGCAACCATGATGAGCACATGTACTACACAAGGAGCAGCGGACTATGCAAGTTCATAAAGTTTGATCTATCCATGTGGGAGCTATTTGTAAGGTGTCTGAAGGACTTCGAAAATTTGGGGAAATTTGTGTGATTTTGCATTTACTGTGTGATGTATGATACTGAAAATCTGATATACCTTATTAACCAAGAGTGAACTTGAAAAATAGTTATTTACTGTAACATAGACTTCGAGTCGTAATGCAGTATAGAATTTCAGCAAGTTGTAGTCATTAGCTGGTTACTGTTAATGGTATTGTTTTCTTTCCAGTATATTTTAGTTTTTTTTTTCTCCTACTGCTAGCTCAAACCTAAATAAAACTGTATGTTTGTAAATATGTCTACTTAGGGCTCAGTCACACGGGCGCATCGTCACCCGTACACTGGTGTCGATGCACCCGTGTGACTGAGCCCTTACTGCGGGAAGAAGACGGCCGTACCTCAAGACGGACGACTCCCCGCAGCGCTGAAGAAAGAACACATGACTGGCAATGAAGCCGGTCACATGTTCTTTCTCCCGCCGCTGCAGAGAGACGTCCGTCTTGAGGTACGGCCGTCTTCCTCCTGCAGAAACACGGGCGCATCGGCGCCCATGTGACTGAGCCCTTACTCAGCATCGTATCAATCATTCCTAGGTGCCTTGCCATGTGGCACTATAAGTGTTCAGCTACTAAGCATATATTTGTATCATTAAAATGGTTTCTTTTTTGTTCCTGATATAAATTGCAATCAATGCCGTCAAGAATAGAAAGCATATTCCTTAATAGCTAGTAGGCATGTAGTGCTAAACAAACCATATGCATGAAATGTGCAGTAAATGATACTAAACGTGCATAAAACATACTGTTCCTTAACTAGTAATTAAGGAAAAAAGAATATGTGAACATATGAGCAAAGAGGTTGACTTTGTTATGATATCATTATATGCTATGCCATGTAAGAAGTGCAAAAAATGAAATTTAATGGATTCTAGCTTTTTATGCCTACTGAGAGCCAACAATAGAGTAAAGAGAACCTAATTGCAAATTGTCTTCAGATTAATCACACTCTGTGACTTGTGTGTTTAGCATGGTTTAGATCCAAGTTGTCATTAGAGGTCTTTGTCTGTTTGGGTTTCAGACTGTGGAAGGACATTATCGAAAAATACCGATAATTATGAGTCTGTGTCTCGATGATATAGGCAACAGCAGATGTAGTAGCACAACAGAATGCTACACAACTGTCATGCAGATGGAGGAGAGCTTATTGCAGTCAACAGTTCACCATTCCTAAGGACTTTGTTGTATCTCTTATCTTTTGAACAATGGAAAGCTTGTCATTGGGATTGGCTTTGTATACTAGGAATTTGTGTTTTTTGGCAGTTTTAGTGAACTCCGTAACAGTAATAAAGACCTCTTAAATGCACTACACAATGGCAAGGGATAGAATAAAAACGATGAGATGCAAAAAGAAACAAGAACATAACTTCTTCCAGAAATGGAAAAGTCTTTATTGGGACACATTTAACTAAACAATCAATTATCAATCTCATCACTCGGTTTCAACATAGACACTTC
Organism: Eleutherodactylus coqui; assembly: GCF_035609145.1. Taxonomy (NCBI): domain Eukaryota; kingdom Metazoa; phylum Chordata; class Amphibia; order Anura; family Eleutherodactylidae; genus Eleutherodactylus; species Eleutherodactylus coqui. The sequence continues at coordinate 120,168,561 of NC_089837.1, read as the reverse complement.
TACAATACAGGACAGTTGAAACGTTCACTGTGAATATTGACGTTATGGTCATATGTGAGTCTGATATTTTGTCATAGCATGGAGACAATGGCCTTCCAGGGGTTATGGAGGATGAATTGATTCATCACTGAAACATGTAAATTTGTATTGTATCTCAGGATAGATTTAGAAATTTACCTTGTTCTCAACTAATGCCATATCCAGTATATTCCATTTGTCAAGTCTCATTATTATACTGTATTATATCATCTTGTATTGATCGTTTTATGACGCTGTGGAAAGTATTTTCTAAAAAAAATGGCGCTCATACATGAATCTTAAATAACAATGCACTGGCAAAAGATATTTGGAGCATTTGTAGATGTCTACGCACCAAAATTTCAAATCTACGCAAGCCTTGAGGTGGTGTATATTACTGCTATAATTTACTCAGAAATAGGTACTGTTGTATTATGTCTCCACTGGAAGATAGGGGTGGAGACATAATTGAGCTGGGTTGACATGCAGGGGACACCCCCAGCTTGTGATTGGCTGTCTCCGCTGCCTTGCTATCTCCGTGTCTCTGCTCTCATGTGTCGTCCGGTCCCCGCTATTGGCACTGTGCCGTTGATTGCCTGTCCCCACTGCAGGATTGGGACACTAGCAAGAGCAGGGTCCGGACGGCACATGAGATCCGAGACCCAGAGTTTGCAGGGCAGCGGAGACAGCCAATGTATAGGACAGTGACACCAGCAGGTCTGCACAGCACATCAAAACCAAGAGCCGGAGATGGCAGAGCAGTGGGGATAGGCAATCAATGGCACAGTGGCAACAGCAGGGTCTGGACGGCACATGAGAGCAGAGACACAGAGATAAGCCAATCGAGACAAGCGAGGACAGCCAATCACAAGCGGGGGGCGTCACCTGCATGTCAACCCAGCACAATTATGTCTTTACCCATAATACAACAGTATTGTAAAAATATATAGTGAGGAGCTCACTGTCACAGACAACATGAGTCCATAGTGATGAAAATAGGTGCATGGAGATCCAAACCGCTCCAGAATGAACTGATAGCTCAAAATTGTATAATATTTCTCCAGCACTCCAATAAAAATGGTTTAGATCAACATAAAAACAATGCAGAGGCATAAAATATAAAAAAAAGAGGGACCCCCACTTATGCGTTTTGAGCCAACTTATCCTGGCTCTTACTTATAGGAAAGATCGAAGGTTATTACATTTCCAAAGAAAGGTAAAACCGCTGCTCCCACAGGTGTATAATAGACTTGAACAATGCTCAAATACCCTAACTCTTTTTATATATTGACCTGTGTTCACATTGCTTGATGTAACTGATTTTACACATAAAACCAAAATATCTTGACTCTTTCATATCCATGTGTTACACATTGGCCTAAGTTCACACTGCGAGCTCTCACTCTTACCAAAAATCGAAGGTTGTTGCTCTCAAAATTAGGGCTTAAACACATGAGCGTGATTTTGGTTTGTGAGAATCAAACCTGCAAAAATGTGACAAAACAAAACCATTGATTTCTACGGTTTCCTTCTCACTAGCACGATTCTCTCATGATTACTGCACTTAAGAAAAGATAGGCCTTGACCAGCCTTCTCGTACGTAGTTTTTATACGTATGAGGAAAGATAGGGCAGCAGCTATCTTACAGCTTTTCTTACCATGCGCAATAGTGCGAAATTTAATTGATAAAGAAAAAGAACTTTTCACTGGTTAATGTGCAAATATTCTCCATAACGACGAGCGTGCATTACGTCAGTGTGAAGAAGCCCTAAAAAAGGAACAGCCATTGCTCACATGGGTGCATAATAAACCCAACCTGTGCTTAAATGCCTTGACCCTTTGATGTCCACACATTGCAGACCAATGTTCACATTATGAGCTTTTACTCATAGCAAAGATCGAAAATAATTACTTTCAAAATACAGGTAAGAACCATTCTTCACACAGGTGAATAATAAACACCAACCATGTTTAAATGCCTTAACCCTTTCATTATCCTCATATTGCATGTTAACCTATTGTTCGCATTACTTGATGTAACTGATGGTGTTCTTGAGTTAATAAAAGTAATTTTTTTTTATCAAAACCATTTTTCTTAGAGTGCTGGAGAACTGTTCTACAGTTTTTGAAGTGCTATCATTTCCAGCAATTTCTGGTGGAAATTATATTAAATCTGTCAGGTTTCCTCCAACCAAAGCTGCAAATCATTGAGCAAATGTGGCATGCCCCATAATTTGCAACTTCCTTACACCACAATTGTAGTGCAGGCTTTGATGAATTTCCCCTTTATCTTTTTATTATTTTGATAGCATTTCCTTATCTCTGTTTTCAGTGTTTTACTTTTTTAAAATCCCCAAAAAAATCTATAAATAATAATAGTAATAATAAAGACACAGAACAAGTCTAATAGAGAAGCGGTCTGCTAATCTACATAATAGGAAAGCAGCTCCTCTATATTAGAAACTAGCACACTGCCAATTTGTATAAAACACATCCATTAGATCAGCCCCTTTCTACAGTGTGTGCCCTATTAAACCACATGGTCATCATAGAGGGGGATACCCTACATGAGTTCTCCCTCTATGAGGAAGAAGAATGAGTCACCACAAAATATCATCAGCTTTATTCGAATCGCTGGCAACAACTTATTTCAGCAAAAACAACTAACAGTTTACAGAAGCTGGACTCACAACGGATTACTGAGGCAGCCTCATTTACAAAGGTAGTCACATTCACATAAAATTAAAGAATCCTATCTAATACAACCTCAGTGTTGCCCAATATTCTTCATGATACATACACTGTCCCACCCAAAGTAATTGGACACCTGAGCAAGATTCAAAAATAGTATTTATTCACATATGTTATTACTTAGTGGGACTCTGTTGGCCCTAATGACACTTGAAACTCTCTGTGGCATACTTTCTACTAACGTCTGATACACTTCAGCTGGTATTTCCCTTCATTCATCCCCCAAATGTCTGGCGAGTTCTCCCAAATAAGATGGATGATGTTCATATTTCCTCATCTGACATCCCTGTTCATTCTAAAGATGTTCAATAGGATTTAGGTCAGGACTCTGGGCATGCCAGTCCAAACATGGAACATCCATATCCTCAACCAATCTAACACTACATTAGATTTATGACAAGGCGCGTTGTCTTGTTGGAAGTATTGCTAATCGTTCCCAGAGTATTGTCACATTGTTGGCAGCACATTATTGTCTGAAATGTCAAGGTACACCTCCTTGTTCATGGTTCTTGCCACAACATACAAACACCCGAGTCCTTGCCATGTAAAAGATCCCCAGACCATAACAGAACCTCTGCCATACTTAACTGTTAGCACAACACACTTGGGCAAAAGGCATTCCCCAGGCATCTTTCACAACCAGGTAGATCCATCTGATTTAAAGATAAAGTAGCCTGATTTGTCACTTCCATTGCTCAGTCGTTCAGTAACGATGCTCCTTGCACCACTGTAGATGGGCCGATGCATCTTCTTGAGAGAATTTGTCAAATATTTGCAGGATGAATGTAGGGAAAAACCAGCTGAAGTGTATCTTATGTTAGTAGAAAGTATGCCATGGAGAGTATCTGATGTCATTGGGTCCAAAGGGGGCGCCACTAAGTATTAACATATGTAAATAAATATTACTTTTGATTCTTGCTCAGATGTCCAATTACTATTGGTAGGATAGTGTATTCATAGGATGGTGGATCCCACTGAATGAACATTATCTCTGCTTTTAAAATAACACATATGCATTAACTATAAGTCAACGTTTAACATATTCTTCCATGAGGTGCGATGTTTATAACAATAGACCTTCAACGGTAATTACTAGGAAGGACTAATGGCAGTATTCACATATACTGGAAAACAAAAACTGCCAGGATTAATAGAATACAGCATCTGAAGATTTGCTGACCTTCACATGAAGGTAAGAGTATGATGAGTCCGCCACTTACACTAATTTATGAAGGCAGTGAGTGAGATTGAGCTGTTCTTCGGCTTTTATCTCTTGTGAAAAACTGAAAAATGTATGTTATAGCGTCTCTATGGTCATTATCAGTTAGATTGAAACTGAAAGAAAAAACATTCTCTTTTGCTATAAATGTTGGCCTTAAGATCATATTTTGCGATTTTCTTTGATTGAGTTACTAAGCACAGGAAGCATAAGCAAACAAAAGAAAAACACAAGTGCGTATAGTTATTACATGGAGTAATCATTATATTCTGAGACATAAGCGTATATACACTGGTTTCATAATAAAGCGTGAATTAATATTATTTTCAAATTCTAGCATTTATAGAATTAATGTAGAAAACTATAGCATTGCAGTAAGTCTTGGATCTCTGTGTCTGTCTCTTTTAGAGATGTCCCTAAGAAAATTTCAGCTCTGATTCACTTGGTTTTATGTGCTCAGTTTTTAGTCAATTTTTCAGTCTGTGTGATGCTATTACATGCATCTACCACTAAAACTGTGTTGAAGGAGACACAATCTCCTATCACAGTTACTGATGATGATCACACAGCTTCTGTCACACAGGTATAACAGAGGAGATCACAGCTCATCCTCCTGACTGTATACTCATAGTCTGTAACATATGTAGGTGAATATAGAAGGTAATGATAACTAAACTGTCCTCCCCTGCAGGCAAAAATGGTATAGCTTCAGCTAAGATTCTGCTAATGCATCATGGGAATGATTGAAAGTGAAAGTAAAAGATCCTATTTTCATGATGGTGCTTGACAAGCATCAGACAGGTATGGAAGTGGCTCCAATCAGAGGCGTAACTTAAAGCTCCCGGGCCCCGATGCAAAACTTGTAACAGGGCCCCCAACTATAATGCTTTACTCATAGTACTGGGTTCCCTATATGGAGAAGAGAGGCCTTATGGGCCCCCTAAGGCTCCTGGGCCTGGGTGCAACCGCATCTCCTACATCCTCTATAGTTACGCCCCTGGCTCCAATATACCAAAGATACCTCCAGAGTGTGGCAGGCAATCAGGTGAGGGGGGCAGGCATGGGAAAAATGTATTTTTGCCAGAGTAGCCCTCTAATACTTTTATTAAATTACTGCCTAACTGGTACTGTTAGACCCCCCCCCCCCCCCCCCCTTACCGCTGTAGTGAGAAACTAGGACTGTTTTAAGTCTGGGAATTATGCTCTCTACGTACTTTGGCTGCAAGTTCCTGCACCTTACTAAATAATAACTTCTTCCTACTTAATCCCTAGTTCTTAGAAGTTTTCCACTTTGTATTTGATGTCTTTTGCACAAAAGTTTTTACTTAAGTCAAAGTCAATACATGCTTTGAATAGAGCATTATAATTGCAAATCATTAATTGCTAAATAAAATGGGGACATTACAAGGTTGAAGGTTCAGTTAGATGTTACTACAGAAAATAAAGTTTATTACTAGAGCACTTAGAAACGTAAAATTCACCACTACTACCATACATAGGATGTCAAGGCAAAGTATACCTCAACAACAGCAAACATCACTGTAGAAAGTTTTCAAATACCTAAAATATGCTTATTTATGGATATGACATAAGAAAAACAGTAATGTACATAAAGCTCAGCTGCTGTATAATACAAAAAGATTTAAATGATATTGAAAATAGTGACATCTTTTTCATACACTAAACAAGTAAACATACACCAATGAAAAGCACTTAACATGCATATATTGCAGAACCTAGAAGAGCTATATAATAAGAGGCACTTAGAAATAACATTCTACCTATAGTTACCATAGTATTGGAACAATAAAGTCAATAAACCATAGAAAGCCAAAAGCCTTATAAAACACAACACATTAGAAATATGTATGTGAAGGCAAATTAATACATCAGTTTAATATTAGACATAAGGAACCTATGGGGAAGCCCTGATGATGGTGATAAGGGGGGGGGGGGGGGGATGATTTCTTCATGCCCTCCTACTTACTACCCAGCCTAAGGGCTCAGTCACACGGGCGCATCGGCATCGGCATTGCAATGAAGCCGGTCACATGTTTTTTCCTCCGGCGCTGCAGAGAGACGGCCGTCTTCAGGTACGTCCTTCTCCTTCCGATGCCGATGCGCCCGTGTGACGGAGCTCTTATAGGTATACTTTTTGAAAACTAATTGATGCATTATATTGCCCTTACAAAAAATATTTTAATGTGTTACAATTTTATTAGGCTTATGGCGTTTTTCTATGGTTCATTGACTTTATGTTTGGTCCTGTTCAATCATAGCTATAGGTTGAATGTTATTTCCTTTGATAGGAAATCAAGGTATTAGTGGCTTTTATTGTGTAGCACTTTGGGGTTCTGCAGTATATGTATTTTTAATAGACATGAGCGAACTTACTCGTTTAGGGCATTTTTGCACTCGAGCACCGCTTTTTCCGAGTAACCGACTACTCGGGTGAAAAGATTCGGGGTGCGCCGGAAGTGAGCGGGGGGTTGCAGAGGGGAGTGGGGGGGGGGAGAGAGAGCTCCCCCCTGTTCCCCACTGCTCCCACCGGCTCCACCACGCTGCCCCCCACCCCCCCCCCAGCACCCCCCGAATCTTTTCGTCAGAGTAGTTAGTTACTCGGAAAAAGCGGTGCTTGAGAGCAAAAACGCCCTAAACGAGTACGTTCGCTAATCTCTAATTTTTAAGTGTTTTTAATTGATGTATGTTTATATTTATGGTATAATAAACATGCCATTATTTTCATAATAATTTACATCATTTTTTTATACGGCATTTGGGCTTTATGCACACTACTCTTTTTCTTATGTTGTTGGTTCACTAGATATTAGTTTGCAGCCACTGACGTTCTCTCCTCCCACAGGCACTCATCACTCTTCCTCAATTCACTGATTTAGGCCTCCTGCACATGGGTGGAAATTCCCAAAAGTGACATTCATATATTGCTGGGATTACAATTCCTTTAAGGGTTGTTACCAAGCTTTCCCAGACATCTGAATGTCAAACCTGCTTAGCTGTGCAGCAGCTTTATGGTTAATATTCATACAAAATTCTTTCAGTTAAATGAAAAATTCTCCTTAGAAATCACCAGAACCAAAGTGCCCTGTGAAACCTAAACTGAAGTAAATGGAGAGTCTGACACCATTGCTTGGAAGTAGGGAGATCTCTGAGTCATTAGACAAGGGGACACTTTGAACAGTAGCAGAATCCCTTAGGCACTATCTGGGGACAAACATGAACAACTTAATAGTTTTTTGAATGACCATTACATTTCCCTACAATACTATATGTAAGGCCTTATGTCCACGGGTGGATCAGATTCCTAGTGTGGGACCCTGCAGCGAAATCCGACCTTGCCTGCGGCTGAGGACCCTGCGGGTCTTCTACTTACCCATCCGGGTCTTCATTTTCTGCTTCTGCAGATGTGTGCAGAAGCACCGACCGGCGTGCTGTCACACATGTGCAGTGGAGTTAGCTTTTACTCCTGCTTTCCTGCGATTCAATTGTGGAAGAGCTGCAGATCAAGTGGCTTCCATGGAAGCGGTCTGTGCCGAAACCGCACTGAAATGGAGCATGCTGCGATTTTTTTCATGGATGTTTTGCGGACACCCATATATGACTATGGGTGGTTTGATTTGTGGATCTTCCATGCGGATTCTGCAAATCATATCCACTTGTGGACATTGGGCCATAGGCATTGGTCTTTCAAGTTTGCACTAAAAACATATATATCATGTCAGCAAAGAGAAATTGCTACCATCCTGTATCATAATTATGTATCTAATTGATCTGACTTCAGCACATCCGGACAAATTTAACATAAAGCAGAGTATTTTATTAGTAACTTCATAAACTGACTTAGACTAGGGTTACACAGTGTCTTTGGCCACAACACGTTGCGTGGCAAAAGGTTGCAGTGAAGCCTTGTGACGTCGCCAGAGAAGTCAATGTCGATGTGCTGCTACTTGTAAGCTGCTGTAGTCGTGCAATCTCAAGACATCCAGCAAGTTGGGATTTCTTGCAATCATTAGATCATGGTCATGACAACATGACTGCAATCATTTGGGATGTCACAGGGCTACACTGTGATTTTTGGCTAAGTGACCTGTTTCGTGGCCACTGTCGCCGATAGCCTTATACAAACTCTACTAACTTGTATGTCTAACACTGTGATTTACATAATGCTCAAACATTCTAGCTAGGTCATAGGCACATGATATAAGGCTGCCAGCTTCGTCTACATATGACTCATGTGAGCTTGTACATTAGATGGTCACCTGACTCATCTCATTCTCCGAGCTCTGTACCCACTTCTTAAAAAAGACATTGCAACTGCAAAGTTTTCCCTCAGAAGGTACTTTCTGGTGCTCCTTCAAGCATACGGCATCTAGTCACATGTTCAGTGAATTCAAGGATTTACTGAAGAAATCACATGGGATTACAAAGACAATAAAATAACAATAGGGGATGAAATAATAACTAATAATATCATTTATCACAGGAAACGTTTACTTTGAACAAGCCTTATTCAGCAGTGCTTCACCCCAACCACGGTAGTTCCCACTTCTAGGTCCGTAGGCAGTCAGATGTTATCAAGCAGCATTTATTGTCACTATTGGTAACGGTACTTTTACATGGGGCAATTATCACCCAAATAATCACTCTTTGGACAACGACTATATTTGCGTGTGTTTTTACACACATAAAATTAACTTGCGCATTTCGCAGAGAATAGAACCCATTGATGTCGATGGGTTCGTTCTCATTAGCGATTTTTTTGCTATCCTTGTAATACATGAACATGCTGGATCCAGCTGGTCGCTGTGACTCATAGAGTTTACTAGTGGAGAATCCTCCTCCTTGCCATCCACATGCACTAACAGGACATATGGGCAGGGGTTGCTTTTGGGAGTCAATCCCTCTAAGGGCAGGGTCCCACAAACATACTGCAAAATACGCTCGCTCCTGCTCAACTTTTTTGCGCAGAGAATGAGTGTATTTTGCGTGCATGTATGCGCAAATGCTGTGCATATTTGCACAGGCACCGCTAGTTCACATGGGTGGGGGAATCACCTCATCCTGATTTAAATGGCTATTAAGCCAAACGAGATGCCGGTGTTTGTGAGTATGCGCAACGTTTTGCTCATACCCGCGCTTACATATGTGCACATTTGCCAACCTCCCATAAACCTCTATGGACCTCTTTGGTGCGCAAATGTGCACAAAATAGAGCAAGTCCCATGGGAACCGTGTTCGCAAAAAAGAAGAAATGAGAATGAACCCATTGGAATCAATGGGTTCTGTTCTCTGCATTTTGTGTGCGGGATTTTTCCATGCATAGAAACACGCTAAAATACGCTGTTCTGAAGGAGCCCTAAAGGTGTTGTCCAAGTATGATTTTTTTTTAAAAATGGCTACAAAAGTATCAAAACACTAGAAGAAGCGCTTCAGCTCCGGCAGTCCTCCTGGTCTTTGTTTATGAACAGTTACCACTTGACTGCTGCAGTCAATTAGAAGCTCCAGTGGTCACATGCCATCCTCCTGGCATGATCGCTCATGATACCAGAATGGCACGTGACCACTGCAGCCTCTGATTGACTGCAGCGGTCAAGTGGTAGCTGTTCATAAACAAAGACCGGACTACGGGAGGACTATGGGAGCTGAAGCGCTGGATTGCTGGAAGAATAAACAGGTGAGAAGTGCTTCTACTAGTGTTTAACGCATTTAAGCCATTTTTTTAACACTTAGACAACTTCTTTAAGTATTTAAGCCCTAATGTTATTGCACAGGGTTATCCTTACGTGCCTCTCTATATAAGTCGTATGTGGAATTCTGCAATATTGCTAATAATAAACATGTATTAGATATAACATGACGCTCAAAAGGTCCGATAAACCACTATCCAGCAGTGGAGTGCCTATCTGCTGTAAGGGTTATTTTCAAACCCTTCCCCCTGGCTTGTGATTGGTGGCTCCTATATAATGCTAGCAGCCAATCAAGATCCGGGGAGGGCTTGCCAATGACTTACTGCTTAAAGCCCATTTCATCGGACTGTTCATCGGACCATGCTAGCATCACTTACACATGGGTCAGGGTGGTTTCAAAGTAGATATTAGGGCTCTTGAGCCTGGCTGAGCAGCAGGGGAAGTATGTATAGCCTGTTCCCCATGTCAATGTCTCTGCAATGCTACTAGTTTAGTAGCTACAGGGAAGCTGACAGATGCCCTTTAATGTCAATAATTTTACATTTCTTCTTGTTGCATAACGAAACAGTGAGCATCAGCTCTAACTATAGGTGTCAATTGCCTACTCTCAGACAACAAAAACAAGTCCGTTTTAGACAGGAATAGCCAAAAAAAACAGTAGGAACTGAAAATTAGTAGAAAAGAAAGAGCAGAGCAAATAATTTACTTGCTTACTCATCATTTTGTGCTGATTTTAGCTCTGAGATATTGTAAACTGATATTGAAGTTTGCTTTTCAATAGGATTAGGGTTTGATAATAAAAAAAAAGACAATTCATCTTTAGGAGAGCATACTTACTGAAAAATGCAGCCATTAGATGTAACTGCCACAGGTGGGGGTGCGACACAGGTTGTTGGATGCAGATAGCGGAGTTAAGGCTAATTTAGACACAAAGATTTTCATTCAAAAATCGCTCAAAGCCGTCTTTTGAGCGATAATCGTTGTGTGTAACTGCACTGACATCGTACAGTTTTAATTAAGGAATCCTTGATCGTTGTCTTTCAGCATGCTGAAAGAGAACAATCAGCCTTATCAGGAATTCACAGCGGGATACAGCTGATACTATTGTTTCAGCTGTATCCCGCTCCCTGCACACAGGCGGGGTATGAAGAACAAAGCGGTCCAGCTGTGTTCTGCAACCCGCACTCGGAACGCTGATCTGTGTGCTCCGAGCAGAGAACAGCTGCCTGCAGAAGACAAGCGGCCCCGCTTGTCTTCTGTATACCCCACTCGTAGCACAAAGTGATCACTCAATGTTTGAGCGATCACCTTGCGCTGTAAAGGCACACAACGATTATCGCTTAAAAGTCGCTCAAAAGACATCTAAACCAGGCTTTATAAAACTAGTAACTTTTTATTTTAAACAAACAACTGGAAAAGAGCAAAGTTATGTAGTCTAGTCTGAAGAAATGACTAGATAACATTGATAACTAGAATCCATTGATAACAGAAACAGATTACCCAAACTGTATTTCTACATCTAGGAATGACCCTAATCTCAGTTCTAAGAAAAGTTCACCCTAGATTGGTCTAGCCCTGGGTTAGACCCTACTGTACATTTCACCATTGTCCGGATCCTTGCTATCACACAACAGACCTGCTGGCCAACTGACATGTTACTGCTGGTGTACACACAGACTTTTAAGGAGGTGGCCTCACTTACTAAATGATGTGTGGAAGTACTTGGGCCAACTTGTGACCATTCCTTAACTACAAATCCTTGAAATCCAGGTGGTCGCTCTGTTGTCCTCAGCTGGTTACTTCGCAATGATGTTCTTTCACATTTGAAGACTGCCACACCCAGATTGTTGACTCTCCAGAAATAAGGGGCACTTCGGCAGTTTCAAGCAGTTACCAAAGTCCTCACTCAGTGACCAAGTGCTCACAGTATCTTCCAGAACAGCTCCTTCTGCTCCTCTCACTAGTCTCTCACACCCAACATCTTTCAGAGTCACACAGCACTTCTGCACACTCTACTGTCCCTGTGCCTCTCATTTCCGACATAGCATTAATTACCATTAATGTGAAACTGGAGTACCGAGAAGCTTTGGGGCTCGTACCTTAGGGAGAGGTGGGACCTCCGGTGGTATTGCTACTTTCTGGTGTTCCTTGCACCTACATCTCGTGCTGTGCGCCTCTATCTGGCACATGGACAGTGTCCATTCTTTCTCAGCTTCCCCAATGACCTGACCAGAGATGGAGCTTAGCGTGGCTAGGAGCCATCACAACTCATAAGGGGATAAAGTGGGAAGTGCTTTCCCTTTAAGTGACGAGAGAGAGACGTGCATTCAGCTTGTAGGTAGGGCTTGCATCCGTCTGTGACTTCAAAAATGTACCAGACTAGATGTTTCCTTTGCACTTCTATTTAGTACGAATACTGTTTTCAACTTTTTTAAGCACCATATGATAGGATACAACACAACAAAAGATTTGGTGGCCTACCTCATTGCAAAGTCTGATTCGACATTGCAGTGTAGTACCCTAAAAATGTTTTTTTGAAGCAAGGGGAAAAATATTTTTACCCAGAATCCCAAAAGATTAACTGCCTGTTGTGAACCAATTGGCTGAATATTGATTTTGTCCATAAAATGGTTACGTTCATTACCTGTTCTCTCTTGGAAGCCCCTGACCTCCATAGTAGTAATGACATTCATGACAAGTACACACGGAGCTTCTCTCTATAATGTGTTTTTCTATAAAGCTTGTGTATCTAGATTATTCAGATTTCATATCCATATGCCCAGATTATGTTGACCTCTTTACCTCTTGGTGCAGAACACTGACTGTATCCATGGCGACAAGAGGTTAACAAAGAATTATAGTAAGCTATATACAGTAGTTCTTTTTTTTTTACAGTAAAACAGTTGCTCGTACAAAAAAATTGGCATTCACTAGCGGTAATGCTTTGCCAAAATATCTCTCCTTCAAACATTCTTGAATTTTTAATGTGATTTTTAAGTATCATCCTTAAAATTTACTTATCAAGCAGCAATAAAGCTGGTCAACGGGTCACATAATGTAATTCATTAGCAGTGGTATTATATTCTGTTTCATAATTCATTACTATCAAAAGTGGAAATGGCCTTATTCCAGTAAGCACTAAGCATGCACCAACTCCAGCAATGTCCTTGATGTCTCCCAGATTACTACAATCTGTACTACAGTAGCTCCCCACTAGCAACTGGATTATAATGTAAAGTGGATTATACTTGAAAAACATGTAGCAGCGGCCCAAATGATGACAAAAATGCAAGAAGCAGAGAATACGACATTTTTATATTCTGTATTCATTTATGAGAAAAGGAGATACATTGTGTAAAGTGAACATTCAGATATTTGTTACATCTTAAAGGAAGCCTGTTATCAAATACACTATACTGTCCCTATAGTGTAGAAGATGGTCACACCTTTCTAAGGCCTCATGCCCATGGGACATGTGGATTCCATGGATGGAATCCTGCACGTAATCCAGCACTGCTTGCAGGCAGTGAGCCGTGCTTGCCTGCATTCCCCAGCAGTGGCGGCCACGGAGATCCCTCCACTTCCGGGTTCGCTGTACTGCACATGGTCCTCACAAGCCTTAAGATGAGCCTTTCTGAAAGGGGCCTTCATGCATAAAGAAAAAACTAAACTTCTAAAGCAGGGTATCATATGGGTGGTCGCAGACTGGAGTCAGGCAGTCTTGGCATTACATGCCAACTCTAGCAGCATCCCACATAAGCCTAATGAAGCAGTGTACTGGCCTTGGCTTTATCCCGCCATAGAGTCACTAGAGATGGTATGTAATGCCATGACTGCATGGCTCTGGAGGAAACTGGGACTGTCCCTATGACTATTTACAGGAAACGTATGCTACTTTAGAACTACATTTTTCCTTTATACTCCAAGGCCCATTTCAGAGTGTCATCTCAATAATAGGTTCTCTTTAACGAAGGGTAAAAAGTACCCTAAAGGTTCCGCTTATTCAGCAGTTTGTGCCTTACTTTGTGAGGACTTATGACTATCTTATAGTCTGGTCCACTTCTCTCTAAATTTGGTTGCAGTACATGTTTATATGGACCATCAGATCTTGATTACTGCTAGATCCCAACATGAGTATGAAGATCTGACAATCAGGAAAAAATCATGGGAAGCACCTAAGGGTTCTTCAAATGGCCAGCCATCATACACATCGCATCCTCAGATAGAGGAGAGCCGCAGAGATAAATGTTTTTGTTTTTTTTTGGAAAAAAAAACTCCCCCAGAAAGAAATGCAAAGAGACACACTGTCAGACAAAAAAAGACCTGCGCTCCTGGAATATGTGCAGTAGTCACCAAATTATTGCTAACAAAGTATCAGATTGACTCTTACTCTGAAGAAGGGGGGTATGTCAAGTAGAAGCCCCCTCCTGGAAGCGTTGATTCCAAATTCACCAGATAAGACTTGAATCCAAGCACTTTGGAAATGTTCTCAAGGTCCTTTATTCTCGCAAATAAATAGTACAATGTGCAGTGGCTTGGGAAAGGAGCCAGAAGAGCACCGAAACGCGTTGTCTATTATTGTACTATTCAACATGTGACTACTGCACATATTCCAGGAGTGTAGGTCCTTTTTTGTCTGACAGTGTGTCTCTTTGCAAGATCTGCCAATGTCACCATCTCCCTACAACATCTTTTATTCAACATGACCTAATAATTTTTAATTTGAGAGTCTGAAGGGAAACTTTAGTCATTATTTGCCAATTTCTGGGTTTGGTGGAGGAACACAGTAATCCCTCATCTTGGAATCAATGGCTATTTTTGTCATTGTCCAGAGTATAGCAACAACACAGACAGTATTAGAGACTCGCACTGTTGCATGAGTATGACTCCCAAAACAAGTGCATGAATTAGCAACAAGCCAAGACAACAATTCAGATAATGCTAGTATAAATGATAAACTGTATAAATTAATGCTGAAATTACTGAACACTTTTTACGCTTTTTTTAATTATAGCTCCAGTAGGAAGAATTCTATGGTGCAGATTTGTGTATACTTCTGTAGAACATCCCTCAATGTGAAAATATTTTACTTTTGCAGTAATACATTTCGCTATTCACTCATTTACATCTGGACATATCTAATACTAGGTATTTTTCCATCAGTCATAAGGACAGTAGCAGATTCAGACAGAAAATCTCTTAAGAGAGTACCTCAACCTTCTGCTGACTTTCCAGAATAAGCTGTCATGTGTATCTACATTAGAAATAACAGTATTTCTGGCCATTACATGACTTGCATATCACATTTTCAGCAATTTTCTCCTAAATTATCTAATTCTTGGTTTTCCCTCAACTGGTGGGTGGAGAATAGCTGCTGTGGTGTCTGCTATACAATGCACACACAGAGAAGAGGAGAGAGATACAGTTCTCCTAGTTCTAGCTTTCATATACAGAGGAGTAACAGCAGCATTAAAGACAGTACTGAGCAGTATAGATGTGATTGCAATAGTTGTGAGACAGTAAAGCACTAATTATTAGCTGCAGGAACATCTCTGTGTATGTGTCCACTTTTCTCTTACTCAACTCTTCTTCCCTCTTTCATCTGTACGATTGATTTATCCAAAGTTTATTGAAAGCTCAGTAATAATTTAAGCCATGGTGCTACTAGTCCATAACGCTGTATCCCACATACTTAAACATTGCCAGTAATATATACTCAATTTCAGAACCATTTCCTTTTTCCTATATTTTCATTGAAACAGGTGATGATAGCTACCAAAAGGAATAAGCTAAGCACCCATGTAAAAGGGGACTGCACAGACGGACACTCTTACATACCTGCATGCCAAAGCCATATAATAAAGAGAAATGTAGCCCGAGTCACCCATACACATAGTAACTGGAATTGAAATCCTAATTTAATACAAAAGATGGCTCTATCTATTGTATCCAGTACCACCTTAATAAATTCAATATACAGGCATTCCCGAGTCTGTTCATTCTGCACCGGTTTGGATAGATTTTGTTCTTTTCTTCAAGTGCATCATAAATTTAATAAAACTAATGAGCTTGTTATGTTCGTGATTTCACAGTCATGAAATTGCTATACATAAAACGTATGCCAGCTGTTGGAATGACAAGTACCATGCTAAATCTAATTTGCAGGCTGCCAAAGGTACGGGAGATTTATGGAAGGATTATTTAAGAAAATGTCTGCACAGGATCCTTGTCAATTGGCCAACACATTAACCACCTCATAAACAACGATCAACCAATAGGACTTTTATAGTTCTAACATAGGCTCAACAGATAGAGGTGTATTTTATAAAGACTGGTTTCATAGCAGGCATTAAAGGGGTTGTCTGGGTACAAGACAAGCCCGTTTCAATAGGGTGGCATGCATTAAAATAATAAACTGAGATATGATTACCCCTCCGTGGCCACCAGGATCCAGTGCTGCAGACCCGCTATAGTCCCAGTGATTGGTGTGACAGATGATGTCACAGGAAATCAGGTGATAGCTGCAGCATCATGTTTCCAAACTCCTGGCATCATGGTGCTCAAGATGTGAGCACTGATGCCAGGAGAACAAGCAGTGATGCTGAAGCCTCTTATGGACTGCAGAAGTCACCTGATTTCCTGTGACATCATATGTCACAACAATCACCGGGACCACAGTGGGGCTGCAGTACTGGATCATAGGGGGAAGCATATCTCTGTTTATTATTTCAATGCAGGCAGCCAAATTGGAGCAGGGTTGTCCAGTAATTGGACAACCCCTTAAACTCCTTCACGACTTGCTCCATACATGCATGGTGTAGCAGGCCAGTAGCTCTTACATCGCGATGTACATGTACGGCACTGATCACTGATGAAACTTAGCTCTGAGTCTGGTGACTTTACCATGTAGATGCTGCTGTCAATGAAGGGCTCCCTTCTTCACTCCATCGGCATTTCCACAACCCTATCCCAGGGTGCGGATGGTTGCCATGGCAAGCGGAGGACAAATCATGACCCCTGGGTCTGCCATGTATGGTGGCCTATGAGAGTCACTGTCATAACTGGCAGTAACAGGCTGTACTGTCAGTGACGAACCTCATAATGCGTATCTAGTGCTGAGTTTTACCTAAGTCAGGGTTTCAAACTCATCAGCATTATGGTTGCCTTCAAAGGGTTATTTGTAATTGTAAGACTGTATTTTGGAGGAAGGAGAACAGACGGTCCTGAACAAGGTTCTAGTCCAGAATAATTGGGGCACAAGTCCCCCAACACAGACACTTGACTCTAAACTGCCAGGTAGTCAGAGAAAAGGAAAAATTATGGGAGTTAGCAGGTTCCCCAAAAATTCCTTATGGCAGAGCCATTACTCTCTGGGTTAAGAGGCAGTATAACATAATGTACTCTCTAATCCATGCAACAGACTCACCGGAAATGGGCAGGATATGGTAGCGAGGACCCGCCAGAATGCACTAGCCACCTCATGGTCTAAACCCCAGTCAGGGGAATGCACACCAAAGGCTCCAGGAATGCAGTAATAGCCAAGTGCTCAATCTGCATGCACCCAACATCACAGTGTAGGACCAAAACGTTGATCCAGTGGTTATTCTGGCTGCCATTATGGAGACGTGAAGGAATTTTTTCCCCCAAATAGGCTAAATTAGCTTCCGCCTAATTTTTATTTTTTTTTTACCTTCTTTTGGATCAACAAGGTGGGGGGGGGGGGGGGGGGTGGAGGGAAACAGGCTGAACTAGATGCATATTGCCTTCTTTCATTCTGACATACTATGTAAGATAGTGTCTGTGATCCCTGTAATCAGAAGCAGGCCGCAAAAGAGTCCACAGTACACCAGAGGGTCTGGGAAATCTCAGGACCTCATGGGCCATATAAAATGATGAGGCAGGCCAGACTCTGCCCACAAGCCTTGAGTTTGATACATGTGATCTAAGATCAGAAAATCACAGTGCTGCTTTTATTTCACATCAGCAGTATAATATATAACAACCAATCACAGCACAGCTTTTATTTCACCTCAGCAGTTTAATATATAGCAGCTAATCACAGCACTGCTTTTATTTCACCTCAGCAGTATAATATATAGCAACCAATCACAGCACAGCTTTTATTTCGCCTCAGCAGTATAATATATAACAACCAATTACAGCACAGCTTTTATTTCACCTCAGCAGTATAATATATAACAACCAATCACAGCACAGCTTTTATTTCACCTCAGCAGTATAATATATAGCAACCAATCACAGTGCAGCTTCTATTTCACCTCAACAGTATAATATATAGCAACCAATCACAGCACTGCTTTTATTTCGCCTCAGCAGTATAATATATAACAACCAATTACAGCACAGCTTTTATTTCACCTCAGCAGTATAATATATAACAACTAATCACAGCACAGCTTTTATTTCACCTCAGCAGTATAATATATAGCAACCAATCACAGCACTGCTTTTATTTCACCTCAGCAGTATAATATATAACAACAAATCACAGCACTGCTTTTATTTCACCTCAGCAGTATAATATATAGCAACCAATCACAGCACTGCTTTTATTTCGCCTCAGCAGTATAATATATAACAACCAATTACAGCACAGCTTTTATTTCACCTCAGCAGTATAATATATAACAACTAATCACAGCACAGCTTTTATTTCACCTCAGCAGTATAATATATAGCAACCAATCACAGCACAGCTTTTATTTCACCTCAGCAGTATAATATATAACAACAAATCACAGCACTGCTTTTATTTCACCTCAGCAGTATAATATATAGCAACCAATCACAGCACAGCTTTTATTTCACCTCAGCAGTATAATATATAGCAACCAATCACAGCACAGTTTTTATTTCACCTCAGCAGTATAATATATAACAACCAATCACAGCACTGCTTTTATTTCACCTCAGCAGTATAATATATAGCAACCAATCACAGCACAGCTTTTATTTCACCTCAGCAGTATAATATATAGCAACCAATCACAGCACAGCTTTTATTTCACCTCAGCAGTATAATATATAGCAACCAATCACAGCACAGTTTTTATTTCACCTCAGCAGTATAATATATAGCAACCAATCACAGCACAGCTTTTATTTCACCTCAGCAGTATAATATATAGCAACCAATCACAGCACAGTTTTTATTTCACCTCAGCAGTATAATATATAACAACCAATCACAGCACTGCTTTTATTTCACCTCAGCAGTATAATATATAGCAACCAATCACAGCACAGCTTTTATTTCACCTCAGCAGTATAATATATAGCAACCAATCACAGCACAGCTTTTATTTAACCTCAGCTGTGTAAGAAATGTCATCTTTTGCTAGGATATAAAGCTCTGACAGAGCTATTCACTAGATCTGGCTTGCGCGGCATATTAAAAGAAGACTAAAAAATGGATAGGAAATGCAATTATCAAAAGGAAACCATTTCTTACACAGCTGAGGTAAAATAAAAGCAGCGCTGTGATTGGTTGCTATTCCTTATACTGCTGGGGTAAAATAAAAGCAGCGCTGTGATTGGTTGGTGTTCCTTATACTGCTGGGGTAAAATAAAAGCAGCGCTGTGATTGGTTGGTGTTCCTTATACTGCTGGGGTAAAATAAAAGCTGTGCTGTGATTGGTTGCTTTGGACCACACAGATTTTCTTTAAATCTCAATCCGTGTTAATTGGTCTTTTGTTCAAGTTGTAAGGCAAAATCCACAAGTTAAGATCAGTGGCGCCTGTGGGCCTGAATGAGACCCTCTCTTTTGCCTCTTTTTAGTGAATTTAATTGTTGCTTGATGTTTTTTTGTCTGCAAAAAGTTAAAATACAGATACATCCAAATCATATACATGCACAATGAACAAATACACAGATTAACATTGGTAAGCTTTTCATGGACCAAAATCAGACATGTTCATCTGAATAAGCACTAAAGTAATTAAAATAAAGAAGCCGTTCATTAGTAATAGTCTATAGATCTCTTGTATCAAAGACCTGCCTAGTAGTATACCAAGAATTGTATTCCTGCATTTTGAAATAGTACAGCAGAGTACACCCGTATGTTGCATATACACACAACTATATACCCATCCATGCAGAAATGTTCATGCAGAATGCAAACAGCTACAGTCACACAATATAAGTACTCACCATCGGGAAGGACATCCAGACTACTTGGCAGCACATGCCTCGCACTGAGCCTTCTAGGAACTTCAGCTATAAAGCTACATCTCTTACTTTTACCCTGCAAGTCCCTACATGTACATGGCAAAGAGTACAAGACCTCTTGGAATTACCTCAAATACTGAATCACTCCAAGACATCTGAAGTATCTGAGTAAGGCCTCGTTCAGACTCTGCATGAAAAGATTGCGGCTATACTGCACTAAAGATCGCGTGAACGGGTGAATTCCAGCTATTTTAATTAGCCCGTTCACACGATTCAAGGTGCGAGCTGCGTGCTTTCCAGCTCCCATAGGAGTCTATAGTTAGCACGCACCAAAGATAGGTCCGGTCCTATCTTTTCTCGCACCGCGGACCTTAGATGCGAGCTGTGCAGTGGCATGATCTATCTTTGTTAGGTGCGAGGATTTAGCATGTCTAAATTTCCTTCATCTGAACAGTTCTATAGGAAAGCATTGGCTCCAACAGAAGCGTGTTCTGTGTGCACCTCTAATGTGTGCAAACAGCGCTCATGTGAACGAGACCTCAGGGTGACTTTACACAGGACAACTATCCTCCAAACAGTTCAGTGTAAACATGTCCACTAATCAGGAGCAAAAATTTGATAACTAGTCTATAATTACTTTTTTTTGGCTCACCTAGAAATAGTCGCTGGTTGATCATTTGGTCTGAACAGGAAATCATTTGTCTTTCATGACTGGGTAATAACTTTGTCGGGAGGTGTGCCTTCAGCAACCTTGAAAATAAACTTTGCTTTGTGTAAAAGCACCCAAATAACAGTCATTTGTACACTTGAGCAACAATTTTGATCAACGATTGAGACAATAGTTGTCCGGTGTAAAGCCAGCCTTACTGAGCAGCCTGGTTATTTCCAGTGTATATAAAGAGCCTCATCTGTTCATGTGGTAGCGCTGCCACTAAGGCATCACTGACAGGTCTTCAAGATGAGCCTATCTAATAGATAGGCTCACCATAGAGAATCCCGGCAATCGGAGCATGCAGCGATTTAAATCCCGCGAGCAGAGAATCACTATGATTCTCCACTCGTGGACGCCAGCGCTGCGCTTTCCATAGTAATCCTATGGAAAGCTTTACAGAGCATGATCCGCGGGTGATTTATCGCAAGTGGATCATTACCCGTGGACAGCCTAAAACTGTCTCAAACAACAAGTTAACTGATCATTCCATCAACCAATCAGGTTCCACCTTCAATATCTCCAAACTAGTTTTTTAAATTAAAACTGATCCCTGATTGAATTTTCTCTCTGATGTCATTTTTATAAAAGATATTTTGTTAGAAAACTAATATTTGATTCCTAAGTATTCTTAAGAACAGCCAGTATCACTCACCGGGTGAAACTTTTCAGTGTCATTGTCAGGAGCTTTTGGTTTGCAGGAATCTTTTACATAGCTGAAGCGCAGCATATTTTTGAGACATTTGCATTCAAATTTCTTCCCTGAAAGTAAAACTGATTCATTGCAGAACAAAAAGTCACTGCAACGTGTCTGTGTTTGGTAATTCCTGTACCAACGGAATTCACCTGCTACTAACCCAAGATGAAACAAACTTTCCAATAACAGAGTTTAGAAATCCCTTTCATGTTGATGTTTCTACCAGAAACCAAGGTCAGATTAAAAGAATTCTTGCACCAATGTTACAAGTTGCTGGAGGCTAGGACTTCATCACAACTCTACCTTGTTATATCTTCTAACATGGCCATACTAGTGGTATACACTGAAGAGAGATGGCCTAATAGCAAAGAGTACAATGGCCCATATTATGGTGCCACGTTTTGCCACTCAAAAGGGAAGGGCTTGTCACTTCATCAACCAACAATTTGTATTGATCCGTCAGCCGATTACTTAGTCCATTGTTTGCAAACAACTCAGTCCTTCTGGAGATAGAAGTCCTCCACATGTTCTCATCACATAATAAGAACATGGGCATAACCATTATGCGCATATGTTGCTTTTACCTAGATATGCCACTGAAGCATGACAGAGAAGTGCAAAAATGAATAAAGAGGTTCACTGACCACATGAACTCCTTCCCATCAGCCATACAGCTATATACATCCTACATATGCATACACTGTATGGAGCGGGCTCAGGCTCTTTCATAGCCATCAACCAGCCTGTAACAGCAACAATCTGAGATAACACGGTTATTAACCCTTTAATTGCCACTGTCAATTGTGACAGGGGCATATAAATGTTCCCATTGGTCAAGAGTTAAATGTGCTGAACAGCCCCTCCCCCTGCAATTTCATAACAGGGTGCTATCCAGATGTCACTGCAGTCTGGAGCTTTCTGAAGACCCACAGGGCTGCCATGATTGTTTACCTATTTAGACGTGCCTGTGGCATGTGTTTAATAGGAAGACTATTAAAATACAGAATAATATAATGCCATAGTATTGCAATATACTGTATAACTGATTAAGCGATTGCAAGTTCAAGTCACCTATGTGGAGGGTTGCGCATTCTAAAAACACCGATGCCGCAGTTACCTGCGGTTTAACAAATTGTGTCCTATAATTTTCGCCGCAGATGTTTTTACGCATGTAAAATTCGAACACATGACCTCTGCTATTGGCAAGCATTGGTTCTGTATGGTGTGATCTTTTTTAACGCACAAATAATCGGTCGTTAAAACGCCCGTGTGACTGAGCCCTTACTAGGGAAGCTGTGTACCTAACAACTGACAGTGGATTGCTGAGAAGCTAGAAAGAAGATGCTTAATGGCAGCCACTTCAAAAGTGATTTAAAGCAATAAAAATTATTATGCAAGTAGTAGATGAGCATAGGTTGTCTGAAAAATTAGTGACACTTTAAAATATCATGCACTGATCGTTTTTGGTATATGTATGTAGAGATAAAACTTTGCAATTAAATCTCCATTAGGAAAAAGGAAACAGTTCACCTCCAATGCAGACACCAGCTGGAGACAAATTTGCAATTTCATGAAGGTAAAAGACTTTCTTGTCAAACAGCCAACCTATATTTGATGACACTGCTTTTGTATAGGTCATGTACTGTTAAGTCAAAAGGACAATTCCAGCACATTACATGTATATACCCAGCTGAGATACATCACTTCATACCCACATTTCAGTGGCATTACTGTTGTAAGCGAAATTTCATCAAATTTTCCAAAAATTATATTTGGTCCTTCAAGAAGATTTGTCCTTGCTTCTTCAGCTATAGAGTTCTATGTGATGAATAGTAGTATTCAATGAAATGATGCATCATCCTATTTAAAGGGGTTGTCCCGCGCCGAAACGGGTTTTTTTTTTTCAATAGGCCCCCCGTTCGGCGCGAGACAAACCCAATGCATGTGTTAAAAAAAAAAAACGTTTAGTACTTAGCCGAATCCCCGCGCTGCGGCGACTTCTTTCTTACCTTAGCAAGATGGCCGCCGGGATCTTCACCCACGATGCACCGCGGGTCTCTGTGCGGTCCATTGCCGATTCCAGCCTCCTGATTGGCTGGAATCGGCACACGTGACGGGGCGGAGCTACGAGGACCAGCTCTCCGGCACGAGCGGCCCCATTCACCAGGGAGAAGACCCTTCTGCGCAAGCGCGTCTAATCGGGCGATTAGACGCTGAAATTAGACGGCACCATGGAGACGAGGACGCTAGCAACGGAACAGGTAAGTGAATAACTTCTGTATGGCTCATAATTAATGCACGATGTATATTACAAAGTGCATTAATATGGCCATACAGAAGTGCTGAACCCCACTTGCTTTCGCGGGACAACCCCTTTAACTTCTTGCTGAGCTTTTCTTAACTTTTACTTTGGAGTAAGTAAATCTGCCTCATGCATATGACTATATTTTTGATTCATGCCAGTTCCGTGTGGCACAGAACTCAACACCTGATTCCGCGACAGCTGTTAAAGGAGTTTCCTGAGATTCCAAAACATTTAGTTAAACTCAAGGATAGTTTAAAATTATAAAATAAGCATAACTCACCTATCCATTCCGCCACACCACCGCTCCGGTACTCCCTGCCAGTCTTTGTATTCTGGTGCTGCAGCTTTGAGGTTATCGACTATCCACATGACCACTGAGGACAGGAGCATGCAAAGACTGGTATGGAGTATCGGAGCAGAGGCTCTGGGACAAAGAGAATAGTAGATGAATTGTGCTATTTTATTTTCTTAATCCTTTGGGTGCATACAATTTTTTGATCACATTTTATTAAGTTTTTTCTTGCAAATAGGGGTGACCAAAAAAAGACCCATTCTGGTGTTGCATTTTTTCCCTGATGGCATTCTCTGTGCAAGACTAATAATCTGGTATTTTAATAAACTGGACCTTTGCAGATGCAGACATGTTTAAATGTTATTTTACTTAGTTTTATGTTTTTATAGTACCCATAGGGATCTTGAGTGTGAAATTATTTGATCACTTATACAGTAAAATGCAATACTCTAGTATTGCATTACACTGTATTTTAACAGCCTTCCTATTAAAGACATACCACAAAATACAGTGTATGTACAGAATGGGGGAAGACACATTATGGCAAAACAAGAACAATGTGGTAAGTAGAAAAACAAACAGATAACGCATGGCCAATTTTACTTCTGCAGCCCTTACTGACAATATTAGAGGGTTATGTTATTTTTGACATATATTCCATGTTAAAGGGGCTTGACCATGACTAGAATAAAAGGGTCTGCTGTTTGCCCCATTTGCCCTTGGGCAGTGTCTATTATTGTATCTCATCCCTGTTCAAGGGAATAGAGCTGAACTGCAAAACCAGACACAGCCCATAGACAGACGGAGCATTGCTTCTGGTAAAACAGCAGACCCTTTTTCTTTTTAGCCCCTTTATCGATCTAACAAATAGCGAAGTTTACACCACTGCTTCCTTCTGTTATGTGTACACCCGAGAGTAACCACCTTCTCATGTACCACAAATATAACAGCAGCCGTTACAATGTTTCCTGAAGGCAAATTCTGATATATAAATTATTTAGTTCCATTTCATATCTGTACCAGCAGAAATTAATTGCCATAATTTACTATTCAATCCCATAATATACCAAAGTGATATTGTATTAATTATTTACAATATTGTACAGTTGTATAATAGCTGATTAAAGCTGATTTTAATGCATAATACCAAATTATATTATCCACATACAATTATTTTCTGCTTCAATGTCAATACAGTAACTGTAATTTAGTCCTCATTACCTCAAAGCTTATGAGATTTGTTGTACTCTTTTCTTATTTAACCTGTTCCTATGTACAAATGTACCTTTTATTTATGGACTCCCTGGGTTGGATTTTTGAAAATTCTATACACAAAAGTATGATGTCATACAAAATCCTATCTTCTGAATAGGTCACACAAAAAGTATCAGTCATTGCATGGCGCTATATTGGCCATTGATAGGACTGAACATTGTGTAATACATGGTGGTGGTGTTACAGGGCAAATAAACACGTACCCCAAGGTTTCCTCACCGATAACAGCTGGTCATTGGAGGTCCCAGCAAGGAGGACACTCTGTGGACCCTTCTTGCAAGTAAGGATTGTCCAAAGCGGAGAGCTGCTTTAAGGCCTCTTTCACATGACAGTGTTTTTGTCTGTAATGTGCATCAGGTTTGGTAAACTCAACTAAACTTAGTAAAGGTGCAAATCTTTCCATTATACTTTCTCTGTGTGTTCTAGTCCTGCTTTTGTCTTTCAAATACAGATGCAAAATACTGATCGAAATACGGTGAAAGTGGTTTTAAACTAGGTTACAGCGACTTTCTGCCAATGAAAGATATTTTCATCTACAATGGATGAGATATTTATGAGGAAACAAGATCTAAGAATATTCACAGAAGGAAGGGGAAAGCAAAGAATGACAACTGGAAATCAGAAGCATCCAAAACAGGAGTTCAAAAAATGATAAAAACTGATAATTGGAATCCTAACTACTGATGTAGCCACTTTACCGGAATGGGGGAAGCAGGTGAGCATGAAAAGAGGCTCCTCAAACTCCACATCACCTAAACTAGTAGCAACCTAACATAATTCATGCTGCTTAAAGTTGATGACAGGTTACCTTTAAGTGTTAAGTGAAACTTTACTACATGTCTACCATGAATGACCTGGTAGACCATCCCAATTAGATAAAGACTCCAAAAACATCAATATTTGAGAGAAAAACAGCTCCATTCCTGCTTCAGGTCTATAGATGTTTCTGTGTATTAATTGACTGTAAGGCCAGTTTCCGATGAGCATATAAAAAAACGGCCATAATACAGACATGTTTCAAAAGACATTGCACTCATATATCTCCAATTCTTCATCCTTATTTGCCTCCACTGATTTACATTAGCTTTGTTTTACAGTCCCTTCAACATGGACCTAATACGGAGCAAAAATATGCCTGTCTGAAAGCAGTCGAAGACAACTGAATAAATGATTAATAAGAAAAAAGTGAAAGACCAAAGCAGAAAATATGTGTAAGAACACTAAACCTAAACTCAATAATGAGCCGGAAGTATAATAGAAGGCATCACTCCCATCGATCTAAATGATGGTGAAGCCTTCTGTTACACTTCTGACTCTGACGCCTGATGTGGATGTCTGGCCCTGCAGCGCGGATAGAGGGCTGGTCCGACAGGGATCCCAAGCAACAGAACCCTGCCGATCAATAGTAAATCTCCGAAAAACTCATTTAATACATATGTATTCATACATACTGTATATGGCAACAGAAGCACTGTACGTATCACTGTACATTACAATATACATTATATGTATCAATGATTCTCATGCAGTCACAAATCATATTATATCATCATTTACCATATTTAATAATTCAATTGAAGTACACCGAAAGCTCCATGAAACCATAGTCGGATTAAGCAGAGCCGTGACACTCCTCTGTATAGTCTCATGTCACCTGTGACTCTGCAAAACAATCCATTCACTATTATTATACATGTGATAATTCAGCCCAGCCAGCAGGGAATACTGTATGTGAGAGCAGAGCAAAACCCTTTCTTGTCTCCAAATGAATGTGAGTGATTAAGTACTGACTCGGATGGTTGAAAATAAGGGAAACAATGTTTATTTCTGTGCGCCGACAATCCACTGCCAAGAAATAAAAGAAGAATGGAAGAGATCTGTAAATCTGGAGTTAGTGATTCAAATAGCTCCCATGCACAGGCAGAAAAATAAGAACGCTACATTAATATCAGGGCTGTGGATTTATGGCAATTGTATAGTTTTAATAAGATACACGTTGATACTTTGCTGCCATTTATTATAGATGCCATAGACTCTATCCTTAAGGGCTTATTCACACGGAGATATGGCGCTTGCCAACGTGCGCTTTTCAAGGCACGCGAGTCATTCCAATGGAATGCCCAAAAATGGAACTTGCTGCGGTTCTTTTTCCTCGAAGCGATGCCGCGAGGAAAAATTCACTCAGGACTAAATCAATTCAAAGAAATGGATTTCAAAATCACATGAGTTTTGTGTGCATCGCACAAAACTCGCATGAGAGTCTTGCTCATCTGAATGAGTCCTAAGACAGCCGTAAATAGCAGCGTGCAAGTAGCAAGTATGCAATGACGTGTACTGGTTGCATGCTGCCAATCCCCATACACTATCTTGGACTGAAAGCGTGTAATATGTGCATGAAAAAGATGCAATTGTGAGTGGTCGAATAGAACTCAATGGGCTATTGGCATCATGTAATGACAATACATTCGTTTGAGAGAGGCCTTATGAAACGATGAAAGGGGCTATAAAGGTTTAGGAAAACATGGCTACAAAATTTTATAAAATGGTATTGCATCTCAGGTCTATTTCCTTCAATAGAGCCAAACTACAACACCAGGTACGACACATGGACCGGTGGGACACCATTTCTGGAACAAAGCGGCCATGTGTTTATTCATTCTAGACAACGACTTAAAAGGAACGTACCAGAAAACACTAAAGCACTATATTATTCCTACAGCAGGACCCGCAAACAAAGATGCAGCTTATGCCGAATGACTAACTATAAAAGATTCAAGAATAACTCTGACATAGCAACTGCATAAACAGAATATATCTATATTCGGATATACGTGTAGTACAGCATGTGAAAGCTTAGGTTGCCTAGGAACGTCTTGACTTCATTCCTTGGTAACAATGGTAATACGTACTCTATGTTACATGCATAGAAGTTTATTGTGTTGGTTGTTTATTATACACTGGATATTAATGCTTGTCTTATAGCTCTCCCACATAAAGGGGTAGACTGATTGGCTGGAGTCCACTGCTCGGGACCCCAACCTATCAGCTGTTCACTGACAAAATACACAGGGGCAGCCGTTGTTCTGACCCGGTTCTAGTGGCTGGTGCTGGTAATTGCAGGAGCAGCGACCATGAAAATCAATGACAGCTTCACCTGCAATTACTGGCCGCTAGACAGGAGTCAGAGTGATCTTCTCCCGCTCTACACCCTGTGTATGTTGCTGGTGATAGCTAACAGTTGGGCTTCCAAGTAGTGGACTCCAGCTGATCAGCTATTGATGATGTATTCTGAAGATAGGTCATTAATACAAAATGCTAGGAAAACCTCTTCAATCAATAGATAACATAAGTAGATAGCATATAAAATCATACAGCCTCAGAATAAAAACACAAGAAAAGAGGCTTGAGGATTGTGTAACAAATGGAGATTTTCAGAAATAGGTGTATAGTGCATGCATATGAGCTACCTTAATAAATAGTGTTTTCTCCTTCACTGTTAACAAAGGTACCTTTACAAGGACCAATAGTTGCCCCAAATAATCACTTAAACGAGTCATTATAAGCAACTGTTGGCCTTTGTCTATACAGCGTCCGACAAGCCACTGGGTGAGAAGTCACTCGGTAGTAGCTAGTTGTGTGGTTTCAGTGAGCTGAAATGGAACAACTACTAAGCAACTTCTTGCTCAGGGCTTGAACACATGGACATGTTTTTGTCATGTTTTGCGGATGTGAAAATCATGATTTCAATGGTTTCATTTTCACTAGCGGGATTCCCACCTATTAATCCTACCCATGCGAAAAGTTAGGTCTTGCCTTAAGTTTCGTCCTGTTAACCCCTAAAGACTTAAACATACAGAAGTGTTTTAGTCTGGTTGTGTGGCCGTGAAAAATCACGTCCGCATAATGGGACGAAAGAAAACCATTGATTTTAATGGTTTGTTTCCACTATCGGGATTCTCACATATCAATACAATGTGCGAGAAAGATAGGGCAAGACCTATCTTCTCACTTTAAAAAAAAAACAAAAAACCCTGCTCTATAGCGCGGAGTTTGATCGGCTGATGAAGGGGAACATTGTTCCTTGTTCAGGCCCAACTAGGCTCCATACCGACGAGCGAAGTTGCACCTATGGCCATCTGTAATCAGCCCTTATACTGAGATCATGCGAAAGTGAACGATAATCACTCCGTGTAAACATGGCCAATAACTGAAGCTGAATGATAATTCTTTTGGTTATCGTTCATCAGTCAATTTATGCCAATGATCAGCCTGTGTAAACAGCCAGTTATTCATCTATAAATGACTGCCTGTTCACTCTGAATTGAAGCAAGTGGCTAGCAGGAATCTTTGACGCCCTCCATTCACTGAGCGATTATTACTCTTGAGTGAGAGCACATGAGCGATGATCGTTGGGACAACTGTTGGGCGTTTTAGTGCTTGACAGTAGTACAATTTAAAAGGGTCCTACGAGGGGATCTTTTAAAGAAAATGTGGGAAATTATTAGAGATGAGTGAGCACCCAAATGCTCGGCTACGCGTTATTCGAGTCAAGCTTTTCGTAAAATTCGAGGGCTCTACTCAAGTAACGAACCACATTGACTACAATGGGAGACTCAAGCATTTTTGTATGTGGGACGCTGGGTGCCGAGCTTTTTTTTTTTTCTAGGTTCGTCTCTCTCTTCCCTGCCTGCCAGACAAAAAATTTGCCATTGACGAGCACTGCGTCGCGGTGGGGAGGGGAGCGGCCAAAACAGGCACGTCACAGCGGGGAGGAACCAAAAACTGGGGCGGGGTCGAACACGGCTTGATGCTCGTTCGAGTAACGAGCACCATCGAGTACGCTAATACTGGAACGCGCGTCAAGCTCGGCAGAGTATGTTCGCTCATTTCTAGAAATTATTCACCTTTTCATTACACAAAGAATCAGCTTTATTGGCTGAAACTATTACAATCTTTTAATAAGTCACAAATAATTGTTTATAGCTGGAAAAATATGCTCAGTTTTATGTAAATGTAAACTATAAACATTCTTTACCATAACATTTTTGCAAACGCATGCCAAGGCTTCACCCCATTCCATTAACATTCTATTCACATTTCTGTCTGTCTGTTCTGTTCAGCGACTTCTTCATCAATGCCATTTTAAAAAATAGCGCAGCATGCTGTTTTTTTTTTCTGGTAAAATGATGGAAACCTTAGACGGAGATGGAAGGACCCCATCATAGCCAATGGGGTCTGTCAGGCACCGTTGGCATCTGTTAGTTTGACAGATCCGGTGGCCGTTTTATTTTCGTTCTTCTGTTCCATAACGGAACAGAAAAAAACTAAATATAAAAACAGCCGAAGAAAAACAT
This sequence comes from Eleutherodactylus coqui, assembly GCF_035609145.1. Classification (NCBI taxonomy): domain Eukaryota; kingdom Metazoa; phylum Chordata; class Amphibia; order Anura; family Eleutherodactylidae; genus Eleutherodactylus; species Eleutherodactylus coqui. The sequence goes on along the minus strand of NC_089837.1, from coordinate 120,138,047 downwards.
ATGTCGCTTCTGTTTGTTTGTTTGTTTGTTTGTATGTTCAAAATTGTAAAACCTTAAACTATCAGCGATGCTGAAAAGTATGCTTAACAAACCGCATAAACACAACAACTGCAGTACATCTAGTCTATAGCAAACAATGACAGCTTACAAATATGTTGCTTTTAAAAGGATACAAAGAATGTGATCTGCACTAAACAGAGTCTGTCTGCTCTCCGGAAATGTCTGTTTTCATGAATGCTTCTATTCCTCCTAATATAACAATTCTGGAGCATCTCTCCTTAGAACTCTGCATTCTGCCGTGCCTCTGTGATTCCTCCTAGAAACTTATGAGGGAGTTGACAATTGGATGTTACCCACTGGTGGGGCATCCCTTCACAGCCTGTCATTGTGCAGCCCGAGCTGAGAGTGGCATACTGTACAGGGAAACACCATTTGGGGACTGGTGACACCTAATGAGGGCTGACACACATGAGCATGCTTGTCCCGTTGTGTGGCTGTGAAAATCACGCTCATATGAAGGGACGAAACAAGACCATTGATTTCAATAGTTTCGTTTTCACTATCGGGATTCTCGCACGCTAATACTACATGCGAAGGTAGGGTAGGACCAATCCTGCTTTTTAAAAAAAAACTCGCGTGCCATAGCGAGGAGTTTGAGTGGTCAAAAATAGACATGGTTTATGTGCAAAAACGTTCCGTAGCGGTGAGTGTGTAAGCACATGCGCCCATGTTTTATTTTTCCCTAACAGGAACAGTACAACACAGTAGCTAATTTGTGCAGGTTTTTTGGAGCAGATGAAATCCACAGAAAATGCAGACAAAATTTCACGTCAAAATCTGCACCAATAGGTGTATATTGTGGTGCGGAATTACACCCCATTTTGCAGAAAAATTTGCTGTGGATCCACACCTCCACTCCAAAATCAGCTTAAAACAAATGATGTGGATTTTTGTGCGGATTTGCTGCAGATTTTTCCTACTATGGAAAATTTGCAGCAAATCAGTCACATGCAAATGCACTCTAAGGGCTTATTCCCACGAGCATATATCAACCAGCATTTTCACGGCCGGCCAATATACACTTCCATCTGAGCAGTGCCCTCCCCTCAACAGCTCTCTGCCTCTCTCCTCCACTCCGGCTGTTTGCAATGGGAGGGGATGAAACAGGGCGGAGCTAAGCTCCGCTCCATCCTGCCCACTCCCATTGCTGACTGTGGACTAAGGGTGGTGAGGGGGCGGGAGCTTAGCTCTGCCCCCATCCCACCCACTCCCATGGCAAACAGCCAAAGGGGAGGAGAGAGGCACAGAGTCGGTAAGGAAGCGGGGGAGAGGGGGGGTTGAACTGCTCAGATGGTAGTGTATATCAGCCGGCCGTGAAAACACTGGCCAATATACGTTCATGGGAATAAGCCCTAAGGCCCCATTCATGGGGGCGTACTTGCACATGCAATACGCAGGGAATATAACCCATTGATTTCAATGGGTTCATTCACATGTGCGTTTTTTCCTGAGAATTTCAGTCATACAAAAAAAAACGCAGTATGCTCTATTCTCCTGCGCATTTGTGTACCAAAGGTCAGCATAAGAATCAACAGGCATGCGTAAATGTGTGCATAATATACTAGGAGAAGTGTTAAAGACTGTGTAATTGTGCAGGAAAAAGAACCCATCTGGAACTCATTAGACTAATCAGTCATTTCAATCGGCTCATCTCTGTTTGTTGAGCACAAATGAACGTGGCTTGTGGGCACAAAAAATACAGTAAAATACGCCGATGCACATGCAAAAAAGCATAGTTCAGAGCAAAAACATACGGCCATATGTGCAAGGACACTCGCCCCTATGGAGCATAGTTGCGCATGGATGGGTTTTCTTTTATTTTCTTGCTAATGAAATCAAAATCAATGGATTCGTTTTGGCCCATTTCGCCCATGTGAAGAAGGCCTTATTCTGCAAATATGCACACCAATTTTCCGCGTGAATTCCGCTTCTAAAAATCATGGCAAAATCTCCATCCTTTTGCCATGGTGTTTGCTACAGGCATGATGTTACAGAGCAGGAGGAGCTGAGCAGATTAATATATAGTTTTATGGGGAAAGATTCAGGATAACTTGTATTATATTCATTTATATCTCTGCTCATTCTGGGCTGAACAGTCCAGTAGGCGGAGCTATCAGTGATTGACAGCTATCTGTGCATGACTGTACATACAGGGACAACTGTCAATCACTGATAGCTCCGCCCATTGGACTCTTCAGCTCAGAATGAGCAAAGATATAAATGAATATAATACAAGTTCTACTGAATCTTCTCCCATAAAACTATATATTATTCTGCTCAGCTCCTCCTGCTCTATAACATCATGCCTGCAGTTTGGACCGTATGTTCAAGCTGACAGATTCCCTTTAAGTTTTAATTTACATTTTGCTTTTTAATTCATTTGCAAAATATTTCAAAACAGCCCTGAGTATCTGACTGAGGAGAGAACAATATACTCTAAAATCATAATACATATATTTATGTAATGCTCACTATTACTACCCAAGTGTAAAATATTCAGCTGCACCGTTTCTGCATAGTCAGTTTTCACAATGGCGCTTTTTAAAATATATATCTATTGTGGGTCAGGGGAAGTCAATCAGTTTTCATGAAACAGACAAGAGAATTGCAGCTTTGTTGAAGTCAACATGATTGCCACTTGTGTTAAATTATGTATGGGTTGTCTCCAGGAAAATGACTGCGCTGCGCATCCTGTATAGTTCTAAGCCATGTTTTACTTTTTATTCAAAAAAGGTCATTATCCACAGTGCTAAAACATTCAATCATTCCTTCCAACAAATTTACTTCCTCGCACTGTAAATAACATTCGTTGAGGCAGGCAAAGCTGCAAAAAGCAATCATTTCCCTTACAGGGCTCAGACTGCTGTCAGCAGAACGCCAGGCGAGACAAATGTTGCTTGAAACTTAAACTGTGCTTCATATTTCGGACCCAACTAGATGAAGACTTGATAATTTCTTATCATAGTGGTTATGTGCGATCTGGGACTCCCATTGCAAGAATGGGAACATTTTTTGGGGGGGACAGGTGGTGCACCAATCCTTACTTATTACATCAACCGGATGGATGATACATTTGAAGTGACACGAGGAGCACAAATGCCATCTGATGAGCACATATATGGTCCTATTATATATAGAAAGATACTTTCTGTATGGACATTTCAGACTGACCCGACAAGTGATTACTTAGCACTGTGCTGTAAATACATTAAGTCCTGTAATCAAGAAGGACTTTGATAGCCAAAGCTGACCATGGTAAATTTCTAGGACAAGGCACAGCGCCCAGTTTAAAAGAGCATTACTGACAAAATGATTGCAATGACGGTCACTACTACAATCCTCTAGTAATCCCTATAGTTCAGCAATTTGTGGAAAGAGTACATAATCCTTTGTAAAGGGTATAGGAAAACAAAGAGGTTTTCATTTGCTTGTTGCAACTGTTGAGTGGTCTCTTTCCTCAATGACCCATCTTCGTGGATGTTTACAGTGAAGATACGTAATAGGAGAATACTCAGAAGTCTGTACTGTCTTAATATGTAGGATTAGGAGTAAATATCAGCACTCTACTTTGAAAAGATACTGCAGTTCTGATATTTCAGTGTGAATCTAAGAATATCAAGAAGTCATAAAAATTAAGTGTCCAATTCATGGTTGAAATAACAACGGCAGTGCAAGCAGTAACACTTTCTAATAGATATATAAGGTGGTCGATCCTATAGCAAGTTGTTTTGGGGGGTAAAAAGAGTTTGCCTCATGCACACAGCCATATTCAGTATCTGTGTCACAGGGATCCCATATAGGACACCTTTAGCCTACTGATGACCCATATACTGTAATTCCATTACCTTCAAGATTGCATGGAGCCATGCAAAGGTTCTTTTTATGAGTTCTATCAAAATCTGACCTTAAAAGCTCTGAAGCTTGACACAGGTTTTTCTCCATTTTTCAAAAGAAACAGTTCTAGCTGCTTACAGAGATCCTTAGAAAAGGCCATCAATATCAGGTTGTTGGGATCTGACAACTGGCCAGCACCTATACTGAAATCACCTTTTCTCTTTTACCTGCTTAAAATCATTTTAAAAAAACTACAAATACACAAATTTTTACATTTCTAAATGCATTTTCTAAGGCTTTTATGATCTATCTCTAAATTATTTTTCCACATACTTTTTATGTGTTTTACACTTCAAATGCCGTGTTAGAATCTTAGACTTTTAGGGTTGGAAGGGACCTCCAGGGTCATCGGGTCCAACCCCCTGCTCAGAGCAGGATCACTAAATCATCCCAGACAGATATTTGTCCAGCCTTTGTTTGAAGACTACCATTGAAGGAGAACTCATCACCTCCCATGGTAACCTGTTCCACTCATTGATCACCCTCACTGTCAGAAAATATTACCGGAAAGTAGGTGGCGGTTGTTTTTTTTCGCAGGAGCTCTGTTGCGAAAAATGGGCAACAGTTCCCTTTATTCTGATAAGAAATATTTTAATAAGAAGTGGCAAAACTTGAGTGACTGCCGTGCTCTCGTCATTTGGACTTCGCAGGTTGCACAGTCGAAAAGCGCTGGGCACTCAATGGCATTAAAAAAAGCCATTAATGTATATGGAAGGAGACGACACAAATTGCATAATATCCTGAGCATGTTTCATTATGAAAATACACCACTGACTACAAAAACATATAAAGGGCCACTAACCAAAGTGCTATGTGTGTAGTAATATTCATATGTTCCTGTAAATTAACACTGAATATACACTGTGGCTGCGGTGCTTTTGGGCATCAAAAACACCCTTTGCTAGAATTAAGGTTAAAAAAACATATACCCTGTGTGTGTATCTAGGTACATAAAAATAGTGACCTTCACTTTAAATTAACATATATTATATTGGATAGACAGATATGAGATAGATAGATAGATAGATAGATAGATAGATGGATAGATAGGTAGGTAGATAGATAGATAGATAGATAGATATTAGATAGATAGATAGATAGATAGTAGATAGTAGATAGATAGATAGATAGATAGATAGATAGATAGATAGATATTAGATAGATAGATAGATAGATAGATAGGAGATAGATAAATAGATAGATAGATAGATATTAGATAGATAGATAGATAGATAGATAGATAGATAGATATTAGATAGATAGATAGATAATAGATAGATAGATAGATAGATAGATAGATAGAAAGATAGATAGATAGATAGATAGATATGAGATAGATAGATAGATAGATAGATAGATAGATAGATGAGATAGATAGAGATGAGATAGAGATGAGATAGACAGATTGACAGATAGATATGAGATAGACAGATAGATAGATAGATTATTCATAACCAAAACATATACATATTATGCACAAATCTATATATGACAAAGGTGAAATCTATATGACAAATGTAGTGTACAATTGATGTTGATGGATATATAGTAACTATTCATAGAGAGGGATTGTATACATATAATATTACATACCAAAAAGGACCAGCCAAGTCTGTAAATCAATCAGTGAAATTCTTTGAGAGCCCAATATACGCAGTATAATAAGTAATAGCCTTGGTATGGCATTGCATTTAACCTATTGGATTTACATAAAGGGATCTCAGTTCTGCCTCCTTAAGTATTTCATTTGAAGAACTTTCTGATTTATTCCTTCACGTTAACGGAAAATCATACATTAGTCTCAGAGCTAATCATTGTTAATATAGGGCCAGATTTAGTGCCCAGGATGGCTTCCTGACAATCTACAGCAGGCTTCACTTCAGTTAATTGATTCTTTTCCCTTTTTTTTTTTTAAACCATTAATTACATTAAAAATGATGGCGATATGTCTAAAAATAGTGCAGAGGATAAGTGGAATCAGCAATATACTGTAAATGTAGAAGCTTAAATAATATATGCATGTAAAACATACTGTAAAAGCAATGAAAAGGAACATAAAAATGTAAATACAGCACTGGGCACAAGATGGATGCATTTCCCTTAAATTATTAATCTAATTTCTTTTGTCTATCTACAAAAAGAATAGGCAGCACTATGTAAAGGTCCCTTTACACGCGATGACTGTCGGACAGCCGGCCCAGTAACTATTGTCTGGTGCTTTCACACAGAAGCAATAGTCAGAGGCAGAGATCTCTTCCGGTCGCTCGCCTCCATTCGCAGTAAACAAGCGGTCTCTGACAGGTTGTTTTCACAGCCTAAAGCCCAAGGTAAAGACCAAGTGACTCCGACAGATAGAAAAATTAATTGTAGATAATTAGTTAAAACTATGCTTTCCACCAAGTGCGGCAGCTCAATGCCGATGGAGTCTCGACTACCCCCAGCATCACCTGCACTGCTAACTTACTCTGAGCATACAGTGAACATAGATGATCATTACCCTCTTCTGTTCTAACTTGCTACTAGCTGGAATATATGTTATCCACTAGCAGATTGCTTGTTATCAGCCTCCAAATTGAAAAACTAAGCAAAAGTATAAGGCCACCTTCACACATGGTGAAATCGCTGCAGGCACTCTGCAACAGAATACCAGCTGCAATTGCTCTGGAAATCCATGGTGGCTAAATCCAAAAACCAAAATGGATGTATTATTAATTGTGGATCAGCTGCGGAATTTAACCATGGTATTTCAAGGGTTGAGATCCGCAACCTAAGGGCAAAAACACATGGGCTCGTGCTGATACATTGGCCCAATAGCCTGTTCAAACTTCATACTAGTGCACACAAGTTTGAAAAAAAAACCTGGGAGCCCCCAGTGAAATCCAACCCTGTGCCCGGCCGGCATCTGCACGTACCTGCCATTGGGTTTTCTTTTCTGTACTGCGGATGGTCCTTCTGGGTTGCCGTCGGACATGCACAATACAGCTTTTTTTCCCAAACTCCTGCTTTTACCTTGTCATCGTCTAGCAATGACACGGAATCCGTGACTTTTCCGCAATGTCAAATGTGGAAGAGCCACAGGTCAGACGGCTTCCGTACTTCAATGGAAGCCATCCATATGGAAAATTGCAGTTGATTTCTGCTCATGTGCAGGAAAAAGCACTTTCGATAGCATGCTAAGGAAGGTATTTGCTGCGGAACCCTGAGGCGGACGCCCGCTCCGGATTCCGTAATGCAAATCCACCCGTGTGCAGTTGGCCTTAACCCTTTGCAATCCAATTTTAGATTCAGGGTTTCCTAGGCGGCTTTCTCTTTCTGCCATCATACAATGGCGCCATCTGCTGGCTAGAGCCAGTACTGTGGTATGTGACATGCTGGAGAGGCCCCTGACAACAGAGCGGCCAGTAATATACAGTAAGAATACCCTGCCGGACGTCTTCTGACATCGGAGCTGTACAGCCTTCAGTCAGAATGTCTTCAGACATCAGACAGTGGATTGGAAAGGGTTAAGCTTAGTTCAGACTTTTCCTTGTACTGTGATTTTCAAGAAGTGTCCAGATTGACAATAAATGTTAATAAGATTTGTAATAATCTCAGTCACTTTTTAGTAACACCAACATGCCAAAATACCCCCCTGAAGTTTTGACGACATGCACCTCAAGATAACAAAAATTGGAAAATTTGTGGAAACTTGCCAAAATTTTTAAAAAGAGAATAATCACTGCTATATTTCTATATTTATCGAAAAGAGAGAGACAAACATTTACAAACATTCTGAGATTAAGCCCAAAAGTGATAAAATAATCATAGAAGCAAAATGTTATCATTTCAGATTTGTTATTCCACTTACAATTATTAGTTTTACAAAAGTTCCCTCCAAAAATATCAGCGATCTGATATGTCCACAAAATTGAAAATAAGAAACATAATTGTGCATGAAAATGAATATTTTTGTACTGTTCCCTCAAAATGTCTGAGGAGCCACAGTTGGTGATCAGGTACTGTAGTCCCTGCGGGTTGTAAAAGGAAATTGTAAGAGACAGCAGAATGGCCTATTGATTAAGCTGTTGAGTGATGCATGAAATGCCCTCGGGGGGTTTGCCACAGTATATGTCTATTTAAGATGTCCAACAGAAATGTATTGTTCAGCGTCCATCTCTGTGGATATACAGGGGACTCAATTTAAATAACTTAAGGAGCTGTTTATCTGTTTTCAGACAGGACATTAAAGTGCACAATGCAGTATAGAGTGAACTTTCCCGACACCGTCCTTTATACTGAATTGCAGTGTTGCATTCACTGATGTGGATGAAGAGGTTGAGTGGGATTGTAAAGGACACCGGCTTGTTTTCATACAGCCATCAATGAGATGACTCTGTCATTGTTATGTTCCATTCAAGCGGGTAAATCATTGACATAACCGATGCCTCTACTTCCACACACTGAAGTCTCCATGATACACCGCACTAACAGTGCTGACAGTGGAATTGGAGATATATGCTGTCCTTTATTACTGGACTCTGCACGCTAAGCGCTGCGGAATAAGTTGGTGCTATACAAATAAAGATCATTATTTAATATTATTATTATTATTATTATGTGTGTTTGGACTATATATAACTTTAGATGAACATGAATTGGTCAGATTTCCAAAACATTTACCCAATAAGAACCTTTATACTGATAATCACACTCATCATCTACGATGGGTGTATACCGTATGTATATGCCAAAAACCTCATTGTCTTCATAACACAAATATATCATAAAACAGAGCCTGTTTAGCTGGGGTATGTTGTCTTAAGGGCAGTTTCAGACAAGCGTAGGTGCAACTTTGCTCGGCAGCATGGAGCATAGTTGCGCCTGAATGAGGGGAATTTTTCCCCCTCGACGACTTTTCAAACTTTGCACCAGAGTGCAGCAGTTTGAAAATAACCACCGGAAGGTCGGTGTTGCCTGATCTTTCCCGCATGTTGTATTCACTAAGATAGGGCAGGTCCTATCTTTTTTTTTCTCGGTCCTACAATTAATGGGCGAGAATCCCAATAGTGAAAAAGAAACCAGTGGTTTCATATTGTCCTGTGACAAAACCACGTTCTCAGGGCGGATTCAGGCGAGTGTATGTGCAAATATGTTCGCCGGTACGGAACGAATTTTCGCATAAACGAAGTTAGGAGATGGCAAGAAGCAGGCTGATACTTCTGTGCTAGCAGATAGATAATTTTTTTTCTTTGCAATCGAAATGCCAGTTCACACACTCCTGTTACACCCTTCCCATGGAATAGAATGGCAATTTAATGCCTAATTAGGGCCATCTGTCTTCTTTTCCCTTCTTTTCTTTAAATGCAGGGTAACTTCCTCCCCCTCCCTTTTTTTGAGCTACTATAGAAGTCTATGGCTGCTTTCTGCGTAACACGGACCACGATAGAGCAGGTCCAATCTTTTCTGAAGATTTTGCGCAAAAAAACATGTCTATCTGAATGAATCTATTGTAATCCAAGGCATCGCTTTGTCGCATTATACGGGTGAGATTTTCATGTGTGGAAAAGCTTCCGCAAATACATTCATCTGAATCCGCCCTAAGGGCTCTTTCCCACGAGCGTAGGCATTTTTATGTGCGCCCGCCGGCGCAGTAAAAACACTTGAACGGGTGCACAAATCTAACGATTGTGAGCCTGTTCATAAACGCCGGGGCCGCAATGCCGATTCCTCCCCTTCTCTCCCCTTGCCAGCTCACCTCCTCTCTCCTTCCCTCTGGCTGTTTGCAATGGAAGTGGGCAGGCTGGGGGTGGAGTTAAGCTCCCGCCCCTTGTCTGCAGCTAGCAATGGGAGGGGGCAGAGCGGGGCGGATTTTAGCTCCACTCCTGTACCGCCCCCTCCCATTGCAAAAAGCCAGAGGGGAGGAGAAGAGAGCGAGGGAGTTTAGCAGTCACGTTGCTAAACTCCCTACCACCTCCCTTCTCCGGCCACTGTTATTGGCTCTCATAGGAGCCTATACAGCAGCTGGCGTATTCCGGGCACAAAGATAGTTCCAGGACTATCTTTTCCGCCCAGCGTAAAAGCGCCCGGCACTATATTTGCCAGCCGGGTGCTTTTACGCCGCTAGAATACGCCTCTGTGATCGGATGCATTGGAATCCAGTGCATCAAATGTTAGCGAATATCGGACGGCCGTGAAAACGGCGGCCGATATATGTGTGTGTGAATAAGCCCTAAAGGTAAGCATTTCTCTTGCAGATCTATTCGTACCTTCCAACACATATTTTGCTATAATTTAATATATTTTTATTTTAATGAGATTATACTAATGATATGTATTTAGTTTCATTTGTAGGGCGATACATAATGTATATGCTATCTACTGCATTGGGAATTTGGCATTTATTTTTACATAGAGTATATAGAGTTCTTTAACAAGCAAAGATGTAACTTCAACCATATCGATCCGCATCTTTCTGTTGCACATAATAAAAGTAATCCCATGATTTACATTAGCAGACTAGATATAAAGTATCAGTCTTCAAAGCAATAAAATATTATGGGCATTCAAAAAGTAACGTAAACTTGAAACCTGCAACTACAGCATTGAAGAAATCTAAACAGATGATTAACCTGCTTATTTATTGCCTTTTGTCTTCAGTAGATGAATTTGGGCTACAAATGCCTGAAAAGTCACTGAGGAAAAAATGCAAATTGTAATAATAGAATATCGTCATAAGTATTGCTTTAGTTAACAAACTAGACCCCTTTGTATTTAGCGGGAGAAACTCACTTCAGGATGGATGGTTTATTGTGTATTTGCATGAGTGAAACCATTAAAAGGGCACTAACTTTTCAGACAGTTTCCAATCTTATAGCCTGTGTGAGTCTCATCAATTTTGGAGTATATTTTCATTAAAAATGTTGCTGTTTTGCCACCGCAAATCATGTTTGAAGTGCCTGCCTACAGGGGTCTCCCTTCCAGCTACTCTGCAATCAACTGCCTATTTTAGGTACTGAGCTTCTGAAATAACAGGGATGCTAGGACATTTGCCTAGCTCTGGAGGAGAGGTTATCTTCACAGGCTGCTCCCCTGCACTCACATGCTGACAGGTCTGCTGACACAGTGTTTGCAGTCTCCACAATATCTGCCTCTCCTGCTATTACAGCATGTGTGCGTGTGTGTGCGCACATTATATTGGGATTACTAATCATTTGGCAATAATGTCTCTGAAAGTCCATCTCCTACAGTCGTCATGGGAAAGTAAAGAGGCGAGCATTCATTTTCTGCTACCCTACTGATTGGATTAGAGGAAGTGCAATGCAGCATGGGAAATGAGGGAAATGAAGTACAGGATAGTGAACTACTGGCAGAATGGTAGGCTTGCTACACACCCCGTCCCTGAATGTGGAATGCAAACAGCCGGGCAGCAGAAAAATGGGGAAGACCACCTAAAAATCAGAACTTAAAAACATGAAACAGGGTGCAAACAACAGAAAATGAGAGCATAAGGAGAACCAGGTATATTTTTGACAATTTGTTGAAAACTCAAGTATGCTTTAAAGTTATTGTACCATCAGACACAGCCCCTTCCAGATTGCAGCACTTGGGTGAACAGCTGATCACCCAAAGTGTCACTCTCTGCACCATTGGCAGGATAATTTAGTTTTCTTTTCCTGATAGGGGACTTAAACTTGCCATTGTTTGATTGTTTGTACAATATACTGCAGTACTTCTGTATTGCAGAATATATTACCTTAACTTGGCAGGACTTGTAAGGTTTTCTCTCATGGCAGGCCTGGGAGCCTTCATTAGGATCCTGTTACATCTGAGCCAGATGGTATACACTCCATCTGGATGTAATTAGTTGTCCAAAAAGGAAGGATGTACAGATGGGTTTTTGCTTTAGCTTGACTTTTAACATGACGTGATATCACGGTGGGCTGTGTTATCTGGGTGGGTTATTTACACTTTGAATTACTTTACAATTGGTTTTGTTATGTTAACATAAAAACAATAGTTTTTTAATGGCATAAGATAATTATCAGTGCTGTTGTATCACAATTAAGGTAAAATTTGTTTTATCTATATTCACAATATACAGGGTGGCATCCAAAAGACTGATCCAGCTCTATATCTCAATACTGGTGTCCTATAGTGAAAAAGCAATGGTGTACTATAATATGAAGGCATGGATGTGCTACACAATGGTACTGTGCACGGGCCCCTGGGGGCACTGGGACTTGGATTTGAATTTTGTATTGTGGCGACTGTAAGATAAAAACCCAATTGCAAAATTGAAGAGTAACGTGAGAAGCAGAAATCCACTTTCTGTGTCTCTCTGAGTGCTGTGGGATCGCTGATCGCTGTGTAAAAGTGTACTTGAAATGGCTTCCTTCTGCTATGATACATTCATGCAGCCATTCAACAGCGCAAGTAACTCAAAATTTGCATTGTCTTCTAATTGGGTCATGCAGCGCCCAGGTTTTGAGAATGCTTTCTTCAGGCTGCATAAGTCATGCATTCCACTATACTGTGGGTTATAAGACGTTTGCAAGACAATGGAAGGTATTGTTAGATGACCAGTTCCAGGATGGCCATGCAAGGGGACTTTCAGATTGTTATTTAAATATGGGACACCAGTATTGAGATATAGCACTGGATCCATCTTTTTGACTCTGAGCATGCAATGGCATGTGGATTACATTGGCTAGGGCCAGTGCCATGTTGTCACCCTGGACCTGATCTGACACAGCCGGCGAGCCGTGACAGATCCAGGCTTCCATGGCAACCATTGGCACACTGTGGTCCTGTTGGGAGTGCAATGGAATGACATATTGGGTGTTTTCCCTTCTGTCTACTACTGACTTAGATGCCAAGGTCAGCATTGACTGCGGCATCTAAGTGTTTCAATGGCTGCAACTAAAGCTTGCACTGATCATGACAATGGAGTAGGCTCTGCTTCCGCACCTGCTCCATACACTCCCTTGCACCGAAAGGAATACATGTCACCCTTTTGAGCGAAGGGATTAAAAATAATGATTACATCATGACACTAAAATGATATTGTCTGATCAATGGAAAATTATTCTATTTGTAAGTATAGAGGAGTTAGTGAGTATTATTGGAATCAGCTGGTGACAAAGGAAATACCTATTCTGAACCTCACATAGAATCTACCTATTTTCTCATTCTGAAATGATTCCTAACATTTCAATATACTAGAATTTACTGTATGTAGTTTTACTGACAAGTGTCCCTTTACCCAAAGAGTGCTGGTCAGACTGGTGGCAAATCCTCTCATCTGCGTGGCAAGCTTTACTAAAGCCCCAGCAGAAATAATGTATTATGTCCACTAGTTACTTCTATTCTTTGACATCAATCTTCTTTATGGTAGTGACAACTGCTCTCTATTCACTGTTGTTGTGACCTTTCTGCATTGATTGCTCTCCTCTGACCTCTGCACTGACCTGGAACCATTGTCATCTCTTAAAGCTGCAAACCTGTTCACAATCACAGGGCAGCGCTGGCCGCCATGCTAATTATTACCGGTTCATTGCAAGCATCCTGCCCAGCTTGCCTTACATGAAGTATAAAGTTTGTGATGCAGAACTACTTTCATTTGTGAGGGATTCCTCTTCATGGTTTCATCATATTACGGGTCAGGCCTATAGCCACAGTACTACATATTAATTGCTCCTTCATAGGGGCATATTTGCGCACGCAACATTTGCACGTGCAATACGCAGAGAATAGGAACCATTCATTTCAAAAGGTTCATTAACATTTCCTTTTTTTTGCACATGCATTTCTCTCCCATGCAAAAAAAAAAAACAGGACCTGCTCTATTTTTGTGCATATTTGCACAACATAGGACGCCATAGAAGTCTATGGGAGGTATGCAAATGTGCGAGAAATGCACACTCGTAAGAGCAATATGCTGCACAATTCGGTGATAAAAAGAATGCATCTGGAACTCGTGAGGCTAAATAGCCATTTAAATCAAGGTGGGTTAGTCTGCTGGGCGCAAACGTACGTGCCCTGTTTGCGCAAAAAGTACATGAAAATGTGCTGATACATGCGCAAAAAAGCTTTGTACATAGCCTTGCAATGTTCTTGTGCATACAAATGCATAAAAATGCATAGGCCCGTGTGAAGGAGCTCTGAGGGCTCCTTCACTGTGGTGAGAAAATCGGGCGGTTTTCTTGCATTGTGAGAGGGAGTGAAAACGCACGATTGTGAAACCAATGAACTTCAATAGTTTCATTCTCATTTGCGATGTTTTCACGCCTGCGATGTGTGTGAAAAAAAAATTGTAGCATCTTTTTTCTTACTACTATATCGCCCATTTTTAATGGGAGCGGCGACTTCGCATCCAGGGGTTCCACTTGCATTGCAAGGGCAATATCAGGCAGATATCGCTCTTGCCAATGTGCAGGAGCCCTTAGGCTGGGTTCCCACAGGGCGGAATCTTGCCGGAAATCTCGCAGTTTGGCCGCAGGGAAAAAACGCGAGATTTCCGCCGGGAAAGCACTGCTTCAAAACCCACGGGTTTTGGAGTGGCTTGGCCGCATGCTTTTCCGTTGCAGCCAATGGAGGGCGAGGCCGCAATGGGAAAAAAAATGAACATGCTGCGCCCAGGAAATCCGCACCGCAGCGCCGGCTTCTGCTGGATTTGCCGCGACGGATTGGCCGTCCCATGTGGATGAGATTTTTGACAAGTCTCGCCCACATGGCTGGCTAATCCCGGGATTAGCGGCCGCAGTGAAATACAGGAAAGTATTTCCGCAGCAAATCCGCCCTGTGTGAACCCAGCCTTAGACATATAGAGGGAATTTACTTAGGCCAGCGTTTTATGTGCTGGCCTAAGTAAAGACTGCTCTGGAGTGCAATGTACCAGGTTTGTTAAGAGATGCAGTCCTCCTAAGCTTGGTGTATGTCTGGCTAGGCCCTGCACCAAACTAAAATCCACACTAGCATAGATTTCAGCTACAATTTATGCCAGTTTCTGGTGTCAATTATATTAAATTCAGAGGGCCCGTGAGGCTATGCCCACTTTTAGAAAACTACAGGGTGCAGAAAGATCCAAAAGTTGCAAATTTTTGCGCAATTAGGACATTTTTAAGCCAGAATTCTGGAAGAAAGGGGGTTGACAAGTTTCCACACAGTATTTAGCAGTGTGTTACGTCCATGCAGTGCACTAAAGCGCTACGCCTCAGCACGGACGCAAGATGGTGTCCAAACAAAACCACAACTGTCATAATGTTGCATAGACCAATTACACCTTTCCAGGTAAAGATGGAAGGACACCTGCCCTTTACTAATCTGGGAAAGTGGGGATCCTCTGCATAAAAGCAGGGTGCTCATCCTGATAAGGTCAGCCAAACTAACTTCATAGGCTGGCCGATATATGCTTCCATCTGAGCAGTCCCCCCTTACCTCCCTCTCACCGGTTCTCTGCTTCTCTCCTCCTCTCCGAGAGGTTTGCAATGAGAGTGGGCAGGATGGGGCGGAGCTAAGCTCCCGCCCCTTGTCTATAGCCAGCAATGGGAGTGGGCGGGACAGAGGAAAGCTTAGCTCTACACCGCCCCCTCCCATTGCAAACGCCAGAGTGGAGGAGAGAGGCAGAGAGCCAGTGAGGGGGAAGTAAGGGGGGGAACTGCTTAGATGGAAGCGTATATCAGTTGACCATGAAAACGCCGGCCGATATACGTTCGTGTGAATAAGCCCTGAGGGTAATTT
Source organism: Eleutherodactylus coqui (assembly GCF_035609145.1). Taxonomy (NCBI): domain Eukaryota; kingdom Metazoa; phylum Chordata; class Amphibia; order Anura; family Eleutherodactylidae; genus Eleutherodactylus; species Eleutherodactylus coqui. The sequence goes on along the minus strand of NC_089837.1, from coordinate 120,122,375 downwards.
TAGACGGGCCAACTATTGGCTGAAAAATCACTCACATGAGCAATTTTAAGTGATGTTTATCCCTTTTACATGCAGGATCTAACAGGGTACTGAGTGAGAAATTGCCCAGTCAATAGTTACTTTGTTTCAGTGAGTGGAAACAAAGCAACCAGTGAGCAACTTCTTGCTCAGTATAAACAGGCAGTTGTTCAACTTTGATGGCAATCTGCAACATTGATGCCACATTTTGTACATTGTTTTTGAAAATTCTAATACTAACTAGAAATTTGGTGAGAATATAATTAAGGGTGGTTACACATCTGCATTGGGGATTCTGCTTTGCTGCTACGTTTACAGAGCAGGAAAGGGGAATCTCCGCGGCTGAATGGTTCTGTCTCTGGGCGGATCCAAGCAGCGCTGGACAGATGGCATTGACTATATGAGGGCCACCCGCTTTCTGCCAATATGCCCGGCTTTTGGACGGAAGAAAAAACGTTGCATGCAGCGCTTTTTCTTCTGGTATGTTCTGCTAGTTCAGCCTTTAAGGGGTTAGTATAGCTTCAAACATTTTTTTTTAAGTATCCACAGTACATTTCAGAACATAGTGCTCAAAGCTCTTAATATACTGTAATAATAAAATTCACTGAAATCTAGTGCTCCAGCTCCCTGAATGTATCGCCTGTAGCAATAGCGTTCCAATACCCTGGTGTCAGGATGCTCTGCTGCTGCCGCACTACGTTTGTTACGTGCCACACATATAGGTTGTCTCCATAAGCTGTATCCTAGGGATATGTCCACAGAGATCTACAGCATATATGCATCCAGTCCTTACAGAGCTGCTTGTATGGACAAGTTCAAGGAAGGAAACAATGCTTCATACAACAGTGTTCCCAGACAAGGACCAATTACTGCTTTTAGACCTTAGATTTTTTTTTAGACATTACAACTTTTTTTATTTTTACATCTAATAAAGAAATACCCTTTAACAGTATTGCTGTAAATACAGAATAAACAGCAGAACACATGAAATGCTCTACTAACGCACTAGTATACAAAAAAATGGTTTCTGGGCGGATTCAGATGAATGTATTTCCGCATATAAACATGGCAAAGCGATGCCTTTGATTTCTATAGATTCGTGTTTTTTTCGCGCAAAATCTTCGTTCGTGAAAAAATAGGACCTGTCCTATCTTTATCCATGTTACGCAGAAAGCTGCCATAGACTTCTATGGCAACTCCAAAAAAAGTGAGTGGTAGGGAGTTACGTCCAACGCAGGGAAAAGAAGGCGCCCCTAATTTGGCATTTAATTGCTATTCTAATCCACGTCAAGGGTGTAACGGGCATTTCAATCACAAAAAAACTGATCTATCTGCTAGCACGGACGTATCAGCCTGCTTCTTGCCATCTCCTTACTTCGTTAATGCGAAAATACGTTCCGTACCAGCGAACGCATTTACACATACGCTCGTCTGAATAAGCCCTCTGAGCGCAGATCTTGAAGACTGCTGTTTGTTCCAACTCATACATATAGGCAGGATACATACACACACACACACATATATATATATATATATATATATATATATATATATATATATATATATATATATATATATATATATATGATCTTCATTATATGCCTGTAACTCATATTTATGTCCAAGACTACAGACAGTACAGCACCTCTTCCCACGACACCAACCAAGATACTGTATCCTGGCAGACTGTCGCCCTCATTAATTTGCACCTTATTAACGGAGCAAGGCAAAAAGCAGACACTTCTGGCACCCTGGCAAACAAATCATTGGACTGTTTCACATTTAATTCAGAAAGACCAGCAACTAGTATGTAATACCTATGATGCCCGGTGGACACATGCAATCAAGACCCCTTTGACCATTGACTGACCTTCTCAAAATAAGGTCAACAGGAGCTAATATCTATTGCTAGTGGCTATCTTACAGTAGTACATATACAAGAACATGTATGGTTCACAGCATGCTTCTATAAAACCATTGCATCCCATTATGTTCAATTGTAACAAAACATTCAGATTGTTTATTTTTATTCTACACTACTCAGCAAAATAAATAAGCAGACATTAATAAATATGGACATACCTGACAGCAATGAACCGTCCGACCCATCCACTCACACAGATAACTTGCACTGACAATCTGATGTTATTTCTCCAGGTATTGGGAGTGAATGTTAGAGAAAAGCCTCATAAAGAACGTTTGTGTCTCCTGTGTTGTTCTTTTAAGCAGTCATGCAGCGCTGTCAAACCGTGCGCCACCCCCAGAGCATCTGGCTGTTTACTACAAATAATGAGCAGGCACAAGGCTTTCAATTTGGCATTTCATTTGTAGTAAGTGGGAGGGGGAGCAATCTGCAAGAACATATGAAATATGAAAGAGGGAAAATGGACAAAAGGCGTATTGGCGTGATGACAGAACTGTAACATAGCAGTTAGGTAACAATGGTTATCCCAGGAGACACAGAAATACATCAGTCTGCTCTCTGGTTACTGGACCAGCAGCTAATGTGTTAACTATAAGTATGCCATTCTGTATCACTCAGCTCCACTATATACTGGAGTGTATCAAAGAGCTTGTTGCCAACTAGATCACACGTAGCGATAGACTGTGCTTTCTGACTTGAAATGCTACAGAACAGTCTGCTTCGACAGACAAGCGTATGTCGCAATACGCTCGCTCCTGCGCAGTTTTTTTGCATAGTGGAGGGCTCCTTCGCATGGGCGTTTTTTTTTCGGCCCATTATGCGACCATTGATTATAATGGTTTCTTTTTCATTAGCAGTATTCTCACCCGTTAATAGTATGGGCGAGAAAAGATAGGACCTGTGTTCCTGCGGTTTTTTATAAAATCATTTTTGAACAGCCCAATAAAAAAAGAAAGTTTGTGCGCATCTACGCTCCGTAACAGTGAGTATAGTTGCGCATACTTCCACGTGTTTTTGGCCAATGAGTATATTTTCCCGCACATGCCTGTGCATATTTGCGCAGCCACCACTCCTTCACATGGGGAATCACTCCATTTTGATTTAAAATGCTGTTTAGACTAACACAGTGTTAGCGACCGCTGGTATGTGCAGCATTTAGCGCATACCTGGGTGTGCGGATGTGTGTGTTTGTGCATCTTCCATACTCCTCTATGGGGCTCTTTGGTGCGCTAATACGCACAAAATAGAGCAGGTCCTATTTTTTTGCGCCCACGGGTGCAAAAAAAAAGAGGTGAGAATAAGCCCATTGAAACAATGGATTTTATTCCCGCATGCAAAAACGGGCGCAAGCATGTTCTTTTTTTTAAAGCCCTCCAAGGTAATATACATAGTAACATAGTATGTAAGGCTGCATGAAGACAATGTCCATCTAGTTCAGCCTGTCTATCCTCCTGTGTTAATCCAGAGGAAGGCAAAAAAAACCCAAGGGCAGAAGCCAATTAGCCCTTTTGGGGCTCCCTAATGGCAATCAGACTGTTCCCTGGATCAACCCCTAATAGTTCCTACCTGCCTGTATACCCAGATTGACAATTAACCTAAGATTTATCCTATAATGTCCTTCCTCTCCAGAAAGACATCAAGTCCCCTTTTAAACTCCTCTATTGATTTTGCCATCACCACTTCCTCCTGTAGAGAGTTCCACAGTCTAACTGCTCTTACAGTAAAGAACCCCTTTCTATGTTGGTGATGAAACCTACTTTCCTCTAATCGTAGCGGATGTCCTCTTGTTACCGTCGCGGTCCTGGGTGTAAACAGATCATGGGAGAGATCCCTGTATTGTCCCCTCATGTACTTATACATGGTTATTTGGTCGCCCCTTAACCTTCTTTTTTCTAGAGTAAATAACCCCAATTTGGATAGCCTTTCTGGGTATTCCAGTCCCATCATTCCATGTATTAGTTTAGTTGCCCTTCTTTGAATCCCCTCAAGCAGTGTGACATCTTTCCTGAGCACCGGTGACCAGAATTGTACGCAGTATTCCATGTGAGGTCTGACTAGTGCCTTATATAATGGAAGGATAATGTTCTCGCCCCTCGCCCCTATACCTCTTTTAATGCACCCCAAGACTTTATTTGCCATTGCAGCAGCTGACTGGCATTGGTTACTCCAGTTTAGTCTATAGTCCACTAATACCCTCAGATCCTTTTCCATATCACTTTTTCCTAGCGGTACCCCATTAAGTGAATACTGGTGACATCCGTTTCTCCTTCTCATGTGCATAGTCTTACATTTTTCAATATTGAACTTCATTTGCCATTTTCCTGTCCAAGCCCCCAGCTTATCCAGGTCCGTTTGTAGCCACACATTGTCCTCCGTTGCATTAATTATATTGTATAATTTTGTGTCATCTGCAAATATTGATATTTTGCTGTGCAGTCCCTCTATCAGGTCATTGATAAATATGTTGAACAGAGTGGGGCCTAATACTGAACCCTGTGGCACCCCACTAGTGACTGTGGTCCAATCAGAGTACGAACCATTTATTACCACCCTCTGCTTTCTATCATTGAGCCAATTTTTTACCCACTTACACACGTTTTCGCCCAGTCCGAGCTGCCTCATTTTGTATATTAGCATTAGGGCCGTTCACATGGGCATATTCTCTGGCTGTATTACGTCTGTATTTTTTACGGATGTCATACGGACAGCATACAACATGATTGATTTGCATTAGTGTATTTAGATGACTGTTTTTTTTTTGTGGATGAATCATTTGTATCGAGAAAACGCAGCATGTCCTATTATCAATCCTATTAATTATGCACTGAAATTGTCCAATAACGTCTATGGGATCATGAATAAGCGCAGCAAGTACTTAGTTGCATGCGTATATGTTGCCAGGAGACGGTGGGGAAAATAGTGACCTGATTTAGGCCAGCTTCACACAGGCGTTTTTGCACACTCCTCAGCACAACGTATTTTCCCTTTGAATGAGTCTTTTTTGCGTGCATTCCAACGTACTTTAATGTACTTTTTACACATGCAGGGCATGTTCGTTTGCGTGTAGCAGCTATTTGGCCTAATGAGTTCCTGATTTGTTCTTTTTTTTTTTACGGAATTGCGCAGTGTTTCAAGCATCCTGTTTCGAATTGCATACGCATATGCGCACCTCCCATAGACTTCTATGGGGACCTATCGTGTGCAAATGTTCAGGAAGATAGAGACAGTTCTATTTTTTTCTGTGTGCGAAAAATGCACATGCAAAATCGATAAATGAGAATGAACCCATTGAAATTAATGGGTTCTATTCTTTGCGCATTGAGGGCTAAATTTTACACGCACAGATACATGTGCAAATACGCCCATGTGAAGTCGTCCTAAATGCACATGCAATACGAACATGAAAAACACCCTCACATCAAAAACGCGTGCAACACTCACAGACACAGTGAAAACCGTACACTTTTCACAAATCAAAATTTGTATTTGCCCGTGTGAATGACCCCCTATAGCTAGATCAATGGTTATGGGTAATTTACACTGGGAATTCAGTTCTCCTCCTTATCCTCTGTTAGTACAGGACCTTAAGTTTTGATCTATTACTATCGTGTTAAAAAGTTTACTAAGGTGTTTGTTTTTGGAAAAACTGTGTGAAATGATAACTATCAGGAACCCCATTACTGCTCCCACACAGGTTGTCATTATCAGGCAAAGACAAGTGCAGAATAAGACACCTCAATTCCCCACTGTAGGGTTGTATATGTCATTACTGTTCACAGTAGTATTCTTGTCTTTATCTTGCTAACCTGGTCTTCATATGCACATATCCCTACCTAAACATTCTTGCCATTCTACTGCCTGCGACCCTGCGTGACAACTAATTAGCGCAATTAGCCATATTGTCTATCGCCCAGATTTGACTAAAACAACAAAACATAAGAAATAAACAAAGTATTTTTCAACATCAAGGACTTCTATTTACTTGTGATATTTGGACTTTAGATGGCACTGCTACTGTGTCACATGATTATTTGTTGTAGGGACAACTGTCTGTGGAAAATGTTCCCTTCAATGCTAAATAAAACACTTAAATTCACCATTAATAGGGTGTCATCACTGTTCCCAGGGGTATTCTTGGCTTTATTTTGCTAACCTGGTTTTCATATAATATGAGGATCAAGTTATCACTATTGGGCCAAATCCAGAGATGACACCTTAGGAACCCAAGTCTTCACCCTTTCACCCATCCAGTTGAGATCTGGGCTTTGCTGTACAGTCCCCTGGCCATGACAATGGAAGTGGTCCCAGTTTTATGTCAGCTGGCGCTACAGTAGACCGGAGTGCAGTACCCGAGAGTGTGAACAGAGTCCGACAAATCCAGATTGAGGCGAGCACCGGAATTTAACTAGCAAACAAAGCCAGAATTCAGGGCACACAACGCAAATTCAGCATGGTACAAATAAGCCAGCAATCGGAGTAGGCAGCAGACAGGAGAATGGTCATTACAGTAAGCCAAGGTCAGGAATGGAGAATGCAGAAAAGTCAAGTAAATCCAGTAACCAAGAAGTTAGGACTAATAAATTACATTTTCGACAGGACAAATCAGACCAAAAGTTTAGGCACCTTACTTAGGGGGAAGGTGACTGATATAATCAAAGGTACTCCATGATTAGAAGAGGACAGAATAGCAGGACACATGTTGGCCTGTAAGACTGCAGACATGTATTTGCACACACCCTTCAAGCAGCATAGAAGGACAGACAGGAGGCCAGAGCTGGACGTCTTTGGCAGACATAAAGAGCATGTTCCATTGCCCACAGGTGGGGCAAGATATATCTCACTTTACACAATTTGGTATTAGCCAGGGCCATTACTTTTCTTCTCTTTTATTTTCTAGAATGCACCTTACCCCAGAGATCCTAGTTTGTCATGTGCCCTCTAAAAATGGTCAGTCGAACCACCAATACCCAGCAGATTGTTCTGGCCCAAAATAGCCAATCATTGAACAACCTATTAATATAATATTGGAGTTGTGCCAGATCACACAGACCAAAACCATGAGCGTACTATGCATACAAATTGTTTGCATTACCTTACATTAGCAATACTCATCCAGAAGAGTGCTCTTACTACTGCCCACTTCCTTGGCTTTCTCCCTTGCATTCCCACCTCTCGGGAATCTTGGTATCATTTTAAGGCCTCTTTTACACGGGCGACAGTAATATCACTGCTACATAATTGCGTCAATATTGCAGCTTTGTCCCTATAATTTTGTAGTGTCAGCGATACATCGCGCATTTTTGCTGTCTGTGATAAATTTGTATTATTTTATCATGAGATGGTTAAGCTCTAAGCAAAAAATAAGCCCTAGCTGCATTCCATTAAAAAAAGGAAAAAAAAGGTACACTTACCTAGCAGGCTGGGTCCGGGTCCTCTCACTGCTCTCCGGAGCTCTGCCATGCATCCTGCAGTCCTCGTTCGCCCACAGAAGATCACTTCCTGGTTGCAGGATTCATAAATTTTGCTTCCATAAAGTGATGGCTCTGATTGGTTCATCCAGCGCTGCTCAGCCAGTCAATGCAGAGCTCAATGAACCAAGGCAATGGCTATGATTGGTTCATCCAGCACTACATTGATTCTATGATCAGTGGCCGAAGAACCAATCACAACCATTGCATTGTGGAGGCGGGATTTATGAATTGGGCAATCAATGCAGCAGCTCAGCAAATTTGTAAATCCCACCTCCACAACGCTCTGACTGTTGATTGGTTCTTTGGCCGCAGCTCAGCCAATCAATGTAGTGCTGGATAAACCAATCACAGCCATCGCTTCCTGGACGTGGGATTAATGAATTCTGCAACCTCTGTGGGCAAACGAGGACTGCAGGATGCATGGAAGAGCTCCAGAGAGCAGTGGGACGACCTGGAGCCAGCCTGCTAGGTAAGGTTTTTTGTTTCTTTTATGGAGTGCAGCTAGGGCTTATTTTCTAATGTTAAGGTCACATCACACAAAAACGCAATTTTGTGTGTTGTGATACGCCAAAAACAAAGGCTCTATAGGGTACCTTGGACTACAAAAAAAAAAATCACAAATCGCGGCAAGATAGAGCATGCCGCGATTTTTTTTCCTCGCAAGACAGCATCAGAGAAAACATTGCTAATGTAAAGGAACCCATTGGAAAGCATGGGCTTCGCATACATGCATTTCCTCGTGCTATCGCGTTGGGGCAAAATCACGCAAACTTTGTCACCTGTGTGAAAACACCTAACACTCAAAAAACATTTGCATGTTGTCTACACATTCTCCCTGTGTGTGCATGAGTTTCCTATAGGTACGCCTCCAAAAATATGTATACTGATAGGTTATTTGGCTTTCGAGGAAATTGATCCCAGGGTGTGTATGTGAGAAGAGGACATTATAAATAAAATTATACAAAAGTCATTAACTACTTGCCACTAAATTCTTATTAGAGTGATCCATGGGACCTCAAGTATGACTTAGCAGTGTTATTACTTGTCATTACCGAACATTTCCCACTACACGTCTGGCCTTCTGTGGTGAACTGTGATTAAAATGATAATGAATTGAAGACTACTGGGCCTATGGCTTGTAAGCTATGGAGATATAGCTTCACCTAAATTTCATTTTTTTAAGAGTGAGAATACTAGTATACTACATTAAAGTCTGAGGATTGGAATCTATAAAAAATAACAAACCTCCCAGGAGTCTCAGAAAGAGAATAAAATACACAGTAAATTAAATAAAAGGGATAAGAGCTCTCATTTTTCTTGGATATTACTGAAAGAACAAAGTAATAAAAACCGGCAGTGGTCCTAAGAGGAACGTCCTTAGTATAATTCAATATTCAACAAATGTAAAACAACTTTGAAAGGAAAGTCGCTTAGCATATGAGAAGGGTTTGTCATGCAACAATTGTTCACTAATTGCACCGAGCATTTGGTTTCACAAGATTTATTTAACAGTGAGGACTAGGATAGAGATGCAGTCATTGAAAAGGGCCATAAAGAACCATAAAGACTCCAAAGGCAATTCTCTAATTGAGCTGTGATGTAGAATTATGTAGTCTCTGTCATGCCACCTGTTGAGAAACTACAATTCCCAGCATTCCCTTTAACCTCTGAATGGTATCTGCAAATTTATATCCTTTTTGTAACCTCTTCTAGTCCTGGAAATCTCTCAATTTGGCCATGTATTTGCAATTATTGTTTATAAAAGTGAGCAAGTAACATAAAGGGGGGTAATTTTCTATACATGAAGTAATGTGGACACTGAATAACTTTAAATTCATTGATAGTGTTGGGCATATTGAACCAGTAGAACCCTTTTCTGGGTCGAACTAAAAGTTAAAGCTAAAAGTTTTTTGGTTTTTTTTGCGAATCACATTGAACTTTTAGCAGAGTTCTACAGGAAACAGGGTTCTACTAGTTCAGTTTGCTCAACATTAGTCCTGAACACTGATGTATAACATTGTCTAAGAACTGCTATCTTTTCTCCTTAGGGAGAGCACCTGTTATGTTACAAGGCTTGTATAAAGAGTCTAACTTTGGCTTGAAGGAATACTGCCTTCCAATAGGTGGCACTGTGGAGGTATTATTCCATCTTTCTTATTTGTCTAAGAACTGTAACAGCCCCATGTAACACTCCAAGAGTATTATACAGGGCTTCTATGGCTCTTAGACAGTGTTAGGGGTTTTGGTGAATGTCTGATTCGGTTCAAACTACTTTGACTAAGCCAAACCAAAAGTTTGGCGTACAGTCCAAACCAAACTTTTTAAAAGCTCTCTCATCACTATTTGTTGAGAACCCAAATGTAGTGTCATGTGGTTATGTTGGTATTTGCTTAATCAGCTTATTCACGTAGTTATGGGCATGTTTGGACCAATTTTTTTTGAGGCTTATACATGGCATACCATCATCTTGTCCATAAAAATGGAAGGGAAGAGGACATGCAGTTATTTTTTTCACACAGAATATTGGTATGTGTTCAAAAAAAGGCAATGTGAATAGCCTATTAGGATATTATGAGTTTGTGTTAGGTCCATGGAATAAATGGACAGCCTAAAATACAGTAAAGCCAACTGAATGAGCCCTAAAGGAAATCTGCCATGAAGTATGAGCTGCTTTAACTACATTATGGGGCTAAAAGGTGAGATAATGGGAAGCCTGAGGAGCTATGTTTCATACTCACAAGGCATCTATTCCCGCACTATGTCCCTCCAAAGCGGGTATGTAGCAGTAGCTTGATTCTTTCCGCATAGAGATAAATGTGCGCACAGAAAGAGATAAGTGGCTGTTGCACCCCAGCTTTGCCAGGACACAGAACTGGAACCGGGCATCTGGTGAGTATGAAACACCCCGGACTCCCTGTTCCCTCTCCTTTGAGTCCCATAGCATAGTTTAGGGGGCTCAAAGGTGATGACATGTTCCCTTTAAAGAGGACATGGAAGCACAAGCCCTGCACACAATGTGGAAACCAAAAACATTAAGTCATAAAGATCTCTTTATGACTTGAGCAGAATGCTCTTCCCTCATTAGCTGATCGAGTATTTGCAAGGTCATGCTTGACTTCCATCCAAAGACAGAATTTCCAGGTCAGGTTGCTTGGTTAAGTATATGCTGATCCTAGGTAACCAAGCCCAGATGGATGCCCAGGAGGAAGCATTATAAAAGGCAGATTACTTCCTCCTGGAAGAGCAGGCCTCTCTAGGAGCACTTTATATAATCTGAATATATTCACATTTTGTGCATAAGGCTCAGAATATTTAAAAAGTTAAATCACATGTACAATTGCATGAACCTAAAAAACATGTATTTACCCATGAAGTATCCTCCTATTTATTATTGGTTGCATCAGGGGCATAGCTATAGGAGCTATAGGGGTGCAGTGGTAGCAGATGCACCTGCGCTCTGGTGAGGGCACAAAAAGCCCCTTCACCATAAAAGAAGACACCAATAATATAAATGTCACATGACAGATAGAGGCCCTGCTACACATTTTTCATTTAAGAGGAGGAGCTTAAAGTTACTGTATGCGTCTTCAGGACAAATGTATTGAAATCCTAGTTTTATTTCTTTTTTTATATAAAACTTAACCTTTAATAAATAATATGCTTAAAAAATCTTAGTAAGGAGAGAAGGCTTTAGTAAAAGAACTGTTAATTACTAGAGATGAGCGAGCGTACTCGGAAAAGCACTACTCACTCGAGTAATTTGCTTTATCCGAGTATCGCTGTGCTCGTCCCTGAAGATTCGGGTGCCGGCACGGAGCGGGGAGCAGGGGAGAGCGGGGAGGAACGGAGGGGAGATCTTTCTCTCCCTCTCTCCCGCCCGCTCTCCCCTGCTCCCCGCTGCGACTCACCTGTCAGCCGCAGCGGCACCCAAATCTTCAGGGACGAGCACAGCGATACTCGGATAAAGCAAATTACTCGAGCGAGTAGTGCTTTTCCGAGTACGCTCGCTCATCTCTATTAATTACGTATGCAGATGATGCATTTCATTATTCACTGTATATCGCATGAGTCATCTTCACCAACTTTTTATTAAGGACAATCAGTTGTGAAGTGTTTATAGACTCTTTTGTGGATCTCTGGGTTAGTTCCACATCCCTTTCTGTGAGTAAGAGCGCACCAGTGATGTTTATGCGCTCACTTATACTGGTTGCTAGACATACAGGAGTTGAGTAAATAAAGTGTCTATGATCCTTTGAGAATTATTAGATTAATGAAAAGAGACAGATGATCTCCTTTTTTGGTTCTGTTCTCTATATATACAGTGCTCAACGCGTTTCCTTGCTCACGCGATTCATCAGGAGCAGTGTTAACGAACACATAGAGCCGCAGGGTACAATCAGGATCTGCGACTCTCTATTTATAAGAGACTTAATCCCATAAATTATTTCGTCACCAATGGGATTACTTGTACGAACTACATAAGATCAGACATGACTAGCGTCTGCATACTCAATAATAAAATGTCAATTATGAGTCTATAACGCTACGCAACCAAGAAATCGTCCATCCAGAATGCCTAATGCGGTTGCGATTTGTGCTGCACATGCACTAGTGTCTATTTCTAGACCACCAGAAATTGCTACCAGAGGCTCACCTAGGGCTTTTGTTAAGATTCTGACAACAATCTGTCTTGGATTCCTGACAATTTTTTAGTCAGGCTAACCTAATATAGTCCCTAGATTGCTAAGGTTGTAAAGCCCCCTAATTAATCAGGGTACTGGCATCTAACCTTAGTTCCCTTTCTATGCTCAGGCGCTAGTGCTATTCACCAGGGACCTGGCTCTGTGCAGTAGTCAGCAGCACACAAAATAATAAACTGGCAGCAGCTCCAGCCTTAGTGGTAGGCTGGAGGCATCAGATGCCATATTTTGTGTGCTGCTGATTACTCCACAAATCTGATCAAATCTTGACATATAGAAGTGCTTGATGCACACATATAGCAGAATATGGTTAAAAGGGTTATGCAGGTTTGAGAAATTCATGGCCTACCATCTGGGTACCCATCAATATTGGATTCGCCACTCGCAACCCCCAACGATTAGCTGATTGAAAAGGTAGTAGTGCTCGTCCGAGTCCTAATTCTGCTTCAATGTTTACATTTGAGTATGATTCTATTTGTATTCAGAACACCACATTTTTAAATTTATAATACACTATGTTAGAAAAATATATGTCACCGCGCTGCAAGGTACTTAGTATTATATGAAGAACGCTTTTCCTTTAGCAGTAGGCTTAAAGGGAAGCGGTAGCATAAGAAAGACACTTACTGGGGAGGAGGGGGGTGTGTGGGAACAGAAACCCCCTCCTTGAAGTGTAGACTCCAATCACAGAAGATGGTACACGCCGGTGTACTAGATAAATCCAAGGTTCTTTATTGGTGATAAGGCAACGCGTTTCGGTGTCACAATGACACCTTTCTCAAGCCATAAAATACATAAAACATGAAACATGTACTCACATTTATAGTCAAAACGAAAATGAAAGCGTTCATGTCATCTGCGGGCGGCGCCATTATGTGGGCGGGGTTTGTTGCAAAGATGCATGACGTGGCGAGGAGGGAGGAGGGGGAGGAAAAAAAAGTGGTGAATAACTGTAATCTGAGTGTCGGTGGTATAAGGGTGCCAAGAAGCTTATGGAAGCGATTCACTCAGTAGTGAGTGAAAAACGAGCGGTAGATCAAAGTGAGATGGGGGTTTGATGCTGGGGAACGGCATAGGGGGCGTGTTTGGAGGTACGTTGCGGTCACGTGGGAGTGGCGCTCCGCGTCATAGTAAGGGAGGGGCTAGCGTGTGACGTAATCACGCAGCGGTGGCGTGCCGCGTCATCCAGTGTGTTTAAGTGGATGTTTGCAGGTCGGGGCCGTCACGTGGGACAGAATGGAGCGTAATAGCCCTAGCCAGCGTGGGCACGTACAGATAGCGTGCCGTGCTATGGCGATTATAGGAGTAACAAGGGGATGGGGGCGTGGGGCTGCAGTGGGGGCGTGTTTATATATCCAGCATAGTAACAGCATTGCTGGGGGGGATCACATGACCGGTTGATAGACTCGGTTCAGTTTAAAACGGCCATAGCATAGAGCTATTGCAGCAGGGAAAAAAAAAAAAAAAAATTAAGCATGCTGGGTGGCAATGGATTAGCAATATGAATATGAATAGGTGTGATGACATTAGATAATGTATAATTATAGTATAACTGGTTACTGGTTGAATGGCAAGGATTACTAAAGAAAATTAATTAATTAATAAATTATAAGTAAAGGAATTATATCAAAAATTTGAATTAGTGTGAGCGTATTATGAATGAAGTGGAAAAGTATTGTTAATGGGAATAAATTCAGTGAACTGGGGGAGGGTAGGGAAGGAAAAGGGGGGGGGAAAGGAAAGGAGGGGAGAAGGGGGGGAAAAAGTGTGCAGATATATGAGTATACATAGCTAAATCATTTGATGAAATGTGATATTGTTACATTGTATAAAAAATGAGTGAATCATTAAAATATAATTATACAATATTAACGATAATTAAAACAAAGTATTCCAAAGATTGCTAAGGTTGTAAAGCCCCCTAATTAATCAGGGTACTGGCATCTAACCTTAGTTCCCTTTCTATGCTCAGGCGCTAGTGCTATTCACCAGGGACCTGGCTCTGTGCAGTAGTCAGCAGCACACAAAATAATAAACTGGCAGCAGCTCCAGCCTTAGTGGTAGGCTGGAGGCATCAGATGCCATATTTTGTGTGCTGCTGATTACTCCACAAATCTGATCAAATCTTGACATATAGAAGTGCTTGATGCACACATATAGCAGAATATGGTTAAAAGGGTTATGCAGGTTTGAGAAATTCATGGCCTACCATCTGGGTACCCATCAATATTGGATTCGCCACTCGCAACCCCCAACGATTAGCTGATTGAAAAGGTAGTAGTGCTCGTCCGAGTCCTAATTCTGCTTCAATGTTTACATTTGAGTATGATTCTATTTGTATTCAGAACACCACATTTTTAAATTGCATGGAACAAACCTGCAGTACTCAGAATAACAGTATGAAAAGTACGGCACTCTAAGCACTCACAGAATCATACTCAGGTGTAAACATTGAAGCAGCCGCAGCACTTTGATGAGTATTTTGGCCCCTTCAATCAGCTACCCGTGTTTCCCCGAAAATAGGTCCTACACGATAATAAGACCTACCCCGGTTTTCGGGAGGCTTGAAATATTAGTCATCCCCCGAAAATAATACCTAGCTAACCTGCATTAAAAAAAAACTCAATACTCACCTGGTCTGCGGTGTCCCGATGGTCTCCAGCGGTGCTGCGGCAAACTGCAGTGTCCTCTCCGTCTGCCATCTCAGCTTCTTTCTGGTGACGGGGCTTTGAATACCCCACCTCCAGCAAAGCGAGTGCTGTGATGGGGTAATCGAGCACCAGCAGCCAATCACAGCTGGCGCTTGATGAGCCAATCACAACCACTAAGTGAATGACATCACTGAATGGCTGTGATTGGTGCTCGATCAGTCAATCTCAATGCCCGCTTTGCTGGAGGTGGGATATTCAAAGCCCGTCACCATAAGAAGCAGAGATGACAGACGGGGAGGACACTGCAGTTTGCCACAGCGCTGCCGGAGACCATCGCGAGACATCGGGACGCCATGGACCAGGTGAGTATAAGGCCCCCCTCCCCCGAAAACAAGATGCTGTGCCTCTTTTAGGGCAAAAATGAATATAAGACAGTGTCTTATTTTCAGGGAAACACGTCAGTTAGCAGGGATACCAGGCAGCGGACCCCACCAATCAGATATTGATGCCCTGTCCCGAGGATAGGCCATCAATTTCTCAAACCCAGATATCCCCTTTAAGACATTTTTTCTATGTTCAATCCTTTATGTCAGGCAGCCAGTTACTCAGTGTCTATATTAATTCAGTAAGTTGATAATATGTGCAGATTTAACAAGGAAACTGACTCAGAAGTGATCATATCACATTGCCTGTACTAAATATACCAGTGACTCATGAGCAGCAATGTCAACTGCTGCTATTTCAAATTTGGACAAAGAATTAGACAGAATAGACTTTTTAGTTTAGATGGATTGTTTTGCTACTTTTGATTTTTCCCTGAATAGGCAAGCTAAACTATTTGTATATAGCCATTCATAGAGAAGGAATAACTAAAGATAAAATACGCTTAGCACAAAGAAGATATATAACACCAAGATAAATCAGAATGTCAACTCAAACTCATAGTCAGAATCAATATATAATCCTCTCTTTTTTAATCAATAGGGTTTCCTCTTTTTTATACTGTGGTTCTTTAATCAACAGTATAATTTCATGTGATGTACACATACTACTAAAGGTATCGGGGAAAAGAGTGATTTGTAGTAGTAGGTTGTTAAAAGTAAAAAAAAATCCAAAATGTAAGCCTCAAGCATGTCATAAAATCCTTATAACATATTCATCACAGTGTAGCACCAGCTCAAATTATTCACCTCAGCTTCAGCATTGATAGGTAGACAGATAGATAGATAGATAGATATGAGATAGATAGATAGATAAATAGATAGATATGAGATAGATAGATAGATATGAGATGGATAGATATGAGATAGATAGATAGATAGAGATGAGATAGATAGATATGAGATAGATAGATAGATGTGAGATGATAGATAGATAGATAGAAATAGATAGATGCCATTTCCCTTCCCATGTTTCTCTTCCCATTATAATAGGTTTAACCATTTAGAAAGAAAGTCCAAGCAGACATCTGGGCATTAGATAGTGCCTCTCTATTGATTGGTCCAGAGACAGTGCAATGCAGCATGAGAAGTAAAGGCAAGGAAGTCAGGACAGTGAACTACTGGCAGAATGCTAGGCTTGCTTCATGCCCCCTCCCTAAAAGTGCATTGCAAACAGCAGAAAAATAGAGAAGACCACCTGAAAATTCGAACTTATAGACATGAAACAGAGTGCAGACAATCACAAATGAGAGGAAAAGGAGAACATGGTATATTTTAGAAAGTCTGTTTAAAAATTAAGGTACACTTTAACTTTACTACAAACTCATTACTTGTTTATATAACTAAGTTCAATTCATTTTTCCACTTGCATATCAATTAATTCATCTATTATCTCTCTATGGCTGCCTGCAGACGGCCGGGTTGGATCCGGCTTTGAGAATTCTCGCAGCGGGACCTGACCCGAGCAACTGCAGAGAGCAGTGTGACACTCACCTGCTCCCGCTGCCCCGGCTCTTTCATGCCGGGCAGTCGGCGCATGCGCAAAGCGGAGCTGTCGGCCGGTGAGTGACGTTTCTGTGCGGGGCTCTGTGAAATAGAGTGTGCCGCGCTTTGTTTGACGCGCGACATTTCGCACGGCCAAATCGCGGTTGTCTGCATGGGATTGCGTTTGTTAATGCAATCCTATGGCAGCTTCAAGGGGCGGAAATTCCGCGGGAAATCCCGCCGCAGAATTTCCTCTCGTGTGCAGGCACTCTATGGTTCACAGTAAATAATGTTGTCTTTCATGTGTAATACCGTATTCTTAATTTGTAGGTATTTATAAAATACCTGCAAATGACTTGAGCTTTCCATTATAAAAATCTCCTCCATATAAAACAAAACTGTATCTGTCCATCATGTTACATCTTAATTAATTCATAAAATGTGTAACTGCAATGTGCATGGAGTATTTGCTTAAAACTGTTCCATACTTTCATCATCAAATCCACTGTACATGAATCATTTCCATTTAACAGGCATGATATTCTGCTCTTTTCAGTCCAATCTCTCAGTATAGCATGTTCTTTCCCTTTTATCAAAAAAGTAATCTTAAGGGTTAAATGTGTTCCAGCACTTAAAAGCATTGGAAATATTGAGTGATAATAGCTGCTTGGCTGTCTTCCAATGTTGGCTATAGCGCAGAGAGAAAGCATATTTATTCATAGGCAGGGATATTTCCTGTAACATGTATGCAACATGTTCACATCATAAAGATGCAAACCCTACATAATGTGGTCATTAAAGGAAGTAGTTGTCAATAATCATATTTACCGTTTTATGACTTCCTCTTGCTTTCGTCGTTTTTCATGTTTTTCTTTCAAATAAGCCAAATTTGTTTCATTCCTTAAGCGATCATTTTCTCGAGCAATGTCTGAAGCATTTTGTATTACCAAGCCATCATAGGCCTTTAGCCCCATATCTTCAATATATTGGAGAAATGTGCCCAAAGTATCGTCCTCCTGATTTGTACTCATCATCTTGAAGAAGATAATTTAAAAGCAGGTATGTTGCCCTGTAAATCAAGGAGAAAAGGTCATGTAAATCATTAAATGGTTCCACCTTCACTGCTTGGTACATCCCCGGTATTCATTTCATGTGTGCAGGGATAACTTTACATTATTAGACACCTGCCACCTTTTCTGCTCTTAGTCCCTACAGACCCAGCCAGCTTTTATAAGGAGTATTATCTACATGAATTGTGTCTCATAAAGCAAGATATAGAAACAGTAAACCTTGCGTAAGTGAACACAGAGCAGATTTTTACCAGTACCTGAAGTATTCTTCATGCTCATGATGATGTTTGTATTATTATTACTTTACTATGACAATGTGTTTGACTCTATAATTGTCATGAGCATCTCTAGTTTTTCCTAAGTTCTATTCTGGTAGTCGGTTCATTTTACTATCTTAGAACCAGGGATGTTGTGTATGGGATCAATGACTTTGAGTTATAATGGTCATGGGGTCTTTTACAAACAGCCACAGTAATAGTACACTGGAGCCCTGTCACTATAATGCCTATCCTCTGTTTTTTTCGCATCTCTTCAGTAGGGTTGTTGATCCGGGGATTATTCTAACTGCCAGATTCGAGTCAGGAAGGAATTTTCCCCTTAAATGGGGAAAATTAGCTTTTACCAGTTTTTTTGTTTTTTTTTTGCATTCCTCTGGATCAACATTGGGGGTAAAAGGCTGAACTGGAAGGACATATGTCTTTTTTCGGCCTTAGATACCATGTTACTATTAATTTTACATTGAAAAACAAATATTACAAGTTCTTGTTATTGAACTTGTAAACCAACATATTTAGGGCTTAGTCACACGAGCGCATCGGCGCTCGTGTTACTCCAGGTAGAAGACGGCCGCACTTCAGGACGGACGTCTCTCTGCAGCGCCGGAAAAAAGAACATGTGACCGGCTTCATTGCCGGTCATGTGTTCTTCCTTCGGCGCTGCGGGGAGTCGTTCGCCCTGAAGTACGGCCGTCTTCTTCCTGCAGTAAGGGCTCAGTCACACGGGCCAGTATGATTAAGCCCTTAAAGTGGAACTAATCTTTTTAAACACTTCTGACATATCATAGTGACATGTCAGAAGTTTAAAATGAAGTGTCAGAAGTGCTCATCTAAGCTCTATGTCCACTTGTCCGTTTCTGCCTTTGCCCAGGCAGCTCATAGGTTCTATAGAAATATATGGAGTCAGTACACTGCACCACCAATGGCAATCAATAAGGCGCAACGCTCAGATCAGCACTTCTTCCTGTTCTTTTTAGCAACTGGTGGGAGTCTCAGCACGCAGATCCCCACAGATGACAACTATGACGTATAAGAAGTTTTATAAAAATTTTAGTTAAATTAGCTGAATATTTAGTGTAAGTTTGTAAAGTACAAAAAATGTGTTGGATTACGAGGCATTGGAAGGGGCGCACATATTGCACCACTTGATTCCCTACCACTGTGCCTCTCTATATAAGACATAATATTTCATAACACCAACTATGTATCAAACTCTGCCAACATTCCAACTGGCATATCTTATGTTAGCGTGTAGTCATTTCTGGTGTGTTTATACACTCAGCTCTACATCGCCTCCATACTTACTTAATTTAGCAAAATACACAGTTCCTGAAAACTGCTCGGGTGCACCATATGGTACAGTAGTAGTTTAAGAGCATTTGATTGAAATTAGGAACAAAACCTTCTTACAAGAAGAGTGATACGAAAAAGTATTCACCAGATGTCTCCTATTATTGCATATTTGTCACTCCGAATGGCTTCTTTGTGGTGACTGCTTCACCCTCATGGTATACTATATTAATTAGGCATAAAATACTATCAATTGTGATTTAGATTTGTTGTTTGCACTCAGGCATGGTTATGTTCAGTTAGGTGTATCTAAGTATCATTACATTGTATCTAACGGTCGAGCGAATAACTAAAGAAACAGATATTCTTTAATTTGCTGATAGTCTGCTCAATAAATGTAATAATTCAAGAGCCTGTTTTCCAGGTTTCTATGGTCTTGTATTTTGTTAACAGATCAAAAAAATCAAACAGTGTGGCATGCAGTTGTAGGAGATATTGAAAAAGGGCAAATCATTTTTTTGTGTTATTTTTTGTAGATGAAGAAACATGGTCAACACCCTGATAGTTCAAGAGGTTTTGTTTAATTGGAAGCCAAGAAGATAAAGGTTTTCTTGCTTTTTTAGAAAAACTCCCTACTAGAGATCAGCGAACTTACTCGTTTAGGGCGATTTCGCAATCAAGCATCGCTTTTTTCGAGTAACTGCCTACTCGGGCGAAAAGATTCATGGGGTGCCGGGGGTGAGCGGGGGGTTGCAGAGGGGAGTGGGGGGGGGGGAGTGAGAGAGAGAGAGCTCCCCCCTGTTCCCCACTGCTACCCCCCTGCTCACCCCCGGCGCCCTCCGAATCTTTTCGTCCGAGTAGTCAGTTACTCGAAAAAAAGCGATGCTCGATTGCGAAATCGCCCTAAACGAGTATGTTCGCTCATCTCTACTCCTTACGACGTCTCTCACGGTTATTTTGTGTTTTTTTTATTTTTAAAGCTTACAATAAATGCAACGAATTTCATGACTAAATTAACCACTTAGTGACGAAGCCTAATTTTGGAAATCTGACATGTGTCACTTTAACATAGAATAACTCCATAAAGATTTTGCATATCCAAGTGATTCTCACATTGTTTTTAGCCACATATTGTACTTCATTTAGGGCTCAGTCAGATGGGCGTTTTTATGTGCGTATATTACCTGCGTTTGCGACCCGCATCTATTAAGAACCAATGCTTTTCAATGGCAGCGGTCATATACCCGATATATGCGGTAAATATAGGGCAGCAGATTTTAAAACGCAAGTAACTGCGGCATCCGTCTTTTTTGGATGTGAAACCCCTGGATGCTGTCACATCCAGGGGTTTCACCTTGTGTTCAATGGGGCGGCAGCAACAGCATACAGTGAAGATCACGATCCTCTGGCACAGCTGTGGTAGAGGAGCACGATGTTCTCTCAGTGAATTTAATGGAACCGAAGCTACAGCCAGATCCATTGAAAGCAATGGGCTGCCGGCAAGCCCTGCAGTGATTTTCAGGGGAAGGGCTTTAAATATAATCCCTTCCCTGAAAATCATCCCTAAAATGTGTAAAAAAAAAAAAAAAATGTATATACTCACCTCTCTGCAGCTGCCGGGGCTCAGGCGCATCCAGCTGTCTCTTCTCCCTCCACTGCCCTGAAGTGTTTTTATTGCTGAAAGGGCTGCCTCTGATTGGCTGAGCACTGTGACCAATCAGAGGCAGCACTCAGCTATTGAATGACAGCTGAGAGGTGCTTTAGGCCCCATAGCCCACTTGTAGAGCCCCTGAGCGACCAAAACGACAGACGACCCCCATAAATGACCCCATTTCGAAAACTAGACTCCTTAGCGAATTCATCTAGGGGGTGTACTGTGTACTTTGGCCCCACAGTTTTCAAATGAATCTAAGCAAAGCAGAAGGAAAAAATTACAACTTTTTAGCACAAGGGACTGCTAAACTCCTTCCCTCTTCTCTCCTCCCCTCTGACTGATTGCAATGGGAGAGGGCGGGATGGGTGCGAAGCTAAGCACTGCCCCGTCCTGCCTCCTCCCATTGCTGGCTGCAGACAAGGATCAGGAGCTTAGCTCCACCCCCATCCCGCCCCCTCCCAGACAGAGGGGAGAAGAGAGGAGGTGAGCCAGCAAAGAGGAGGGAAGAGGCAATGGCATGGTGGCCTCGGCGTGTATACGCGGGACCCATGCCGTCTTAACAGGCGCACAAACGTTAGATTTGTGCGCCCATTCACAAGTTTTTTCTGCTCAGATCATAGCATATATCATCCAGCCGTGAAAACAGCGGCCGATATACGTTTGTGGGAACAAAGCCTTATGGCAGTGTTTCCCAACTCCAGTCCTCAGGGACCCCCCAACGGGTCATGTTTTCAGGATTTCCTCAGTATTGCACAGGTGATGTAATTATCGGCAGTGCTACAGCTGTTCTTACTAGAGGATATCCTGAAAATATGACCTGTTGTGTCCATGAAGACTGGAGTTGGGAACCTGCTCCAAGGGGTACATGTTTTCCAGTTTGCTATAATGGTTCATAGCAATATCACTCCTGGTACTATATTTCTGCAGCACATATTTGTACATACAGCAATGGGTATTGATGCTACTATACTGTATCTAATAGTGCTGGCACTGTACAGTATATGCACATGCCTTCTCTTTGTAAAGCAACTATTAATGCACTCGTCATATCAAACATTTTCAGTACATTGCAACATTTCCCATTGTATTGCACCATGGGGACCAATGAAAGCTGCTACTATACTCCGGGCACTTCTTCTGGGAGCTCGGGAAAACAAGAGATCATTCACATGGCTCACATTTATTCAGAGCGTATTCTAGTCACTAGACGTGTTCAGGGAATGAACTGCAGTGCTTGTGATTTCAAGGATAGATGTGCAAATAGGCACACTGTCAGCGCAGCTTCAGACAACCGTATTTGCGCGCGTATTTGTGCAAAGAATAGAACCCTAGAAATGGCTGCTGTGCCTTCACTGCAATTAGCTGCAAATTTTATAGTGTCCTGACAGGTGGCTGTGCATTTACGCCATTTTTCACGCATGTTCACACATAGTTCTTGCGCATTTGTGCCCCCCCCCATAGACTCCGATGGGGACCTTTGGTGCACAAATGCACACAAAAATAGATGATGCTGCGCATTTATTTGCCCGATAGAGATGTGTTTGCAAGAATGGGCAATGCGAGTGAATCAATAGGTTCTATTGTCTGTGTTTTGTGCAAGTGTAGTTCTGCGTGCAAAACATGCGCAAACACACCTGTGTGAAGGAGCCCTGCGGCTTCAACAGATGAGAATATATGCAAATATATTCGCTGCAACAGCAAGGGTTGTCCGCAGGATCACACCGCTCACCTTGATTTTTAAACCTGCCATAGACTTTTATGGCAGCCTTCTGTGTAACACGCAGAAAATTAGGACAGGTCCTATCTGTTCTCACACAGGATTTGGACTCGAAAAATATGTTCATGAGAACGAACCCATTGATATCAATGGATTAGCTTTGTCGCATTTTACAGGCATGAGTTTGACACACACAAAAATGTGCACCAATACGGTCGTCTGTTTAAGCCCTAAGGCCTGTGTCACACTGACGTAATTACACAGCGTTGTGCGCAGTCCAAATTTGTGCACCCAATATGCAATGAATTGAATCCATTGATTTTAATGGGTTCATTCACATGTGCGTATTTTGCGCATGCATTTCATGGGTGCTCTATTCTAGCGCTTACTGCGCACAAAATAGCACATAATAAACTAATTAAACTTAATTGCCCATTGAAATCAATGGGGACACACTTGCAGTTTTTTGCCCACGCAAACACACAGAGTATGGCCTTAGTCAGACGGGCGTTTTTTCGCGAGATTTGCGGATCGCATGATGGATGCGCATCCACAAATCGCGTGACCGGTACCCGAAAATCTGCTCCTAGCCGCGTTTCATTAGAAACGGGCCGGAGCCGGAGTTCCGCGCGGCCGGCCTGCAGTGGGTGTGAAGGGGGTGTGAGTCAGACCTGCCCCCTGATTGGCTCAGCGCTGAGCCAATCAGAGGCAGGTCTGACTCACACCCCCTTCACACCCACTGCAGGCCGGCCGCGGGGAACTCCGGCTGCGGGAGCAGGTGAGTATGTATATTTTTTTTATTTTAACACTTTTCTGGATGAATTGCAGGGAAGGGCTTATATATTTAAGCCCGTCCCGACAATTCATCCCGCACTCGCTGGCAGCCCATTGCTTTCAGTGGAACCTGCTGTATTGCCGGCTCCATTGAATTCAATGGGCAAACATCGTTCTTCTCTGCCACAGCTGTTACAGCTGTGGCAGAGAAGAATGATTTGTCTTCTATATGTTCTCAATGGGGTCGGCGCTGTTGCCGCCGGCCCCATTGAGCGCATATAGGGAAGAGAACAGGAATCGCAGATCGCAGATAGGTGCGATCTGCGATTTCTGTTCTATAATTTATCGGACGAGCGCATAAAAAACGCTCATGTGTCCGATACCATTGCAAAGCAATGGTTTTAAAAAATCGCCGGACGCATGCGCATGCGCAAATCGCGCGAAAAAACGCCCGTCTGACTAAGGGCGCCTACCCACTGGCGTTTGCGTTTTTCACGGCTTTTTCGCGGCTTTTTCGCGCCTTTTCCGTTAATTTTCATTGACATTCATGGGTGCATTAACCCTTTCCAGTCCAATGTCGGGCCTGCCCCGACATCATAATTTCCCTCCACAGCTCCGATGTCGGGACAGGCCCGACACTGCAGTGCAGGAGTGCATCTGCACACGATCATCAGACACATCGGGTGCAGATGCACTCCTGCACTGGTCCTCATCAAGGACCCCCGAGGAGAAGGCAGAAAGGGTTTTTAACCCTTTCTGCCTTCTCTTTTACACATTACATAGCGCTCAATTAGCGCTATGTAATGCATAGAGATTCCGGTCGGCGATCATGTGACCGCCGGTGTTACCTGAGCCCCAGCGGTCACATGAACGCCAAGCCGGGAGCCTGCACCGTGGGAGGACCTGCTTACCTGACCGGTGTCTTGCGCAATCTCCTTCTGCCTCCCGGCCCGGCGATCATGTGACCGCCAGGTGCCACCTGACCCCAGCAGTCACATGATCACCGAGCCGGGAGGCAGAAGGAGAATACAGAAGACGCCGGACAGGTAAGCAGGTCCCTCCCTGCACCCTCCTGAACTCTGTCAGATCAGGAGGGTGCAGGGAAAATGTATTTTTTCTCATCCATTCTCCCCAGCTCCAATTTATTTGGAGCTGGGGAGAATGGGTGAGAAAAAATAAATGGATTGGAAAGGGTTAAGAGAAAAATAAGGACACATATGCAACTGACAGTTCCTATGTTAAAAATTGCAACGGACAGAAAAAAAAAACGCAAATGGACAAGAACACATTCTATCCTAATTGCTCTTCAGAAAAAACGCAAAACGCAAAGGAAAAAAAATCGCAAGTGGGTAGGCGCCCTAAGGCCTATATGTGTACAAAAAATGCAGTAAAATATACACACGCACACAAAAATGCAATGCCTATTGCTAAGATGCACTTACACCCGTGTGAAGCTGGCCTAAGGGCTTATTCACACGGGCGTATATCGTTCGGGTTTTCAAGCTCCGGCCAATATATGCTTCCCCTCTGATGCATTACAATGCATTACATACAATGCATTACAATGCATCAGTGAACAGGGGCGTATCTCCGCAGCATAAAAGCGCCCGGTCGGGTGCTTATACACGCACGTCAGCTGCATGGGCTCCTATGGGAACCTATGACAGTTGCCAGAGAAGGGAGGTGGGAGGGAGTTTAGCAGTATGACTGCTAAACTCAGTCCACCTTCTCTTCTCCTCTCCACGCCTTGCTGCTGTTTGCAACGGGGTGGGGCGGAGCTAAGCTTTGCCCCCATCCACCCCTCCCATTGCAAGCAGCAAGGGGTGGGAGCTCAGTACACCAGCTCCCGCCCCGTCCTGCGTCCTCCCCTTGCAAAGAGCTGGCGAGGGGGAGGGAAGGAAAAGACAGCCTCCCAGTGCATCACACGGTAGCGTATTTCGGCTGGCCGATATACACTCGTGTGAATAACCCGTAAGGGACGTTTCATCCCAGATTTTGGCACAGATCTGAAGCAGATTTCACTTTTTCAATTGAATGCAAATTGAAGGGGTGAAATCTACTGGAGATCTGTGCCAAAAACAGTGACAAAATATGCAGCTAATCAGCGGAGTGTGAATGCACCCTGTGAATAACTACTTCTGTTCGCAATTTATAACTACATCAGCCATATTGTTAGTATAACCATTTACATTTTTGTTGCTGCGAACATTGTCACTCATAATAATGAATCAAAAGCTCCGTCTGTTTACTACTGACGATTGATCCTCAGAATGCGTCATCAATAGTTGATTGTCAGGAGTCTGACACTTGAGATCCCCGCTGATCAGCTGATCTTTCAGCCAACTGTCAGTGCAGCCGAGCCCGACATCCAGAGCCGAAAGTGTAAGGTCGAATACACACGGGTGGATTTGAATTGCGGAATTTGGTGACCGCCTCCAGTGTCCACAGCAAATACTCCACAAAGCAGCGGAATCTAACCCGCCTGTGTGGAGGTGGCCTTATAGAAAGGCTTTGCTCCCATTATAATCAATGGCAGTGATGCTGTGCATTACACTTCTAGCTGTTCATTGCAGTAAGGGCTCAAACAGACGAGCGTATTTGTGGAGGCATTTCTGTAGGTGAAAATCTCTCCCGCATAACGCGATGAAGCGAAGGCATTGATTTCAGTGGATACGTTCAGACAAGCATGTTTCTGGTGCACAATCTTTGTACGAGAAAAGATACGACTTGCCCCATCTTTGTCCGTGTTAAGCCAAAAGTTGCCATAAAAGTCTATGGCAGCTTAAAAAAGGGAGGGAGAGGGAGTTATCCTGCATACAACGGAGACACTAAAAGACAGCTGGCCCTAATTTGGCATTTAATTGGCATTCTATTCTATGGAAGGTGTGTGAACTGGCATTTCAGTCGCAAGAATTACTGTACTGTTCACTGGCAGGTGCGTATCAGCCTGTTTCTTGCCATCTCCTAACCTAGTTCATGCGCAAATACGATCCGGAGCGGCTGTCTGAAATCACCCTGAGAGTCGGAAGGGCAATTGAAGGCATCGTTTCCATTGGTTTCAATGGGAGCAAAGCCTTTCTATTACACTTCTGGCTCTTACCACCAATGCAGATATCAGCTCTTCTCTACTGACAGTGGGATCCGCTTATTAGCGGGCATCCTGAGCGGTGGACTCCCACTGATGACCCATTCTGAGAGCTGGTCATCAATACTTAATGCCCAAAATACCTCTTTAATTAACATCTCTCTTATTTACTGCATGCACTTAGATATTTGGTTCTTCTACGTAAAGTATGTAGATGTAATAGTTAAGATAAGGGTTGAAATCTATTTGATATGACTGCATTTTATTATAACTATGAGGCACTGCGATCACCAACTAAGGTTAGTATTATGAGCTGTCCACAAGTCAGTGGTAGATATTGGGGAACTGTACAACACAGATACCAAATTCTGTATGGTGTATGCTTCCTAATGCCCTCATTTCATGGGCATAGGTAATTGTCAGATATTTGCAAACACCTGCAATGAACACAAGTCTATGGAAAGGGATTGTAAATAATACTGAGCAAGAAGGTAGAGGTTGGTACATATTTACTTATGTTGGAACGGAAATGTATGGGTCATGGAGATACAGAGTAAACAAACGTGACGATAAGGAACATGCTGTGCATACACATTATGAGATAGCTGATGCTTCACTGTTGACTGAAACTTTCCTTTAACTTCTTTGTGTTGCCTCTTTATTTAGAAGTACACATTAGTGGAAATAATACATAGTATCAATAGTTTAATAGAAAAGTTTCAGTGAAAACTTTTGTTTTGGTGTTAATATGTTGACTACAAACTGTTTGCAGATGTTTTTACTCCATTCTATCTATTTATCTCATATATGAGATAAATAGATAGAATGGAGTAAAAACATCTGCAAACAGTTTGTATATATATATATATATATATATATATCTATATCATATCTATCTGTCTATCGCCTATCTATCTATCTATCTATCTATCTATCTATCTATCTATCTATCTATCTATCTATCTATCTATCTATCTATCTATCTATCTCATATCTATCTATCTATCTCATATCTATCCCCTGTCTATCTATCTATCTATCTATCTATCTATCTATCTATCTATCTATCTATCTATCTATCTATCTATCTATCTATCTATCCCATATCTATCTATCTATCTCATATCTATCTATCTATCTATCTATCTATCTCATATCTATCTATCTCATCTCTATCTATCTATCTATCTATCTATCCATCTATCTATCTCATATCTATCTATCTATCTATCTCATCTCTATCTATCTATCTATCTATCTATCTATCTATCTATCTCATATCTATATATCTCCTGTCTATCTATCTATCTATCTATCTATCTATCCATCTATCTATCTCATATCTATCTATCTACTATCTATCTAGCTCATATCTATCTATCTATCTATCTCCTATCTATCTATCTATCTATCTATCTAATATTGTGAGTATTGTGCACTGTATATACTGTATGTAGCACAGCTTACATTTTAAGTTCAGTAATCCTTGAATAAACTTAACTACAAAGAGCAGCATGAGTCAAACTCTAATTAAACTAATTGCAGGTTTTCCTCAGTTTAGAGCTGCAGCTTTGTCTAGACTTTGAAATGCAATATTTATTGTATACATAATATTACTAGTATTGATGTGAAAGTGGATCCCCAGTGTGAAATTAGATTATGGTATAGTTTATGAAGGACATTTAGTAAAGCCTACAATAGCTCCACTTTGGTACCTTTTATCCGTAGGGTAGGACAAGAAAATCAAGGCATTAGGCACTTCAGGGTTCTAATGACAACACTCTTCTTTTATTGCTGTCAGATCATTTTGGTTCTGTTGGACCAGGCCTAATATCAAGAATCTGCTAATAGCTAAGTGGAAATACTGTTAACAAATATTGTATCCTTTGCTGACAGATTCAACAATCCGCAGGAGTTCCTGATGATGTGTATGGTTATACATTGCAGTTTTTTTGCTTCATTTCTGGGACTGTTCCATACATCTGAACAAGAGTATGTAATCCACACAAATACACTCTGTCAAAAAAATGAAGCCCCTAGAAGAAGTTGATGTTTTGCCGGAAAACTCAGCATGCAATTACATCTCAGGCAGTTATACAAATGATTAGAGTTGTGGCGTGATTAGATGAACGGTCTTGCCACCGGAGGCCCTAAAAGTTGTTCCCCCCTTGGCCTATAAAAAGGGTCCCAGAGGCTTCTTCTGTGTAGTGACCTCTTTTTCTGTTTGTGTAGAGCTTGTTAACCACTAGACGCCTCTATGACACAGAGAAGAGATTTTGCCCAGTTAAGAGGTTGAGAGAGGCGCATTATTGGAATGTGAGAACAGGGCATGCTGGAATATATAATGTGCATCATTAGTAGTAAACTAAAATGTCAGAAATTAACACTTTGCTCAGATATTTTTCTATGTATCATCACCCATTTTAAAGTGAATATTCAGTCCTGTGACTGGACAGTCAATGACGTGGGCAGCTCACCAATCTCTCACAGCTATTCTGCCAGCCTGCTGCTTCAGAAGGCATACACTAGTGATTGACATTGTGTCTAGCAGTATATTCACATATGGCATATTTGTTGCATATATCTGAATGGGACTTGCCAAAAATCCATACACAAACTACACTACTCAAATGTATGGAGCTGATTTTCAGTTGCAGAAACTTTGCAACAACTCTGCTGCATGTGAATCTGCCCTTAGGCTAAGGCAGTGTTTCCAAGCTCCCGTCCTCGTGAACCTCTCATGTTTTCAGGATTTCCTTAGTATTGTACAAGTGATGCAATTATCATCAATGCCTTAGAAATGGCCACAGGTATACACTCTATCGGATATCCTGAAAACATAACCTGTTGAGAGACCCTGAGGACAGGACTTGGGAAACACTAGGCTATATAGATAGCTGTCTAGAGGTGGGTTTAGGTGAGGTTTTCCCTGCCAGGGAGGATTGGGCTAGTAACTTGAGCCAAGCAGGAACCATCACAGAAAATGAGACATCGGTTTGCACACTTGAGGGTGTCAAGATGGCTTTATCAATGTACATTGGTAGCACACTAATCAGCTAATCAGGCTATCGAGGCCTGGATTTGGCCAGGCTTAGTCTGGCTTTGGCCTATACAACTCAGCTTCAAATACCACCCTGAGTTGAGAGACCCAACGTATAGTCCATGTATAACACTGAAAAGATACAGTCTTACTCATGCCTTGCCGCTTAACAAAATTTTTAATGTAACAGTTCAATAAGTGGGCCTTTCGATATGTCTTACTGTCTTGCGTCCACGTTTGGTTCATGAATTGAATTCTCCTGTAATTTGGGATACAGGTAGGCTTCAGCTCAGAGTCCCTACACACAATACACTTATCTCGGTTGGTTCCTGTACATCGTATCTACTCTCGAAGGTGAGTCTGACCCCTGTATCCACCGTCAATGAGAGGGACAATTTGCAGTGTTGTAGCGAGGAGTTATGGGTTGACTGCCAGCACTCAACCAAGTGGAGAAATTTCTCCTTACTCTCCTAAGCCAGCCTACAAGGCTCTACGCTGGTGGCCCGGTAAGGGTCAGCTGCCAAGAATATCTAACTGCGTCTGTATCGTAGCAGACACATTCCACACCGGAAAGCAGAACAACTTCCGCAGCCTGCCAAAAGTCGGCCATGCCTCTCCTCACCACTGCCTTAAAGGAACAGCTCTTAATATACTTTACACAATAAAGTACTACACACCCAAATACAAGAGCAGAACACCAACACCCCTTCCCCTCTACAGCTACAGTGCGACTTTGGATGCAACAGGATTTGTATAAGCAAACATTGCTCAATGAAGTTGCAGTGCAAGTCACGGGTTCCTGTAGCTAAGTGTAATATACCTGTGTGTCTGAGACTTCATGATTAGACTTTTTGCGACTATGTTGGCACGGTCTCTGAAACCTACAGCTCACACTGCGACTCCATTGAATTCAATGGCAGTGCAATGTAGCAGTGCTACACAGTGATCTTTGCTTGTGTAACCCTCAGAGCCGTCATGTAGCCCTAGTCTTATCCTACCGCCTACCTCATATTGCTACTGGAGGGAAGTATTGACCTTTGATATCATGCCTTAAGTGGCAGACGCAACGTATGGCCAGCCGCAGATGGGCGGAAATTCCACAGCAGGATTTACCACAGAATTTCCGCCCGTGGAAGCTGCCATAGGATTGCGTTAGAAAATGCAATCCTGTGCAGATAGCTGTGATTGTGTTAGAAAGAGCCCCCACAGAAATGTCACTCCCCGGCCGCTTGCTCCGCTCTGCGCATGCGCCGGCTAGCCTGCACATCACAGAGCCGGAGCCGCGGGAGCAGGTCAGTGCAGCGCTGGTCCCTGCAGGGGCCTGGGTCGGGTCCCGCTGTGAGAATTCTCGGCCTATAGGTGCTTTAAAATGTGTGATACCATATACATTAAATCAAAAGGAAGAGGAAAGAAATACAAGTATACTTGTAGATTATAATCCTGCTTTGAAACTGAACGAAAGTTAGTTATATTTGATAGATTTCACAAAAAAAAAAAGCGTAAAGCCCCGAGATCTGACATTGTTTGACAACATAAACAGTCATTGTCATTTTCTAGACAATCTTGTGATGCTTTACTGCTGTTTGGGAAGTGTCATTGTCTTGTGACAAGGACAAAACAAGAGCATCATTTTCACAGCCAAGACCTGAATACACAAGCTAAGTCTGCAAAGGGATAGTTTAACCTATTAAGCGATGGAAAGTTCTCCGTCAGTAATATATCCCTTTGTGGTAGCAATAATTCCCTGAGTTTAATGGCAACCTTAGTATCGCTGGGAGCACCAATCATGTATGTCTGGGAAACACTATGTATTTCTATTTGTTACTTGTATGTCTGCCAGTCCTCCTAAAGGAAAGCAATTGACTTAAACCTCCTATGTACAATGCATGTAAAGCATTGAGAGCATTCATTACAAGGAGCGGAGTGGGCACAGGTGCAGTCCTTAGAGTCACTGCAACATACAAACAAGAGCACTCAGGAGACGTCTTCACCGAACAAGATGTGCACTGGAAAGGTCATAACTCCGAACCTTAGGGCTTCGACAGAAAAGCGTATTTTTACTTGTTTTTGCGTGTGGGAAATAAAACACGGCAAATATAACTCATTGATTTCAATGGGTTCATTCTCACTTACTTTTTTGTGGGCACAAATATTAGGACCTACTATATTTTGGGCGTATTTATACACCAAAGAGCACCATAAAGGTCTATGGCAGGTGCACAAATACTCATTCACAGTGAAAGAAATTACGCAAGAGCGAGCATATCGTGACATACGCTTGTCTGTAAAAGCTCTTAAGGGAAAACTCCATTGGTTAGAAAAGTGTATGGAAATGAGGAGAAATTAGAAGCTTTCTTGTGAGAGTTTGAGAAGTAATGTATGACATTTCATCTGTAGAGAGAAGTCAACGGCAGCATTATAATAAGTATTATCATGAATTGCTCTGTTGCAGTTCAGACAACAAGATGCCAAATGGATCTGTGAATGAAAACTTACAGTCCTGACATTTCGGGAAATCACTAGAAGGCAAACTAGATCCATCTGGCCCCTTAGAGAAGAGATTGTGTATCTATCCTTAGAAGAGCTGAGAAGCAGGGGCGTAACTATAAAAGATGCAGGGGATGTGGTTGCACCCGGGCCCAGGAGCCTTGGGGGGCCCATAAGGCCTCTCTTCTCCATATAGGGAGCCCAGTACTATGAATAAAACATTAAAGTTGGGGGCCCCATTCCAGGTTTTGCATTGGGCCCCAGGAGCTTCAAGTTACGCCTCTGCTGAGAAGTGAGCAGAATAATGCACACAGTAACATTCTCACTACTGTATGTAGCTAAGTTTAACATACCTGTGTGCCTTTACATGGTACCTTTACATGGGATGACTACTATCCAAATAATCGCTCAATGAAGTGAATACAAATGATAGTCGTCCCATGTGTACTCAGACACCAAGAGGGTGACGACTAATAATTCACTCACTAGTTGTTAGTCATTTCCCCAGCAGTCAGAAAGCAAACTTTGATGCCAGTGCCACGAGTGCTATGGAGGTGGAACGTTTGATTCAAATGCTGTACTCTCTGCCCAACCAGAAGACCAGTACAGCTATCAATCAGAGCTGTGGAGTAGCTCTTTGAACAGAGAGTAGAGCATTTGAGTCCCACCTAAAGAGTACTTGTGGCAGTGGAATTAAAGTTTGCTTTCTGACTGCTGGGAACCCTAAAAGCATGGATAGAAGTACAGTTATACCCCTCAACCCAACCCTACCTAGCAATCTGTCAGCAGCTTTCCTTCGGCAAACAGACTACCTTCAAAATTTATAAAATATCCAAACCCATATAGCCATTACTAGCATTCAGTAAACAGAAACAGTTGAACCCTGTTTTGGGCCGAACTTTCTAAAATTTCTGTTGGGCGTGAATCCAAATCTCTAGTGATTTGTCTCAACCAAACCCACTAGTATTCTTCTCCTTCTTGTTCTTCCGCTTCTTTATCCTTCTTCTCCTCTTTTCTTCTTTTTCCTCATTAACTTTGTCTTAAATCCAGGTGACCTAACTGTTATTCAGGACTTTTATGACAGTCTTAACACCAGTTTTAGTAGTATTGGTGAAGTTACGGTTTGGTTTAAACTAATTCAAACCTTGCTAATTTTTTGCCCAAATTTGGCAACCCAGCTTGTAGTTACATTGATTATCTTTTGTTAACCTGCCATTTAATAGTATAGTCATGTATTTATGAGATTTACCTGCTCATGTTCAAATACTCCATGAAATCACTTTGCAGAATACGGTATGTAGTTGAGAGCCATTAGATAAATACTTACTGGACCTTCATTAAAACATAGACTAGATCTACTGGCAGGAGCCATTACACTACATCTATCAGGTATATATAAAGCAGTGGTCAACCACAAAGAATACACTGCAATTTGTCCTTATCGCTGTGCACCTTTATGTTGACAGTATACCTAGAGATTGTCATTTTCATACACAGTTTACAGCCACACAAAGGTCATTCTTCTTTACATTATTTTTAAGCAAAAATGAGACCAGGAGAAGAGGAGGAAATATTCCTAAAGACAGAACAAACCCATTGGATAGACGTGTGAACTGAGGCTTTATTTGTGTGCCCATTTGCACTACATACAGTAAATGCCCCGTTGTGATTCCCATTAGTCTTTAGTAGATATATAGGATGAGCGCTGATATCAGGATGGAAGAAGGATGCACAGATGCTGTTCATTAGAGCAGAGACGTCTCCTATCCTAACATGTTGGTGCATGTAGACCTTCCCTTGTGGCCCCGGCTCTAAGTGTTCAGCTGCTAATTCCATAAACAGAAGATGCAAATCAGGACAAAGTCTACAAAAATGTATGTACGGCTATGCACCGAAACCAACGTTTTTTTGTTGTGGATTGCATTGTAATAAATTAATTCCGCTGTGAAAATCTGTGGCTTTCCACAACAAATAGAGCGTACTGCGGATCTGAAAATCCAAGGAATTCCGCTGCATATTTTTTCCTTTGTAGGTGAATGGGGTTTGTTAATACCTCATCACTAACAGATGATCGCTCAAGAGTCTCTCAAATGACAGTTTGAGTGACAGTTTTGAGCGATCATCTTTGCATAGTCTATAGTAGCTACTTAACAGCTATGCAGGTGGAGCGGAACATAGCCGCTATGGCTCGGCGAACAATACAGCTGTTTTGCATACGCAAACAGCTGTATTGTTCTCCGCAATTACAGCCGGCGTCCCGCTGTGAACTACCAGTGGGACATGGGCTGTAACAATCTTATCAGTGCTGCTGATTGTGATAACAGCCTGCACCACTGATAAGAGTTCATTGCTCAATTCAAGAAAACTAGAATTGAGCGAGGAAAGACTCGTGCACGAAAACTGCACAATGTCCGTGCATTGAGACCCAGCGATTCTTGCTCAAAAGATGGCTTTGAGTGAATTGTGAGCGAGAAACGTTGAGTCTAAATGGGCCTTTACTGTATGTGCATTGCTGTGGAATATTAACTCGCATTTCATAACTGATATATCGCAGCATTTCCACTCTGGGTGAAGTTCCTATAAGGTCGCTTTTAGATGAGAATATGTTAACTGCATATTTGATGCGTGTTTTGTGGACTGTAGTATAAGGCTAATATAAATCTATGTATCTATTCACATGGCCGTACTTTTCACGGCCATGTTTGAAAAACGCAGCATGACCTATTTTTCTTCTTTTTTGTCTCCGTATTGGTATTCTTTATTATTGGGCAAATACAGGTCAGTACTTGGCCAGTAGAAAATACAAACAATGGCAGCAAATACTGATCAAGCAATTAAATACTGATGATATACGGTTGCAATGCCATCTTTAACACGCCCGTATTGCGGATCTGTATTGCGGACATGCTACAATATGCTCATCTGAAATTGGCCTAAGGCTGGTTTTGCAATCAGCTTTTTGCTGTAAAACATACATTTTCTCGTGGCATCTCAGTAGAAATGGTTTTTTTTGCCAAAAACACTGCAGTCAGATTTCAGCATAAAAACAGCGTTTTATTTAAATTTCATGGATAAGAACATCTTCCAGAATAGCATATGCACTGAATAAGAGCTCTGTTCAAAACATGTAAGTGCAACTTTAGAAGCTGTTTTTATCTACGAAATTTAAATAAAATGTAGTTTTTATGCTGGAATTCGCAGAAGTGCCAAAGATTTGTTTCTATTGCTGTTCACAGTGTATGTGCGCCTGTCCGTGCACGCGGCGGTAAGTGTATCCGCGTGGTGAGCCGGCGCTTGGAGCTGCAACTGCAGTCAGATGTTACATTAAAGTCTACAGCGAAACATACAGTGCGTTATATATACTGGTTTGTGACATTTTTGTGGTGAGTGACACAGCATGTTTTGGGTATCGCGGTTTTTCTGGTGTTTTTCATAAAGGATCTTCTATGTGCCTTTAGAAAGATGCAAATCTAACAAAATAAAAACCACCACCAAGAATGCTTTCAAAAAATGTTGTGAAGAACACTTGAGATTCAAGACATCTTGTACAAGAAAGTCACAGAAGGCCGCCATACTTAATGATATACTGATACAGAGACACAAGGCCACTACAAACCTGTTCCCAGCAGCATGTAGACAGGCAAATTAGATATCAAAGGTGTAAAATAGTGATGAACAACCACTTACACACCTTCCAAATAATGGGAGAGGCAGCTTAGTACTATACTTGCAAATAGATAAGGTATAGAAAGGGTACAATAAAGCCTCGTGTGGCGCAGAGTGTTAGGCAGTGAGCCGGCTACCTCAACCATGCAGGGATTGAACTCCCTGCATGGTTGAGGTAGCCGGCTCAAGGTTGACTCATCCTTCCGAGGTCGGTAAAATGAGTACCCAGCTAGCTGGGGGGTAAAAGATGACTGGGGAAGGCCATGGCAAACCACCCCACAAAAACAGTCTGCCTAGGACTGATGTCACCCTAGGAGTCGGTAACGACTCGGTGCTTGTACCAGGGGACTTCACCTTATTTTTATACAATAAAGCCCAGTGGGTTTCTCTGTACTTCGTAAATGAACTACACTGCTACTGACACCTCGGCCTCTTACAGCAATTGTCTTGTCTGCATGCTGCTGGGAAGTGGTGTATACCTGCCCTTGTATTTCTGTATCAGTATATCAGTGAGTATGGGCGCTGGCAATGACTTTCTTCAATAGATTTGACTCCCTTTCAGTGATTTGTTTGCATGTTATAGAAAAGTTTAAAAACTTTGGAAAAAATGCATGCAAATAAGCCCTAAATATGTACAAAAGACCAAGCTAAGCCAAGGCATCACAAAAATATACACCAGATACATAACTGAATGCCAAGTTCAGGCCGTCTCTGTGTGGGAGGCTTTGAATGTAATTTCATTAGTGGTAAAAATCAAAGGAAGTTTGGAAGCTGAGTAATGCTTGTGGTCTGGTTTACAATACACAAGTGGAAACTGGTCCTGAGCTGTTGTCTCATAGTGTTTAGATTGTAATTTTGGCTTTCTATACTCCCTTAAAGACGTAGGTGCAACATTCCCTTAAGAGACCTTTAAACGGGGCGATAGTTGCCCAAATAATCACTCAAGAAGCGATTTCAGGTGACTGTCGTTCCGTATACACAAGGCTCCTGGCAGTAAGTAAGTAAGTAAGAAGTCACTCCGTTGTCGCTAGTCGCTCCCTTTCAGCTCACTGAAAAGGAGCAACTGCTGAGCGGCTTCTTGCTCAATGCAAAC
The DNA here is from genome assembly GCF_035609145.1 of Eleutherodactylus coqui. Lineage (NCBI taxonomy): Eukaryota > Metazoa > Chordata > Amphibia > Anura > Eleutherodactylidae > Eleutherodactylus > Eleutherodactylus coqui. Next base: position 120,085,535 of record NC_089837.1, on the reverse strand, counting down.
AGAAGTCGTTCAACATAGGAGTGGCTCCTGTTCACCATGAATGGAGGCCGGCATTCTGGAACTATCCCCAGCCATTCACTTGAATGACTATCGCTTCTGGGTAAAGCACCAGAGCGATAGTCGTTGGTGCGACAGTCGCGCCCTAATGCACCCCATAGTAGCACTGTTGAAAGGTAACTTTACATATTGTGTAGCCGCTTATATAACAATGCATTAATAAGTATTATTAAAATCTTCTAACTTTGCAAACAGCAATAGTAGATAGATAGATAGATAGATAGATAGATAGATAGATAGATAGATAGATAGATAGATAGATAGATAGATATGAGATAGATAGATAGGTAGGTAGATAGATATGAGATGGATAGATATGAGATAAATAGATAGATAAGAGATGGATAGATATTAGATAGATAGATATGAGATAGATATATATGAGATAGATAGATATGAGATAGATAAATAGATAGATAGAGATGAGATATAGATGGATATGAGATAGGAGATAGATAGATAGATAGATAGATAGATAGATAGATAGATAGATAGATAGATAGATAGATAGATAGATAGATATGAGAGATAGATAGATAGATAGATAGATAGATAGATAGATAGATAGATAGATAGATAGATAGATAGATAGATAGATAGATAGATATGAGAGATAGATAGATGGATAGATAGATAGATAGATAGATAGATAGATAGATAGATAGATAGATAGATAGATAGATAGATAGATAGATAGATAGATAGATATGAGAGATAGATAGATATGAGATAAATAGATAGATAGATATGCGATAGATAGATGGATAGATAGATAGATATGAGAGATATATAGATATGAGATAAATAGATAGAGATGAGATAGATAGATAGATATGAGATAAATATACATAGGTAGACAGATATGAGATAGATAGATAAATAGATATGAGATAGATAGATAGATATGAGATAGATAGATAGATATGAGATAGATAGATAGATAGATAGATAGATATGAGAGAGATAGATAGATAGATAGATATGAGATAGATAGATAGATATGAGACAGATAGATAAAAAAATAGATAGGAGATATAGATAGATAGATAGATACTAGATAGATAGTAAGATAGATAGATAGATATTAGATAGATAGTAAGATAGATAGATAGATAGATAGATAGATAGATAGATAGGAGATAGATAGATATGAGATAGATAAAAAATAGATAGGAGATATAGATAGATAGATAGTTAGTAGAGATGAGCGAGCATACTCATTAGGGACAAATACTCGAGCAAGTATTGTCCTTTTCGAGTACCTGTCCGCTCGTGAGAAAAGATTTGGGTGCTGGCGGGGGAGAGCGGGGGGGGGGGGGGGACGGGGGGGATATCTCTCTCTTTCTTCCCCCGGCTCCCTCCTGCTCACTCCCGTCACACACCGCTCACCCCTGCCGGCACCCGAATCTTTTCTCACGAGCGGGCAGGTACTCGAAAAGGACAATACTCACTCGAGTATTTGTACTTAATGAGTATGCTCGCTCATCTCTAATAGATAGATAGATAGAATTGAGAGGTTCCATATATATGCACCATACAATCAGTAGCCAACCTACATCTGCTCATTAAATTAAACATCAAATTAACAGAAACAACCCTATGCATTAAAGGGGTTGTCCGGGGGTTTTACTATAGATTACCTATCCTCAGCATAAGTCCTCAATTATTGATTAGTAAGGGTCTGCCACTGGAGATCCCTGCCGATCAGCTGATCACCAGGCCAGCTGTTAGTGCAGACAGTGTTGGAAGCAGATACTTCTGCAATGTATGCAGACATAGTCAAGAAGTTTACTTATATTTAAGGACAAACTTGACAGTAGCATGTTGAAGAGAATTGAATACAACACCTGAATACCAGTCTAGGTGCCACATCAGAAAACTAAGAACAAGAATGTTCAGTTCCAATCAGTATGTCCTTACCAACACAAGGCAATCACTTGATCTGATAAATCCTAATTCCTGCTGTACAATGTCATTGACGGGAGTCAGAATTTGGCATAAATCACACCAGTCTATAGATTCAGTGGTTTAGCTTGTTGACATGGGTGATTTTAATGTCCATTTGATGTCCATATTTGAAACTGAGTGCACATAGACATTACACCAATCATTATAGCCAAGGCGGTTATACAGAGGTTTGGCTTTTTACATGGACTGTAGAAAAATCATATCATGTCCTATTCTAGTCTGATTTCTCAAATAATGGTCGCCCATTCAAGTCAATTGGTGCATCAAAAAAAAAAGAATGCAAATTGAGGAATCCCTTGTGTTCTGTTTTCCATTGATCATCGCTAAATAATTCCAGTAACAAAATTGGGTCGCCTTCTGTTTTTTTGCATGCGAGAATAAAAAAGGATGAGGGATTCTTTAGATGGACGTGATTTAGTCCCGTGATAATTATGTCCGCATAACAAGATGAAATGAAACCACCCATTTCTATGGTTTTGTTTCCATTAGCGGTATTCTCGCCCGTTAATAGTATGAGCGAGAAAAGATAGGACTTGCCCTCCCTTTCTCACATGAAGCTATGCCGCAGAGTTTGAATGGCCCCAAAAAAACCCTGGTTCAAGCGCAACTACATTCTGTAATGGCAAGTGTAGCTGCGCATATGCCCATGTGTTTTTTTGCCCTAACACGCGGATCACACATGGACAGAAAAAACAGACACATGCAATGCATCAAACAGACATAAACACGCATTACAATCACTTTTAGAAAGGCCTTACTGGCATCCATTATGCAAATTAAAGGGATTCTGTCATCAGAATTTTCGTTACTAAGGTTCCACCATAGTGCTAACTGCTTCATGGAACAGAACCTGGACATATGTTTGTAATAAAAATCGAAATTTTCGTTTCAGCAGAACTTTTTACATTCTCCTGCTCTGCATGTAATTGAACCGCCTCGAGTCACAGAGGCATGCCGCATGTACCCCAAGTCACAGCCCCACTACTTATACATGCGCCCTTCACAGCCTCACCATATCGCCCGGCCGCTGACATCATGTTTAGGTTCTGTTCCTTGAGGCAGTTAGCGCTATGGTGGCTTCTTAGTAACAAATATGCTGATGACAGAATCCCTTTAATACTGACTAATCATCATTTAAATCCCACCTTTATGTGTATGCCTGTTGCCCATATATAACTCTTTGTAGCAACAGTCTACCAATCTAGTAATGACCAGATCCAGTAGGGTAAAGCACTGTATCACAATCTTGATAATGGATTCTGTGTACACTAATGGCCTGCATTGTCACTAGATCTTTAAAAAGGCACTTTTGGCAAGGAATTTGGAATCGGAGATGTTGCATCTAATAAAATAACCGCTGAGAGTAAGTTCACGTTAAAGAGCTGAGTCTGCAGTTCTTTAAAGTATTGCATCCTGACTACGGACCAAGAATTACTAACCGAGAGGGTGCTTTCATACATGCCATCTTGATGTAGTAGTTTTTTGGCCAATTTCAGGAGTGGATCATAAAAGGAGGGGGAATATATTGGAGATATCAGGATTCTCTTTTCTTTCAATCCACTCGCTGCTTCAGCTTCAAAAACTGCTTCAAACAGCAGATGTGAAACACCCATAAAGAAGTTTGTCCAGGACCTGCAGACAAGGTTTGTTGTTTCCCCATCTATCTATGGGATGTGCAAGGTATTGCAATTCACCTCCAATCACTCCAACATGGATGGATACAATACCAGACACAGATGTGCTGTGGTAAAACAGCAGATCCTTTTTCTCTAGTCCCAGAAAAATCTCTTTAAAGGTTGTTTTTGGAATTTTGGAAAATTGGGCATGAACAGGATATGATATAAAAGAAATAAATAACTTATACTCACCTATTAAATCCCTCCTATGTTCCTCACCTCCCTAAACTCTGACGCTCCTGCAATGATGACGTACATCCTTCACATGACTAATGCAGCCGCCAATCACTGGTGTTAGTGGTCATCTGCTATTCATGCTAGCGCCATTGCTGAGGCCAGTGATTGGTGGCAGTGGTCACATAAATGATGTATCATCAGTGCAAAACCAATGGGAATCAGAGCAGAGGGACTGGAGCTGTGGCACTGGACCCAGTGAGAATTTAAAGGGTGATTATAGGTTATTTCTTTAACCCATACAAGGAGTACTCAACAAGAGGACGGCGGTCCGAATGCAGCTACCAGCTGTCTGGCCCCTGCTGCCTAGACCAGATGCTGGTAAAAAGTAATTTTGCAGCAGTGAGACATAGGGCTAAATGGCCTTGACCAACCGCTGACACATCGGGACCTGAATATGCCTGAATATCCACCTGGGCAGAAACATTTTGATAAGAAGTATGAAAAAACTATACCTACTTGGTATCACCGTAATTGTACCATAATTTATACTGAATTATAATTATGTAGCCCTGGTTTAACACTCATTACCTAGGTTTGCCAGACCTTCACCTGACAGCAGACTCACATAATTGGACTTTTACAGAAACTACTTGAGCACTCCTGTTCTATTACCCAACCTGTTCATGCTCAATTTTATTAAAATCCCAGACAATCCCTTAAATGTAACCTAACAACCTCAAATGTGTGATCACACTGGTGACAATACCAATAGATATTTCCATTAAAATGTGAACTAAAAGTTGGTAGATTAGACTATAACAAATGGAATAATCACAATCTAAAGTGATTCTGACATGGCATGTCTCCATACACGGCCCAGACCACTGCACATTCAACTCATTATGTCAAAAAGTGATTGGACTGTGTATGATCCCTGAAGACTAAATGTTGTACAAATCCCATTAACCAATAAAACCATTTTAACTAGACTTTTTTGTACATCATTTACTGGGGTATAGTATTACAAAGTAAAATGATCTGAAGTGGTGAAATCATGTTATGACCAGAAATAGGTATGAACTATTGCATCTGTTCCTACTCCAAGTTCACCCAAGGTCACAACGTAGACTGGAATCACCCATGCAGTTCTTTAATCCAAAGCCAGAAGTAGATCCAAAATGGAAAGGAAGGCAAAGTACATTGAAAGACTAATATATCTTTGCATCTATTCCTCTGTTTGGCTTAAAAGTTGCATGAAAAACTGCAAGTGTGATTCTAGCCTTAAAATTTAGCTGTAGACAACGATTTCCACCCTTGAGTGGTTAACCATTCACTTATGTGACTTAACAGGTTTCACTAAACACAATGCATATCACTTTATATTCTAATATTGCTTTGTAAACCAAAGCTAATGGACATCTGTACATCTACAGCAATGCAGATAAGTCATTTGATGCCAATTTCCCTAAAATTTCCATATTTCTCCCTGCAAATACAAAGCTTCACCACTAATAGATGGCTACAGCACAAAACACACACTGTAACTTACAGCTGAGAATAATAACACAGCAGACCCAATTGTGTCTCCTTTTTAAGGTCATGCATCTGCATTCCCATCTGTGCACCTGTCTCCCAATCTCTGCACCAGGTTTGGAATACAATAATGGCCCTGATGAATAGTTGATTGGGACTTGCTAAATCCAAAAGCTTAAAAAGCTAAAGAATATAATATACAAAATGCAAGATTTCTTCTAAATGCAGAAGGTATAAAATTGACTTAAAGAGAACTTCCATAAATTCACAATCACCAGTAAACTTAAAAGTCTTCATTTATTGAACCATTCAGAATGATGTGCGGTCGTATCTGTCGCTAAGAAAGTTGGGTGGTGATCATGAATATTTCCGTAGATCTCATAATGCCAAATCTGCCTAGTTATTCGGTGAAAAAGAAGCAGAAGATGTATCAGTCCATCGGCAAAATCCCCACTTACATGTGTTGGTAAGCTGGCTGAGAACTGTGAAAGCCGAGGTGGTGGTAATACCGATTGTCACCCAGCTTTCCCTAGAAACAGATATGTTGGAATCAAACTTTAACAACTTGACAGAAGAGGACAACTCAAGGACTTCCTCTGTATTTACCTACTAAAGGAGTAAATGCACTTTAAAAGGTGGATACTCAAAGAGTCGAAATGTCCCTACTCCCTGTCCCACAAGAGTACCGTACGAGATATATTCAGTCATGATATAAAATGCCATTGTATAAAAAGTACATATATTAATGTATAACACTCCAAAAAGCTTACACTCTCTAGAGTATTAGTAGCATCAAAAGAGTCATAAAGAACTGATCAAAAAGGTAATAATATAATGTAGCGGAGCTGTCGGCAGGGTGAAAAGGAGGCCATGCCCCAAAGAAAATGTGAGCAGTTCACGAACGTTAGTACTTCTTGCACCCAAGTACAATCCACATCACAGGTTGGTCATGTTGTATACAACATATATCATCTTACATTTGTAAAAATAAACATTTGGGATATTTTATTATATAACAATTACTTCTTATGTTATAAAGCTTTGCCATTTGTGTCTTCTATTCATCACTTTGTATGTAGTACATGCATAGCTTTTGCTTGGAAACCTGAAGTAAACGACTACCGTGCCTCAAGGTGCCATGGTTACTAAGATTTGTGTTCCATTTGTGCATATTTTTAATTAGCATGAACAAATCAGCAATAGCATGGCAGCATTCCTTGCCAAACCCATCATTCACCAGTTGGAGAATCCTCTTTTATGCACAGACACAAGTGCACAATGAGGGAATAAAAAGGGTAAATAATTCATCCTTGACCTGTGCTGACTCCACATTAGTGATACCCATTCTGATACCATCATTTATGTGCTCAGCGAAGCCTCTATTTCGCAGGAGAAGATCTCCCCACTATATTTCTACATACCCATATAAATATATATACATATTTACATAAAAAATGTATATATAAATATATTTATATTTATATAGTCCTAAAAGTTATATTCTCTGAGTCACACACCACTGAAATGAACACATATGTTTCCACAATATATTATTCATAATATCCCAAAGCAAAACATCTTAGCATCTGGCAATGTAACAGAAGATACATTCTTATAGGACAGCTTCAAATACTATTTTCTTTCATAGGCATAGACAAGTGGAATTACTTTGCTTTGGTTATGCTTGTAGTTAAGTGCAGTTGCTACAGCACCATGTATACTTATATCAAGGGAAGTGATAGCTTATAAAGATGCTGTATAAAATAAGTAGCTTCAAATGGATAGGGATATAAAATACACAGAATATATACATACCCAAGAAACAATGTCTATAGGAGCGGTAGAATAATGTGACTTTATCAGCAGAAGCCCTTCTTCAGGGTTGGTCTCAGTGCAATCTGAAAGGATATCTCAGCACCATAAAACAGACTTGAATTTGGACTGTCTTTCTTCAGCTAAAGTGCATTTTATGATGAAATAGTCCACAGTGTAATATCTTGCATCCTTCGTAGGACAGTATCCTTTAATCTTCACAATCAAGGCTTTGGCCTTTAAAGTTGACTACAATGTTAGAGTAGAGTGAAGAAGAAAAAAAAAAAAAAGAATGTTTCCTCTTTAAATCCAGATGCAACAATATGAGCGCATAGATAATGGGTGTGTGCCAATGACACCCTGTTCTGTGGTCCAACACAGGAGAGCGTGGATAATATCGCTCCACTTTACTACACAGAAAATTGCAGCACCATCAAATGCAATCACACTCGGCTGTCTGCGGTGCCTCATTTGAATGTACTCTTAGGGGGCAAAAATACATAGAAAATATTACAGCAGAGCTCGTAATCCATTGAAAATGGCTTATTCCTCGTGAAATGATGTGTGTTTCATTCCTACTTAGATACACGAATGGTTTTAAGCAGTCTGGCTCATGGTGTACTCCCTCCCCTGTGACTGCCGGCAGACTTGCACTCCCCTCTCCCTTTCTGGCTGCTTTAGTCTGTTGATGCTTTTGTAGTGTAGATTAAGCAAGGATAGCGGAACAAAGAGAGTGCCTACCTTCCTCCCAAATAAATTGTGGCTAGTCTCTTCTTTCGCTTTGCAATCCCTTCTCTTCCACCACAGAGAGCAGTGAGCATTCCAGCACCTTGGACAGCTCCTGCTAGTCAGGCCCATTGGAAATGTGTAGAGAACAAGCAAGCGAAGAAATAAGCCCCTGAATGGAGAACCATCATTCCATCTTTCGCCGTCATCCTCAGTAAGGCATCCCAGATCACCCGTCTGCTCAGTTAGGGTTCAGATAACGCAAGAGCCACATTAAAAAGGACAACTGATTCTCTCATCTCCTAGTCAGTCATCAGAAGAAAATGTGTAAGATAGAACAAAGACTGCAGTGCAAAGAACCCTTAGCCCATTATGCTCCTACGGGAAAGAAGCAAGCCTTGAGATAGAAGGTGCATGTCAGAATCTCAGAGTGCTAGCCGGCCTTCCTGACATAGCTTTTGCACTCTCTTCCTCATTGTACGGCAGTGAAATGCATACAATTCATGCTGACGTATATCAGGTTGCTGATGCTGGGGTAAAGATGGGAGGAGCACATTAACCTCGTCAAAACAACCCCCCACCACCTGCTCCCTCTGCATAAATACAGAAGGGCTCTAGAATAAAGCTGCATAGATTATCCCGTCTCTCTGAACACTTTTGTACTGTACAAGGCACTTTTGTATAGGAAAAGATATAAATATTCCCAGGACGGACACTGATTTCATGGCTTGAAGTTACAGCTTTCTATGGCTTTACACAGAAGATACTTCTAACAAGCAACAGATATTCTTTTAGAACTATTGTGTTTTTGAACTTTGCTTCCTGCAAATATAATGTGATGTATTAGTTTTATTATTTCTGTTCTTTCTTTCATTACCAATGAAATATGGAGTCTTCTATTTATATTCCGTTTTGCTACAGTGATACAATGTGTCAAATGTATAAATATTGTCTGTTATACAGTAGCTATGTGCGTGTGTATAGATATTGTGAATGGATGTGCGCACTTGACTACTATGGACTAATGAATTTTTATAGAAATGAGTAGAACCGTATAATAGATTGTATTGACAGTAAAGGCTACACAGATACATAGAGATAAAGCCGATAGAAATGTAGCACTGTGATAACTCAGTGAGTTAGGGCTTAAACAGATGGATTTGTGGAGGCATTTGCGGACGTGAAAATCTCGCCTGTATAATGCGACAAAGCGAAGCCATTGGTTTCAACGGCTTTGTTCTAACAGGCAAATTTTTCGCACACAAATCCTATGTATGCAAAAACCTGTCCTATCTTTTTCAGATGTTTATTTTTTATGCCTGCAGAAAAATAGGTCCTGCCTTATCGTTGTCTGTTTTATGCTACAGAGATCCTCTTTGGTAGTATTTAGAGCTTTGAAATTGCCTTCATTCAATAAACCAATTTGCGAAACAATTATGTGTAATTATGCACACACCTAACACCTATTCATAGTTGCTATCAGTGGGCAGGGCCAATGATTACAACTTCAGATCGTTTCTTTCGATCGTTTCAGCACTGGGTTTGAACGGCTTAAAAAACGGCACATCGACCAAGACTCAGGCATAAAAATGATTCATTTATGCGTAAATACGCATTGTGGTGAGTGTATTTACGCATATGCTCGTCTGTAGGAGCCCTGAAGTATAGCTCAGTAATTTTACCTGTAGTGCTAAGTCAAATATCTGCTAACACATTATAATTATTATGTGTTGCACTAAATTAGAAACTCAGCTCTGTTTCATTGACAACCCAATATTCCAATATCAGATTACACATAAACTAACGGGGTTGTATCCTATTAGAAACACATGTCCACTTTGTTCTCCAAAACTAGCACCCCTATTGTCCATGAATGGCATGTGGTACTGCAGCTGAGACTCATTCACTTGAATGGGGCTGCTGAGTTACAGCACCAGACTATATCCATGGACAAGACTGGTGCTGCTCTTGTAAGAAAATGGCCACATTTTTCTAATCTGATACAATCCCTTTAAGGCCAGGCGCACATTTGCATAAAAAAAAATGTCTTTGTTATATACACAAAAACAGATGTTTTTTAATTGCATGCAGCTCTGTGTGGCTTCCATACATATATGGTCCATGTGTCCGTTTTTTTTTCTGTAAGGCACGAAAAGAACCCTGAAACAAGCCCAATCCCTTTTTCCTGTAACTTAAAGAATAAGCATTGCACACGGATAGCATTTGTGTGCTGTCAATTTTTTTTCTTGCTCCGTTGCCTTGAATGGGCGAGTCTCCTCCGTAAAATGGATCAGAATACTGCATGAGATGTGGTTTTTTATGCAGTCTGTGTGAAAAAACTTAGTAGTGTGTTGCACCATCAAAGTACTAATGACCACTCTGTCTATATACATAAAGGCGAAAGCCCTCACTGACTCATTGACTAACTGACCCAATCACTGACTGACTCACTAATTCTCTAACTTCCCGGTGTTGTGGCAAATGTACAATTTGGCAGGACCATTCTATTGGTGCCTATAGGAAAAGTAAAGGGGTCATAATTGATTATTTAATGCTAAGTGCAAAAGTAAGTGAACCCCTATGTAATGTACCTAATCTAATTCTCTAACTTCCCGTTGTCGTACAAACATGAAATTTGGCAGGGTCATTCTATAGGTGCTAAATAGGAAAAGTAAAGAGGTCACAACTTGATTATTCAATGCTAAGTGCAAAAGTAAGTAACCCCCCCCCCCCATGTAATGTACCTAATCCAATTCTTTAAACTGCCAGTGTCATAAAAAACTTGAAATTTGGCATGACCATTGTTTAGTTCCTAAATAGGGAAACTAAAGGGTTCACAACTTGATTATTCAATTTTAAGTGCAAAAGTAAGTGACCTCCTATGTAAAGTAACTAATACCACACATCTGTACCACACAAATGTGAAATTTGGAACAAGCATTCTTTAGGTCCTAATAGGAAAAGTAAAAAGGTCACAACTTCAATATAAAATTTTAAGCATGAAAAACGGTGCGAAAATTCAGCGATACATGAGAGAGTTCTTTTCTCAGAAACCATAATACTTAGGGAAATAATTTGCATACTGAAGAGAATCTACCTCATCTCTATGTGTATATACTGAGGAGAATCTAACTAACTACTCTGTGCATATACTGAGGAGAATATACCGAAATGCTGTGAAATACATAAGGAATCGGCCATGCACTACAGGGATGGAGCTTGCCTTTAAGGCTAAAAAGGGGCTGCAGCTTCCAGTCTGAGGGTAAACTGGAATAAAAAGGCGCATTACCTTTAAGGATAAAAAGTTAGGAGAGAGGAGGGGTGGCACATTCTGCAGAGGGACATTGGTACATGCAGTCTGAGGAGAATCTAACGCTCCTCTACATGTATACATATTTTATTCCTCAGTTCCTCTGAAGTAACCATGACTTTATGAAAATTTTCCAGGAGAACAACAGGTAAACACCTGTACTAAATTAACTTGGTATATCAGCTAGTAGAATAAAATGGATCCATATGCTTTCCGTGTGTAGTCTGTTTATTTATTTATTTTTTTTAACCGCTAGTATGCCGGAGACCTAAGTTGTAGCTTCACCTTTGGAACCACTTTAAATATCACATAACTACAAAAATAACATTTGCCTAACAATATGTATTTAGAATTGAGCAGATTCATTGTTACTTACAATAAGCTAGTTCTCGCTCTAAAGCCTCATTGATAAAATTACATGTTGACATCCCACTAACTTCTTTGAGAAGGTGATTTCTCAGAACAAGCTGCCTAAGAAAACAATTTCAACTATCTATAAAATATCCCTACCTAGGGATATTCTGAACAGGAACAAGCTGTTCTTTATTTCCGCCTTGGAGTGAGATCTACAGACTAAGTTTGATGAGGTGACAACATCCTCCACCTTGGCAGCACCTAAACGGGTATGTAGATGCATGCATATTCAAGAAAAGATGCTGGCAAGGTGACAATTTGAAAGTTCTTAGATAACGGTAATCACTCTAAACTCCTGAATGTCTGGTCCCCCTAGATCAGGTTTAGGAATTTTGAAAATCTTAGCCACATCCATTTTTAACGTGATTACCGCCAGTAAAAAACGCAGCGGTAATCACGGTACAAGGCTCCCATTGATTTCAGGCCACGTGTCCAGCTTCGACACCCAGTAGTTGTAGGGGGCAGAGGCGTCACGGAGGACGGTCGTGCGATCGGCTACGTACTCCCTCACCATCCTTTTACAGTGCTCCCGCCGACTCAGCCTTGACTGGGGAGCGGTGACACAGTCTTGCTGGGGAGCCAGAAAGCTGTCAAAGGCCTTAGAGAGCGTTCCCCTTCCTGTGCTGTACATGCTGCCTGATCTCTGCGCCTCCCCTGCTACCTGGCCCTCGGAACTGCGCCTTCGGCCACTAGCGCTGTCGGATGGGAATTTTACCATCAGTTTGTCCGCCAGGGTCCTGTGGTATAGCATCACTCTCGAACCCCTTTCCTCTTCGGATATAAGAGTGGAAAGGTTCTCCTTATACCGTGGGTCGAGCAGTGTGTACACCCAGTAATCCGTAGTGGTCAGAATGCGTGTAACGCGAGGGTCACGAGAAAGGCATCCTAACATGAAGTCAGCCATGTGTGCCAGGGTACCTGTACGCAACACATGGCTGTCCGCACTAGGAAGATCACTTTCAGGATCCTCCTCCTCCTCCTCAGGCCATACACGCTGAAAGGATGACAGGTAAGCAGCATGGGTACCCTCAGCATTGGGCCAAGCTGTCTCTTCCCCCTCCTCCTCATCCTCCTCATGCTCCTCCTCCTCCTCCTCAACTTGCTGAGATATAGACAGGAGGGTGCTCTGACTATCCAGCGACATACTGTCTTCCCCTGCCTCCGTTTCCGAGCGCAAAGCGTCTGCCTTTATGCTTTGTAGGGAACTTCTCAAGAGGCATAGCAGAGGAATGGTGACGCTAATGATTGCAGCATCCCCGCTCACCATCTGGGTAGACTCCTCAAAGTTTCCAAGGACCTGGCAGATGTCTGCCAACCAGGCCCACTCTTCTGTAAAGGATTGAGGAGGCTGACTCCCACTGCGCCGCCCATGTTGGAGTTGGTATTCCACTATAGCTCTATGCTGCTCATAGAGCCTGGCCAACATGTGGAGTGTAGAGTTCCACCGTGTGGGCACGTCGCACAGTAGTCGGTGCACTGGCAGATGAAACCGATGTTGCAGGGTGCGCAGGGTGGCAGCGACCGTGTGAGACTTGCGGAAATGTGCGCAGAGCCGGCGCACCTTTCCGAGCAGGTCTGACAAGAGTGGGTAGCTTTTCAGAAAGCGCTGAACCACCCAATTAAAGACATGGGCCAGGCATGGCATGTGCGTGAGGCTGCCGAGCTGCAGAGCCGCCACCAGGTTACGGCCGTTGTCACACACGACCATGCCCGGTGGGAGGCTCAGCGGCACAAGCCAGCGGTCGGTCTGCTCTGTCAGACCCTGCAGCAGTTCGTGGGCCGTGTGCCTCTTCTCTCCTAAGCTGAGTAGTTTCAGCATGGCCTGCTGACGCTTGCCCACCGCTGTGCTGCCACGCCGCGCAACACCGACTGCTGGCGACGTGCTGCTGCTGACACATCTTGATTGCGAGACAGAGGTTGCGTAGGAGGAGGAGGAGGAGGGTGGTTTAGTGGAGGAAGCATACACCGCCGCAGATACCACCATCGAGCTGGGGCCCGCAATTCTGGGGGTGGGTAGGACATGAGCGGTCCCAGGCTCTGACTCTGTCCCAGCCTCCACTAAATTCACCCAATGTGCCGTCAGGGAGATATAGTGGCCCTGCCCGCCTGTGCTTGTCCACGTGTCCGTTGTTAAGTGGACCTTGGCAGTAACCGCGTTGGTGAGGGCGCATACAATGTTGCGGGAGACTTGGTCATGCAGGGCTGGGATGGCACATTGGGAAAAGTAGTGGCGACTGGGAACTGAGTAGCGCGGGGCCGCCGCCGCTATCATACCTTTGAAAGCCTCCGTTTCCACAACCCTATACGGCAGCATCTCCAGGCTGATAAATTTGGCTATGTGCACGTTTAACACTTGAGCGTGCGGGTGCGTGGCGGCGTACTTGCGCTTGCGCTCCAACACTTGTGCTAGCGACAGCTGGACGGTGCGCTGAGAGACATTGGTGGATGGGGCCGAGCACAGCGGAGGTGAGGGTGTGGGTGCAGGCCAGGAGACGGTAGTGCCTGTGTCCTGAGAGGGGGGTTGGATCTCAGTGGCAGGTTGGGGCACAGGGGGAGAGGCAGCGGTGCAAACCGGAAGCGGTGAACGGCCTTCGTCCCACCTTGTGGGTTGCTTGGCCATCATATGTCTGCGCATGCTGGTGGTGGTGAGGCTGGTGGTGGTGGCTCCCCGGCTGATCTTGGCACCACAAAGGTTGCACACCACTGTTCATCGGTCGTCTGCACTCTCAGTGAAAAACTGCCAGACCTTTGAGCACCTCGGCCTCTGCAGGGTGGCATGGCGCGAGGGGGCGCTTTGGGAAACAGTTGGTGGATTATTCGGTCTGGCCCTGCCTCTACCCCTGGCCACCGCACTGCCTCTTCCAACCTGCCCTGCTGCTGCACTTGCCTCCCCCTCTGAAGACCTGTCCTCAGTAGGCGTAGCAAACCAGGTGGGATCAGTCACCTCATCGTCCTGCTGCTCTTCCTCCGAATTCTGTGTGCGCTCCTCCCTCGGACTTACTCCAATTACTACTACCTGAGTGATAGACAACTGTGTCTCATCGTCATCGTCCTCCTCACCCACTGAAAGCTCTTGAGACAGTTGCCGGAAGTCCCCAGCCTCATCCCCCGGACCCCGGGAACTTTCCAAAGGTTGGGCATCGGTCACGACAAACTCCTTCGGTGGGAGAGGAACCATTGCTGGCCATTCTGGGCAGGGGCCCGGGAACAGTTCCTGGGAGTGTGCCTGCTCCTCAGAATGTGTCATTGTAATGGAGTGAGGAGGCTGGGAGGAAGGAGGAGCAGCAGCAAGAGGATTCAGAGTTGCAGCAGTGGACGGCGCAGAATTCTGGGTGGTCGATAGATTGCTGAATGCACTTTCTGCCATCCACGACAGGACCTGCTCACACTGCTCATTTTCTAATAAAGGTCTACCGCGTGGACCCATTAATTGTGAGATGAATGTGGGGACGCCAGAAACGTGCCTCTCTCCTAATCCCGCAGCAGTCGGCTGTGATACACCTGGATCAGGAGCTCGGCCTGTGCCCACACCCTGACTTGGGCCTCCGCGTCCTCGCCCGCGTCCACGTCCTCTAGGCCTACCCCTACCCCTCAGCATGCTGTATTACCAGTAGTGCAGAAACAAAACGCTGTAATTAAATGTGCCGCTTATTGGCCTGTGGCCTTACGGAACGCACAGCAGAGCCAGAAAACAATTTTGCGCACGCCTGTAGTGAGACGTAGGTGCGTATGACTGAGCTAGTGGAATTCACAGCGCAGAAGCAGTCAAGTGGCCAAAGGCCAGTAGTAGGCCTTAAGTATTTTGCTTCTATTTTTTTAAAATGCTGAGCTGATACAGCAGACAGATACTGTAGGCAGCGTATAATATTATGTATACTCTTTCCCTCTGGCGGGATGACGGCGATCATGTAACAGAGACAGCAGATCCAGGAAACAATTTTGCGCAAGCCTGCTGTAACGCTTAGCTGCGTATTAATTAGGACTACTACCCCCAGCAGATAGATACTGTAGGCAGTGTATAATATTATGTATACTGTTTCCCTCTGGCGGGATGACGGCGCTCATGTAACAGAGACAGCAGATCCAGGAAACAATTTTGCGCAAGCCTGCTGTAACGCTTAGCTGCGTATTAATTAGGACTACTACCCCCAGCAGATAGATACTGTAGGCAGCGTATAATATTATGTATACTCTTTCCTTCTGGCGGGATGACGGCGATCATGTAACAGAGACAGCAGATCCAGGAAACAATTTTGCGCAAGCCTGCTGTAACACTTAGCTGCGTATTAATTACGACTACTACCCCCAGCAGATAGATACTGTAGGCAGCGTATAATATTATGTATACTCTTTCCCTCTGGCGGGATGACGGCGATCATGTAGCAGAGACAGCAGATCCAGGAAACAATTTTGCGCAAGCCTGCTGTAACACTTAGCTGCGTATTAATTACGACTACTACCCCCAGCAGATAGATACTGTAGGCAGCGTATAATATTATGTATACTCTTTCCCTCTGGCGGGATGACGGTGATCATGTAACAGAGACAGCAGATCCAGGAAACAATTTTGCGCAAGCCTGCTGTAACACTTAGCTGCGTATTAATTACGACTACTACCCCCAGCAGATATACTGTAGGCAGCGTATAATATTATGTATACTCTTTCCCTCTGGCGGGATGACGGCGATCATGTAACAGAGACAGCAGATCCAGGAAACAATTTTGTGCAAGCCTGCTGTAACGCTTAGCTGCGTATTAATTAGGACTACTACCCCCAGCAGATAGATACTGTAGGCAGCGTATAATATTATGTATACTCTTTCCCTCTGGCGGGATGACGGCGATCAATTTTTTGGAAAAAGCCCACTGCCTATATAGCCTGAATATCTCTTTCCCTGCCTCACCAGTACTAGCCCTATACTCTGTACAATGACTGCAGACTGCGGACGCAATGCTCTGCACGGCCGATATACAAAAAAAAAAAATTGTGCAACACTGCTAAAAGCAGCCTCAACAGTACTGCACATGGTCAGATGTGGCCCTAAGAAGGACCGTTGGGGTTCTTGAAGCCTAAAATAACTCCTAACCCTCTCCCTATAGCAGCTCCGGCACCAGCAGCACTTTCCCTGATCTCTGTCAGAATGCATCTGTGGCGAGCCGCGGGAGGGGCCGATTTTTATACTCGGGTGACACCTGATCTCGCCAGCCACTCACTGCAGGGGGGTGGTATAGGGCTTGAACGTCGCAGGGGGAAGTTGTAATGCCTTCCCTGTCTTTCTATTGGCCAGAAAAGCGCGCTAACGTCTCAGAGATGAAAGTGAAAGTAACTCGAACATCGCGTGGTACTCGCCTCTAGTAACGAGCATCTCGAACACGCTAATACTCAAACGAGTATCAAGCTCGGACGAGTACGTTCGCTCATCTCTAATCATTACCCTACGATTGCTCTAGTGAGTATAAACTCCTATATAGTGTGCTGCAACAACCTTCTGAAATCTTGTGAACCTCTGTGCCTAGGTAGATTAGATTGGTCTAACAGGATAGTTGGCCCACTTTTTACAATCTTTCCAAGCAGTAACATTCTTTTTGTTCTTACCCTACTCTAACAATACTTATAATGAAAAATTCTGGATAGTGAAGCTTACTGCCCCATCCATTGTTACCTCCCGTTATAACTGCACTTGGTTAAAAAGGGATTAAAATCCCATTATCTTTTTTCTACCTCCTGACATAATTGCACTTGGTTAAAATGAGAATTGGATGAGATTGTGTCAGTCTCAATCAGAAAGTGGAATCTGGGGTGCGTCTCTACATCAGCCTGCTCTGTGCTTTCGGATGCTGAGGATTGCCTCTTACTTGTTACTGGAGAAGGTCCTCTAGGTGTTGTCTGTCAGAAACCCCTCTGTGTTTCCTGTTATTGCAGAGGTTCCCTTGGGTGTTGTCTGTTGAGAATCCTCCCTGCTCACTATCACTTCAGATGTTCCCTGGGGTGTTGTCTGACAGGAATCCCTTAGTGGTGTATGTTCCCTTTTTCTCTTCCTTGCTTCAATATCTCCAGTTGTCTGTGGACTGGTTGGCCAACGGAGAGGTGTTTCTCCTAGCCGGCAAATCAGCCATATCTATTGTGTATTTATTCTGGTCCCATCCTAAAATGGGCACTGGATATCCTGCTGTGCGCATGCATGCTATACAGACATTTGTCTGTTTGTCTGGTGTTGGTTATGTTTGGTCTAAGTCCTGTTTTTCTGAGCCACCCATCCGATAGTGATGGCAGTCAGATGCCTGAGTCTAGTTCTCTCTGTTTCCTCCATCTGATAGTGGTTGAACATCTCTGGTCTATGTCCTGCCTATATGCCCTCCATTCATTGGTGGTCAACTGAATCCCCTCTAAATTATGTCCTGTTTGTCATGTCTGGTGTGGCTGTGGACTCCTGTCTGTTATGTGCCTTTACCAAGCCCTGCCAGCATTTCCATCTGCTGTATATCTTTCCCTATCCTCCATCTAGGGACAGGCTAAGTTCCTTAGGTTCTAGACATGGAGCCAACTCTATTGATCACCCTGCTTTTAAGCATGGTCCCTTAAGCCAATGTTTGCTAGGCATAGCATTCTCATTCCTGTCTTTTGATACATCACTTATTTTGTTGATGTTATACATGTATATGTTGGTCCATAATGGGCATTACTGTATCATTGTGTTGGTGACGTCTGTGAAGGCACTGTAGTTCAGCCCTTCACAAGCGCAACGACACGTGGCTAAAATGTTTAACAAGAGGACACTATTCAGTATGCTGCTAGAATACAGCACCCAAACATCTTATATGCCATATTGTCTTCATGAGCTAAAGTTTTCATACAGTTATCAATGAACTTTTTAACTATTTGAAGGTCTGCTTGCTCCACACATGGATGGATGGATACATTTGCAAAAAGTTATTTTTCTATGGCCTCCTTAACATATTGTACTGTTAAAATACAGTTTTTGTCCTCGTATTAGCTGTTTTACCTGAATATTATTGTCACAAATCTTCAATTAGAATACATTTTAAAAGAAAAGAATTATGCCCATTAGTAGAAACAATGTTCCAGTAATAACCTACAGGTACTGTAAGAAAATATTCCAACGGGAAAAGTAAGACAGTGTTCACAGTGCTTGTTAGTACTTCAAACATTTCCATAGACTTTAAATGACTATAGATATGTCTATAGAGTGTCTTATGGCCCATAACACCTTGGCAAGTTAGAGCAATCATTCATTTTCAAGTGCAAAGCTTGCAAAGCATGGAAAGAGAAACATAAGTGATTACTATCAGTCCTCCTGAAATACATTTTATTATCCCAAATTGCATTATGGTCATAGTGGTTGGTCAGGGGTCCGTAACTTCTAATTTCCAAAGGCCCCCAATCTTTATTTGTCAGTACTGTATTTATTCAAGTTTTTAATTATTGAATTGAGTTGGTGTTCTTATCACAAACAATCTATTTGAGATGGCAACGAGGAGAGAAATGGAGGAGTGCCCCCTTTTTTTGGAATGACGTAAATGCCAGGGAGTCAACGAGTGATGATGCCAACTACTTGGCTGAAGTGCGGCCAGCCCAGGTGATGCCACACTTTAGGAGGAGGCGTAAAAGCAATTTGAAGAATGCATGAAAAACTGGGGCTTGGTGTGACCTTCTAGCAGTAAAGCAAAAAAAAAAGTCATAGAATAAACCTGACGCCTACATTTATTGAGATAACCACATGTTTTGAGGCAACACATTTCTTCTTCAAATAGCTAGTGCATGTACAGCTATGGCAGAGAGCGTTACTTAGCTATACAGGTATGGAAGATTAGAAGCCAAGTGTCTTCTATACGTGTATAGCTAAAGAAAAAACAGCACCCACTGCCAGATCTGCACACCTACCAGCTGTATCTGAAGAAGAGGCATATAGTCTCAAAATGCATTATATGTGCCGGTTGTCTAACTAAACGGAGGAGTCTGCTTCATTCCCGGACTCTGGTTATTGCGTTTCATTGCTAGCAGGTTGCGCCTAGTCCCATTTCTTTGCACATTCTCCAAATCCATTTGAAATTTCGGTCATTGTGGTATAACAGCAATTTTGCAGAAGGAACACGGACAACTATCCTCCCTTAAATTATCTTGTAAACATCTCCTGACTAGTGCCTCTCAATAACTCACCGAGCAATCTGAAATGTTCTTTTGTCTTCGTGCAATTTATGACAGACAACTGACTCATCATGAGCTGTAACTCCCAGACACCGGTGGGTTTCAGCAGGAATCACACGTGATGTTTGGATGCAGTTTTTTTCAAACTCTAGAGTGGATTAAACACAGACAATAAGTGTTGGTCTTTCCTTCTGGTTGTGTAATTCTAGACGAATACCAATGTATTTAGTCTGTTAACAAAGTCTAAGTACACACCAGTGATCTCAATTTAACTAACCATGTGACTTCTAGAGGTCCCCTCACACATCAGAATATTCCCCAATATGTTTTTGAATATTTTAATGTCAAGTTCTGCATGGCTAAGTGCGGATTTTGATGTGGAACTGCCAGCAGATTTAAGCTATTTGCAAATCCACATCAAAGTCTGCATGTTAGACATGCGGATTTTGGTGCAGATTTTTCCGCATGGTGGAATATTTTTTATCCTATATTATACGTGCTTTTTTTCCCCTTAGGCCCCCTATCCACGGCCATGACAGAATATCGCTAGCAATATTCTGCCATGAGGAAGCAGTGGGGAGAGCTGTCAGGTCTCCGCAGTGAGCCTATCTGACAGATATGATTCTCCTCTCGAGGACTTCGGGGCTGCGCTTTCTATACAAAGCATTCACCATGGAAAGCATGAACTATCGCCCGTGGACAGGCAACCCTTAGCGGACAAAACGAAACCACTGATATCAATGGATTTTGGTGATTTCATTTTCACTAGCTCTTTTTTTGCCCGTTACTACTACGGCTGAGAAAAGTTTAGTCCTGCCCTATCCTTCCTGCACATAGTGAATACCTTGTGCTGGAAAAATCGGGCAGCACCTATCTTCCCAACATTTTATTTTCAAATTCATGCATTATGATGCGGAGTTTGAATGGCCAAAGAAAAACCTTGCTCAGATGCTCAGATACACTCCGTACCGGTCAGCATAGTTGCACCTATGATTGTCTGAAACCAGAGCGTTTTTTTGCGTGCCCCTATGTGCACAAAGAAAAGCGCATCTATTAGAACCATTGGTTTCCTATGCAGTGTTCACATGTCCATTTTTTAGAGGCGCAAAATCTTTCCACCTGCAAAAGATTGGACATGCGTGCACCGGCATGGTCCATGCTGCGTGTAAAGGTTCCCCGCGGGGAGTCCTCTCATCACTGAACACTGTGACAGCACTGAAAGAATCCCCTACCACAGCTGTCACAGCCATACATTGATTGACTGCTGAGCGCTGCCTGTAATTGGTCACAGCGCTAAACCAATCACAAGCAGCGCTCAGCCAGTCAGGAGAAAGTGCTTCAGAATAGTGAAGGTAGCCAGTGAGAAAACACGCCAGACCAGTGAGAAGACAGTGGCAGAGAGCTGATGTATATATATTTTTTTAATTTTTTACACCAGATAGGAATGATTTTCAGGGAAGGGCTTATATTTTAAGCCCCTCCCCCAAAAATCACTGCGGAGGTTGCCTGCATCCCATTGCTTCGGTCATGCATATTTTGAACATGATTGAGCCCTAATAGATGCTCTAACATGTAGCAAATGGCACCATCTATCTGTCCCACAGTTAATTACCTCAGGGTAAGATCATGCATTTTTTTGTGCAAATTGCAGTTTTGAGAAGTCATTTGGCACGTGGCTTATATGGGTAATCAAGTTGAAAGTACTTGCAGCTAAAAACTGTGTTGCAAAATCACAGAAATTCATTGCAAAACATGAGCAATTTTATATCATACACTAGTTAATTGGCTAAAGACAGTACCATTCAGCACACATGAAAGCACTTAAAGCATACCTAACTTTTCCGGTAACTTTTCCGAAAAAGCTATTGTGTGCATACCTGAGAAATAACTCTATGTCTGGTGATTTTATGACTTGTATCTTGCATTTATCACTATCTTCCCCCTAAGCAGGTTGCATACATGATTCTCACTTCTCTCAGGACTGGTGGAAGAAGCTTACTGTTTGCTGTGTTCTATAGACTGTACATAGAGAACTGCAGATTCTGTTCTGTAACTATCTATAACACAACTAGAGAGATACAGCATCATCATATATGAGTGTACAGAATTATCAGCTATGTGAATAAACAGCAGCAGATAACTCACCTGCTCATGTATGTGTGTCATTCCTTCTTCCCTCCTCTCTGCTCTTTATATAGTTCAAGGATGACTCATCCCCCTACTGCACAGCCTGTCTAAGCTTGTAGTATCTCCTGTCAATCATTTGAAAACAGCTAGTGGACAGCAAACTAGGAGGAAGGGCATTCACTAGTGCTCTTTAAAGTAACTCTTCAGCCTACACCAGAGCCCTTTTTGATAATTGCTCTATTCATGATGTCATGACATCCAAAAAACGGCTTCAGAAAGAAAAGGATAATCTTTTAAAACTGCTTTTATAACTCATTTTAATACTCAACATACTGGATTAAAATCCATTTTGACCATTGGAACATCTTGGAAGGGGACCCTTTTCTCGGAAATAATATCCTGAAGAGACTGAGTATCATTTTCCAAAGAAACAAAAAACTCTTTAAAACATTTTCGCCCACTCGTGTCCATGATATTCTGCCTCGCCTGTGAACCCCTCCAATAGTTCAGTTGGATCCCATCGCTGCTTTTCAGAAAGGTGTAAATGTTGCGACATCATCCAGCATGATATAAAAGTAGTTTTTCTCACCTCAGACCTCCCTACCATTACATTTAGAGATCATTTTGATTGTAGTTCCATGTATGTTATTCTTTTAATTGAAAGTCCTTGTAACCTTCGTTATATTGGAAGAACAACTAGAACTCTGCGAACAAGAATGAACCAGTACCGATCAACCATTCAAAATGGCCACCTTAAACATAGCGTTTCGAGACATTTCATTTACTTTCATAATAAAGAAACGAGCGGTTTAAGGGTTACTCCAATTGAAAAAAAATTGAATATGGCAATTTTTTAAGAGTAAAACAAAAAGTAATGTTTTGGATTTTTAGGTTAAATTGTCTTGAACCAAATGGTTTAATTGAGGTTCTGGAAAAAATGTTAATTATTGTTGGTAGCTTTTTTACACATTATAGTATTTTTTCGTAAGCAGCATGCTTTTAACACTACATTATTAATTAGTAGAGCAAAAACATTATTTTTGGGGTATTGTAGAAATTATTCCTCTTTTTATCCATAAGATGATGAGATATTTTTTATACCTCTCCCACTGCAGGGAGCCCAGTTTATAATCCTTTTCTTTGTTCCAAGTTAGTTGCTTAAAATGATGTTTAACATTTCTATACCAGGTTGAACGCATCCTGGAAAGCAACGTCACTTGAAAATGCGGTGTGATGTCACCCAGGCGCTCTACTTCCTGTACAGTCGTTCACATTCACCCACATGCCTATCACAAGTGCGACGCTTTCACAGTCTCTGCGTGACATCATCTGGGTACGCCATGGCCAGGATAGGCGTTCATGTCACTCTCTCATTCCCCACTTAACACATGGGGGAGGAGCGTCATTTTATTGTGATGCCTACAACATCGGGGTTTGACGACTTTTGGACTGCACTGTGCACACACTTGGTAGTGTGTGGAACGCAGTTTTACAAATGTGTGATGTCATGCACGAGAGGAGACCTCGGGAATATTTAAACTGTATAAGAAATCCATCAGACCTTCTCCCTTTGCTTGAAAAAGGGGTACTATTACCCTCAAAACGCATTGCACCTGCCACAGTTCCTTTTTTTTCTTTATGTTTATGTCTTTTATTTGCTGTTTGGTGCTCTAACTGTCCTAAGTGGTATTAAAAAGCTGCAATTGGACATCTTGCCGTTTGCCTTTTTTGATGTATGCTCCCTTGTTTGATCTCACAATAGCAGACATCACTCCATTTTAGGGGGGGGGGGGTCTCTTTGCCATGAGACCTCTCTCTCAAGTAAGTTCTTTTTAAAAGATTTCAATTATTTTCTTCACCTGATCCTTCAGAGCACAGGACTATTGTTTTGCTCTGTTTCCTTTTGTATCCTGTGTATTCATCACCGTCCCTTTCTATGTTAGAACCAACGACAGAGGTAGAAGTCTCCATAGTCCTTTCCGCTGCTCGCCCAACCACCTGCGCTAGTGACCCTCTTACCTCCTCTGGTCCCTTTCCCAAGCTGTCATTACGCACCTCACCACCATTTGCAACCTCTCTCTGACCTCTGGCACCTTCTTCCCCTCATTCAAATACTCCATCATATCTCCTCTGCCAAAAAACAACCCTTGAAGAGACCGACACTGCCAACTACCAACCCATCTCAAACCTCCCCTTCATCTCCAAATTACTAGAAGGCCTGGTCTACTCCCTCCTCACATGCTTTCTGTGACAACTCTCTCCTCAACCTCCAGTCTGGTTTCCTCTCTCTACACTCAACCGAAACCGCCCTCACAAAAGTATCAAATGACCTGATGACAGCAAAGTCGAGAGGCGACTACTCCCTACTAATCCTCCTTCACCTCTCCTCAGCATTTGACACTGTTGACCATGACCTCCTTCTCGCTATGCTTCACTCTATTGGCCTAAAGGACACTGCTCTCTCCTGGTTTTCCTCTTACCTCACTGGCTGTATCTCCTCTCCACTTCCTATCGCTGTCAGGGTCCCCCAGGGCTCGGTCCTTGGCCCCATTCTCTTTTCTATCTACACAGCCCCAATTGAACAAACAACCCGCAATACCATCTCTATGCTGATGACACCCAGCTATACACCTCTTCCCCTGACATCTCAGCATCATTCCTCCAAAATCTCACCAACAGTCTGTCTGCTGTCTCTAACACCATGTCCTCACTATTTCTCAACTTAACCTCTCAATAACTGGCCTCCCTGTCTTCCAGCCTTCAACCAGCTGATCTCCCTCCAACATCTCCATATCAGTATCTGGCACCATCATAACCTCCAGAGAGCATGCCCGCTGCCTTGGGGTTTCACTGGACTCTTACCTCTCCTTTATCCCCCACATCCAATCTCTGGCCCGAACATGGCACCTGCACCTCAGAAATATTGCTAAAATCTGTCTGTTCCTCACCACCGACACGCTAAAGACACTCGTTGTCGCCCTCATCCACTCCTGACTTGAATACTGCAACTCACTGTTCATTGGCCTTCCCCTCTCCAATCCATATTAAACGTGGCAGCTAGGCTCATTTTTCTATCCAGCCCTTACTCAGACGCCTCTGCACTGTGCCAGTCGCTGCATTGGCTGCCCATCCACTGCAGAACTAAATTTAAACTCCTCACCCATAAAGCTCTTCATTGCGCCGCACCACCATACATCGCCTCCCTCCTGTCCGTGCAGCACCCAGCCTGTACACTCCGATCCGCTAAGACACTCAGAGAAAACACCCCTCTAATATGAACCTCACATGCTCGCCTCCAGGACTTCACCCGAGCAGCACCCATCCTCTGGAATGCTCTACCCCAAGGCATACGCATAATCCCTAATGCACAAAATTTCAGACGCGCCTTAAAAACGCACCTTTTCAGGGAGGCATACCAATTCCCCTGACCTAGTCCCCCTACCCCCCTTATGGCTTCCCACACCTTCCAACCTGCCTATAGCATATGACCTCTATCCCTGTACCTCCTTATCGCCCCACCCCGTATGCTTCCTAATAACTGATTTCCACATGTAATTCCCATACTGCCTGTGTTCCCCCATGCCTCATTCCCCCCACCCACCTTCTGTACCACCCCTACCTCATTTGTTTCAAGCTGATTGTATATCACATGCAGTTGTATTGGCTGTGTTCTCCATGCTTGAAAGCGCTGCGGAATAGGTTGACGCTATACAAATAAAGATCATTATGATTGATTACCATATCAGTACAGGTTGTTGAATGAGTGGTGCTGACACTCCAACATTACATTCCCCAGCTAATATTAACAGCTCCACTGCTCTGACAGGTAGAAGCTGTAAGCCTCGCCCCTTCTGATAATATGGGTAGTGACGCGATTAGTGCATCACCAGTCAAGGGAACTTGTTAGGGAAGTTGCTGATCTCTTTAATGACATGGCTAGTGCATCATCGGCTGAGGAAAGGCCCAGATACAGGTGCCAGTGGTTGTTATTTTGTGCAAAAGCTTGGTATATGCCGCATTGAGTGTACTCATCCCCTTATAGAGATGAGCACAGCCTAGGTCCTGCTGCAGTAGGGAAAGGCCTGAGTGACAAGTGGAGGCTGAGATAAAGTCCCTGGCTGGGGATGAACAACAGTCACTGCTCACTGCTTCTATTGCAGTGATGACCAGGCCATAGACTAAGACCAGATGAAAAAGCTGATGAGATGCACATGGGAAAAGTGGAAGTCTCCCTCTCTATTATACTGCTAGGCGAGTGAAAAAAACAGAGATGCAGCACCAAGATTGGTGCTAATGGGTCAAGAGGAGCTCATTCATCAGCCTGTGGCCACAGAATTGTACGAGTGCTCCAGGTGAGGGGACATCATGGTAGAGAGACCTCAAACCACAGCAGCCACCTAATACCTTTTTTGTTAGGGAGGTGCTAATTAGTACTAGTAATAAAAGAAAGAACACATTTTGTATGTATTTAAAGAGTAACTGGCAAGAAACCAAGACAAAAAAGGGGTACAGCGCTCGGGTCAGCACTACAGCCCCTTCACTTCAGCAAACAGAGCGGGTCTCAGCACCCAGACCCCCACTGATCACAACTTTTACTATATCAAAGGTTTTTAAAAAGTGCAGTTGCTCTTTAAAACTTTAGGCCTCAAAGCCTGAGGACTGTGACAGTTTGTAAAGTTAAAAGAAAGTGTCCTGCCATGGAAAGATGATATTAATATTTTTGTATAGTAAAGGTTTTTGGGTGCTGCAAATGGACCCTTTCCTCCACCTGCCATTATTTCCCACGCTATCCAAAAGAACCTGCATCTTAGAATAGTAGAATTGAATCAACTCGTTCAAGATGAGCAGCAAGATGGCAAATTTACCTCTTAAAGAATCAATGATAAGAGAATTTTTAAACATCCACTCAAATCCGGTTACAGTAGGATATACTTTGACTTAAATGGAAAAGTGCAAGTCTGTAAGTAAATGCAATAACAATTAGTAATTATGAAGTTAATTTAAATAATTCACTAAGAAGATCCTCTGGGATATTGCTAACATTTATTTATAGCTGCATGTACTGCAGGAAGAATATACAGACAGGTTCAAATACATAATGTATGCTTTGTAATGTAAAGACGCGGAAAACAGTTTGCAAATAAACTGATGTACTGAAGTCGTAACGGGAAGACGTCCTTCACACGATTTTTTTTCAGCATTTTAAAACGTATGTTAAAAACAGAATGTGTTTCAAGGGTTTTTGATGGAATATTTTTTGTGAATTTTTTTATATTTTGACATCTGGTTTAAGTATTTTTACTGGTGTTATTGAGGAAACCTTAAAAATATACTATTGTTATAGAGAAAAAACATAGTTGCACTGTGGCATGCTACACAGTGGAGAAAAACTGCAACCTCAAAAACGCTACAAAAAACAAAACAATGTGTATAAAGACGAGTAAAATATTACAGTCTACAAAGTAACATCTGGTCACAGCATTCTTGAAAAATGAAAGATCGAAAAACACCACAGAAAACAGCACCAAAACCACGTTTTTGTTTCCCGCATTGCAGTACAGCATATCCTATCTTTGGGCGTGCCCTCTCACCGCATCACCCGTGGATTTTAATGGGGCTAGAGACAGCATCGCACCGTGTGCCAGGTGCACGCAAGTGCGATGTGAGGTTTCCCACTGAAAACAAAGGGAAACACTTTGTGATCCTCTGATGTGGCTGTCAGCCATGGTGGAGGATTTCCTCCTCCCCGAAGTGCTGCAAGGCAGTTTTAACACAAAAAAGCCTCGCATTTGCTGGGATATCACCTTATAGAGCCTCATATGGCGCAGAGTGTTAAGGGAGCAGAAATGCAGTTCTGAAATGCAAATGCATTTGTCTGAAATGAAATGCAGTTCTGAAATGAAATGCAAATGTCCTGTTAGTCCCTGGTTAGGATGAAAGGAGTCCCCGGAAATGATGAAGGGAGCCCCTGCTGGGGACTTCCTTCATCCATGCCAGAGCTTCCCTTCATATGCCCAGGAGTTCCCTCCATTGCGGGGATGAGAGGACTCTCTGGGCTTCCTTTCACCTCCCCAGGGAGTCCCCTCATCATCGCAATGAAGAAAATCCCAAGGAGATTAAAGGGGTCTACCGGGGAGTCCACTCATCCCTGCATGAAGGGACCCCCTCTTCAAATGCAGTTCCTGAAGGTTGTGAGTTCATTCCCCGCTTGGTTCAGGCAGGTGACTCAGCTTTCCATCCTTCTGAGGTTGGGGAAATGAGTACCCACCTTAGTAGGGGGTAATAATTAAATTACCTGAAAGCACTGAGAAATAAGTTGGCGCTATACAAATAACAACATTTATTTATTTATGTTGGCAAGCACGATATTGGACTGCGATTCACAGCCCAATATTGCACAAGCCCTTGTGGAATTAGCCTTAGAATATGTTGTAGCATTCCGGTTATTGGCTGTCACCATTCCCCAAATGGTGTTTCCCTGTACAGTATGCCACTCTCAGCTCGGGCTGCACAATGACAGGCTGTGAAGGGATGCCCCACCAGCGGGTAACATCCAATTGTCAACTCCCTCATAAGTTTCTAGTAGGAATCACAGAGGCAGACTGCGGAGTTCTAAGGAGAGATGCTCCAGAATTGTTATATTAGGAGGAATACAAGCATTTATGAAAACAGACATTTCCGGAGAGCAGACAGATTCTGTTTAGTGCAGATCACATTCTTTGTATCCTTTTAAAAGCAACATATTTGTAAGCTGTCATTGTTTGCTATAGACTAGATGTACTGCAGTTGTTGTGTTTATGCGGTTTGTTAAGCATACTTTTCAGCATCGCTGATAGTTTAAGGTTTTTGAGCACAAAAAGCAAGCAAACAGAAGCCACATATGTTTTTCTTCGGCTGTTTTTATATCTATGTTCTTCTGTTCCGTTATGGAACAGAAGAACAAACATAAAACGGCTGCCGGATTCGTCAAGCTGACAGAACCCATTGGCTATGATGGGGTCTTTCCACTTCCAAAAAATTGCATCATGTCCTATATTTGGGCGTAATGCCCATTGCTTTCAATGGGGGCGGTGGCAGCATCATACCACATGCTAGGTGAACGCAAGTGCGATGCGAGGTCTCTCACTGAAAACAATAGGAGACAATTCACAAACCTCCACCATGGATGTCCCCGAAATGATGCGAAGTGTAGTAATGAGATGTGATCGCTACTTAACCAAGGTGATGCAAGGTCGTTTTAATATAAGAACGCTTCGCATCCACGGGTAATCGCATGCTGGTGAGCGCAATATAAGGCCGTGATTCACGGCCCGATATCACACTCGCCCATGTGCCGTAAGCCTCTGGGCAGATTCAGACGAACAAGGTTTTCTCCCCTTATGTGGCCGTGCTAATCACGGACTCATAATGGGTCAAAACAAAACCAATTATATCAATGGGATTTCAGTGGTTTCATTCACTATCGGGATTCTCACTCATTAATTGTATGGCTGAAAAAAGATGGGACTTGCCTTATCTTTCCTACACGTAGTAAATACCATATGCGGGAAAGATCAGGCAGCATCTGTCTTCCCATGACTGTTTTCAAACTCCTGAGCTCTGGAACGAAGTTTGAAAAGCTGGTGGGGGAGAAGAAATCCCCCTCGTTTAGGAGAAACTATGCTCCTTGCCGTGAGCATAGTTGCGCCTATGTTCGTTTCAATCCGCCATAACTTTGACAATCTGCAGAAACGGGACATTAATTCTGCAGCAGATTCTCTGCAGCTAATATAGCTAAGGCTACTTTCACACGGGCGAGTGCAAAATCAAAAATGCCTCGCATCACTTCAGGCAAGAAGCAATCCTCTGCTGCAGCTGGCATCCGTGGCGGAGAATCATGGAGCATCTCCCATTGTACTCAATGGTGAAATCCTGGTATCGCACGCAGTGTGATACTGCCGCCAGCCCCATTGAAAACACGCTTATGTGTATGACCCTATTTAAAAGAATGGGGTTTATAATTGTGCAAGATTTGTGCACCTAGTAACGTACAAATCTTGTCCATGTCAAGCCGGCCTTATGCTTCCTGCACACATTTTAAGGGCTTTTTCAGACAGGCGTATTTCAGTCGGGTTTTCACGCTCGGTTGATATATGATGTCTCTCTCTGCAAAGGGAGGAGGTGGGCCGGGAGCAGTGCACAGAGGCAGCTGAATGACAGCTGAGAGCTGCCTCTGATTGGTCACAGTGCTAAGCCAATCAGAGGCAGTATTCACCCATTCATGAATGCATGAATGCATGAGTGCTTCCTCTGATTGGCTGAGCACTGTGACCAATCAGAGGCAGCTCTCAGCTGTCATTCAATAGAACAGTGCAGGGGAAGAGCCGGCTGGACGCGGCTGAGCCCCGGCAGCTGCAGAGAGGTGAGTATAGATTTTTTTTACACATTTTTAGGATGGTTTTCAGGGAAGGGCTTATATTTTAAGCCCTTCCCCGAAAATCACTGCAGCGCTTGCTAGCAGCCCATTGCTTTCAATGGAGTTGGCTGTATTGCTGGCTCCATTGAATTCATTAGGAGAACATCGCTTTCCTCTGCCACAGCTGTCACAGCTGTGGCAGAGGAACATAATCTTCACTATATGTTCTCAATGGGGTCAGCGCTGCTGCCACCAGCCCCATTGAACGCAAGGTGAAGCCCCTGGATACGACAGCATCCAGGGGTTTCACATACACAGAACAACGGTGTCCTATAATTTTCGCCGCAGGCATTTTTTTGCATGTAAAATTTACACATGTGACCGCTGTTATTGAAAAGCATTGGTTCTATCTACTGCAAACTTTTTGATGTGCGGAAAAACGCCCGTTACAAACGCCCGTGTGACTGAGCCCTTACAGAGAACTCTATGCAAAAAAGCCAGGAATAAAAATGCCAAACCAACAGTATGCTACGATGGCAAAAAATGCCATTGATGCAAAGAATGAGTACAAAAAACCCCACCAAAAATGCACTGCTTGTAGCATGTTTAATATTTCAATACTGACATAGAGCCAACAACTGGCCATGGTGTTTTTTTGCCAAAAATTCACCAAAAAACACCAGAAAGAAAACAAATAGTACATTAAAATCTACAAATACAATACTTATTTTTTAACTGAATTTTTCTATAAAGCCTTAAACTCATGTATAAAGAGCTAAATTATAACCATCTTTGGCACAAACTATAACGACTATCAATTATTTCAGTTTCCGCAGAGAAAAAAATCAGCAAGCACATTATTTGGAAAAGAATTAAAATTGTTTTAGGTCATTAGCAGTAAAAATACAAATATTTATGTAAAAATGTTGCCTTCAGTGTATTCCGCTCTACTTCGTAGGGCTCACAATGTGTCCCTTATTGTGGCTGGTTCATGGCTGGGCTAAGATGGCCATCTGTTATAATGAGTTATTTAATCAAACACATATAATTGATGGGATGCTGTTCCAAAGAGATTGTTGGAAGCCTGCATTGCATGGCTGGCTAACTTGGAGTGTTCCTGCAAACTGACTCGGATATGATCCTATGATGTAAGAATACAGAGCCTTATAATATCTGCAGACATTCACTTTCTTTAATCCCTTGACTCCTAACCCGTTTCTGTTTTTTTTTCTAATTTGTGTGGAGGGGGGGGGGGGGAGGGGGGGGGGAGGGGAGGGGTTAGCCCCATCTTCCAAAAGCTATAACTTTTTTATTTTTGCATCAACATAGACATATGTGTGCTTGTTTTTTGCAGGAAACATTTTAATTTGTAACAGAGTACCCTTTAACCCTTTCCAATCCAATTTGTGTCCTGGTTTTCCTAGGGGGCTTACTCTTTTTCTGCCGTTATACAACGGCGCTATCTGCTGGCTAAAGCCAGTACTGCATGAGGTGATACGTTGAATAGGCTCCGACAGCAGAGAGGCTGGCAATATGCAGTAAGAGAACCCCGACGGACGTCTTCCAACATCGGAGCTGTACAGCCATAAATCATAATGTCTTCAGAGGTCAGACAGTGGATCGGAAAGGGTTAATGTATCATACAATCTACTGAAAAATGTATACAAAATTTTAAGCTCGATAAAATGAAATAAAAAATGCAATTGTTCTTTGGATTTTGTTTTCCTGGCGTACATGGTAAAGTAACATGACTTGCCAAGGTTATTCTGCGGGGCAGTGTGATTATATTGATACCAAAATTATATAGTTTTTTTTATGTGTGACTGCTTTAAAAAAAAAAAAAAAATACTCCTAACTTGCTTTCTATCACCGTATTCTGAGCTCAATAACTTTTTTATTTTTCTTCTGATTTATTTATTTCTTTTATGGTATGTCTTTTACTGGATAAATAATGCAATATTGTAATCGTTTTTTAAAAAAAAACTTAATGAGAAAAAGCTTTTTTTAAAAATATTTTTTATTCCATGGCAGCCTGGGGAGCCTTCATTAGGTCCTGGGCTGCTTTTGCAACCATCAGCTACTCAGGATTGTATCCTGGGGGTTGACAAAGAAGTGGATTCGCCCCCTAGCTTTTACCAGTTTTTAGAGTTTCTTCAGACAACCATATTTGCCCGTTTTTGCGCAAGTAAAATATGTTGCATAGCATAGAACCAGTTGATGTCAATGGGGTTTTTTCTCATGAAAATGTTTTGCGCGTGCATTTTATGTGTGCCCAAAAAAAGGATCTGCTCTATCTTTCGTGTAATGTGCTGCAAAGACCCCCATGGAAGTCTATGGGCGGTGCACAAATGCACACAAAATACAAAATGGGATATGCAAAATACAGCGCAAAACTAAGAAGAAAAGAATACATCTGGACTTTATTAGGCTAAAAAGTAATTTAACTCACAGTGGGAGGGGGGTATATGAACAGGTCCTGTGTGCAGAAAAAGTACAGTAAAATATACCCATATGTGCGCAAAAAAGCTTCATACATAGCGCAAATGTGTTTTGCCAAGGCATGTGCAAGAATGCATATGCACATGTGACTGTCCTATATGCGTGCCCCCTTTCTAAGATGTTGGTTACCGGGTGCTCCCTCAGTGGGATACTTTGGTCTCCACACTAATCACCAGCTCTGGATCCTGCTCTCAAGGTCTCTCAAGATAGTGCATGTTGCCTTCAGTTTTGGTTGTGGCCTTTATACAGCGTACGTATTGTGCACCATCTGCTCCCACTAATTTATGTCCGTCTGCTTCAGTTCGGAGTTGCACATCAATCACCCAAGCCTCACCATCTTGGGATTTCACAAAGCCCAGTTGCAAGTCTCTCTCTCTCTGCACCCTAAAAAACTGCTACTCACACTAGAGATCAGAAACAGGACCTCTCTTTTATTCCCAGCTCTTCAGCCAATCAGAATGCAGCTCAGGTCCTGTCAATCCACAAACAAGTAATAAAGTCATGTGACCTCTTTCTTAGCAGGATCATAAATAAAGTACATAAGTACTATATACATATTAGCATTTAAACGGGTTATCCGGTCAAAAATATTATTAATGACCTATCATCAGGATAGGTCATCAATAGTTGATCAGTCGGGGTCCGCCACTCGGGACCTTGACCGATCAGCTGTCAGCGCAGCAATAACAGAGGTCGGATCGGAAGCCTCTGCGCCAACCTTCGTGTAGTGGCCGGCGCTTGTAAGTGCAGGCATGGCTCTCACTGAAGTCAACTACATGGCCACTACATGGGAGGTTGGCGCGGACAGGCCCATTCCAAATACACAGAGGTCAGAGTGGAAGCCTCCGCGCTGACCTTCCATGTAGGGGCCAGTGCTGCTAACTGCAGGCATGGCTCTCACTGAAATCAATGAGAGCCGTGGCTGCACTTACAAGCGCCGGCCGCTACACGGAAGCCGGCGCGGAAGCTTATGCTCTGATCTCTGTTATTGCGGCGCTGACAGCATGCGTTCACACAGCTGATTGGTCGTGATTGGTCGTGGTCCTGAGCAGCGGACCCCGGCCGATCAACTATTGATGACCCATCCTGATGATAGGTCATCAATAGTATTTTTGACCGGAAAACCCCTTTAACCTCACAGACTTCCAATCATGTTCAGTAAAGTTCAGCTACTAGATTTTATATGGTCTACAACTCTTCTTTCTTGCAGGGAACCTGCACAGAATTACATCTGGTTCCATCCACATAATATACCACTAATAATGGCAGTGGAATCAAATGGAAGATAAAATGTAACAATAGTATCTCTTTGTTTCCTAAGTAAATGCTATAAGATTGGATAATCCAATAAAGGAGCCAGTTGCATTGTCCAAGCTCCATTGCTGCCATGTTCTGTGCTGGATGAAGCAACCTAATGTCCTATTACTACATAATAAACAATGCTGCACATCTGCTGCTGCTTTCTGAATTGATAAAAGGCTGCAGGCACCCATCTCATATAGTCTGATGGGACACGTGGCACTGGAGGACACTGGGGACCTACAGTACTATCAACTCAATTAGAGTGTTCAGCTTCTCATTGAAAGCAGATTTGAACTGTGAGCCATATCAGAGCAATTAGGTGCCCTGGTTCTACACTGTGGTTGGGCTGTGTTATATCAAATATGACTGCAGCAGCTTCCTGTTATTGTGCAGGGATCAAGAGCAACATGTAGTGGTAAAAAGTATCACAATATTCTAAATAAAATAATGTATCTCTTTATATAGTTTGGGAAAAATCTGATTAGTAATGCAGGAGGAAGTCGGGAACGATCTAGCTTGACAGCGGCTTTGCGCATTTTACTTGTTTGCTGTCACCATAGTGCCAGTCTAGCTCTGAGGTTGCTTGCTGGGAACACAATACAAGACGTTTGTATAGCGTTCTCACGCAGTACATGCATAACAATCAGGCTGTCCTATTTTATCAAGGTCTTCAATAAATGAACGCTACAGTAAGAGCTTATACAGATGGGTGATTTAATACAATGGGTCCCATTTTGCGGCTGTGATTTTCAGGGTCGCAAAACTGGATGAAGCTAAACCATTGATTTGAATGGATTATCGTTAGAGATGAGCGAGCGTACTCGGAAAAGCACTACTCGCTCGAGTAATTTGCTTTATCCGAGTATCGCTGTGCTCGGGTCTGAAGATTCAAGTGCCGGCACGGAGCGGGGAGCTGCAGGGGAGAGCGCGGAGGAACGGAGGTAAGATCTTTCTCTCCCTCTCTCCCGCCCGCTCTCCCCTGCTCCCCGCTGCGACTCACCTGTCAGCCGCAGCGGCACCCGAATCTTCAGAACCGAGCACAGCGATACTCGGATAAAGCAAATTACTCGAGCGAGTAGTGCTTTTCCGAGTACGCTCGCTCATCTCTAATTATCGTGCATTAATACTACACATGAGAAAGATGGGACTTGCTCTATCTTTCTCGCATGTAGTTTTTCTATGTGCAAGAGAGATAGGGCAGGACCTATCTTCTCGCTTTTTTTCCAAACTCGCGTGCAATAGCACAGAGTTTGCATAGTCAAAGAGAAGAAAAAACCCTGTTCATGTGCTAATACACTCCGTAGCAGCAAGTGTATTAGCGCATGCACCTATCTGTTTGAGCCCGAAAAGAAGCAAGGAGATTTGACTATCCAAGCCACATTTTTCTTAATCCCTTACCACCTTATTAATCCTGAGCGACATGATGATACTATCCATAGTGATTACTGTAATTTGTAATTGTGTTATATTGCATTGCGATATTGTGCAATATAGGGGTGAGATTCAAATTTTTAACAGGTGCCCTATTTGACTGACTAAAATATGCTGTGAGTTGCCTGTGGTGTAGTGCACTACAGAAAGTTATCCATAAACTAATAATCAAATATAACAATGACAATTATACAAGTATATTAATGCATTAATTATATCTTGCTTGAGTAGGCAAGCACCAAAACTAAACCCAGTATATAGGTACAGCACCAGAAGCATATTCATAGATATATATACACATAGTGAGAATGGCTCTGGTGATATATATATATATATATATATATCTCAAAAAAGGGATTCATTGTATAGTCAAACTAGCCTCCACTCTATACATTTGTACCATGTGAAATACCACCTCCCAGTATGACCGGAACAATTGTAAATACATGTTGGGAGTTGTAGTTTCACAAACAAGAATGTTACTACCCATCATAACCATATAGTGATTTACAAGACTAATCCAACACGTTAATGGCTAAATAAATAATGACTTTCAGTGAATCATAGGGGACATCTTCTCTGGAGTCACTCTCCTTTTCTTCTCCATCTGACCCAGACCACCATTACAACTTGTCTATCGCAGATTACAATACAGATGTCTTTGGCTCTTCACTTTTTCTTATCCCTAATCATATATTAAAACAACCTCTTAATAGTGCACACTCTGCTCCCTGAAAATAGCAGTCTACAACCTGTGCTCCCTGAATATTTAACAAGTTGCACCATCCCACTTAGAAAGTAACAAGCCACGCTCACCCCCTGTGTAATTAATAAGCCACACTTTCCTCCTTAGTAATTAAAGGAGTTTCCAGGGAAATACTATTTTCATGACCTATATCTCAGGATGGGTCATGAATAGTTTATCGAGTGCAGTCCAAGGCTTGAGATCCAGGCTGATCAACTGATCAGGCGTATATTGTCAGGGCCACAAAGCAAGAATGCAGCATATAATCGAAAATGCATACTCTAATAAGAAAAAATTGCATGAAGGCTTTATTCAAGACACAAAAAAGTTAAACCTCTGAAAACATACCCAAGACACATTATTCAGAAGAGTATTTTTTTAGAGCATCATAATGGTACGTTGAAGGGTTTGAAGGTATACGGCTTGGAAAAATGAAGAGTGACATCAGCGACGGGGAGTTTGAAAAAAAAAGAGGGAATATAGGTGCTGCCTGTTAAGTTGTGCTGCTGGAGTTTGTTGTTCTACAGGGTTCCAGGAGCACACCTGCACGGGTGAGGATTAATTAAACTGGCTGGGTGTGTTGTTTCAGGTCAGCCAATCCCTTGGGTCTGGGTGCAGACATATACCCCAGCCCCTCTGCAATGAGGAAGCTGTATTTCCTCAGTCTTGTCTGCTGTGTGATTAGTGTCTGATCAGCTTGCAGTATGTACTGTTGTGTTTTGGTTCCAGGCTGTGTGAATTGTGTCCTGTGCCGCCTGTTTAGTGTTTTGCTAGAGTAGGGACTGCAAGACACAAGGAGCCTTGTCGGGGCCTTGCAGCTTAAGTTCATTGGCCAATGTACAAACTAATCCCTTGCTTTTATATTCAGTTTTACCATCTGCTTTAGCGTGCAAGGTTGTGTGGTAAGTGAGCTTGTGCATTTAATGTGTTGGTTCCGCCTGGTTGCAAGGGTCGCCATTTCAGGGAGAGCAGGGCCGAGGTTCCAACGTGGCGCCGCCCTTGTTGAGGCGATCACTCTGCTTGTAGGTAGGGCCAAGTCATCTTCCCTGCAGCACAGGGTCAGTTTTTCCTAACCCATGTCTTCGCGTCACGTTCATGTGGGCCCGGTGCTTAGTTGCCCACATGAAAGTAACACTGCCCTCTTTCCTACACGTAGAATTAACCATGTGCAAGGAACCAAAAGTGTGAACACAACAGTAGTCAGTACTCCACTGCCATTATATAGGGATTCTGACTTACCCCATAGAAAGTTCAGCTGGTCTAGTAGGATTTCCTGACATTTTCTTAGTTGCATATGTCAGCAAAAGCCATAAAGACCCTATAGCACATCAAAGGGATCTGACTGTTGAAAAGTATCAGTCAGGAAAACGGTACCAGAAAATTTCCAAGGCATTAGATTTACCAGGGAATACAGTGAAGACAGTCATCAAGAAATGTTTTGATTAAATTTCGCACAGCAGTAACATTACCAAGAAATGGACGAAATTGATGAAAAGACCAAAAAAGGTTGGGTACGGGAGGCTGCCAACAGGCCTACAGCAACATTAAAGGAGCTGCAGGAATTTCTGGCAACTACTAGCTGTGTAGTGCATGCGTCAACCATCTGCCATATTCTTCATATATTTCTGGGCTGTGGAGTAGGGTGGCAAGATGGAAGCCTTTTCTAACAAAGCAAAACATCCAAGACCTGATGTAGGTTTTGCCAAAACCTACATCAGGTCTGCCAAAAGTATGTGGGAGAATGTGTTATGGTCTACTGAGACCATGGGTGAACTTTTTGGCCATAATTCTAAAAGGTATGCTTGGCACAAAGCCAACACTGTACATCACCAATGGAACACCGTACTCACAGTAATGATGGTGGAGGTAGCATTATGCTTTGGGGCTGCTTTTCTGCTGCAGAAACTGTCTTTCAATGGAGTTGTACAGATAACAGGTCACATTGAACGTGGAAATAAATCTGACATTATGCATCCTTATCGGATTACTTTACATGA
Source organism: Eleutherodactylus coqui (assembly GCF_035609145.1). NCBI lineage: Eukaryota > Metazoa > Chordata > Amphibia > Anura > Eleutherodactylidae > Eleutherodactylus > Eleutherodactylus coqui. Next base: position 120,047,199 of record NC_089837.1, on the reverse strand, counting down.
CAAAAACCTGGCATTTTAACAGGGGTGTGTAGACTTTTTATATCCACTTGTATGCGGTTGGATAATACCCAGGGACTATCTTAAATGTCTTTACCCAAATGGTGTCTTCTCTATTGCAATGGTTTGCTGTCATTGTCCCTTTATAATTTTGACATTTGTTGGTGGACCATTGTACAGATATTGGGCTGTGTATTATTTACCTGTGTGTCTATTCTATTTCGTGTAGGCTACAATATCTGCTCCTCCCTTACTATTTTCTGATTGCTGCTATTTGTATATTCACAATCACAGAAAATGGCCGTTACTTACTGACTGAGGAGTGCATATAGATGCATCCTCCTCTCACCATGCATGTAGCTGACTACCAAGCATCCACCCCCCTCATTATCAGGAGGCAGTGTGAGTGGCAGTCTTATCGGTGCCCTCACAGGTGTTATTGGCTCCTCCATTTGGTAGTCAGCTACCTGCATGGTGAGAGGAGGATGCATCTATATGCACTGCTCAGTCAGTAAGTAACGGCCATTTTCTGCGATTGTTTTTAATTCTTGATTTCCCCTTCTGTGATGCATTTATATTAGTGTAGGGACCCACAACAACGCAAGGAACCATGAAGTGGTTAGTGTGCTCATGTATCTTGGCCAACATCCAACCAATGCCTTGCATTTATTATCCATCTATTCACGTGCAGTGTGGCTTTAAGACTCCAGGGGGAGCCCAGGGTGGCAGTACCAATGTGGTTCACTGATGGATATGCAGGGCAACCCGCCAAATTATCATGGCGTCATTAATAGGTTGCTGGTCTGCATGGTGAACTATATATATCAGAATGGTCTGGCACACTGTATCCACTATGTGTGGGAGTGTACGCCAAGCATCCACCCCCCTCATTATCAGGAGGCAGTGTGAGTGGCTGTCTTATCGGTGTCCTGCACAGGTGTTATTGGCTCCCCCATTTGGTAGTCAGCTACCTGCATGGTGAGAGGAGGATGCATCTATATGCACTCCTCAGTCAGTAAGTAACGGCCATTTTCTGTGATTGTTTTTAATTCTTGATTTCCCCTTCTGTGATGCAATTGTATTTGTATATTCAGATTTATTGTATTCTGAATATGTTTTTAGTTTTTTAATTGTGTGTGTCCTGAATAAAGTCATTGTACATATTTTTACTGTGCATTTCTGATTATGTGAGTGAGTGAAAACTCACATTTCCATTTGCGATATTTTCAATCATGTTGAGTGAAAAAAAAATTGATTTTCATGCGATGCGTTTTTAATGCTAGAAACTCCTATTGCCTATCGGGATAAAAACGCGTGAGATAATCGCAAGTGGCAGCAATTTTTTTGCAAGAAAAAGTATCGCTGATGCTCAGACATCTCATGAACACAATTGCGATTTTGCCACTATTTTCTCATGGCAAAATCACTATCACCAGTGTGAAGGAGCCCTTATAGTGTTGTCAGCCCCACAACACACAGGGGTACGGAGTAGAAGCTGCTGCTCCAACTCCTGCATGGTGATCGGTGTCTGTAACTGCAGGTGCAGCCCCCACTGATTTTAACGAGACCGCAGTCTGCAGTTACAAGTGCCGGCCACTACACAGGGGTCGGAGCAGCAGGCTCATGATAGTAATTTACCCTGACTCAAATATGAAGGATTTTCCTCTATACTAGAATAAATCTGTAGATTTTGAGCCATAACTTTTATATATAAATGATAAGTCAATTCCTGAATACTCGTGTGTAAAGTGAATGTAAAAAGTAAATCCAAATTGTTTGTTGCCAAAGCTGCATGGGATGAGGCAGAGTACTGGCACATTAATTTGTTTTACTCAGTTATTGTGCCACCTTCCTGAGCTAATCACAATTAGCCTATTTTAGAAGGCACTTTCTGTAGGTGGGCTAATGCAACAGATCTGAAATTCACGTAGAGTGCTAGTTTACGTCTGGATTTTAATCCCCATAAGGGACTGTACTCAGTGGAAAGACGGAATTCCATTATCTGTTATTAGAACAGAGTCTGATACATAAATGACTTGTATATCTAATGGCTGTCTGTGCAATTTGTATACACTCACCCACATAAATATGCACATATATACTCACAAAAATGACATACTGGTATAGGAATATAGTCACAACAACATTATGTCATCATTTGTATATAGTATAGGCCAGTGTTGGCGAACCTATGGCACGCGTGCCGGGGAGGGCACGCGGAGTCCTTTCTGCCGGCACGCGTGCTGTTCGCTGATATCACCCGGCCGTCGGCACTGCAGAGAGAGCTTCCTGCCCAGTCAAACGTAAGGCAGGGCAGCGCTGACGGCAGAGTGAACTTGATTGCCGGCACGCGCGGTCTTCTAGCAGCTCCTCGTACCCCCCCCCCCCCCCCCCGCCCCTCCACACATCAGGCCAATGGGAGCGCTTCCTTACTCCCCTGTCACTCCTATAGCGGGAGATTTAAATAAAGCCCAGACGGCAGCGGAGGTGAAGGAGATGCCGGCACGCGCAGGCTGTTGTCTGCTCCTCATATCCCCGCCCCTCCGCACAGCAGCCCAATGGGAGCGCTTTCTACCTCCCATGTCAGAAGTAGTGCGGGGATTTCCAATGCAGAGCCGACAACAGCCTTCGCTCAGTGAGTGCCCGTGGTGAGAGAAGCAGAGCAGAGCTTCAGCAGTAAAGAAGAGGTTTAAAAGAAGATCCTTGCTGCCTGGGTTAAAGTAAGAAGCGAACAGCAGTTACTGCAAAGATAACTGCTAAACACATAAACACGGGCGTTTTGGCATTGTGGTGTCCGCCTCCGGATTCCGCAATGCAAATACTGCACATAGACATGCTGTTGGAAATCAGTTTTCCATGTCGCCGAGCGAAAATCAATTGCGACTTTTCGCTCGCGGATGGAAAATCGCAGCATGTTGTATTTTGGCCGCCTGCAGACGGGCGGGTCGGATCCGGCAGCGAGAATTCTCGCCGCGGGATCTGACCCGAGCACCTGCAGGGACCAGTGCGTACGCACCCGCGCCCCGCAGCTCCGGCTGTTTGATGTGCTGGCTTGCTGGGCAGACCGGATCCGGCAGCGGGTGAGTGACATTTCTGCGAGCCCTGCACAGAAATAGAGCGTGCCGCAATTTGTTTGCTGCGCGATATTTCTCTCGGCCAAACCGCGGCCGTCTGCATAGGATTGCGTTTGTTAACGCAATCCTATGCAGGCTTCCAGCAGCGGAAATTCCGCGGGAAATCCCACCGCGGAATTTCCGCTCATGTGCAGGCGGCCTTTGGCAGAACGCACACAGGTGGATTTGCATTGTGGAGTCCACAGCGGGCGTCCACCTCCGAACTCCACAGCAAATACCGCCCCATAGCATGCTGGGGAAATACGTGGTTTCACTTCCATGAGCAGAAATTGATTGCGATTTTCCGCTCGCGGAAGAGAAATCACAGCATGCAGCGATTCTGTGAGGGCTACGCACGGATGGCTTCCATTGAAGTCAATGGAAGCAGCTTGTCCTGCGGCCATTCCGCAGTCATAATTACAGAATGGCCGCAGGACCTGCGTCAGCGCGGCATAATCTGTACTGCGCATGCATGCTGGCTGGTAGAGCCGCAATACAGATTATGAAGAACCCGGATAGGTACGCGGGGATCACTGGCGAGGCACAGGGTTGATTCCGCTGCGGGATCTGACCCGGCTATGTGCAGGTGGCTCAAAGTTCACGTTTAACCCTGTAATGACGTGGACTCGTTTTTTTTCCCCATTTTCGTTTTTTCCTTTTCCCTTTTAAAAATCATAACTCCTTTATTTATCCATCGACGTTGCTGTATGAGGGCTTGTTTTTTGCGGGACGAGTTGGTCAGTACGATTACAATGATACCAAACTTGTATAGTTTTTTTTGCTGTACTACTTTTATTTTTTTGTAAAGACATCTAATTTTGTAAAATTATTTTCTGCCGCCATCATCTGCGCACAATAACTTTTTAATTTTTCCATCAACGTAGTTGTGCGAGGGCTCATTTCTTGCGAGATGTCCAGTAGTTTATTTTAGTATCATTTCGGAATACATATGACTTTTTGATCGCTTTTTATTGCATTTTTTTCTGGGAGACAGGGTGACTGAAAGTGCATTTCTGGCGTTCTTTTTTTTAAATTTTTTCGGATGACGGTCACCATGTGGGGTAAATAATGTGCTACTTTGATGGACGCGCATCCAAAAAGCAGTTAAAATCTGCACGCTGTCTATTTTGAAGCGGCCCTGTCCTTTTTAGAACGACGGAGGTAAAATCATACGTCGTGATAAGCCCCGCCCCCTGACATGTTGGCACTTTGCGATAAATATGTGGGTTTTAGGTCGCAGTTTGGGCACTCGGACTCCAAAAGGTTCGCCATCACTGGTATAGGCTATGTAGATTCAGCAAAGTGACATGTTAATCACATTGTGACACTGTAATTATGTACCTCTATTTTGTGCATATGAACATTTAAGATAATGGTATTGTTAAGGTGCATTTACACACACAGATGATTGCTCAAAATTCGTTAGAAACTGACAGTTTTGAGCAATCATTTTGAATTAGCTACTAATGGGCTAATCTGCCCATTAGTACCTAACTAGCTTAATTTGTATGTATTTAGAGAACAGCAGGTGGTCTGTTCTCTTAATACATCGCTATTGTTCTCCAGAGGGAAAGCTGCTGAATGTTATCAGCACTGCCCACGGAGAACTCAGCACGTGGTCCATCTTATCAGTCCCGATGGATTTAAAGTTGAGCTGAACTCAGCCATGGACGAAAAGTGCACGGTAAGTGTATGATGGGGATACATTTACAAACAATAATTATCGCTCAAAAAATGGCTTTTAAGTGAATTTTGAGCGATAAATCGTTGAGTGTAAAAGGGCCTTAAAGGACTCACCCTAAACGCTTAAGTTGCTATTAAGATGGACTATACAGATGCTGCAAAAATTTTGCTAAAATTACCATGTGTGCCAAATTGTGCAGCAAATTTTGGTGCAATAGTATCGAGCATGCTCACTGGGAATTAGTTAATTGGATGAGCGTGACATAAGAAGAGACATTTTTGCTGTGCAACAGAAGCATAGGGATTACGTCTGAGTGAAAGTTGTAGCCTGTGGAGTGGAGGAGCTAGAGACAATGAGAGAATTAGCTGCTGGGGAGAGGTCAGAGACTGGAAGGAACCGGAGACTGCGCACTGCTGGGAGCAGCTACACTACAACCCCAACTTGATGGGGTCTACTAGACTAGGACAAGGATCAAGGGGAGTCTTGGTAGAGTGAAGTTCCTGACTTCAGACCAAACTAGGTCAGTAGTAGTTGTGATTCCCATGCCACAAACTGTGAGGCCAGCCTCAATCCAAGAACTAGGTGTCACAGTGTTGATTGAGGTGTGACTTCAGGGTTTGTGACACATGCATGTTTCACTTAGCTTTTGATAGTCAAGGGTTAATCATAATTTCTGCTGTTTAGCTGCTGAAATGAGCTCATTCAGTCAGTCAGTAACTTTATTAGCTTGGTTTTGCTGTTGGGCTGGCTGAGATTATTATTAGCTCAGGCTGTCAATCAGGCTCTTTCTAGTGCTGTTTAGTCCTGCTCCTCTGAACACTAGTTGCTGGTTATAACAATTGTGTACTGGCCATACATTGTTCCAAAGAATCCTGCATTGTAGTTCTCAGTGTTAGGAGTTGTGTGACAGTCTGCTTTAGTTGTTTAGGTATTAGCTTCAGGGATTTAGGATAAGTTCACACAAGCATGTTTTTGTGCGTATATAGGTGTGTACATAGGTGCGCACTGACGTACAAGCAAAAACACGCATGTATGCAGCTGTGCGCAGTGTTTTCGATGGAGCCGCGGCTGCTGCCGGCGGCTCCATTGAAAACAATACTCTGCCGGCCCCCCTGCATTCTTTTTCAGGGAAGGGCTTTACAGATAAGCCCTTCCATGAAAAAGAAACCTTTTAGTGTAAAAAAAAAAAAAAACTTACCTGTCTGCCGCTGCCGTGACCCCTGCGGGGATGAAGAACATATCTGCCGCATGCAGCAGATGTTTCCTTCATATCCAGTAGTTAAAAGAATTCCCTGCTGCTACATCTGCCACATCTGTGGCAGATGCAGCAGAGGAATTGTCACACGTCAGCTGCGGTAGAGGATTCTGCTGCTAATGTAAGCCCTTTCCTGAAAATCAAGTAAAATTACTGTAAAAACACAAAAAAAAAACAAACATACTTACCTCCCTTCGGCTGCCGGGCTCAGCCGCAACTTCTGCCGCTGTCCCCGGCCCTGTAGTACTGAGCTATCAGTAGCCAGGGATTCAAAATCCCCACCTGCTTGTAGCTCTGATTGTGATTGGCTGAGCGCTTCAGCCAATCTCAATCAGAGCTACCAGCGGGCGGGGATTTTAAATCCCCGGCTGCTGATAGCTCAGTACTACAGAGCCGGGGACAGCGGCAGAAGTTGCAGCTGTGCCCCGGCAGCTGTAGGCTAGTGAGTATGCTTCTTTTTTTTTTTTACACTATTTTAAATGGATTATGAAGCCCTTCCCTGATATCCATTGACGGCTGCCGGGGCTCAGCGGCGACCTCTGCTGCTGTCCCCGGCTGTGTAGCACTGCTGAGCTATCAGCAGTCGGGGATTTAAAATCCCCGCCTGCTGGTAGCTCTGATTGTGATTGGCTGAAGTGCTCAGCTAATCACAATCAGAGCTACCAGCAGGCAGGGACTTTAAATCCCTGGCTGCTGATAGCTCAGAACTACAGAGCCTGGGACAGCGGCAGAAGTCGCAGCTGAGCCCCAGCAGCTGAAGGCAGGTGAGTATGCTTTTTTTCTTTTTTTACGCTTTTTTTATTGGATTTTCAGGGAAGGGATTATGTTTAAAGCCCTTCCCTGAAATCCAATGACGGGATGCCAGATGTGGCAGCAGGGAATTCTTTTAACTAGCGGTAGTGAAGGAAACATCTGCCGCATGCGGCAGTTGTGTTCTTTATCCCAATGGGGGTAACGGCAGCAGCAGAGAGGTAAGTATTTTTTTTTTTTTTTTTTTACACTAAAATGTTTCTTTTTCAGGGAAGGGCTTATATGTAAAGCCTTTCCCTGAAAAAGAATGCAAGGGTTCCGGCAGAGCATTGTTTTCAATGGAGCCGCCGGCAGCAGCCGCGGCTCCATCGAAAACAATGCATGCATTCCCAATGGTGCACGCATGTCCTATCTTTGCAGGCATATGCACACACCATAGGGAATGCATTGTTGCAAATACAAGCGTGTTTTTGTGTGCGTATGCACGCACAAAAACACGCTCGTGTGAAGCTACCCTCAGTGTTATTTCGGTAGTTGTCAGGTAAACTCGAATTGGTTCTGGTCTTTCTCCCATAGTAGGGTCGTCCTTTTTAGGATGGGGGCTCTGCTTGAGTGTCGGATTTGGTTCTGGCTATTCTGGTCCTTATAGTCTTCCATATCTTGTTATATCTCGTTTAACTACTATTCTTTACCTCTGGTTCCGTAAACTGGTTGTATCAGGTGTGCACTCAGATTGGGACTTAAAGGGGTTGTCCCGCGAAAGCAAGTGGGTCTATACATTTCTGTATGGCCATATTAATGCACTTTGTAATGTACATTGTGCATTAATTATGAGCCATAGAGAAGTTATCAGAAGTTATTCACTTACTTGTTCCGTTGCTAGCGTCCTCGTCTCCATGGTGCCGTCTAATTTTCAGCGTCTAATCGCCAGATTAGACGCGCTTGCGCAGTCCGGTCTTCTTCTTTTCTGAATGGGGCCGCTCGTGCCGGAGAGCGGCTCCTTGTAGCTCCGCCCCGTTACGTGCCGATTCCAGCCAATCAGGAGGCTGGAATCGGCAATGGACCGCACAGAAGAGCTGCGGTCCACCGAGGGAGAAGATCCCGGCGGCCATCTTCAACCAGTAAGTAAGAAGTCACCGGAGCGCGGGGATTCAGGTAAGCACTGTGCGGTTTTCTTGTTTAACCCCTGCATCGGGTTTGTCTCGCGCCGAACGGGGGGGCTATTGAAAAAAAAAAAAAACTGTTTCGGCGCGGGACAACCCCTTTAATTAGTTAAACAATAGAACTGTTGCAGAAGGTACAGCTTTGCCAAACGACTGGGATTGTTCAATATTAGAGATGAGCGAATGTACTCGTCCGAGCTTGATACTCGTTCGAGTTTTAGCGTGTTCGAGATGCTCGTTACTCGTGACGAGTACCACGCGATGTTCGAGTTACTTTCACTTTCATCTCTGAGACGTTAGCGCGCTTTTCTGGGCAATTGAAAGATAGGGAAGGCATTACAACTTCCCCCTGTGACGTTCAAGCCCTATACCACCCCCCTGCAGTGAGTGGCTGGCGAGATCAGGTGTCACCCGAGTATAAAAATCGGCCCCTCCCGCGGCTCGCCACAGATGCGTTCTGACATAGCTGAGGGAAAGTGCTGGAGCTGCTATAGGGAGAGTGTTAGGAGTTATTATAGGCTTCAAGAACCCCAACGGTCCTTCTTAGGGCCACATCTAACCGTGTGCAGTATTGTGGAGTCTGCTTTTTGCAGTGTTGCACTTATTTATTTTTTTTTGGTATATCGGCCGTGCAGAGCATTGCGCCCTGCAGTAATACTCCAGGGCCAGAAGTGCTTAGGCAGGAAGAGCGTTAGGAGTATTTTAGGCTTCAAGAACCCCAACGGTCCTTTTTTGGGCCACATCTAACTGTGTGCAGTACTGTGGAGGCTGCTTTTTGCAGTGTTGCACATTTTTTTCTTTTTGGTATATTGGCCGTGCAGAGCATTGCGCCCTGCAGTAATACTCCAGGGACAGAAGTTTGGAGGCAGGGACAGAAGACATATTATTGATTGAATATAGGCAGTGGGCCTTTTCTAAAAAATATTGGGCAAAAAATCTATTTGGCCTGCCTGTCACTGTGCTCAGTGTTCTGGGTCTGTGTGTGCTGGGTGTAGTAGTTCTACAACAAAATCATACGCAGCCAGCTAAGTGTTACAGCAGGCTTGTGCCAAATAATTTCCTGGCTCAGTCTGGGCTCTGAAATCACCGCTGTGTTGCAGTTAACAGTGCAACACTCTGCAGTTCTGTGACATACCCTAGGGACAGAAGTGTGGAGGCAGGGACAGAAGACATATTATTGATTGAATATAGGCAGTGGGCCTTTTCTAAAAAATATTGGGCAAAAAATCTATTTGGCCTGCCTGTCACTGTGCTCAGTGTTCTGGGTCTCTGCTGGGTGTAGTAGTTCTACAACAAAATCATACGCAGCCAGCTAAGTGTTACAGCAGGCTTGCGCAAAATTATTTCCTGGCGTTCCGTAAGCGAAGTCAGCCTCCAACCACAGGCCAATAAGCGGCACATTTAATTACAGCATTCTGTTTCTGCACTACTGGTAATACACCATGCTGAGGGGTAGGCCTAGAGGACGTGGACGCGGGCGAGGACGCGGAGGCCCAAGTCAGGGTGTGGGCACAGGCCGAGCCAGTGCGGTGGCCAGGGGTGGAGGCAGGGCCAGACCGAATAATCGACCAACTGTTTCACAAAGCGCCCCCTCGCGCCATGCCACCCTGCAGAGGTCAAGGTGCTCTACAGTGTGGCAGTTTTTCACTGAGACGCCTGACGACCGACGAACAGTGGTGTGCAACCTTTGTCACGCCAAGATCAGCTGGGGAGGCACCATCAACAGCATGCGCAGGCATATGATGGCCAAGCACCCCACAAGGTGGGACGATGCCCGTTCACCGCCTCCGGTTTGCACCACTGCCTCTCCCCCTGTGCCCCAACCTGCCACTGACATCCAACCCCCCTCTCAGGGCACAGGCACTACCGTCTCCTGGCCTGCACACCACTCACCTCCGCTGTCCTCGGCCCCATCCAGCAATGTCTCTCAGCGCAGCGTCCAGACGTCGCTAGCGCCACTGTTTGAGCGCGAGCGCAAGTACGCCGCCACGCACCCGCACGCTCAAGCGTTAAACGTGCACATTGCCAAATTGATCAGCCTGGAGATGCTGCCGTATAGGCTTGTGGAAACGGAGGCTTTCAAAAGCATGATGGCAGCGGCGGCCCCGCGCTACTCGGTTCCCAGTCGCCACTACTTTTCCCGATGTGCAGAGATCAGGCAGCATGTACAGCGCAGGCAGGGGAACACTCTCTAAGGCCTTTGACAGCTTTATGGCATCCCAGCAAGACTTTGTCACTGGTCCCCAGTCAAGGCTGAGTTTGCGGGAGCACTGTAAAAGGATGGTTAGGGAGTACGTAGCCGATCGCACGACCATCCTCGGTGACGCCTCTGCCCCCTACAACTACTGGGTGTCGAAGCTGGACACGTGGCCTGAACTCGCGCTGTATGCCCTGGAGGTGCTTGCTTGTCCTGCGGCTAGCGTCTTGTCAGAGAGTGTGTTTAGTGTGGCTGGGGGAATCATCACGGATAAGCGTACCCGCCTGTCAACCGACAGTGCCGACAGGCTAACACTCATCAAGATGAACAAAGCCTGGATTTCCCCAGACTTCTCTTCTCCACCAGCGGACAGCAGCGATACGTAAGCAATACGTAGGCTGCACCCGCGGATGGAAGCATCGTTCTCTATCACCATCCAAAACGGGGACCTTTTTGCTTCATCTATCTGTGTATAATATTCCTCCTCCTCCGCCTGCTCCTCCTCCTGAAACCTCACATAATCACGCCGAACGGGCAATTTTTCTTAGGCCCACAAGGCTCAGTCATATAATTTTTCTAAACAATTTTTATACGTTTCAATGCTCATTAAAGCGTTGAAACTTTCACCTCAACCAATTTTTATTTTAACTGGGCTGCCTCCAGGCCTAGTTTCCAATTAAGCCACACATTAACCAAAGCGATTAATGGGTTTCACCTGCCCTCTTGGGTGGGCATGGGCAATTTTTCTCAGGTATATTAGTACTGTTGGTACACCAATTTTTGGGGGCCCTCGCCTACAGTGTAATCAAATTAATTTTTTGCCCACCTGCATTACAGCTCACGTAACATCAGCTGTGTTGGGCACTGCAATGGGATATATTTATGTACCGCCGGTGGGTTCCAGGGAGCCACCCATGCTGTGGGTCCACAGGGAGTTGTAACTACATGTGTCCACTTCTAAAGAACCCCAGTCTGACTGGGGCATGCAGTGTGGGCCGAAGACCACCTGCATTAAACATGAATTTATTACCTCAGCTGTGATGGGCAATGCAATGGGATATATTTATGTACCGCCGGTGGGTTCCTGGGAGCCACCCATGCTGTGGGTCCACTGGGAGTTGTAACTACATGTGTCCACTTCTAAAGAACCCCAGTCTGACTGGGGCATGCAGTGTGGGCCGAAGACCACCTGCATTAAACATGAATTTATTACCTCAGCTGTGATGGGCAATGCAATGGGATATATTTATCTACCGCCGGTGGCTTCCTGGCACCCACCCATGCTGTGGGTGCACACGGAATTCCCATTGCGGAGTTGTACCTGCCTGGGACTATTTATAAAAAAACGCGGTCTGACTGGGGCATGCAGACACCTTGACAGAATGAATAGTGTGTGGCACATAGGTTCCCCATTGCTATGCCCACGTGTGCAGCTCCAGATGGAGGTGGCACAGGATTGCATTTCTCATTGCTTCTGTACAGCATTGTGGACTATCGCCCCGCCCCTTTTAAAGAGGGTCGCTGCCTAGCCGTGCCAACCCTCTGCAGTGTGTGCCTGCTTTTCCTCTGGCAGACGCACTTATAAATAGACATGAGGATGGCGTGGCATGAGGGCAGCTGAAGGCTGGGCAGGGACAGTTTGGTGTGCGCTGTGGACACTGGGTCGTGGGGGGGGGGTTTGGTCAGCATGTAACCCAGGAGAAGTGGCAGCGGAGTGTCATGCAGGCAGTGATTGTGCTTTGTTGGAGGTAGTGCGGTGCTTAGCTAAGGTATGCATTGCTAATGAGGGCTTTTCAGAAGTCAAAGTTGTTGGGAGGGGGGGGGGGGTACTCTTGCCGCTATTGTGGCTTAATAGTGGGACCTGGGAACTTGAGATGCAGCCCAACATGTAGCCCCTCACCTGCCCTATCCGTTGCTGTGTCGTTCCCATCACTTTCTTGTATTGCCCCGATTTTCACAAACGAAAACCTTAGTGAGCATCGGCGATATACAAAAATGCTCGGGTCGCCCATTGACTTCAATGGGGTTCATTATTCGAAACGAACCCCCGAGCATCGCGAAAAGTTCGTCTCGAGTAACGAGCACCCGAGCATTTTGGTGCTCGCTCATCTCTATTCAATATGCCTTAAGTAACAGATACTTTGAGTGGATTTTGTATGCCACATACAACACAGAGAATAAAAAAGAAGAATGTCTGGCACTACCAAATGACAAATGGTCCCTGGCAGCACAGGAAATCAAACCATGAAATAAATTGCCAGGCAAAGAAAGTGTGCAAAACTCCCAAATGCATAATAATCACTCTTTGTTAAATATTTCACAAACAGAATAAAAACATAAAAATGCACAAAGTGTTACAACAGGATCATAGGCGGGTATAATCCAATATTAAACAGCCTCCCAAATATACCCCTCATAACAAGCTGTCCAAAGTAAGTAGTTTATGCAGCAAGATTATAATCCATTAACAATAGCCAGCACTTTAAACCAATAGAGGCAAAATAACAATAATCTTTACTTGTATAGCACCAACTTATTATGCAGCGCTTTAAAAGCACAGGGGAGCTCAAACAAAACAAAATATCACGTGGTGTTCAATAAATTATGGACGGGGTGGGGTAGTACAGGAAGTATGGGGACAGGAAATATACATGATAGGTGTATTATGGGGATGGGGGACTAGATCAGGAGAGTTGGTATGCTTGTTTGAAGAGTTGGATCTTTAGGGCACATCTGAAATTCAGTGCATTAGGGATTGTCTGGATGTCTTGGGGTAGAGCATTCCAAGGGATCGGTACTGCTCTAGAGAAGTCCTGGAGGCAAGCATGTGAGGTTTGTATTAGAGAAACGTCTAGTCTGAATGTGTTGGCAAAGCAGAGTGCGCGGGCTGGGTGATGTATGGACAGGAGTTTTGTGGGAGAGGGGGAGGAGTTTAAATTGAGATCTGTAATGCATAGGCAGCCAATGCAGTGACTGGCATAGTGCAGAGGCATCTGAGAAGCAGCTGGTTAGAAAGGCGAGTCTAGCTGTCACATATAGTATGGATTGGAGAGGGGATAGCCTGGTGCGGGGAAGCCCGATGAGCAGTGAGTTGCAGTAATTGAGTCTGAAATGAATGAGGGCAACAACAAGGGTATTTAGCGTGTCTGTGGTCAGGATCAGCTGGATTTTTGCAATATTCCTGAGGTGCAGGTGACATATTCGGGCCAGAGATTGGATATGGGAGGTGAAGGAGAGGACAGAGTCCAGTGGGACCCCGAGGCAGCGAGTATGCTGTCTGGGGGTTATGATGGTGCCAGATACTGATATGGAGATGCTGGGGTGGGTCAGCTGATAGAAAGTGGAAAAAACGAGAAGGTCATTTTTTGAGAGATTAAGTTTGAGAAAAAGGGAGGACATGGTGTTCTAGACAGCAGAGAGACAATTGGAGATGTTTTGGAGGAAAAGTGCAGAGATGTCACAGAAAGAATTGTAAAGCTAGGTGTCGTCAGCATAGAGGTGATGTTGGAGGCCAAATCTGCAAATGGTTTGTCTAATTGGGTCTGTGTAGATAGAGAAGAGACTTGGGGGACCCCGACAGCGAGAGGAAGTGGAGAGGAGGTAAAGCCAGCGAAGGAGATGCTGAATGAGCAGTCAAAGTGGTAGAAGGAGAACCAGGAGAGAGCGGAGTTCTTTAGGCCGATAGAGTGAAACATAGCAAGGAGGAGGTTATGGTTGTGTAGTGTCAAATGCAGCAGAGAGGTCAAGGAGGATTAGTAAGGAGTAGACGCCTCTCGACTTGGCTTTCATCAGGTCATTTGATACTTTAGTGAAGGCAGTTTCGGCTGAGTGTAGAGGGCAGAAGCCAGACTGTAGGGGGTCGAGGAGAGAGTTATCAGATTGACCAGGCTTTCAAGTAATTTGAAGATGAAGGGGAGGTTAGAGATGGGTCTGTAGTTGGTAGTGTCAGTCGGGTCAAGGGTTGTTTTCTTTAGTAGAGGGGATTTGATGGAGTGTTTAAGTGAGGAGGGGAAAATGCCAGAGGTTAGGGAGAGGTTGAAGATGGTGGTGAGGTAGATAATGACAGCCGGATCTTCTCCTCACCAATCATATCCTACAGTCCCCCGGATCTCCTACCCTCCAGCCAGCCAGATCCTCTTCTTCCTGTTATGCAGCTGTAGTCTTCTTCCTGCAGGTCAGTGTAGGCTATGTCACTAGTGACGTAACGTTCACTGCCTAGCAGGAAGCACCGATTGCTATGCTGGGCTAATGCCAAGACTGTGCATGCATGCTGTCTCGCACCATTAGTATAGGAACACTCGCGACGAGACAGTACACATGCTCAGTCTCTGTATTAGCGCGACATAGGATCCGGCGCTTCTTGCTAGGCAGTGAACGCTACGTTACTAGTGACATAGCGTACATTGAGCTGCAGGAAGAAGAATGCCGGCAAGGTATGTAACATCACCGGAAGTAGAAGAATCCAGCTGGTTGGAGGTGAGGTGACCCAGGGACTGCAGGAGCCAGGAGAAGATCGGCGAGGAAAAGGTGCGGTAAGTAAGCTGCCTGGGGAGGAATAGGTAAGTATAGATTTTTTTTAATGACTAAACCCCTTTTGAGATGCAAATAGGCTTTGTCACTAAGGGGTTAATGGTAAAAGTCAAATTGCTAAATCGTTATCATTATCTAATCGTTGTTCATTTCAATTTTTTTGGTGTTTCAATAAATACTGTATACAGAGGCGTAACTTGAAGCTCCTGGGCCCCAATGCAAACCTGTAACAGGGCCCGAACTATAATGCTTTATTCATAGTACTGGGCTCTCTATATGGAGAAGAGAGGCCTTATGGGCCCCCTAAGGCTCCTGGGCGCAACTGCATCCTCTGCATCCCCTATAGTTACGCCCCTGACTGTATACCTTGGTTAATCCAACTTCTGCATCGTATCCTGAATCCTGCGTCGCTGTAACCATTACCCGTGTCAGCAGCATGTGTGTATTATATATATAGTGCGAAGACTGGTGAAGTAATGCTTAATGCAGTTATCTTTTAGAATTTTAAGCAGCTCCAAATGTGAAGATTCACTTCCGTTTTTAAGACACAAAGTTCTAAATTTAGTTAAAGTTATTAAATTTATAGTTAATTAAAAATTTGGCAAACTCATACAGAACTACAAAAGGCAGAGGCATCCGCTAATGCAAACCTATCACAGGTCCTCCCCCTACTATGAACCAGTTACAACACTGGTGTCTTCTTATGTGGCAGAACGGTTTTTGGGGTCCACTCAGACAACAGGGTCCAGATGTGACTGCTACCTCTATACCGCCTACAGCTGCACCCCTGACAGGAGGCATCGGAACACTTCATGCTGGAATCAAAACACCGTGATTCCACAGCATGAAGTATAATGATGTGTAGCAAAGTTTATTTAAAAAAAAAAACAACTATTACAATGATATGCGCTGAAGTGTTTATTCAGACATCCCCGTTTTACTAGAAGTCAAGTTTTTGCAATGTTTATAACTATTACTTGTGGAAAACTTGAAATGGCTGTTGTTGCTTTTATTAAATTACTGTGAAGTACATTGATATTTACAGAGGTTTGTACTGTAAATGGTTTACAGAACACTACAAGCTCACCGGCAATATATTTTATCTAAAGATTTGAAAAGTTAAAAAAGTAAAATTCTGCAGTAAAAACCCAGCTAACATAGAAAAACTTCAAGCTGAAGAAAGTCCCAGGACTTTAAAGAAATATACCGGTCTTAAAGGGGTTTTCCAGGCAAATACTATTGATCTGTCCTTAGAATTGATCATCAGTAGTTGATTGCAGGGGATCTGCTTCTTGGAATCCCCACTATCAGTGCAGCGGGAATGGAAGTCGTCATCGGAGTTGGAGTAGAAGGTCTAACAGGTGGCTTTGAACCCACTGAATCAACGGCAACAAAATCACCTATTACACTTCTAGCTCCGATCGAAATGTTAATGCCCGGACCCTCTGTACTGACAGCGTACCCCATCAATCAATAATTGATGACTTATCTTGAGGACAGGTCATCAATAGTATTTGCCCAGAAAATCCCTTTGATCTGTGCTGGAGTATGATGCCCCTAATGAAGGGGGATGAATAGGGTCGTATACATGAGGGATTTGTTTCCCATGGCATGTCCTATCTTTGGGCATTCCCTCAGAAAGTATTGCCTATTGTTTTCAATGGGGCCGCAAAACACATTCCACGTTAAAGCTAAGTGTATCTGATGAGGTGGACCATCATAGCTGTCATAGCTCCACTCATGGACCTGATATGTTGTAGAGAGTGGGAAAATCCACCATTAAAAGACAGTGAGTGTGAACCATTGTAAATTATTGAGGGTTTCCACAGAGTTCTTCCAGACATGCTAAGTAAGTAAGACTGTGAATATACAAAAACACTGAGTATATAGAGAAAGTAACATTTGATTTTGTGAAGGCCAACAAGCTGAGACAGCCTTGCCAAGTAGGAAAGCCAGCCGTTATGGTAGCTGGTTATGGCCAAAGGCATCCCCAGTCTCCTCCTACCATCAGTCGTGGTCAGCACCTTTTCCCCTGAGTATTCTCTGGCAGATGCTACATTATCAATGAATTTTATGATGCCCATAGGGTGCCTGCTTACAGCTGGCCCATCTCTTAAAGGGCCAGCACATGTATGCGGCTTTTCCATGTCTGGCCAATCTGGACATGCCTCTGGCTATTTAAAATATGCTTCCCCACTAGAGGGTGCCTAAAACCTTAGCTCTGCCTGGTATGCAAAGGTATTTTCTGACAATGATTGACTTCTGGTTTGACACATGCCTGTTCTCAGCTTTCCCTTCTTTGACTTTCCTGATCTTGGCTTGTTTCTGGTACATATAGATAGATAGATAGATAGATAGATAGATAGATAGATAGATAGATAGATAGATAGATAGATAGATAGATAGATAGATAGAGCCTGTCTTAAATTGAGATTCACGTCTCTGCTTGCTCTTTTGGTACTGTGCAATGGTTATCCTGACCAGTTTGTGTGAGCTACCACAACACTGAGATTATTTGTTGAGTCAGTCTGAGCTTGACTGTGCATTTGTTCTTCTTTGACTCTGATGGGTGTGTCAGCTGTTGGCAAACATCGGGGTCAATTAGGGAGGGCTTATAGTCTCCTCCTGGCCTGGGTTTTGTGCTGGTCAATTTCAGTGCAGTTGCCTTCTGCTGTAGAGTGAGGACCTCTCTGGATCTGGTTTCAATGGTTCTTTCAGCAGCTCTTCAGATAAGTTTAGAGATGTATTACTGATATTTATTCTTTGATAGGTGACAAACCCCTGTAGGGTTGTACCTGACAAGAGCTTCATAAAAGGAGAATTGGAGTTGGACAGCTTCATTGTTCTCCAGCCTACCATCTGGGCTGGAGACTATACTGAGTCCTTGTTTATTATTTTTGTTCTATGAGTACGTGGTCAGAGCTAGGCAGGCTTTGAATTGTGATATTGGTCACCAGGAGTTAAAGCTGCACTTGGCTGTTGACCAACCAGATACCTAGCTATTTTGAAAAGGTCTAGATTTTAGAAGATATCTCAATAGCTTATTGGGATCCTATTTAGGCAGTCTAGAATGGTTCATTATATTTAGTCTTTGGATAGTGGGTCAGGATCTAGCAGCCTTTAGACTGTGATATTAGTCATTAAATGCTAAGCTGCATGTATACTAGACCAGCCATCTGTGCAGCTTTTCAAAAATTAGGACCAGTATTAGGAGATAATATGCACTGAGCAGGGGGTTGGACCCGTTGACCCTGGAGGCCCCTTCCAACTCTACCATTCTATGATTCTATGATCTTTGGATGGTGACCTGAGTTAGGTACTCTGCACTATTATCAAAAAAATATATACATCTTTTTCACCTATCAGTTGAGTACGATGGTACTAATTGCTGAGTCCCCAATAATTTCTTGGGGGGGGGGGGGGGGCCTTAATGCTTTTAGGGTAGGTTCAAGTTGATTAGGGTACCTGATGAGTTGTTTGTACGACTGAAATGAGTCAAACTAATCTGAACCAAAACATGAATTTTGTATCTGTTGATTTTTATCAACCATAACAGTACTAACACTAATCAATATTTCACCAGCTCACAGAGTTATAGTTCATCATCAACCCCCAATATTCAGGATCTTTTGTTTATGTCTATGGCATTTTTTAAACTACTGATATAGTCCTAGGGCCGTTGATTTGTTATAGCACCCTTGAGGTCCATTGATGAGAGAATAGGGGACGTACTGTCGCCCCTCAAGGACTACTTCCTTTAATAGGCTCCGTTTGAAACTTGACAATAACTGGACTAGTGGGTGCCCTGATCTATCAACTTTACCCTTGGATGGGTCGCTACTATTTTTGTTATTCATAGTATCACATTCCTGAGTGTGTTGATGTACAAGTTTTATCTGCCCAGTTTCTAAGAGAGGGGACGGTGGGTTCTAATTCAGCTTCTCAACCACCTCCCTATATTTCTGTTGTTTGTCTTGTTTTTTGAAGCTCCCTATATTAAAGGGGTTGTCCGGCCAGAAACATTACATCTCATTACTTCTGTTTGCCCATTTCCATGCACTTTGTAATATACATTGTGTATTGAAAATGATGCAAACAGAAGTTATTGACTTACCTTTAGGGGTGCCCCCCCCTGTGTTGCTCCTCCGTCGTCCATGGTTACGACAAGTCTTCTGTTCTTCTTGTCGTGCCGGCTCCATGTCTTGACGGGACGTCGGGGACGCGCTTCTTGCTTCCTGGTTGTTCTCTCTACTGCGCATGTGCAGTAGAGCTTCAGCGGCTGGGAAGCTCTGGTCTGCCTGCAGGGGACGTGCTGCTGCTTGATCTTCTTGGTAAGGTAAGAACCTGAAGGGGGGCTTTGGGGGGATGGGGGGTGCTGGTGGGGTCCAGGCTGTCAGATGCAGCGGGGGAAAGGGGGGGTGTGTGCTAGTAGTGCCGGTGGCCGGGCTGTCAGATGCCGAGTGGGGGGGGGAGGGGTGCTGGTGGCACCGTGGGGAGGTCATTGTGGGGGGGTGCATTGTGTGTGGGCACTGTGAAGGGGGGGCTGTGTGGGGGGGGAACTGGAGGGGGACAGTGTGGAGGGGGCACTGTAAGGGGGGTGGGCATATGTGTATGTGTGTGTGTAGGGCATGTTTGGTGCTACTTTCACTTTCAATAGCAGACCATCGTCTGCTATTGAAAGTGCCGCTAGAGATCAGGATCTGCTCCTACTGCTGTGACAGGTGTAGCAGGAGATTTCTTCATCTCCCCAGCATGTCCCCTCATCACTGGACACTGGGACACTGTTGTCACAGTGTCCAGTGATGAGGGGACATGCCGGGGAGATGAAGGAAACTCTTGCTACTGCTGTCAGAGCAGTAGGAGCAGATCGCACTGCTCTCCCTGCCCTCTCATTACTTTGAATGGGGCCGGCCGGCTCCATTCAAAGCAGTGAAGCATGCATGACACCGGTCCTCCAGTCATGTGACCGGTGTCATCGGGAGCGCGCACTGAGGAGAGAAAGGCAGCAGTGCATCATGGGAACTACCCAGCGGCGCCATCTTTGAAAAATCCTTCAGGCAAGCTTTATAAAGGGAAGGAAAGGAATAAAAAGGTGAGCAAAATATAGTTTTTTATGGGTAAAGCTGTAGTGTGTGATGCTTCTCCTCTACAGGGCATTCATGGGGGGGAATAAAATCAGTTTCGGCGGCGGACAACCCCTTTAAGGTTTAAATAAAAGTTAATTTTTAAGGGTCAATCAGTGAATACATTAGATAGAAGTAATATATGCAAGTGAAAATGAAAATAGATAGTAAAAAATATGTTACTTTTCCAAAGTCCTTGAATCGTAAATTACTAATCTCCAGCCACACACTTAAGAAACAGCACATTTAAGAAAACAGAAGGTACACTCATAGAATCATAGAATGGTAGAGTTGGAAGGGACCTCCAGGGTCATCTGGTCCAACCACCCGCTCAGTACAGGATCACTAAATCATCACAGACAGATGTCTGTCCAGCCTCTGTTTGAACACTTCCATTGTAGGAGAACTCACCACCTCCCATGGTAACCTGTTCCACTCACCCTCACTGTCAGACAGTTTTTTGTTTTTTTTTTATATCTAATTTGTGTTTCCTCCCTTTCAGTTTCATCTCATTGCTTCTGGTCTTTCTTTGTGCAAATGAGAATAGGGCTGATCCCTCTGCACTGTGACAGCCCTTCACATATTTGTAGACAGCTATTAAGTCTCCTCTCAGCCTTCTTTTTTGCAAGCTAAACATTCCCATATCCTTTAACCATTCCTCATAGGACATGATTTGCATACCGTTCACCATCTTGATAACTCTTCTCTGAACTTGCTCCAGTTGGTCTATGTCTTTTTTAAAGTGGGGTGCCCAGAACTGGACTCAGTATTCCAGATGAGGTCTGACTAAGGAAGAGTAGAGGGGGTTAATTACCACACGCGATCTAGACTCTATGCTTCTCTTAATACATCCCAGAATTGTGTTTGCCTGGGGGCAGAGCCTGACCGCTGCGCTGTATGGCCGTGTGAGAGCAGAGCTCCGGCAGCAAGACACCTACAGAGGATCGCAGCGGCTATCTGAAGCACCGATATGAGAAGAGTTGGGAAGGAGAAGGGCCCGGAGCACACGGGGACCCCGCGGGCGAGCAGGGGACAGGCAGATATGCAGCGCTATCTAAAAGAAAAGAGTTCCCGCTCACCGCTGTTCCCTGCCAAGATGGCGCCGGCACAGACCTCAGCTACAGCTCACAGTAAGGAGGGGGAGGAGGGGGCTATCTCAGACAGCGAGGATGGAGAGGCTGTGTCAAGAGGCTTTATGAAAGACCTCATTATGAAAGCCTTACACCCCATAATGACTGAGCTGGGTGAAATTAAAGAGGACATTAGGCACCTGGGACGGCGGGTGGAAGATTTGGAAACCTCTACTACCTCCATAACTACTCATGCCACCGAAATGGCGCAGATCCTGCAGGAGCACCATAATCATCTCAACAGAGCCCTATTGATGCAGGAGGACTTAGAAAATAGAAACAGGAGATGTAATATCCGCATCAAAGGGCTGCCGGAATCGTGGGCCACGGACTGCCTCCCTAAAGTGGCCAAAGAAATTTTTTCAATCCTGCTTGGCTCAGAGAGAGCTGCACCCATTACGATTGAACGAATCCATAGGGCCCTCAGACCCCTCCCGGCGAACACAGAGCCACCAAGGGATGTGATTTGTAAATTGCTGTCCTTTCAGGACGCGTTCGCCATTCTAAGGGCCGCCAGAAGCTATAGAGACTTAAAATATTCAGAGGTTCCCCTGCAGATCTTCCAGGACCTTGCCCCCACTACTCTGGTTAAGCGCCGCCTCCTCCGGCCACTCCTGGACGTGCTTAAGGAAAGAGGAATCAAATATGCCTGGCTGTTCCCTTTTGGCCTGGGCATTTCGCATAAAGGCCGAGGATCAACATCCGAGATCCGGGGGATTTACCGGCATGCTGGCAGTTTCTGGAGATAGAGTCGGTAGACCTCCCATGCTGGCTTCCACTCCCGGAGGTGCCCAATCTGCCTATGCTCCCTTCTCCGGCGGTATGGAATACTGCCGGTCCTGCAAAGTCACCCAGGAGCAAGAAAAAGAAAAGTCGAGACACCACTCCAGCAGGAGACTGAATTTTTTTTATCTACATACCCACCGGTTTGGTTGATCCCCTTCGGAACTCCCAGTGGGGAGTGGAAGGTCTGACTGCTCCAACCTGATTTATTACATGTCGGACTGCCCTGGGACAGCGGCTGGACTCGGACTGAGTCTCGAAGTTTTCACGCCGTAGCCCCCGCCGACTCGCAAGGAGTTCCTCGTTGGTCTTGCTGGACTTACTGTTTGCTCTCTTTCCTCTCCGCAATTTGTTGAGGGCTTCTCTTGCCCTTCTACCCTGACTCACTTAAGTTATCTTCCTTGTTTTGTATTCTGCCTTTTAACTAGATCCTCCAGGGTGTCTGTCAGGGCAGGTTTCGTGCAACCCGGTCTCTCTGCCTGGTATCGCTTGCATACCAGTTCCCCACTTTTAGTGGGTTATACCACCTTGCACACCACCCCCACTGACTGTCCTTGGACTAATTGGTCTTTTTCATAACTAGTTTATATATTCTGTTGCTGTGTTACCCCTCCCTTGTGTGTCTTCTACCCATCCCCGGTGTCTGTCCTCTCCCCTTATCTACCCTCCTCATCCCTAATATCTTATATAGTACATACAGAGTTACCGACATACCAGTCTTTCTCTTCTCTAGGTTATTTCTGTGACACTCTATGCCTCCGTCTCTTCGGCCAGCTGCGGACGATTGTCTTCGCCTTTCCTCCTTTAATGTGAGAGGGATCAATTCTCCCTTCAAACGGCATAATGTAGCTCAGCTACTCCGAAAATACAACACAAAAATCGCCTTCCTTCAAGAAACCCACTACAAGAGGGGTAAGTGCTTAGCCTTACCGGGCAAAGAGTTCTCGCAGGGCTTCCACAATCCACATCCAACATCAGCCTCCAAGGGAGTTTCCATCCTGTTCCATAGGTCTATCCCCTTTATATGCGAAGCGCAACATATGGATGGGGAGGGTAGGGTCATCTACTTAAGAGGGCACATCAACAATTTTAAGATCACCCTGGCCAACTTATACACACCAAACGCCAGTCAGGTCTCGTGTCTGGTCGGGCAACTGGAGACCCTCAGGGAATTCGCGGTGGGTCCCATCATATTGGGCGGAGATCTGAACCTCACAATGAATCCTTTGCTAGATTCGTCCGTGGGACGCTCTCAGATTTCTCAAATTAGGCTGAGGCGACTGCACCGATCTCTCTCAGAGATGGGACTGGTTGACGCGTGGCGCCAGTGCTCTCCCTCCGTCAAGGATTATACCTACTTTTCAAATGTACACGCCTCATTTCAGAGGCTAGACTATATCCTCATAGCCTCAAAGCTCCTACCTTTCCTGGTTGACTCAACCATTGTCTCTACTACTATTTCTGACCACGCCCCCTTGCATGTAGATTTAAAACCACTATGCAATGCTCCTCGGGAGTGGAGATGGCGGCTGAACCCCTCTCTGTTAGACTCCGAGGGAGACAAGGCCTTGCTCTCCAAACAACTAGATGAATTCTTTAAGTTCAATACAGGAGGGGACCAGTCAGCGACTCTAGTGTGGGAAACGCACAAAGCGTTCATCAGAGGCCTACTGATAGCCCTGGGCTCCAGGAAGAAATAGAGCCAACAGAGAGAATAGATGATTTATTGAAGCAAATCGCAAAGTTAGAATATTCCACTAAACTCTCGCTCTGCAAAGAGAACCTAACCAAATTGATCACCCTTAGAAAGGAATTGAAATTATGCTTGAAATCAAGATTCAACAAAAGATGCCTCCATCTTAAGCATCTAGTTTTTGTCCAAGGTAACAGGGGTAGTAAATATATGACAGCATTGATCAAAAAAGCCCACTCCAAGAATCAGATTAACGCAATAAAAACCCGCGCAGGGGCGAAAGTCACGTCCTCCTCCGACATTGCGGTGGAATTTCAACAATTCTACTCCCAACTATATAATTTGCGCCCCCAGAGGGATCGAGACGACATCACAAAAGCCAGTTACCAGATAACAGAGTTCTTAAAAAAGCTCCACCTTCCATGTCTGGAGACAGATTCAGCCAATGTACTCTTAGCCCCGGCGACGGAGGCGGAGGTGAACGGGGTCCTCAACTCTTCCCCCCCAGGAAAGAGCCCCGGCCCAGATGGCCTCTCCCTTATATATTATAAATCTTTTCGCACCACTCTAGTGCCGCGCTTAGCAGAAATGTTTAATAATCTTCTGAAAGGCGGCTCTCTTCCAAAACAGGCTCAAGAGGCCCACATTACCTTAATACAAAAAGAGGGCAAGGACCCAGAGATGTGCGGTAGTTACAGGCCCATCTCTTTAATAAATCTCGATGTTAAGTTATGGGCCAAACTACTCGCCAAGCGTATGGAGAAATACATTCCGCACCTGGTTGATAGGGAGCAGGCGGGCTTCGTGAAGGGAAGGGAGGGGAGGGACAATTGCATGCGTGTCCTACATGCAATGCACTATGCGAATGTAAAAGGAATCCCACTAGCCCTAGTAAGCATCGATACCGAAAAGGCTTTTGACAGAGTCGATTGGATATACATGAGATCTGTCCTGCTCCACTTCAACTTCCCTCCCCCCTTTGTTGAGGCCATTTTCTCCCTATATGCGGAGCCCTACGCCAGATTAAAAATAAATAATATCTTGTCTCCCCCCTTCGAGATAAAAAATGGCACGCGCCAGGGGTGCCCATTATCCCCCACCCTGTTTATACTGGCCCTGGAACCCCTACTTCAGAGTGTTAGGATGGATCAGGAGATACGGGGACTGAATGCTGGGGGCTGCACACTGTCTGCGACAGCCTTTGCAGATGACATTATTTTTCTAATCACTAACACGGAGAGAGGTTTACCCAAAATGATTGCATGCTTGGAACATTTTGGGACCCTTTCAAACTTTAAAATCAACTTTAACAAATCAACAGTTCTGAACGTCTCTATTCCGGGAGCTAGATGCGGGAACTTGATGTTGGGATCCCCGTTCTCCTGGTCCAACACGGCAGTCGATTTTCTGGGGGTTAAACTGACTAGGAGGGCTGGCGATCTTTATGCAGCGAACTTCACCCCACTGTTAGCTAAAATCAAAACCTTGTTACAGAATTACGACGTCCCTTACATTTCCTGGCTTGGGAGAAAAAACTTAATAAAATCCTATATATTCCCTATAATTTTATACCACATCAGATCCCTCCCGATCCAATTACCTTCCAGCTTCTTCAGTACCCTTCGCTTGATGTTCATAAAGTTCATATGGAGACAAAAGAGCCCCAGGCTGGCTTACAGCTTGATGATGAGGATGAGAGAGGAAGGGGGAATTGGAATGCCCAATATCCATGATTTTTACATAGCCACCCACATTAGCTACTGGCTGAGACTAACCTCACCCTCAGGTGACACCCTCCTGTATCAGATGATTAACGAAATGTACGGAACCTCATTAATGGGGAATCTGTGGTTCCCCAAGAGAGCTACATATAGAAACAGAAAGTTTAATCCCCTGTTAAAGGGACCCTGTGAGGCGTGGGACTTGCGGAGGGAGACGCTGGCTCCAACGCCCTCCCCGATCACCCCTCTAAGATCTCTACCCGCCCTCCTGGGACTACCGCCGGACCCGTGCACAAATAAGCTCTGGCTGAAATTCGGAAGCAAACCTCTCAGCGAGCTTCAGTCTCTGAGCCATCTGAGCCCTAAAGAGATAGTGGGGACCCTGTTGCCCGGCCAGCCACTGACGTTTCTCCAACAAGCACAGGTAGAGGGAGTGATTGGAGATTTCACCAAGACATTTGTCTCCACTAGACCCCTCACAGTCTTTGAGAGAACTGTGAAAGAGAATAGGCCATACGGCAGGAGAATTGCGTTCATTCGTAAACACTGCTTCCCTCCTTTGCCAGATGCAAAACCAGCGTTTCTTTTTTCATGGGAAAAGGAGCTACATATCACCCTGACATCTCACGAGTCCCATCTAATTTTGAAACTCGCATATGGGCTTTCTTCTTGCATCATCACACAGGAAGCTCACTATAAGCTGCTTGCTAGATGGTATAGAACCCCACAGTGGCTCTCGGATCATAAACTCTCGCCCTGCGGCAAATGCTGGAGATGCGAAGAAGATACAGGCACCTTTTTACACATCTGGTGGAGTTGCCCAGCCCTAAACATCTTCTGGCAAAGGATAGCAGAGTCCCCCCAAAAAATAGCCCCTAACTTCATACTCACTGCTGAGGTGTTGCTTTTGTGGAGGCCCTCGAGCAGCTTTAACCCCTTTAAGCAAAAATTGCTAGCACATGCGATTGATGCTGCCAAAGCACTTATTCCTCTTCTGTGGCTGCAACCCCCCCCTCTTGAGCCAATGGAAGGACAGAATGGATCAGACCTACAATCTGGAGGAACTCTCTGGTTGGTCTAAGGGTTCTCATGAAGAATTTATGGAGATTTGGGGCCCATGGAGTAACATACGTACTATGATAAGTCCTTAAAGGAGATGTCTCGAGGAAGCAGTTAATTTTTTTTTTTGCCCAGTCCCCCCCATTAAACACACATTATTAAGCCCCCCTGTAAATGACATTTCTAGCTGGTTCGTACTTACCGTTCCAGCGTTTCAGCAAGTTATAAAAGTTTCCTCAAGATGGCCGCCGGCTCTTTCCCCGTCGCTCGCTGCAGCCCGACGTGCGCGCTCCCGAGACGCCGCCAGCTGTGTCTCCATGGCAACCGGACGCATCGCAGCCGCCGACCAGACGCCCCGCAGCCGCCGACCAGACAGCAGGTAACCGGCGCTAGCCCCCGGCTCCCCAGCGCTAGCTCCCCCGGCGCAGCGACAGCCCCCCCCATCGCAGCGACAGCCCCCCCGGCCTAGCGCTAGCTCCCCCGGCGCAGCGACAGCCCCCCCGGCCTAGCGCTAGCTCCCCCGGCCTAGCGACAGCCCCCCCGGCCTAGCGACAGCCCCCCCGGCCTAGCGCTAGCTCCCCCGGCGCAGCGACAGCCCCCCCGGCCTAGCGACAGCCCCCCCGGCCTAGCGCTAGCTCCCCCGGCGCAGCGACAGCCCCCCCGGCCTAGCGACAGCCCCCCCGGCCTAGCGCTAGCTCCCCCGGCGCAGCGACAGCCCCCCCGGCCTAGCGACAGCCCCCCCGGCCTAGCGACAGCCCCCCCGGCCTAGCGCTAGCTCCCCCGGCGCAGCGACAGCCCCCCCGGCCTAGCGACAGCCCCCCCGGCCTAGCGACAGCTCCCCCGGCCTAGCGACAGCTCCCCCGGCCTAGCGCTAGCTCCCCCGGCCTAGCGCTAGCTCCCCCGGCGCAGCGACAGCCCCCCCGGCCTAGCGACAGCCCCCCCCATCGCAGCGACAGCCCCCCCGGCCTAGCGCTAGCCCCCCCGGCCTAGCGCTAGCTCCCCCGGCGCAGCGGCAGCCCCCCCCCCCGGCGCAGCCCGGCGCAGCGGCAGCCCCCCCCCCGACCCATCACTTACCTGGGAGGCTTCTCGGGGCTGCTGGGCTGGGCTGGGCTGGTCTTCTCCGCTGGGCAGCTCCAGTTTCTGCACCTTCCTCTAACAGAGGATGGTGCAGAATGGCCGCTTCAGCGCGCTCCCGAGCAGTGACAGCTCGTCTGCGCATGCGCAGAAGAGCTGTAGCGGGGAGCACACTGAAGCGTCTCGTGCTGAATGGAGAAGACCGGACTGCGCAAGCGCGTCTAAAAAAGCAAGCTGCCAGCGAATTTAGACGGAACCATGGAGACGAGGACGCTAGCAACGGAGCAGGTAAGTGGAATAACTTCTGTATGGCTCATATTTAATGCACAATGTACATTACAAAGTGCATTAATATGGCCATACGGAAGTGTATAACCCCACTTGGTTTCGCGAGACCACCCCTTTAAGGCTCTAGAGGAGTGTGACTAAGACGTGTCTGCGGTGTCTGGGAGATTGGGAGATGGGGAGAGGCTTCGGCGGCTGGGGTGTCGCCCGCGCCAGGATCCTCCCCCCCCCCCCACAATTGACATTTTCTTATGGTTCCTTCCCCATTTTCCCTTAATCCCATACCCCCCTCCCCTTTCCCCACCCGTCTGTCAATGTCTGTCTCCCTTTTTGGTTTTGCCATGCCAAGCTAGATTTGCTCTACCCGGTAGGGTCATCGCCCTATTTTCTAATATTAGTTCCAGCCATGATTTTCCGATGTTTGACCCGTGGCTCTGGCACTATGTTTATTGTACACATATTTGTCTTAAAATCTAATAAAAATCTGGATTTGGAAAAAAGAATTGTGTTTGCCTTTTCGGCTGCTGCATCACATTATTGACTCATGTTCAGTCTATGATCTATTAGTATACCCAAGTCTTTTTTACATGTGTTGCTGCATAGCCCAATTTCTTACATTCTGTATGTGCTTTTTTCATTTTTCTTACCCAGATGTAGGACTTTGCATTTATCCTTGTTAAATACCATTCTGTTAGTCACCGCCCACTGTTTAAGCTTTTCTGGATCTTTTTGAATACTCTCTCTCTCTCTCTTCCATAGTGTTAGATTTCCCTCCTAGCTTTGTGTCATCAGGAAATTTGATCAGTTTCCCATTAATTCCCTCCTCCAGATCATTTATAAAAATGTTGAACAACACTGGGCCTAGGACAGAGCCCTGTGGTACCCCACTTGTTACATTCTTCCACTTGGATGTGCAGCTATTTATGACCACTCTTTGAGAACGATCACCTAGCTAGTTGAGAATCCACCTAACGGCTGCTTTGTCAATCCCATATTTGGTCATTTTTTCCATAAGTAAAGTATGAAATACTTTGTCAAATGCTTTACCAGTCGGTGATACTGTCATAGAAGGAGATTAGATTCACTTTTTTTGCTCTATATTGTTGTTATCTGTAATACTCCTGCCTCTCCTCTGTTTGTAAAGGACACAGAAAGTTCCACAGGTGCTAAGCAAGAATGAAAAAAAATGTAAGTGAAAAAGGGTAATAAAAAATAGCTCTATATGTACAAACAAAGCGAGAGAGAGAATGTGTGTGTGTATATATATATATATATATATATATATATATAGAGAGAGAGAGAGAGAGAGAGAGAGAGAGAGAGAGAGAGAGAGAGAGAGAGAGAGACTAACATAGCTGACGTAAGGGGAATTCAATAATGTCTACTGTAAAGCTAACACTGCCATCTGACCCAAAAACACTTAATATTGTATATGCACTCCACCATAAATAATTCAGCACATAAAGCCTAGGTAACAATGTTACAAGACAAGCATAATCTAGCTTTGATGTAGAAACACGTAATCATAAAGTAGGTCTGTTAAAGCATGTTGTTTTGCTGCATGCAAGCCTGAACTGTCCCGCCTCCATTCTCCAAAATGTCAATTAAATTTACAAGCCCATGTCAGAATATGAGCAAATGTCATTTTGTTGACAGTGGGATTATTAACATATGATTGATGAAAGTAGGGTACAAGGCACTGATAACATTTGGAGGAATGTAATACAGGTTATGCGCCTCAATTGGGGCATAAAAAGCTGTAAATTATGGAGCAAGCCCAGGTTGTGCAATAATTTGTGACTTTTTGCATTTTCTTGCCACTTCCCCAAAGTGGTGAGGAAATTGGGTGAGGCTTAGCAGGAGGGGGGTGGGGCCTCCAACGGCCTGACAAATTTACTGTAATTTACACTAGAATCATGTATAAATTACAGCACCAATTCATGTCAGCTCATAGCATTTCTATGGTGCACAGACAGTCAAAGATCTACCAAACCTATTAAGAAATATACGCTTCTTAATAAATTAGGCGCACCTTTCCACAGCTCACTGCTGCTAAAAACTGATGAAAGATCACCAGTCTTTAGTAGATACCCCCGCTAACTACTCCTACGGGGACTAGTCTACCTATTCAGTCTGAAAACACAATTGTGTCTGTGCCAAGGCAACATAAGTATATTTTCTGTTGCTGCTATAGAACAAGTGGTATCTACCAGCCATATTACCAGCGTGCACTAATGCTGTGCAAACTAATTAGCAAGCCACAGTTGAAAACAGCTCAGCTCAGCAGAAAATATACAATTAAGGACTTCTTCACATGGGCGTGATTTTGTCCCATTATGCAGCCATGATAATCACGGCCCCATAATGGGATGAAACAAAACCATTGATTTCAATGGTTTCGTTTTCATTAGCAGGCTTGCCCTATCTTTCTCGCACATAGTTAATATTCACATATAGCATGCCTCAACCTCCATAGGTGCACCCGCAATGTTGAAAAAGATACACCAAAAGTTGATGTCCACTCTCCTTGCTGTCTAGTACTCCCATATAGAGTTGGAGACTGCATACAAACTAGGAACTAATGTAGTACCCCAGAGTTGGGTACTCCAGCACTTTCTGCGATAATTACAGTATTAAGTCATGGTTTAATATGATGTTTGATATATGTGAAAGGTTATGATGTTATTGTTCATATTTCTCCAATGAACTATGCCCTGGCAATGTTCCCTAGCCCTGAATGAGTACAGGTTACATAGCAACAGTCAGGGGACTAGTTAGCCAGGTGCAGCGGGCCTGTGATTGGTGGACACCCTTGATAGGCTGGGTTAGTGTAACAGTACAAAAGGAAAGAGTGGGTAGAGTTTAGAGGAGTCTTCCAAGTACACAGCTAAGCTTGAACTTGAAAGAGGCCAGGGAGAAACAAGGAGAAAGCCAGTGCGGTGGGAAGGAGCACATCTAAAGTGTGAGTACTAAAGAACAAGAACTGTTAGTAAAGACAGAAGAGGAAAGGGAGAGAAGTGGAAAGCAGAAGGAGATCTAAGTCAGCCATACATAGGCACAGCACAAGAAAGGAAAAATAAGTTGGCCATAGTTAGGCATAGCCAGGGAGCGAAGCTGGAAGTAAAAGCACAGAGGATGAATGCAGTTTCCAGTATCAAGCCCCTGAGAATCTGCAGAAGTAAATAATACCTGCCACAGTAACTGTTTCTACTAAAAGTCATCTAATGTGAACTGTATACAACAAGTCCAGTTAACCCTTCATCTGCTCATTAAGAGCAAGATTGTTTACTTTACCACCTGACTCCGGGAGTACTAACCCACCACCAACTCCATCTACAACATATGCACTGAGGTACCACACTAAGCACTCCAGGCAGAACATCGGTTTACCCCCATTTTTGTTTAGTTCTCCAACTTTTGCATTTTATTATTTTGTTCGAAACGCATCCCTACCTGTGCATGAGCTGGTATTTCAGCAAAACAACATCTTCATCTACCCCATTGGGGTCTGACCATCTTACCCTGCTGGACTCCACAGGCAGCAAGCTATAAGAACTGCCAAATTGACCACTGCATGTGACGTACCACACTAGATCATGATTTCCACATCCGGGGAGCAGAAGAGCCACTGTGACTACCATCTCATTCCCGGCTGCTCGTCCCTCTTATCGTTGGTCTGCGCTCGGTCCTTCTAACTGCACTAACAGGGTACATGCCATGTCTCCAACGGACACTTGCACCGTCCTTATCCTGTGCTTTTGATGTATAACACAATGTATGGTCATAGCAGGTTACTTAATGTAATTTATTTGTGTTGGGAACACATGGCTTAGGGTGGCTTTAAACTGTGCAACTTTCATCTGTGCCACTGAACAACTAGTCATCCTGTTTAACGACGCTCTAAGGGTGGCCGCACATGGGTGTAAGTGCATATATGCTCACTATCACACAACATATATGCGCTATGCAGGGTGCACAATTGCAGGCTATAGAGTTCATATCAGCGCTTTTTACTGTACTTTTTCAGGCTGCCTGTACCGCTCACATTGTCACAGTCCCAGCAGCACCATGTTTGAGTAGGCGAGGTAGCCTACTTAGTAGGCGGATCAGCTGACCTGGTAGGCATTTTTGTTTAGTACGTGATTTTGGCCAGACAGCATGATGCGTTTTTTCCCCTGCGCTCGAAATGCTCGTGGAAAAAAAACACGTGGAAAAGAACTCAATGTAATCAATGGGTTCTATTTGCTGTGCATTTGGCACACAGATTTTGCAGCAAATGCGCCCTTAAGAACATTAATAAACACTGGCCTAGCACTCTAAACAGCAAATCAGTTTTATCAAATCTGGTCATCATTATCATCATTTAAAAGGGTAGGCACACCTTACACCTTTTCAACAACTTAACGATTGCTCCAAGGTAACTAAAATTAGAAAGCAATTAAGCAACTTTGTAAAAAGTCTTACAAAATATCCAACAATTCTCTGTCTCCAGCTACTATGTAAACGTATGTGTTTCCATGTTTACAGACTACAAACAATTATTTTGTAGTCTGATCGTGGAGTTAGGCAACCTTATACATGTCCCCTACTTTCTGTTTCATTACAAAGTCACAGAAGATTGAACAATACCTCTGCAGCGCCACCTATTGGATGGCAGCATTCCTTCAAATCAATGTACGATTCTGTCTCACTAAGATTCTAGCGGCTACTTCTTAGTGTGCGATCAGCATGATATAGTACAATCGAGGAGCATAAACTGCATTTCTGTCACCCCTGCAATTCTAAAAGAAATTGGTAAAATACTTTTAATTTCTTTTTCATTTTCTTTCAATGACCTCTAACACTATAATAATATTCATTTATGTGCGATGCATTTGTATGGAAATAACACTGTTATCCTTCAATCATTACGCAATACATTTCCATGAATATTGAGTTACAATTACAATACAAAATGTGTTCTATACATACAATTATGTGTGAAACTTCTGCAGACCACTTCTTTTCGAAATATCCCCATCATCCAGACCAGATATTTCTTAAACAGATTTCCATTGTGTAATACACCTAAATGCCAGAAGTCATGGGATAAAAATTGATTATGAAGTGCTGCTACCTCAGGTGACGGCTTGGGAATGCCCACACATGTATAAGTTCTGAGGTGTTACCTTGTGAAAGGGATTGAACACTGGCCAACGTGCTCATGGCAAGGCAATGTGAATTATCAACATTCGGATAAGGCATGACAGTGAGTACCAGACAGGTGGGAGATTCCATTTCCAAAGGTCTATGAGCATTTAAAATTCCTCAATCCACAGTGTCAATTGTGTATTAGGAATAAATCACAGAAGGCATTACCGCCCATAGTTGTCAGTGCAGTGGCCACCCACAGGTGCTTAATTATCGCTACTGGCAGCATCTGGCTCAAATTGTCCATTTGAACAGACAAACAGAAATCAGTTCCACATTCCATGCATGAGGCCCCACACACATATCCTACAGGTCAGTGCAACGTTCCTTAGCTTCCTTGCCTTTTTTTTAACACCATGACACCATACACAGCACCTCACCTGAACCTGTGAGGTTGCTAATTGGACCCTAGAGAACTGGCAACATAATACATGGTCCAATGAGTCATGGTAACAAGTGTGTTGGGCTGATGGTGGGGTTTGTGTGTGACCGAGAAGCCATGAAGTCATGGACCTTAGTTGTTAACAATGCATTGTGCAGGCTGGTGTGGGTTGTCACAGCATGGATTGGGTCCACCTAAACTCATCATTGACTGGTGCCCGATTTGGTTTACTGCTTAGTGACCATTTGCAGCCCTTCATGGACTTCATGTACCTCCACAATAACGGGATATTCCAGCAGGATAATCACCGTGCCCAAGTTATCCAGAATTGGATCAAAGAGGAGCATTCTGAAGAGTTCCTACAAATGGTCTTATCTGCATGTTCACCCGACATGAGCCCAATTGAGCATTTATGGGATGTGATAGAGAGGTCCATTCACACGCAAGATCTTACACATACAAATAACATGGAGCTGTGGATGGCTAACCTGACAATATGGCTCAACATTCCTCCAGACTTCTTCTGTTCACTTTTGTAATCGATGCCACGTTAAGTTAACTTTGTCAGGCTAGAGGGGGTCCTACATGATATTAGTTTCTGTCCCAAGACTTTTGGCATGTCTATGTATATACTGGCCCCCTTGTGTCTTAAGGCCCCGCCTTCATGAGATAGAATGTTCTGATAGACTCAAGTCATTCATAGATTACATGGATGGCTATTCATTTGTTTAGATGGGATTCAGGTGGTAAATTGCCTTTTAAGAAGACAAGATAACAATTCTAGAGTATATATTCTTAGAACTTTCCATTAACAAGGCGAACATTAATATGGTACACCGCTGCAAATGTATTCAAACAAGTCCAGGAGTTTTAACAGAGGAACAGCAGAATGCATAATTAAAAGAAAAGATGTTCCATACTTACGGGCAGACAGTATTGTTAGTAGCCCGTAACATCTAAGATCCTAGTTGATATCCTTTAAAGGGGTTCTATCAGTTTGATCATGCTGTTCAAACTGCAAGCATTATGTTATAGAGCAGAAGAAGCTGAGCAGAATCATATATAGTTTTATGGGGAACCATTCAATATAACTTGTATTATATTCATTTACATCTCTGCACATTCTGAGCAGAACAGTCCAATGGGCGGTCCTATCACTGATTGACAATTATGTCTGTATGACTGTATATACAGAGTTAGCTGCCAATCACTGATAGCTCCGCCCATTGGACTGTTCTGCTCAGAATGTCCAGAGGTGTAAATGAATAAAATACTGAATGTTTCCCCCTAGAACTATATATCAATCTGCTCGGCTCCTCCTGCTCTATAACATCATGCCTGCAGCTTGGACAGCGTATTCAAGCCAATAGATTCCCTTTAAGTCTCTATGGCATGTCAGGAGTTTAATCGAATGACAGTGACCCTTTAAATATACAGAAAGACTTTAAACAGGAAATATCTCTGTATTTCGGTCATGCTACTGATTTCCTGCTAGAAATCAATTTTTCATGATCCACAGTAATACAGTAAGAAGCCATATACTGTACAATTAATTGCTTCCCCATGTCCTTAAATAAACCGCGGCATGCAGAAAGGTCTAGTGATATGTTAATTGCTTGTGTGTACAGCCTTTTTAGAGGATTAGCATCTGATACATGGGAACACAATCTGCGGCCCACCTATCCAAATTCAATATATTATTTTAATGTATTTATTGAATCTGAATGTTTTAAAAATGTAAATGGATTTGCTTCTGTGGCCAGCTTTAAAATGAGATTTTCTGGCTGCACTCCAAGTCTTTAATCATATTTCTAATGGAAATGTCATGGTGTAGCTTTAGTCGAGATGCAGACCACATGACCTCATGCTTAAAGCTATTTTTATAATGCATTCCACTTTTTGTGTTGAGAGCAGCAAATAAAATAGACATTGTGATCATAATCACTACTCGAATACTAGAAAACAAAGGAAGACATGAAAGAGCTGCTAAGTCATAAGCCAGTTATTTGCTCTGGATACTGCTGCAAGTCCAGCTTTATACATCCAACACTTTTTTTTTTTCGCTTATTGACTTGGCTTTAGACTATTAATAATCAGTTTATAGCCATATCATATGCTAAGTAAAAGTATACAGGTGCATTGTCTGCAGATACAGGTGGCAGAAGAAATGTCAAGTAGATGTTGCCTTTGCATACACATATATTGTTACTGAGGATGAGATGGGAATTCTAGGCCTAAAAGGACACTGCCATCACATTTCAGCCCTCTAGTGATGGGACTCAATGGTGATGGAACAAGAAGTCCAGGAGTTGTGTTTTATACTCATCAGGCACTCTAACACTGTGTTGCCACGAAGTAGGCGCACACCAGCAGCTTGACTCTTTCTGCACCCGCATAGAGATAGGGACACAGTACTGGAATGGGGCACCTGGTTAGTATGAAACACAGTTCCCCGGAAAGCGCATTCCCTCAAGTTTGATCTCCATAACACAGTTTATGGGACTCAAAGGTGATGACAGGTTCCCTTAAATAATTATATTCTAAAACAGTACAACCACAAAATCCTTTACAATATTATTGTATACAAGGTCCCCATAGAAAGGATCAAAATGTCCGGTGCTACCAGGTTTGCTTCTCCCTTTGCCTATTTCTATGACATCTGCAGCAATTCTCCATCCCACCCCTTTTGTATAATAATGGATTTCTTCTGGAGAGGAGGGTCCTGCACAGGTTTCATGGAACCTATCATCAGCTTTTTACTTAAACAGTGATGCTCCAAACATTCACAAAGTTACTTTGTTTTAAATGGTGTTTCGAGCATACTAGTAAAAATCATGGCTTTATTTGTCCTGAGCCACTTGCAACTTAAGGTTGGGTTTGGTGGGTGGGCCGAACCGTCCATTGTGGGCTGGTGGGACTGACTCTGAAGTCTTGCGTACCTCCCCAAAATGTTTTCTGCACATTGCTGCTGACATTATTGCAAATCTCACATTAGTGCCAGAACTGGAGCATACACAGCTGGATTTGTTGAATCTGCCCATAACATGGAAAGATGAATTGCACATGGTCCCAGCACTAACTTGAGATTTAGACCATGCTGGCAATGCTTAAAGAACGTCTGTATGTGCCTGGCATGTATCTGACATCAGGTTGCCATAGCAACCCATCGGCCCTCCGTGATTACATAACGAAGGGCCGATGATGTCACAGCCGAATCCCAGTGCTGGATGGCGTGAGCTCACTTCTGAGCCTGTGCCATCCTCAGGACATAAATTTACATTCTGCTGCATTAAGTACCATGCACACAGAATGGAAACATACATCCTGTGGCGTTAAGGGGTTAAGGCATATGGATGTCTTCCAGGGGCATACTCAGCTGAAGACATACTTTATCAGAGTGGAGATCCTCTAAACAGCTTCCTCAGCAGTAACCTGGTCCATTTATGTCTTACATGAACCGACACTCACTTGAGTGGTTGTCACGGGTGTTGGTGTGACACAGAGTTCAGGATATGAAACAGACCCCGGATATACAAACAAAGAGATTTTTATAACAACTGACAAGGACAGGGAAATATACTTATACAAGGATAATTAATAGAGATGAGCGAACGTACTCGTCCGAGCTTGATACTCGTTCGAGTATTAGCGTGTTCGAGATGCTCGTTACTCGTAACGAGTACCACGCGATGTTCGGGTTACTTTCACTTTCATCTCTGAGACATTAGCGCGCTTTTCTGGCCAATTGAAAGACAGGGAAGGCATTACAACTTCCCCCTGCGACGTTCAAGCCCTATACCACCCCCCTGCAGTGAGTGGCTGGGGAGATCAGGTGTCACCCGAGTATGAAAATCGGCCCCTCCCGCGGCTCGCCTCAGATGCGTTGTGACATAGCTGAGGGACAGTGGTATCGTGTTGGAGCTGCTGTAGGGAGAGTGTTAGGAGTTAGTGTAGGCTTCAAGAACCCCAACGGTCCTTCTTAGGGCCACATCTAACCGTGTGCAGTAGTGTGGAGGCTGCTTTTAGCAGTGTTGCACATTTTTTATTTTTTGGTATATCGGCCGTGCAGAGCATTACGCCCTGCAGTAATAGTCCAGGGACAGAAGTGTGGAGGCAGGGAGAGCGTTAGGAGTTATTGTAGGCTTCAAGAACCCCAACGGTCCTTCTTAGGGCCACATCTAACCGTGTGCAGTACTGTGGAGGCTGCTTTTAGCAGTGTTGCACTTTTTTTTTTTTTTTTTGGTATATCGGCCGTGCAGAGCATTGCGCCCTGCAGTAATACTCCAGGGATAGAATTGTGTAGGCAGGGCCAGAAGACATATATTATAGATTGAATATACGCAGTGGTCCTTTTAAAAAAAATATTGAAAAAAAATCTATTTGGCCTGCCTGTCACTCTGCTCAGTGTTCTGGGTCCGTGTCTGCTGGGGGTAGTATTTCTCCAAATAAATACGCAGCCAGCTAAGTGTTACAGCAGGCTTGCGCCAAATTATTTCCTGGCTCTGAAATCACCGGTCTGTTGCAGTTAATAACAGTGCAACACTGCAGTTCCGTGACACACACATCAGGGACAGAATTGTGTAGGCAGGGCCAGAAGACATATATTATAGATTGAATATACGCAGTGGTCCTTTTGAAAAAAATATTGAAAAAAAATCTATTTGGCCTGCCTGTCACTCTGCTCAGAGTTCTGGGTCCGTGTCTGCTGGGGGTAGTATTTCTCCAAATAAATACGCAGCCAGCTAAGTGTTACAGCAGGCTTGCGCCAAATTATTTCCTGGCTCTGAAATCACCGGTCTGTTGCAGTTAATAACAGTGCAACACTGCAGTTCCGTGACACACACATCAGGGACAGAATTGTGTAGGCAGGGCCAGAAGACATATATTATAGATTGAATATACGCAGTGGTCCTTTTGAAAAAAATATTCGAAAAAAATCTATTTGGCCTGCCTGTCACTGTGCTCAGTGTTCTGGGTCCGTGTCTGCTGGGGGTAGTATTTCTCCAAATAAATACGCAGCCAGCTAAGTGTTACAGCAGGCTTGCGCCAAATTATTTCCTGGGGTTCTGTAAACGAAGTCAGCCTCCAACCACAAGCCAATAAGCGGCACATTTAATTACAGCGTTCTGTTTCTGCACTACTGCTAATACACCATGCTGAGGGCTAGGGGTAGGCCTATAGGATGTGGACGCGGGCGAGGACGCGGAGGCCCAAGTCAGGGTGTGGGCACAGGCCGAGCCACTGCGGTGGCCAGGGGTAGAGGCAGGGCCAGACCGAATAATCTACCAACTGGTTCCCAAAGCGCCCCCTCGCACCATGCCACCCTGCAGAGGTCAAGGTGCTCTACGGTGTGGCAGTTTTTCACAGAGACGCCTGACGACCGACGAACACTGGTGTGCAACCTTTGTCGCGCCAAGATCAGCTGGGGAGGCACCACCAACAGCATGCGCAGGCATATGATGGCCAAGCACCCCACAAGGTGGGACGATGCCCGTTCACCGCCTCCGGTTTGCACCACTGCCTCTCCCCCTGTGCCCCAACCTGCCACTGAGATCCAACCCCCCTCTGAGGACACAGGCACTACCGTCTCCTGGCCTGCACCCACACCCTCACCTCCGCTGTCCTCGGCCCCATCCAGCAATGTCTCTCAGCGTAGCGTCCAGACGTCGCTAGCGCCACAGTTTGAGCGCAAGCGCAAGTACG
Source organism: Eleutherodactylus coqui (assembly GCF_035609145.1). Lineage (NCBI taxonomy): Eukaryota > Metazoa > Chordata > Amphibia > Anura > Eleutherodactylidae > Eleutherodactylus > Eleutherodactylus coqui. The sequence goes on along the minus strand of NC_089837.1, from coordinate 120,008,367 downwards.
ACGCCACGCACCCGCACGCTCAAGTGTTAAACGTACACATTGCAAAATTGATCAGCCTAGAGATGCTGCCGTATAGGCTTGTGGAAACGGAGGCTTTCAAAAGCATGATGGCGGCGGTGGCCCCGCGCTACTCGGTTCCCAGTCGCCACTACTTTTCCCGATGTGCCGTCCCAGGCCTGCACGACCACGTCTCCCGCAACATTGTATGCGCCCTCACCAACGCGGTTACTGCCAAGGTCCACTTAACAACAGACACGTGGACAAGCACAGGCGGGCAGGGCCACTATATCTCCCTGACGGCACATTGGGTGAATTTAGTGGAGGCTGGGACAGAGTCAGAGCCTGGGACCGCTCACGTCCTACCCACCCCCCGAATTGCGTGCCCCAGCTCGGTGGTGGTATCTGCGGGGGTGTATGCTTCCTCCACTAAAGCACCCTCCTCCTCCTCCTACGCAACCTCTGTCTCGCAATCAAGATGTGTCAGCAGCAGCAGCACGTCGCCAGCAGTCGGTGTCACGCGGCGTGGCAGCACAGCGGTGGGCAAGCGTCAGCAGGCCGTGCTGAAACTACTAGGAGAGAAGAGCCACACGGCCCACGAACTGCTGCAGGGTCTGACAGAGCAGACCGACCGCTGGCTTGCGCCGCTGAGCCTCCAACCGGGCATGGTCGTGTGTGACAACGGCCGTAACCTGGTGGCGGCTCTGCAGCTCGGCAGCCTCACGCACGTGCCATGCCTGGCCCATGTCTTTAATTTGGTGGTTCAGCGCTTTCTGAAAAGCTACCCCCACTTGTCATACCTGCTCGGAAAGGTGCGCCAGCTCTGCGCACATTTCCGTAAATCCCACACGCACGCTGCCACCCTGCGGACCCTGCAACATCGGTTTAATCTGCCAGTGCACCGACTGCTGTGCGACGTGCCCACACAGTGGAACTCTACGCTCAACATGTTGGCCAGACTCTATGAGCAGTGTAGAGCTATAGTGGAATACCAACTCCAACTTGCGCGCCGCAGTGGGAGTCAGCCTCCTCAATTATTTACAGAAGAGTGGGCCTGGTTGGCAGCCATCTGCCAGGTCCTTGGAAAATTTGAGGAGTCTACCCAGATGGTGAGCAGGGATGCTGCAATCATTAGCGTCACCATTCCTCTGCTATGCCTCTTGAGAAGTTCCCTGCAAAGCATAAAGGTAGACGCTTTGGAATCAGAAACGGAGGCGGGGGAAGACAGTATGTTGCTGGATAGTCAGAGCAACCTCATGTCTATATCTCAGCGCGTTGAGGAGGAGGGGGAGGAGCATGAGGAGGAGGGGGAAGAGACAGCTTGGCCCACTGCTGAGGGCACAAATGCTGCTTGCCTGTCATCCTTTCAGCGTGTATGGCCAGAGGAGGAGCATGAGGAGGAGGGGGAGGAGCATGAGGAGGAGGGGGAAGAGACAGCTTGGCCCACTGCTGAGGGTACAGATGCAGCTTGCCTGTCATCCTTTCAGCGTGTATGGCCAGAGGAGGAGGAGGAGGAGGATCCTGAAAGTGATCTTCCGAGAGAGGACAGCCATGTGTTGTGTACAGGTACCCTGGCACACATGGCTGACTTCATGTTAGGATGCCTTTCTCGTGACCCTCGCGTTACACGCATTCTGGCCACTACGGATTACTGGGTGTACACACTGCTCGATCAACGGTATAAGGAGAGCCTTTGCACTCTCATTCCCGAAGAGGAAAGGGGTTCGAGAATGATGCTATACCACAGGGCGCTGGTGGACAAACTGATGGTAAACTTCCCATCCGACAGCGCTAGTGGCCGAAGGCGCATTTCCGCGGCCCAGGTAGCAGGGGAGGCGCAGAGATCAGGCAGCATGTACAGCGCAGGCAGGGGAACACTCTCTAAGGCCTTTGACAGCTTTATGGCTCCCCAGCAAGACTGTGTCACCGGTCCGCAGTCAAGGCTGAGTTGGCGGGAGCACTGTAAAAGGATGGTGAGGGAGTACGTAGCCGATTGCAGCACCGTCCTCGGTGACGCCTCTGCCCCCTACAACTACTGGGTGTTGAAGCTGGACACGTGGCCTGAACTCGCGCTGCATGCCCTGGAGGTGCTTGCTTGTCCTGCGGCTAGCGTCTTGTCAGAGAGTGTGTTTAGTGTGGCTGGGGGAATCATTACGGATAAGCGTACCCACCTGTCAACCGATAGTGCTGACAGGCTTACACTCATCAAGATGAACAAAGCCTGGATTTCCCCAGACTTCTCTTTTCCACCAGCGGACAGCAGCGATACCTAAGCAATACGTAGGCTGCACCCGCGGATGGAAGCATCGTTCTCTATCACCATCCAAAACGGGGACTTTTTTGCTTCATCAATCTGTGTATAATATTCATCCTCCTCCTCCTGCTCCTCCTCCTGAAACCTCACGTAATCACGCCGAACGTGCAATTTTTCTTACGCCCACAAGGCTCAGTCATATAATTTTTCTAAACAATTTTTATATGTTTCAATGCTCATTAAAGCGTTGAAACTTTCACCTCAACCAATTTTTATTTTAACTGGGCTGCCTTCTGGCCTAGTTACCAATTAAGCCACATTAACCAAAGCGATTAATGGGTTTCACCTGCCCTGTTGGTTGGGCACGGGCAATTTTTCTGAGGTACATTAGTACTGTTGATACAGCAATTTTTTGGGGACCTCGCCTACAGTGTAATCAAATTAATTTTTAGCCCACCTGCATTACAGCTGACGTTACATCAGCTGTGATGGGCACTGCAATGGGATATATTTATGTACCGCCGGTGGCTTCCTGGCACCCACCCATGCTGTGGGTCCACAGGGAGTTGTAAATGCATCTGTTTCCACTTCTAAAGAACCCCAGTCAGACTGGGGCATGCAGTGTGGGCCGAAGCCCACCTGCATTAAACATGACATTACTACCTCAGCTGTGTTGGGCAATGCAATGGGATATATTTATGTACCGCCGGTGGGTTCCAGGGAGCCACCCATGCTGTGGGTCCACAGGGAGTTGTAAATGCATCTGTTTCCACTTCTAAAGAACCCCAGTCTGACCTGGGCATGCAGTGTGGGCCGAAGCCCACCTGCATTAAACATGACAATACTACCTCAGCTGTGATGGGCAATGCAATGGGATATTTTTATGTACCGCCGGTGGGTTCCAGGGAGCCACCCATGCTGTGGGTGCACACGGAATTCCCATTGCGGAGTTGTACCTGCCTGTGACTATATATAAAAAAACGCGGTCTGACTGGGGCATGCAGACAGAATGAATAGTGTGTGGCACATAGGTTCCCCATTGCTATGCCCACATGTGCAGCTCCAGATGGAGGTGGCACAGGATTGGATTTCTCATTGCTTCTGTACAGCATTGTGGGCTATCGCCCCGTCACTTTTAAAGAGGGTCGCTGCCTAGCCGTGCCAACCCTCTGCAGTGTGTGCCTGCTTTTCCTCTTGCAGACGCACTTATAAATAGACATGAGGGTGGCGTGGCATGAGGGCAGCTGAAGGCTGGGCAGGGACAGTTTGGTGTGCGCTGTGGACACTGGGTCGTGGGGGGGGGGGGTTTGGCAGCATGTAACCCAGGAGAAGTGGCAGCGGAGTGTCATGCAGGCAGTGATTGTGCTTTGTTGGAGGTAGTGTGGTGCTTAGCTAAGGTATGCATTGCTAATGAGGGCTTTTCAGATGTAAAAGTTGTTGGGGGGGGCCCACTCTTGCTGCTATTGTGGCTTAATAGTGGGACCTGTGAACTTGAGATGCAGCCCAACATGTAGCCCCTCGCCTGCCCTATCCGTTGCTGTGTCGTTTCCATCACTTTCTTGAATTGCCCCGATTTTCACAAATGAAAACCTTAGCGAGCATCGGCGATATACAAAAATGCTCGGGTCGCCCATTGACTTCAATGGGGTTCGTTACTCGAAACGAACCCTCGAGCATCGCGAAAAATTTGTCTCGAGTAATGAGCACCCGAGCATTTTGGTGCTCGCTCATCTCTAATAATTAACAGTTAGTAAATGTTGAACAACTTTATCATTTTGTCTTATAGCCCTGACTATCAGTAGCTAACTATCACAAGACTCAGTGTACCTGTTATGCAATTTATGGTGAATGAACTCAGTTACAGTAATGTTCCCCATTCAACAAACTCTATCCACTTTCTGCAAGAAGGACTAACTCAGGGGTGACAGTATGCCACACACAGACTGCATTTAACAAAGAAATCATACGAGGACTTTGCCCGGAGAAGGCAGACAGATATGTTTTTGGTACAAAGTTCCAGCAAATCTTTGTCTTATCTCCAGCAAGGTATAAAAGCCAACAAATGTGTGTGTATCCAAGTGCATAGCATTATATGTCACTGTCTCTATCTAGCAGGCCTGTTTATTATCTCAGGCTGTTTACTCGTGCACACACTTAGTTTTTATTGAGGATCATCCTCACTTACATCTGCAAGACAAAGGACTTCTAAAAAACTTTCCCGGTTCTGATTCATCACTATCTCAGCACACTGCCGCACTCTCTTGATGCTCGGCTCATGACTCTGCTGCAGAACTCCGGAGTCCACACTCAGTTCAGTAGCATTAGCTTCCTGGATGCTGAGGCAGGGACAAACAGTACCCACAGTTGCTGTACTGTCCCGTGTCTCATGCAACTACACATTGTCCTTTGCTGCTCATATGGCCCCTCTGATGGCTCTCAGCAACAAATGATCACATTCACATAACCATGCATTCGTTATATTACTCTGTCCAGTTTTATTACTACATGGCAATTCCTGTATAATTAATAAAGTGCAGATAGCCACAAAATGCTCACAGCACTCTGCTACCCCTCTACTTGGACACTATGTAATACTGCACTATAGCTGCTGCAGGGGAAATATATGGCTGACTGCAACTTTTCCCACCGATAACAGCTGAACACTAGAGATTTTAGAAGCCAGACCCACAGTGATTAGTTACACACCAGCCCACTTAATTTCAACCCACCCAGCACATTGATTAGCAGTGATTGGTTCATCAAGTGCTGCATTGATTGGTTCTTGAGCGCCGTGGCTCAGCCAAACAGAGCCAGCGGGACCTATGAACCCCATGACCTGGAATCGGCAGCTGAAGACTGCAAACAAGTGTGACGGAGCTTCGGGAGGAGTAGTGCAGCGGAGCTGGCAGCACCTGTTAGGTAATGTTTTGTATTTGTTTTTGTTTTTTAATCCAGCTAGGGCTTATTTTAGGGGAAACAGTAGGACTTCCTACTGCTAAAATTGCATCGCACTGCATGAAAACCGCGATTTCGTGCGATGCGATGCCGCACAAAAGGAAGGCTCCATAGGGAAACATGGGCTACAAAACATCGCAAATCGTGGCAATATTCAGCATGCCACAATTTTTTTTTCTCGCAATGTAGCAGCCTACAAAACATCGTTAATGTGAAGAAACACATAGGAAAGCATGGGCTTCACATACATGCGATTTGTAACACTGTCGCAATCGCGAGAAAATTGCACTTGTGAAAGTGGCCTGACTACTCATGCTTAAGTGGAGCCAGCTGTCTTCTTTTCCCAGTGTTGGAAGCAGGTAAACACCCTCCCCTTCCCTTTTTTTCAGGCCTCCCCTTCCCTTTTTCAGTCTATGGGAGCTTCCAGATTATCAAAGCAAAAGATAGGGCAAGACCTTTCTTTTGACGCAGCATATAAAATCAGTGACCAAAAACAGACGACATTGTGCTATTGTTCTCAGCGCAATTTTTTATGCACCCAAAAATTGTTCACCTGAAGAAATACATTGGAATCCAATGCTTCAGATGGTCGTGATTTTTGCCCGATTTTTGGACGCAGCTAAATAGCCATGTACATATGGTTGTGTGAGTAAGTCCTAAGACTGCATTCTGAAGCTAAATGTGATCTGAGGTGATGGCGCCATATAAATTCATAGTAGAACAGAATATTCCGTATATTTATTGTTTTCTGGATTTACAATACTTTGTATCATTTCTAAACTGTTCCAAACAAAACCAGGGATAGATACAAATAAACATATTAATCCTGAAACCAGCTGTCAGCTGCCGGTGGCCTTTGATCTCTGCCTTGCAGAACATGACATGATTTGATTTTAAACCTGCTGCACTTTTTCAGTTTCTGGCTAAGCCTCATGATAATTCATTTTCCATGTTTTGCCTCATTTAAACCAGTCAGACAAATTATGTTGTTGTGTTGCAGAGTTTCTTCTTAACTGTGCTATTCTGGGCCGACACTTTAAATAATTAATCTCTGCCACATGCCGAGTATTGCACGAGCAATGACAGTTACTACTATTTAAAGAGACATACCAGATTTACATTTTCTTCAACTCCTTGCTGCCTGTGCACCAGCTGTATAAGCAGTCTACCTTTCCCTCAATATCTTGCTTTTCATTTTCATCCAGACATTTCAGAGTGCAGACATGCAGAATAAACTCTTTTGAGGAATTCTAAAATTCTCAGTATACTATCAAGATTATAGAAGAGTTCCCATAGCAGGCATTACATTGGGGCTCTCTGTCATTGCTGTCTCATATCAGCATACTCCAGCATCCAGATATGCCCATCATGTGTTGCCTTCTATGTTTACCCCATATTTGGTGCCCCCCTACTCTGTTCCAGTTACCTTATAGTAGTTGTATGGGCCGTCTTATGATATAGTATGTACTGTACATCCATCTATATATATAAAGCTGAAAGCCCTCACTCACTCACTCACTCACTCACTCACTCACTCACTGACTCGCCAAAAGTTCTCCAACTTCCCGATGTCGTAGAAACATGAAATTTGGCGCAAGCATAGATTATCTCCAAAATAGGAAAAGAAATTGGGTCCCAACTCGATTATTCAATTCTAGCGCAAAAGAATTGGCGTCGAAATTTAACGTACATAATCTAAATCACTCACTTCCCAATGTCATAGAAACGGGAAATTTGGCACGAGCATTGATTATGTCATAAATAGGAAAAGTTAATGGGTCCCAACTCGATTATTCAATTCTATGCGCAAAAGAATTGGCGTCAAAATTTTACGTACATAATCTAAATCTCTCACTTCCCAATGTCATAGAAACGTGAAATTTGGCACGAGCATTGATTATGTCATAAAAAGGAAAAGCTAATGGGTCCCAACTAGATTATTCAATTCTATGCGCAAAAGAATTAGCGTCCAAATTTTACGTGCGGAATGTAATTTTCTCACTTTCCGGTGTCATAGAAACGTGAAATTTGGCACGAGCATTGATTATGTCATAAATAGGAAAAGCGAATGGGTCCCAACTCGATTATTCAATTCTAGCGCTAAAGAATTAGCGTCCAAATTTTACGTACGGAATCTAATTTTCTCACTTTCTGGTGTCATAGAAACATGAAATTTGGCATGAGCATTGATTATGTCATGAATAGGAAAAGTTAATAGGTCCCAACTCCATTATTCAATTCTAGCGCAAAAGAATTGGCATCGAAATTTTACGTGCGGAATGTAATTTCTTTACTTTTCAGTGTCATAGAAACAGGAAATTTGGCACAAGCATTGATTATGTCATAAATAGGAAAAGCTAATGGGTCCCAACTCCATTATTCAATTCCATGCGCAAAAGAATTAGCGTCCAAATTTTACGTACGGAATCTAATTTTCTCACATTCCGGTGTCATAGAAATGGGAAATTTGGCACGAGCATTGATTATGTCATAAGTAAGAAAAGCTAATGGGTCTCAACTCGATTATTCAATTCTATGCGCAAAAGAATTAGCTTCCAAATTTTACGTGCGGAATGTAATTTTCTCACTTGCCAGTGTCATAGAAACGGGAAATTTGGCATGAGCATTGATTATGTCATAAATAGGAAAAGCTAATGGGTCCCAACTCGATTATTCAATTCTAGCGCAAAAGAATTGGCGTCGAAATTTTACGTGCGGAATGTAATTTTCTCACTTTCCGGTGTCATAGAAACAGGAAATTTGGCATGAGCATTGATTATGTCATAAATAGGAAAAGCGAATGGGTCCCAACTCGATTATTCAATTCTAGCGCAAAAGAATTGGCGTCAAAATTTTACGTACGGAATCTAATTTTCTCACTTTCCGGTGTCATAGAAACGGGAAATTTGGCACGAGCATTGATTATGTCATAAATAGGAAAAGCTAATGGGTCCCAACTCGATTATTCAATTCTATGCGTAAAAGAATTAGCGTCCAAATTTTACGTGCGGAATGTAATTTTCTCACTTTCCAGTGTCATAGAAACAGGAAATTTGGCACGAGCATTGATTATGTCATAAATAGGAAAAGCAAATGGGTCCCAACTCCATTATTCAATTCTATGCGCAAAAGAATTAGCTTCCAAATTTTACGTGCGATATGTAATTTTCTCACTTTCCGGGGTCATAGAAACGGGAAATTTGGCACGAGCATTGATTATGTTATAAATAGGAAAAGCTAATGGGTCCCAACTCCATTATTCAATTCTATGCGCAAAAGAATTAGCGTGCAAATTCTACGTACATAATCCAAATCTCTCACTTCCCAATGTCATAGAAACATGAAATTTGGCACAAGCATTGATTGTGTCATAAATATGAAAAGTTAATGGGTCCCAACTCGATTATTCAATTCTAAGCGCAAAAGAATTAGTGTCCAAATTTTATGTACGTAATCTAATTCTCTTACTTCCTGATGTCATTTTATATGAAGGAAACGTCGCATGGTTACCTCCACGTGGTGTTTCCTGGGTAATGCAGAGAACTATGCAAAATGGTGAACATATGTTTTTCCTCAGTATCTCTAAAGTAACCACAACTTCATAAGATTTTCCGTGTGAACACCAGATAAACACCAGTACCAAATTAACTCGGGCGAAGCCGGGTATATCAGCTAGTAATATTATATGTCTTAAAGAAATAGCAGAGTGCATGGGGTGCTGAAGACACAAGGTGATTTAATCAACCTGAGCTTCAAGAAAAAAAGGTTTCTTGGCAGGTGCACCTTATACTGGCAAGTTTATTAATGCTTGGAAATTAGCAGGTGAGTCAAGTTAATGGGAGTGGAAAATGAGCACATAAATGATAATGAAAACTGAATTTTTTAGTGAAAGATATATTTCACATTATGCCTGCTGTAAGCCAGGAGGGGTATAGTTTCTCCTTGTGTAGACTAAGTAGGAGTGAGGAGTGGGAAACTTGGTATGCAAATGGGAGATGATACAATGCCTCTGTGGTGCCACCTATTAGGAGGCAGCTTTCCTGTAAGTCAATATCTGATCTGCTAACAGGCCTTATAACAATGACTAGGAATATAAGACAAAACCAGAGTCTTCTCCAGAAGGAAAATATAACCATGTAAAGACAGCTGTTTGGGGTTTTTGGCCCCTCATTAGTGTACTGTAGGGTTCATGTTTGGCTGGATGAGGGGTCAATGATGTGGATTTGGAGGGGTACAGTTTCTCCTTATGGAGACCACCAAGTAGGTATGAGGAGTCTTATAAGCCATGCATTTCTCCTCTGGGAAATTTTGTATGCAAATGGGGGATGGAGCAATGCCTCTGCAGTGCCACCTATTGAAAGCTATCTTCCCTATAAGTCAATGTCTAATCTTTTGACAGGCCTAGTCACATGACTGGGAATAGAAGTCATAACTAGTCTTCTCAGGAGGAAAAGATAACCAAAGATAACCATGTACAGACAGCTGTTTCAGGGTTTTTGCCCTTCATCAGGTAGGTCTCTGGTTGACTGAATGAGAGGTGTGTGATTTAGGTTGGGGGGAAGGGAGGCAGCATTTTCTCCTTGTGGAGACAGCTATGTTTGTATAGTATAAGAAAAGGCACCCCAGTAAGAACATCACATTGACAGTCACACATATTGTGTGATGCTGCCCTGCTCCATGACCTGCACAAACTTGTCATTGCTGGAAGAACCATGTATTCTGTATAGTACCAGAGTTGATTGTTTGGTCATCAGTAAGTTGGAACACTGATAGCAAGTGATGGTACATCATTCTTACCCTTATTCTCCACATGTGTTTATCCTAATACACCAAAACCCACATTAGTGCTCCTTTCCAAAGATGTAAATTATTTTTCTAGGGATACACAAACTTTTCATACTAATTGCACAAATTTGAAAAGAGGAAAAAGGTTCTTTTACTTTAATAAAATTATGATAACTTTTGGTACCGAGCTCCAAACGTGTCTTTTCTCACCTTTCCTCTTTGCTTATCATATCCCAAGATGTGTGTCGTGAGATGATTAGCTTTGAAAAAGACATGATTTTGTGATAGTCTGTCAGGAGATGTATATGCTATATGTGACCACCCAGTGGGCGTGATGTGCTTTGTGGCCTGTTAAGAGTTTTGCTATGTAGCAATAATGTATTGAATTTGTATCGTGAGAAATTGGAGTCCATAACAAAAAATTTGTAGAAAATTTAAGGTGGACACATCTGCATGTCTGCTTATGTTCATAGTCCATAATTTCATATCCTGTATGCTAATTAGGGTTCTTCTTTCTAGAATATCGTTCTGATGTAATAATTACATTCTGATTGCCATTCATTATCTCTTTTTTTATAATTGCTTGCAGAATATTATGTTGCACTATTGTTCATTGTCCCCTGTCACCCATGCCATACATTGGTTATACAACATGTTTCACTATTGTTTTTATTCTACATCGTTTCACTCATAAAGACAGCCTTGATCACTATATGCTGTATAAGAGCATATGGACATTATAGGAGGGGCCCTCTCTATGAACAAGAGTGGATTTGCTCTGGGCAACTAGAGCTGTCCATTGAGTTAGATGTCTGCCATGTTATACTACATTTAGTATAGCTTCAGGGGAAATGTCTGACTGGCCAAGGTTTCCTCTGGCAAAATCGGCTCCCATATTAATGGAGTTGTCTGTCATGAAACAACTCTTTTGAAGAGACTCTGTCACTTCTGATGACCCCCATAACCTAAAGTAATGAATGCATAGTAGAAAGGATGCTGGCTCAAATGTTTAATTTATATACATCCTGTGACTACAAACTAGCCATTCACTTCATACTGAAGCATAAGATACCTAGTCCTCTCCACTGAGTGTGCATACTCCAGAGTTTTTGTAGCGAATAGCCATTTGCAGGCACACAACAGGGGAGAGTAAAGGCCCATTTCCATGCAAAAATAATATTTCAAACGATTAAAAGTTTTAGTGATCTTTGTTAACACTTTATCATCTTCATTTGCATGTAAAAGGGCTCCAGGAGCTGTTTGCAGAGCCCAGTGTGTGATCAACCACATGCCCAGTTGTGCGCACAGCTGCATTATTCTCATCTCGGGTGTCGGCAGAATACAATGTTAACTGCCGGCTCCCCATAAAAATAACAGCCTGCGGTCTACCGACAGATAAGGGTGTTTGCTTTATCTCTAGTAGCTGAACGATGGATTTTGAGATCATCTTAAAATCATCGTTCAAACGAAAAGTGCCCGATACCTGCATTAACATGTAATGATTATCGCTCAAATTTTGAGTAATAATCGTTGCATGTAAATGGGCCTTAAGGGTGGCTTCAGACAACCATATATGCAATTGCGCACACTTCAGCACAATGTATTTGTACAGTGATCAAGGTTTGATGAGATAGATTTGCGCACGTATCGGTGCAAAGTACTGTCCTTTTTTGTGCGCACAGGGCCAGTACACCTGCATGCAACCCACCCACTGTGATTTAAAAGGCTATTTAGCCTAATGTGTTCCTTCTTCCACAGAATTTATTAGCGTATTGTGCATTTGTGCGCATATTGAGTGTGCATTTGTGCACCTCCCGTAGACTTCTATAAGAGCCCCCCATGCACAAATACACAGGAAAACAGAGCAGGTCCTATTTTCATTAGGATGAACCCATTGACATCAATAGGTTGTACTCTCTGCGCATTGGGCACGTATGTTTTATGCGCACAAATACGGTTGTCTGAAGAAGCCATTAGTATTCAAATTACACGTTTTAATCTAATGTCATTTCTACTATTAATTCATTACCATAGGTGATGTGGACCGTCTCAGATGACAGACTACCTTTAAAATATTAAAGCATATGGCCAAATGTGGAGGATCTGCTGTGGATTTTCTGCATAGAAGATTTGAGTTTTCTACATGCTACATTTTAGCACATTTCACCTTTTGTATTATAAATCCGCACTGAAAATCCGCAGCATAAATTGACATGTTGCAGATTTAAAATCCACATCACAGATCAACTTATACATTGGATTCTTTCCTCAGCGTGTGGATGAGATTTGTTGAAATTTCATCCACTTTGTTTGCAATTCCCTGTGGAAAATCCACAGCATCTATGCTACATGTGGACATACCCTAATAAAAAATACTACTGTATAAGTATAGAGATATTAGCAGGTTTCATCATGCAGACAAATGGAATAAATCTAAGCTAATTTATATACAGTGATGTAGGTTCATATCATACATGTGCAGTTCCTCGCCATGTAACTCAATTACCCATGTCACAGGCCTCTTGCTGGCCAAGCCAGAAACCTACTTCACACTAATGAGGGCAAACACCCCAAAACAGCTGTCTGTGTATGGATTCTGACTGGGCTTTCAATTCTCAGTCATTGTTACAAGGCTTGTATAAAGAGTCTAACATTGACTTGCAGGAAAGCTGCCTTCCAATAGGTAGCACTGCAGAGGTTTTGTTCCATCTCCCTTATTTGCATATTACCCAGAGGAGCATAAATGGCCTTGTATGCGCTCTCCCTAAGGAGAAAAGATAGCGTTCCTGACCTCAGTAAAAAAAACACATTTTTATTATGTAGGACTGGATTCAAATCCTGCTACATTACTTATTTGTATTACATATTTTATTACATATTTAATTCTTTTCTCATTTGTGGAGGAAGAAAAAAGTAGATAAAATGATTGGTATGGTTATATCATAGAACATGTATCTGACAGGTAAAGTAAAGAATGAAGGCAAATATGATGTGAACATATGTAATTGAAGGAGCAGGGAAGAGAGAAGAGCTCAAGGCACCTGTTGATCCAGAAAGATCGGGGTGATAAGCATACCTTCCTTCAAATGGAACATTACATATATCCTTAATTTTATAGCAGATAACTTCCAAAGAGGATTAACTCAAATCCGCACATATTACAACAGTGTAATTTGGGATTGGATTCCTATATATAATATCTAAGCAGCAGGCGTGAAAGCCAGAGAACGGTCAAAAACATCCAGAAGCATCCCCACGTTTATTTCCTCCAAGCGGAATATATTAAGCTGTGTTGTAAACTATATACTGGAACCAGTTCTAATATGCAGACTGCCTGCTCACGCTCAATGAATTTATACTTACATCACCTATGGATAATTGTGAAAATGAGTAGACATTGCATTCTTTCTAGACCAGATGAACATTACAGGCATAGTCGCCAACATTTAAAAATCATTTCCAGGGAATCACTGCCACCGAGCCAGTGTACCTAATGCAGCATGACATTCCCATCATGAAATGGTTTCTGAATTTCCTACTGATACGTGCCTTAGCATGTTAAATAGACCTGTTCAATGGGATAAAAGGGATGATAAACATACAAGGATGGTAACTGTGTATTATACCAGTGTTTATCACTGCAACAACAACTGCTAGGGAAGATACTGATTGCAATAGTAAAAATAAAGTTTGTTGGTCCAAGGGTAAGTAGTAGAGATGAGCGAGCATACTCGGTAAGGACAGATCCTCGAGCGAGTATTGTCCTTACCGAGTACCTGCCTGCTTGCCCGCAAAGATTCGGGTGCCGGCGGGGAGCAGCAGGGGAGAGCAGAGGGGAACAGGAGGGAAATCTCTCTCTCCCCCTGCTCCCTCCTGCTCACTCCCGCAACACAGCGCTCACCCACGCCGGCACCCGAATCTTTGTGGGCGAGCAGGCAGGTACTCGGTAAGGACGATACTCGCTCATCTCTAGCAAGTAGCAGGCCAAATTCAGAAGGAAAAAATCTAAAACAATTAGTGCAAAATAAAAAGGACCTGGAGAGGTCTCTAATGAAATAAGTTAATAATGACCGATCAAAAATCTTCTCTTGCTCCTTTGTATATGTGGCCAATCAATAATAATAATTTATACAGTATAGCGCCAACATATATTTACAAGTCGGAGGAAACATACACTATCCTACCAAAAGTAATTGAATACCTGAGCAAGAATCAAAAGTAGTTTTTATTAATACATGTTAATAGTTAGTGGGGTCTCTTTTGGCCCTAATGACATTGGATACACTTGGTGACATACTTTCTACTAACATCTAATACATTTCTGCTGCTTTTTTCCTCCATTCATCCTGCAAACATCTGGCGAGTTCTCTTAAAGGAGATGAACGCTTTTTATATATCTTGACCAGACGTTCCAGTTTGTTCCAAAGATGTTCAGTAGGGTTCATGTCGGGTCTCTGTGCAGGCCAGTCCAATCATGAAAGATTCATATCCTCAAACTAACGTAAATCAGTGTTGGATGTGTGACAAGGCGCTTTGTCTTGTTGGAGGTATTGCTGACCAATCCCAGAATATTGTCACACTGTTGGCAGAACACTATTGTCTAGAATGTGAAGGTACACTTCTGTGTTAACTACAACCAACAGATCGAAACTATGCTATGTAAAACATCCCCAGACCATAACAAAACTTCCACTGTATACAACTCTTGCCACAAGAGACTCAGGCAAAAGGCTTTCCTCAATCATCCTCCACACCAGGTGGGAAATACCATCTGAAGTGTATCAGACATTAGTAGAAAGTATGCCATGGAGAGTACTCAATGTCACTAGTGCCAAAGCAGGCCCCAATAAACATTAACATATATAAATAAATACTAGCTTTACTTCTTGCTCAGGTGTCCAATTACTTTTGGTTGCCGGAGAAGAGTAAGATGGGCCTCCCTAAAAATATGTATTTTTTTTTCGCCACGCTTAAAATTGTGCATGTTGGGAATTAACCTGGCCGTCTGGGATAGCATATTTCAGAGAACTGGTGCATCTCTGGAAGACTTTTAAAGACGGGACTGGGAGAATCTGAATAAAGGGCAACTTAGTTTGAGGCCATAATTGAAGCAGAGAGCATGCGTAGGGAGTAGATAGGGATGAGGGAGGGTATATAGAGCACTGTGGTGAGCTTTATGAATGAGAGTGATGAATTTAAATTGTATTCTATGTTTGTAGTGACTGCCACAGGGTGGAGGCATCAATGTAGTGACTGCCACAGGGTGGAGACATCAGTGTAGTGACTGCCACAGGGTGGAGGCATCAGTGTAGTGACTGCCACAGGGTGGAGGCATCAGTGTAGTGACTGCCACAGGGTGGAGGCATCAGTGTAGTGACGGACACAGGGTGGAGGCATCAGTGTAGTAACTGCCACAGGGTGGAGGCATCAGTGTAGTGACTGCCACAGGGTGGAGGCATCAGTGTAGTGACTGGCACAGGGTGGAGGCATCCGTGTAGTGACTGGCACAGGGTGGAGGCATCAGTGTAGTGACTGGCACAGGGTGGAGGCATCAGTGTAGTGACTGGCACAGGGTGGAGGCATCAGTGTAGTGACTAGAACAGGGTGGAGGCATCAGTGTTGTGACTGGCACAGGGTGGAGGCATCAGTGTAGTGACTGGCACAGGGTGGAGGCATCAGTGTAGTGACTGGCACAGGGTAGAGGCATCAGTGTAAACTGAAATGGAAATATCAGGATTAGGTAAGTTAGTAGATGGCAGAAACACAAGAAGATCAGATTGTCCAGTAGGGGCGCTGTAGATGGAAAAGAGGAGAGGATCAAAGAAATCAGTGTGATTGTGTAAAAGGGGAAATTTATGTTTGGGCTTGTCTTGCCACAAGGCCAATACAATAGGGATATGCAGGTCCTTGCATAGGCGAATATTTGTTTTTGTATAACTGTAATTGTCTTGCAGGTATCATGGGTATATCTCCGTAGTACACATCCTATGATGGCAAAATAGTTTACTTTTTGATGTTTGGTTTACAGTTGTAGAGCATTCATGTTATACATCTTCCCACTGAATGCCAAAGGTGATATAATGGTCAGTAATATACAGTAAGAATACCCTGACGGACATCTTCCAACATCGGAGCTGTACAGGCTTCAATCAGAATGTTTGAATGTTTCAATCAGAAATTAAAAGCTGAGACCACATGATGCTGCAGAACTGAAGTGAACATCCACCTAAATGACATCTTATTCTTCAACACAGTTCATAACTAAAACAATTTCATTCAACACAACAGGCAATAGAACGTCAGTGGCTCAAAACACCTGGCAGGTATACAACACTGTAAGCAGAGTACTTGTCCATCTGGTATATAACACTGATGTAGCTTGCTAAATTGCTATGGAGAAGACCTTCTCTTTCTTAATTTCTTAGCTAATACCTCTGAACACTCCGTCCAACTAAAACCACCGTTTCTATACCCCAGCATGACATCAGCATGCCCACCAGTGCTAAGACCACAATATTACGCCGTTCACAATATTTAATAAATAGTCCCTACAAACATCTTGCATAAACTGTGGAATGGTTACCTCACTGCCCCAACATTACTACTCCACATGTCTTAAGTAAAAGGATAACCCTGTTAGACCACCACAGGGAAAATCAGGCATTACACATTTTCCACTGAAGCAATGAGCTTCATGAATATTGCCCATCCTCCAGGGCAATAAATGCTCTGTTGCTGCTCTCCACTTCAAGGCTTCACACGGATGAGACAATCGCGCAAGATTTGTGCATTTTGAGATGCACAAATATGAACCCCATTCTTTTGAATGGGGTCATGCACATGAGCGATATTTTCCCGCATGGCACTGTGATGTAATGCTATGCCGGAAACAAATCGCAGCATGTTCTATCTGGCTGCATGATCTAGCATTGCAGCCCCATTGAAAGTAATGGGAGAACTGTGTGATCCTCAGAGTGATATGGACAAGGGATTCACGGCCCCATATCGTGCTCGCCCATGTTGGGTTAGCCTAGCTAATAGATGATGTTCCTGGACTACTCACACCCCACCATTAAATCAGAAATCCTTAATAGGGTGTTTGTAGGGGTGCAGCTATAGGGATTACAGAGGTAGCAGTTGTACTTGGACCCTAGTGCTTGAGGTGACCCAAAGGCCCCTGTTCCACATAAAAATTACATTGTTCTAGGGCCGCCAGATATTGCATTGGGTCCGAGGACCTCAAGTTATATCTCTAAATATGTGGTGCCCAGAAATAGATATCCTGTACCCAGATGTTAAACTGAACAATATTACCTGTTATGCTCTTATAGGGTTTATGATGTTTAGCAGTGTTTTATACTGACTTATGTTTTACATGACCTATGATTACTATGTTCTGTACTATAGATGGTAGTTTCAACTTATCCAGGTATTATGCAGTATAGAGATGGTTAATCAGCCAGCCTCTAGTTTGCAAATACATAGTCTGCAATCAGAGTTAGACAAGTGGGAGGAGTTAGTTATATAAACTAGTTACCACCTGGTCTAGTGAGTTGGCTAGAGGCTAAGGTTAGTTCACCAATTAATTTCCTGCTGTTCTCTAATGTCTAGTAGAAGAAAATGTGAGGGCCACTTTTGAGTGGAGGAAAATTATTACGGTTACTTGATAGACCTATCTTAGAAATACAGATGATCTAAGAAATAGTATCTCTGGTGGAGGGCTCCGTAAGAAGCTCTAGACTCCAGGACCGTGAGGATACCTTATAATGCAGTAAAGAAGGCAAAGACAGTTCAGAGAAGGATACAGTCACCACCAGCTAAAAAGCCTGTTTTAAAATCTTTGTTCCTCAAGAACTGTGGTTTCATCTGAGAACATTGTACTGTAATGCAAATTGAATAAGCAAATGTAAGTCAAAATGCCTGCTTTGACTCTCTGGATTTTATTAAGAGCTGTTTTGGGGAGCAACACTATAGTTGGCCACCGTGGAGGGGAAATAGCCAGCTCCGTAACATTATCAGTACAGCCTGTCTGCTCTATTCCAGTAACCACAGCTGTCTGAAGGGTTTTCAAAATTTTCACCACATGGGTTTCTAGTTAGATATCTACTGGAGGAAAAGGTGCATAGTCTTCAGGAGAGAATAGCTACATTGAAGCTCATTAGGGAAGGTGAGGATTTCCTTCATAGAGCAAATGAACGTCTTCAAAATGTTGAAGGAAAAGGAATGTCCAGTGTAGCTGCAGAAGCAGTGGTGATTGCTGAACCACTCACCATAATCTTTGAAAATTCCTGAAGAACAGGAGAAGTCCCAGAAGATTGGACAATGGCAAATGTTGTCCCTATCTTCAAAAAAGGGAAGAAGGTGGATCCAGGAAACTACAGGCCTGTGAGCCTGACTTGTATAGCGGGAAAGATCTTTGAACAAATTATTAACAGCATGTATGCAAGTACTTGGATGAAAATGGAGTAATTAACCAAAGCCAGCAGGGGTTTGTAACAAACAAGTCATGCCAGACGAATCAAAACTCCTTCTATAACAGAATCCCCAACTGGGTTGATCAGGGAAATGCAGTGTATATAGTATATCTTCACTTTAGTAAAGCATTTGACAAAGTATCTCATACTTATTGAAAAAATTGACCAAATATGGAATTTGCAAGGCAACTGTTAAGGTGGATTTACAACTGGCTGAGTGATCGTACTCAAAGAGTGGTCATAAATGGCTGCACATCCAAGTGGAAGAATGTATCAAGTGGAGTACCACAAGGCTCTGTCCTGGGCCCAGTGTTGTTCAACATTTTTATAAATGATGTGCAGGAGGGAATTGATGGAAACTGATCAAATTTGCCAAGGAAGGACACAAAGGTAGGAGGAATAGCTAACACTAGGAAAGAGAGGGAGAGTTTTTGAAAAAGATTTAGAAAAGCTTGCACAGTCGGCGGCGACTAACAGAATGTTATTTACAAGGAGAAAGTCCTATATCTGGGCAAAAAAAATTAAAAAAAACACATACAGAATAAGAGGAATTGGGCTAAGCAGCAGCACATGTGAAAAGGACATCGGTATACTAATAGATCATAGACTGAACATGAGTCAACAATGTGAGGCAGCAGCCAAAGGCAAACACAATTCTGGGATATATTAAGAGAAGCATAGAGATTTAATAGCTGTCTACAAATATCTGAAGGGCTGTCATAATGCAGAGGGATCAGGTCTATTCTCATTTGCACAAGGAAGACTAGAAGCAATGGGAGGAAACAAAGAGGGAGGAGACACAGATTAGATATTAGACAGTGAGGGTGATCAATGAGTGGAACAGGTTACCACGAGAGGTGGCGAGTTCTCCTTCAATGGAAGTGTTCAAACAAAGGCTGGACAAATATCTGTCTGGGATGATTTAGTGAATCCTGCACTGAGCAGGGGGTTGGAACCGATGACCCTGGAGGTCCCTTCCGACTCTACCATTCTATGAGATATTTCCAAAAGACAAGAATACAAACAGTTTGTAACTAGAGCTGGCAACTACTGTTATTATCTGCTTTTGTTTATTTAGACATACAAATAGTTAAAAAATAAAATATCAGCAATGACTAATAGATGTGTTTTTCTTAACTTACTTTATAGTAAATGTTCTGACAGCACAGTAACATCATCTCACCATCTTGTGTAATTATTTTAACCATTGTTACAGTAGCTGTCTGCTGGCAAGCCGCAAATCAGCAGAAGGTTAAATGGCAAAACTGATGTAATCACAATGAAGATAACAACATCCACTGTAATTAATGCATCTATAACTGAAAACTGAGACATGCCTTGTAATATATGAGCTTGTCCCGGGTTTAGTACTCAGAAATCTAAAGCTCCAGATGTAGGATATAGAGGGACATGAGCTGTGTTAGAGAAACCATAAGAGATGTGGCGGTCTGTGATTACATGCTGCCAAGAATAAATCTCATGTGGTTTGGATCATCAGGGAAATAATCTATTAATAATCCCGTCTTCTCTACTTCAGCGCCAAATTTAAAGCTGATGCCCAAAAGAAGCTACTTGTATTAACTCTTTAAAGCATACATAACTTTTCAGTTGACTTTTCAGAATAAGCTGCAATGTGTACATGAGCAATAACTCTTTTTCTGGCCATTATGACTTATATCCTGCATTTTTCCTCATTTACCTTCTGTAGGGTATATATCATTCTGAATCTGCTCAGCACTGGTGAGAGAAGCCTGGCTGTTGTGCTGTGCTCTATATACTGTACACAGAGAACTGTAGATCCTGCTCTCTGAATGTAACACACATAGAATTATGTAGTAGTACAGTATAGAGCAAGAGTGAGCAGTGGAGATGTCATTTCTGTAGCTAAAACACAGTAAACAATGACTTACTATTAGCTTACAGGATGTGTCTGTGACAGCCTCTTCTATCCTCCTCTCTCTTCCACTCTGCTGTCTGTATATTTCAGTGAGCAGGATTACTCATTCTGCTCACCCACCCGTGCCAACATTTCCACATCTGTCAATCAAGTGAGAGCAGGCTGCGGTCAGCAAGTTAGGTGAAAGGGAGACAGCACTTTATAGTGATTTTTCCATCACAAAAATGCCATTTTTGCTAAATAAATAGCAAATTTGCTAGTTATCTCACTGGCCATTGTAAAAATGCAAGCTGTTTGAAAAGTTAGTGGCCATTTAAGGTCCAGGCTGCTTTGGCCTTAAAGTTTACCTCCAATGATGTGGGAAAATGAGAATCCAGGAGTGTGCAAAACAATCATTTTTCTAAATACACTGCAGAG
This sequence comes from Eleutherodactylus coqui, assembly GCF_035609145.1. Classification (NCBI taxonomy): domain Eukaryota; kingdom Metazoa; phylum Chordata; class Amphibia; order Anura; family Eleutherodactylidae; genus Eleutherodactylus; species Eleutherodactylus coqui. The sequence goes on along the minus strand of NC_089837.1, from coordinate 119,987,588 downwards.
CAGATTTCATCTCTCAACAGTATCTTACTATTATTGTAGTAATGATGGAAGAGGCAGCTTTTGGTACTGACCATGGGGACAGAAAGCCAACCTCCACCTGAAGACATCTTAGTTACTACAAGAGCTATTATGTCTTTACATGAACACCTTTGCCAGAATGGATAAAGATCTTCACCATCAGACCTTAGTAATTCTCATTTGGTCACTAAAAAGTCTGGACTACGCCGTGTGGTCATTCCATGGACATGCAACTACTTACTCCATGGGTCTACCCACTGGCATAACTATGATGGATGCAGTTGTACCCAGGCCCAGGAGCCTTAGGGGACCCATAAGGCCTCTCTTCTCCATATAGGGAACCCGGTACAATGAATAAAGCATTGCAGATTTTGCATTGGGGCCCAGAAGCTTCAAGTTACGCCTCTGCGTTAAGGGGTTAGGAGAAGTTGGGGGGCCACATGATAAACTTTTGCACTCTGGCCCATGATCCTTTAACTACATCCCTGGGTCTACCCCATGCTGAACTAAAGGAATTTTTAAAAACGAGTGAGTGAGCAGATGTTGCATATTATGGCAATTGCCTTGCTGTCTTTTTTAACTAGATGCTGCTATAAGACATATAAATAGAATTTCAGCCTAGGACAATGGAGTGAGTGATGGCTTGCAAATTGCAATTGATTCACAATTTGGTTTTGCATAACCATTGTTGAAGTCGCACCTATGCAAGCAGGAAAAACCATTCATCCTCAGGGTCATTTGACAAGCAAATAACTTTCAAACTGCATTTATCAGAACCCGATGTGTCATCTTGTACAGTACCTCTCTAAATGAGCATAAAAAATGCATATAAAATGTCTGGCTGCCTCAGTGTGCGCACACTTTATCAGAAGATCTGCTGAATGAATTAAATGCATGATCTTTTATAACACAGTAATGATAATTACACTGAAATGATGGTAAAGGATATGTATTATGTTTATAATGAAAAAGGATCATTGAGCAGAAGGGATCAGCAGAAACATAATCAGACTTCAGAGCCAAAGATGTTCGAAGAATTTCCCCTGTGTAGACAAGAAACCTGGGCAGATTGCTATTTGGAAAGCCTTCATGTCAGTGCTATGTTTTCATGGTAAATTGAGTTAATAGGATAAATCAGTGGAGCATTCTGAGATTAAAACCACGGTAGCTGTGTCCTTACATTAGGCGGTTTAAGTAAGTGGCTAGTTAATCCCGTATTTGAGAGAACCCTACAAGTAGTACAAAGGTGAAACTGTCACCAACAGCCTAAAGAGAAAGTGACAACACTAAAACCTTCTCATTGCGTCTCAAGAAGACTATATTTATATAACCAGAAGGAAGCGTTCCTATTTCCTATTACTCTAGCCATTCTACTATTCAAATTAGGGTTCGATTCTGACTTTTTGTAGCACAATTTCCCAATTTCATAAGACAACTGCAGTCCACAGGAAGGCACGGAACGGAACATTTCTGGGATTTGAACATTCTGCGTTTGGGCTCAAACAGTGCAATATTCTCAACTAACTGTTCACCCTTACAACTGGTCTCAAACATCTCATACCTCTTGTATCAGTAGTGCATATGGAAAGGGAACCTTTCCAAGTCTTTAATAAGGACCTACTACAGCAATCCTGGAGGTGAAGAGGCCTCAAGAGTGAGGAATGGTAATAGGCACAGTCTGGTGTGCGATCTGAATTTTTTGGGGGAAATGTGGTCAGTGGACTGAATAAATTTAGCAGTCTATAGTCTGAATTAAAGGAGATGTCCCGAGGCAGCAAGTGGGTCTATACACTTCTGCATGGCCATAATAATGCACTTTGTAATGTACATTGTGCATTAATTATGAGCCATGCAGAAGTTATAAAAAGTTTTATACTTACCTGCTCCGTTGCTGGCGTCCTCGTCTCCATGGTGCCGACTAATTTTCGCCCTCCGATGGCCAAATTAGCCGCGCTTGCGCAGTCCGGGTCTTCTGCAGTCTTCTATGGGGCTCCGTGTAGCTCCGTGTAGCTCCGCCCCGTCACGTGCCGATTCCAGCCAATCAGGAGGCTGGAATCGGCAGTGGACCGCACAGAAGCCCTGCGGTCCACGGAGGAAGAGGCCATCTTCAGCGGTGAGTAGAGAAGTCACCGGAGCGCGGGGATTAAGGTAAGCGCTCCGGTGAGCTTTCTTTACCTCCCTGCATCGGGGTTGTCTCGCGCCGAACGGGGGGGGGGTTGAAAAAAAAAAAAACCCGTTTCGGCGCGGGACAACCCCTTTAATTTTTTCTAACTGTACATTAGTGGAAAATATATCAATATTGGGCTCAAATACAGTGGTTCAGCTGTATATACTTTAGTATAGGTCTAAATAATGCAGTCACCAAATAAAAGATACAGAGCAGTTAACTTACAATGTTCATAGGTGGTATTATCTTTGAGCATCACTATTTTATTTTCTACTTTTCCAGACCACCATGATGACTTCTCCCAGCCCTGATTTATCTCTGCACACAAACTCCCTGTCCTGTTACTACCTTTGCTCCTCTGTGCCCCCTACACACTAATACTACTTCTCTTTGGGACTCAGGCAGTAAAGTGCCCTCTTTTGTGACCTACAAAGTAATAGTGCCCCCACACTGAAATAATTTCCCTTTTTAGCTCAGCCCCAAATGCCTCTCTTGTAGCCACATACACTAAAAATTTCCCTTTCGCCCCACCCAAGGTAATAAATCCCTGTTAGTGCCTCACAAAGCAATAGTTCTGCCTTTGTGCATACTGCCCCCATAATGGAATAGGGTCTCCTTTGTCTCATGATAATAGTACTTCATTTGTGATCCCCAACAAGAAAAAAGTACCCACTTTTTTCCCCATAAGGTAATATGCCCCCTCTTTATTCCTCTACAACATACAAATGAGACAACTTTTACCTGGATTGTGATATTATGGTACAGAACCTTATGTTATTTTAACCCATTAAAAAGCTGTTGTTCTTTTAACACAACAAAACTCATTGTAAAGTAACTCAGAGTGTAAATAAACCACCCTGATAGCAAGGCACACCATGATATCATGTCTCCGAAAGAGTCAAGCGAAAGAGTAACCCATCTGTAATAGTGCCCCCTTTGTAACTCCCTAAGTTAATAATGCTGGTCATACATTTCAGATTGTCAGTGGGATCTCTTGAACAAATGATCTCACCAGCAACTCTGCACATTAAAAAAGGGCGACCAGAAAGTCAGTTTTTTTGTTTTTTTTTAAAAAGCTGATTTCTTAAGGCTTGAACAATATTGCAAATGACTGGCCAGATTTGGCTGGTCATGCCCCATACACTTACAATTTGGCAGCGGTTAGATGAAATTTCACAACAGGATTGAATGCACTTTTGGCAAACTTCAGTCTGCCATCAGCAACTGTAAAAGAACTTTCATGTTAATTTTTCAACTAATGATCACATGAAATGGCAAAATCCGCATTTTCAGGTGACCATTCTCCCATGTGTATGGCCATCTCTAGACTTTTCAAGAAAAGCTCACATCAAAGTAGCAAGTAAACTTAATTCCAGTTTTGCATGCTTTTGTAGGCAGGGCATGACATTTAGACTTTGACTAGGTGGGCTTCCACCTTTTGCAATGTTCACATAGTCATTCCTTCCAAAAGGTTTTGTTATTCATAGTCAATACTACTAAAAAGGCAGCTAATTTGCATAAAAATACAAATGTTATGCAAACTGTGTTATGTTTGGGGTTTTCCTAGTCCATTCTTATTTGCATTTGGAACTCAAATGTTGTCAGATAGGACTTGTTCCTTGCAGTGTAATTGTCCAAGACTCCAGCACAACACCAGCCATGCTGCAGATTAAAAAGTTTTCAGCAGTTGTCAAACTCATGCCCCACTTTTCATATCTGTTCATCCTAATGCAGGTTAAAGGGGTGTTGTATGAATAATTACTATATTTCTCTACTAAATAAAGGAAACATAACAATTTTTCAACTGGAATACTTTAAAAAATGCTTGTGTGCCTTTATATTTCTGTTATATACTTGTTACAGTGCCTCCCGCTGTTCTTTTAATCTTCACACTACTGTATGTCACCCCTCCTGAGCACAGCAGCGGCTGTCTATGTACAGGTAGACAAAGTTCATTGATCTTCATACACACTGTTAGAACTGACTTTATCACTTTCAGAAAATGCTTGTGTTTTCCAGTTTCTATCAACTGAGCTAAAAGACGAAAAAGTGTTAAAACTGCAACAGGCAACTAAATGCAGTATTTTAAGTTGGAGGTTACGTGTACGTATTGGGTGAGGTTTCCGCTGCTTCAGCCAATACTAGTGTAGAACTATACAGGTATGAATAAAAGGGCTGCTGCTTTTTGTACAGAACATACTGAACAGTTACACTTTGAAGATGGATGAATTAGCCCCAAAGGCACAGTCATAAATAAATAAAACATCTGATAAGTTAAATGCACATACCTGATTAATTTTATTGATTCGCAATTATTGCCCAGAGTTTCAGTTTAACTCTATATCGATTATGCAAACGTGAATGTTGAAAAAATATGAAGAACTGACAGTAAATGAGAACCCATAACCAATAATCAGACATTATCTCTTATTTGGTAATATTTAAAAGTAACAGAATTCATTTGATTCAAATTGAACATAATGATCACTGATGATATGTTCACATGGGCTGGAAAGCCTGCGGAGTTTCCACAGTCGAATTACCTGCAGTAAAATCTGTATCCTCTACAGTACAAGCATTGTAAATGTGATTTTAAGAAATATCATCCATATGCTGTAGGGAAAATCCTCAGCATAAATTGATCTGCGTATTGACCTATATAGATATATAGCAGCTCAGCTCTGGTATTAATATACAGCACTGTGCAAACGTTTTAGGCAGGTGTGGAAAAAATGCTGCGAAGTAAGAAAGCTTTCAAAATTGAAGTGTTAATAGTTTATTTGGGTGAATGAACAAAATACAAAGTGAATGAACAAAAGAAAAATCTAAATCAAATCAATATTTGTTTTGACCACCCTTTACCTTCAAAACAGCATCAGTTCTTATAGATTTACTGGCACACAGAGTTTGAAGAAACTCAGCAGGGAGTTTGTACCAAACATCTTGGAGAACTAACCGCAGATCTTTTCTGGATGTAGTTTTGCCCAAATCCTTCTGACTCTTCATGTAATCCCAGACAAACTCAATGATGATGAGATCAGTGGTCCGTGGGAGTCATATCATCACTTCCAGGACTCCTTGTTCTTCTTTACACTGAAGCTAGTTCGTAATAATATTGGCTATATGTTTGTGGTCATTGTCCTGCAGCAGAAGAAATATGGACACCTTCTATTATTGGAAAAAATCTTACTTTGCTGCATTTTTCTACCCCTGCCTAAAAATTTTCTACACTACTGTACCAATAAATAATGCAGTCGCTAAATAATACCAGCTCTACACAATGATAGTGATTACAGTGCAGTTACCTCCAGTGAATACATTTGATGTTGATCAGAGTTGTCCACTTAACTTCTTCTTATCTATCCAGGCCCAGACTGAGATGAAGATGTCTTCAGCCATGACTCATGTTTGAGCACACTCCCCATTCTGCTATTACCTCCAATGCCTCTCAGAGGCTCTCCATAGTAACAGTGCCCTCTTTTCATACCCTACAAAGTCATAATGACCCCATACAGTAATAATTTCCAAATTGTGCCCACTGCAAGAAAAAATGCCTCCTTTGTGCCCGATAGCAATAGTACTCTCTTTAGAGAGCCTGCAAAAATAATAATTTCAGTTTGTGCTCTCACAAAATAATAATGCCTACTCTGTGCCACTGAAAAGTAATATATCTGTGCCATGCCTGCTCCCGCATAAAATAATAGTGCCCTTCTGTGTCCCCACAAATAATTTCACTTTAGTGCCCCCACAAACTAATAGTACCTACTTTGTGACTCCACAAACCAATAGTGTCCCTCTTGTGTCTATAAAAACCAACAGTGCACCAATCAATTAATATAGCTCCTTCTGGGCTTCCGCAAACCAGTAGTGCAACTTCTGTTCTCCACAAACCAATAATGTCCCCACAAACCAAAAGTGCCCCTTCTGTGCATCTACAAACAAATAGTTCCCCTTCTGTGCCTTCACAAACCAATAATACTCAATTCTATAACCATGCATTCTGCTTGCGCCCACTGCTGTGACCCCACATTCCGTTAGTGTCCACTTCTACGACCCCTGCAATCCTCAGCCCTGCAACTCCTGCCAGCACAGGAATAGTTTTATTACAGGTGTAGCAAAATCCTGATAACTTGCTGTAACAAGTTATCTTATCTTAACACTACAGAAGCCATCACAGATCTGCAGCAGATTTCAAACCTTCAATTTGAAGTCAATTGAAAAGGTAAAAACTGCTGCAGATCTGCACCAAAATCCACAACAAAAACTGAAACAAATCAGCTACCTGTGAAAGCACCTTTAGGGTAGTTTCGGTTCTTCTAATATGTATCTCATGCTGATATTTTACCAAGTGTCTGTCTAAGGTATGAATACTAGAGATGAGCGAGCACCAAAATGCTCGGGTGCTCGTTACTCGAGACGAATTTTTCGCGATGCTCGAGGGTTCGTTTCGAGTAACGAACCCCATTGAAGTCAATGGGCGACCCGAGCATTTTTGTATTTCGCCGATGCTCGCTAAGGTTTTCATGTGTGAAAATCTGGGCAATTCAAGAAAGTGATGGGAACGACACAGCAACGGATAGGGCAGGCGAGGGGCTACATGTTGGGCTGCATCTCAAGTTCACAGGTCCCACTATTAAGCCACAATACCGGCAAGAGTGCCCCCCCCCCCCTCCCAACAACTTTTACTTCTGAAAAGCCCTCATTAGCATGGCATACCTTAGCTAAGCACCACACTACCTCCAACAAAGCACAATCACTGCCTGCATGACACTCCACTGCCACTTCTCCTGGGTTACATGCTGCCCAACCCCCCCCCCCCCCCCCGCACGACAGTGTCCACAGCGTACACCAAATTGTCCCTGCCCAGCCTTCAGCTGCCCTCATGCCACGCCACCCTCATGTCTATTTATAAGTGCATCTGCCAGAGGAAAAGCAGGCACACACTGCAGAGGGTTGGCATGGCTAGGCAGCGACCCCCCCATAAAAGGGGCGGGCCAATAGTCCACAATGCTGTACAGAAGCAATGAGAAATCCAATCCTGTGCCACCTCCATCTGGAGCTGCACACGTGGGCATAGCAATGGGGAACCTATGTGCCATACACTATTCATTCTGTCAAGGTGTCTGCATGGCCCAGTCAGACCGCGGTTTTTTATAAATAGTCACAGGCAGGTACAACTCCGCAATGGGAATTCTGTGTGCACCCACAGCATGGGTGGCTCCCTGGAACCCACCGGCGGTACATAAAAATATCCCATTGCATTGCCCATCACAGCTGAGGTAATGTCGTGGTTAATGCAGGTGGGCTTCGGCCCACACTGCATGCCCCAGTCTGACTGGGGTTCTTTACAAGTGGACAGATGTAGGTTAAACTCCGTGTGCACCTACAGCATGGGTGGCTCCCTGGAACCCACCGGTGGTACATAAAAAAATCCCATTGCATTGCCCATCACAGCTGAGGTAATGTCGTGGTTAATGCAGGTGGGCTTCGGCCCACACTGCATGCCCCAGTCAGACTGGGGTTCTTTACAAGTGGACAGATGTAGTAACAACTCCCTGTGGACCCACAGCATGGGTGGGTGCCAGGAAGCCACCGGCGGTACATAAATAAATCCCATTGCATTGCCCATCACATCTGAGGTAATGTCGTGGTTAACGCAGGTGGGCTTTGGCCCACACTGCATGCCCCAGTCTGACTGGGGTTCTTTAGAAGTGGAAACAGATGCATTTACAACTCCCTGTGGACCCACAGCATGGGTGGGTGCCAGGAAGCCACCGGCGGTACATAAATAAATCCCATTGCATTGTCCATCACAGCTGAGGTAATGTCGTGGTTAATGCAGGTGGGCTTCAGCCCACACTGCATGCCCCAGTCAGACTGGGGTTCTTTACAAGTGGACAGATGTAGGTTAAACTCCGTGTGCACCTACAGCATGGGTGGCTCCCTGGAACCCACCGGTGGTACATAAAAAAATCCCATTGCATTGCCCATCACAGCTGAGGTAATGTCGTGGTTAATGCAGGTGGGCTTCAGCCCACACTGCATGCCCCAGTCAGACTGGGGTTCTTTACAAGTGGACAGATGTAAGTTAAACTCCGTGTGCACCTACAGCATGGGTGGCTCCCTGGAACCCACCGGTGGTACATAAAAAAATCCCATTGCATTGCCCATCACAGCTGAGGTAATGTCGTGGTTAATGCAGGTGGGCTTCGGCCCACACTGCATGCCCCAGTCAGACAGGGGTTCTTTAGAAGTGGACACATGCAGTTACAATTCCCTGTGGACCCACAGCATGGGTGGGTGCCAGGAAGCCACCGGCGGTACATAAATATATCCCATTGCATTGCCCATCACAGTTGAGGTAATAATGTCATGTTTAATGCAGGTGGGCTTCGGCCCACACTGCATGCCCCAGTCAGACTGGGGTTCTTTAGAAGTGGACAGATGCAGTTACAACTCCCTATGGACCCACAGCATGGGTGGCTCCCTGGAACCCACCGGCAGTACATAAATATATCCCATTGCAGTGCCCAACACAGCTGATGTAACGTCAGCTGTAATGCAGGTGGGCTAAAAATTAATTGGATTACACTGTAGGCGAGGGCCCCCAAAAATTGGTGTACCAACACTACTAATGTACCTGAGAAAAATTGCCCATGCCCAACGAAGAGGGCAGGTGAAACCCATTAATCGCTTTGGTTAATGTGGCTTAATTGGTAACTAGGCCTGGAGGCAGCCCAGTAAAAATAAAAATTGGTTGAGGTGAAAGTTTCAACGCTTTAATGAGCATTGAAACGTATAAAAATTGTTTAGAAAAATTATATGGCTGAGCCTTGTGGGCCTAAGAAAAATTGCCCGTTCGGCGTGATTATGTGAAGTTTCAGGAGGAGGAGCAGGGGGAGGAGGAGGAATATTATACACAGATTGATGAAGCAAAAAGGTCCCCGTTTTGGATGGTGATAGAGAACGATGCTTCCATCCGCGGGTGCAGCCTACGTATTGCTTACGTATCGCTGCTGTCCGCTGGTGGAGAAGAAAAGTCTGGGGAAATCCAGGCTTTGTTCATCTTGATGAGTGTAAGCCTGTTGGCACTGTCGGTTGACAGGCGGGTACGCTTATCTGTGATGATTCCCCCAGCCGCACTAAACACCCTCTCTGACAAGATGCTAGCCGCAGGACAAGCAAGCACCTCCAGGGCATACAGCGCGAGTTCAGGCCACGTGTCCAGCTTCGACACCCAGTAGTTGTAGGGGGCAGAGACGTCACGGAGGACGGTCGTGCGATCGGCTACGTACTCCCTCACCATCCTTTTACAGTGCTCCCGCCGACTCAGCCTTGACTGGGGAGCGGTGACACAGTCTTGCTGGGGAGCCATAAAGCTGTCAAGGGCCTTAGAGAGTGTTGCCCTGCCTGTGCTGTACATGCTGCCTGATCTCCGCGCCTCCCCTGCTACCTTGCCCTCGGAACTGCGCCTTCTGCCACTAGCGCTGTCGGATGGGAATTTTACCATCAGTTTGTCCGCCAGGGTCCTGTGGTATAGCATCACTCTCGAACCCCTTTCCTCTTCGGGTATGAGAGTGGAAAGGTTCTCCTTATACCGTGGGTCAAGCAGTGTGTACACCCAGTAATCCGTAGTGGCCAGAATGCGTGTAATGCGAGGGTCACGAGAAAGGCATCCTAACATGAAGTCAGCCATGTGTGCCAGGGTACCTGTACGCAACACATGGCTTTCCTCACTAGGAAGATCACTTTCAGGATCCTCCTCCTCCTCCTCCTCAGGCCATACACGCTGAAAGGATGACAGGCAAGCAGCATGTGTACCCTCAGCAGTGGGCCAAGCTGTCTCTTCCCCCTCCTCCTCATCTTCCTCCTCCTCCTCCTCCTCCTCCTCACCGCGCTGAGATATAGACAGGAGGGTGCTCTGACTATCCAGCGACATACTGTCTTCCCCCGGCTCTGTTTCCGAGCACAAAGCGTCTGCCTTTATGCTTTGCAGGGAACTTCTCAAGAGACATAGCAGAGGAATGCTGATGCTAAGGATTGCAGCATCGCCGCTCAACACCTGGGTAGACTCCTCAAACTTTCCAAGGACCTGGCAGATGGTTGCCAACCAGGCCCACTCTTCTGAAAAGAATTGAGGAGGCTGACTCCCACTGCGCCGCCCATGTTGGAGTTGGTATTCCACTATAGCTCTACGCTGCTCATAGAGCCTGGCTAACATGTGGAGCGTAGAGTTCCACCGTGTGGGCACGTCGCACAGCAGTCGGTGCACTGGCAGATTAAACCGATGTTGCAGGGTGCGCAGGGTGGCAGCGTCCGTGTGGGACTTGCGGAAATGTGCGCAGAGCCGGCGCACCTTTCCGAGCAGGTCTGACAAGCGTGGGTAGCTTTTCAAAAAGCGCTGAACCACCAAATTAAAGACGTGGGCCAGGCATGGCACGTGCGTGAGGCTGCCGAGCTGCAGAGTCGCCACCAGGTTACGGCCGTTGTCACACACGACCATGCCCGGTTGGAGGCTCAGCGGCGCAAGCCAGCGGTCGGTCTGCTCTGTCAGACCCTGCAGCAGTTCGTGGGCCGTGTGCCTCTTATCTCCTAAGCTGAGTAGTTTCAGCACGGCCTGCTGACGCTTGCCCACCGCTGTGCTGCCACGCCGCGTGACACCGACTGCTGGCGACGTGCTGCTGCTGCTGACACATCTTGATTGCGAGACAGAGGTTGCGTTGGAGGAGGAGGAGGGTGCTTTAGTGGAGGAAGCATACACCGCCGCAGATACCAGCACCGAGCTTGGGCCCGCAATTCTGGGGGTGGGTAGGACGTGAGCGGTCCCAGGCTCTGACTCGGTCCCAGCCTCCACTAAATTCACCCAATGTGCGGTCAGGGAGATATAGTGGCCCTGCCCGCCTGTGCTTGTCCACGTGTCCGTTGTTAAGTGGACCTTGGCAGTAACCGCGTTGGTGAGGGCGCGTACAATGTTGCGGGAGACGTGGTCGTGCAGGGCTGGGACGGCACATCGGGAAAAGTAGTGGCGACTGGGAACTGAGTAGCGTGGGGCCGCCGCCGCCATCATACTTTTGAAGGACTCCGTTTCCACAACCCTATACGGCAGCATCTCCAGGCTGATAAATTTGGCTATGTGCACGTTTAACGCTTGAGCGTGTGGGTGCGTGGCGGCGTACTTGCGCTTGCGCTCAAACACTTGCGCTAGCGACGGCTGGACGGTGCGCTGACAGACATTGCTGGATGGGGCCGAGGACAGCGGAGGTGAGGGTGTGGGTGCAGGCCAGGAGACGGTAGTGCCTGTGTCCTCAGAGCGGGGTTGGATCTCAGTGGCAGGTTGGGGCACAGGGGGAGAGGCAGCAGTGCAAACCGGAGGCGGTGAACGGCCTTCGTCCTACCTTGTGGGGTGCTTGGCCATCATATGTCTGTGCATGCTGGTGGTGGTGAGGCTGGTGGTGGTGGCTCCCCGGCTGATCTTGGCGCGACAAAGGTTGCACACCACTGTTCGTCGGTCGTCTGCACTCTCAGTGAAAAACTGCCAGACCTTAGAGCACCTCGGCCTCTGCAGGGTGGCATGGCGCGAGGGGGCGCTTTGGGAAACAGTTGGTGGATTATTCGGTCTGACCCTGCCTCTACCCCTGGACACCGCACTGCCTCTTGCAACCTGCCCTGCTGCTGCCCTTGCCTCCCCCTCTGAAGACCTGTTCTCAGTAGGCGTAGCAAACCAGGTGGGGTCAGTCACCTCATTGTCCTGCTGCTCTTCCTCCGAATCCTCTGTGTGCTCCTCCCTCAGACTTACTGCCCTTACTACTACCTCACTGATAGACAACTGTGTCTCAACGTCATCGTCCTTCTCACCCACTGAAAGGTCTTGAGACAGTTGCCGGAAGTCCCCAGCCTCATCCCCCGGACCCCGGGAACTTTCCAATGGTTGGGCATCAGTCACGATAAACTCCTCTGGTGGGAGAGGAACCACTGCTGCCCAATCTGAGCAGGGGCCCGAGAACAGTTCCTGGGAGTCTGCCCGCTCCTCAGAATGTCTCATTGTAATGGAGTGAGGAGGCTGGGAGGAAGGAGGAGCAGCAGCCAGAGGATTCTGAGTTGCAGCAGTGGACGGCGCAGAACTGTGGGTGGATTGCTGGAAGCACTTTCTGCCATCCACGACAGGACCTGCTCACACTGCTCATTTTCTAATAAAGGTCTACCGCGTGGACCCATTAATTGTGCGATGAATGTGGGGATGCCAGAAATGTGCCTCTCTCCTAATCCCGCAGCAGTCGGCTGCGATACACCTGGATCAGGAGCTCGGCCTGTGCCCACACCCTGACTTGGGCCTCCGCGTCCTCGGCCGCGTCCACGTCCTCTAGGCCTACCCCTACCCCTCAGCATGCTGTATTACCAGTAATGCAGAAACAGAACGCTGTAATTAAATGTGCCGCTTATTGGCCTGTGGTTGAAGGCTGACTTCGCTTACGGAACGCCAGGAAATAATTTTGCGCAAGCCTGCTGTAACACTTAGCTGGCTGCGTATGAATTTGGAGAACTACTACACCCAGCACAGACCCAGAACACTGAGGACACTCACAGACAGCCCAAATAGATTTTTTTCCCCAAATTTTTTTGCAAAGGCCCACTGCCTATATTCAATCAATATGTCTTCTGTCCCTGCCTAAGCGCTTCTGGCCCTGGGGTATGTCACAGAACTGCAGAGTGTTGCACTGTGAACTGCAATACAGCGGTGATTTCACAGCCCAGACAGAGCCAGGAAATAATTTTGCGCAAGCCTGCTGTAACACTTAGCTGGCTGCATATGAATTTGGAGAACTACTACACCCAGCACAGACCCAGAACACTGAGGACACTCACAGGCAGCCCAAATAGATTTTTTTCCCCAAATTTGTTTGCAAAGGCCCACTGCCTTAATTCAATCAATATGTCTTCTGTCCCTGCCTAAGCGCTTCTGGCCCTGGAGTATTACTGCAGGGCGCAATGCTCTGCACGGCCGATATACCAAAAAAAAAAAATGTGCAACACTGCAAAAAGCAGCCTCCACAGTACTGCGCACGGTTAGATGTGGCCCTAAGAAGGACCGTTGGGGTTCTTGAAGCCTAAAATACTCCTAACACTCTCCCTATAGCAGCTCCAAGAAGATAGCACTTTCCCTCCTCTATGTCAGAATGCATCTGAGGCGAGCCGCGGGAGGGGCCGATTTATATACTCGGGTGACACCTGATCTCGCCAGCCGCTCACTGCAGGGGGGTGGTATAGGGCTTGAACGTCGCAGGAGGAAGTTGTAATGCCTTCCCTGTCTTTCTATTGGCCAGAAAAGCGTGCTAACGTCTCAGAGATGAAAGTGAAAGTAACTCGAACATTGCGTGGTACTCGTTACGAGTAACGAGCATCTCGAACACGCTAATACTCGAACGAGTATCAAGCTCGGACGAGTACGTTCGCTCATCTCTAGATCTGATGCATTGGAATCCAATAAATCAGATCACGGCGCATATCGGCCGGCCGTGAAAAGGCCAGCCAATATGCGATCATGTGAAAGAAGCCTGAAATGCACATAAAATATATTTAAAATGTTAACTATGAAGTGTAATTTGAAGAGCTATACAGTATACCCGCCTACTAAATTGTTAGTAAATCTATATTTAAACTGACAGAAAATACAGCTATATTTCAAATGGACCGGAATGCCGGGGGAGTTATGGAAAGGCAGGTGTTTTTCCATTTGATTTTTGTGCAAGGCTTACTTTAACCAATTTGCTGATAATTGTAGAAAAATCACTGCTAAGTGACTGGTTATATAGTGCTTTTATTTTGTAAAGCAGATGCAACTGTATAGCTGTATTATCAGCAAAATAATAAGACTATTACAGTTGGAGTGATGGACAGAAACCAATTCATTAATGTGCAAACTTGTAGGAACATGGTCTCACAGTATTAGATCCTTCTAATATGCATCTACTGATATTTAACCACGCTGCTAAGGCTTTAATACTGTGTTACTAAATTATATATGCCTGATTATCGTTTCAGTAGTAATAGCTATCTGTTAAAGCACCTGAGGCCATACAAGTTCCAGTTATTGCACCCAATTACAGAAAACAAGGGGTCCTGATAATCTACCATGGTGCTACGGGTTTAATACTGTTTTATTGAACAATATATGCCTGAGTTGTCTTAAAAGAAAAGTATCAAAACAAATAATTGAATAGTTACATTGTCAGCTATCACAAGGTAAAATGCTTTAGAATTGAAGCCTTAATCATCAAAAGCGCTACAGTAATTGCAAACTATTAAAACAACAATGTTAGGTTTGCTACCTGTGTCTGCCGCCCTCTTGCTATTCCTGGCAGATGCAGGCATTGCTCTGCTTCTTCTGTTTAAATGTACTCATTGTTCTATTTTCTACCAGCAATGAGGGAGTTAACCCCTCTCAGTGCTCACAGCGCAGCTGCAGCTTAAATAGCAACTACCCTCCTATTTAATTGAACTGGGGACCCTCCCTCTTGGGCTCTGAATTGGTGTGTGTTTGCTTTAGACACCCAGCACATCTAGATTGCCTGTCTCAGGGACTGTTCTGTCTTCTGAGCTGGTATCTGTATCTGTTTATTGCTTATGCTTTAGCCTGTGCGAGTCTGTCCATTTCTGTCTAGTCTGTGCATTGTTCCTGTTTCTGTGGTAGTCAGTCCTGCTCTGTGCTTTGTGTACACTGTCCCTGTTTCCTGTCAAGGATAGTCAGTCCCAAGGTTCCAGCGCGGGGCCGTTCTTATTAGAACGCCTACCCTGCTTATAGGCAGTGGTCTTCACATCTTCCTGCTTAGCTAAGGGCAAGTTAGCCATCCGAGATTTCCCTGCTTCGGTACCTCTGACCACTGGGGTCAGCTGCCAGCCATATCAGGTCTGGTCTACAAGCCAGGTTTGGTTGGTTAGCACAGTGGGTCCGCTCCCAGTAGCCTAAAAAACAATTAGCAATGCTTGGTTCTTTTATCCCTTCATGATCAAGAGTCATTGCTGCACCTGCATCCAGGTCACATTCTGCAGTCCTGGTATTACTCACTTTCAAATAATCATAACTTTTTTTGGGAGGGGTAACGTATGTATATAAGGGCTTGTTTTCTGCAGGAAGATCTCTGTTTTTCAACAGCACCCTTTAACAATAATTCCTTTTTTAAAATAGTTGCCCAGGACTTTTACTATTGATGACCTATCCTCAGGCCCAACGCTTAGGATCCCCAACTATCAGCTGATCTTCAGGCCCACTGTCGGGAGAGACAATGCTGGAAGCAGATAGTACTGTCCATATTGCAGTGGCCCACTTTGGTACTGCAGGGACAAGTCTCATTGTATTCAATGGGAGCTGTAACTGTAGTACCAAACCAGGGCACTGCAATGTTGACAGTGCTATTTGCTTCCAGTGCTGTCTACACTGACAGCAAGCCCAGTGATGTAAGATCAGCTGGGATCTTGAGCCATGCACCCCTGCCGATCAACTATTAATGACTTATCCTGAACATAGGTCATCCCTAGTAAACGTCCTGTACAACCTCTTTAAGATCGTACTCCCTCACTTTTTAAAAGAAGAACTAGTATTTTTTTCAGACAACTACTCATAAAAATTAAATTAGAGCCCCAGTAGGTGTTCCCTTTCAATGATGTGTGCCTATTGCTTCCCCAATGCATCGTGGCACAGTCTACACATAATCAGAGAGGAGTGTCATATTTGTAATATTTAACTATCTCTTCTAGCCTTAGATGGAACTCAGATGACTGAAATATTTTGATGCATAATCTGGTTTATCACATGGATGATACTCGTTACGCTGCAACAATTGCCATCAATCTACGGATAAATATATACTGTTTATTATAAGGTATGCTTATATAACACCACTGCAAAATTGCTTCTCTGCCAAGATTATATTGCCATCCTCGGCTTTCACAGTTGGATGTTAATACATGCGCAAACAGAACATAAGCAGAGTTGTTTACTTAGTTATTCTAATTCATTAGCTTTTATGCCTTTCTATTTTGGTGCTAATATGGACTGATTGGGATTTAGCAAGGTGTAACTGAGTTGTTGTTTTAATTGTTGCGCTGTGTAATAATGTCGTGTCTGTCCTGCTGTGCAGCTTGTCAAAAAGGGTTTTGTATATTCTAATGTTGCAAGCATGTCTGCTAAAGTAATGCCGTATTTTTCAGACTATAAAACGTACCCCAAGTTTAGACAACAGAAAAAAGGGAAAAATATTCAATGCTAATTTAAGCATCTCTAGGGTCTAACGAAGTGGAGGGGCTACTGTCATTAATTTGCGTGTTCTAGTGTAGAAAAGGGGGTCAACAGTGAACAGTCAGCTCCAATTAAACCTAGTGTGTCCATTTAAACAATGGCACAAGCACATAATTCAGATTATATACATATACAGCTCTGCTGCATGCACACAACACACACAGTCTTACGATCGTGTGGGCACACGAAGCATGGGACCCACACGATCATTACCAAAAGAGAGCCGAACACACAGACCATGGAGAGAAATGGACGCACAACTGATTCAGACAAACGCCCTGTGCTAACGGGAGGATGACGTGGCCGTACCTAAGCGGGGACATCGCCCCAATAAAAGGGCGGCCCAGCGGTCTTTGGAACTGGGCCCTAGGTGATCCTAGGAACCACGCCACAGAGCAGGTGACATACACATGCCACATGACATGGACAGAGCAACAGGATACACAGAGCAGGGAACAGCATACAACAACCAAACTGCAACCACTAGTAACAGAAGATAAGCTGAATGAAAATACCAGGTATTAGTTGACATTTTGTACAAAACATGAAAGCTAGCGGGCCACTTCACAGCTCCTGGTTGTACTACTAGTCCCTACACTAACCAGGAGTCCAGCAGAACCAGACACAGTTCACACAGCAAGCTGCAACAGGACAGGACACAAATAACAGGTCATACAGCAAGCTGACACAAAAATTACAGAAAATAAACAAACAGACATGAACCAGAAAGACACAGATCACACCACAAGTTGCAACAGACAAGGTTAGGTGACTGCTCACTCTGGAACCCAGAAAGACACTGACAGGAGCTGGGATTATATGTGAGCACAGACCCAGGGGGTTGGCTAGCAGGAGATCACCACACCCAGCTAGCTCAATTAAAGGGGTTGTCTCGTGGCAGCAAGTGGGGTTATACACTTCTGTATGGCCATATTAATGCACTTTGCAATGTACATCGTGCATTAAATATGAGCCATACAGAAGTTATTCACTTACCTGCTCCGTTGCTAGCATCCCCGTCGCCATGGATCCGTCTAATTCTGATGTCTTCTGGCGTTTTTAGACGTTCTTGCTCAGCCCGTGCTTCTGGCTGGTGAATGGGGCCGCTCATGCCGGAGAGCTGGTCACCGCGTCGTCATCGTAGCTCCGCCCCGTCACGTGTGCCAATTCCAGCCAATCAGGAGGCTGGAATCGGCAATGGAACGCACAGAGCCCATGGTGCACCATGGGAGAAGACCCGCGGTGCACCATGGGAGAAAACCGCAGTGCATCCCTGGGAAAGGATCAGCGGCCATCTTAGGGAGAAGATTTTTATAACTCCATATTTCGTCGGATCGGTGAGTAGCAAGCGGTTTAAAAAACGCTTTCAATTGCTATTTTATGCCAGGGGGGTGACAGGGGGAATGGGGTAATGTAAAATTTTGATGTTTACTGCGAGACAACCCCTTTAACCCTCAACCACCTGTGGCGCTGTGCTGCTAGAGACAATAGTACTACAGGTCGCAGCTCTGCTACATGCACACACACACATCTGGCAACCTAAACACTGACTTTATTAAGGACTGCCTCACACAAGCATCCGCAATGTGCAACAAATAGTACCTATTGACTTCAATGGGTTCCTTACGCATTTCGAGCGGGATGGGGGGGGATGCGGCATGCTATATTTTCAGGCGCACTAAAGACCTGGATCTGCTGGAAATCGCACTTGAAACTGCGTGATGTCGTGGGATTAAACGATGCCACTTGAGCCTATTTGGTTAGCTGACCCATCTACCAAGTTTGCTGACCCACCTACAAGTCAGCTGACACACCTACCAAGTACGCTGCCCCGCCTATACAAATATGGCGCTACTGGGACTGTGCCGATGTGCACAGTAAAATGCACTGATCTGTGCACAATAGCCTGAAACTTTGCGTCCCGCATAGCACATATACTTCTCACGATAGCAAGTATATATGCGATTACACCGTGTGAGGTAGCCCTAAGGGAATGGCATGCTTTAGCACAAGTTTTACTGTACTTTTTGCAACTGCAGAGCCTTTTCACATGGGGGCAGGACACAACCACGCCCCAATTGAAAAGTTTGTTTAGCCTAATTAGTTCCAGATGTGTTCTTTTCTCTGTGAAATTGCACAGTGTATTGTGCAATTGTGCGGGTATTATGTGCGCAAATTTGAGACTTCTACGGGACAATTGGTGCGCAAATGTGAACAAAAATAGAGCATGGCGCTATGAAATGCTTGTGTAAAAACAAGTAATGAGAACACACCCTATTGTAATCAATGGGTTCTATTCTCTGTGTATTATGTGCACACAAAAAAAACACGCAAACACGTCCATGTGAGTTCGCCCTAAATCCCCACATACAAGTGTAGTGATATATGACCCCCTGCTTCCTGGTCACAGGGTTATAACATCTTCTACAGTTCTGTTGCTACTACAACATCTTTTGATCTTTGAGGTTGTCTGTCCCTGTGTGTACAGAGGAGGACCTACACCCTGGGGGAGATATGGGAGCAGCTGGAGGGGACTGCTCCTGTCCTGCACTGATTGGGCAGGGTGGACTGTGTGCAGCCACTGTATATATAGCTGCAGAGTTCTCCTGCTGCTGGGCAGCACACTACCGGATCATTAGGGCAGCGGTCAGGGTTCCCTGGATCTATCAAACCCCCCTGCCTCTGGGCTATAGGGGGGCCATAAGGCCTCTCCTCTCCATGTAGGTAACCCAGTACTATCAATAAAGCATTATAGTTGGGGGCCCTGTTACAGATTTTCTATTGGGGCCCAGGAGCTTCAAATTACGCCTCTGCTTCACACATTCAATAGAAGATCCTAGCATGCACCGTCAAAAGTCCTACCAAGATCACAAGCCTTATTCATATGCCCCATTAGGGCATATAAATCCAGGAGCATGGCGCCCTGTCAGGATCCCCCTCTATGAAACAGAATGGAGAACCACTCTGTATTCATTCTGAATGGCTGCCATATAATACAATGTTAGGGGCTTGCCCTAAAGAGTTGGCTGTGAGATGTAGGGGAAGGGAGTTTAGCAGAGCTGAACGGGTTGTGGCATCTAAATGGGAAAGGAAACAGGAGATGCAGCCGCGACTTGATCATGGCTGCCTCTTGTTCATGCGATTTTTCAGCCGCGATTCTGACGGACGAAAATCGCAGCGCCCATGTGAAAGAGCCCTCATATTGTAACCATTCTGTACAAGTGTGAAGTACTATTGTCAAGCCTTAGCTAGTCAGGATTGTGCAAAGATACTGTATGTTTATTTGCTTTATAAGCTGTTCCCCAAAATTGCATTACATTGTTTCTTTTCAGTTCTTTGTCTAAAATACAGGTTTTCTAACTCTGTTTCCTGCATCATATCCTGTCACCTGTGTTCCATACCAACCGTTGCAACAACAGTGTTTTCTCTGCACAGGTCACGGCAAAATCAGCTGTTTGCCAGGGTAGTTGGAGAGAGAACCATGGCAATCAGCTGTTCGTTCTAGTAACATTCTGAAAGGGGTTGTGCTTGATGGGAAAAGCCCTTTAAAGCAGTAAAGAAGTACTCATACCGGCAGTCATCTCCAACCTGTGCTTCACCAGCGCTTGCAAAAATACAACTTCCAACATATGCTTTAAAAAGCAGTATATGCTCAAACATACACCAAAATATGAAAGAGGCCGCAGTTGGATCATGTGATGCACTTTGTGCAGTGAGATGGGGACCTGCAGCCTGATATCCTGCAGGATGCAAGTGATTGTTAATGGTTTCCTGCGGAGTAAGATGCTCAGCATGAAATGACTGCTAGTGAAAGTCAAGAAGTGTGTGTGTGTGTGTGTGTGTAAATGCTCCTTCACACGAGCGTATCCGTTTAGGCAGTCGCCTCACATGCCGTAATGAAGAAAAGACGGGATCAAGTCCTGAGCTTAATTAGCATTTTCTTGTCCATTCACACGGCTGGGTGCAGTGTATTAGCGAAAATAAGCTTGAAATATAAGCCCTACTTCGAAAATCAGCCGTAGCTGAAGAAAAAAAATGTTAAAAAAGCTTACATTACCTAGATGCGCTGTCCGTGGCTCTGACGCAGCTTCTCCCTGGGTCCCAGCACTGATCTTCTCTTCTGTCCGGGGATTGAAAAATCTCCACCTCTTGGAAGCGCTAGCTGTGATTGGCTGACGCTTAGCCAATCAGAGCCAGCACTCGATGAATGGCTGTGATTGGTTCATCGAGCACTGGCTGTGATTGACTCAGCGTCAGCCAATCAGAGGCATTGCTTCCAGGAGGCAGGGATTTTCAATCCCTGGCCAGAAGAGAAGAAGAAGACAAGTGTCGAGGACTGGGGAGAAGACGCGGCTGGGCTGGCAGTGCTTCTTAGGTGATTTATGTGTATTTTTTCTTCTGCAGTTATGGTTTTAGACTATGGCTTTGACAGTAGGATTTCCTACTGTTAAAGTTGCATAGCACCACACAAATTGCGTTTTTGTGCGATGCAACAGAGAGGAAGGCTCTATAGGGAAACATGGGCTACAAAACCTTACGACTCACGTGCATATCATGGGACCCACAAGGTTTTTGTGTTTTGTTGTCGCATGCTACAAAACATCGCATGTGTGAAGGAACCCATAGGAAAGCATGGGCTTCACATACATGCGATTTGTAGCACTGCGACAAAATTGCACGACTTTGCCGCCTGTGTAATGGCCTTATACTGAATATTTCCCTATAAAACTATTATTCTGCTCAGCTCCTCCTGCTCTATATCATCATGCCTGCAGATTGGAAAGCATGATCAAGCTGACAGATTCCCTATGTGTGTATTCTACTGTCTCGCTGTCTTCTTACATTTTCAGTTGGTGTTTGGGCAGTGTTATCACAATTTCTACTGTGATGGTGCTGCAGGGGAATTAAAAACCTCTGGCAAGGTTCTCCTGCAGATTACAGCTGATCGTACTTTGCTGGAATCCAACTTAGCCCCTTAAGGACCAAGCACTGTAAATATACGGTGCTTGGTCCTGGGCTTTAATCCTGGCTATTAATAGAAGTGTGGTGTGGTATTAAAGCCTTTGCTTCTGCAATAAAGATACAAAGGAGAAGACTTCACTTCTCCTTTCCAAGCTACATAGCGCTCAATAAACTCTATGTACTAAAGAGTGAATGTGAAAGTGTTTCTTCTGCTATGTGACCTAGCGAACACGTGACCCCCAGGTGCCCCTGGCACAGCAGAGCTGCAGGGTCATAGCAGACCCTGATCAGCGCTGCCAGTGACTAATGTCACTGCAGGGGATGTTTTCCACTGTAGCTGTGGAATCCAGTTACAGGGGAAAAGTATGACATTAAAAAAATAGACAATGTGAATGTCCCCTAGAGGTCTTATATGACATAATGAACAACATAAATGGTAAAAAAAAAATTACTAAAATAAGTAAAAAAAAAAATACAGAAAAAAATAAAAATGTACACATATTTTTATATACATAAAAAAGAAAATGACCCATCTCTGACGTCAACCATAGCAGTCGCCATATGCGCAATGCAATCCAAGACTACATAAATTATAAATAAAAACAAAATGAGGAACCCATTCCCCTACTTTATTTTAGCATAAATATACTAATTTTAAAAATAAACTATAAATGTAGCTCTTTATGTCACAGTAAAAAAAGGCAACAAAAATAATTTTGGTAGCTGAAGAAAAAAAAAAATAGGGCAGAAAAACCGCCACATGGATAAAATTCTTATAAAAAGTCTGGTTCTTTAGGTACAAAACAACCTGATACTTAAGGGGTTAAAAAAAATAGATATTGCCCAAAGCAGACAACATAAATTTTTTCCCAGATTATTTTATTTATGTTATTTTTGTCATTTGTCACATATTATTTGTGGTTTTAGGTATTTTTCATGTTGTGTCAGGGTAGTACGTTGTATTGAAATATAAATTTCATTATATCTTTTATAAGCTGATAAGAATCTTTAGTTGCGTTTAACTTTTTGAGCTCAGACGCATTTAGGCGAAGCACATGCAATATTTCTTTAAAATCCTACATTAAAGATAAATATCAAATAAACGCTACCATGCTAGAATGGATTTATTCATGCTGTTAGATAAATTAATATGGTGCTGTCAAATCCCCCATACAATTATTTATTTTATTTATGGGAGATTCTTGCTGAACGCGGGAGAACAGACTTTATATTTCAGAGGAAACAACATTTCTTATTCTCATTTAAAAAGCATTTCTTGCTCCGGGTTTAATCACAATATTCTGACAGCTTGATTGATATAAGATAGTTGTTACATTCATGCAGGGCTTATCTACCTGGCCTACACGAACGAAGTAAGCAAGGGGTTCACACCAAGACATAACTGTCCCAGATGGACCAAACATACAAGGAAAAGTCATCCCTAGCAACTTATGAGGGAGTGGACCCTGTCTACTAGCAGTACGATTGTCCTGTTAAGAACGGCCCTCCATCTCATACCTAAGGATCTAGTCTGTCCCTAGATGGAAAGCAGGAAAGAGAACAGAACTAGATAGATGTAAGATAAACCCCAACAGAGAGATGTCGCATGCTCACCCCACACACAAAACAAGACATGGATGTAGGTGTCCACACCTATATGTGTGAGGGGAGGATTCTGGCGTCTGCACACCTACAGACGTGGGGGGAGAATTTCTGGTGTCTGCACACCTATGGACGCAGGGGGTGGATTCTGGCATCCGCACACCTACGCATGTAAGGGGTGGATTCTGGCGTCCGCACACCTACGGACGTAAGAAGAGAATTCTGGCGTCCGCATGCCTACGGACATGGAGGGGAGGATTTTGGTGTTGGCACGCCTACAGACGTGGAGGGGAGGATTCCAGTGTCCGCACGCCTATGGACGTGGAGGGGAGGATACCGCCATCTGCTCACCTATGGATGTGGAGGGGAAGATTCTGGCTTTAGCATACCTATGGATGGAGGGGAACAAATAACACCAAACATGAATAGAGATGAGCGAACGTACTCGGTAAGGCCGATTTTGCAATCGAGCACCGCGATTATCGAGTACTTCACTACTCGGGTGAAAATGTTCGGGGGGCGCCGTGGGTGAGCGGGGGGTTGCAGAGGGGAGTGGGGGGGAGAGGGAGAGAGAGAGAGCTCCCACCTGTTCCGCGCTGCTACCCCCGCTCCACCACGCCACGCCCCCCGGCGACCTCTGAATCTTTTCACCCGAGTAGTGAAGTACTCGAAAATTGCGGTGCTCAATTGCGAAATCGGCCTTACCGAGTACGTTCGCTCATCTTTAGACACCAATAAACAGACTGCACCCATCTGAAACCATATCCAGCTAGACTTATACACCAAACTGGATCCAGACAGAGAGCTGCAATGCATACATCCTCACACAAACAACTAGACTACAGAGTTACCCACATCCAGGAATGGGTGTGACCAGGTTACATATACTCACACTATGGCTGATTGGCCAACCAGGGGACACACCTGCCTGTCCACCAATCATTCCATACACCATAGGAGATGTTGCAGTAGAGTGGGGAGGAGGGCCCTAGTGAGGCATTTCCTATGGACGAGGTCACAGGTTAGAGGCAAGCAGTAGAACTGAATTCATAGCCATATAATAATGCCACCACCCAGAGATGTAACAATAGTATTTATAGAATTGAGATCAGAGGGACATCAGATGTTAGGCTCTGTTCACATGTACTTTTCCCTTCTGTCTGTGTTATTTTGCAGGGGAATGCTTCTGATGGAAAGCTACAGCATAGTATAGTCACCCTATGACTAACTGTTAAAAAAAAGTATTTAAAAAATGTACAGTATATCTTTTGTATAGGATATCCATTTGTATAGAAAAGCACAGTATTTTTGCATACACTGGGTGAATAACGCCCTACATTTGCCGTCGGTTTATACAACAGTACGTAAAATCTGTTAACAAAATGGACATGTGAACAGCGCCTTATAGTTGTGCTTGTAAGGGCCACCTCGGGTGATACACAGCCAGCTTGGGTAAAATGGTGAAATCTGCTGCTGATCCACACATGATCTGTGACAAAATCTGCAGCAAATCAACAACGTGTGAACAATCTAAGGCTGGATTCAACAACCGTATATCGGCTCGGTTTTCACGCCAAGCCGATATACGTTGTCCTCATCTGCAGAGGGGGGGGAGAGATGGAAGAGCCAGGAGCAGAAACTGAGCTCCCGCCCCCTCTCTGCCTCCTCTCCACCCCTCTGCACTATTTGCAATTAAAGGACAGGGGCGGGGCTAAGTTCTGCGAATTAGCCCCGCCCTTGTCCCGCCTCTCCTCATTGCAAATAGTGCAGAGGGGTGGAGAGGAGGCAGAGAGGGGGCAGGAGCTCAGTTCCTGCTCCTGGCTCTTCTATCCTCCCCCCCCCCCCCGCAGATGAGGACGATGTATATCTGCTCGGCGTGAAAACTGAGCCGATATACGTTCGTGTGAATGCACCCTTAGTCTCAAATGGGCCAAATTTAAAAAATCATGCACCTTTTAATAACTTTGGCGCAATTCCCTTAAACTTTTTTTCCTTAGGATTTCTTCACACAAACGCATTTATGCTGCTTATTACACATGCAAAATTCGCGAGCGCTATACACAGTGACTAGAAACCATTGATTCCAATGCGTTCGGTCACGTGCGCTTTTCGCATATGCATTTCAGTCGCACAAAAAGAAAGTAGTAAGTCTTATTTTCTTGCGCACGAAGATAGCACACATTAAACTAATTAAACTTTATTGTCCAGTGAAGTGAATGGGAACATGCTTGCGTGTTTTGTACGCAGGACATACATGTGAAAAAAAACCAAAGTAAAATATGCACACGTGCGCAAAAATTTAAAGCTAATTACGCATATGCACGTGTAAATATGCGAAGCTGGCCTTATGCTTCCTTTACACAAGTGTATGCGTATTTGAGCTCTACATGTTTGCAAAATAAACTATTTTTTTTTGTGCATGCATCAGCTTATTTCGCTGTACTTTTTGCGCACGCAAAAAGCGCCATTTTTAATAAATGTTTTCTGAAAACACATAAAACTAAAAATGACTGAACATAATTTTAATAGTTGGACAAATGTGGAGAGGCGCAGTCCTCTAATTGCTGGTGATAATTTCACATAAATGCGGTACGTCTCGCTGTGGCGTACGTCTGGGAACGGTGCCATGTAAGAATGCCTTTTACTACAAGAAGCTTCATAAGCTTTAAGACACTATGACTAATAATATACTTTGCTGTCAAGTGTAATGTCTCTTTCAAATGCTTCTTCTGATGTCAAACCGCTGAATCTGTCAGGAGTTGGAGAAGGTGCTCGTAGTAAAATACTATTTCTTCACACAATTATCTATCTTGTCAAATTGTCAGATTTCTTTCACTTACTGTTTTTTCATTCTTTATGAGGCAATGTTTTCGGATGACTTTGACCTTCTCTGTCAGACAACAGTCCTAAAAATAACACGCAACCACAACTATATTCTCTATTCGCCGTTTGCACGTCTGCGATTTACATGGCTGAATTGCGCATTCCATATTTCAGCTGTCGTCTTCCACAGCCTATGTGATACGATTTTAGAAAGTGTGTCATAGCCGGCCTATACTGCTTGATCTGGATTAACTTGATAAAGGGCTTTACTGGGAATTTGCATAAAGCATTTTTAGGTCTAACGTTTTTCACTGCATTTACCTTGCCTTTTACCTTCTATTCCTCTGCTGCCATTCACTTTGTCTCCTGCCACTACCAGCTTCTGACAGGATCCTCCTGTGACAGGTGCAGAATAGGACTCCGCTTATGGAAAGGCTTCACACCGTGTTAGAACAAAAACAGCACTTTACTGAAAATTGGATAATGAAGCAATATGGAGAATATCTTGTAAAATCACAATTACAAACAATGTGAACCGTTTCCTACAGCCAAAATCATCGTATATATAATGACATATCGAGCAGTCCCTTTAAGAACAGGTGCCTGCAATAATCGGGGCGCACCCTCAAGGGACAGCGGTCAATATAAAGTCCACCTGACCAGGGGTAGTAACACCCACTGAATCCAAATTCATACTGATGGGTAGCTCATTTAGCATAGTAGCTATGCTCTAAAGTAGTGGCAGGGGCTAACTATAGAGGATGCAGGGGATGCGGTTGCACCCGGGCCCAGGAGCCTTGGGGGGCCCATAAGGTCTCTCTTCTCCATATAGGGAGCCCAGTACTATGAATAAAGCATTGTAGTTCGGGGTTGGCCCCGTTCCAGGTTTTGCATTGGGGCCCAGGAGCTTCAAGTTATGCCTCTGAGAATGGGTGTCCAACATTTTTGGAGTCTTTGGGCCATATAGGAAGAAGTGTCTTAGGCCACACATTAAATACTCAAACACTAACGAAATGTGTCTGAATTCCGCACTTGGATTTTGCCCATCTGCAGGGTGGATGTACAGCAAAAAACATGGCCGAAAGCCACAGAGGTGGAATTCGCATGTGTCAAACATTCTGCCTTGTGAACCTTAGGATTCAATTATCCAATTATGACTCACCTAAAACACAGAGGCAGGCAGCACTGAACTGATTACTTCTAAATGAATGCAGCTGGGGTGGGTGACCTGGCAAGTCTACTAACTACTGTCTGCACTAGGCCACCCATTCATTAACTCACACAGGATCACTCACAGTACTGCTGCCGGGCATTAGGCACTGGCTAGCTGCAGCCCAAGACAGAGTTAGATAGGGAGAGGCGGAGATAACAATGGCATCAGGTGGCTTGCCGTTGTTCCGTTGAGTATGTCCCGAAGCCTGCAGACCGATAGTCTGTCACAGGATCAGCACAGTCTAGAAGTGGGACTACTAAGTGCTGAACCAATGGGGGAGCTCATTGGCGTACACTCGGCTAGCTCTCCTACAACTTGGAAAAGCAACAGCAGCGGTTGAACTGTAAGTGCCCACCCCAGGGCTTCTCCACCTTGCATGCCAGTGTCTCTGTACTCTGTTACTTCACAGTTACACACAGTACGCAAAGTAGTGGTTGGGCAGATGGGACACTGTGCTCCTATACACAGGGCTGCCCTCATGTAGTTAAAGCGGTTTTCCTGGGAGAATACTATTGATGACCTATCCTTAGGATAGGTCCTCAATAGTTGATCGGCTGGGGTCCGCCGCTCACAACCTCAACCGATCAGCTAATTGTGCGCCTGCTGAAAGTGCTGCAATTACGCAGGGGTTGGAGTGGAAGTCTCTGCTCTGACCTCTGTGAAGTGGCTGGTGCAGCTCTCATTAAATACCAGCTCTTATTTGGGTACCGTAAAAAGTGATCAAAAAGTCTAACGAACCCCCAAATGCTATCAAGAAAAAATACAGTCTGCCATGTTAGAAAGAAGCCCTCACAGAGGCTTTTCCTTGCACCGTACTTTGACCCCTTTGCGTGACCTTTGGTGGATGATGTTGGTGTCATTAGATTTGTGACATCCTCACCACTGCCATAAAATTAGAGCTTGATACATTGAGTGACCTGTCAGGTCAAAGTTCTTATGTTAAGTCACTAGGGAGAGTCAGAGCTCCTTCACACTGGCGACGATGATATCAGGCTGTGACTCACTGCCCAATATCACCCTTGCAGTCCATGTGGAAACACCTGCTAAAGGAATCCCCCGGCATGGCTGTCACAGCCGCGGCAGGGGATCACGATGTTCTGCTATCATTTTCAATGAGATCGGCACTGCTGCAGGTTGTCTTTAAACTTCATGTAGATTTTTAGGCCATCTAAATTGAAAGGGGTTTTCCCACAACTTAAAACTGCTTCATATTAATGGACAACGATTGCGATTTCCGCTCGCAGAAACAATATCGCAGCAAGTTCTATTCTTGTGCGGATTCCACACAGATAGCTTCCACTGAAGTCAATGAAAGCCGTTCGACCTGTGGATAGGTCGTGGGTAGCCATGTCATCGTCTTGTGACGACGTGGGAAAAAGAGATTTTTTTTTTAATGTTCTGTACTGCGCAGGTTGGACGGCATCTCGCTGCGACCATCCGCAATACAGGAATTGAAAGGCTCCCGCATGCAGAATCCAACCTGTCCATGTGAGACCGGCCTAAAAGGGTGGAGTTTAGGGGTTCTATTCAGTTACATTTTCACATGAAACATCTCATGATATAGGTGTCTCATATAGGCAAGAACCTCACGCGAGTTTTGGGCATTTTTACTGCATATTTTATGCAGTAACACAGGCAAAGCAATCTAATGACATCACCATTTTCTCTGCCCTCCCGGTGGCATAGTAAGCAGTGTTAAAAACGTTTTTAACGCACCACATTCATTTCAATGGACGATGCTGGGCGTCAAAAACGCACTGCAATGCCCAAAAATAGAACTTATAGCGTTCGTTTTAGTGCGTGTTACAAATGCGCTAAAACGCTCGTCTGAGAAGCCCCATTAAAATAAATGGAGGCTTAGTGTAAACTCTGTAAAAAAAAACACCTGTGTGAGAAGGCCTATAGTGATCATTTTTAGTCGTCAGCCGCGCTGCCACCTTTAACTGCTCTTAACCTAAACACTGGGCATGAGTCAACCGTTGCATTTCTTGAGCACTTCTCTATCTCCTAAAGCCATTTACTCTATAGCAGAATGTATTCTCCCTACTTCTTATCTCCGGTGTCAGTAGTATCTGCCAGCTCTGTTAACATTGTGCGCAGCATCTGTGCTGTAAAATATGGCCGTCAATGACGGTAGGACAATCGGGCTATCCTGCTGGCTCAGCATCTACTATGTAGAACACCTGAGTATGAATACTGTAATGTCTTTTTCATCTTAACCCAAAACTGAAGGCCCCACAGCAATTTAATGGAATTAAAATATTATGACATCTTTAAAAGGAGGTCATAGCCTTAGTCTGCGTCTCGTTGGCAGGTACAACACCTATCATTTTCTAATTAATCTGGAGAAAATTAAATGTGATAATGCACATCTCTGTGAGCATTTAGCTTTCAAAATAGCCTGTAATTTCCTTTTTCTATAGTGCTCTATTAGCTCTGACCTGCTGTACAGTATACAGAAGAGCTGCTGACTACACATCAGGGGTGGATTCTACTGAACACCTTGTGAGGTCACTCATGGGTTCTTTCACTATCTCCATGATTATTCTACCAGAAGATGAAGTAGAGACACTTCCTTTTATAATAGCCTAACAGTACAATTATATAGAAGTTTTCATACTATGAAGTTTCTTCACCAAAGGCATAGCTAGGGGTTCAGCATGAGGGAGGACTGACCAATCCTGAGATGGTCCTCAATCCCAGTGACATATGTCTATCACTGGAGAGGTGCATCCTAATCCTAGTGTCTATATAAAGACCAATATTACCACTCTACAGTGACCAGATAGTGATAGATACCAGTTCTGTACAGGCGCTCTACAGACTGATTGTAGTAAAGTACATGACTCACAGATGATGTCCATTCTGACTAGAGTTTTTTCACTTTTCCTGCTTTTTCCATCTGGCCCAGACCACTACGATGACTTCTTCCAGTCAGACTCTGCAAAGTTTGTGTTACGTACTTGCAGGGTGCCCTCCACAAACATCACCAACATGCCAAACCATGTCTATAATAGAGCAACATATATATGCATAACATTACTATAACAAGGGATACACCAAAAGATGGTAATGCTATCGCTAACCAACATTGGTTTAGAGGACCCTGCCTACAAGTAAAGGGATCATCCTGATAGGGATGGCCCTATGTTTCGAACCTAGGGAACCTAGCCTGAACGCAGATGGAGGAGAGAGAAAGACATACCGCAAATGGAAATACCAACAGGGTTGGGAAAAGGCACATAACCAATAGAAGTCCACAGGCACACAGGACACAACAAAGAGTATATAGTTGAGGTCTCCGCACACCCGTTGACTGAGGGGATTCAGGCATCTGCACACCCGTGGACTGAGGGGATTCAGGCATCTTCACACCCGTGGACTGAGGGGATTCAGGCATCTGCACACCAGTGGATGGATGAAATTCGGGCATCTGCACATCAACGGATGGAGGGGATTCAGACAGGACATATACCTCAGATGTCTGACCACTATTGGATGGAGGATACAGACAAGACTAGTCTCAGGTGTCCAAGCACCAACGGACAGGTAGGACAAATAAGACAGACATCAGGCATCTGATCACTATCAGATGGGTATTACAAACAAGACCGGTCATATGGACCAGGCTGACTTATAGACGTCACCCCGGTTCCCTGCCTTGAATGTGGCTGGCACACCTACAACAGTTTGCAACACAGACAACTTTGGCTGGTGTGATATTGAGATTTGCAGCCAGTTGTGAGATGCTACGGGCCTGAAAATTTAGCAAGATTCTTATTAAATTAATGTTACAAATAATTCAAGATGTTCTGAGGCTCAGAGGAAGTCCTACCCATTATTAGGCAGGTCAAAGAAAACAGATACGGTAATCAAATTCAAATCAGCATAGCTGAAAGGCAAAAAAAAGTATCACAGTAAACCAATTTGACTAAAACTAAAAGGGGTATTCCCATCCCACTTCCAACTTTGTTGTTTAGCAGGAACAGCTCCATACGTTTAGGAGTGGCTGTGCCTGGTATTATGATTCTAATCAGCTCATTCAAGTGATGTAATTTACAAGTTTTTTTGCTTATGCTTAATTATTATAGTAACACTCATTACTGAGAGAGAAGTAAAACAGCAGATAGAAAACTTTTTATCAAGACAAAACAGCGACTACTTGAATGGATCATTGCATATTTGACAAGTAACCAGCATGTCAAACAGGGTTTATCCAAAATTTCAAGAGTGCTGTGAGAATTGAAGGAATATGTAAGCAATATTTGCCGATGTTTTGAGGAACACAGAAGAGAAACTTATATGAAATACCCATTTTCACCAAATCTGATTCTCTTTATAGGAAAAAAATGCATTTTGTATTCTTTACATGTTAATATATGCAAATGAAAAACAGTCAATAAAAATGGTTCTTCAGCCTATTATGCTCATCTTTTTACCTACAGCTCGGGTGTTGAGTGCAATGGTGTTTATAACTATGATTCACTATAAATTCAGAATATTTTTATATAGTCTAGATCCTGCATAGAATAAGGCTATTTGTGAGTCCAGGTTAATTTTACACATGAAATCTAATATTTATGCATTCTTCTACTATACTGGTGAAACGCGTTGGTCCATTTGTTAAGTGACCCTTTTCCGGATCGGGACATTTTAGGGTCTCCTATGTAGGACTTTAATTCAGGGGTCACCCTTGTTAGGGTGGTAACCTCCCTTATTTGGGATAGGGCTTACTAGACAGTAGGGAATAACAGGATGATTTTAGGTCCCCTTCTCCCTCCTCTTGTTCTTTTG
The DNA here is from genome assembly GCF_035609145.1 of Eleutherodactylus coqui. NCBI lineage: Eukaryota > Metazoa > Chordata > Amphibia > Anura > Eleutherodactylidae > Eleutherodactylus > Eleutherodactylus coqui. Next base: position 119,955,716 of record NC_089837.1, on the reverse strand, counting down.
CTAGCAGTTTTCATGATTGGATCCATCATGAAACCGGAAGATAAAATGTATAAAGCATATCTGAATAACATCTGGATTGGGTAGGACCATTGATTTTTTTTCTATTTGCTTTATTCTCTGGTTTGGCTCAGTCATGTTTATGTTGCTGTATGCTAATTAGATCACAGCTTTTTGCAACTTTTTGCTTTGATATTGCTTGGCATCATTTGGCTGGTGTTTTTGGCAAGGTATTTATGTGTGTACGTGATTTACTTAACTACAATGGTACTCTTATTTTAATTATGATAACAAAAGAATAAATGAAGTAGAGCACTCCTTCATTTTGCTGATGGAAGTATGGGGGTATGATTGGCTAGATGTTCATCAATTACATATTGATGACTTATGTTGAGAACAGTATATCCAAAGCTCTTTAAAAAGATACCTGTACATGGGTATCACTACCAGAGGCCATATTAACCTACATGCAAACACCACTTCCCAACAGAATGCAGATGGGCAAATTGCTCTTGGAGGAGCATTGTACAAGTATAAGATACTGCTGAACAACCTCTCACACACCTACCATGTATTGCTCAGTATTATACCTGCACACAAATACATTTTTGTGCAAATAAGTCCATGTGAAGCTGCCAAAGGACATATAAAACATAGGTAAGGTAAAGGAAAAGTCCCCTGGTGCAAGCATTGCAGACTGTTTTTGCGGGTTGGTTTGCGAGTGCCTTCCCAAACAAGCTGGGTGGTCATTTTATTGACCTCAGAGTCAACCTTGAGCTGGTTACCTGAACCAAACGGGGATTGAACCAGCAACCTTCAGGTCGTGAGTAAGAGCTTAGGACTGTATTTCTGCTGCGTTAACACTCTGCCCCACACAAGGCTGCCAAGTTCTATTAATACATGCAGTGCACCATGCAGGGTTACAACCTATTAATGACGTCCAACGGTGCTTGCAGAAAGTGAAAAGAACCTGAAATATGTAATCTGAAGAGATAAATGATTTGAGTGCAGGGGGCTGTACCTCAACATAAAGAATATTTTATATAGATATAGAGAGCGAAAACCTACATACACATTGTAGAGGGAATCCTCACTGTCATTAAATCATATTGTGGAGTTCACAAAAAGTGAATTTGGAAGGATCTGTACTTAAAAAATGTACAGAATAGTGTTCAAAATCCAAGAACTACTCCGAAAGACTTATTATAGTTTTGAAAAAAAAACAAAAATCAAGGAAATGTTTATCTTAAGCCAAAACTAATATGATGGAGAATTTCTCTCTGCATTGAACGTTGGATCCTAGTCAATGTATAGGCTTGTTTTAAAGAAAGATTACACAAGTGTTTTTCACGTGGGTCTTTGATTATGGTATGATACAAATAATGTAAAATTAGACTAAATCTTATGGAATGTCAAATGAATGCTTTGAAAGAATTCAAACAAGTCTTATTAAAGGAAATCAATTCTGGCTACTCAAGCTTGAGTCTTTTCTATGGGAATGTTGTCTGATTTATTTCAGCCTCCCTGCATTTTCCAGTAACTGGAGCAGAAATTTCACCTTAATGTAGCCAAGGGAATAGTTTTAATTTACCTTTAGTCTGCCAGGTAATGTCAATGGGAAAACTCTGTAAATGTGAGGGAAATATTAATTCATGGTGTAAAATGTAGAATTATATCATTACTATAGCATTTTATTAAAGTGATCGGTGAATACATCCTGCATAGTAACTATTGGAGATATTTTACATAAAATGTATAAATTCAGTTCTTTAAATAGGATTATGATTAGTTAACATTAAAAATAATAGGTAGATACTCTAGCTAAAAACTAATAAGCCCGAGTGATCAGTCAACGATCATTAGCTGGAGGCATTCCAGATAACACAGATTCACCACTGAATTAAAGAACTACAAACATTGATCTAGAGGTGATTATCTTCACCAGCTAATTATGGTGATGGATACTTTGGTATGCACATTGTGGGAGAAAATACCGAAATTTATCATAAGTGCTTATAGTACTGATTTCACAAGGAAACAGTCTAATATTAGTGGTGATGAATGCCTAGAAATATCTAGCAATACATTCTAAAATAAGAGAGGCTGACACAGGAGCTGGCTGGCAAATTTTGCCCTGAGGGGCAAGCATGCAGCACTGGCCCATGAGTTGAGGTCCACCCTAAAAGTGGAAACACAGGTGCAGATGGTCACACACAGCCCAACCATACTCACCCGCTGCGCCCAAGGCAGCATGAACTACTGCCAAAAGTGCAAGGTCAGTGGCCACCGCAAGTGGGCATAGTTTGGCAATGTACAGCCAGCTGCCGTGTTTCCACCTGTAACCTATTTATCTATTTAAAATAAATATGGCACCAGAGTTAACTGCAGTATATATTTACTGTATAAAATCTAGTTTAGTTTATAAATACAGCACCAGAACCAAGCTCATACAATGATACAACACCAGAACCAGGTTCATACCATAAATACAGTGTTACAAGGTGTTTGTGGATCCACTGCGTCATCCTACCAAGTGAAACCACTCAACAGGATAGACAGCTGACACTGAGGTAAAGACTGTGCACGGGCTGGAACTCAAGAAAAAGGAATGGGAACGGACCTGACCCTGAACTCAGATGGGCTAGAATATCCCATACCTGGAGATACCCCTGAAGGTGGAGAGATCCAGGCCGCCTTTCCTATCCCTGACTACTAGCCTTCCCTACCTACCTCGGGAGGATAAGAATCCAGAGTCAGCTGCACCAAGCGAGCAGATATGGAGGAGTGGATATAAGGTGAGGGAAAAAGACAACAGACACAGGGAATAGGCAGCAAATGAGAAACCAGCAGCAAAACACACGGAAAGCTGGATTCACCCAAAGACACAGTATAATCCATCTTAGCATGCACAGGGAACTGAATGCAGACAGGATAGCAGCAGCAGTCATACAAGGAAGTACACAACACCAAGCATTCTGGGAAAGGCCTGGGAGGTTAAATAGGAGGATAATTGCAAATCACCACCAGCTGGGTGGAGGAGCCAGACACAGTAACCCTGTGGATGCTGGAAGAAGCAGTCTCAGGAGGCACGACAACACCTCTGTCTGCTAGACCTAACTTACAGCACCAGAAACCAGTCATACTATAAAAACAGCACCAGAACCAAGCTCATACCATAATACAATACCAAAACCAAGTTCATACCATAAATACAGTACCAGAATCAACGTCAGAACAAATACAGCAGCATAACCAAACTCATAATATAAATACAGCTGGCTCCAGAACCAACATCATAACATAAATACAGCACCAGAACCAATATCATAACATAAATATAGCCCTGGAACCAAGCTCAGTACATAAGTACAGCATCAGAACCAAACACATAACATAAATACATCGTGCCAAGTGTCCCCTTAGTAGTAATAGTGCCCGCTTATTAGTGATAGTGCCCACTAATAGTAATTATATCCTCATATGCTCCTCAGCAGTAATAGCGCCCTCATAATAGCAATAGTGCCTATTTAATAGTAATTATGAACTTCAAGTGCTACTTTAGTAGTAACAAAGCCCCCAAGTGCCTGCAAAATAGCAATAGTGCCCTCCTAGTAGTAATTATGCCTCCATATGCCCTCTATGTCTCAGGACGCTGAAGGTCCTGCTCGGCAACCACAGTCTGCATGCTCTCATAAGCTGTGCTCCCAGCAGATGTTTGGGGCCCCCTGGCATCCTAACTTCCACTGCAGCTGCTAAGCAAAGCACCTGATGCAACCAATCAAGATAAATATTATTTGGCAATAGAGATAAAATAAGTATTGTAATAGCATTTCCTAAGCAAGGAGTAGCAAATGTTAACTTAACACAGGCAATGCCGACCCCATTGAGAACATATAGTGAAGATCGTGATCCTCTGCCACAGCTGTCACAGCTGTGGCAGAGGAGAGTGATGTTCTCTCATTGAATTCAATGGAGCCGGCAATAGAGCTGGCTCCATTGAAAGCAATTGAATTCATGAATGGGTGAGTGCTGCCTCTGATTGGTCACAGTACTCAGCCAATTAGAGGCAGCCCATTCAGCAGGCGGGGATTTTAAATCCCCGCCTGCTGAATACTACTGGGAGCAGTTGAGGAGAAAAGCTGACTGGACGTGGCTGAGCCCCGGCAGCTGCAGAGAGGTGAGTATACTTTTTTTTTTCTTTTACACTTTTTCTGGATGGTTTTCAGGGAAGGGCTTATATTTTAAGCCCTTCCCCGAAAATTACTGCAGCGCTGGCCAATAGCCCATTGCTTTCAATGGAGCCAGCTGTATTGCCGGCTCCATTGAATTCAATGGGAGATCATCGTTCTCCTCTGCCACAGCTGTGATAGCTGTGGCAGAGGATAGCGGGCAGCGCTCTTTTTGAGCATCAAAACGACCGTGTGACTGAGCCCTTTTGCGCGGATAAACGTTGCTGGCAGCATTTTTTCTGCCGTGATGCAAGCTTCGGTCACGCGATTTTTTTTGAGCACATCAGTTATGCGCACAATAATAATCTTTATTTGTACAGCGCCAACATATTCCACAGCGCTTACGTAGACAGGGGGAATACAGAAAGACAAAAAGAAATACAAAAATTACAGAACCACGGTTACATAGTAATCAGTTGATGGAAACAATGGGGGTGAGGGTCCTGCTCAAATGAGCTTACATCCTACAAGTAATGGGGTGATACAGAAGGTAACGGGCTGGAGATGTGCTCGGTGTGGCAAGGTGCAGTGTGAGGGATGCTATACACATAGACAATGGTCAGACATTTGGCCATGTGACGACAGAATCTGTATGACTGCAGAAGTGATTTATGATGGCTAGCAGGAATTGCAGTCAATAGGTCAGGGAGCATGTTATCAGGCAGAGTACAGAGGGGTTTGTTTAGGGTATGCGGTATGCCTCCCTGAAGAGGTGCATTTTTAGAGCACGCCTGAAGTTCTGCGAGTCCTGGATTGCTCGGGTAGCCTTTGGTAGTGCGTTCCAGAGGACAGGTGCTGCTCTGGAGAAGTCTTGGAGGCGGGAATGAAAAGTTCGAATTAAAGGGGCGCTAGTCTGGTTTCATTAGCAGAGCGGAGAGTCCGGGCTGGGTGATGGATTGAGATGAGGGAGGGCTTTGTGGATGAAGGTAGTTTGTAAAAATTGAATTCTATATTTAACGGGCAACCAGTGCAGTGACTGGCACAGGGCAGAGGCATCCGAGTAGCGGCTGGACAGGAAGATGAGCCTGGCTGCAGCATTCAGGATGGATTAGAGAGGGTAAAGTCTGGTGCAGGGGAGGCCGATCAGCAATGAGTTACAATAATCGAGCCGAGAGTGGATAAGGGCAACAGTAAGCATTTTTAGCGTGTCTACAGTGAGAAAAGAGTGGATTCTTGGAATGTTCTTGAGGTGCAGCTGACATGTTTGGGGCGAGAGATTGATCTATCATTTACCCCCTACATCCAGAGGCGAATATGACCCCAAGGCAGCGGGCATGCTGTCTGGGAGTTATGGTGGCGCCACACACTGAGATAGAGAACTCAGGATGAGGTCGGTTAGTGGAGGGTGGAAATACCAGTAAGTCAGTTTTAGAGAGGTTTAGTTTTAGGTAGAGAGAGGACATGGTGTTAGAGACAGCAGACAGACAGTCGGTGATGTTTTGGAGGAAAGGTGCAGAGATGTCATGGCAAGAGGTGTATAGCTGGGTGTCGTCAGCATACAGGTGGTATTGGAGGCAAAATCTCCTGATGGTTTGTCCAATAGGGGCTGTGTAGATGGAAAAAGGAGGGGGCCGAGGACCGACCCCTGTGGGACCCCAACAGCAAGGGGAAGAGGATGGGAGGTAGAGCCAGCAAAGGAGACACTGAAAGAGCGGTCAGATAGGTAGGAAGAGAACCAGGAGAGAGCAGTGTTGTTTAGGCCAATGAAGCGAAGCATACTGAGGAGGAGTTTGTGGTCAACAGTGTCAAATGCTGCGGAGCGGTCGAGGAGGATCAGTAGGGAGTAATCGCCCCTCGATTTGGCTGTCAGTAGGTCATTAGATACCCTTGTAAGGGTAGTTTCTGTTGAGTGTTGGGGGTCGGAAGCCAGACTGTATGGGGTCTAGGAGAGAGTTCTCTGATAGATAGCTTACAAGGCGGGAGTAAACTAGGCGTTCTAAAAAACGCCCATGTGACTGAACCCTTTGGTGAGTTTTCTTGGTTGTTCTGGAGCTACAGAGGGTGTAATATCTTATTTATATAGACAGATGTTTTTTTGTTATTTACAGCAATTCCCAATAAAGATAGAAGAAAAATTGGAAAAAGATTTAGGCCATATTAGCGAATATAAATGTAACACAGAGTGTGTATGTTTACAGTGATATCTCTATCTGAAAGTCAAGAGTATCGCTATTATATTTAGTGCAAGAGCCTATTGTACTCTATTAAAGCTGTTTAACATTGGTACTAAATTAAACTCAGACTGTCTGAAATGTCATACGGATGATGCAGATTAAATGCATATGGTTTGGGATTGCGTAAAATTATGTGAATTTTGGAATGCGGTACTAGAGATAATTTAAAATAGATCTTGTTAATATTGGTTTTAATCTCAGAATTTGAATATTGGGTAGTAGTAAAGGGCTTTTTTGGGCATACTGTTTTGGGAATTCAGAGAGCATTGTATTAGGTGCAGAAGCTGATTACTGCCCGTTGGATGCAGCATGTACCCCTGACAGTAGGAGAATTTGTCACAAAAATAAGAGATGTTATCTTTGGAAAGGGGGGAATATATAAAAAAGACACTGTTTGACCAAATTTGAGGAAATTTGGGGAATATGGACTGATATATATATAACAGATAGTTGAGATCAAGTGTTGTTTGGATTGAGTTATTGAAAAAAACTGATGGGATTTGGAGGGGGCGAGGGAGAGAGGCGAGAAGGAGGAGAAGTGTTAGGCTGGGTTCCTACATGGCATATTCCTGGCGAAAAACCTGCGAGATTTTCACCGGGAAACCGCTGCTTCAAAACCCGCAGCACTTAGCTACGGGTTTTGGAGTGGCTTGGCCGCACACTTTTCCATTGCGGCCGGCGCTCCCAAAGAGGAGAGCCCGGCCACAACGGAAAAAAAAAAAAAGAATGGACATGCTGCGGCCGACGAATCCGCGCCGCAACGCTGGCTTCTGCCGACTTTGCCGCGACGGATTCGCCATCCCGTGTGGACAAGATTTCTGAGAATGGCTGTCTCATCCCGGGATTAGCGGCCACAGGCAGATCTGCTGCGGCAAAATTCCGGACAGAATTTCCGCGGCAAATCCGCCCTGTGAAAAACCAGCCTTAGGGTTTTTTGTTTTGTTTCTTTTTCCCTTTTTGTATGTGTCTAAATATTTTCTCTGGGCCGATGGGGGTGATTATCATCTGCATAATTATGATTGATTGTATTGTTTGGGTGGGGTAATGATATGTTCTATGCACATTATACTTATGCATGTATAAATGTAATGAAATCAAGGGGTAATTGCATTCAAAAATATAATTTTTAATAAAAATGGTCTGATAAAAAAAAAGAAAATTAACATTTTGATGCAAATTTGCATTGAAACCCAAAGATCACATACACTTTTGGACAAAAGCATAGTTCTTATGTAATGTATCTGACAATATTCTTACATAAGAACTGTTTTATTGTCCAGTAATTACATATCATCCTATAGATATCTGTATACGTATATTTAGAAGCTTTTAAAGCTTTAGTTCTAAATGTGACTTCCTATTCTTGCTTTAGATGGATGCGTCAGACACGGCTTGTATCAATGATTGCTTTACTGTGACAATTGTGCTAATAAAACTAACAGATGGAATCTATCCAGTCGCTCTTATTTTAGTAACATCATTGCAAGGAAACGCCATGAAGAGTTTTTCATTGTGCATTAGTGTGATAAGCATGAAATGTCTTGTTGATTAGTCAAACAAAGGCAAGCTGCAAATGCTAGTTTCAACAAAACAATAAGATATTCCATCTAAATGTGCTCACTTTCTGCATACAGTATGTTACTTTGTCACAACACAATATAATGTGATACCAACAAAGTGACAAATCAGGAAAATTAAAGTTTAACACCTTGTTTGTGAGTATGCAAATACAGGAGCTTTGAGGTAATTTTCTAGCACAACCTGAACATTGTCAAGCACGATGAGCAATTTATGGTGGCATTCATCCTATTGGGGTGTAGTTGGGCTGAGGACAACTTTGGTGGAACATGTGTCTCAGAAATTATTTGTCTCATTCTTTACTAATTTACACTTTAACTACCCAGTTATGAGTTACAATCTGATTTATAATCCAGTGTTCCTATTGTGGCACACCAGCTGCAATCAGAAAGTGGAGCCATGGTGATGTCACAAACAAGCTTTGGCCCATGTGAATGCACCTCGGCACTGAGCACCTATGCGTGTCTGTTTCCTTTGGAGTCATCTGTTGGGAATTCCTCTGTGTTTCCTGTTACTGCAGAAGTTCCCCTACGAGTCATATTTCAGAAATCCCTCAGTGTTTAATGTTCCCTTCCTTCTCTTCCCTGCTTCAATATCTCCTATGGTGTATGGATTGATTGGCCAACAGGGAGGTATTTCCCTTAGCTGGCCAATTCATAATAGGAGTGTATTAATTCTGTGCCCGCATCTATATGAGTGCTGGTTATTTTTCCTTCCTGAGCTCCCTGTTGTGGTAGATAAATAGCAGTGGTGATACTTTTACTCTGGGGCTTATTCACCTGTGCCCAGCTCTGTTAGCATTTCCTTATGCTATACATCCTTCCCTATCTTCTATCTAAGTACAGGCTAGGCCCTCTAGATTTGACATGTAGAGCCGTCCCTATCAGGGCAATTACCCTGTTTGAAGGCAGGATCAACCAAGCCATAGTTAGTAAGGGAGATTTTGTGTTTCCCTTGTTTTGGTGATATAACACATTTCTGTGCTGATACATTGCAGACATTATTGTGTCTTGGTCTGACATTTTGGTGATGTCCTTGAAGGGCATCATAGTGCATCCTACATGAACGTAACAGCTGCATTTACAATGCTGAAGTCTTCACAGCTGAGCTACCAATGTACTGTTTTGCATATTTTTCACAGGTATTACAGGTATATTTAAACCAGACACTATTTAACTTGATGTAGGGAAAGAAAGTGCCGCTCAAGAGCTTCATGTTTTAAATGACACCTGGGTACCCCAGCATCTGCCAGTGTTCAGTTGATTCAACTTTTTTTGTTATGTACGCAGCATGCTTATATAATGGGTAGAGAGAGAATGATTCCTGCCTCAGCGATAACAGAGGTGGAATGAGGAACCTCTGCCTACAGTAAAACTTTCTTTAATACATATACACAATAAAGCAACAAATGAGCAACGTAAAAACAATAGGCATTTAGTGCCGCAGCAAGCACCACCGTAAAATTGGAAATGACCACATTTAAGCTAATTTCCTTATCTCTAAATGACTAGCGTTAAACAGTGAAAAAACTGTTCTAAGCATTGCCAGCTGCTTGTACCATTGCCATGCTCGGATTGGGTGGAAGTGCAAGTAAAGTACAACATGAATGTCTATAAGTGGTAAAGGAGGACATTGGTAGTGTTGAGTGAACCGAACATCATTGTGGTTCTTCATCTCCTATGGCTCAGTGGTTGCAGTGCTGGGGTTTCTAGGTTCAAATCTGACAACATCTGCATGTCCTCCCTGTGTTTCATGATAATCACCTTTATTTAACTCCATGCAGATGTTGCCCTTAGTCAGATTTGAACCTAGGACCCCAGTGCTACAACCACTGAGCCACCATGTTTCATCATCTTCCTTCTCCTCAATAAATGTATGCACTATATAGATAAAGGTGATTGTTATGGAGAAGAAACCCACACAAACACAGGAAGTATATACAAACTCCATGCAAATGTTGTCCTTGGTTAGATTTGAACCTGGGACTTCACCGCTGCGAGGCAATAGCGCTAACACTGTTATAGGCACCACTACCACTGTCACTGGTTATTACTGGCGAAGGTCCAGTTCAAAGTAAGTTAACTAAAAAATGTTCCAAACTTCACAAACCGGCCAAACTAAACTTTTCAAAAGTTTGACGCCTTAGTAGTTAAGTCAATGCCACTGATTTACAGTCTATGGAAAAGATATTTCAGATGGTCATCCGGGGTACAAAGTGTCTCAAGAAAAGGGAAAGTTATATATTAAGTTGTATTTACTTACACCTGGGGGAGAAATGGGTCACTGTGGAGTCTATCATCCCTGCCATTTCAGCTGTAGCTGCGGGTAATTCGTTGCCTTTATTAGAATAGCTTCCTTTCTAAACAGGAGAATTGTGGTAATACTGATGGGGGTTTGCAGGAAATCCAGAATCCCTGTTGCTGTTCAGTAAATCCATCAGCAGACAGATTGATTTTACATTGCAATTTGTCTGCACTCTATGAGTAGGACACAGACTGTAAATCCTCCTAAACAGCCTGTAATCAGCTATGCGTGTAGGGAAGCCCCCAACTCTAGTACGGTATTAGAGGAACACTGTCTCTTGCTCCCTGGCAACAAGACCAGGTCATTTATTTTAAAGGGCTACTAATTTTAGTTTGCTACATATATAAAAACAGTTTACCCATTTTTTGCAATCTGATGTTAATCAATCCCTTAAGGACACAGTCTATTTTGGATTTAAGGGCGCAATGCCCTTTTCATCTTCACTTTTAAAAAGCCATGACTTTTTTATTTTTCCATCGACATGGCCATATGAGGGCTTGTTTTTTTGCGTTACGAGCTGTAGTGTTTATTGGTACCATTTTGGGGTATATATAGCGCATTGTATAACTTTTATTACATTTTTTTACTGCCATTGTGTTTTGCTTTTTTTTACAGCATTAATCATGCAGTATAAATGACATAGTAACATAGTATGTTAGGCCGAATGAAGACAGTGTCCATCCAGTTCAGCCTGTTTCAACCCCCACCCTTGTTGACCAGGGGAAGGCAAAAAACTCCAAGCAGCCATTTTGCTCATTGGAGGAAAAATTCCTTTCTGACTCCATAATGGCAGCCTGGGTAATCCCAGGATCAACATTTGAGAACAACCCTGCTGGTCACCTAATATCCTGTGATATCATAGTATTCTAGAAAGGCATCTAGTCCCCTCTTAAATTCCTCTATGGATTTTGCTATCACCACATCCTCAGGCAGAGAGTTCCACAGTCTAACTGCTCTTACAGTAAAGAACCCCCTTCTATGTTGGTGATGAAACCTGCTTTCTTCTAGACATAGAGGATGTCCTCTTGTTACAGTCACAGTCCTGTGTATAAACAGATCCTGGGAGAGATCCTTGTATTGTCCCCTCATGTATTTATACATAGTCATTTGATCACCCCTTAGCCGTCTTTTCTCCAGAGTGAATAATCCTAATTTTGATAGCCCCTCTGGGTATTCCAGTCCCGTCATTCCATGTATTAGTTTAGTTGCCCTTCTTTGAACCCCCTCCAATACTGTAACATCTTTCCTGAGCACCGGTGACCAGAATTGTACGCAGTATTCCATGTGAGGCCTGACAAGTGCCTTATATAGTGGAAGAATAATGTTCTCATCCCTTGCCCCTATACCTCTTTTAATGTACCCCAAGACTTTATTTGCTTTTGCAGCAGCTTACTGGCAATGATTGCTCCCATTAAGTCTACAGTCCACTAGTACCCCAGGTCCTTTTCCATATCACTTTCCCTATATTTTATCTGCATGTGGGTACATTTGCAACAATACCAAAATTATTTTTTTAAGTTTTTCCATATTCGTATAATAAAGCCTTTTTTCTTTTCTTTAGAAATTATTTTTTTTGGTATCATTGCATTTAAAATACCATAACTTTTTTATTTTGCAATTGACGTAGCACTATGAGGGTTTGTTTTTTGCATGATGAACTGTAGTTTTTATTGGTGCCATTTTGGGGTACATACAGCTTTTTGATCACCTTTATTGCATTTTTTGGGAGACAATTGATGAAAATAAGCATTTTGGCTCAATTTTTTTTAGCTTTTTTAAATTTTTTTTTTCTGTTTAGGTTAAATATTGTGTCAAATTTATTGTACACGTCATTACGGATGTGATGATTCCAAACATTTGTGGTTTATTAGTTTTTATTAATGAAGGGAAAATCGACAAAAATGTTTCTTCACTTTCTTTTTACTATTTTTTTTTCACACATTATTTATGTCCCTTTAGGGAACTTGAACCCACAATCCTATGAATGCTATAGTAAGACATTGCAGTATGTCTGTACTGCATTGCATTACAGCTATTGCTAACAATCACATGTCATGGCAGACCAGGACACGTGGCAATGGCATCCTGTTGGGCCGATGACATCATAGAGGAAGTGTGCTCCCTCTTTCACCCTTTTACATGCTGTGATCAACATTTATCATTTAAGGGGTTAAGAGCAGGGCTCTGTATTTTTACAGATCCTGGCTGGTGCAGCCGGGCCCTGGCTGTCAGTAACAGCCGGATACAGTTGCAGATGGCACTGGCTCAGCTCCAGAAACTGCTCCATCCATACGATGTATGTTTATCTTGTTAACCTTAAGTACCAGGCAGCAAGGATGTAAACGTACATCCTGAGTAGGGATGAGCGAGCGTACTCGGAAAAGCACTACTCGCTCGAGTAATTTGCTTTATCCGAGTATCGCTGTGCTCGTCCGTGAAGATTCGGGTGCCGGCACGGAGCGGGGAGCTGCAGGGGAGAGCGGGGAGGAACGGAGGGGAGATCTTTCTCTCCCTCTCTCCCGCCCGCTCTCCCCTGCTCCCCGCTGCAACTCACCTGTCAGCCGCAGCGGCACCCGAATCTTCAGGGACGAGCACAGCGATACTCGGATAAAGCAAATTACTCGAGCAAGTAGTGCTTTTCCGAGTACGCTCGCTCATCTCTAATCCTGAGTCATTAAGGGGTTAATTTTATTAGCGTTAGTGACATATCATAGGAATTCTAATGAAACCAATTCACATTTTTGTACAAACCATATTATTCATGCTGATCCACTGAGATTTGTTATAAGTTTAGATTGTTTTTGTATTGTATCATGAAAAGGGAAGTACTGTTTCCTTTGTTATGCTGAAGTTTCTTACATACACCCCTAGGGACCTTACTTTTAGTAAAGAAGTAGAATATTGAACTATTTTGAGCACTATTTTATCTGTATCACATGTGTTTTTGTTTTTTACTAATTAAAAGTTTACTGAAACAAAAATATTTTTCTAAATCCTTTTCTAATATTTATTTACGGTTCTAGTTATATTTTTTCCCTTTTTTAAACAACTTTTTTTGCCTCAGCTGCTGTGCTTTACTGTGCTCAGAGATGTGCTTTACTGAAGGCAAAGGCAAATAATTCCTTAGCATGTATGGGAGAATGTTATGTACATGCCTTGTGTCATTGAGGTCACTTTAAAAGGATCAGAAGGGGAAGGAGGTGAGATGTCCCTGTTACTGCTATCAAGGGTGTGATCCTGTGTTATCTACCACTAGCTACATAATATAGATGATATCTTTCATTGTAATTGTGTCTGTGATGATAATGAGATAGATATGAGAGAGAGAGATAGATGAGAGAGAGAGAGATGAGAGAGAGATAGGAGAGGGAGAGATAGGAGAGAGAGATAGGAGATAGGGAGAGATGGGAGAGGGAGAGATGGGAGAGGGGGGGAGATGGGAGAGGGAGAGATGGGAGAGGGAGAGGGAGATGAGAGAGAGAGATGAGGGAGGGAGAGATGAGAGAGAGATGGGAGAGAGGGAGAGATGGGAGAGGGAGAGATGGGAGAGGGAGAGGGAGAGATGGGGGAGGGAGAAATGGGAGAGGGAGAGAGAGATGGGAGAGGGAGAGATGGGGGAGGGAGAAATGGGAGAGGGAGAGAGAGATGGGAGAGGGAGAGGGAGAGATGGGAGGGGGGAGAAATGGGAGAGGGAGAGGGAGATGAGAGAGAGAGATGGGAGAGAGAGAGGGCGATGGGGGAGAGAGAGATGAGAGAGAGAGTTGGGGGAGAGAGAGAGAGAGAGAGGGAGAGGGAGAGATGGGAGAGGGAGAGATGGGAGAGGGAGAGGGAGAGATGGGAGAGGAGGAGGGAGAAATGGGAGAGGGGGAGGGAGAAATGGGAGAGGGAGAGGGAGAGAGAGAGATGGGAGAGGGAGATGGGAGAGAGAGAGATGGGAGAGGGAGAGGGAGATGGGAGAGAGAGAGATGGGAGAGAGAGAGATGGGAGAGAGAGATGGGAGAGAGAGATGGGAGCGAGAGAGAGAGATGGGAGAGAGAGATAGGAGAGAGGGAGAGATGGGAGAGGGAGAGATGGGAGAGGGAGAGATGGGAGAGGGGGAGGGAGAGATGGGAGAGAGGGAGGGAGAGAGAGAGGAGGGAGAGGGAGAGGGAGAGAGAGACGGGAGAGAGAGATGGGAGAGGGAGAGGGAGATGAGAGAGAGAGAGAGATGGGAGAGAGAGAGGGAGAGATGGAAATTAAATTAAAAAATGTAAAAAAAAACTTTATACAATTTGTCATTTTTTGACAAGATTCTTTTTCAAGGAAGTCTGACAGATCAAATATGTTGTCCAAACTGCAGGCATGATGTTACAGAGCAGGAGGAGCTGAGCGGATTGATATAAAGTTTTATGGGGAAAGGTTCAGTATAAGGGTGACTACCCACTACAGTTTTTTTCACGGTAAATTGCGATTTTCCGCGATCGTGATTTTAACATTACAAGTCCCATAGACCCCAGCAGAAAAAAAAAACGCTGCAAATTTCGCAGTGAAAAAAAACTTGTATTATATTCATTTCTATCTCTGCTCATTCTGAGCTGAACAGTCCAATGGGCAGAGCTATCAGTAATTGACAGCCTTCCCTATATGTACAGTAATACACAGATAGATGTCAATCACTGATAGCTCCGCCCATTGGACTGTTCAGCTCAGAATGAGCAGGGATATAAATGAATATAATAAATGCAAGTTAAACTGCAGCCCCATAAAATTATATATCAATCTGCTCGGCTCCTCCTGCTCTATAACATTGTGCCTGCAGTTTGGACAGTATATTCAAGCTGACAGATTCCGCTTAAAGAGCGTTTTTTGGACGTTTTGGACTCATACCCTATTTTATTAGTTTCATACCAGCCATTTCATATTATATGAAACAAAAATAGGGGATCCAACATTCTCCTGGGACTAAAAAATATGTTTGGAATAGGCGCAATGTGGTTCCCTGCAGAGATACCCACGATCGATGTTCAGTAATACAGGCATACTTCTATGCAGTTTTAGATATCCATCATGGTCCTTGGAATATTTGTCACTTTTATTTTAGAGGGGGTTGAAGCAGTGAGATCATACCTTCAGTCATTTCACTACTTTACTGTATCAGATCTGTTTCCATTGTCTCTATTGCAGTAACTGCTGCTTCATTTCACGTGGCTGCAGAAAATCATTATTTTGTTGTCTTGTAATTTACTTAATTGTATTAGGCTGCAATCACACACACAGTGTTTGGTGCCAAATATAGCAGTGGATGCAAATGAGAAAAGTATCAGTCTTTCCTTTATATTTTTCCTCCTTTTTGATACACTCCCTGCTTTGGCTCAAAAATTGCAACAAAACTGCATGTATGATTCCAGCCTCAGGCCTTATTCACACAAGCGTTTTTACCCACGCTTTTACGTCAGCCAAAAATCGCGACCATCTGAAGCATTCGTTTCCAATGTATTTGTTCAGATGGCCGATGTTTAGCAAAAACATAGAGCTGGCAAAAAAGGGACATCGACGACCAAATCCGGCAGCCAATTTTATACACGACCGGAAAAGATAGGTCTTGCCCTTTCTTTCAGCCGATATACGCAGGTGGCTCCCATAGACTCCAATGGGAGCAGAAGAAAATGGGTTGGGGAGAAAGTTTAGCAGCATCTAACTCTGCGAAAACATGACAGATGCCTGTATTTCGGCATTAAAAGTCATTCCGAGGATTTATGCTGACCGAAGGAATTCTGGACTGCGGCGTATTTTTTCTCTAATATGCACCACCCGGCCGTGTGAATGGATGAAAAAACGCAAATTTTAACTGCGACTCAATCGCAGCTTTTTCCCATTTGTGCAATTTTCACCTGTGATGTGGCCAGCATGAGACCGCATTGCCCGTGTTATACGTGTTTTGTGAGCTATACAAGTTTAAAGGGGTTACAATAAGTTATTGATATTGCATCAGTGGGGGGCCGCTGTTAGGGACCCCCAACGATTACCTGTGTACAGCTCAATCCCATTCAATAGAACAGTGCCGTTCATTTCATAGCGGCTGAGCCTAGTATGCAGTAAACAGGCTGCAGCACTCATACCTTGCCCTTCACTGCCCCTTCAAATAGCCGCATGGCAGGGATCCCAGGGATTGGACCCCCATTGATCAAATATTGAAAACTTATCTTAGGGATAGTTCAGCAATCTTTTTGTCCCGGAAAAGCCCTTTAACAATCCAAAAAATAATTGGCGTCTGCAAACACTTATTGCCACCATCCCCAGAATTACTGACAGCACTCCATAGAGGAATGTCAACTAGTTTATAAACAACACAATCACCAAGTCCCCTGATGGGAATTGGAATCAGAACATTATACATTAGTTTAATGCAATATTTATTGAGAATTGAACATAAAAGGGCAGAGATAGTCATCATGACATATATTAGAAGAGATCTTTGAAATTAATTTAGTGGCTGTGATTCTCTTGAGGGCAGTAGTTTTAAAAACTAAATGTAAGCATGGAGTTAAGTCATCGAGCCATTATTATTATTAAACTACTCCAACTCAATGAGATCAGGTTCAGCACACTGTGGCACCATTTATCTGTAATTAAATGTAATTTTCTAGTGTTTTATATTCAAAGCAAAACATATGTATTTTATTAGTGTTTATTTGGATTAATGTAGAACTCGTCTTGGAATGTGGAATCAATGTCAGCTCATTAAGTGCAAGTTGCATTCATTATGAATTGACGCTAATTGATAAAAATTGCTGACATTTTAATGGTGTTAGCCATTGTGAAAAACCTGAGGTGCACCTTGATGTTCCTGGAGCCCAAAGAAAAACCTGTAACAGGGATCCTATCTACCATTTATAATACTGGTGTCTTCTTATGTTTTCAAGAGGCATTTAGGTTGGTTCCCTTACATACCAGGGTCCTGATGTGAATGCTACCACTGAACCCCCTAAAGCTACACCCTTGTGGAAAACCTCCTTTTTCATTACAAATTTCCCCAAAAATTGGGTGGTCACATAGGGGGAGTTAGAATGCTGTAATAGAGAATTTGAAAAGGAGATGTCAACATCACACAACTCCACGATATAAAGCAATGTGTCACGAGTGACCAGCCGTGTCGGGGGAATGGGACCGGAGTGACATCATGACATCAGTCCTGGCCCATGTGATCCTCACACTGGCACAGGCTCATTGTTATTTCAGCATTGAATGTCAAATGGGACACTTCTCTATTAGGATGTGGATTTATTGGTTGGAAGGTGTTAATCCAAGCCAGCCAATCAACTTTAGTTTGTGCACATTTATTCTGGCTCCTACTTACAGAGGGCACTGGCTATACTCCCAGTCTGAAGATGTTTTTGGTCTTCTCAGCAGCTCCAGGTCCAGTTAAGTCTGTTTGGGTTTTTATTTTTATATGGGGTGTTATAACATCTTAATACTTGTACATCTATAGTATCTGTATTGCGTAACATCTAAGCCTTTGCAACAAACCATGCTACCATCTAGGGAAAGTCACGGTCACCCCAGGTTCCTGACGTGAGGTTGCCCGCATCAGGGAGAGGGCTCCACTTTTAGGCAGTGTTCCCTCGTATAAATAGGTTAAGTTCAGATTCCCTGTTTACCCTTTTATATTTCCTTATATTATTTTGTGTTATTTGTGTTTATAATCTGTGTATTTATTCATCCTTTTAGGACACAATAAATGCGTCAGGCCAAGATGTAACACAATGTTCCTCTAAGCTCTTAAATTGGGGAACCGTAAAATGAGCAAATTCCTAAGATACTTGCATGAGCTAAATCACTCCTGCAATCGCCATGAGCAATCTACATCTACAAAGTGTACTTTGAGAAAATAACTTCACTTCAGTTGTCCCTGGACATGTTGAGTCATAATGAGTGTGGTCTATATGCAGACCTCATACAACTCTTGCAGGTTGCTTATTGATGACATGTTAGAGGTTGCCAGACAATTAATGCCCCATAAATGACCTGCTGTAGATGAAGATCAGTCTGACTTGCATCAGGATTGAGTCAGTCTATGTAAGTATGTTTGGTAATTGAATGTACCCCTCCGAACCTGCTTGCCTTTCCCATCTAGCCCAACTATGGCAATGAAAAATAAAATTTACCCTAGAACTGCAGCATCCCATAGGGTGACCCCGGACACAGGGTGTACATTGAGGAGCTGGGAGGGCAAGATGGCAGCTTGTCATGGCGACACTTACCACGCTCCCTCCCGGAGGGACACACGTAGCCTCGGCCAGGGCAGTGCTGGGCCTCTTTTGGACATCCCTCGGAGAGGGATGCGCAGTAAACTTGGGGTTATCACGGGTGACACCACCATTCCATTACCCACCAGAATGACCCTCGGCAGTAAATAAATGAGTCACAGACTATGTAACGTACCCCAGGTCCACAGGAATGGTCAGGGCCTGGCAAAACTTTACTTAGAGTCCACACTGGGTGAAAGGCATAATTTACACAAAGTTGAGGTGCAGGAAACCAAACAGTAGGATATTACCTCCAGACGGTGATCCCCGGCAAGGTATGGCCATGTAGGAAACAGTAGACTTTAAGTACCTCTATGTGGTCATCCCAGGCACAGGACAGCTGCGTAGGAACAGTTGTAAGCGAGTACCTCTTCAAGGGGATTTTGGCCTTGACACACCACCAACATGCTCTCTCTGCTTTGGTGCTCACTCTCTCACAGTCACTGGCATACAGATGATCAGGAACCGCTCTTCCACCTCCATTCTTCACCACATGGGAGTTTAAGGTACCCCCATGAGGCTGGCATTCTTAGGAACCTAGAAAAAAATGGAGTCTCTGGAGACTCATACCACATGTAAGGACATAAATGATACACTACAAGCACTCCCAGGTTCATGCAACACCTAACCTCTCACTTGCTGCAGCTGTGCAATACACATAACAAAATGACTAGACCATTTGCACAGCGCACCTACACAAGACATGACATGTATGACATTATGGAGGGGGCCAGAAATAGATGTACTGGGCCACTGCAGAACCACTCTTCAGTGGCCAAATGCATCAATCTCCCTATAAAGTGTAGGGGAAAGAGCTTTGGCTGTGTAGTGGGTATTTCTTATCCTTTGCAGGAGGTGGTGGTATCATCTGGCAATGGCAGTACTTGAACTAGAACCGTGTTTAAACAAAATACTCATTTGGATAAGTCATCAATAACAGATCAGCCACTCAGGATCCCTGCAGATCAGATGATTGTCCAACTTGCTGTGGAGTCAGTGCAGTGGGGCTGGTTGTCTACATTGATAGTCAGGGAAGGAATTGTAATAGTGAGCTTCACTCCCCTTGAAATGAAATGGAGCTATTATACATCCAGCCCTGACCAGTGATGTGTACGTCCAGCCTTGTTGCCCAAAGCCCAGTAGAAAGTGTAAAAGATGACTTAGATCCACTTAATTTCAATGGGAGTGAAGCCACATATTGCACTTCTGGCCCTGACCAACGATGTGGACATCTAGCTCCACTGCACTAACAACGGGTCGATCAGCTGATCGATGGGGACCCCAAGCGGTGGATTCCCACTAATCTGTTATTGATGACCTATCCCATTGATTTCAATTAGAGTGAAGCTGCCTATTACACGTCCTGTCCTGAACACTGATCTGTCTGTCTGGCCTTGCTACATTGCCAGCAGGTCGGATGATGAGCTCATCAGTGGGGATCTCAAGTGGCAGATCCCTGTCGATCTGCTATTGATGACCTATGCTGAAGATAAGTCATCAATAGAAGTAGTGACAAAGCACCTTAAAGAGTTGATATAGTTTAAGAAACCAATTTTCTAATACCCTCCTTTGTGAGCTCTTTTGGTTATCCTGTGAACACAGTAGTTACAAAGAGTGTCTCACTCTGGAGGACCTAAGGCATCCTTGCATTGCAAAGACGGACCATTGATTGTAATTTTTCATATACCCTATGGTGGTGCTGCAGGGCATGGAACATTTGCTGCTGGGTTACCCCACAGAATACAGTTGATTGCTGAGGGTCCCAGCAATGTAAAACACTGAGATCATATTATTACTTGAATATTTTCAGGGTCCCTTCTAACAAAAAGGGATTTCCAAAGTAGACACCCTCTACAATAAATGATTATAATTCAAGATTAGTTCTAACTGGAGTTTCCATTTAATATTGGGCAACATATATTTCCTAATTGCATAATTACTATAACTAAGCTTGGCGTAAAACCTCAAGTGCTTTAGGTATTCTTTAAATATAGTACAGTAAATACTTGTCTTAATTCCTTCTTAGCGTCTCACTCTTGAAAACATACTGTATTTGTGGATAAGGATTAGTGGATAACATAGCCTAAAGCAGGAGCGAGTTCTAAATTATGTGGGGCAGAAAACTTATTTGTCGCAGCTGGTACTGTTAGCCTAATGACTGCTTGGCAGACAAACATAGTAGCAATAATAGTTAATGAATTCATGACACTTTGGTAATATATGTAACTTTTCCATGATGATGTAAAATATTGTTCATACATTGCAAATGTAAATGCCTGGTGGTGTAAAAGGGTTAGCAATGGTAGAGACTGCATTGATTCTCAGAGGGTCTAAGGAACATATTAGAGCTACAGTATACAATACATGCCCCACTAACCCTTTCACTGTCGAGACAATTTTCACCCTTATGACTCAAAATGTATAAAATGTACAGAAAAACCCATTATATCCTTCCAAAAAAATTCTGAATGCTCTTTCTGAAAGAGCCACCTTAAGCCTCGGTCAGATAACTCTTCTCTGAACTTGCTCCAGTTGGTCTATGTCTTTTTTAAAGTGGGGTGCCCAGAACTGGACACAGTATGCCAGATGAGGTCTGACTAAGGAAGAGTAGAGGGGAATAATGACCTCACGTGATCTAGACTATATGCTTCTCTTAATATATCCCAGAATTGTGTTTGCCTTTTTGGCTGCTGCATCACATTATTGACTCATGTTAATCTATGATCTATTAGTATACCCAAGTCATTTTCACATGTGTTGCTGCTGAGCCCAATTGCTCCCATTCTGTATGTGCTGTTTTCATTTTTCTTGCCCAGATGTAGGACTTTGCATTTCTCCTTTGTAAATACCATTCTGTTAGTCGCTGCCCATTGTTCAAGTTTTCCTAGATCTTTTTGAATACTCTCCCTCTCTTCCATAGTGTTAGCTATCCCTCCTAGCATTGCGTCGTCGGCAAATTTGATCAGTTTCCCATCAATTCCCTCCTCCAGCTCATTTATAAAAATGTTGAACAACACTGGGCCTAGGACAGAGCCTTGTGGTACCCCACTTGATACATTCTTCCACTTGGATGTGCAGCCATTTATGACCACTCTTTGAGTATGATCACTCAGGTGGATTCACAACTGTCTAACAGTTGCCTTGTCAATGCCATATTTAGTCATTTTTTCAGTAAGTATGGTTTAAGATACTTTGTCAAATGCTTTACTAAAGTCAAGATATACTATATCTACCGCATTTCCCTGATCAATCCAGTCGGTGAGTCTGTCATAGAAGGAAATTGTTACAAACCCATGCTGGCTCTGGTTAATCATTCCATTCTTATCCAAGTACTTGCATACATGCTGTTTAATAACACAGGTTTGCAAAAAAAACTTTTTTAAAAATTGTTTTGATTTTGTTAAATCATCTTTATGTAGTTTTTTGCACAGATTTAAAAAATGACATGTTTTTTTTTTTTCTATCACGTAAGGCTTGCCTACAAAATAAAGTTGAAGTATTTGGAAAAAATGCAAAAAACTGAAAATGTTTTATTTGTTTTTATTATTTTAACATGAAGTAAAAGCAAAAACAACAAC
This sequence comes from Eleutherodactylus coqui, assembly GCF_035609145.1. NCBI lineage: Eukaryota > Metazoa > Chordata > Amphibia > Anura > Eleutherodactylidae > Eleutherodactylus > Eleutherodactylus coqui. The sequence goes on along the minus strand of NC_089837.1, from coordinate 119,933,571 downwards.
AATACCTAGCTAAAATAAGCATAATAGTGATACACATGTGTTGCAAAGTTATTATGTCTTTGTAAAAACGTTTTCTTTTTCCATCAAAGCTTCTTTTGGTACTTTTTCGGCTGTGTTCTTGTGAATTTTCCATTTTTAACATCCAACAGTAGTCTACCATCATGTTGACATTCCATCGACCTTGGTATCTGCACTCCATTTCTTTTAGATCTTGATGGAAACGTTCTCCTTGTTCCTCACTTACAGCCCCAAGATTTTCTGGAAAGTACTCCAGATGTGAGTGAAGGAAATGGACTTTGACACTCATGTTGCAGCCCAAGATTTTGTAGTTTTGTAACAATTCAGCAACCAAAGTTTTGTAGTTTGGGTCTTTTTTATTTCCAAGAAAGCCTGTTACAACAAGTTTAAATGAATTCCAGGCATTTTTTTCTTCCATTTCCATTTCAGTGACAAAGATTTCATCTTTTAAAAGTTTTCTTATGTCAGGCCCAACAAAGACTCCCTCTTTCAGCTTAGCATCTGATAGACCAGGAAACTGTTCACAAAGATACTTGAAACACTCTCCTTCTTTGTGTAATGCTTTCACAAACTGTTTCATTAGTCCCAATTTGATATGAAGTGGTGGAAGTAAGATCTTTTTAGGATCCACTAAACTTTGTCTTTCAACATTTTTAACTCCAGGAATAAGAGCCTTTCTGATTGGCCAGGTCTGCTTGACATAGTGTTGCTTCCTGTCACGGCTATCCCATTCACAGAGGAAACATGGAAACTTTGTGTAACCACTTTGTTGACCTAGTAACATGGAAATAACTTTCAAATGCCCACAAATGGTCCATTTATGGTCAGAGTAGTTGAGCTTATTAATAACAAACCCAAGATTTTCGTGGCATTCTTTCAAATGGACTGAGTGTCCAACAGGCACAGAAGCATATTGGTTACCATTGTGAAGAAGTGCAGCTTTTAAACTCCTTTTTGACGAATCTATGAAAAGTCTCCATTCCTCTGGGTCATACGTTATGTTGAACATTTCCATGATTCCAGGTACATTGTTGCAGAAAACTAGTTCACCCTCTTGTGTAAAAAAAGGGACAAATTCCTTTTCTCTAAGTCGGTACCATGAAAAGGAAACACCGGAGGCTAACATATGTCTTTCTTTAAGTCTAGACCCTAAGACTTCCGCTGAATCCTTTGGTAGGCCCAGATCTCATACTAAATCGTTCAAGTCTGATTGAGAGTTCAGGGTCATTGGAACCTGGATCATAGCTGTCATCATTATCGCTGCTACTATGTGACATTTGGTCTAAAGCGTCTAAAATATTGTCCAAGGTATCCGGAGGTAAAGGAATAGACAAGTCAGGTTCATGAGGAACAGGGCGAATAGCCGAACGTATGTTGGTTGGGTATGAAATGTCCTTCCTGTTTTTTAAATTGAAACCTTGCACTGAACAAGAACAAAAATAACAGTCATCACTGTGATTTTTAGGCTCTCTCCAAACCATGGGTACTCCAAAACGAAATGATTTCTTCTTACCTTGAAACCATTGTCTCAGTTCTTCAACACACACAGAACACACTATATGGGGTGCCCAAGATTTATCTTGGTCCCCTAATTTCATACCAAAGTATGCAAAATACACCTTCTGAACAAAATTAGAAATGTTCCTTTGTTGCTTCTTGACAGTATAAGACCCACAAATATAACAGAAACAGTTAGGAGAGTTGACACATCTTCTAGTAGCCATTTCCTCTAAATAGCGTATCACAAAACTGTTTGATGCGTACACCACAGTGGCTGGCTCCACACTGAGTCACTGACTGCAGTCAAGGTCACGCCTAGCAGACAGTTTAGATTCGTTGTCATACGCGTACCGAACCTGAAAAACCCTGAAAATAAGAAAATTTCAGGTGAAATCTGTGACTTATCTAGGGGTGATGGAATTTTTTCACTATTTTTACCGTAATCAGCACAAAAAATACTGTTGAACCCACTAATTAAATATGCTACAATTTTTTCATCGCAGACCTGTGTAATCTGTTTAAAGATCTTTCCAGGTATAGAAGTCAGGCTCACAGGTCTGTAGTTTCCTGGGTCCACCTTCTTCCCTTTTTGGAGGATAGGGACAACATTTTCCCTTTTCCAATCTTATGGACTTCTCCTGTTCTCCAGGAATTTTCAAAGATTATGGTAAGTGGTTCAGCAATTACCTCCACTGCTTCCTTTAGTATTCTAGGATTTAATTCATCTAGACCTTAAGACTTGAATTCATTTAAGTTAGCTAAATGTTCCCTCACCATCTCTCTGCTTATAGATAGTCTACATTCTTTTATTCTCCAATAGCACAGGGAAGATCAGTTGATGTTACCTCTACTTTCTGAGAGAATCAGATAGAAAATAGGAATTTAAAAGTTCAGCCTTCTCAACATCATTCTTAACAAATTCACCATTTTCATCCTGTAAGCATCCAATAGCATCTTTGACTTTTTTTTCTTTTGCTTTTCACCTAGCCACCCCCCCCCAAAAAAAACCCAAAAACAAACGTTTTTTATTGCTTTTGGCCTCTATTGCAAGCCTCAATTCAATATTTGCTTTTCCGACACTTGTCCTATGGTTCCTGCAGACCGCATTATATTCTTCTTTAGATTTCCCCCCCTCTTTCCATTTGATAAACATTTTTTTCTTATTGTTTAACATGTGTGCAAGTTCTGTGTTCATCCATCCTGGTCTCTTTAAATGCTTCCCAATTTTCCTTCTTTTAGGGATTGTTAACGATTGTGCTTTGAGAATCTCATTTCGCAATATTTCCCAACCTTCTTGGACATGTCTGTCCTTAAGAACATCCAGCCATTGGATTCTTCCTATTCTCTTTCTGAGTTTATTGAAATCTGCCTTTCTGAAATCCAACCTTGAGGTCTGAGTTTTCTCAGGTCTTCCTCCCCTTTGTATCCAAAATTCAAGGATAGCATGATCACTGCCTCCTAAGGTCCCAGCCACCCTTACTTCCTGTGTTAGGTACTCCAATTCTCCTTGTTTTTTTTCCCATGCTCGGTGCATTTGTGTAAAAACATTTTAGTTTGTGATCAGTGTCTCTTGCGCCTCTACTTTCCTTCGAATTTTTTTTGTCTTTGTTCTTCCTTTCCAATTCTAATAACAAAGTTCTCAAATGTATCAATTAGCTATATATTTTTACCTGGCCTTTCACTTCCCTTCCCATATTATTCTAATGTAAAGCTCTCCTAATGAGGTAAGCAAGGCACCCACCAAATATATGCTTACCTGTTTTTGTAAGGCACAACCCGTTTCTAGCAAGCAGTCCATGGTATAGGTAATTCACTTCATGGTACAAGAATTCAAATCTCTGCTGATGGCAACATCGACATAGCCAGTTGTTGAACTCTAGAATCCTTTTCCATCTTCTTATTCCATGGAATTCTTTTTACATGAGCGCAAAATACTGTGCTCACACAATGTGACTATGCGCAGCCCACACCTATACAGAGTTCTGTTTTATCTTTATTGCACAGCACAGACCTTACCAGCGTGCATTCTAGGCATGCATGTACTATCTTTTGCAGGTGCGAGTATTTTGCGCCTCCAAAAAACGGACATGTGAATACTTCATAGGAAACCAATTATTCTAATAGACGTGATTTTTTTTGGCGCACATAGGCATGCAAAATAACACGCTCGTCTGACCGAGGCCTTACACTTTAGACTCAAGTGGGTCGTCATGCAATTTTGCATCAACATTAGAGATGAGCGAGCGTACTCGGAAAAGCACTACTCGCTCGAGTAATTTGCTTTATCCGAGTATCGCTGTGCTCGTCCCTGAAGATTCAGGTGCCGCTGCGGCTGACAGGTGAGTCGCAGCGGGGAGCAGGGGAGAGCGGGCGGGAGAGAGGGAGAGAAAGATCTCCCGCTCTCCCCTGCAGCTCCCCGCTCCGTGCCGGCACCCGAATCTTCAGGGACGAGCACAGCGATACTCGGATAAAGCAAATTACTCGAGCGAGTACTGCTTTTCCGAGTACGCTCGCTCATCTCTAATCAACATGTAAAGTTTTGTAAAAATAAAATGCATAAAATGTAATGGTTTTGGCAAAAATCTTTCCAAAGAAAGTCTGAGGAGCACCGAACCTCGTAAAAAAGAAAAAAAAGTTCAAAATGTTAAAAGTGCATACATGCCATACCTGAATTTGCCAATATGCACATTTCTAAACCTAATCATCAGAAATGAAGAGACCAAAAATCTACACAATCCAGATGCTAGTAAGCCTCTCAGTTAGTATGCCTGCACACAGCCAGATTTGCATTGCGGAATCCGGAACGGGGGTTCGCCTCTGGATTCCGCAGCAAATAAATGGCATTGCATGCTATGTAAAACTGCTTTTGCTGCCCACGAGCGGAAATCAATTGTGATTTTCCGCTTGCAGGGGAAAAATCGCAGCATGCTCTATTTTTAGACAGATTCCATGCAGACGGCTTATATTGAAATAATTTTTGCGGAAAGGTCACAGTATTCATGACATCACCATGAGATCGCGCAGCATTATCTGTACTGTGCATTTGTGCCAGCGTCCGCTGGTACATCTGCAGTACAGCAAAGAAGAATTTGGACAGGTACGCAGGAGTCACCGGCTGGGCACCGCATCGAATTCCACTGCGGTATCCCACATGCGGAATCCAACCCAGTCATGTGCAGGCGGCCTTATAGAATTGACAAATGATCTGATTATGCACAGGGTGATTATACAGTATGCGCAACTGCTCATGTTCTTGTCCCCTTAGGAGAAAACGTAACAGTCAGGCAGTACATATTCTCCCGGATTGTAAGGGAGTAGGGGTGATAATATAAAGAAAAGTCCATCCTCCTTAAGGCTCGGTCAGACGAGGTTTTTTTTTGTGCGCCTATGTGCGCAAAACTAAATGCGCTCCACGGATGTGCAAAATGCACGTGACCAAAGCTGCATGATTCTTTTATATGTGCCCGAAATAGTTTGTGCAGGCCTTCAACGGGCAAAGTTTCAAATGCCCGTTCGCTGGAGCAGCAGTGCTTGTAGAAGCGCAGCTGCTCCATGAAGGTCCCCTGATTAACTGAACACAGTCGGAGTCCTCTCATCCCCTGACACCTCTGTAACATCACACAATGTCTTTACGCGCAGCATGGACCTCACCGGCACGCATTATAGGCACGCATGTCCCATCTTTTGCAGATGCAAGTATTTTACGCCTCTAAAAAACGAACATGTGAACACTTCAAAGGAAACCAATGGTTCTAATAGATGCCTTTTTTTTGCGCACATAGACGCACAAAAAAAAACGCTCGTCTGACCGCGGTCTAAGATTGTAGGAAGGCTGTACAGGAAGTGACATGACTTATTTCTTCCTGATGTCATTTGCGATTTACCCCTTCCCACCCCCCGTTACACCTCATAAGAAGCCAGCAACATTTTCCATGCCTCTCCCTGCCAACAAACAAGTGCTGTGCCATTGATAGTGCCTCTAGAGTGCCTGATCTAAGTCTATAAATTAAGGAGCTTTTCTGGGACTTCAATATTGATGGCTTATCCTCCAGGTAAGTCCAGACAGGTCATCAAGATCAGATCCACTACTCTGGACCCCCTGCGCTCATCTGTCTAAAGAGGCCACAATGCTGTCACTTCACTGCACACCAGGCACAGCTCTGTAGAATTCATAGTCTGTTCTGGATATTGCAGCTCAGTCCCATTCAGGCCCTATGAGATATGAACATAACGTCATAGGCCTGAGAAGATGCCATGGCACTCACCCAAGCACCATAGTCTCTTCATTCAGCTGATTGGTGGCAGACCCCCATCGATCAGATATTGATTACCTTTCCTGAGGATAAGTCATCAATACTTTAATTCCTGGAAAACCTTTTTAGCTCCATTTGAAAGAGAGTCCAACCTCTCTCGTATTGTAATAGAGAATGTTTCCCAGTACTTCCTAATATGTCAGATTCACTTATAAAATAGAACCCATACATAAAGCAGCCGGCTACCATCCTTACAGCTAATATTGTATTTCTTTGAATCCACTGCAGTGCTTCTTTACTTTCACCACTGGGAGACTTTTGATAAAGCCTCCATAATACACCCGGATTTACAGTTCAACTTTCTGGATAATGATATAGGAGATAAACTGAGCATCAGCTGCATATATTGATCCCTCCTTATCCTTATTGATCTCCACTTCTCTCTCCTTCCCATACTTCTGTTGCATATATTCTTCTTTTTACAGCTAATGGTAGATTTTCTTATCCTTAGTTCCTTTTGTAATTGTTGCCTGACCTTAGTTCTTACATAACAAGTAGGATAACTTTATGAGTCATTAAAATAATTGCAGCTAAATATACTTAATCCAAAGCCCATAGTAAAAGTGAGCAAGACAAACAGATATGCTTTGAAAGTCAATTTCTATGGGGCCTCAGTGTGGCAATAACATTTAGACACCAAGCAATGTAGTAACTGATGCAGATAAGGCCTCCAGCACACTAGGATGTCTGGGTCCTTGTGCTGTCCGTGTTCATTCATGGGCAGCGCATGTACCCATTATAGAGGTTAGGCACATTGCCCTTTTTTCTGCATGAAAAAACTCATTGCATGTCGTATTCTTGTCCGGACAGCACATGGTCTGGTGTCTGTATGGTGTCCGATATGAGTTGCATCTGAACTTCTCGGGTGTAACTCACACACACAGTAAGTGTGTACCCGGCTTCAGATGTATGATGATCAGCAAATACGTCTCTTAATAATGGCACTGCAATCTGTTACTATGACAAATCCCTCTTTGTTTATTACATCTGTGTGATATTTTTATAACATAGAGCGTCTCAAACCATTGACTTGAAAGTCCTTACTACTATATAGTAGGGGTTAATTGGTTTTAAAATTCAGTTAGCCTACTTTACCAAACTCGCTCTGATATTACGCTCGCCAATATGCGTTTTCACGGTGATGCAAGGCGTTTTTATGGCAAACACGCCTCCCATCACTTCTGTGAAGTAGCGATCCTCTGATACGGGTTTCAGCTGCCTCGGAGGATCAACAAGTGTTTCCCATTGTTTTCAATGAGAAACCTCACATTGCACTCACATATACATCCAACATGTGCAATGTGTTTTACTGTCCTATTGGAAGCAATGAGAGGAGCATTCTGAGGAATATTCAGTTATGTATATGACTACTTTTGCAAGTTAGGGTCACTGGCCTACAGGATTGGGCACCACACATAGATAAAACGGCTCAGGAGACTTGGATTCCCTTTAAACACTCAGGCGCCTGACAGTATTTATTTCATACACAGGAAAGTTCATTACATCACTAAAGTCCATCCATACCCCACCAGGGTAAGGCCTCCTTCCCACGAACGGATTTACGCCGCGTAAATTCGTGGCAAAAATCCGCTGCGTTGCCCCCTGCTATTAGGTTCTATTGAACCTAATAGCACAATGCTCACGGTGCGGAATTCCACCGCGGAATTTCGCACCGTGAAATCTCCCGTCCTCACCCGCAGCATGTTCTATTTGCCGCGGGTGTACGCGCTGACGGCTTCCATTGCAGTGAATGGAAGCCGTCCGTTCACGCTATCTCCCGCTGCAACCAGTGGAAGATAGCGAGAAAAAACGCTTCCCCGCCTACCGCCGCGCGTCATATGACGCGGCCGGCGCGTCATGTGACACGGCCGTCCGCGTCATGTGACGCGGTGGGCGTGTCACATGATGCGACGGCGGTGGGCGGCGAAGCGTCTTCACGCTATCTTCCACTGGTAAGTATGGGGTCTCTGGGGGGCGCCGTGACGGGCTTCACTGCGGAATATTACGGCCGGCCTAAGAGTCTAGGGATATCCTCCCCGTTAGACTCAGGGCTTCCACTACGGAGAATGATTCTAGGCCCTTTCAGCACTGCTGAGCTGTCAAATTCCCCCCCAGTGTTGTAGTAACTGATGCTTTTATCTTAGTTCCTGCCACACCCACAGCAGTTTTCTCTCTCTCTTCAGGTATCAGAATGCCTGTCTATAGCCCTTTACAGGTCATTCTGTGTACTGCACTCCTACACTCCGTTCAAAAGAATGTGGTTCATATTTGGGTGAGATTTGTGCGTCTCGCAACGTACAAATCTTGCTTAAATTTCTTAGCCGTGTGAAACCAGCCGTAGTTGAAAATTCTTTACATTCATTAGGGTTAATATTTGGACATGTGCAAAGTCTCTCTAACTGATAAGAAGAAGCCTCACAACCGATGAGAGAGTGGCTACATAATGCCTCATTGGATATTTGTTAAAAATAACATGCATTATCATCCGTGGTTTATACGTTGCTTTCGACAAAGGACGGGTAGAGCCCACCATAGAATTGTATGATTTTGGCAGAAGATGTAGGTCTACTTTTGAACTATGGATGGTTGATGTAAAACACGACTTCTACACAGATTGCTAACTGCATATCATGAGTGCCTAGTATAATATTGTATTCCTTTTCCAGATCTTGTTGATATACTATTTGCATATCCTGTTTGTATTCTTTGATCTTATAAGTCTCGTTTGATGATATCTTTTGATATCCTGTATACTTTAATCTCTCTTTGGATTATATATTTCCATATCTTGTATGTTTTTCCACTTTTTATTACTTTAAGTAAACTTTATTAATGCTTAGCTTTTGTATGTAAACTTATCTTCTTTTCACATCTTTGAATTCACCATTAAACAAATATAAATTGGACAGGTTCTGCATGACAGGAACCAGAGATAGAATTCACTTATTCTGTCTCTTTTATTAATTTGCCTACTATTGCAGCTTTGATAAAACATTGTATAGATAAACTTATCTAAAGGGCCAGTCTGATGAAAAAACACATTTTCCACTCCTGCACTCCCCCCCCCTCTCAACTTATTGCCTGTCACACTCTGGAGGTCTCCTTGTATTGCAGTCACTTCCATGCAGTGCAGCCTCCTGTCTAATTCTTATCAGGCCCCATCTTGATGGTGATATTTTTTACATTCCCTTTCAAAGATGTTCCATGATATCAGCACTAGAGATGAGCGAGCGTACTCGTCCGAGCTTGATGCTCGTTCGAGTATTAGGGTACTCGAGATGCTTGTTACTCGAGACGAACACCACGCAGTACTCGAGTCAATTGCATTTCCTTCCCCGCATGTTTAGCGCCATTTTCTAGCCAATAGACATGCGGGGAAGGCATTGCCACTTCGTGCTGTGATGTGCCAGCCCTATCCTCCCCACAGTAGTGAGTGGCTGGTGAGATCAAGTGACCGCCGAGTACTTAAAGTGGTCCCGCCCGCCTCTCGCCTCAGACGCATGCTGGCAGAGGTTAGGGATAGTGCTGCTGCTGATATAGGGACAGTGTTAGAGTAGGATCCTGTCGTCAAGAACCCCAACGGTTCTTCTTAGGGCTACTCCTCATAGTGTGCATTACTGTTGTGGCTGGCTGGGAGCAGTAGTGCACCAATTTTTTTTTAAGCATCTCGGGCTGTGCAGGCCATTTCAACTATAGCTCTCTCAGTCTGCAGTGCATAACGCAGAGTTTAGGGACACAGCAACTTCTATAGGGAAAGTTATGCAGTCCTGACCCTCTGTGCAAGAACCCCAACGGTCCTTCTTAGGGCTACATCTGACCGTGTGCTTTACAGTTGTGGCTGGCTGGGAGCAGTAGTGCATCAATTTTTGTATTACGCATCTAGGCCTGTTCCCAGCCTTTCTGTAATAGCGTTCTCAGCCTGCAGTGCCGTACAACCAGCTCTCACCGTGAAACTGCACTCTAACATTTTCTAGCCTACTACAAACTACTTCAGTTATACCGTTTTGTGTCTGCAGTGCATTAGACAGAGGTCTCACCGCTAAACAGTACTGTAATATTACTGGGGCCACTGCAAACTATTTCAGCTCTGCCACTGTGCAGAGCGTCTGACAATACCCTTTCCTTGGCGGGGTTGAGATAGCCACAGTTACCAGCACTATCCACTGGTTTTAGAGTCTTCTCCCACTCCACACAGCCTCTATAATCTACTTGTCTCTGCGAGAAGTAAATTACCTCTAGAATCAGCGCAAGACAGCGGGTTAATTTTTTCAAGTCACAGCATAGCATTCCGCTATCTACAAGTCTCTGTGTGCGGTGAATTAAGCCACAGTTGTCAGTGCTGTACAGTGGGGTAATTTATTTGGGCCCTGCTCTATTCTTAATCCGCCATGATGAGGAGTAGGGGTAAGGGTCGCAGACATGTGCGTCCAAGTGAGGGTGTGGGCACAGGCCAAGTTCCTGGGCGTGGTAAATCACAGCCGGCTGCTGCGGGATTAGGAGAGAGGCAAGTTTCTGGGCTCCCCAGCTTCATATCACAATTTACGGGTCCGCGTGGTAGACCCTTATTATAAACAGAGCAGTGTGAGCAGGTCCTGTCATGGATAGCAGAAAACGCCTCCAGCAATGTATCGACCACCCAGTCTTCTACACAGTCCACTACTCCTGGCTTAGGGACTGCAACTCTGAATCCTCTGGCTGCTCCTTTTTCCTCCCAGCCTCCTCACTCCATGAAAATGACATATTCTGAGCAGGCAGACTCCCAGGAACTGTTCTCGGGTCCCTGCCATGAGTGGGGAAAAAACGGTTCCTCTCTCTCCTGAGGAGTTTGTCGTGACCGATGCCCAACCTTTGGAAAGTTCCCAGAGTCCGGGTAATGAGGCTGGGGACTTCCGGCAACTGTCTCAAGAGCTTTTTGTGGGTGAGTATGATGAGACAGTTGTCTGTCAGTGAGGTAGTAGTAAGGGCAGTAAGTCAGAGGGAGGAGTGCACAGAGGATTCGGAGGAAGAGCAGCTGGACGATGAGGTGACTGATCCCACCTGGTTTGCTAAGCCTACTGAGGACAGGTCTTCAGAGGAGGAGGCAAGTGCAACAGCAGGACAGGTTGGAAGAGGCAGTGGAGTGGCCAAGGGTAGAGGCAGGGCCAGAGCGAAGAATCCCCCAACTGTTTCCCAAAGCACCCCCTCACGGCAAGCCTCCGTGCAGAGGGCTAGGTGTTCAAAGGTGTGGATGTTTTTTAGTGAGAGCGCGGACAACCAACGAACAGTGGTATGCAACCTGTGTCACACCAAGGTCAGCCGGGGAGCCACCACTACCAACCTCACCACCCCCAGCATGCGCAGGCATATGATGGCCAAGCACCCCACAAGGTGGGACGAAGGCCATTCACAGCCTCCGAGTCACACCACTGTCTCTTCCCCTATGCCCCAACCTGCCACACAGATCCAATCCCCCTCTCAGGACAAAGGCACGAGCGCCTCCTGGCCTGCACCGACACCCTCACCTCCACCGTCCTCCACTCCATCCAGCAATGTCTCTCAGCTGTCGCTAACACAAGCTTGAAGCAAAAGCGCAAATACACTGCCACCTACCCACATGCACAAGCTTTAAACGTGCACATTTCCAAATTAATCAGCCTGTAGATGCTGCAGTACAGGCTTGTGGAAACGGAGGCTTTCAAAAACATGATGGCAGTGGTCCCGCGGTACTCTGTCTCCAGTCGCCATTATTTTTCCTGGTGTGCCGTCCCAGCCCTACACCAGCATGTCTCCTGCAACATAAATCGTGCCCTCACCAACGCAGTTACTGGGAAGGTCCACTTAACCACTGTCAGTGGACAAGTACAGGCGAGCAAAGCCACTATATCTCCCTGACGGCACATTGGGTGAACTTGGTGGAGGCTGGGACCGAGTCAGAGCCTGGGACCGGTCACATCCTACCCACACCCAGAATAGCGGGTCCTACCACTATGCTGGTATCTGCGGCGTTTTATGCCACCTCCTCCAAACCCTTCCCCTCCTCCTCCTCTGCCACGTCTACCTCTCAATTAAGAAGTGTGAGCACGTCGCCAGCAGTCGGTGGCGAGTGGCCTGGCAGTACAGCGGTGGGCAAGCTTAGATGACAAGAGGCACACGGCCCCTGAGCTGCTGCAGGGTCTGACAGAGCAGACCGACCTCTGGCTTTCGTCGCTGAGCCTCCAGCCGGGCATGGTCGTGTGTGACAACAGCTGTAACCTGGTGGCAGCTCTGCAGCTCGGCAGTCTCACACATGTGCCATGCCTGGCCCACATCTTCAATCTGGTGGTTCAGCGGTTTCTGAAAAACTACCCCCACTTGTCTGACCTGCTCGGCAAGGTGCGCCGTGTCCGCGCACATTTCTGCAAGTCCACCACGGACGCTGCCACCCTGAGGACCCTGCAATGTCGGTTTCTGCTGCCAGAGCACCAACTGCTGTGTGACGTGCCCACACGCTGGAATTCTACGCTGCACATGTTGGCCAGGCTGAACAATAGTTCAGTAGTAGAGCAATAGTGGAATACCAGCTGCAACATGGGCGGCGGAGTGGTAGTCAGCCTCCGCAATTCTTTACTGAGGAGTGGGCATGGATGGCAGATATCTGCCGGGTCCTTGGAAACTTTGAGGAGTCTACCCAGATGGTGAGCAGCGATGCGGCAATCATTAGCGTTACCATCCCGCTGCTTTGCCTGCTGAGAAGTTCGCTGCTAAGCATAAAGGCTGACGCTTTGCGGTTGGTCAGGAGACAGAGGCTGACAGTATGTCACTTGATAGCCAGACAACCCTCATGTCTATATGTCAGCGTGTTTTGGAGGAGAAGGAGGAGGGGGAGGGGGAGAAAGAGGAGGAGGGGGAAGAGACAGCTGGCCACACTGCAGAGGGAACCCATGCTGCTTGCCTCTCATCTGTTCAGCGTGTATGGGCTGAAGAGGAGGAGGATCCTGAAAGTCATCTTCCTAGTGAGGACAGCGATGTGTTGCGTACTGGTACCCTGGCACACATGGCTGACTTCATGTTAGGCTGCCTTTCCCGTGACCCTCACGTTAGACGCATTCTGGCCAACACTCTTCTCGACCCACAGTATAAAGAGAACCTTTCCACTCTCATTCCCGAAGAGGAAAGGGGTATGAGAGTTATGCAATACCACAGGGCACTGGTGGAAAAACTGATGCTAAAGTTCCCATCTGATGGTGCTAGTGGCAAAAGATGCAGTTCAGAGGGCCAAGTAGGGAGGAGCGGGGATCAGGCAGCATGTCCACCGCAGGCAGGGAACACTCTCCAAAGCCTTTGCCAGCTTTATGGCTCCCGAGCAAGACTGTGTCACCACTCCCAGTAAAGGCTGAGTCAAAGAGAGCACTGGAAAAAGATGGTGAGGGAGTACGTAGCCGAATGTACCACCATCCTCCGTGATGCCTCTGCTCCATACAACTATTGGGTGTCAAAGCTGGAGACGTGGCACGAACTTGTGCTGTACGCCCTGTAGGTGCTCGCTTGCTCTGCTAGCATCTTGTCAGAGAGGGTGTTTAGTGCAGCTGGGGGAATCATCACGGATAAGTGTACCTGCCTGTCAACTGCCAGTGCCGACATGCTTACACTCATAAAGATGAACAAAGGCTGGATTTCCCCAGACTTCTCTTCTGCACCAGCAGAAAGCAGCGGAAACTAATGATTCTTTTCGCTGCAGCCGGAGAAAAATGCATCCTTTATCACAACAAAAAAAGGGGGAATTAGCTTTGTCAATCACTCTCGGATATTATTACTCCTCCTCCTCCTACTCCTCCTAAAACAGCATGTAATCACGCTGAACTGCCAATTTTTCTGCGGCCCAAAAGGCTCCGTTTATAATTTTTTTACAATTTTTCAAAGTTTCAAAAGTATTTATACTTTAACAGAAACCAATTTTTTCATAGGGCTGCCTCCAGGCTCTTGTACAAATTAAGTAACAGCGAGCTGTATCTTTAAAAAATGTTTATGGGTTTTACCTGCCCTCACGGTTGAGCAATTTTGCAGGGGTGCACTTGTACTCTTGGTACACCAATTTTTCTGGCCCTTGCCTATACAGTTATCTAACTAATTTATCCGGCCTTCGCCTACACTCTAGGTAACCAACATTTTTCAGGTGCTCACCTATACTCTTGGTACACCAATGTTTCAGTGGTTCGCCTACACTCTTGCTACAGAAATGTTACAGGGGTCTGCCTACACTCTTGCTACAGAAATGTTACTGGGGTCTGCCTATACTCTTGGCACACCAATGTTTCAGGGGTCCGCCTACACTCTTGCTACAGAAATGTTACAGGGGTCTGCCTATACTTTTGCTATAGAAATATTACTGGGGTCTGCCTATACCTTTTCTGCTGAATGGTTTGAGGGGTTCACCTATACTCTTGCTACAGAAGTGTTACAGGTGTTTGCCTATACTTTTGCTACAGAAGTGTTACAGGTGTTTGCCTATACTTTTGCTACAGAAATGTTACAGGTGTTCGCCTATACTCTTGCTACAGAAATGTTACTGGGGTCTGCCTATACTCTTGCTACAGAAATGTTACTGGGGTCTGCCTATACTCTTGCTACAGAAATGTTACTGGGGTCTGCCTATACTCTTGCTACAGAAATGTTACTGGGGTCTGCCTATACTCTTGCTACAGAAATGTTACTGGGGTCTGCCTATACTCTTGCTACAGAAATGTTACTGGGGTCTGCCTATACTCCTGCTACAGAAATGTTACTGGGGTCCACCTATACTCTTGCTATAGAAATGTTACTGGGGTCTCCTTATACTTTGGCTACAGAAATGTTACTAAGGGCCGCCTATACTCTTGCTATAGAAATGTTACTGGGGTCTGCCTATGCTGTGGGTGCACAAAGATTTCCCATTGTGGTGTTTTACCTATCTGGCACAAATACATTGACTGACTTCGGCAGAAATGTGGGCCAGGGCTGAGGTCCTTGGCGGGGTGAAACTCTGCCATGTGTGGGCACTCTGATTTCTTCCTGTATAATACCATCTTTGTGCACCCACAGCATAGGCGAGCCCAAGGAACTCAAAGACTTCCCATTGCGGTGTTGAGCTATCTGACACCTACACAGAATGAATTGTGTGGGGACACGTGGATTTCCCATAGCTATTTAACTCACGGCACCTTGGGTCACACAAGGTGGAGGCTAGGACCGAGCCTGACCCAGGGTCCGCTCACGTATTTCTCAACAGAGTATTGGGGGTCCTACCTCGGTCATGGTTTCTCGGCCTTATTATGCCACCTCCTCCTCCTGCTTGGGGTCTGGGGATCAGCGCTGGGCGACATGTATTTTCTCTCGTGTTACCACAGTTATCTGAGACACTGGTTTGGGCCAAACAAAAAGAGCATTACTGCATTAACGTTCACAGCTGCACTAGCTTCTGAGTCCACTTTATGCCCACGATTAATGAGGGTATGAGCCGAGGCTCAGGTCCTTGGCAGGGTGAAACTGCCATGGTTGGGCGCTCTAATTTCTTTATGTGTAATACTTTCCTTGGGTTCCAGGGGCTCGCCTATGCTGTGGGTGCACAAAGACTTCCCATTGCGGTGTTTTACCTGTCTGGCACAAATACACTGACTAACTAGGGTAGAAATGTGGGCCGAGGTCCTTGGCAGGGTGCAACTCCCAGGTCCCACTAATAAGCAAAAATGGGGGCAAGGGTCTGGCATCACCCCTCTAACAATTTACTTCAGACAAACCCTCATTAGCAAGGCACACACTCTGCCACATCTTAGCTAAGCACCACACTACCTGCAACCAAGAACAATCACTGCCTGTGGGTGACACCCCTGCCTCTTCTCCTGGGTTACATGCTGGCATTGCTGTCCAACCCCCCCCCCCCCCCTGCATGACCCTGCGTCCACAGTGCACACAAAATTTTGCCTGCGCAGCGTTCAACTGGTCTCATGCCACACGCTCGCTTCATAGCCACACCACCCTCATGTCTATTTATAAGTGCGTACAGGATGAGGAGGAACCGGAAGCACACACTGCAGAGGGTTGGCAGGGCCAGGCAGCGACCCTCCTTGAACGTGTGGGCGATAGCATTGTGGGCAAGGAAGACGGACATGATGGCAGATTTGCCTCAGTATTATATGTAAGAAACACTACTTTGTTACCCTTGGTTTCATGCAAACGTGATAGGTTATTACTGAGTGCACACTATGGCACGCATTTAAGGCTCAATCAAACAAGCATTTTTTTGCGCGCACCTATATGCACAAAAAAAGTGCGTCTATTAGAATCATTGGTTCCCTATGGCACTGGTCAATGTCTGCTTTTTACAGGCGCAAAATATGCACACCTGCAAAAGATAGGACATCTGTGGCTCTCGTGCGCAGTACGAACCAAACCGGCACGCATAAAGAATCCCCCCGTGGAGTCCCTCATCACTGAACACTGTGACAGCACTGTCATACTGTTCAGTGATGATGGGACAACATGCGGGGGTTAAGAATCCCCTGCTACAGCTGTCACCAGCTGTGGCAGAGGACTACAGTGCTACTGTATTGCTTTCAATGGGAGCGGCGCTGCAGCTGGCTCCTTGAAAGCAATGGGATGCAGGCAACCCCCGCAGTGATTTTTAGGAAAGTGCTTGAAATATAAGCCCTTCCCTGAAAATAAGCCCAAGGTGACAGAAAAAATTGATCTGATTGGCTGAGCACTGTGACGAGTCAGAGGCCGGGCTCAGCCATTGAATGACAGGTGCAGGTACCAGGCAGAAAATCAAATCTAGTCAATAATTAGCATGCATAGGTTTGCACTTTTTTAAATGTTATTTACTTAAAAATCTTCTTAAAATATGTTTTTGTTACGTCCTTACCGGACGTGTAATATACAAAAACAAAAGAAAAGGCACAACTGTGCAACATAAATACAAAACTAAGGGAAAGCCTTTCCCTGAAAACCCCTAACCCGGGAGGGGGCCCTGCCTGCTCGGCGGGCCGATCGCTTCCGACAGGTGCGGACCCACAACGCATGCCTGGGCCACTAAATATTCCCTACCAGGGAGCCCTAATACGAAAAAGGGAACAGAACACCATAAACTCAAAGATACTTGACTTAAATGTGGAGGAGCTCCAGTGGTGGCTGTGCTCCTCAGCAGCAGTCCAGGTAGCAACTGAAAAATTGACATGGCATATATAGGAGCAGAGCTACTCAGAAATAGGTGAGGACTAACATCACTCATTCAACCACCACACCCCTCAGCTCCAGGAAAGGTAGAGACACTGCTAAACCCTGGTCCGGCCTGAAAGCAAGGTGAAGACTTCAGAACGGCTGCAACAGTACCTCCCCTTCTAGAAGGGTCCCTAGGACCCTTAGGCCCAGGACGACCAGGGTTAGATCTGTGAAATTTTTTTACCAGACGATCCGCATGAACATCAACTGCAGGAACCCATGACCTTTCTTCTGTGCCATAACCGCGCCAATGTACAACATACTGCAAAGAATTCCTGACTCGACGAGAGTCCAAAATGTGACTTATTACAAACTGCACCTTCCCATCCACTAGCACAGGAGTCGGGGGTGGGGAATCATTCCCAGAATCAATGAATCTTTTGAGCAGAGATTTGTGGAAAACATTGTTAAACTTCATTGCACTGGGAATTTCCAACCGATAAGCAACCGCATTAATCTTCTCAATTATTTTAAACGGACCGATAAATCGCTGGCCCAGTTTAGCGAACGGTTGTTTAAGTTTTATATTTCTGGTAGACAACCAAACCAAGTCTCCAACACAGAATTCCGCCCCCTCAGATGGATGACTGTCTGCAACTCGCTTGCTCCGCAGAACTGATCGCCGTAAATTTCTCTGGACCTCCGCCCACCCGGCCTCAATATCAGAACAAAACTCATTTGCTCCTGGTACCTCAGAAACCCTCTTAGAAAGGGGGCCAAAACATGGGTGAAATCCCTAGTTATAAAAGAGCGGCGATGTACTCGTGGCCTCCAGTGGTCTATTATTTAGAGCAAACTCAGCTAGTGGTAAAAACCTCAACCAGTCCTCCTGGTTTTCCGAGACATAACAACGTAAATATTGCTCCAGGCTCTGATTACATCTCTCAGTCTGCCCGTTGGTCTCTGGATGGTATGCCGAGGAAAACGACAGCTGGACACCGAAACGATAGCAGATTATTCGCCAAAACCTGGAATCAAATTGTACGCCACGATCGGAGACTATATTCTCTGGGAAACCATAAAGCCTAACGATGTGGCAAATGAACAAACTCGCCAATGTCATTTGGTAAACCAGGGAGTGCCACAAAATGGCACATTTTGCTAAACCGATCCACTACCACCCAAACAACTGTGCTGCCATTGGAATGTGGTAAATCTGTAATGAAGTCCATGGACAAATGAGTCCATGGTCTCATAGGAATAGGCAACGGTAATAACATACCGGCTGGCCGACTGCGGGCTGACTTGGTTCTGGCACACACGTCACAAGACGAAACAAAACTGAATGTATCCCGTCGTTATGGCGGCCACCAAAACGTTCTAGAGAGTAGCCTTCGGGTATTATTAATTCCCGGATGCCTGGCCAATAACGAACTATGAATCTCTGCCAGCAGCTTTAACCTTAGATGAACCGGAACAAAAAGCTTCCCAACCTGAAACTTTGACAAGGCCAAATTCTGTGCTCTACGCACTTGCTCCTCTAACTCTAATGACATTGCCGACACCACCACCCCTTCAGACAGGATAGGGGCAGGGGGTTCCTCAGTAACTACTGGAAGAAAACTTCTCGAAAGAGCCTCGGCCTTCACATTCTTCCAGCCTGGACGATATGTAACTAAAAAATTGAAGTGGGAAAAGAAAAGCGACCAGCGTGCCTGTCTGGAGTTAAGTCTCTTAGCAGATTCCAGATATATAAGGTTTTTGTTCAATTCCCTAAAGTCAACACAGGGGCGTAACCCGCCATCTTTTTTCTTTACAAAAAAGAACCCCGCTGCTAGTGGGGATTTAGATGGCCATATATGACTCTTTCTCAAACTGTCCTGGATATAATCTTTGAGCGCCAGTCTCTCAGGGACAGATATGTTGTACATGCGACTCTTGGGAAACTTGCAGTCAGGGAGAAGTTCAATTGCACAATCCCCCTGTCTGTGCGGGGGTAATTTGTATGCCCTCTCCTGGTAAAACATATCAGAGAAGTCAGTGATAAATTCAGGCAACTCTTCTGCCTGAATAGAAGCTATATCAACAGAAATGCAACAGGACAGACAACCAGGGCTCCATTTTGCAATATCCCCTATCTCCCAGTCCACTACCAGGTTGCGTAAGCGTAGCCAAGTCAACCCCAAGACTACTTGCGTAGGGAGGGATTCCATGACATATAATGTTATAATTTCCGTGTGGAACAGCCCAATCTTTAAATGGACATTAGGCATGCAAAACCTCAGACTTCTCTGAGATAGTGGAGCAGCATCAATGGCGGACACAGGGATA
The DNA here is from genome assembly GCF_035609145.1 of Eleutherodactylus coqui. Classification (NCBI taxonomy): domain Eukaryota; kingdom Metazoa; phylum Chordata; class Amphibia; order Anura; family Eleutherodactylidae; genus Eleutherodactylus; species Eleutherodactylus coqui. The sequence goes on along the minus strand of NC_089837.1, from coordinate 119,914,258 downwards.
GGAAAATCCAAAGGATTCATCTCTAAGCCTAAACGTTTGATAGTTTCCTGATGTATTAAAATAATACTAGCGCCACAATCCAGAAAGACTTTTATGGGACTGCCCACACTTTCACAAAGGATCTCAGCGGGAAGCACCAGCCTGGAAGATGATACCCAAGCAATTTGATGTCCTAGAGGGACCTTCTCACTAATCTCCAGGCCATCAAGTTCTGGCTGGCAATTATGACGGAGACAACACTGAGCCATATGACCTGTGCGGTTACAGGAAAAGCAACGACCTTTACACGGTACCTTCCTTTCTCTCCTAACCCTGCCAGCCAGAGACCCCAACTGCATGGGCTCCTCCGCATCCGCAGGTAAGAAGCCAGAATCTATGGAAAGTTCCTGATGCCTCTCCCTGATCCGTCTCCCAACTTTAATAGCCAGAGACATGGCCTCATCTAGACTGCGAGGTACTGGATGTCCTACCAGTACGTCCTTGATCTCATTGGACAGACCACAATGGAACTGACTTTTTAAAGCAGGGTCATTCCACTGAGTTTCTGCAGCCCAACGTCGAAATCCAGCACAATAATCCTCGACAGGGAAGTCTCCCTGTCACAAACGTCTGATATTTCCCTCAGCCACAGATATCTTATCTGGGTCATCATAGATAAGACTCAATGCAGCAAAAAAGGTATCCACTGAGGCCAAGACCTCAGATGTTGAAGGCAAGGAAAAAGTCCATGCCTGCGGCGCCCCCTGCAGTCTGGACATGACAATGCCCCCCCTCTGGGCGTCGTCCCCTGAAGACCCTGGACGCAGTCTAAAATAGAGCTTACAGGCATCCTGAAAAGATCTGAATTTCTGCCTATCGCCAGAAAAACAATTGGGTAGCTCAATCTTTGGTTCTTTGCTGGGAACCTGCAGCGCAAGTTGTCACTGTTTTACCTCTGCGATCTCAGCAGCCAGCGCTCCAAGCTGGTGCGACAAAACCTCAAGGGGATTCATAATGCACACACAGAATCTCCCTGAGTAAGTAAGGGCTGGTCAATCTGTTGTGTCCTTACCAGACGTGCAATATACAGAAACAAAAGAAAAGGCACAACTGTGCAACATAAATACAAAACTAAGGGAGATCTTTTCTCTGCAAACCCCTAACCCGGGAGGGGGCCCTGCCTACTCGGCGGGCCGATCGCTTCCGACAGGTGCGGACCCACAACGCATGCCTGGGCCACTAAATATTCCTTACCAGGGCGCCCTAATACAAAGAAGGGAACAGAACACCATAAACTCAAAGATACTTGACTTAAATGTGGAGGAGCTCCAGTGCTGGCTGTGCTCCTCAGCAGCAGTCCAGGTAGCAACTGAAAAATTGACCAGCACTGAGGTCAATTCTTGCATGGCTTATATAGGAGCAGAGCTACTCAGAAACAGGTGAGGACTGACATCACTCATCCCACCACCACACCCTTCAGCTCCAGGAAAGGTAGAGACACTGCTAAACCCTGGTCCGGCAAGCAAGGTGAAGACTTCAGAACAGCTGCAACAGTTTCCTTGGAGATTACACCCACTTTTCGAGTCACTTTCCAAATTTATGAGATGAGAAAAGTCACCAATTTGTTAGCAACAGTTTGAGAGAGCTTCCTCTGTTATCTGATTGTTTCTCCCACAATGTGATGTATGGGGTCAAAGTGGTTGTCATAGCAGCCCAGAGCCTAACAATGGAATCCAGGCCTGTTTATTTTTATAATTATATTGCAGGCATAACATACCGCCCCCTCCCCCGCTCCCCCCCCCCCAAAAAAAAAAACACACACACAAAAAAAAAAAGCTCTCCCATAAGCCCATCAACAGAAGCATAAAAAATCTATGGGTCTAAGAGTACAGCAATCCAAGGTAGATATATAAATCTGGTATTGCTGAAAGCATACCAACCCGAAGTTGACAAGTCATTCTTACCTCACAGCAAACACTGTTAAACGGAAAGTCAAAAAACAATGGTGCAATCGTGTTTTTCTTTTACCGTTCCACACCACAAGAAAATGTTTAAAAAGTTTTTCAAAACATTACAAGGCGCATTAAACAGTAGAATTACAAAATAAACAACTCATCGCACAAAAAACATGGCTTTGCTGCTGGAAAAATAAAGTTATGGATTCTGAAAGATATGGATAAAAAGCAAAAAACAGCTTACAGGAATCACAGAGACAATGAGAGTCTGAAATTCAACACATCATTTGATGCGATTTTGGGTCCTTTATTATGTTACAGGAGCTTAATTTGTATAACCTGGAGGAAAGAAGGAAGAGGGTAAACATGATCAAAACTTTTAACTATAATAAGGTTCAGGAAGGAAGTGCACAGGGGGTGGCCAAAAATATGGAAACACAACAAAATGCATGGGATTTTAATCTTTAGCTCTGAACTGCCCTTTTGACCTCTGCTTGGCTAAGACTTTACTGAGTGTCAAGCACTCTTGGATCTAGGAAAAGATGAGGCTCAACCTCATAGACGCTCACAATTATATTCTGCTATATTTATATGAAAGGTCAGAACATATGACAGATTGAACTCCCTCGTAATGTAGTATGTTGCAGTATGCCACAAGGGTGCCTACCACTTTTATTTCAGTAAGTTGAGTTCTACTCACAATGCACTTTCAATCTGTATTTAGGTGATGTCTCACTTATAAAGTCATATATGGACTTTTTGAATTAAAAGTAAATACAAATTTACAAATTCAGGAACTTGACACAGAAAAAGTTTTGCACTGCCGCTGCTGACACATCATTGCTCTACTTTTTATTTCCCAGTACCCAGAGGCCAACCTTTAATATTTAGAAGTTTGAAAGTTCTAGGCCGCATAATACTTTACTTATGACGCCTGTCAGAGATTTCCGTGAATATGTGCACAGTAAGTAAAGATGTTATTGAGGACTATTCTACAGAAGACAACAGGTTATAGAGCCAAACAAAGTTCACTATTTCAAACAATAAAGAAAAAGGATTCAAAGATCATGTATAGAACAGGGCTATAACAAGAACTCAAGGGAAGCCATAGTGAAGGTTGTCCTTTCGGAGACCACCTAGTAGGTTGAAACTGTAGCCCTGCCAACCAACATCATAGGCCTCTCTCTCAGGCAGCGAGAAACCTGCTCTACACTGAAGATTGGTTAAAAAAAACAAAATTGGCAGTGCCACCACAATCACACATTACAGTGCACAGATTTGCCATTGGGCCCTCGTGTGGTGCCGAGTGTTATGGTAGCAGAATGCAGTCCTAAGCTCTCACTCACGACCTGAAGGTTGTTTGAATCCTTGCATGGTTCAGGTAGCCGGCTCAAGGTTGACTCAGTCTTCCATCCTTCTGAGGTCGGTAAAATGAGTACCCAGCTTGCTGGGGGGGTGGGGGTGGGGGGTAATAAACAAATTACCTGAAAGCGAATACGTTGGCGCTATACAACTAACAAGTCCCTTACCCCCTTCCCCTTCCAAAACAGCCAGTCTGTGCATGGAAATCTTTTACCTCTGGAGAAGACTTTGGTTTTGGTTTATTTTCCCAGTCATTGTTACAAGGTCTGGTACAAGGTGAGGCCTTGCCTTCTAATAGGTAGCGCTGCTGAGGCATTGTACCATTTCCTATATGCATAGCAACGATTGGCATGCTGCTGCCCATGTTGGCAGTGCCACCACAATAGCATCACACATTACAGTGCATAGGTTTGCCATAGATTTGCATCTACATACCGGTAATCAGAATTTGATATAATCCCAAACTATTATGAGCACATAAGAAGAGGTGTTTATAATCTGTGAGGAAATACCAGCTTCTGGTGTCTAATAGAGAGATCTCTTTTCATGGTATAGACTTTTTCATAGTATAACGTATTAAGAAATGAAATCTGAACTCTGTTAGGTTGGTATGGACTACAAAACCAGTTATTCTGTTGGACAGTTTTCATAAGTAATACTCAGTATCTGGTCCATGAATGAAATCCCTTATTCCATTTACACTAGTACCAGAGTAGTTACGGCTACATCATCAAAGTGCTCCCATTATTTAAAGCATATAAGAATGAAAGAGACCATTTAATATTTGCCAAACTATTAACTGATATACCTTCATTATAGGAAATTGTCAATGTAAAGAGGTTGTCTAGTAACTTTTTAAAAATTTAACGACAGGTGTAGCTGTGAGAAAATAACAAGTACAGCAGTACTTACCCGCCCTCAGCCCCAGCACTGCAGTCTGTTGAACACTATCAGGCAATCAGAGGCTGCAGTGTCACCTTTCGGAACTCCTGGCATCATGGCTCCCAGGACGTGAGCACTGATGCCAGGAGAACGAGCAGTGATGCTGCGGCCTCTGATTGGCAGGTGGCGATTACCTGACTTCCGCTGTCAACAGAGACCAGGTGAATCACAGGGCTGCAGCACTGGATCGCCGGGGCCAAGGATTGGTAAGTACTACTGTATTTATTTTCTGATAGCTGCACCTGCCATTAAAGTTTTAAAAAGTAACAAACAAGTAAAGGACAACCCCTTTAAGGACTGTAGCAAAAGTAGAGCCTACAGGGGTTTTCCAAAAAAAAAGTACAGGGAGGGGCTGAGCTAAAATAAATAAGCCATATTCAACTGTCAGAGGTCCCCTTGCTACAGCGCAGGAGCTCCAGTCCCTGCTGCTCCAGTCCTGGAAGTATCTGCAGAGATCTCATGCCATTAGCATTCCCCTCTTGTACAACTTTTTGTTTTTATTCTCAGCTAACCCCTTTAAGAAAAACCAACTTTTGTGGAGGCCAAGACCAGATCTGCAGAAAACTAATTATGGTGATGTTGAGCTTTGTTCATTTAAGAAGGTCCAATGGTAACAGTAACAGACACCATGACAGTAGTCTCCTGCTATTGGAGCTAGACCTTTTACAGCATCCACTAGCGCCTGCTTTCTGTGAGCATTGTAGCTACACTTGGTATTTTGCCACAGAGCAAAACTATATGTGCCAAATTTAAAGTTTAAAACCATTGGCCATGATTAAGGATGGATAGCTAGAAATATGTTGCCCTATCTATCAGTGTGAGCTTGTATCTATTCTGTTCTGGGATTTCACTCTGTACACAAAAGGTCTGAATTAGAACTGGTAAACTGACTATTGTTTGTTTGTGTCTTTTGTACTAAGTAAAGAAGTTTGTGCAAACTATCAAGCTCGCTATACAGATAAGATAACACAGACAACTATATCCCATAACTCCACCATAAGTCAGCCAAGTGCACATGCTTATTTGAAATGTCAATGGTTGAGCAGAATAAGTTGATGCCAAATACTTGTGGCAGAAGTTTATCTTCTGCAGGTACAAAGGATGAGGCATGCTAAAATACAACATGCTCAATCTCTCTGTCAGACAACATTGGCCACTGGTGCTGAGTCAAGAGGCCTCCATATACAAAGAATCATAGAGTTGGAAGGGCCCTCCAGTGTCATCTGGTCCAACCCCCTGCTCAGTGCAGGATTCACTAAATCATCCCAGAGAGATCTCTGTCCAGGCTTTGTTGGAAGACTTGCATTGAAGGAGAACTCACCACCTCCCATGGTAACCTGCTCCACTCATTGATCACCCTCACTGTCAGAAAGTTTTTTTTATAATATCTAATCTGTGTTTCCTCCCTTTCAGTTTCATCCCATTGTTAAATCAGGAACAAGGTATCACAAGAGAAAAAAAGTGAAAGAGGCATTTTTTAATTTTAAAAGGTTATTCCTCTCTTATAAAGTGATGGCATATAGTTAGGATATGCCACTACTTTCTAATCCTTGGGAGCCCCATATCTGCGACCCCCTTCCAATCCTGAGAATGAAAGAGCTACAACGCAAGTATTACCCATTTAATAAAAAGTTAGATATTAAGTCATCCCTATAGTTCAGCCCATTAGACATATAGGCTTTCAAGTTAAACATCTGATAGGTTGTGTTGCTTTATCTCCACTCCTGTTTGGTCTTGCACCCATTCTATTCCATTTTTGCAGTTTAAACAACAAAATAATATATTAGATACCATATCTGAAAAACTATAGGTATCCAATATGACTATGATTATCCCTTATGGTCCTATTGGTTCATTGGACTGACGGATGTTTTGAGTAAGTCAAAGTTCTGATAAGTCAAGGCCCAATCAAACATCTATGAGGTTCAACAGGCAACCCAAGTTGTGGATCGCTCTCTTGCTGGGTACAGTTGAGCAAAAAAAAGGACAAAATCCCATTCAAACAGTGTAGGTGCAAATACAACTATTGAATCACAGTATTGTCAAGTCTTCTTATATTCTCTGTAGTTTTCCATAGAAAATTTTCAAGGAATTATTTTCCCAGAACTGTTTGTTTTGTAAAACTGCAACCTCAGTTGTGGCAAAAGGACTTTTGACATTTTTTCAGGGTGTATTGTGGATTTGTGCAGCACCAATACTTCTATATATAAATATAGCCCTAAAGGAGTTGTCCGTCAAAACAAAGCTACCTCTTATCTAGAAGACAGGGATAATGGATTAGTAGGGGGTTTAACCACTCTGACCCCCACCAATCTCAATAACATAGGTCTCAAGTAGAGATGAGCGAGCATACTCGCTAAGGGCAATTACTCGATCAAGCATTGCCCTTAGCGATGTACCTGCCCGCTCGGAAGAAAAGATTCGGCTGCCGGCGGTGGGCGGGGAATGGCAGGGGAGAGCGGTGGAGGAACGGAGGGGAGATCTCTCTCTCCCTCTTTCCCGCCACTCCCCCCTGCTCACTGCTGCAACTCACCTCTCACCCGCGCCGGCAGCCTAACCTTTTCTTCCAAGCGGGGAGATACTCGCTAAGGACAATGCTCGATCGAGTAATTGTCCTTAGCAAGTATGCTCGCTCATCTCCAGTCTCAATGGTACCCAAATGAATAAAGCTGTGTTCACGCATACACCCCATCACTCCTTTTATATAAATGGGTGTGCCACAGACAATCGAGTTGATGCACTCGGCTATGTTCAGCAGTCCCAATGAAATGAATGATGTGGCGGTTCTCGACCTTGACTTCATTCAAGTGTAGACCACTGGGGCCCCCATTCTTATGATTTGGTTGAATCCTCAAAGCTCCTATCCCGCAGAAAGGCGATAATTTACTTTAGTTGGGGAACCCCTTTAACCATTTGCAATCCAATTGCCCTGCCACCCATACTCTTCCCAGCTATTATTTATTTTGGGTTTGGAAAGGGCATTGTAGATTCCTCAGAATTACTTAACAGAAACACATAAAAATAATCTATCATGATGATTTTCTTAGCAATTTTTTGAAAATTAGATGTGAGTTAATATGTAGAAGACAGATTAGATGTCGGATCTCTCTCCTATTGTGATATACATATGTAGAAGAGAACTCCAATGACGGACCTCTCTTCTGCATACTGTCAAAAACATGTCAGACCTCGTCTGACATGGGAGCTATGCAGGGAAATCTCAATGTCGGACGAGGTCAGACACTGGATTGGAAAGGCTTAAGGTCTGCAATTGTGAAATTACTGTACACTGCAATAACCACAGAGTATATGAAGAACTTAAACTTAAATTAGAATCATCAATAAGACTATTACGATAGTTATACAACATGGTAAATACTGACGACACATGTTTTGAAGTAGCGTTCTCGGCTTTACAGCAATTGCATTTTTTTTTCACAAATACTCCCAAATTTGTTAAGCCTCATTCCTGCATCAAGCAGATTTTTCCTTCAGCCACAGGGCTTTTCAGTCTCTCTGGCATTCATTTAGAAATTTAGGTCACTATACAAATTAGACATGCTGAAATCTCAACGATTCTTAAGTATTTAAACTTGCTCATACTTATACCAATTCTGCACTTAGGTAATTTCAGCTTCTAGAGAATTCTGCTGGTAAATAATCTTCTTAAGAGGCAATTGAATGGCAGCTGCAACATTGATTTAGAGATTTGTGGGAAGACAGATATGGTAACACGGATACCAGTTATAACACATATTGCTGTAAACATCCAAAATGAACAAGAAGCGAAAATAACATCCACATATATTCCAGTTGTAACACTTGTCCTCCCTTGTAGTTAACGTTAATTAAACTAGATCACCATAGAGTCTATGGGTGTTCATCATGGAATGGCTGCATCACTTTACTACAAACGAGATCAAGTGGGGACTGGATGCCTTTCTTGAGCGATACAATATTATATCTTATGATCACTTCAGAAGGGCCGGTGATCCAAGGATTATTCCGATTGCCAGATTGGAGTCGGGAAGAATTTTTTTCCCTCTAAATGGTGAAAATTGGCTACAACCTCATTGGGTTTTTTTTTTTGGATCAACATTGTGGAAAGGGGGTATGTAGGCTGAACTGGATAGACATATCGTATATACTGAAGTATAAGCCAACCCGACTATAAGCCGAGGCACCTAAGTTTACCACAAAAAACTGGGAATATTAAAGACTCGAGTATAAGCCTAGGGTGGGAAATGCAGCAGCTACTTGTACTGCATATGCGGGAATATTCCGCAAATGCAGTACCAGTGTTCAGTGACAAGGGACTCCCCACAGGAAGTAAAGAATCCCCTGTCACAGCTTTGACCAATCACAGGCAGCGCTTAGCTGTCATTCAATGAATGGCTGAGCGCTGCCTGTAATTGGCTGAGTGCTCAGCCAATCAGAGGCAGCCCTTTCAGCAAGCGGAAATTTTAAATTCCCGCCTGCTGAAAGGACTTCATTACAGTGATGGGACCCAAGCGGCTAGACGCACCTGAGCCCCGGCAGCGGTAGACAGGTAAGTATAGATTTATTTTATTTTTTACTACAACTAGGGATGATTTTCAGGGAAGGGCTTATATTTAAAGCCCTTCCCCGAAAATCACTGCAGAGGTTGCCGGCAGACCATTGCTTTCAATGGGGCCGCCAGCAGCAATGGTGCACGGGACTCTTACTCAATTATAAGCCAAGGGGGGCTTTTTCAGCATAAAATATGTGCTGAAAATGTTGGCTTATACTCAAGTATATATGGTATGCCTTTTTAGGCCTTACATACTATGTTACAAACAATGATTTAACAGAATTATACCTGGCTAAGTAATAGAGAAAAAAAACTATCTGGGATTTGCATTAAATATAGTTTATTTTTTCTAGGATATTATTACTGCTAAAATTATAATCTTTCCTAAAAAAAACCATTTAAATAGATTGTTAATGCAAGGAACAGGTTAGCAACAGACTTCTATCAATGCTACATATATATCCTTAATTATACGAATGCTCAGCATACCACTGCTGCTTGCTTCATGTGCTGGATATTTGTTCGGCATCTTATGCTATTTGCATAGCCCATTGTAGGCTACTGACTGCGGGCATTGCAATAACTAATGAAGAATACATCTGTATGTACAGATATGTATCACTTGTTAATAGTATGACACACGTATGGTGGTAGTGCTACATTTCAAAATAAGGGCTTAAACAGATGGGTGTAATTTAGTCCCGTTATGCGGCCATAAAAATCAACTATATGCGAGAAAGGTAGGGCAGGATTTATCTTCCCGACTTTTTTTTTTCAAATTTGCGCTAACACGAAGTTTGAATAGTCCGAAAGAAAAACCAACAACCCCGTTTATGCCCTAATACGCCCCGTAGCGGTGAGTGTATTAGCATATGCACCCTTGTGTTTCTGCCCTAACAGCCATAATAACCTCCTAACAGCATAAAAGGCATTTTGTGTCGCGCTTTCTCGAGGGTGTGTACAAGAGCCTGTGTTGGTATATGTTCAGTATTCTTCCTCAATCAGAAGTAGCCTAATAGTTCTTATGGAAGAAAAAAAAAATTGCATTGAACTTGCATGTAAATTCCTGTTTCATGTGAGGAGTCCTAGTTTTACTATTGAAACATGCAATTTTCGCACGTGTGAAAATGATATGCGCAGTGATGCATTTGTCTTGCAAAGTGCATTGCAATCACAGGACAAATCGCTGGTTTACAAGTAGAGATGAGCGAACGTGCTCGGCCACGCCCCTTTTTCGCCCGAATACCGCGATTTTCGAGTACTTCCGTACTCGGGCGAAAAAATTCGGGGGCGCCGTTGGTGAGTGGGGGGGTTGCAGCGGGGAGTGGTGGGGAGAGGGAGAGAGAGAGGGCTCCCCCCTGTTCCCCGCTGCTACCCCCCACTCACCCACGGCGCCCCCCGCCCCCCGGCGACCCTGAGTACTTTTCACTCGAGTACTGAAGTACTCGAAAATAGCGGTACTCGATCGAGTAATTACTCGAAACGAGTACGTTCGCTCATCTCTATTTACAAGTGCTACATCGGTCTGGGTTTCTCAGACCAATATAGCACTTGCCCTTGTAAATTTGGTCTTACTGAACCAGCGATGCACAGCAGCAGAAGCATCGCTATCAGGACACTTGCACATACGTGTTCGGAACTCTTTCTAATACTACTGCGCAAAAGTAAGCATGCAAATACATTTCTTCTATTATTAACCCTTGGTTAGTGCATGCTTTGAAATTACCATAGTGGAAGTCATTATTTTAAGGGGCATGATTCTAATTTCACCACAAATGAATGACTTCACTAATAGAAATGTAGAAAAGATGCATAAACATACAAGTAGAAAAGGCAATAATATATTAACAGTCAACCATGAATAATACATAGTACAGCAGCATAGAAGAATATTAAAATTCCTATAAATATAAGCATCTTGCTTGAAAAACCAGACATCAAAGAAAAATTTTCCGGCATAAACCCATTGAACTTATTAATACAGCGAGGTAATGCAAAGGATATTGTGACCAAATAGAGATAACATCACATTTTAGTTCTTTCAATGGATCCGCTGCTTATTACAACAAAAATTAGCCCTAAGTCACCATAAGCAGAATGAAAAAGACCGTGCCACATAAATATAGATAAGAGCTGGCAACGAACTTAATTAGTTACTGACTGCGCTTAGTCAATCCTGGCATTATGTGTTACACTGCACTTAATGGAGAAGTATATTCATCCCTACAGAAGGATTGGGAATTATTCATATACTTCTCTTCCAAGGTAACCTTCCTTGTCTATTCCTCCAGAACTGCAGCTGCAACAATGAAGGGCACTGGAAAATTTTGGAATTCATTCTCAATAAGAGTGTTGTTGGATGGTTCTACAACCTGAAAGCACTATATGTAGTTATTGCTGCAACGTGGCCTGGTGGTTCCCTTCATTGATGGGTCAGATATCATGTTGGCCATATTGCTGCTATTTCTTCAATACTTATTGTGTATGATGTGAATCTTAAAGGGGTTGTCCAGGATGAGAAAGTGTTTTCATTTCTCCAGAAACGGAGCCAGATGTGCCCAATACTATATCTCAATGCCATTCACTTAAATGGGTTGCAATAATGGGGACAACCCATGGATTTGAGGTAGAATGTCTCCGGGAAAAGACGTTTTATGACTAGATGGTAGCCATGGAAATGTCATTCTTTTGTGATGATTTACAAATTTAAGTTATGCTACATGCACAAACTATAAACAGCAGGAACTAGTCAGTGCCCTCGTAGTTAGTGATCTCATAACAGACCTCAATAAATGTATCCGCTGCAGTATTCCTATGCAAGTCATGCTCCATATCGCCTGCAGCCACAGTACCCCATAACAGTGCATACAATAGTCCCCACGTAGAGTCAGGTCCTGCACAGTGCCCTCACGTTACCCACATAGTAGGGTCAACCATTAACTCTACCCACCGACTGTTCAAACATTGCCAGCCACAAACCTTTATGCTGCCAACCACAGTTCTTCATACAGTGTAAGCACAGAGCACCTATGCAACACTGCTCAATGCCCACGTGCATCTACCCCTACTAGAAGAATTAGGCTAGATATTAGCAATACCAAAGCCTTCTGCCTAATGAAAGCAATCTAACAGTATCCTCAGGTAGTGAGCCAATCGATTTGGGACCCTTGTATTGCTAAAGTGGGGAAAGTGGATAACCCTTTAATCCCTATGATCTGTAGATAGCTTCAGTAACTGTTTCCTTATATCATATGAATGTATTAAGACCCCCTAGGTGTAAGAACTTTGTTGCAACCAAAGCTCTTCCAGTGTTACTAAATTGCATTTAAGGCTTTACAGATAAATCAGCTATAAATTCATGATAGACTGGTAACAGAATTTCTCCATCTAAACTTACAATATTTGTACAATAGTCTAATGAAAATTATGATACGAGTACTACTTAGGTGTTTTGGCTTCCTCAGTGATATTTTGGCTTCAACTTTAAAACCGAAGTAGTCTGAGATAGATTGGTTGCTATGGACTCGCTGCCTGAAAACCCCATACAAGGGCTAAGGGTGGTTTCACATCTGCATTGGAACCTCCGATCGGAGGTTCCGTCGGAGATCCGGCACAACATGCTGGAAGAAAAAGCGCTATATGCGGTGCTTTTTCTTCAAGCGAAAAGCCAGACAGCAGAGCGGAAAACTGATGGACCCCATTATAGTCAATGTGGTCAGTTAAGCACTGTTCGGTTCCGTCCAAAGACGGAGCCATTTGGGTAATGAGGATTCCACTTTTCTGCTCCCTAAGACTATTAGGTAGTATACCAAAGGCAAGCAGTTGTGGAGTCAATATTGTATTGTCATTTTGCTGACAAAAAAAGGTGGAAAACTTGGCAGCTGTACTCTGTCACACCATTCCAGATCTCAGCTTGCCATATTTGTCAAACTTTTATAAACTATGTTGGGTACAGGGCTTATTTCCAGTTGTCAAGCATTCCTGGAACAACTCAGTAACTCTGATATACATGGACTATTAGTACTCCCCCAACTTCATAGTCATATTTCTTCGAACTGGTTTGTTCTCTGAATCCTGAATTTCCAGCGGGAGACTCCTGCTCCAGTCTGTGTGATCTTTTGGTTTTCCAGTAAAGCTCAAAGCAATGTGCCATGTGCTACAACTTCATTCTCCGTTTTGTGTAATGGGGGGTCGCACATGACATACTTCTTACATTTGTAAGCAATTCAGTATTATATGCTATTTATGAACAGATCTGTCTTTTTTTCTGCATTGAGAACCATGTAAGAGGGCTCAGAGGGGCTAATAGGTCCTCTCAGTCTGCTGGGACTACTACATGTAATGTTTTGTCTGGCTCAGCCGCACATCCTCCCTCCATTTGTAGTAATAAGTGCATCCCTGTTGAATGAAAGAATTTTATGAGCAGTCCTGAACATATGTATTAAAGGATCAATGATCTTCAGAATCCACTACAAATCTATTACGCATTATGGCTGCCAGATACTAAGGCCTGTGTCACATGAGCGCATGCGTATTTGTATGTGCATTTGCACTGCGTTTTCGCGAGATGGGCATTGAGTATTTGCGCGCACATATGCTTATATTTTGGTGTTTTTTGCTTTGGTGTTCGGACATTGGCTTTTTTCTCCTGTGAAAGATATCTCGCTCAGTATAAATGCACCTTTGAAACACTAAAGGCCCATTTACACACAACGATTATTGCTCAAAATTCGTTCAAACGACTGCAAATGAGCGATAATCGTTACATGTGAACGCTGCCATTGTGCACTTTTCATCTGAACAATAATTTTAAGGTGAACTTAAAATCCATCATTCAGTCGCTGAGACATAAAGTGTCTCTTACCTGACCGAACGCTGCTTTCTCCCCGGGAGCCGGCAGATAACATTGTAACCTGCTGGCAATCCTGATGGGAAGAATGAAGCTGTGTGCATTGCTGGGCATGTGATTACATACTGGGCTCTGCAAACAGCTCCAGGAGGCCCTTTTACATGTAAATAAAGACGATAAACTGTCAATGGATATTAGTGTCCATTAACACTTCATGCAAAAAGATCGCTTAAACTTTCAATCTTTCAATTCTTTGAAAGATTATTTTTGCGTGTATATGGGCCTTAACAAGCGAATAGCCTGATTGACTCGTTTGCTTACAAACACTGATCACGTGTAGCTAATTGTTTACATTTCTCATCATTTTGCTGGGACTTTTGGTGCACAAATATGCAAGAAAGTAGAGCAAGCACACTGAAAAGTTTTTTGCACAACTGAAATGCGCATGCAAAATACACAAATATGAACAAAGCCATTGGAATCAATGGGTTCTATTTTCTGCATATTATGCATGCAAATATTTTTGTGTGACAACGGCCTAATTTAATTAGATTTTTGCCTAAATAAACCCCTGAATTGAGCAAAAGTTGTGTTTTAAGAGAATGGCTCTTTAAATGCTACAAATGTTACCACAATGTAATGCTTTAATGCTTCCTTGTATTCCTCTACTCTAGTGGAAAACGTGTCCCATAGAAAGCAGCATATAGCCTGTGGTTAAACATGTCATTTCTCTCAGCAGCGTTTGTTATAAGCTATCATTTTGACGAGAATTGGTTATAAAAGTACTGAATGATTGTACAGTCTCATGTGCTACAGTGGATGCTGCTTGTACACTTCTTTATCTCTCCTTATTACATTACTATATCATTATATTTATCTGTACCTTCATTGTAAAACTGCAGTATATCCAACCCCAGAGATATATTCTTCACATGTCTTCTAGTAGGTCATCTGCTAATCACCTCCTAGAAGTCCCTTTTGGCTTTTAAGCTATTTTAGGAATATTAGGATGATAAAACGCCAGCCTGATGCATCTTGTATGTTGCCTACAGCACATTCACTGTGTACAGACTCCTATAGGAAGAAATGCAGAGGATTACTGGTAGACTACAGCAGTAGGACAGTATGGGAGATGTGCATTAGGTTTGATGAGCTGCTCAGCCATTGAGCTGGTGTAATTAGGTTGTGAGTGCAACGCAATAATTTCTATCCAGGGCTATTTTCCTAAAGTTCTACTCATAGGCAAGTAACATTTGCTTTATTTTCTGTGGTTCATGTATGGTTGGATGCACTAACTGTGCTTGACAGGATTTAGTGATTTGTCTGATTGATATACATTGACATGCCATAAGTCACAGGACAGCAACTAATATCATGTAAGACCCCCTCTAGACCAGAAAAATGCATCAATTTGACATGGCATAGATTCTACAAGTGGACAGAAGATAACTGGAGGAATGTTGAGCCATGCCATATGGATAGTCACATGCAGCTCCATGGTATTTGTGGATGCAAATGGAGCTCTCTACCATATCCCATGAATGCTCAGTTAGGGTCCTGTTGGATTAAATTGAAGGCCAAACCAGTTGTATGACTTCTTCAGAATGTTCCTTCAACTAATTTTGGACAACTTGGGCTCAATGACACAGTGCATTATCCTGCTGGAATATCTATCTGCTTATCCTACCTGCTTATCATTGTGGTAGAGCATAAAGTCCATGAAGGTGCCAATGGTCACCAAGCAGTGAGATGTAATGGTCATTGGTCTAAGACATGTTTAGGTAGACCAGTGGACCCAACCTATACCATCAGAATTCACTCCACACCAGTATGGAACCACCACAATGCCTTCTTGACAACTTGGGGTCCATGGCTTAATGGAGTCTACACCACACATGAATCCTATAATCAACCAGAAACAATTGGTACTGCAACTCATCAGACTGTGCCAGATGTTGCCAGTCATATAGCAACCCCACATGCCCAGGTAAGGCACTGTGTCTGGTGTTATGGTGTTAGCAAAGGCACTCTGCTGGGTCTTTTGCTCCCACATCCCATAAAAACTAAAGAACACTTCACTGACCTGAGGGCTATATGTGTGCATTGAATATGAATATGACGTCTGCTGGAATCACTTGTTTGTGCTCATAGACAATTCTGGCCAGGTGCCACCAGTCGTGATCTGTCCACTATGGATACCTTCAATGACATTTTCCTAGAACACACAAGACACTGTGGATCGAGAATTATTAATTGCTCACATAACTTTGAAAATGGAATGTCCCATTCATCTGTCACCTATTATCATGCTTTGTTTGAACTCTGGTTATTCACATTGCCTTACCATGAGCACGTCTGGCATCACATAGCCAGTGTTCAACTTCACTCACCAGATAACACCCCACAACTTATACAGATATGAGCATTCCCAAGCCATCACCTGAGCTTATGACACTTCATAATTAACTTGCACATTGCCATCTCATGACTTTTGGCATGTCAGTGTAATGCACTGCATTACTAGAAAAATGGAATGAATCGTGGGCTATATATTTGGCAAGGCTATGTTCACTTCGGCATTTGCATGCCATACAACTTCCCATTGTTCTGCTCCATTTTAGGAGCCAAATAAGAAAATAAACAGTTTCTTTGGGATCCAGTACATATAGGACACAACCATTGACTATAATGGAGTCTGTCAGGTTTCTGTCGTGGTGTCCAGTATATAATAATCTAATAACAAGGCAAAAAGGTTTGCAGTTTATACGGGACTTAATATACCCTCAATATTCCATATTATGCCATGCATCTAAGAACTTCCACATTGAACGTATGCGTAAATACTCTTGGAGCCTATTTGTACATGAACTAGGTTTGAAGTTGGCCCTAAACAGGTTGCTACATACATGCCAGTGCATAGTACTCGAAATGCCAGTTCACACACGTGATATTCCCTTTCTGTGCAATAGCTTTTTTCCCCTCTGCATTTTACACGGGGTAACACCCTTCCCCTCCTTTTTTTTAATCTGCCATAGACTTCTATGGCAGTTTTCTGCTCACAAGAACGAACCCATTGAAGTCAATGGCTCCGCTTTGTCACGTTTTACAGGCGTTAGTTTCACGTGCAAAAACCTGTGCAAACACATTCGTCTGTTTAAGCCCTTAGTATGGTAATTAGAATAGCCTGCATCATACATGCCATGCAATGCATTACATGCCAACCAAACATTTCTAATTCATGCGCTGCCCCACTTATCGCAATCCCTATTTAAAGATTAATCATAAAAATAAACTGCAGATATAGGATAGTGGAAACGTAAAGAAAAGCAAATCCGACATTTTCAAGAGTTGACATTTTCATTATATTTTGATTCTATTGTCTGCATAAGTCTTCTTTAATGTGTTCTTCCAAAATGAGATCCTAACTAAAGCTAAATGTGTAAAGCTCTTAATGCCTTCGACATCTGAAAAAAAATCTGACAGCTAGAAATAATCAAGAACTTCAAACAACATTTTATGAGTCATGCACAGATTGTATTAGTTACCCTCTGTACTTTGATTTGAGACTGAAATCATATTGCTACTTGTATAGTCTAATGTTCATACGACTGGCTTCAATATGTTTAGTCTCTCATAGTGGTTAATTATTCATATAAAATATCTCTTGGAATTCAAATGATCTGCATGTGGCAGGCTTAATTTACATTTCCATTTATCCAGAATTATCAGGTCATTGTGGATTTAATGTAGAAAGAGTGAACACATTATATCACACTAGCTCTGCCTGTAAGGGTTAAATCTGAGAAGGAAACCCTATAGAAGAACCATCATTAACCTGCTGGAATATATAGCATCAATGGCCTGCTGAGTTGAAAAAGGTGTAGAGCGTGGGCATGCTGAGTCACTGGCAACTCGGAGTTTAAATCAAACGGCAAAAAGAGTGGAGATCATGATGAAGTTCACTTCACAGAGTAATGTAGAGAACAGGAGCCAGAATGGAGAAGAGGAAATATTAAAGTGTGCCTATCATTGCAGGGGAGTGTCCAGAATAGGCCATTGAGTATACTAGAGTACTAAGAGTATTCTTGCAAAGGTCTGAAGTCGAAGGTCAGAGCTCAAGTGTTAAAAAACTGTTTGGTACCGTGTTAGCCAGTAGAGGAAAATGTGATTGTTGTCAGTAAGAGAAACCAAGTAATCTTGTAGATATGATAGCTTTTAATGGATAACAAAAATACATGATGTTATGGCAAGTTTTAGAACCTACTCGGGGTCCTTCCTAAGGAACATATGCCTCTTCGGATCTATTCAGGTAGCATGTGGAAGAGCCCTAAGTAGGTTCGAAAGCTCGCTATAACAGCATGTATTTTTGTCATTAAAAGTAGAGACGAGCACCCAAATGCTCATGTTCGCGTTATTCGAGTCGAGCTTTTTCGTTAAATTTGAGAGCTTTACTCGAGTAACAAACCCTATTGACTACAATGGGAGACTCGAGCATTTTTGTATGTGGGAGGCCGGGTGCCGAGCTTTTTTTTTCTTTTCTAGGTGCCTCTCTCTCTCTCCCCCCTGCCTGCCAGACAAAAAATTTGCCATTGACGCGCGCTGCGTCACGGCGGGGAGGAGTCAAAACAGGCATGTCACAGTGGTGAGGAGCCAAAAACTGGGGGGGGGGGGGGGGGGTAAAAACTAAATCCAGCAAAATTTGGAGAAAAAAAAATTGGGTTCATTATATGCTAAATTAAATGGTACCCACTTGCGTAACTATAGGAGATGCAGAGGATGCGGCTGCACCCAGGCCCAGGAACCTTAGGGAGCCCATAAGACCTCTCTTCTCCATTTGGGAGCCCAGTACTATCAATAAATCATTATAATTCAGGGCCCTGTTACAGGTTTTGCATTGGAACCCAGGAGCTTCAAGTTACGCCTCTGCTTTAAGGCGTTAGGAGAAGTTGGGGGGCCCCAAGATAAACTTTTGCTCCCAGGGCCAATGAGCCTTTAGCTACTTCCCTGATGGTGCCATAAAAAATACAACTCGCCCCACAAAAGAGGCCCAAATACAGCTGTGTCAATGGAAAATGTGAAGGTTATGGCTATTGGAAAGTGAGAACGTAAAAATAAAAAAATGAAAAATCCCAAGTCCTAAAGTGGATATATATATTTTCTTTATGCCCTTAGTCCCCCAGTTACTTTGCAGCTGTAGAATGGGGAGCGTGCAGTACCCCAGCCAGTGATGGTATGTGTGAGCTGTGTAAATGGCTCACTGGCGTAACTATAGGGGGTGCAGGGGATGCGGTTGCACCCAGGCCCAGGAGCCTTAGGGGGCCCATAAGGCATCTCTTCTCCATATAAGGAGCCCAGTACTATGAATAAAGCATTATAGTTGGGGGCCCTGTTACAGGTTTTGCATTGGGGCCCAGCAGCTTCAAGTTACGCCTCTGAAGTGGCTGTATGGTTTTCTTTGCTAAGACATAATAATGATATAACTATTTTTTCAGTTCCTACTGGAAGTGCTATTTTTTAATAATACAGTAGTTTAGCAGTGAAAACAAGCCCATATGATAGCGGCAGCTTACTGTAAATGATGCACTTAATTTATTGTTCTGCTTCAGCGATAAAAGTCTGTTATGCCTGAGGCTAAATTTTACTGTCAACTACCTCTTCTTTGTCTGCAATCATTCACTGTTTATTGGTACAATAAAAATTGCTGCCTGCTTTTTATTCTCTGCTCGTGTGTCATGTTAGACAGACTAGACGCTGCCAATGTCATTGCACACAACAATGCGTTTTCAGAGGATCCCATTTCTATGAGACTCACACAATATACATAATGGCCAAAGGTGGAACACGTATCGATACAAACTGGTAACCTGTCAAGCACCATATTGATGAATCCACCTACATATCAAGCCTATTACATGTTGCACTCATCGGTCATGGAAAACTGATCAACGGAAAGCATACTTTGCCTATTTGTTTGTGGATCCATCAAACGGATCTGTCAAATAAACGGAAAGTATGCATTCTGTTCATTCTTGTTTCATTCCCGTTTTTATTATCGTAAGGCACTATATATATATATGGAACTCATCTATAAGACCAAAATAAGATGTTAAAACAGAATCTTCTCTTGTGACTGCTCTGTTATCCACGGAATTCCTTTGTTGGTTATCTCTGCTCTTTCCTCCTCCGCTTCTGGTTTTATGCAGTCGCATATTTTATTGCAATTTAAGAAAAAGTTCCAGATTATCAGACTTTCTGGTTATTCAAATGCAAGATTAAAGGACTGTTACTGCACTTCACCTTCAAGGCTTTTCCAGCATGACTTATAAAGTAGCATTTAGGGTTTTTTTTTTACCTTGGAAAGGCCACAAATCTGTGTTCAGTGGGGTCCAACCTATGCTGTTCAGCAGAAAGCACCCTGAGATATCAAAATTAGTATTTTGCTAATTAAATAGCTACCATTACGGGAGCAGAAAAGGGAAATCCTTTGGCTGAATAGATCCGAACGGAATTAATCGGACCTCATTGACTATAATGGTGTCCATTTGGTCTCCGTTCAGCTAAACAGCATTTTACCAAATGAAAAAAGTCCTTCATGCAAAACTTTATATTTTGGTATTTTGTGCCGGATCTGCAACGGAACCTCCGAACGGAGGTTACAGTGCAAATGTGAACCTAGCCTGGTATACATATACAAGTCAGCTTCCTTTATGGTTTTCTTCAAATAATGTATTCCAATGCGATAACGGACTACAATCTGCATAACCTTACTTCTACAGAGCATTGCCTCCAGTGCCGGCCTTAGATGACACCCTGTTCAGATATTTTTTGTGTCCACAGTCATAAGAAAAAAATTACATGTAATGCACTGTTTGTGCAGAAAATAGCAGCATACCCACAGCAGAACAGCTCAGTGAATAAATACTGTACCAGAACCAAGCTCATAACATACACCGAGCACCAGAACCAAGCTCAGCACAGAAATGCAGCACTAGACCCAAGTTCATAACATAATTACTGTATGAACTGACCTTAGTACATAGATACAATACCAGAACCAAGCTCATAATATAAATACAGTAGCAAAACTAAGCAATAGTGTTGCAATGTTGCCGATGTGCTGACAGAAATGCCTTGGAACATCAGAAGGGTGGAGACAAAACCAGGAGGAGGAGGATTTATGTAGCTCCATAAGATGCTGCTGCACAGAGAAAGATGGCCATCTGGCTGAGCTGACCTAAGAGGGGCGATAACCCCCAGCCTACATCCACCCGGTGCCCCTCATCCCCTATAAGTCAGTGGTCAGCACCCTCTGCAACCGCATGGATTGTATTTAAATAAAGCTGGCCATAATTCCTTGACCATTTTCTATCCACTCACAATGCAGGAAAGCACAGACCACACTCTCCAAATGTACTGACTTTAGTGAGCCCACTATCAGCGCATCAGTAAGGATTTTTGTAAAAGCCTTGAATTACTCCTCATAGTGATAAAAAAATGCAGCTTATAAAATGAGCTAAATGACGATGACCCACAAAAAAAAAAAAAAAAAAAGAGTACAGATGTTTCCTTCCTTGGCTTTCTTCCCGGCTTGACATATTCCAAGATGTGTGACACGAGATGACCAACTTTGAAAAAAACCTGATTTTGCATTACTGTGTTTGTGCTACATGTGTCCACCCAGTGGTTGTCATGCACATTGCGGTGTGTTGAGGGTTTTGCTAGCATGTTGCGATTAAATCTGTATAATAAAAAACTAGAGTCTTTAATGAAATTTGTAGAAATCTGTGTGGCCACGTGTGTGTAGTGATGTAGCGCTCTTAGAACTGACCCATCTGCTGTGTATTAGAATGGAAATCTCACTCCACCGTGTCCAGTTTTTAATAATGATTATTATTGTGTGTCCTATATTACGGAGTATTCCTACAATGACTAAACATTTTCGGTATGTATTTCTTCTTGCTTTCAGGAGTGTTTGACATTTAAGCATTTGCATCTGGAAATCCCAGGCAGCGTACTCAGGTGCCTCATGCAAAGTATGGGATTAACTTCACTGATATTTTATTATGTGAGTGATAAATGGGAGGATGTATTGGCCCAGAGAATACAAGCCAGCGCACGGAGGTGGTTGCAAGCTCCGGTGACCTCACATGTTGTATGGAAATCACCCGAGCCCCGGTTGCCTGGTGCAGCTGTGGTTGCTATGGGGATGCAACTATATGAGGATTTTATCTGCTGAAAGGGACGACTTGGAAACCCCTGTCACACATGATGCATGAAGAGAAAGTGAGACAATCGCTCACCTGGCAATGGGCACCAACTTTCATAAACTATGACTAAGCTCCTAAAAATATACAAAAGATATGACATTTCAGTGAATTGTGGCTCTATTTATTAACCCCTTAGGAGTGCCAATGCACCTTTTTACTGACCTCATTAATGGGCTTTAAATCGACAAATGCTTCTTTTTGAGGTGGTGGCTTGGCTGACTACTGACAGCCAATGTCCTGCTCTAACCACCAGGAGCGGAGAGACCTCACTTATTGGTAGTTTAACCTCTTAAATGCCACAATCAATAGCAACTGCAGCATGTAAGCAGAGGAAAGGGAGAGTGGGATCCTTCTGTTACCCATCGGCATCCCAAAATGCTATCACAAATCTACCAATGGATTCCCATGGCAGCTGGAAGCCTGACAAAGCTCTCCATGTTTACCATGTAACTCAGCCTATTAGACCCTGACTCCAGGCAGGGTCTAATACGCTGCTGTCATAGGCTTAGTAAAATGCAGTACATAAGTAACTGGGAAAAGGGAGACATGGTTCAGTGGAACGTCTCTGCATTACAAACTGAGGAGTTACCGGAGTACATCAAGGATTTTGCTGACCTTTTTTTTTTAAGGAGAGAGACAATAAGTTACCACTTCATAGGCGGGGGGGATTGCACTATTGACCTCATTCCAGGTTGCAAGCTACCCAAGAGTCGCATGTATAATGTGTCAGGTCCAGAGAGGCAGGCTCTCAAGGAGTATATCACGAACAGTTTGAGAAAGAGACACATGCGCCCATCCAATTTGCCAGCAGCTGCCAGTTCTTTTTTGTTAAGATGAAAGATCGGTGTCTGCGACCATGTCTGGTTTTTAGGGAACTCAACAAGATCACTAAGCACAATCCTTATCGGTTACCGCTCATTCCAGATTTGTTTAGCCAGTTGATGGTTGCCCGCTGGTTTTCTAAGCTGGACTTGCGGGGGGCATACAACTTAATACGGGTCAGAGAAGGGGATGAGTGGAAGACAGCTTTCAATATTCCAGAGGGTCATTTTGAAAATCTTGTGATGCCTTTCGATTTGACCAATGCCTCCACAATTATTCAGGCTTTCAGAAATGAGGTACTCCAGAAATTCATTGGACGTTGTGTGTTGGTTTATTTGGATAACATTCTTATTTTTTCCCCTGATTATGATTGTCATATTGTGCACGTTTGACAGGTGTTGCAAGCTCTCCGTGAAAACGACCTATTTGCCATGAGAGAGAAATGTACTTTTGCTGTACAAGAGATATTTTTTCTAGGGCATATTATAACCCCAGAGGCATTTAAGATGGACCCGGGGAAGGTCCAAGCGTTTTGTTATTGAGGTGGACTCTGCAGAGGTAGGGGTGGGGGCTGTTCTGTCTCAAAGTGCTGGCAAATTAAAGGATCTTCGCCTGTGTGCATATTTTTCACGGACATTTACCTCTTATAAACAGAATTGGCTGTTGGCCATTAAGTGGGCTTTCGAGGAATGGCGACATCTTCTGGATCAGCAAGGCACACACGCAGGCACATCTTAGCTAAGCACCAAACTAGGTGGAACGAAGGCCAACCACTGCCTGCGGGTGACACCACTGCCTCTTCTCCTGTGTTACATGCTGGCATTGCTGTCCAATTTCCCCCAGGACGCAGGCACGAGCCTGCGTCCACAGACGGGGTAAGGCACACCCCTTTGCCTACTCAGTAGTCCCCAGCGTACTGAAATTTTTCCCAGTGCAGCGTCCAGCTGTCCCCATCCCAGACGGGGTAAGGCGCACCCCTTCACCTACTCAGTAGGCCACAGCATACTGAAATTTTGCCCAGCGCAGCCCACAGCTGTCCTCATGCCACACAGTTGCTTGATAGCCACACCACCCTCTTATCTATTTATAAGTGCGTATTGGATGAGGAGAAACAGGAGACACACACTGCAGAGGGTTGGCAGGGCCTGGCAGCGACCCTCTTTAAAATCGTGGGCGATAGCCCACAATGCTGATGAGAATTGCTGATAAATTAACGCATGATCATAATTCCAATCCCATGCCACCTCCGTCACAAAATTTCATGAGCCACAAACGTGGGCATAAAGGGGACTTTAGTGCCAGTACTTCTACACAATTCAACAACCTATTTTAAAACAAAAGTTGTTTTTTTTACGCAGAGTGCAGGTGATCCCCTGAAAAATTTGTGTACTAAGAGTATAGGCGAACCCCTGAAACATTTGTGTACCAAGACTATAGGCAAACCCCTGAAACATTTGTTGACCAAGATTCTAGATGAACCCCTGAAACATTTTTGCTCCAAGACTATAGGCGAACCTCAGAAACATTTGTTGACCAAGAGTATAGGCGAACCCCTGAAACATTTGTTGACCAAGAGTATAAGCGAACCGCTGAAACATTTGTTGACCAAGAGTATAGGTGAACCCCTGAAACATTTGTTAACCAAGAGTATAAGCGAACCCCTGAAACATTTGTTGACCAAGAGTATAAGCGAACCGCTGAAACATTTGTTGACCAAGAGTAAAGGTGAACCCCTGAAACATTTGTTAACCAAGAGTATAAGGGAACCCCTGAAACATTTGTGTACCAAGAGTATAGGTGAAGCCCTTAAAACATTTGATTACCATGAGTATAGGCAAACACCTGAAACATTTGTGTACCAAGACTATAGGCCAACCCCTGAAACATTTGCTGACCAAGAGTATAAGCGAACCGCTGAAACATTTGTTGACCAAGAGTATAGGTGAACCCCTGAAACATTTGTTAACCAAGAGTATAAGGGAACCCCTGAAACATTTGTGTACCAAGAGTATAGGTGAAGCCCTTAAAACATTTGATTACCATGAGTATAGGCAAACACCTGAAACATTTGTGTACCAAGACTATAGGCCAACCCCTGAAACATTTGTTGACCAAGAGTATAAGCGAACCGCTGAAACATTTGTGTACCAGGACTATAGGTGAACCCCTGAAACATTTGTTGACCAAGAGTATAAGCGAACCCCTGAAACATTTGTGTACCAAGAGTATAGGCGAAGCCCTTAAAACATTTGATTACCATGAGTATAGGCAAGCACCTGAAACATTTGTGTACCAAGACTATAGGCCAACCCCTGAAAAATTTGTTGACCAAGAGTATAGGCGAACCCCTGAAAAATTTGCTTACCAAGACTATATGCGAACCCCCGAAACATTTGTGTACCAAGAGTATAGGCGAAGCCCTCAAAAATTTGATTACCATGAGTATAGGGGAACCCCTGAAAAATTTGCGTACCAAGAGTATAGGCGAACCCCTGAAACATTTATGTACCAAGACTATAGGGGAACCCCTGAAACATTTGCTGACCAAGAGTATAGGCGAACCCCTGAAAAATTTGTTTACCAAGACTGTAGACGAATATCTGAAACATTTGTTTACCAAGTGTATAGGGGAACCCCTCAAAGATTTGTGTATCAAGAGTATAGGTGTACCCCTGAAAGATTTGTTTACCCAGAGTGCAGGTGTACTCCTGAAATAATTTTTTAAACATAGAGCTCTTGCTTAAATGGATCCAGGTGGCGGTCCACCGACAGGCAAGCTACCACCTGCCCCAGCCCCTCACTCTCCCCGAGGGGCTTTTTAACCATTGCCCCAGGGAAAGACAACATGTACTATGAAGAAATTAGAGTGGCCAAACCAGTCTGTCTCCGTGTCAGATAGCTGGACACTGTGCTGGGATACATTTGTGGACGTTTGCTGAACTCTAGTGGTGAACCTCTTCAAAATTGGGGGCGAGAACCTGGAGGCCACCCTCAGAAAACATTGTTTTGACAGAGCCTGGAGGCAGCCCTCTGAAAAAAATTAGTTTTTACAGAGCCTTTTTTGGCCCTCTGAAGAATTGGCTGTTCAGTGTGCTGACATGCGGGTTTAGGAGGAGGAGGAAGGTCAGAGAAGGATAGACCTACTTCTACCCTTTTTTTTAAACTCTCTCTCTGATAACACGCTAGCGGCAGGGCAGGCAAGCACCTCCAAGGCGTACAGCGCAAGTTCGTGCCACATGTCCAGCTTTGACACCAAAATAGTTGTATGGAGCAGAGGGATCATGGAAGATGTTGGTACGGTCGGCTATGTACTCCCTCACCATCTTTTTACACTGTTCCTTCCTACTCAGCCTAGACTGCGGAGTGGTGACACAGTCTGGCTGGGGTGCCATAAAACTGGCAAAGGCCTTGGAGAGTGTTCCCCTGCATGCAGTGGGCATGCTGCCTGTTCTCCGCATCTCCCCTGCTAGTTGGCCCAATGAACTACGTCTTCTACCGCTAGCGTGGTCAGATGGGAACTTTATCAGCTTTTCCACCAGGGCCTTGTGGTATTGCATCAGTCTTGTACTCCTTTCCTTTTCAGGAATGAGAGTGGAAAGGTTTTCCTTATACCATGGGTCGAGAAGGGTGAACACCCACTAATCCGTGTTGGCCAGAATGCGTCTAACTCGAGGGTCACAGGAAAGGCAGCTTAACATGAAGTCAGCCGTGTGTGCCAGAGTCCCAGTATGCAACACATCACTGTCCTCACTAGAAGGATGACTCTCAGTCTCCTCCTCCTCTTCAGCCCATACACGCTGAACAGATGTGAAGGAAATAGCATGGGTACCCTCTGCAGTATGGGAAGCAGTCTCTTCCCCCTCCTCCTCCTCCAATATGCGCTGAGAAACAAACATGAGGGTGGTCCGGCTATCAAGCGACATATTGTCATCTCCCATCTCCTGTTCTATCCGCAAAGCGTCAGCCTTAATGCTTAGCAGCGACCTTCTCAGCAGGCAAAGCAGCGGGATGGTTACGCTGATAATGGCCGCATCACTACTCACCATTTGTGTTGATTCCTCAAAGTTTCCTAACACCTGACAGATGTCAGACATCCATGCCCACTTCTCTGTGAAGAACTGCGGAGGCTGACTACCACTCCGACGGCCATGTTGCAGCTGGCTCTACCCTGCTCGTAAACCCTGGCCAAGATGTGCAAAGTTGAATTCCAGCGTGTGGGCACGTCGCACAACAGTCGGTGCACTGTCAGCTGTAAGCGATGTTGCAGTGTCCTGAGGGTGGCAGCATCTGTGGTGGACTTTATGAAATGTGTGCACAGGTGATGCACCTTGCTAAGCATCTCAGACAAATTGGGGTAGTTTTTAAGAAAGTACTGAACCACCAGATTGAACACGTGGGCCAGGCAGAGCCACTACCAGGTTACGACCATTGTCACACAGATCCATAGAGATCTGTCTGCTCCGTCAAACCCTGTAACAGCTCTTGGGCAGTGTGCCTCTTGTCACATAAGCTCAGGAGTTTCAGCATGGCCTGTAGATGCTTCCCCCACGGCAGTGCTGCAGCGCCTTGAGCTACCAACTGAAGGCCACGTGCACACAGATGCTAATTGAGAGGTGGAGGAGGAGGAGGGGGGTTTGGAGGAGGTGACATAATAAGCCGGAAAAACCATGACCGAGGTAGGACCCGTAATCCTCGGTGTGGGTAGCACGTGAGCAGACCCAGGGTCAGACTCGGTCCCAGCCTCCACCAGGTTAACCCAATGTGCCGTCAGGGAGATGTAGTGTTCCTGCCCGCCAGCACTTGTCCACATGTGGGTGGTTAAGTGGACCTTCCCAGTAACCGTGTTGGAGAGGGCACGGTTAATATTCTGTGACACGTGCTGGTGTAGGGTGGGGACGGTGCAGCGCGAAAAATAGTGGCAACTGGGGACCAAGTAGCTAGGGATGCTCGCGGCCATGAGGTTGTAGAAAGCCTCAGTTTCTACCAGCCTATATGGCAGCATTTCCAGCCTCAGCAGTTTGGAGATATGCATGTTTAACTATTGTGCATGCGGGTGGGTGGCTGCATATTTGCGCTTGCGCTCTAATGTCTGTGTTATGGACAGCTGAACCCTGGGACACATTGCTGGAGGCAGTGGTGGACTGTGGAGGTGAAGGGGTTGGTGCAGGCCTGCATCCTGGGAGGGGGATTGCATCTCAGTGCCAGCATGTGACACAGTGGAAGAGGCAGTGGTGTGACCCACAGGTGGTGAATGGCCTTCGTTCCACCTCGTCTGGTGCTTAGCTATCATATGCCTGCGCATGCTGGTGGTGGTCAGGCTGGTAGTGTTGGCTCCCCGGCTGATCTTGGTGCGGCTCAGGTTGCACACCACTGTTCGTCGGTCGTCCGCTCTTCAGACCTTCGAACACCTAGCCTTCTGCATGGGAGCTTGCCATGAGGAGGTGCTGTGGGGAACAGTTGGGGGATTACTTGCTCTCACCCTGCTTCTTCCTCTGACAACCCCACTGCCTCTTTCAACCTGTTCTGGTGCTGCACTTGCCTCCCCCTCTGAAGCGCTGTCTTTAGTAGGCTTACCGACCCAGGTCGGGTAAGTTACCTCATCATCCACCAGCTCTTCCTCTGAATCCTCAGTCTGCTCCTCCCTCAGACTTACTGCCCTAACAACAACCTCACTGACAGACAACTGTGTCTCATCATCAACACTAACGCTTGAGACAGTACTTGGAAGTCCCCACCCTTATTACCCTGAAACTGTGAAAGGTCCAAATTTTGGGCATCGGTCATGACAAACTCCTCAGGTGGCTCATCATGAACCATTTTTTTCTGACTCAGGGAAGGGACCCAAGAACAGTTCCTGGGAGTATGCCTGTTCTGAATCTCTCCTTTTCCTGGAGTGACCAGGCTGGGAGGAAGGAGGAGCAGCCTGAAGCTTCAGAGGTCCAGTCCCTTGGCTAGCGTGAGTGGACTGCGTGGAAGACTGGGTGGTGGATAAATTACTGGACGCATTATTAGCTATCCACGTCATCACCTGATCGCACTGTTGTGCTTTTAATAATGGGCTACCACGCGGACCTGCAAAATGTGAGCTGAAGCTAGGGAGTGTAGATACGCGGCGCTCTACTTCTCCCTCAGCAGCAGGCACTGTTTCACCCCACCCAGGACCTCAGCCTCTGCCCACACCCTCATTTGGACACCCACATCCACGTCCTCGACCCTTACCCCCAGTCTTCATCATGTTGTATAATGCACTTAGTCAAAATGCTACGCAAACTGCGAGGTATTTTGCTTATGCTTTAAGCCTAAAATAGACACTGTAAACTGCGTATAGTGTTGTAAGATAGTGTGGATTCACAGGACGCACCCAGAGGTTAATTTGGCGTACGCTTTAAACCCAAAATCTACACTGTAAACAGCGTATAATCTTGTTAGATTGTGCGGATTGACAGGACACACACAGGGGTATATAGCGTATGCATTAAGCGCCACCCCCCCCCAAAAAAAAATTTGTAAACAGCGTGTTGTCTTGTTAGATAGTGTGGATTGACTGGACACACACAGGGGTATATAGCGTATCCTTTAAGCCCCCCCCAAAAATTGTAAACAGCGTATAGTCTTGTTAGATTGTGTGGATTGACAGGACACACACAGGAGTATATAGCATATACTTTAAGACTAAAATCTACACTGTAAACAGCATATAGTCTTGTTAGATAGTGTGGATTGACAGGACACACACAGGGGTATATAGCGTACGCTTTAAGCTCCCCCCCCCCCCCAAAAAAAAAACTGTAAACTGCGTATAGTCAAGTTAGATAGTATGCAGCGACAGGACGCACACAGGGGTATATAGCGTATGCTTTAACCCCCCCAAAAAAACTGTACACTGCGCACAGTCAAGTTAGATAGTATGCAGCGACAGTTTCACCCCAGGCACTGTTTCACCACACCCAGGACCTCGGCCTCTGCCCACACCCTTATTCGGACACCGACGTCCACGTCCTCGACCCTTATCCCCAGTCTTCGTCATGTTGTATAATGCACTTGGTCAAAATGCTATGCAAACTGTGAGGTATTTTGCTTATGCTTTAAGCCCAAAATAGACACTGTAAACTGCATATAGTGGTGTTAGATAGTGTAGATTGACAGGACACACGGGTATATAGCGTATGCTTTAAGCTCCCCCAAAAAATTGTAAACTGCGTATTGTCTTGTTAGATAGTGTGGATTAACAAGACGCACCCAGGGGTTAATTTGGCGTACGCTTTAAGCCCAAAATCTACACTGTAAACAGCGTATAGTCTTGTTAGATTGTGCGGATTGACAGGACACACACAGGGGTATATAGCGTACGCTTTAAGCCCCCCCCCCCCCCCAAAAAAAAACCTGTAAACAGCGTACAGTCAAGTTAGATAGCATGCAGCGACAAGATGCACACAGGGATATATTGCATATGCTTTAAACCCCACCAAAAAAATCTGTAAACTGCGTACAGTCAAGGTAGATAGTATGCAGCGACAGGACGCACACACGGGTATAAAAAAATTCAAAAAATTTAAAATTAGCTGAGTTTTGTTACTTCCTATCGACTCTGTGTACGCCACTAGCAGTATACTGCATAAAACCGGTAACAGTATGCAGTATACAGATGGTATGCTTGTCAATGGTTGGTGCGCACTACTGCTCCCAGCCAGCCAAACTGCTGATGCACAAAAGTGGACTTCTAGTCCTAAAAAGGACTGTTGGCTTCTTGTAAAATAGATCCCTGCCTAAATGCAACCTCTAACCTACACTAACACTCTCCCTAATTAGCAGCAGCTCTGTCCCTCAGCTAATCCAGCCTCCGTGTGAGGCGAGCATCAGGTGACCTGAGTTTTAATGATCCCAGGTCACCTGTTCCGGCCAGCCAATCACTGCTATAGACGTGCACAGGGTTGGCACGTCATAGCAGGAGGTGCCAAAGCCTTCCCTGCATGTTTATTGGCAAAAAAGGCGCTAAACATGTGGGGAGGAGAGGGTGAAATTTTCTCGAGCGCTTCATGGTACTCGCTCAAGTAATGAGTACCTTCGAGTAGGCTAATGCTCGAACGAGCATCAAGCTCGGATGAGCATACTCGCTCATCTCTAGTCAGAAGCTATAAGAGGGTGGCGGATAACATTCGGTCAGAGGTGGTTAGCTTGCAGGTGGGGGACTTTGTCTGGTTGCAATGCAACAGTAAAAATCACATGGTCCTTGAGACACAAAAGGGGTTAATACAGAGGCGTAACTTGAAGCTCCTGGGCCCCGATGCAAAACTTGTAACAGGGCCCCCAACTATAATGCTTTACTCATAGTACTGGGTTTCCTATATGGAGAAGAGAGGCCTTATGGCCCCCCTAAGGCTCCTGGGCCCGGGTGCAACTGCATCCCCTGCATCCTCTATTGTTACGCCCCTGGGTTAATATTCACTGCAACAAGTGAAGAAGAAACCACTGGATCAAAACTTCAATAGCCCTGGATATTCAAAGTTAATATCGCCATCTTGGGAGGCCTGTATAAATGCTGTCTGCTCTACAGATAATAGTGGCTACATTTCTCCATTCAGCAACCAAGAAAAGATAAACACTTAACTGGTCATAATAGTAATGAATTGGATGTGAAACCAAAGTCGTCTTAAACTCTTTAGAACCATTCTATTCTTTTTGTTTCTGTATTTGTAAGGAGAAGAATAATAATTTCACTCCTTTTGCAGCAACAACTGGAAGACAATGGTGTGTAAAATTAGTCCATTGTGTACCTAGTGTGTTAATAATAGATGAAGCAATTAAATGGCATATGATGTCCCTGCCACAATAACCGAATAATTGTCAGGCAGACGGATGTGGATCCACCTTGCCACTCATCGGTTTGGCTTTGGGCTAACACAGGAGGCAGCACCTGGGGAACCCTAGTTTGCATCTTTGTCCCCTCCAAGTGGGATTTGGTCTTTTGCTGCGGGGTCTTCAGGCTGTTACTCCCTCACATAGTCCCGCTAGTGTGGCTGCTGATGCTGCACTAGGCTGAGGCATAGTACCCGATCATGTGAACAGACACCTATACGAAAACATAGCAGAGGTCAAGGCAGCATAGCAGTAATAATGAGGTCCAGGCAAAAGGTCAGGGCCGGCAACAAGCAATAACAAAGTCCAGTTAACAGAGCCGAGGTCAGAGAGCACAGAAGTCAGGATCGCAGGAATCAAGCAGGAGTCAGAAGTGAATACAGAACTAACAGGGGCTTTGTCACAATGGCTAATGATATCAATAGCTTAGGCGTCCACCCTATGGTGTGGATATTTGATATAGGAGGTGCAAGGACAGGATTGGAGGAGGACAAGTTTTTTTTGCCAATCTAATTTTATTGAAAACCTATATAAAAGCAACACATGGCACATGTTAAAGATAAAGTAAATTAAAAAATCTTGTTTGTATAGCGCCAACTTATTCCACAGCACTTTCAAGTAATGTATTTATTACTTGATAATCATTTGGTCTAAATGCGAGCCAACGATGAATGAAAATCATCCACTTTTCATTCGTCATGCATTTTATGTAGGCATAAAAATCATTCTTGCCTAATTCCCTTATCGTTTAGTTTAAACAGCGCTCATTCAGTCCTTCTCATTCTCTTCTACAGCATATGTGAAAGACTGAATGATTCTCTTTTGAACAAATAGCCATGTATCTGCCTGTCTAAATAGGCTGCATGAGAGTGAATGAGTTAGTGGTGACGTCACTCGCTCGTCTTGCCTAAAAGGACCCTAACAGCTTGATCTCTAGAGAGCTGGAACTTCCTCTAGGGTTTCCAGACACAGTCAAAGCTAGCCAGCACTTTCCTAAGGAGCCAGCACTTTCATCCTATATATATTGTCTAGCTTCTTAGTTGGAAGTTTTATAGAGGGTGGCTCACGGCTTCTCCAGAATTTTGGGTTCAGTAGCTTAGCTTATGAATAGCCAAATTGCTTTTTGGGGTTTAAAAAGAGCCTAAGGGTGCCCAGAGAAGAATAAGAAGGGCTGAGACTGGGGAGGCCCAACCAGTGACTTTTTAATAAGTTCAGATTCATTCCAGAAGTATTGCATTTATGGCAATCTACCCAGATATGTGACATGAAGCCTACATGTACATCACAGCACCAACATTTATCAGAATGTGTTAAATTAAATTTGGCATCTGATATCACCTGGTCAGGGTTTTGTAAAGTTAGTGCTACACACTGCAGATTTGACATGGCGGTGGTTGGTCTGTGGGCTATCAATAACAGAGATTGCTTGGATCCCTTTCCAACAATGTAAAATAGCTCCTTTGAGTTACCTCCCATTCTACCTAGGGAAACCCTAAGCTAAATGGAAAATCTGCTTGGGAGGGTTAGCGGAAGAAGGAAGGTTGTGAAAGATCTCAATAGTTTCCCTTTCAGTAGGCTAAGATTTTGAAAAAGGCTACACTCAGTGGCAGGATCCACAAAAAGCCAGGACAGGTTTAGGGAGTGCGCACTAGCCCTTTAAGAAAGGGGACAGTAGCATGCACGAGCCCTATGATTAGAGAGGAGAGAGCCAGCAATGAACACAGCATGGTGAGCAGTACATGGAGAATGACGGCGCCCAGTGATAAGATGAGCAGAAGGAACTGTGGCGCACTGTGACATTAAAAAAGAGATTTGCCAGCATCCCAAATAAATGCCTTCTTTATTGACATCAATGCATAAGTACCCCATATCAACCCACCTAGGAATCTTTTGCAAGTGACACTGGTAGTATGCCTCTATGTTGGTACCAATAAAGACAATATTTACTTTGAATGCTGGTGAATCTACCATTTCTGATGGCATAAAGTCTGAAGGGAATACCAAACAATATTGCTGTTGCATCAGAGGAAAACCTATCTACACCAGCGTGGTCTATCTTTTATATTTGGAAGCTTTTCATGGTAACTGCCATGATCAGGGACAGGAATGTGGATCCACTTTGTCACGATTATATTTAGGAAGGCTGAACTGTAGGGCCAACTCTAAGGGACTTTTCAATATTCACTTTAAAATGCCCCTTACATGGGTACGGAATCATGCAAGAAATCTCCAGGTCATACCCCTAGAGCAGCCTCAAACAGCAATCACTGATGGTGATATTTGTAAATCCAGGGACCAGAATCAATAAACAGAAGCATGGTTGTGCAAATCCAAGGTCAGAGCAGGCTAAGCTGACCTGATTTCATGCAAGGTCGAGAAAGGCAGCAACCCAAAGGAAGAGTCACGAAACAATCCAAATCCTAAATTGCAAACAACTTTGTTAAAGGCACAAGTAAAGTGCTGCAGATCTGAGCAGGTTTAACCCTTTCTTTGGATTTCACCTTTTCAAAAGGTGAAATCCACAGCAAAGTGTGCTGTGAAAAATTTCTGGTGCGTCTCAACAAGAATCTAGACTTTCGGAGACAGCAACTACCGTTATTCACACACCTGGCTACCTCTTCTTAACTGGATGGGATCACCAAAAATGGCCATCAGGACTGTCATAGGCTCCCTAGGTCCTCAAGGTTGTGGAGTCCCCAGGATACATTCCCCATGTTCTCTCTCTATAACCCATCTCTGGGAACAAGAGGCCAATACATATGTACAGCTGCAGCACTGTGGTAAAGGGCAGCTGCTTCTCAGAGTCAGGCCAGATTATAGCTCATACCATCTGAGCTGGAGCGGGAGTCACCATTAATTACATATATATCTTTGCTGGGAGCACTGATAGATAAATACATAATTGTACTGCACATGAACATTTCTGGTAAAAGCTTATATATCCACGGAGCTTTCCAAGTAGCATTTACTGTAGTGCTGGTTACATTTTTGGTGACTGAGATGTTAGAACTATTTGGGGGGGTATTTTGGGGTCAAAGATTCTGAAAATTATATAAGTTTTTCTCCATCGGGTCTGCTTATCAAGATATGATATGTCTATACAAATGTCTATGTATACATCTTGTACTATACATGTAATGACTGCCAATAAAAAGCGAAAGGTACACAGATAAATCCCAAGAAGCCTAGACCACGAGTAACACAAAAGTTTCTTCACTGAGATGTCAATGAAACTATATTTTTGTGATTTCCTAGTGTGAGATGTTTCTGGACATTTTTGCTGGATGTTACAACAGTAGTCCGCCATCATATGCGTATCCCATCGTCCGTAGTCCTGTTCTTCCACAGTCCTTATTTCATCACTTTCATCACTAAGACAATCTGGGAAGCCAAAATTAATACAGCTCACACAATTTGATGCTCATGATAGAACCAAGTGGTCAGAAACAGACGTGAGCATACTCTCCACAAGTTCACTATAGTTAGTGGCCTCATAGTTCCCAAGGAAATGCTTTACAGCCATACAAAACCAAGACCGCACACGCGCCTCAAAGTGTCCACTGAATCTTGGAAACGCTGGTCTTTCATGAGTTCCCAGACTTGTGGTCCATTGAATTTACTTGCTTTTAACTTCTCCATGCTCATCGCAGGAAATTTTCCACATTTATGGCTGAAACACCTTCCATCTCTCTTCAATGTCTTTTTGAATTGTTCATCAACCCAAGTTTGATGTCCAGTGGTGGCAATATGTTTCATATGTACTAATAGTAAGCAAGTGCTGGTGAGAAAATAAAGGAAATATAACAAAAATAGATATTGACATCAGAACTATCTCAATAACTAGAGCTTCTAGAACAAATTGGATGGAATTTTCAGAATCGGCAGCACAAAAACACCCAGAACAAGATCTCAAATTCCAGGCACCATCAAAACATTTCTTGATTTGTTCCTCAGTGTTATAAGTCAACATTTATAATGTCTTTTTGCATGTAGTGGAATGTAAGGAGTTAACTAAGGAGCTCACTTGCTTCCTGCCATTAAGATGCATTATTCTTCGTATCAGATATTCCTGATAATACAGTCCTGACACTCACGTTTTTTTTTAATACAAGCAGATGTGCATAAAACAAACTTCAAAGGGAAAACACTGATGGCCACTGAAGCTGCTGCAGGGTCACCTCTGTGGTGATTAGGAGAACTCAGGGTGCACATTAGGGAATCTTGTAAAAAATCCATTCATTCACTTGTAGCCTTTTAAGATTTCCAGATGCAGAACAATCTAAGTGTTGCGATAGTGTTGTATCTGGCTTTTATATAAATATGATATTTGAAGCTACATTTCCAAATATTAGTTTTTTGATTGCAACCAAAAAAAGAACACAGCTTGGTCATTGTGCAGCAGGAAATGGCGCGCATAACCACCACACAACCACAGAATTTAATGAACCAACTTGAGCAATATATTTAGCCTATGACTGGTTTCCTGTGTCAGGATCTAAGACTAAAATTTAAAACTTACCACTGCAGTTAATGTCCTTCAGCTCAGGACAGAACAGAGATTGATATCATCTTATATCACCTGAGCTATGGAACAAAGCTGCAAAGCTAGCATTGGAAGAGAAGTATACATCACACTCAGAAAGGGATCAAGTGTTCTTGGGTGAAATATAGGCCTGCATGTAATACCCCAATAAGTGTAGTGAGATAATAGGAATGTGGCAAAACTTTTTCACCAATGTACTCTTCAAATAGTGCACTAAGTGCAACACCCCAGAGGGGTGACCCTGGGCACCTGGCTAACGTGAAGAGCTGGGAGGGATAAGTGCTGCCTCGTCATATTGGCACTTACCAGGCTCTGGTCCTGGAGGGATGATGTGCAGCCAAGGCTAGTGTAGATTTGCAAGCCAGCTTCGACACCCCTATGATAGGGAATGCCGATAAACGGGTTGGGGAGAGTAGTAGTACTTATCACTCGTGATGCCACCATTCCCACACACTGGCATTCTATACAGTGGAGAAATAAATACAGAGACTTGTGTATTGCACCTCGGGTCCCTAGGAATGGTTAGGGACCAGTATTACTTATACTTAGGAATAAATTGTAGAACAGATAACGCAGGTACAATTCACATCAGAACATTAGCAGGCTATAGCTCAGAGGTAGGGAGGATACACAGGATACACAGGATGAATACGGTCCTACAGTCCATGTTATCTGTATGTTACTGGGTCCTGGATTGGGAGCACCTTAGAGGACGACAGGGTTGGGGTCACTCCGCAGACTCTCTGGCAGACAATTACTAAAGGAAGTCTTAGCCAATACACACCCTGCACCTCAAACGCGTGAGTGTTACAATCAACTTCCTCTGTGCAGTGATCCTAGCTATGGACATCCACACAGGAAAAGCCTGTCGTTTAAACGGGTACCTGTTTTGGAACTTTTGGTAGGGTTCTCTTTCTCTCTCTCCACTGATTGGACTCATTCCTCTCACATCCACACTCCAAGCTCTATGGGATGTTGCTCCTCTTCCTCCATCTTCACCTACATAGAAGGTGAAGGTGCTTCCATGTGGCTTTGTGTTAGCACTCTGCTGGAACTCCTGAAGATGGAATCTTCTCTTGCTCTCTATCTCTCTCATTTATAACCTCACTTGTACCACATGACAAGACAAACTGGTGCATTTACATGCAGGCAATGATTTTATTAAAGTTAACCTCTCAAACACCGCAGCTGTGCAACACACACACTGGATATGACAAGACAAGGTTTGCACAGTGCATAGGACAAAACATAGTGCATTTGTCCACTATGCCAGGTTTTTTTAATCCATGAAATGCTGAAATACAGAAGTTTTTTATGCTGCCAAACTTGCTGGAAAACCTTAATTTTCTTCTATGCTTATCAGCAGTGGTTCTCTGCTTCCGTGCACTCAGTGGGGTTAAAACGGCAAAGCAGGGTGAGCTGACAGTCTCCAGTGCATTTTAGCAGAGAGCATTGCTCCCAAGTCAGTTGCACTTCTGTAGTTGGGGGCGATCAAAACTGTATGTACAGTATGAATGTATGAGTGACTCTTATGTAGTGGCCCAGAACACCATCCTGGTTCCCTCCATAAATGTCATACATGTTTTGTCCTATGTAGCAGCATTGTCACAGTGTCCAGTGACAAGGGGACTCCTTGCGGGACGAAGAATTACCCTGCCACAGCTGTGGCAGAGGAGTGTGATGTTCTCCCTTTGCTTTCAATGGGGCCGACACTTCAGCAGTCCCATTGAAAGCAATGGGCTGCTGACAACCCCTGCAGTGATTTTCAGAGAAGGGCTTTAAATATAAGTCCTCCCCTGAAAATCATCCCTAGCATGTGTAAAAAATATATACTCACTTCTCCGCTGCTGCTGGGGCTCAGGCACATCTAGCTGTTTGGTCCCCTGTGACAGCTGTTGCAAGAGATTCTTTACTCCCCGCGGGTAGGCCCCTTGTCACTGAATACTGTGACAGTGCTGTCACAGTGTTCAGCGATGAGGGGACTCCCCGCAGAGATAAAGAAATCCTCGGCCACAGCTGTGGCAGAGGATCGCGATCTTCTCTGTATGTTGTCAATGGAGCCACCGCTGCTGCCGCCAGCCCCATTGACCACAAGGTGAAACCCCTGGTTGTGACTGCATCCAAGGGTTTTACATCCAAGGACTTTATGTGCAAATTTTGCCAGCAGACAAGGGCGAATTTGACAACGCGACGACCGCTTAGGTCACGCAAATTTTTGAATTTAGGCTTAGATTGTCAGTGGATGTGATTAAAATCCATGTGTATAACAGGCTTCAATCCCTGGGTCATGTGAATAATTACTTACTCAAAAACACTGCAGAAGTTTTTGACAACCTAAGCATTGCTGTAAAAATCCGATTGGCACACATTGCTTCTGGTTACTTACTCTTTAAGTACTTCAGCTTTCTATAATAGTATTTAACGTGTCAGATGCATATTTATGGCACTATAGGGGCATCGAAGAGAACAGTAAGAACCTAATGAACTGCAAGGCTTTAATCCACCATCTGATTTGGGTTCTGTATAATAGATTCAATATTTTAAGCAAACCCTTTTTCAATATGAGTTGTTCATATGCAAAGTTCACTTATGAAATGTGCTTTTACACATAAAATAAAGAATATTATCTCTACATATACATCAGTTCACATGTTGAGGTTCTTAGTTACCAGGAAAGTCCTACTTGTCATTTGGTTGAACATTATT
This sequence comes from Eleutherodactylus coqui, assembly GCF_035609145.1. NCBI lineage: Eukaryota > Metazoa > Chordata > Amphibia > Anura > Eleutherodactylidae > Eleutherodactylus > Eleutherodactylus coqui. The sequence goes on along the minus strand of NC_089837.1, from coordinate 119,875,425 downwards.
ATAGTGGTTGCCATTCAAAATCCCATACATACAATTATCTTTCAGCTGCTTCTCACATACTAATGAATTATGCATAGACAAGTGCTCATCCATGCCCACTGCTCTCTATATGGTCTATTACACATCAATTAACCCGTAAGAGCTCCTATTACCCCAGTGGCACAAATAGGGGACATAGGGGTCACCTTGCTATCATTTCTGTATCTTATGCATAGTATAGACCACAACAGACATCCTACTGGAGCGCAGTCTATTACACTAATATATGGTTGCTCTTATTGTGGCCAAGTTAATAAGCAAATCATCATGTTTGTGCAAGTTCCAAAAGCTTTATGCATAAAGAACTCTAATTATGACCATAAATTTCATCCTAAAGGCATTGAGTCTACAAAGCACATCCTGTCTATGTGCTCTATTAGAGTATATGTATGTTACTGAGGGGTCCTCCTTCCTTGGAAATGTTTTTTTTTTTCCAGTATTGCAGTTTTAGTCCATTCAGTTGAATGAGGTTGAATTGCCAATGATAAGGTGTGAAGCTGTTTCTGGAAAAAGTAAACCATGTCACTGGGCCAGCGGAGGGGAGCATACTCAGCGCCTGTCAGCGCTCTTCAGACTGATGCTGGCAAGCACCCGTCTGGTCTTCCATACTCCCCTTCCTGGCCAGGTGCTGAACCGGAGGGGGTAGGGTATGAACTAGCGGCCACTGCTATATGTAAGGGAAAGTGTGGCAACGCTACCCCTTTACAATAGCCCAGCTCTGGTTAAACTGAAGGTCAGTAAATAAGTGAGTAGTGATGTCTGGGGACATTGGTTGTATCTAGTATTGCAGCTCAGCACCATTAGTTTGGATGGGGCTAAACTGTAATATCAGTTACAGTTCTTGGACAGGAGTGGCATGCTTCATGGTAATTAGCAGCCATGTTTTTCTGTTAATTTATAAAATAATCATTTAATCCATAGATGAATCAAATAAACCAGTATGTGAACATTTAATAAAGTGCACTGGGTTGAACTGGTTGGCTGAAAAAGTACACCTCTTTATAACCTCACATCTGCAATTCTCTTCTTTGAGAGTGTTTCTTGATGATAAAATGAAGTTAAAATATGGCATCGATAGACGGTTTTACATGTATCATCCCTATATTCTTCCAGTTGTGCAATACATGGCTGATTCTTGGAAACTCAAAAGTCTCAGAGCAATGAATCTTGGAAATAAAAAGGAACCACATATTGCCTGTTTTTCATTATTGCGTTAGAATATAACATGCCGATTCTTTACATGGATTTCTATTCTTCGAAGCTTACTATATGTCATCTATGGTATTCTTTGCAATTCCCACTTTACTGTAGCTGATTGTCAGGTCTCAAACCTGGGACCTCCTGTGATGCAGGCAATGGGCTCTCCCCAGTGAGCTATCCAGCCTGTCGGACAGCTCCCTCTGCTGAATCATGTCCCAGTTCCTTGTTCCTGTAACCCAGTTCCTGATTAACTCCACCCTGTTTTCTAATTGGACTTCCTATTTAAACCTCCCTTGCATGATTATTGTGCTTTCAGCCCTTAGTCAAGCTCTTCTATCAACTGCTTCTCTCACTAACATTACTGCTCCTTTGTACCGATCTCTGCCTTCACCTGACTCTGCTACCACCTGCTCCTTTGACTACTATTACTGCTCCTGTGTCCCAAACTCTGTCTTCACCTAACTCTGCTACAGCCTGCTCCTTTCACTACCATTACTGCTCCTGTGTCCTGAACTCTGCCTTCACCTAACTCTGCTACCGCCTGCTCCTTTGACTACCATTACTGCTCCTGTGTCCCGAACTCCGCCTTCACCTAACTTTGCTACTGCCTGCTCCTTTGACTACCATTATTGCTCCCTTGTACCGATCTCTGCCTTCACCTAACTCTGCTACCACCTGCTCCTTTGAGTACCATTACTGCTCCTCTGTCCCGAACTCCACCTTCACCTAACTCTGCTACCACCTGCTCCTTTTGCTAACATTGCTACTCCTGTGTACCGACCTCTGTCTCCACCTTACTACGCTATCTGTTCGCACTGGTTATAACAAGAGGCTCTGTACTGACACTGGATTATAACACTGATATTGATATAAATTTGACCAGTCAGGGATTGGAGGGTGGAGTAATATGACTGGCCACCCTTCATTTACTATGTTCTGACATGGATCCAATAGCTACCATGTCCCTCTTTAGTCTTCCAAGATGGCTACACCGCTCTTCTCAATACTGGATGCATAATGCATAGGTGGTGTATCAGTAATCTAAGGCACTATATGATACTCTTTGCTTAGCCAGTGCTGCTCACATGAGCAGCCCTTTTAAGGGAAGCCTAAGGAACTTAATAGGATGCTTTTAAATAGTCCTATTTAGATTTTCCTGTTTGTAGTACTCCACAATATGGCTAAAATAAAAGCTCAACTAAGCTGAAAAAAGACAAGCCCTCATTACTCTAAGAAATGCAGGTTAGTCAATATAGAAAATTGGAAGCACTTACTTCAAGTGTTATGGTAATAAACATTAAGCGCTATGAAGAAACAGGTTCTAATGAGGATCGCCGCTGGAAAGGTAGACAGTGTTACATCTACTGCACAGGACAAAAGCCCTTCCGATTAATGTTCAATTAAATTCTCTAATCTGAATTTGGGCCAGATTAACCCCTTAGTGACCACCCCTTAGTGTTTTTACATATTAGCTTGCTGGGCTTTAATCTCCAGGGACATAATCCCTGTAGGGAGCATGTTTTTAAAACCCTGCAAACTGTGGACGTGACAGCTCCATGTAGCCGACAACCTGGAGCTGTCATCCCGGGCCGAGGAAGCCCCCCCCTCCTTCCCGATCACGTGATTGCGTTAAAGTCAATGAGAAGTTAAAAAAAGTTAAAGTTTCAGCTCCCCTTACGGATCGGATCTGTAAGGGGAGCTGAAAATACTCACTGGATAATGGCGATCATGTAAAAGTTAAGACAGTTTAAGTTTGATGCTCTATTCGGTTTTCTGCCCCGTTGTACAGCCAGACATAAGATTAGGGCCCCAATGGGTATGAACACGGGACAAACAGGGGTATCCATTTTGGGGTTAAAGTCTTCATTCATATGTGTGCTGTACATCATCCATACCTCCAGTATGTATAAAAGCTACATGACAAAAAAAGGAGAGTGGTGGAGTGCTGTGTTAGATAACTTGGCCTCCACAGTGCCCCAGCCTGTGGAGAGAACCAAGGGACAGCACCCATGAAGGCCACCCCATGAAGTTAATTGAGAAAATGCCAATAGTGTGCCATGCTGTTATACATAACTGGTCAACAAACTTTTACAAAAGTCATGTTTCGGAAATAAATTTAGTCATTTCTTATCAATTTTATGTGCTCAACACGAATATGAGAGTCAAAATGCAAAATTGGCTTTATATTTTTTGTAATGTGCAATAATTGTTTACATCATGAAATGCATGCCAATAGTAATAGGCCTTTGGTTATTATCTGTAAAATATCAAGTCATAGACTATGTCTTAGATGTCTTTGCCCGTCTCTTGTACAGCTCTTCGGGAGCATCTCTGTGGAGTGTCCAGCAGTAGTCGGCCAGCATGGCAGTGTCCAGCAGTAGTCAGCCAGCATGGTAGTGGACCATTCTCCTGGGTATCTTTGCTCCACTGTTACGATATCTTGATGAAAACGTTGGCCATGTTCATCACTAACCATACCACAGTTGTCTGGAAAGAAATACAGATGGGAATAAAGGAAGTGGATCTTTAGTGCCATATTGCAGCCAAGTTTGTGATACTGCATCATCATGTCTTATATTAGTTCCTTATAGTTTTCTAACCTAAAATTCCCGAGAAAGTTTGTAGGAGAAAAGCATTCCATTCTTCGCATCACCCTGCAGCAAGTTGTTGAATCGGTCATCTTTGAAGAGCTCTCGAATCTGAGGGCCCACAAAAACTCTGTCTTTAATCTTTGCTTACTGAGTCGAGAGTATTTTTTATGAAGGAATCGGAAAGCTGGCGGAGTCCGATCCATGGCTTTCACAAAGTTCTTCATCAAACCTAGTTTGATGTGAAGGGGTGGTAGCAGGATTTTTTTTGAGCCTCGACCAGAGCTGGGTGCTGGATATTCTTCTCTCCAACTGCTACATTTTGTTTGCCAGTCTATTCCTTCCACAAGTAGTGCAATTTCCTTGCTCAGCTATTCCACTTACATGAGAAACACATGTATTTTATATATCCCATGGAACTGGTCTCAATGCAGACGGAATGTTGGGGTAGAGTATTTTCGACTTCTTTAGCTTCTTTATCCCGCCGGAAAGAGGAGGAACCAAGCAGAAGTAACATTCATTTGTGTGGTTGATTGGCTCTCTCCACACCGTGGGGACTGCAAAGGGCATTGATGGTCTCTTGCCATTCAACCACTGTGAAAGCTGTATTGTACATGCAGCACAGCATACATGGGGGGCCCAAGGCTTGTCTTTGTTGCAAATTTTGCATCCGAAGTACAGATGATATGCCTTCTTCACTTGAGAAGTGATAGTTTTCTTCTGGTTGGCAAATGTCACTTCAACATAGCAAACCTTATCCACTGTATTAACGCACTTTCGAGGCATTAGTGTTCTGCATTGTAACTAAATGGATAAAATAACAGTTTTATGTAACAGTAGCTTAACTGTATTCCATAATGTCTGAAATATTTTAAATGCTCAACCTTTCTGACTGGGCTTTATATATTACACTAGTGATTAGGTGTTCATATGTACACTGATACTGTGGGAGTTAACATGGTGTACTGGTTATGTTGGGGTTAGGTCTGAGGTAATGAGCTCAGAGGCAGTGACTGATCACATGATGGTGACATCATCACAGGTCCTGTAAGCACACGGCTGCTGCCTGGCTCAAACTGTAAGTGTAACTGTAAGGATGTTGTTACAGTCCTAGTAGATAAATTTACATGGTGAAACACAGAAAATGAACTACATGAAATATCTTAAAAACGAGAACCAATATAAATTTTTCATGGTCATATTCGTGTTTAGCACACCAAGATACTACAGATTAGGACTAGAGATGAGCGAGCACCAAAATGCTCGGGTGCTCGTTACTCGGGACGAAATTATCGCGATGCTCGAGGGTTCGTTTCGAGTAACGAACCCCATTGAAGTCAATGGGCGACTCGAGCATTTTTGTATATCGCCGATGCTCGCTAAGGTTTCCATTTGTGAAAATCTGGGCAATTCAAGAAAGTGATGGGAGGCGAGGGGCTACATGTTGGGCTGCATCTCAAGTTCCCAGGTCCCATAATTAAGCCACAATAGCGGCAAGAGTGCCCCCCCCCCCCTCCCAACAACTTTTACTTCTGAAAAGCCCTCATTAGCAATGCATACCTTAGCTAAGCACCACACTACCTCCAACAAAGCACAATCACTGCCTGCATGACACTCCGCTACCACTTCTCCTGGGTTACATGCTGCCCAACCCCCCCCCCCCGCGCGCGCATGACGCAGTGTCCACAACGCACACCAAACTGTCCCTGCGCAGCCTTCAGCTGCACTCATGCCACACCACCCTCATGTCTATTTATAAGTGCGTCTGCCATGAGGAGGAACCGCAGGCACACACTGCAGAGGGTTGGCACGGCTAGGCAGCGAGCCTCTTTAAAAGGGGCAGGGCGATAGCCCACAATGCTGTACAGAAGCAATGAGAAATATAATCCTGTGCCACCGCCATCAGGAGCTACACACGTGGGCATAGCAATGGGGAACCTATGTGCCACACACTATTCATTCTGTCAAGGTGTCTGCATACCCCAGTCAGACGGCGGTTTTTTATAAATAGTCACAGGCAGGTACAACTCCGCAATGGGAATTCCGTGTGCACCCACAGCATGGGTGGCTCCCTGGAACCCACCGGCTGTACATTAATGTATCCCATTGCAGTGCCCATTACAGCTGAGGTAACGTCTGATTAAATGCAGTTGGGCTTTGGCCCACACTGCATGCCCCAACCTGACCGGGGTTTTTAATTCATAGACACAGGCAGGTACATCTCCCTATTGTGAAGTCCGTGTGGACCCACAGCATGGGTGGGTGCCAGGAAGCCACCGGCGGTACATAAATGTATCCCATTGCAGTGCCCATCACAGCTGAGGTAACGTCCGATTAAATGCAGGTGGGCTTCGGCCCACACTGCATGCCCCAGTCAGACTGGGGTTCTTTAGAAGTGGACACATGCAGTTACAACTCTCTGTGGACCCACAGCATGGGTGGCTCCCTGGAACCCACCGGCGGTACATAAATATATCCCATTGCAGTGCCCAGCACAGCTGATGTAACGTCAGCTTTAATGCAGGTGGGCAAAAAATTAATTGGATTACACTGTAGGCGAGGGCCCCCAAAAATTGGTGTACCAACAGTACTAATGTACGTCAGAAAAATTGCCCATGCCCAACCAAGAGGGCAGGTGAAACCGATTAATTGCTTTGGTTAATGTGGCTTAATTTGTAACTAGGCCTGGAGGCAGCCCAGTTAAAATAAAAATTGGTTCAGGTGAAAGTTTCAACGCTTTAATGAGCATTGAAACGTATAAAAATTGTTTACAAAAATTATATGACTGAGCCTTGTGGGCCTAAGAAAAATTGCCCGTTTGGCGTGATTACGTCAGGTTTCAGGAGGAGGAGCAGGAGGAGGAGGATGAAAATTATACACAGATTGATTAAGCTAAAAGGTCCACGTTTTTGATGGTGATAGAGAACAATGCTTCCATCCGCGGGTGCAGCCTACGTATTGTTTAGGTATCGCTGCTGTCCGCTGGTGGAAAAGAGAAGTCTGGGGAAATCCAGGCTTTGTTCATCTTGATGAGTGTAAGCCTGTCGGCACTGTCGGTTGACAGGCGGGTACGCTTATCTGTGATGATTCCCCCAGCCGCACTAAACACCCTCTCTGACAAGACGCTAGCCGCAGGACAAGCAAGCACCTCCAGGGCATACAGCGCGAGTTCAGGCCACGTGTCCAGCTTCGACACCCAGTAGTTGTAGGGGGCAGAGGCGTCACGGAGGACGGTCGTGCGATCGGCTACGTACTCCCTCACCATCCTTTTACAGTGCTCCCGCCGACTCAGCCTTGACTGGGGAGCGGTGACACAGTCTTTCTGGGGAGCCAGAAAGCTGTCAAAGGCCTTAGAGAGTGTTCCCCTGCCTGTGCTGTACATGCTGCCTGATCTCTGCGCCTCCCCTGCTACCTGGCCCTCAGAACTGCGCCTTCGGCCACTAGCGCTGTCGGATGGGAATTTTACCATCAGTTTGTCCGCCAGGGTCCTGTGGTATAGCATCACTCTCGAACCCCTTTCCTCTTCGGGTATGAGAGTGGAAAGGTTCTCCTTATACCGTGGGTCGAGCAGTGTGTACACCCAGTAATCCGTAGTGGCCAGAATGCGTGTAACGCGAGGGTCACGAGAAAGGCATTCTAACATGAAGTCAGCCATGTGTGCCAGGGTACCTGTACGCAACACATGGCTGTCCTCACTAGGAAGATGACTTTCAGGATCCTCCTCCTCCTCAGGCCATACACGCTGAAAGGATGACAGGCAAGCAGCATGGGTACCCTCAGCAGTGGGCCAAGCTGTCTCTTCCCCCTCCTCCTCATCCTCCTCATGCTCCTCCTCCTCCTCCTCAACGCGCTGAGATATAGACAGGAGGGTGCTCTGACTATCCAGCGACATACTGTCTTCCCCCGCCTGTTTCCGAGCGCAAAGCGTCTGCCTTTATGCTTTGCAGGGAACTTCTCAAGAGGCATAGCAGAGGAATGGTGACGCTAATGATTGCAGCATCGCCGCTCACCATCTGGGTAGACTCCTCAAAGTTTCCAAGGACCTGGCAGATGTCTGCTAACCAGGCCCACTCTTCTGTAAAGAATTGAGGAGGCTGACTCCCACTGCACCGCCCATGTTGGAGTCGGTATTCCACTATAGCTCTACGCTGCTCATAGAGCCTGGCCAACATGTGGAGCGTAGAGTTTCACCGTGTGGGCACGTCGCACAGCAGTCGGTGCACTGGCAGATGAAACCGATGTTGCAGGGTGCGCAGGGTGGCAGCGTCCGTGTGGGACTTGCGGAAATGTGCGCAGAGCCGGCGCACCTTTCCGAGCAGGTCTGACAAGCGTGGGTAGCTTTTCAGAAAACGCTGAACCACCAAATTAAAGACGTGGGCCAGGCATGGAACGTGCGTGAGGCTGCCGAGCTGCAGAGCCGCCACCAGGTTACGGCCGTTGTCACACACGACCATGCCCGGTTGGAGGCTCAGCGGCGCAAGCCAGCGGTCGGTCTGCTCTGTCAGACCCTGCAGCAGTTCGTGGGCCGTGTGCCTCTTCTCTCCTAAGCTGAGTAGTTTCAGCACGGCCTGCTGACGTTTGCCCACCGCTGTGCTGCCGTGCTGCGCGACACCGACCGCTGGCGACGTGCTGCTGCTGACACATCTTGATTGCGAGACAGAGGTTGCGTAGGAGGTGGAGGAGGAGGAGGAGGGTGGTTTAGTGGAGGAAGCATACACCGCCGCAGATACCACCACCTAGCTGGGGCCCGCAATTCCGGGGGTGGGTAGGACGTGAGCGGTCCCAGGCTCTGACTCTGTCCCAGCCTCCACTAAATTCACCCAATGTGCCGTTAGGGAGATATAGTGGCCCTGCCTGCCTGTGCTTGTCCACGTGTCCGTTGTTAAGTGGACCTTGGCAGTAACCGCGTTGGTGAGGGCGCATACAATGTTGCGGGAGACGTGGTCATGCAGGTCTGGGACGGCACATCGGGAAAAGTAGTGGCGACTGGGAACTGAGTAGTGCGGGGCCGCCGCCGCCATCATACCTTTGAAAGCCTCCGTTTCCACAACCCTATACGGCAGCATCTCCAGGCTGATAAATTTGGCTATGTGCACGTTTAACGCTTGAGCGTGCGGGTGCATGGCGGCGTACTTGCGCTTGCACTCCAACACTTGCGCTAGCGACGGCTGGACGGTGCGCTGAGAGACATTGGTGGATGGGGCCGAGCACAGTGGAGGTCAGGGTGTGGGTGCAGGCCAGGAGACGGTAGTGCCTGTGTCCTGAGAGGGGGGTTGGATCTCAGTGGCAGGTTGGGGCACAGGGGGAGAGGCAGCGGTGCAAACCGGAGGCGGTGAACGGCCTTCTTCCCACCTTGTGGGGTGCTTGGCCATCATATGTCTGCGCATGCTGGTGGTGGTGAGGCTGGTGGTGGTGGCTCCCCGGCTGATCTTGGCGCGACAAAGGTTGCACACCACTGTTCGTCGGTCGTCTGCACTCTCAGTGAAAAACTGCCAGACCTTTGAGCACCTCAGCCTCTGCAGGGTGGCATGGCGCGAGGGGGCGCTTTGGGAAACAGTTGGTGGATTATTCGGTCTGGCCCTGCCTCTACCCCTGGCCACCGCACTGCCTCTTCCAACCTGCCCTGCTGCTGCACTTGCCTCCCACTCTGAAGACCTGTCCTCAGTAGGCGTAGCAAACCAGGTGGGGTCAGTCACCTCATCATCCTGCTGCTCTTCCTCCGAATCCTCTGTGCACTCCCCCCTCGGACTTACTCCAATTACTACTACCTGAGTGATAGACAACTGTGTCTCATCGTCATCGTCCTCCTCACCCACTGAAAGCTCTTGAGACAGTTGCCGGAAGTCCCCAGCCTCATCCCCCGGACCCCGGGAGCTTTCCAAAGGTTGGGCATCCGTCGCGACAAACTCCTCCAGTGGGAGAGGATTCAGAACCATTGCTGCCCATTCTGGGCAGGGGCCCGAGAACAGTTCCTGGGAGTCTGCCTGCTCCTCAGAATGTGTCATTGTAATGGAGTGAGGAGGCTGGGAGGAAGGAGGAGCAGCAGCCAGAGGATTCAGAGTTGCAGCAGTGGACGGCGTAGAACTCTGGGTGGTCGATAGATTGCTGGATGCACTTTCTGCCATCCACGACAGGACCTGCTCACACTGCTCATTTTCTAATAAAGGTCTACCGCGTGGACCCATTAATTGTGAGATGAATGTGGGGACGCCAGAAACGTGCCTCTCTCCTAATCCCGCAGCAGTCGGCTGCGATACACCTGGATCAGGAGCTTGGCCTGTGCCCACACCCTGACTTGGGCCTCCGCGTCCACGTCCTCTAGGCCTACCCCTACCCCTCAGCATGCTGTATTACCAGTAGTGCAGAAACAGAGCCCTGTAATTAAATGTGCCGCTTATTGGCCTGTGGTTGGAGGCTGACTTCCCTTACGGAACGCACAGCAAAGGCAGGAAACAATTTTGCGCACGCCTGTAGTGAGACGTAGGTGCGTATGACTGAGCTAGTGGAATGCACAGCGCAGAAGCAGTCAAGTGGCCAAAGGCCAGTAGTAGGCCTTAAGTATTTTGCTTCTATTTTTTTAAAATGCTGAGCTGATACAGCAGACAGATACTGTAGGCAGCGTATAATATTATGTATACTGTTTCCCTCTGGCTGGATGACAGCTCTGATGTAACAGAGACAGCAGATCCAGGAAACAATTTTGTGCAAGCCTGCTGTAACGCTTAGCTGCGTATTAATTAAGACTACTACCTCCAGCAGATAGATACTGTAGGCAGCGTATAATATTATGTATACTGTTTCCCTCTGGCGGGATGACGGCGATCATGTAACAGAGACAGCAGATCCAGGAAACAATTTTGCGCAAGCCTGCTGTAACGCTTAGCTGCGTATTAATTACGACTACTACCCCCAGCAGATAGATACTGTAGGCAGCGTATAATATTATGTATACTCTTTCCCTCTGGCGGGATGACGGTGATCATGTAACAGAGACAGCAGATCCAGGAAACAATTTTGCGCAAGCCTGCTGTAACGCTTAGCTGCGTATTAATTAGGACTACTACCCCCAGCAGACACGCAGTAAACTGAAGACGGTCACAGGCAGCCCAAATATAGTATTTTTCCCCAATTTTTTGGAAAAAGCCCACTGCCTATATAGCCTGAATATCTCTTTCCCTGCCTCACCAGTACTGGCCCTATACTCTGTACAATGACTGCAGACTGCGGACGCAATGCTCTGCACGGCCGATATACAAAAAAAAAAAATTGTGCAACACTGCTAAAAGCAGCCTCAACAGTACTGCACACGGTCAGATGTGGCCCTAAGAAGGACCGTTGGGGTTCTTGAAGCCTAAAATAACTCCTAACGCTCTCCCTATAGCAGCTCCGGCACCAGCAGCACTTTCCCTGATCTCTGTCAGAATGCATCTGTGGCGAGCCGCGGGAGGGGCCGATTTATATACTCGGGTGACACCTGATCTCGCCAGCCACTCACTGCAGGGGGGTGGTATAGGGCTTGAACGTCGCAGGGGGAAGTTGTAATGCCTTCCCTGTCTTTCTATTGGCCAGAAAAGCGCGCTAACGTCTCAGAGATGAAAGTGAAAGTAACTCGAACATCGCGTGGTACTCGCCTCTAGTAACGAGCATCTCGAACACGCTAATACTCGAACGAGTATCAAGCTCGGACGAGTACGTTCGCTCATCTCTAATTAGGACCTTTTTATGCTAGTAACAATTTCAGTGCTTTGATATCAAAGCAAAGGGCTACTTTGAAGAATGTAAAATATAAAATGAAATATATTACCCATTTTGGTCAATTTTTTAATTTATTTGTGTTACTGCTTGGTTCCAATGACTTTACTTTTATTCAAAAATGTAAAGAAAGAAGTACTGAAAGTTCATCCAAACTTTTGACTAGTACGCTACACTATCTCTCTCTCTTATAGATTGCACATTCATTTTTCCAGGACTACTTTCATTTCAATTTGAAACTAATAGGTGCCCTGAAATGCAAACACAAGACTTATCAATGTTAATGCATTTTTTATTAAGAAGCTGTATCACATAATGTGGAAAGTGTAAGTGTACAATGTTAAAAGTAAGAAAACACAAATGACCAAGTCATTTTAAGAAATATTAAATCAGGAAAATTCTCCTCTCGACTAACATTGATTGAAAGCACAAGGCCATATCTGCACTGGAACACTTTATAAGAAATGTTCTTTACATTTATCACCCTAGAGTGGTTAAAACATTGTTCTACCTTCAATTTGTTAGAGACCATGTTATATCAGCACTATTTATCAGTGATGACTAGAGATGAGCGAGCATACTCGTCTGAGCTTGATGCTCGTTCGAGTATTAGGGTGCTCGAGATGCTCGTTATTCGAGACGAGCACCACGCGGTACTCGTCTCGATTAAACGAGCACTGACCATTGAATTCAATGGAGCCAGCAATACAGCCGGCTCCATTGAAAGCAATGGGCTGCCAGCGATCGCGGGATGAATTGTCGGGAAGGGCTTAAATATATAAGCCCTTCCCTGTAATTCATCCAGAAATGTGTAAAAATAAAAAAAATATATATACTCACCTTGTACAGAAGCAAAAACCGATCATAATAAAATATTTTAGTGCACTTGAGATATATATCTAGCTGTCTAGCCTTATCTGGACCAAGGCAAGTTTATAGAAGCAGACATATTCAAAGGCAGAAATAATTCTTGGTTCTGTTCAGACCTAGTTTTTTTCAGTGTAAGGCATACTGTCAGTGTTGGACTGGGGTACCCAGCGCCCATCGGTAGAGTTGATTCTGGGGGCCAACCATACAGTTCAACGCAAATGTTACCTATTTATTTTAGGTCTAATGTATACATAAGCATATTATTCCAAACTGCATTGTGCACTACAGTTGAGTTTTTCCTAAGGCTACATTCACAGGAGCGTGAATCTCAATGCATAAACTTCGTGCAAATATGACCTCCAATCTTTTGAATGGAGTCATACACATGAGCGATTTATTTTTTCTCCTCACAGCGATGCTGCGAGGTTAAGAATTGCTGCATGTCCTATTTTTGGGGCGTCTTTCTGAACGCATTACCTATTGTTTTCAATGGGACAGTCAAAATATCGCATGCCGTGCGATCTGCTCGCTGATGTGATGTTTCCCATTGAAATCAATGGGAAACACTTGCCGATCTCCGACACGTATGAAACAAGCGCTGGAGGAACGCAATGATGCAGGTCATTTTTGAATGAAAAACACCTCGCATCCATGGTTAAAACGCAGGTTTCTCAGCCCGATATTGCGCTCGTCCGTGTGAATGTAGCTTTTTTTTAGGAGGGTAAATGGTGAGGGTCCACTGTGTCTCCTGACTGTTCACACAGGCACAGTGACTCCTACAAATGGGGCTGAGCTTCAGGACGGTAAAATGTATGTGGGTGCGCCTTTCTAAATAATGCAAGCAGCCCTTTCATTTTGATGAGCGTAGATTTCATTAGCAACAATTTAGGGTGCATAGAATTTATTGATTGAAGTTTATCACATTTTTTTTTTTGTGATAAAAATGTGCTGTGTAGTATAAATACTATTATCTATATTAACCTGTGGCATCTGAGGGGTTAAATGTCTGAGGTCATACTTATTTCTCCAATCCCAGCCTTTGATGTGGAATCTGAATATTGCAGTTGGCACCAAAAAGTAATGTTGCTGCAAAGCTAATGCACCTCCGCCATCGCTGTGACATACTAGTACAGCGGTTTGTGGGCCATAGTAGCTTCAAGAAAATGCAGAACAGACGACCAGAAAAAGCAAGGACATATAAGTGCATGCCATATGCACTTAATATTAATTGATGAGCAGCAGTAATAAAGTGGCTAATCCCTCCTAAAGTGACAATGTGCCTTGCCCTGTATGGAAAGCATGCAATGCTCACCAGTCGAAGGCTTTAGCATTGTCTGACACTGCATGAGAACAACTGAGCTTAATACAAAGGTACAGTAACAGAAGTAAACTTTCTGGAAAAGTAATGGTACCCAGACCAATACTACTGCAATACCAGAGCCAAGCTTACTACATGGCTATGATACCCGAACCAAGATTAATACACAGATAGGATAACAGAACTAAGCTTAATACAAGGGGACATGGAGACTCCCCGCAGAGATGAAGAATTCCCCTGCCACAGCTGACACAGCTGTGGCAGAGGAGCAGATGCCACCCCCCTGTTTTCAATGAGGCTGGCACTGCTGCTGCCCCATTGCAACCAATAGGATAAAGGCAACCCCTGCAGTGATGATTCTCAGAGGGGGGCTTGAAATATAAACCCTATCCTGAAAATCATCCCTAGCTGTTAAAAATAAAACTCACCTAGAAGCTCTGTCCGTCTCTTCTCCCCAATCCCGGCAGTCTTCTCTGTATTCTGATGGCCAGGGATTGAAAAATCCCTGCCTCCAGAAAGCGCTGCCTCTGATTGGCTGAGCACTGTGACAGCTGAGCGCTGCCTCTGATTGGTCACAGTGTTAGTGTTCATTTTTATTCTTTTGTTTGGAGTAAATAAATGTGTGATTTTTGTAACTCCTTTGTCTGCATCATATCTTGAACATGCTGACATTTGTGACCCGGCCTGCTGCCGGCTGTAATACATAAAGATTAGTACATAGTGGATCTGGAGAATTAGTGCAGTGGCTGGGCTTCTGTTGGCCTGTTCCTGTTGGCGCCTACAAATATGTAATGTGAGCTGCACTGAGTGCCACACCTGATTGTGATTTCTTATACATGGAGATGAGTTGAGGGTTATTTTGACTATTATTCCTGTAGACGGGTAGGTGTCCAACCGTGAATGGACAGCCTCTGAGTATAATTACACTGGGGTGCGTGAGAAAACCTCTGAATGTGAATATACTGTGGTGGTGGGTGGGACAACAGGGATATGATTATACTGTGGGGAGGGAACAACTGGGTTATGATTATACTTGGGGGAGAGGAACAAATGAGATAGATTATACTCGAGGGGGAATGACTTACTGATCGGTGGGGGTCTCACCACTGAATGGAGCGTGAGTGCACTTGCCGAACCAGTGCTCCATTCAGTCTCCTCCTCCCTTTGGGGGTGTGCAGTAACTTCACAGTGAGGAGTACAGGGGACTTGGAATCCCCATTCTTGAGATCAGCAGGGGTCTTAGCAGTGAGACCCCAACTAATCAGCAAGTTGTCTTGTTGATGGTGGATAACTTGAAATCTTGGTAGAACTCCTTGAAGTAAGTATAGTCATTACTTTACTGCCAATTGATTTGAAAAGCTAATGGCCTCTGTAAGCTGCGCTCATGTGAGAGCCAATAATACAGTTTCTCACTGTTATTGCAGACCATTGTCTTGGCTGTATAGATCTCGCATATTGCCATCTTCATAATGGTACTTTGCAATTAGAATTAAAATAAGGCATTGTCTTGCTTGCAGGTTGGGATCGGGCATTGATGTTTATCTTTGTTATTAAACACCATGGTAAATTACTTCTTTGTTGGCGGACCTGTCAGAGTGTTATAATTAAGGCCACGTGAAGCTAGCAGACATGACTACCAGGCTACCTGGACGCAGACCTCGCTGAGATTGCTCTGCAGTTGAATATCGTAATGCGTTAAAACAAGATGGATTTACTTTATTAAGCTTTTTTTTCCTTTCTAACAAGGGGCCAATTAGCAGGCAGAGCAAATTCTCACTTTGATGATCCAAGGACTACAGCATGTAGTTTGCTTGTGTTATGTTGCCGATGGAGATTATTGCTGTATTTCTAATATCTAATATTTCTAGCTATACTTAAAAACTATAAAAACTTCATTTAAACCAAACACATCTGTTATAATAAGCAGGATGGGTGTGACTGTCAAGGTCCTCGTATCCACCCTCCAAACCCTAGTAGAGAAGTACAGGTGCCATTTATACCAGGCTCACCTTCTGAGTGCCCATGCTGCTGTAGTTTTGCAGTCTCTGTTCATTTTTGGGTGCAACAGTCACGTGCCCATCTAAGCACATGACCATTACAACCAATCACTGGTCTCATTATTGTTGATGTCAGTGATTTGCCTAGCAGTCACATGCTTAGCTGGGCACATAACTGCTGGACCTGGAAGTGAGTGGAGACTGCAGGGTAGTGCAGTCTGCTGGATTAGGTAAGTATGACCTTTTATTATTTTTTAGCCACCAAACGTTCAAGGAAGGAGAGGGTTGGGGAGACAGTGTGAAAGGGGCAGAGAGGTCGAAGGGTGCACTAGGCCCACTAGGTATTAAAGCAACCTTGTTTGCAGCAGTTATGGAGATTGGTTCCTAACCAATTAAACACTGATAGCCTCTCCTTGGGTGTTGCAGTTCTAACTGTTCTCCTGATTGGTGACGGTTGCAGAGGTGAGCCCCCCAGCTACCAAACGTTACTATCATAACCTGTGGATGTAGCATTCTTGTCTATAGTGGTAATGCCACTTTTTGCTTGTTTTGTGTCTATGTTGCTCTGGTGGGGTACTGGTACTCATTGAAGAGATTCAGGTGGTATATGAAGACTTATAGCCCAATTGCACAGACTGAAAATCAGACCACCTGAGCAAGGACACACAGCAGATGATCGTTACTACTATCAGTTGTCCCTATTAAGCTGTCATTGGTTGGCTGTTCATCTGCCTGTGCACACGGGGAGGAGATGTACAGCCAACAAGCGAGAATTGCTATACTCACACAAATGACCAGATCAGCTAGTGAACGAGTGAGCTCTTGTTCGTCAGCTGATTTTTTTGTACATTCACATGGGACGGCTATTGGGGAAACGAGCACACCTTAAGGGACCCTTTCACACGGGATTTAATTAAAATGTACAATGCATCCAAATCTGTAGCTACATAGTCCCATGCCAAAATCTACAAGTCTTACTGCGGATTTTGATGCAGAATTCTAGGCAGGTTTGAACTATTTGAATTCCAAATCAAAATCCATAGGTAGCCTGCAGATTTGGTGCAGAATTTACAGTGACCTACTGTGGGTCACGCGGCATATTCAGGCCCCTGTGAAAGGTTCCTTACAAACAGTGCTCCATGAGAATGTAAATTAGCTCTCACACTAAATGTCACATTCTATAAACAAGAATTTTTATTGTTTTTTTTTTCATATGTCACGCTCTATATTTAAAAAAAAATCCTAAATCCTGCAGTTCTTACACTGATCACACAGTCCCTAATGCTAAGCTCTGGTCACTATTTTAAAAAATTGTGGGGCTGGCATGAAATACCTAAAAAGGCACATGTTTTGAAACCTTTCTATGAAACAAAACTGTCATGTGTGTAAAAAAGAGGGTTTTTTTACTACTTTTTTTCAAAAACTTTTTATCCTTTTCTTTCCACTGAGAATTGAACATACAGTCTTCTTATTAACCTTATAATACACTGCAATACGTTTGCATGGTAGTGTATTATTAGTTTTATGGTTAATGCCCATGAAAGCATTGTTGCTGTGGAATTCATGGCCAGACGCCCGCCGCATATTCCGCAGCAATAACTGTCCATAGAAAAGCTAATCTATTCTCCCCTGCCCACAAGTGGAAATCAACTGAGATTTCCCACTCGCCGGGGAGAATCGCAACACATTCTAATGTGTGCAAAAAAACGCATTTTAGTCAATGGAAGCCGTACATCCTGCGATGCTTCCACTGTGAGCACCGCCCAGTGCCGGCGCATCATGCACTGCACTACGCATGCACGCCAGCAGAAACTCTCATCGCAGATCTGAAGAGGTAAGTATAGGGTCTCTGCGGGTCTGATTCCGCTGCGATATTTCGGAGACGGAATCCTACCTGGTCGTCGGCATGAGGCCTTACTGTACATTAACAGCCATAGCAGGCCTGGAGGCCACTGTTAGGCCTTCAGCTGCCATTGCATCCCATTGCCCCCTACCTCTTGGATCGCACATCGTGGGGGTCAATATGGTGACAGAGGGAGCTCTCTGCTCTGTTAACCACTTAAAAGCCACAGTGTGCATAACCACAGCATCTAAGAGACTTAACAGCTGGGATTGGTGTTATCGCTGGTCCTTGCCATTAGTGTAAGGTACCAGCTATTTAATACAACTGGTACCCTCAAGTCATGGCGCCGGCCCAGCTCCTGAACGTGCGCACTGAGTACAATATACTATTAGTCGAAAGAATGACGTATGTCGCAATGCAGGAAGATGTTTGCAAATTTATGCTGCACTCTAAGAAGTTGGAAAATGATACACACTGTTATGTTTTCTGTCTTGTACTGGTATATTGTCAGTAGCATATTTGTAACCTTGCGTATTGGGAAAGTTGTTTCATTCTTACATTACAGGTTTTGGGACAAAAAGTCATAAACAAAAAAGGTGAGCGTACATTTAAAAAAAATATGGGAGACAAAAGCCCCAAACTTTGAACTTGGCTGTGATAATGTGGCAATTCCTGTTGTGCCAGGAAATATAAAGGAGACTGGAGCTTTAGAGGATATTTGATATTGAGACTGGAGCTTTGATATTCCGCGGAAGAGACACATAACGCAGACCTTAAACTGCAATGTACTGCAACTTTTGATGACAATCAAACTTTATTTTCCAGCATTCTTGTCTCCATAAAAAGTTTTGGCATCCAATATAAAACAATTTCTATGTCATTTCCAGTGTGCTATCATCATACTTCAGTCGTCCTGGCTAAGGCATCAGTTCCGCTTAGCTGCAATCAATGACAAAAAAAAAAGCAGAACAATTGAGACTTATGCGCAGCGTGACTATAAATACTCCTGCAATCACATCCAGTCTTTACCACAAGAGGCAACACAAAAATAGCAATAGTATGCCACTGTAGGAACAATCGAGCTATGTTCTGCGGGGTTTAATTCCTCTCCATAACCAATTCTGAAAATAAACTTCTTTCTTATTTGTATTGTATTTCTCTCTGTATTGGACATCAATTATCTCCCTCAGCAGCTTTTTTTTGCATAGAACAAGGACAGTAGAACTATTACATCTTTTATCTCATTCTATCAATATTTCATTTACTGCACATTCTTTATCACCTTTTGTTTGTAACCCCTTAGACCTATCTAATGTACCAAAGAGGCCTTTTTTATATTCTGTTCACCTGTTCTATACAAAAAGGCCAAGCCAAACACTAAATGTTAACACAAAGCTGCATGTTTAAAGACCTCTGTCCATTATTACAGAAATAAAACACTTTAGGAATCAATCACAAATGTTTTTGCTCTTTGTATCAGATTGCAAGATTAAAGATTTAAATAAAAAGATCTACAGTGAGAAGTTTGTCAATGTTGCAGAACTAAGTTTGCCATTAGGCACAGTTCAACATGAACCCACATGGAATCACATGTACTAATTCTTACCAGCTACAGTACACTAGTATATTACTTTGATGACATATTAATTGCACACTGACTGATAAACATGGCACAGCTACGGCTGCAACAAAAAAAGTAAGTGAGCCCTTTGGATTTCCCGGGATTTCTCCATTGATAAACTAAAATGTGGTCTCATTGTTATCTAAGCCACAATTTAAGAGCCCCTTCCCACGGACGGATTTCCTCCGCGTAATTCGCGGCGGAAATCCGCTGCGTTGCCCACAGCTATTAGGTTCTATTGATGTACGGGTGTATCGGGTGTACGCACGGACGGCTTTTTCTGTGTTTATATTTTTATATCTTTTGTCACCGACTTTTTTTTATTCCTTTTTTTTTGTTTTATTGGGGATAAAAAGCTAAAAAAGATTTTTTTTTTCAATAGCTCAATGCTCGCGGTGTGGAATTCCGCACTGTGAAATCACCCGTCCCCACCCGTGGCATGTTCTATTTGCCGCGGGTGTACGCGCGGACGGCTTCCATTGCAGTCAATGGAAGCCGTCCGTTCATGCTATCTTCCGCTGTAGCACAGCAGAAGATAGCGTGAAACCGCTTCCCCGCCTACCGCCGCTGCATCATAGGACATGGCCATCGCGTCATATGACACAGCCGGCGCGTCATGTGATGCTGTGGGCGTGTCGTGTGACGTGGCCGACGTGTCACATGACGCTGCGGCTCGTCACGCCGAAGCGTCATGCGGGACGTAAGACGCTGGATCCGCAGGCAAGTATTGGGGTCTCTGGGGGGTGCCATGACGGGCTCCGCCGCGGAATTCCGCGCGGAGCCCGTCACGGCCGTGTGCAGCCGGCCTAAGACCAACACAATCTAAATAAACTGATAACAACCAAACGGTACTATACACGTTTTTATTGAGCACTTTTTACTGAACATCCAAAGTGCAAGAAGAAAAAAGTGAGCCCTTGCATTTAACGCCGTAAGGACCCGGGTGTTTTGTACCTTAAGGATCACACACTTTTTAGGGATTTTACCCATGTTATGGTTTTACTGCCTTATTTTTTTTCTTCTTCAGCTACCAAAATTATTTTTGCTGGCTTCTTTTTCTGTGTTTATATTTTTATATCTTTTGTCACCGACTTCTTTTTATTCCTTTTTTTTTCGTTTTATTGGGGATAAAAAGCTAAAAAAGATTTTTTTTTTCAATTTATACTTGTTTCGTTTTAAAGTTAGTATATTTACACTAAAAAAAAGTATGGGAACGGGTTTCTCATTTTGTTTTGGACGTTTTGATATATAATTTGTATAGTTTTGGATTACAGGGCGCATATGGTGAAACCCACACTACCATCTCATCCCCTTAACTGAAACATATTTTGCCAGTTGGATCTTAGAGAAGTCATTAACACAGAGGTTCACTTTTTCTCCATGCATTGTGGATTTTTACACAATGTGCTAAATGAAAGACATGAATGGTACAATGGTTTAATAATTTAGTTAGATCGGAATCCGACCCTGTGCTGAGCCAGCATCCGCATGTATCTGCTTTCTTCTTTCGCCGTCGGATATGCACAGTACAGTTTTTTGTTTTCTCGCGTCGTCACTAGGCGATGACATGGAATCCGTGACCTTTCTGCAATGTTATTGCAGAAGGGCCATGGATCGGACGGCTTCCATTGACTTCAATGGAAGCTGTCCGATCGGAATCCGCATAGAAATGGAGCATGCTGCGATTTCTCTTCTACTAGTGGAAAATTGCAATTGATTTCCGCTTGTGCGAAGGAAAATGTGTTTTGCTATAGCATGCTATGGGCGGTATTTGCTGTGGAATCCAGAAGCGGAAGCCCACTTCGGGTTCCGCAATGCAAATCCGCCCGTGTGCAGGCCGCCTATAATTGAGACTTGGATAACAATCAGACCACACTGTATTAGTAATCAGCGCAGAAATCCAGATAATTCCAAAAGGTTCACTGTAGTTGTTCCATAAAGGTACACCTAAGCATTAGTTGTGTTCGCAGTTATCATGTAGTGTAGATGTCACATTGAAATTATACTGTCAATATTTATTTTTATGTAATTACTTTGCATCAGTATATACCACCCAGTAAGTGCAGTTCTCACAGAGGACGGTCTAATCCTTAAAAGCCGTAGTAAACGGTAAATATCTCTTAGACAACATTGATGCTGGTTTACAGTCTGATAAATGATGACTTTCTGTTCCATTTTCTGGCCTGCGGTTATCACAAGGGCTGATAAAAGACTCAATAAAGCATCATAAATGGTCAGCTGGTCCACTATCTCTGATTGTTTATGTCCCTTGTATCTTCTTTTTCCTAAGAAAGACACTTTGTCACTATAGTTGATGGATCAGCCCTATTTATAGACATCGTGCAGCTGCCATTTTATTTATAAGCCAAGAGGAAATGTGCTGCCAAGTCGGCTCTTCTACACATAAAATAATCATTACTCCCTTAAAAATATGGAATAAATCCGGATCAGGTCCCCAGCATTGCCCTAGAACAGAATGAACTTATCGCTTCTGTATATTTTATTTAAATTAGTTTAATTCTGTAAAATGTTCATTTCCATTTAGAACCAATAATACTAGACACAATAATCAAACCCGTAGATGCCCTACAGTTGTTTGCTGATGTTCCTGGTGACTAGCTTTTTGTATTTATATGACATAGGATTTGTCTCATTAAAGGGGTTGTGCTTACAAAAAAAAAAGATTCTAACAGCTGGCCAAGGGTTAACACAAAGAGTGGGCATACTCACCTGTCTTCACTCCCCAGGACGCATCTGAGTAGCTCCCATGCTTCCAACCCCAGCGCACACATACTGGGCGCCACGATGGCAGGAGTTCAGAACGGTGACCCTGCAGCCTCTGATTGGCCACAGCAGTCATCTGACCTCCAAAGGGCATCTGCACCAGATGTGAGACAGATGAGTATACCCTCTTCTTTTATTTTACTCCATGGACAGATGTTGCGTTTTGAGTTTTTTCGTAATCCCACAACCCATGTAGGACAATTCCTTTTCAAACTTAAACTGGCCTGGTGATCAGTAGATCACTACAAGTACAGCTTTAGAAATCCCTGGAAATGGGCTGTTATAGTCAAGTCAATCTGTGGTCACTGATCCTGCATTCCATTTAAATGAAAATGAATGCATGTCTATGTATACATGGAAAGATAGAGCTCTCCAGAGTAAACCTCCATTTAGACGGGACGAATGTTGGGCAAACGATGCCCGACGCTCGTCCCTGTGTGTCCTCGCTGGAGGCTCTAGTACCCTGTTGTACCGCCTCTAGCTTCGATACAAGATGTGATACGGGCAGACATGGAGGCTCTAGTACTCTGTTCGGCCACCTCTAGCTTGGATACAAGATGTGATACGGGAGGGCATGGAGGCTCTAGAACTCTGTTGTCCCGCCTCTAGCTTGAATACAAAATGTGATTCTGGCAGTCATGGAGGCTCTAGTACCCTGTTGGGCTGCCTATAGCTTGGATACAAGATGTGATACAGGCAGGCATGGAGAATCTAGTACCCTGTTGTACTGCCTATAGCTTGGATACAAGATGTGATACAGGCAGACATGGAGGCTCTAGTACCCTGTTGTACCGCCTCTAGCTTGGATACTAGATGTGATACAGGCAGGTATGGAGGCTCTAGTACGCTGTTGTACCACCACTAGCTTGGATGTAAGATGTGATACAGGCTGGCATGGAGGCTCTAGTACCCTGTTGTACCGCCTCTAGCTTGGATACAAGATGTGATACAGGCAGGCATAGAGGCTCTAGTACCCGGTTGTACCACCTTTAGCTTGGATACAAGATGTGAAACAGGCAGGCATGGAGGCGCTAGTATTCTGCTGGCCGCCTCTAGCTTGGATACAAGATGTGATAGGGAAAACATGGAGGCTCTAGTACCCTGTTGGGCTGCCTCTAGCCTGGATACAAGATGTGATACGGGCAGGCATGGAGGCTCTAGTACCCTGTTCGGCTGTCTCTAGCTTGAATGCATGACATGTGGGAATGGAGGCATACAGATTTTGTATGGTATTCTGCAGCTCATCGGTCAACATTTGCTGTAACTGAGCCTCTAGATAGTGCAAACTCACAGGCTGTCGAAGTTGGCATCCCATACACATACTATTGGTGATAAACCTGTCAATAGGAAGGCCAAAGAAGTGTGACAATGTTGTGGGAACATTCCTGTGACCCCCTTGCTGTGTGCGGATGAGCATTATCCTGCTGGAAAATGCCTCTTGGAGGCCACCATGAGAAGAACACATGTGGCTGTAGAGTGTCCTGAACATATCACTGAGCTGGCATTGTCCCTCGTACCACTACTAGGGGTGACTGACTGCAGTATGCGATGGCCCTCCAGACATCACACCACCAGTTATGGAATTTTAAATCAAATCTAATTTTTGACATTATTGATCCAGAAATCAGTGGTGCAATCTCCGTACAAGAGTTACTGGGTCTAGTGCTTCCCATATGTACAGTTCAAGTACCTTGTTTTACCGTACCCATCAGCGTAAAATAGAACAAGTGGAAAGCATAATATAGTAACGTGCTAGAAGAATGTTTTACAGTGAGACACTTACATTGAGAAGCTATAAGGGTTGAAGAAGGAGAAATAACTTAAAATATGAAATTTAAAGGAGAATATGCTTGAGTTTCATAGCTTATTCCTGTGGATGCTTTGCTTCTAGTTGGATATATACTTCATCACTAGATAGCAGAAACGTGTCCTGTTTGTTCAGTCACTTTAGCAATGACAACCATCCTATGTGTGAGTGAGGTGCGAAAATCATTTAGTAAATTTAATGATGGATAGGCAAGTGTAAAGTCAGCTCAAAGAAAGGAGCTCCCAATCGATGTCAGCTAATCATGTTTAATGGGTGAACTACACTTTTTAAAAACTTCTGACATGTCAAAGTGACTTGTCAAATGTTTAGATCGGTGGAGATCCAGATGCTGAGACTCCAATCGATCACTAAAAAGAATGGGCAGAAGCACTTATCCGAGCACCGTGCCCGTTCCACCGTGGTGCTCCATTGGTTTAAAAGTAAGTCTTGCCCTAGTGTGATGCAATAGATATTGGCGGTAAGGCACAGCGCAGACTGCAGAAGTCTGGAGGCAGATTTGGTTATACCCTGAAGAATGTCAGTCTGTTGAGGCAGATAGCAAGGGAGAAATAAACTAACATTTCCAACATTCCTCTTCATGTATTAGACTCATCTATGCTCCTCCCTGGGCTACAATTTGAATTGACGTCAGCTAGGAGCTGGTATAGATTTCTGGTATAATTTCTGTCAGTTCATGGTGTAAATTATACATAACTCTGTTGGTCCAATGAGGCTACACCCCATCCTGACAAGCCCCACTATTTTTCAAGGCCAGCGCAGAAAGCAGAAAATTCACTAAATTCTGGCATACAGGCCTTGGTAAATTTAAATTCAAGTGTTCAGTTCTATGCAGAGAGAGTATACCTGGAGAACAAGAGAACCACAAAGCACCTAAGTAGTAAGCTGAAGAGCAAACTTAGAACAAAGGCTCAAGTGAACCCGTAGGTGAAAGTGCTACCTCCACAGTCATTATTTGTAACCTGGACCTTAAACTGGAAAGACTGAGTTCTGGTGTGGTTGAACATAGGACTACTGTTGGGCGCTTAAAGGGGTTGTCCCGCGCCGAAACGGGTTGTTTTTTTTTTGCATAGGCCCCCCGTTCAGCGCAGGACAAACCCAAGGGATGTGTTGAAATAAAAAAAAAATTTTACTTACCCGAATCCCCTCTCTGCAACTTCTTCCTTCTTTTCCTCCAAGATGGCCGCCGGGATGTTCACCCACGATGCACCGCGGGTCTTCTCCCATGGTGCACCGTGGGCTCTGTGCGGTCCATTGCCGATTCCAGCCTCCTGATTGGCTGGAATCGGCACACGTGATGGGGCGGAGCTACGTGATGACGCATAGAAGGGGGCGGAGCCAGAACGCCGCTCGTGCCCGGACCGACCAGAAGGGAGAAGACCCTTCTGCGCAAGCGCGTCTAATCGGGCGATTAGACGCTGAAATTAGACGGCACCATGGAGACGGGGACACCAGCGCAGGGAAGGTGAGTATATAACTTCTGTATGGCTCATATTTAATGCATGATGTATATTACAAAGTGCATTAATATGGCCATACAGAAGTGTATAACCCCACTTGCTGCCGCGAGACAACCCCTTTAAGCATCCAAAACTGTCCCAATGACTATCTCTCCTGCATTTTCACACAGAAATGAGAGTTGCTCATGGAAAGGAGGTGGATCATGCCGGAGATTTCGTCTGCCCGCATTCCTCCACTGTGAGTAAGCATCATAGATGAGCAACTGCCTGTTTACATGGGCCGACAGTCCCTTGGTTTTTAGGCAAGCTGAAAACAAGTGACACTGACAAGTGAATGATTCTGGCTCACTTGCCCTGTTGGGTCTTGTGTTTACACAGGATGACAGTCACCCTTAATCACTCTTCTGAGCAATTACTTGACTTTGCATGTAAAAGTACCCTTACAAGTCATAGTTCCACTACGTTACTAACAGTTTCGTGGGCAGGAATCTGCCCAATGCAATTACAGACGTACCTGCTTTAAGTAATCAATCTAATGTCACTAGATTTTGCAGTCATAGTAGAAAATCTTACATTTTGACTTGAACATAGCTTGCATGCTGTATATCCTTCCACTATGTAGAGAATTGTGTTTTTGTCAGTACCACATATCACCATGGAGCTGTTGTTTTTCTAAGAGTGGATGACAAACAGCATGTCTGATGTTCAGTGAGAGCTGTAATAAGCATATTAAATTGCTGATTCCACAGCGAAGACTTTCTGGACAGAAACACATTTGCAGCTGATATGTACTCATTTTCAGCTACATTAATTTTCTATTAAGTAGTCTATGGTTTGTCCCAACAATTTTACTAGGCGTATCCCAAGAGAAAGCTGTTATCATGCTTTATTACTTGTCTACATATCCATGTTTCTTTCTTTAAATGCTTACTTCAAGCCTGGGATAAATAGGAAGGTAGGAGCCATGCATTAGTATTTGTCCAAACCAATCGAATACAATATGACACAATGAAGTTGTCAATGGTTCAAATAAAAGTGACAGACCCAACCAATTGCGGAGAGATTGTGGAGGAAGCTACAGACGTCACATTTTTTTGAAATCCGACCAAATTAGGTTATAATTGTAGGAGAATTTGGGAAATCATGTGTAATGGTCCTATTTTGCAAGCAGATTCCCGAGCTCAAACATTCCTCCAAATACACATTTGCTCAACAATTGGGCCATTTAATAGGACAAATGATCAGTCAATAAGTGATGATCACTCCTTTGTCAGCTGATCATTCAGTTTCAGACTGCATCCAGTAGGCCTCTTTCACATGTGCGTTACGATTTTCGTCCGCCCGCATAACAAACGAACGAGAGAAAGCCGCGATCAAGTCAAAGTTAAATCTCATGTTTTCTCACCCATTCAGATGACTGGGTGCAGCGTACATACGACGCAGCCCGGAATTCCATCGTCCAGGGGAAGAGAGTTTAGCAATGCTAAGCAGTCTCCCCCTCCCTTGGCCCGCTGATCATAGCAATAGAAGCTCCCATACAAGCCTATGGAAGCTGCCGGCAGAGGGAGAGGGAGGTAGTTTAGCAGCGCTAGCCGCTGCTAAAGTCCCTCTCCTTCCCCTAGCCAGCAGCTCCCATAGGCTTCTATAGGAATTGCCGGCTGATCACTGCCAAAAGATAGGGCAAGGCCAATTTTTTCTGGCCACGCGTAAAAGCGTCTCGGAAAATCACCTATCTGAACAAATGCATTAGAATCTGTTGCTTCAGATGGCCGCAATTTTTGGCCGACGTTTTATTGCCTAAGGCCTCCTTCCCACGAGCGTGAGGGGCTCCGCCGCGTAATATTCCGCAGTGAAGCCCGTCACGGCGCCCCCCAGAGACCCCATACTTACCAGCGGAAGATAGCGTGAAGACGCTTCCCCGCCCACCGCCGTCGCGTCATGTGACACGCCCACCGCGTCACATGACGCGGCCGGCCGTGTCACGTGACGCGCCGGCCGCGTCATATGACGCGCGGCGGTAGGCGGGGAAGCGTTTTTTCACGCTATCTTCCGCTGGTTGCAGCGGGAGATAGCGTGAACGGACGGCTTCCATTGACTGCAATGGAAGCCGTCAGCGCGTACACCCGCGGCAAATAGAACATGCTGTGGGTGAGAACGGGAGATTTCACGGTGCGTAATTCCGCAGTGGAATTACGCATCGTGAGCATTGTGCTATTAGGTTCAATAGAACCTAATAGCAGGGGGCAACGCAGCGGATTTTTGCCGCGGATTTACGCGGCGTAAATCCGTTCGTGGGAAGGAGGCCTTAGGGTGATTTTTCTGTGCAATTTTTGAACACTGTGATAGAACACTTTGATTTAAACGGGGGTCTTAAAATAGGTGTTTTTTAACTCGAACAGACAGTTTGAGTACCAAAAAAATGCAACATGTCATATTTTTGTTTGATCTTCTAAAGAGAATTCTCCATTCAAGTCAAGGAGTGAAATTAGTTTTTGCACATGTATGAGAACCGATACATATTGTTATTTTTAAACATGCATGTTAAATAGATGAAAAAACACATGAATATTGCAAAACAATCTGACCTTTTTAACAGGTCACAATTGGCCATATGAGAACAGCATCATCAGGCATAAAAATGGTTGCTGAATGCTGATCCTTTGTACATCTCCCCATGTATACAAGATGTACAGTCAGCTTATGGGGACAAACTATCATAATCATCATCCTTATCTCCATAAGCTAATTGTCAACCCGTGCGAAAAAACAAGCACTGACTGACCTGCATTTCGATCTGCACTCGAGAACTTGGCCAGTCTAAAAGGACTTCAAGTTGGCATCACAGTTATAGACACGGGCTAATGCTTGTCACAGAGATTAGGTTTTAGAGAATTTTAGGAAATCATCCAGTATTCTTTGCTGACTCGATGGGGGAAATATATTAAGACAGGTGTTCCCAATGCCTATCTTGACATAAGGAGAGTATGAATGAAATGTGTCTAATTTATTAGATTTGTGCTATAATTTACGCCACTTTCTGTCATTAATAATAAATGTGCTGCGCAGCAGGAGGGCCGTGCATACATCTGAAGAATGAGCTACTATGGCATAAACTCCCAAAGGTTTGTGCAAAACAAGTGTTACCAAAATGGGCAACTTTTTTTGTGACAATTTTTCCGCAACTGTTACAATAAATTCCCCTCAATGTCTGCTATATCCAATAATTAGAGATGAGCGAGCGTACTCGGAAAAGCACTACTCGCTCGAGTAATTTGCTTTATCCGAGTATCGCTGTGCTCGGTTCTGAAGATTCGGGTGCCGGCACGGAGGGGGGAGCTGCAGGGGAGAGCGGGGAGGAACGGAGGGGAGATCTTTCTCTCCCTCTCTCCCGCCCGCTCTCCCCTGCTCCCCGCTGCGACTCACCTGTCAGCCGCAGCGGCACCCGAATCTTCAGACCCGAGCACAGCGATACTTGGATAAAGCACATTACTCGAGCGAGTAGTGCTTTTCCGAGTACGCTCGCTCATCTCTACCAATAATGCATAAAAAACGTAAGGATAGCTTGCAGTTCAGGTGATGCAAATAAGTGCAGAATTTAGTATTAGCTCCAATGTCATCAATGAAGATAGCATCGACATTTTGGACAGCGAGGTTTTGTATGAAGCTGTGCTACAAAGGCAAAACAAAGAAAGCATATCAGTACAGCTGGACAAGTGGGATGGTATATAACAAGTAGCGTATAGTAACACATGAATAGATAATAAGTCATTGGATTGGGGACCACTACTCTATGTATGTAGGACAGGGTTTTCCCATTTAGAAAAACACTGAACACTTGAAGGTTTGTTGATTTTTTTTTCCTGTAAAAACGCCACATTCTTTTGTTTTGACACAATGGCGTTTTTTTTAAGCAAGAGACATCTATATCAAATATCTGGATGCAATCAGTAGTACAATATGAAATGCTCTACAAACACTGTGTTTTATGTAGTGGCATTTTCTTCTCACTTTTCTTGGGATTTGGGTCAATTATGTTTTTTGCAAATTGCATTTTTCCATAAGCATCTCTATAGGGAGAAAAAAAACATCATTAATGGAGCAGGAAAATGCTGGGGTGAACCAAACCAAATAGCACCGGACGAGCCCCAATGACTATAATGGGGTCCACCTGGTTTCTGCCCAGTACCCGGTTTTGGGGGGGGGGGGGGGGGGGGGAGGAAAAAGGTCACTTTTTTTCTGGTATTTGCAGCCAGATCCCCGTCCAGAGGTTCCGATGCAGATGTGAAACCACCCTATAAAGTGCTCAGCTATCTCCAACAGTTCTGTGGAAGATGAATGCAGTAGCACAATATAGGTATGCTCAACCGCCGCTGCATACAATCTCCTCCTCACTGAGGGGGTTGCAGTGAGCCCACAGTGAGGAGGGGAGGTGAAAAAAGTCAATTTTAGAATAAACCCCTTTAATAGCAGCTTCTCACTATAAGGTCGTTTTAACACGACTGAGAAAATCGTGCAAGAGTTATGCGTTACGAGATGCACAAATATTACACAAATATGAACCCCATTCTCTTGAATGCTGTCACACATGAGCAATTTTGTTTCCCGTATCGCATTGTGGCATGTCCTATATTTGGGTGTTCCCTCAGAACGCCTCACCCATTTTCAATAGGGCCGGCACAGCATTGCACAGCATGCAAGGTGCACATTAGTGCGATGAAATGCCTTGTTCACACAAGCGTGATTTTAGCGCACAATAGGCGCGTGAAAAGATCGCGTCTAATAGAACCAATAGTTTCCTATGGAAGCATTCAGATAAAGGAATTTTAGGGAGCACAAAAAAAACTTGCACCTAACAAAGATAGAACATGCGGCTGCAAAGCTCGCATCTAAGGTCCGTGGTGCGAGAAAAGATAGGACCTGCACTACCTTTGGTGCGAGCTGCGCAGGTGTTTCCATAGACTCCTATGGGAGCTGGATGACATGCACCACGCAGCTTCCGATCGTGTGAATGGGCAATTCACAGCTAATTAAGCTGGAGACTTAATAGCTGGAAATCAGCCATTCACGCAATCTTTAGTGCAGTATA
Source organism: Eleutherodactylus coqui (assembly GCF_035609145.1). Classification (NCBI taxonomy): domain Eukaryota; kingdom Metazoa; phylum Chordata; class Amphibia; order Anura; family Eleutherodactylidae; genus Eleutherodactylus; species Eleutherodactylus coqui. The sequence goes on along the minus strand of NC_089837.1, from coordinate 119,845,042 downwards.
GCCGCAATCTTTTCACGCGCCTATACTGCGCTAAAACCACGAGGCCTCAGATAGAGCTAATGAATCTCTCAGCTAATTACTGACAGATAGTTAGAGATACATAAGGGGGTACTCCACGCTGAACTATTCAAGTGCAGGGGCCCCATATACTGTTTATGCACCGGGGCAATACAATCTGATTCTGTTGGGCTGACAATTTGCCAAGTCTAGGCAAACTGTATGGCAAAAGGCCTGGCAGGACTTGGCATATCACTGGGTAGCAGTAAATATGCTTCACGTTAGCAAGTCTTTAAACTGAGTTGTGAGCTGCGTTATCCTGCTATGGTGCTGGCTGCTGGGTTAATAGCATTGCCAATACAAGGATGCCAATGTAGACAGGTAGTCTTGACATGCCAAGGGTAATCTGTGCTTCTACTCCTGGCTCCGATAATTACAACAGATAAATAGATGTTGAATTGCAGGTCTTATAAATAATGTTATTGTACTCAATACATTATGCACTTGAGATACATCAAATCAATTGACCCAGTGAATAAGACAAAAGCAATGTCTTGGCAAGCTTAACAAACACGTTTCTATTCAGAGAACGAGTAGAAAACATCTCTATTGAAATGCTGCAAGATGAGCACCATTAAAGAAAAGAATTCTGTTTAACCACCGGGAGAATTAACACCTGACATTGCATTTTACTCTTTGTATTGTTATTACTATTTGTGATTTCCAGTGTAAGGTATTTGGCCAGGTTACAGCTTACTCTTGACATTTGGCAGGTGCATAATGATTTCTGATGGGCTATACTAATGGACTCGGCCAAGAGCTAAGTGCTCTCCTTAATTCTGCATTGCATATGAGTGTAATATTGTCCTGCGAGTCCCTCTAGGGGTGAGGTTCTGCTATTAACACTATCATACTATCAGATTGCTAAATTCGCCTAGGAGTGAATTTATTCTACTGTGTTTTAGTCAACCTACAAGATCTATTCGATCCAGGAGAAAATAGTCTATTTTTATCACAATGCATTTTTTAGTATTCACTAATATATTGAATTTTGATTAAGACTAGTAATGGAGCGGCTTCTACTACATGAGCACTACTAGCATTCGCAAGATATTGGTAATTGCTGGGCTGCACCTAGACCTTCGGGTTCAGCCCAGCAATAATCAGCAAATCGTGGTTCTTTATAAAATAGTGATTTTGTAATAATGTTTTTAGAAATCCCCCTAAAACATGTTCTTGCAGAGGCAGGGGCAGTAATGCAGTATCTGCACTGTACCAACATGATTTACAAGGCAAAACAAAGGCAGTTCTATCTGTGCCAACGTCCTTTACAGAAAGGCAGTACTATTTGAGCTACCAGGATTTACAGGGAGAGACAGAGAGTTAGCCTTAGGCTCCTTTTAGATGGCACCATTGTCATTTGCACGAGCGAACGAGCCGGTGATGTCATCACCAGCTTGTTCTTTCTCACGCAGCGTGTTTAGACGAGAATCATTCATTTCTCATTCAGTGTTTCACATTCGCTATAAAACTGAATGTGGAACACTGAAGGTCAGTGTTTAATTAAACGGAACGAGACGTGAACGAGCCAATGATGATTTTTATGCATGCAGAAACTGAACGATGAGCAAGAAGTGAACAGTTCTCGTTAGTCCAGTCGTTGGCTTGCGTTTAGACCAAGCGATTATCGCTCACTATCACTCACCTGAACAATTTTTTGAAAGATAATCATTCCGTCTAAAAGTGCCCTTTTTGTGTCTGTTATCAGAGTTGGGGCGACACAGAATCCAAGATATGAAACGGACATCGGACAAATGAACAGAAATGTTTATTACAATTGATAATGGCAGGGAAATATACTTATGCAAAGATAATAGTTGGTAAATGCAGAATAACTTTAGCATTTCATCCTACAGTCCTACAGTCCTGACTATTGCTAGCTAACTATAACTGAAATTTATAGTGAATGAACAGTTACAATAATGTTCTCCATACAATGAGCTCTATCACCTTTCTGCAAAAAGAACTAACTCAGAGGCGCCAGTATGTCACATGCTGTATTTAACAAAGAAATCATACAAGGACTTTGTCCGCAGAAGGCAAACAGATGTGTTTTTGGTACAGAGTAGCAATAAACCTATGTCTTATCTCCAGCGAGGTATAATAGCCAACAAATGGTCTTGATTCCAACTGTATAGAGGGATATGTCTCTGTATCTATCTAGCAGGCCTGCTTACTATCTCACACTGTTTACTCATGTGCAAACACTTGGTTTCTATGGAGGACTGACCTTGCCTACTTCTCCGAGGCAAAGGATTTATTTTTAAGTTTTTTATATTTGTTTTTATTTAAAATTTGGGAATTACACTAAGAGGAATGAACAATAAATGAAATATATTGTAAATGTGTCGGATAGTCGAACAAGCTTTAAAACAATTGATAAGGAACCACACAGAATATAAGTTTCTTTACATTTTGTGCAATTTTCTGCACTGGGTAGGTTACAGATAAGGTAAAGGCCTGGCCGGGCCAAACTGTAACAGGTGACAAGGAAGAGAGGGGGGAAGAAGGAGGGATAACCATCGCTTGCTGCGCCCCCCAAAAACACAGGATGTAGTGTACAAGACAGTGTGGTTATGTCCTAAGTGGTTAATTACAAGAAGATTAACCCTTTCCAATCCACTGTCTGACGTCTAAAGACATTATGATTTAAGGCTGTGCAGCTCCGATGTTGGAAGACGTCCATCGGGGTTCTCTTACTGTATATTTCCGGCCTCTCTGCCATCAGAACCTATCCAACGTGTCACCTCATGCAGTACTGGCTTTAGCCAGCAGATAGCGACATTGTATAACGGCAGAAAAAGAGTAAACCCCCTAGGAAAACCAGGATACAAATTGGATTGGAAAGGGTTAAAGATGTGTTATTTTAGGAAGGAAGGGCATAGTCCACTCATGGGGTCCAGACTCTCAGAAATGCCTTATGTTGATCAAAAACTATTGAAGTTAGTTTTATATTAATTCTGAGGCACAGGATTTAACAAATGCACCTAGTTTCAGTTCAACACTGTACATGCTCCCATTATATTTGCGCAAAATATACACGCGCAATACACAGAGAACAGAACTCATTGATGTCAATGGGTTCTTTCACATGAACGATTTTTTCGCATGTTGTTTGGTCGTGCGCAAAAAAATAGAACCTGTAGTATTTTTCTCTGTATTTGTGCAGCAAAGGTCCCCATAGAAGACTATGGGAGGTGTGCAAAAGTGTGCACGTAAACCACAATACGCTGTGAGATTCTGTGAAAAAGAACACATCTGGATCTTATTAGGCTAAAAAGCCTTTTAAATCAGGGTGTTGTGCGGGCATGTGAACATGCGCTGCATGCGAACAAAAGTACAGTACGATATGCCACACATCTGTCACTGCGCACATACATTGAGCTGAGGTGAGCGTATTTGCGCATACACTCATCTAAAGCCGCCCAACGGCCCCCTGCACATGGGCAGAAATTTTGCGGCGGGATTTCCCGCAGAATTTCCGCCCATGCTCGCCTGCATAGGATTGCATTACAAAATGCAATCCTATGCACACAGCCGCGATTTGTCTGTGTGAAAACGCACGAAAAACAAATCGCGGCATGCTCTATTTCTGTGCAGGTCTGGCAGAGGGCCGCACAGAAATGTCACTAGTGACGGACCTGCTCCTCTCTCCGGCAGCCGGCGCATAGCAGAGACGGAAGACGCCTGGAGCAGGTGAGCTGCAGGTCTATGCAGGGGCACGGATACACACCCCATTGCGAGAATTCTCGCAGCGGGGTCCAACCCGGCCGTCTGAAGGCGGCCAAAGACAGAGAAGCAGTGCTATTTGCAGGAAGATAAGAAGGCAGTACTATCTCTGCCTCAATAATTTCATTATTTGATTGCATTCTTTCGTCTGTGCAGATTAATAAAATCTTCTGTTCCCTGTTTTGTTCCCTGCATGCAGCCATGTAGGTTGAGGAAAATGGAATGTTTGTGAAAAAATCTTTCTCTCCCTGTGGCCTCAACTTGTCAAGTGTTGATTATAAAATATTGCAGTCCTTGGTCTGGACAGATAGGAGTACTATGGTTCCCTTCTGATTAATAAAATGAATGTTCTCTTCTGTGAATTTCTCTGGCATAGACCATTGTAGGTTGGATGTGGTGAGGACAGAGAACAGAAGGAATGGAGGTTTAGCACACAATGTTTAGCGGAATTTCACTATGTTCTTTTTGCCAGTGCAAAAATAGTTAACGAGCGATAGGCAGCCTGATTAGCTTATTCAACCCCTACTTATCAACGGGTCAAAAATGTCTGGGAGACTCCTGGAAAGAGGGGAAATCTCACGGAAGAGCCAACAAATCTTCCGGGTTCCACACTTAGCTCTTCCCACTTATGTACTTCTCTCCAATGCTGGACCCCGTGGAAAGCTGTGGTGGTGCCCAGGAACGGAGAGAAGCACAGGCACAAGGAGAGGTAAGTATCTGAAGAATCTGGAATGCGGTCTACATAGGGATAGTTTAATCAGCCTGTATGCAGACACCAGGCCAAAGCATTTAATAGACCCTAAAACTGTGGTCAGTATACAAGAAGGTCTGGCATTTGAAAACAGGAAGAGGTGTTTGGTCTAGGTTCTGTAAATAGTGTGGTACTGGTCTGGGGTCTATAAACAGGAAGATCTGGTGTGAAATCTGTAAATAGGGGGGTCTGTGATCTGTAAAATGAGGCGATCTGGGACTTATAAACAGAGGGTATCTACAATCTGTAATATAGGTGAACCTTAAGAGTAGTTATAAAAGTTCTGTAGCATGCAAAAGATTGGCAAACATATACAGGATGAGGAAGAAGAGACCAAGGAATAATTGTCATTTTCTTGCATATACAGTTAGGGCCAGAAATATTTGGACAGTAACACAATTTTCGCGAGTTGGGCTATGCATGCCACCGCATTGGATTTGAAATGAAGCCTCTACAACAGAATTCAAGTGCAGATTGTAACGTTTAATTTAAAGGGTTGAACAAAAATATCTGATAGAAAATGTAGGAATTGTACACATTTCTTTACAAACACTCCACATTTTAGGAGCTCAAAAGTAATTGGACAAATAAACATAACCCAAACAAAATATTTTTTTTTCAATATTTTGTTGCGAATCCTTTGGAGGCAATCACTGCCTTAAGTCTGGAACCCATGGACATCACCAAACGCTGGGTTTCCTCCTTCTTAATGCTTTGCCAGGCCTTTACAGCCGCAGCCTTCAGGTCTTGCTTGTTTGTGGGTCTTTCCGTCTGAAGTCTGGATTTGAGCAAGTGAAATGCATGCTCAATTGGGTTAAGATCTGGTGATTGACTTGGCCATTGCAGAATGTTCCACTTTTTTGCACTCATGAACTCCTGGGTAGCTTTGGCTGTATGCTTGGGGTCATTGTCCATCTGTACTGTGAAGCGCCGTCCGATCAACTTTGCAGCATTTGGCTGAATCTGGGCTGAAAGTATATCCCGGTACACTTCAGAATTCATCCGGCTACTCTTGTCTGCTGTTATGTCATCAATAAACACAAGTGACCCAGTGCCATTGAAAGCCATGCATGCCCATGCCATCACGTTGCCTCCACCATGTTTTACAGAGGATGTGGTGTGCCTTGGATCATGTGCCGTTCCCTTTCTTCTCCAAACTTTTTTCTTCCCATCATTCTGGTACAGGTTGATCTTTGTCTCATCTGTCCATAGAATACTTTTCCAGAACTGGGCTGGCTTCTTGAGGTGTTTTTCGGCAAATTTAACTCTGGCCTGTCTATTTTTGGAATTGATGAATGGTTTGCATCTAGATGTGAACCCTTTGTATTTACTTTCATGGAGTCTTCTCTTTACTGTTGACTTAGAGACAGATACACCTACTTCCCTGAGAGTGTTCTGGACTTCAGTTGATGTTGTGAACGGGTTCTTCTTCACCAAAGAAAGTGTGCGGCGATCATCCACCACCGTTGTCTTCCGTGGACGCCCAGGCCTTTTTGAGTTCCCAAGCTCACCAGTGAATTCCTTTTTTCTCAGAATGTACCCGACTGTTGATTTTGCTACTCCAAGCATGTCTGCTATCTCTCTGATGGATTTTTTCTTTTTTTTCAGCCTCAGGATGTTCTGCTTCACCTCTATTGAGAGTTCCTTTGACCGCATGTTGTCTGGTCACAGCAACAGCTTCCAAATCCAAAACCACACACCTGGAATCAAACCCAGACCTTTTAACTACATAATTGATTACAGGTTAACGAGGGAGACGCCTTCTGAGTTAATTGCAGCCCTTAGAGTCCATTGTCCAATTACTTTTGGTCCCTTGAAAAAGAGGAGGCTATGCATTACAGAGCTATGATTCCTAAACCCTTTCTCCGATTAGGATGTGGAAACAGTGACTGTTTTGCCAGAAGAATCAGCTTAATTCTAAAATGCCTGACCATGGTCTCAACTTTTGTAGCACCGGTTAGGAGCAGACTCTCTTTCAAACAGCAGCCAGACAATCCTGATGAAGCTCAACTTTTTTGTATTACTAATCTAAAATCCCAACAATAACACAGGAGGTGGCCTCTACACAGTCCCTGACCAGGTGTCCATCAACGTTCTTCAAGGGCCCAGGATCTGGACTCAGCATCTTTGCTCCTTCCAAGATAGCATACTTGCTCCAACTACCAGACTGGCATTTGTCTTGGACAAGACGCGTTAATAGACCTATTATACCTTTTGTGCAGTGTAATAGTGCCCGGTATTTGCTGCCATATTTTATAGACTACACCGCACTGATTTATCATCTCTTTCCTTACAGTTCTCCTAGTGGAGCTCTCACCTGGTCTCCAGTGTCTATGTAGTTATTGTGCAGTAAAGAAGAATTGTGGTCTGACTTTTTGAGCACGTTTTCACCCAAAGACACAAAGATTAGCATTTAGTGACAAATGGCTCTCAGTTATTTTCTTTTTTTATGTACAGGGCTCCTGCCCCCTCTCCGTCCCTCGCCACTATTTCCAATGGGAGGGGGGCAGGATGGGGCGGAACTTAGCTCCGCCCCATCCCACCCTTCCCATTGTAAACACCCTTACTTTTAGCATTTTAAAGAATGTAATGACATCATCATGTATTGTACATTTTTATATATTTACAATTTTACAAACACTTTTCATCCTTCATTAGTCACCCACAGGGTGGTTAGTTTTAAGAAATGTGGTGAAAAATTAAAATGTTGCTCATAGGACCCACGCAGATTTCAGCTTTCCAGAGGAAAGATTTAATCTGGTTGGTGTAATTTGTTTTTTGCACCAGGTCTTTTAAAAGAGCTGTCCCATGAAAAATATTGTTTATAAATAATCCGGCCCATTATTATAAGCATTTTTTGCATTTTCACTTATTAAAAATGGTTCTATCCCCAGATATTCCAGGACTACTGTTATAATAGCGCCAACCGCTGTTTGCATTCTATGTAATTGCTCCATCTACTCAGTATTGCTTCTCTCTCTGCATCACAGGGTATGTGAGGGAGTCCTGGTGTGGTGAGCAAAGGGGAAGGGGGATGGATTTGATTAGTATACTGCATGGAGGTGTGTGGATTTGATTAAGAGGGGCTCTGGAAGTGATTGTACTGCCGGGGGGGGGGGGGGGATGATGTGTATACTAGGGCACTGTGTATATTATACTGGTGGGCACCTCCCTCCGTATGAGAAGATAATTCCCGGGAGGAAAGCTGTGGATGAGGTGTATATTATACTGGCTCTGGAATGTAATTTAGCGCAGTACAATAAATCTTTTTTTTTATTATAACTTTAATTATGTATGTATTTAAGCCTGGAAAGTAAAAATGTTATTTGGCATCAAGACCAGAGATTTTTCTCATTTTGTATTTTCAGCCCCACCTTCCAAGAGCCATAACTCGTATTTTGAGTGACAAATTGTATTATTTAATGGTACCATTTAGTGCACCATAAAATGCATAAAAATAAAGTGGTGTGAAATTAAAAAATACAATTGAGCCATTTTTTGACGGGTGGTTAGTTTTTATAGTGTTCACAGTGCAGTAAAATTGACTTGTGAACATTATTATCTGAGTTAGTACAATTACAGTAATAGCAAATTTATACGTTTTTCGCTATGTGTTAATACTTTTAAAAAGTAAAAAAAAAATGATGCTGTAATTGACATGGATCCACAGCAGAGTTTACCCTTTCAATTAAAGGTGTGAGTCTGCTATGGATCCGCAGCAAATTCTGCACCAAAATCCCCACCAATGGTGTAGATTTAAGGCTGGGTTTTCCACCGGAGATGGTAGTATTAACTACATGCAACAAAGAGAGGGCAAGTCCTATCTTTACTCGCATGTACTATTAACGCACGAGAGTACCGCTAGTGCAAAAGAAACCATTGAAATCAATGGTATTGTTTCTTCCCGTTATGCGGCCATGATTTTAATGGCCACATAATGGTACAAAATCACGCCTGTCTGTTTAAGCCCTTCAGGCCGAAATAGGCCATGTCATTAAAAGGTTAAAAGATGGCTGGCCCATTGTACAGAACAAGCACTTGTATCTCTTGTGTCATCTGTATTTCCTCATGGTCTATAAGCTCTTGCAAGCAGGACCCTCACTCCTGTTGTTCAAGTTGTCTGTTTACTGTTTAATACTGTTACCTCCACTGGACGCACCTCGCTGCAGAACTAACATTGTATTCAATGCAGGACGCTCTGCTGGACTCACAGACAGGCATAACATAGGGACTGACAAATGACCAAAACACTCACCTTGCATACCTGCACACATAACAGATGGAATTGCTATAAAAATACAAGGTATTGTTTTATGAATTGGTCACTTAAGCCCGCAAGCCATTTCAAGGCTCCTCATTGTCTCGCGGGTCCCTACTCTAACAAGACAACATCAACCAGAATCCTGCCTGCAAGCAGGGCAATCGCCCCAATAAGGGCGGCGCACACTGGAACTAAGGGCCACACAAGCCCAGAGATGACAGACAATCCAGCAGGACAGGACACAGTTCACATCAATACACTAGGGCTAGCATGCAAGACAGAACACACACAGAACAAGACTGTCAACACCTGATGCCTGGCCACCTGCACAGACACCTGTACAGACACTGTTCACACACATAACATATATACAGACATGCAGGAAACCCAAACCCTAGCGTGAAGGGACACCAGCTTCCTCTAGCAGAGGGACTGGTATAAATATATGCAGCAAGACCTATAGAGACTGGCAGGCGAGAGGAACTCCATACCCAGCCAGCTCAATTAACCCTCACCTGTGAAGCTGTGCTCATGGAAACTTGTAGAACCACAGGTCCCAGAAGCACACACCTAACAAATACTGTATGTTAAGTCGTATTTTGTCTCTTCCCTCTGAGTTGTAAAGTGCTGTGGAGTATTTTGGTGCTATATAACTAAAGTTTATTACTACTCTAAAAGTGTAACTCAGTGTAGACTAATAGGGAGGAACATTCCTGAGCAACGAATCCATGAGATTCTAGTAAATAAACTATAAAGTCTCAAATGATGAAATGTTTGCAACATTGTCAGTTCTGTTCAGGAAATGTTCAGCGGGTAGAGGACACATATTTCAGTGCGGTGAAGCAGTCAGACTTCACCTTTTCCTGTTCAGTGAGAAAGCAGCCAACCCGGAAAATGTAATTTGTCTTGTTTGCAAACTACAACTAAGTCTAGGTGCAGAGCACCCGTGTGTGCGAGCTGTGCCTCCGAGGCTCGGGTGCCACTAGTACTGGGCAGTGCACAGACACAAGTCCATGTGTGTCCGATTTACGCAGAGGCACCACATTGACATGTCCTATTTCTCGTCTGTAAAAAGAATAGGACATGCCGTGAGTTTGTAAAAGGGTCTATCTGCATGTCCTCATAGGCCTATAATGGGCTGTGCACTGTCCGGGGATTAACACAGAAAGCACATGGCCCAAAAACCCTGATCTTCCACGACCATTCGCAATTACTTTCCGCATTGTATCACAGGTCTTCCACTGTGGAAATCCACCTGCAGTATCCAACCACTTCGTGTGAGCCCGGCCTTAATGTGTATGGGTAATAAATAGAGATGAGCGAACGTGTTCTTCCGAGCTTGATATTCGTGCGAATATTAGGGTGTTCGGGATGTTCGTTATTCGTAACGAACACCATGCGGTGTTCTGGTTACTTTCACTTCCTTCCCTGAGACGTTAGCGCGCTTTTCTGGCCAATTGAAAGACAGAGAAGGCATTACAACTTCCTCCTGTGTTGTTCAAGCCCTATACCACCCCCCTGCTGTGAGTGGCTGGGAAGATCAGGTGTCACCCGAACATAAAAGTCGGCCCCTCCCGCGGTTCGCCTCAGATGCCGTGTGAGTAAGATGAGGGACAGTGCTGTTTGTACCGGAGCTGCTGTAGGGAAAGAATTGGTAGTTAGTGTAGGCTTCAAGACCCCCCAAAGGTCCTTATTAGGGCCACTGATAGCTGTGTGTTGGCTGCTGTTAGCAGTGGCAATTTTTTTTTCTTCTCAAAATCGGCTCTGCAGAGCGTTGCACCCGGCATTAGGGACAGAAGTGCTGCATAGGCAGGGAGAGTGTTAGGAGTGAGTGTAGCCTTCAAGAACCTCAACGGTCCTTTCTAGGGCCATATTTAACCGTGTGCAGTACTGTCCAGGCTGCTGTTAGCTGTGCTGCATTTTTTTTTGCTTCTCAAAATCGCCTCTGCAGAGCATTGCACCCTCCATTGATACTGCAGGGAAAGAATTGTATAGGCAGGGCCACAACACAGTTATTATTCATTGAATATACGCAGTGCTGCCTTTTGGTGCAAAAAAACGGAAAATAATTCTATTTGTCCTGTCTCTGTCCGTCCTAAGGGCGGTGGACACGTGTTGGCTGCGTGTGCAACCTTTAAAAATCAGACGCACCCAGCTACGTTTTACTCCTGGCTTCGCCATTTGCTTTCCTTAATTGGGAAAAAAAATACCTGCTCTGCCACAGTTAATAACTCTGCTACCCTCACGTTCTGTGACACATTAGCAGGAAAACAGCACAGTTATTAAACTTCTCATGTTCATAGAATATACGCAGTGCTGCCTTTTGGTGCAAAAAAACGGAAAATAATTCTATTTGTCCTGCCTCTGTCCGTCCTAAGGGCGGTGGACACGTGTCGGCTGCGTGTGCAACCTGTAAAAATCAGACGCACCCAGCTACGTTTTACTCCTGGCTTCGCCATTTGCTTTCCTTGATTGGGAAAAAAAATACCTGCTCTGCCACAGTTAATAACTCTGCTACCCTCACGTTCTGTGACACATTAGCAGGAAAACAGCACAGTTATTAAACTTCTCATGTTCATAGAATATACGCAGTGCTGCCTTTTGGTGCAAAAAAACGGAAAATAATTCTATTTGTCCTGCCTCTGTCCGTCCTAAGGGCGGTGGACACGTGTCGGCTGCGTGTGCAACCTGTAAAAATCAGACGCACCCAGCTACGTTTTACTCCTGGCTTTGTCATTTGCTTTCCTTAATTGGGAAAAAAAATACCTGCTCTGCCACAGTTAATAACTCTGCTACCCTCACGTTCTGTGACACATTAGCAGGGACACAGCACAGTTATTAAACTTAGATTATTCATTCACTAGAGGCAGTGGGGCCTTTCGTTTTCAAAAAAGGGAAAAAATTATATTTGGCCTGCAGTCTTGCGCCAATTTATTAGCTGCCTGTGAAATCAAATCACTGGTAATACAGCATGCTGAGGGGTAGGGGTAGGCCTAGAGGACGTGGACGCGGCCGAGGACGCGGAGGGCCAAGTCAGGGTGTGGGCACAGGCCGAGCTCCTGATCCAGGTGTGTTGCAGCCGACTGCTGCGCGATTAGGAGAGAGGCACGTTTCTGGTGTCCCCACATTCATCGCCCAATTAATGGGTCCACGCGGGAGACGGTTATTAGAAAATGAGCAGTGTGAGCAGGTCCTGTCCTGGATGGCAGAAAGTGCTTCGAGCAACCTATCGTCTACCCGCAGTTCTGCGCCGTCCACTGCTGCAAATCCGAATACTCTGTCTGCTGCTCCTCCTTCCTCCCAGCCTCCTCACTCCACTACAATGACACCTGCTCAGGAGCGGGAACACTCCCAGGAACTGTTCTCGGGCCCCTGCTTAGATTGGGCAGCAGCGGTTCCTCTCCCACCAGAGGAGTTTATCGTCACTGATGCCCAACCATTCGAAAGTTCCCGGGGTCCGGGGGAAGAGGCTGGGGACTTCCGCCAACTGTCTCAACAACTTTCTGTGGGTGAGGAGGACGATGACGATCAGACACAGTTGTCTTGCAGTGAGGTAGTAGTAAGGGCAGTAAGTCCGAGGGAGCAGCGCACAGAGGATTCGGAGGAAGAGCAGCAGGACGATGAGGTGACTGACCCCACCTGGTGTGCAACGCTTACTCAGGAGGACAGGTCTTCAGAGGGGGAGTCAAGGGCATCAGCAGGGCAGGTTGCAAGAGGCAGTGCGGTGGCCAGGGGTAGAGGCAGGGCCAGACCGAATAATCCACCAAGTGTTTCCCAAAGCGCCCCCTCGCGCCATGCCACCCTGCAGAGGCCGAGGTGCTCTAAGGTCTGGCAGTTTTTCACAGAGACGCCTGACGACCGACGAACAGTGGTGTGCAACCTTTGTCGCGCAAAGCTCAGCCAGGGAGCCAACACCAACAGCCTCACCACCACCACCATGCGCAGACATATGATGGCCAAGCACCCCGCAAGGTGGGACGAAGGCCGTTCAGCGCCTCCGGTTTGCACCCCTGCCTCTCCCCCTGTGCCCCAACCTGCCACTGAGATGCAACCCCCCTCTCAGGACACAGGCACTACCGTCTCCTGGCCTGCACCCACACCCTCACCTCCGCTGTCCTTGGCCCCATCCAGCAGTGTAGTTCAGCGCACCGTCCAGCCGTCGCTTGCGCAACTGTTGGAGCGCAAGCGCAAGTACGCCGCCACGCACCCGCACGCTCAAACGTTAACCGTCCGCATAGCAAAATTCATCAGCCTTGAGATGCTGCCGTATAGGGTTGTGGAAACGGAGTCCTTCAAAAGTATCATGGAGGCGGCGGCCCCGCGCTACTCAGTTCCCAGTCGCCACTACTTTTCCCGATGTGCCGTCCCAGCCCTGCACGACCACGTCTCCCGCAACATTGTACGCGCCCTCACCAACGCGGTTACTGCCACGGTCCACTTAACTACGGACACGTGGACAAGCACAGGCGGGCAGGGCCACTACATCTCCCTGACGGCACATTGGGTGAATTTAGTGGAGGCTGGGACAGAGTCAGAGCCTGGGACCGCTCATGTCCTACCCACCCCCAGAATTGCGGGCCCCAGCTCGGTGGTGGTATCTGCGGAGGTGTATGCTTCCTCCACTAAAGCACCCTCCTCCTCCTCCTCCTCATCTTCCTCTGTCTCGCAATCCAGATGTGTTAGCAGCAGCATGTCGCCAGCAGTCGGTGTCGCGCGGTGTGGCAGCACAGCGGTGGGCAAGCGTCAGCAGGCCGTGCTGAAACTACTCAGCTTAGGCGATAAGAGGCACACGGCCCACGAACTGCTGCAGGGTCTGACACAGCAGACCGACCGCTGGCTTGCGCCGCTGAGCCTCCAACCGGGCATGGTCGTGTGTGACAACGGCCGTAACCTGGTGGCGGCTCTGCAGCTCGGCAGCCTCACGCACGTGCCATGCCTGGCCCACGTCTTTAATTTGGTGGTTCAGCGCTTTCTGAAAAGCTACCCATGCTTGTCAGACCTGCTCGTAAAGGCGCGCCGGCTCTGCGCACATTTTCGCAAGTCCCACACGGACGCTGCCACCCTGCGCACCCTGCAACATCACTTTAAGCTGCCAGTGCACCGACTGCTGTGCGACGTGCCCACACAGTGGAACTCTACGCTCCACATGTTGGCCAGGCTCTATGAACAACGTAGAGCTATAGTCGAATACCAACTCCAACATGGGCGGCGCAGTGGGAGTCAGCCTCCTCAATTCCTTTCAGAAGAGTGGGCCTGGTTGGCAGACATCTGCCATGTCCTTGGTAATTTTGAGGAGTCTACCCAGGTGGTGAGCGGCGATGCTACAATCATTAGCGTCACCATTCCTCTGCTATGCATCTTGAGAAATTCCCTGCAAACCATAAAGGCAGCTGCTTTGCACTCGGAAACGGGGGTGGGGGAAGACAGTATGCCGCTGGATAGTCAGGGCACCCTCCTGTCTATTTCTCAGCGCGTACAGGAGGAGGAGGAGGAGCATGAGGAGGAGGGGGAAGAGACAGCTTGGCCCGCTGCTGACGGTACACCGGCTGATTGCCTGTCATCCTTTCAGCGTGTATGGCCTGAGGAGGAGGAGGAGGAGGATCCTGAAAGTGATCTTCCTAGTGAAGACAGCCATGTGTTGCGTACAGGTACCCTGGCACACATGGCTGACTTCATGTTAGGATGCCTTTCTCGTGACCCTCGCGTTGCACGCATTCTGGCCACGACGGATTACTGGGTGTACACACTGCTCGATCTACGGTATAAGGAGAACCTGCCCACTCTGATTCCCGAAGAGGAAAGGGGTTCGAGAGTGTTGCTATACCACAGGACCCTTGCGGACAAGCTGATGGTAAAATTCACAGCCGACAGCGCTAGTGGCAGAAGGCGCAGTACCGAGGGCAAGGTAGCAGGGGATGTGCGTAGATCGAGCAGCATGTACATCCCAGGCAGTGCAACAGTCTTTAAGGGCCTGGCCAGCTTTATGGCTCCCCACCAAGACTGTGTCACCGCTCCCCAGTCACGGCTGAGTCGGCGGGAGCACTGTAAAAGGATGGTGAGGGAGTACGTAGCGGATCGCACGACCATCCTTGGTGACGCCTCTGCCCCCTACAACTACTGGGTGTCGAAGCTGGACACGTGGCCTGAACTAGCGCTGTATGCCCTGGAGGTGCTTGCTTGTCCTGCGGCTAGCGTCTTGTCGGAGAGGGTGTTTAGTGCGGCTGGGGGAATCATCACAGATAAGCGTAGCCGCTTGTCAACCGACAGTGCCGACAGGCTAACACTCATCAAGATGAACAAAGGCTGGATTTCCCCAGACTTCTGTTCTCCACCAGCGGACAGCAGCGATACGTAAGCAATACGTAGGCTGCACCCGCGGATGGAAGCTACGTTCTCTCTCACCATCCAAAACGGGGACATTTCTGCTTCATCAATCTGTGTCTAATATTCCTCCTCCTCCTCCTGCTCCTCCTCCTGAAACCTCACGTAATCACGCTGAACGGGCAATTTTTCTTAGGGCCACAAGGCTCACTCAAATAATTTTTCTGAACAATTTTTATAAGTTTCAATGCGCTTAAAAGCGTTGGAACTTTAACTTGAACCAATTTTTCGTTACACTGGGCTGCCTCCAGGCCTAGTTACCACTTAAGCCACATTAACCAAAGCGATTAATGGGTTTCACCTGCCCTCTTGGCTGGCCATGGCCAATTTTTGGGATGTACATTAGTACTGTTGATACAGCAATTTTTGTGGGCCCTCGCCTACAGTGTAATCAAATTAATTTTTAGCCCACCTGCATTACAGCTGACGTTACCTCAGCTGTGTTGGGCAATGCAATGGGATATTTCTATGTACCGCCGGTGGGTTCCAGGGAGCCACCCATGCTGTAGGTGCACACAGAGTTTTTAATACATCTGTACACTTCTAAAGAACCCCAGTCTGACTGGGGCATGCAGTGTGGGCCGAAGCCCACCTGTATTACGCACGACATTACTACCTCAGCTGTGTTGGGCAATGCAATGGGATATTTCTATGTACCGCCGGTGGCTTCCTGGCACCCACCCAGGCAGTGGGTCCACAGGGAGTTTAACCTACATGTGTCCACTTCTAAAGAACCCCAGTCTGACTGGGGCATGCAGTGTGGGCCGAAGCCCACCTGCATTAAGCACGACATTACTACCTCAGCTGTGTTGGGCAATGCAATGGGATATTTCTATGTACCGCCGGTGGCTTCCTGGCACCCACCCATGCTGTCGGTCCACAGGGACTTCACAATAGGCAGTTGTACCTGCCTGTGTCTATGAATTAAAAAGCCCGGTCTAACTGGGGCATGCAGACACCTTGACAGAATGAATAGTGTGTGGCACATAGGTTCCCCATTGCTATGCCTACGTGTGCAGCTCCTGATGGCGGTGGCACAGGATTCTATTTCTCATTGCTTCTGTACAGCATTGTGGGCTATCGCCCCGCCCCTTTTAAAGAGGGTCGCTGCCTAGCCGTGCCAACCCTCTGCAGTGTGTGCCTGCGGTTCCTCCTCATGGCAGACGCACTTCTAAATAGACATGAGTGTGGTGTGGCATGAGGGCAGCTGAAGGCTGCCCAGGGACACTTTGGTGTGCGCTGTGGGGGGGAGGGGGGGCGGTTGGTCAGCATGTAACCCAGGAGAAGTGGCAGCGGAGTGTCATCCAGGCAGTGATTGTGCTTTGTTGGAGGTAGTGTGGTGCTTAGCAAAGGTATGCCATGCTAATGAGGGCTTTTCAGAAGTAAAAGTTGTTGGGAGGGGGGGGTGCCCACTCTTGCCGGTATTGTGGCTTAATAGTGGGACCTGTGAACTTGAGATGCAGCCCAACATGTAGCCCCTCGCCTGCCCTATCCGTTTCTGTGTCATTCCCATCACTTTCTTGAATTGCCCAGATTTTCACACATGAAAACCTTAGCGAGCATCGGCGAAATACAAAAATGCTCTGGTCGCCCATTGACTTCAATGGGGTTCGTTGTTCGAAACGAACCCTCGAACATCGCGGGAAGTTCGTTCCGAATAACGAACACCCGAACATTTTGGTGTTCGCTCATCTCTAGTAATAAACGTATTTACTAAAACAGACAAGTCAGGAAAGCTAATGTTTTGCCCTCCCATTTATGATTAGAGACTCCTATCACACAGTTATAATGAAAGAGATGGCAATTCATTCTCCTGACCATATACTTATAGTCTTTAGCTTATTAGGTGAATATAGAGTGTAATGATGATTACAGTGTCTTCTCAGCAGGTAGAGATGGTACTGGCTCTAGCTGGTCATGTGATGCTGTGCTAATGCATTATGGGATTGCTAAAACATACATATATATATATACATATATATATATATATATATACACATATATATATATATATATATATATACACATATATATATATATACACATATATATATATATATGTGTGTGTGTGTGTGTGTGTGTGTGTGTGTGTGTGTGTGTGTGTGTGTGTGTGTGTGTGTATATAGATACAGATGACATCCAGAGTGTGACGCATGCAGTGATATAAGATTATGTTTTCACTGGAGTGTCCCTTTAAGTCCTGCTGACATCACATTAATAATCTACAAAAGGCTATGGCTGGTTTGACATGGGTGACAAAATAGCTCGATGCAAACATGATACAAATCGCATGTGTGTGAAGCACATACTTTCCATTGTGCTCCTTCACACATGCGATGTTTTGTAGCCTGTGACACTGTGAGGGAAAACAATTGCAGGTTGTTAAATATTACCACAATTTGCAAGGTTTTGTAGCCCATGTTTCCCTATAGACCCTTCCTATGTGTTGCATAAAATAAGCCCTAGTTGCAGAAAAAATACCCCAAAAAACCAAATACATCACCTACCGTAAGAACCGCTGTCAGCTCCGCTGTGTCTTCTCTCAGGTCCCTGGCACTTGTCTTCGGGCATCTCTTACTGGTCAGGAATTTGAAAATCCCCGCCTCCAAGAAGCGCTGCCTCTGATTGGCTCTCGAGCGCCACAGCTCAGGCAATCGGAGCCAGTGCTTGATGAACCAATCACAGCCATGATGTGGATTTGGTCACTTTGTCTCCAAGAAAAAATTTAGTAAAAAGGTCCTTTTTACTCCAAAATAGTATCAGTAGAAACTACAGGACGTACTGCAAAAAATGAGTCATAGCACAACTATGTCAATGGAAAAATAAAAAAGTGATGGCTTCCAGAAGATGACGGCAGAAAATAATTTTTAAAAATTAAATATCTTTTGAAAAAAATAAAAGTAGTACAGCAAAAAAAAAAAAACATATATAAATTTGGTATCGGAGTAATCGTACTGACCCACAGAATGAAGTTATACTATTTTTGTTGCAGCTCTAAGAAAATGTAATAAAAAGCAATCAGAAAGTCACATTTACCCCAAAATGATACCAATAGAAATCACAAAAATCACAGAGGTGAGAAAAACAACAAAGACATTATTTACAGAAAAAGCCAAAAATGCAATACCTGATAGTCTGCAAAGCAGACACGGTCGCCATAGGCACGATCGCCATCGGCACAATCACCGTAGGGCAGGCGCAACCGCCATAAGCCCTAAAAATATGCAGTCAGCCAGACAATAATGTGCAGTTGCTCCTCCACACCATTGTCTGGCTGACTGCATATTTTTAGGGCTTATGGCAGTTGTGCCTGCCCTACAGCGATTGTGCCGATGGCAATTGTGCCTGCCTTATGGCGATCGTGCCAATGGCGACCGTGTCTGCTTTGTAGACTATCAGGTATTGCATTTTTGGCTTTTTCTGTGAACAATAGAAATCACAGGTGGTCTCACAAAAGAAGAAGCCTTCACATAGCTGCATCCACGAAGAGGATATATATTTTAACCCTTTCCAATCCAATTTGTATCCTGGTTTTCCTAGTGGGCTTACTGTTTTTCTGCTGTTATACAATGGCGCTATATACTGGCTAAAGCCAGTACTACATGAGGTGACACGTTGGATAGGCTCCAACAGCAGAGAGGCTGGCAATATACAATAAGAGAACCCTGACGGACGTCTTCCAACATCGGAGCTGTACAGCCTTAAATCATAATGTCTTTAGACGTTAAACAGTGGATTGGAATGGGTTAAAAATGATTTAGGATTTACACGAGCTTATGAGTATTTGTGCAATGTTTTTGTGCAGCAAGCATTACACATTTACACATGAAAGGAGGCAGGATGGGGGTGGGGCTAAGTTCCAAAAATTAGCCCCACCCCGTCTCTCTCCATTGCAAATAGTGCAGAGGGGGTGGAGAGGAGGCGGAGAGGCGGCGGGAGCTCAGTTCCTGTTTCTGGCTCTTCCATCCCCCCCCCCCCCCCTGCAGATGAGGACGACGTTTATCGGCTTGGCATGAAAACCGAGCCAATATACGTTCATGTGAATGCACCCTAAGGCTGGCTTCACACGAATGGATTCCTATTGCAGAATCCACGATTAGCGTCTGCGCGGAGGATCTGCAGCAAACCGCACGCATTGTACTTTTGTTTTTTTGGTCACACTTGTGAACCTGAATTGCGTTTTCCGCGATCAGAGGAAAAATTGCAGCATGTTCTATTTTGCTGCGGACTCCAGTCAATGGAGGGCATCCGACCGGCAACCCATACGCATTTAACATTGCATAAGGGCTGCGGGTACCCGTTCCATCGCTAAGCAACGGTGCTGGAAATACAATATTGGAAAAAATATCTATACTGCACATGACTGCGGGTGAGCAGCTACAGTCATACCCAATTCAAAAACCACTGATACACGGGGTTACCGGCTGGCTTCATAGCTGGAATCTGCCGTGGGATCCCCCATATAGAATCCGACTCGGTTGTGTGAAGACGGCCTAAACTTGGTACCATCATAATCATACTGACCCACAGAATAAAGTTATCGCGTCAATTTTGCCACATTGTGTACGCTGCAAAAACAAGTCCCCAAAAAATGCCTTTTTTTTCATGTCATTCTACTCATGCCCACAGGTCCGCACGGTTTTCCTGTGCAGAATCCTGTAGCGGATTCCACCCGGCCAGCAAACACGAGGCCAAAAAATACAATATACTCACCTGTCCGGACGCTGCGGGGCTCTCCTCCATTGCGGCCGGATCTTCTGTCTTGTGGATGCGCTCGGGACGCTGGCGGCGTGCCAAGCTCATGCGCCGTGCTGTTTTTTTTTTCTTTCAAACTCCTGCTTTTCCGCCATCCCACGGCATGTATGCAGTGACAGCTGCATCTGTGCCGCAGATCCGGACAGCTTCCATTGCTTCAATAGAAGCCACCCATACGGGAAAACCGCACAAAATAGAGCATGCAACGGGTGTTTTCCTGCACGTGCGATCCGCGTGCAGTGGAAAAACTGACATCCGCAGGTATTTGATTACCTATGGGTGCGGATCACAAATGCGGGATACCCACGCGGTTTTGGTAATTCTATTTTCCCTGTGGACATTGGGCCTTAGAATTTTTAAAAAGTTTTTCAGTACTTTATATGGTGCATTAAATAGTTAAATTATTTAATTGAAAATACAACTAATCCTACAAAAAACAATCCCGCAGACAGCTACTTTGATGGAAAAATAAAAGTTATGATTTCTTAAAAGTCGGAAGGAGAAAACAAAAATGAAAAACTAAAATTGTCAGTGTCTTAATCAGAACTTCTCCCTCCCCATGGTCCTCCAGATGCCAGCAGCACGTGCTGAATTCATGTCACTTCCCCAAAACCTGCTGGGAAAGTTGTGTAGTTTTGCGGGGCTCCCCAGGGATTGCACAGAGTCCGTCCGCTGCACTCAGCTGGAAGACGCGGCTGAACTCTGCAAGAAGCCAGATAAGGAGGAAGAAAGTGAGTTCCGCTTCCTCGAGTAGCAGAGCAGCAAGTAGAGGAGTCGTGAGCGGCTGTTACCTGCCACCATCTGTGCCCGCAGCTCCTCCGCCCTCCTGCCGGGTGATGGAGACCTCCCGGAGATTCACCCGGAGCCTCCTGAAGCCGGGGACCGCCGCGGAGATCAGGCAGAGCGCCTCCAGAGCGGTGATCAAGGAGCAGCGCAGGGTGAGTCACACTACTTCTTTAAAGGGGCACTACACCTAATGTCATGTTCTGCCCGATCTTCACTGCTGGGCACAGGCTGTCCAATGGGAAGGGGTATTATGACTGTACTGTTACTGATAGCAATGCTGGTCCTCCAGGTGTTGTGAACAGGGATTAACATGGTTGATTTACAGGTAGAGTCATACAGTATGCTAGTTTTATGGAAGGTCAGGTGGCTGCTAAAGGCCAATGGCATCCTCTATCCAAAGAGAATACCTGCTGCGGGCGCGCTAAAGTGGCCGTACATCCTAGTGTATAAAGAGTGTGTCCATATTGGCATATTTTCTGCAACATTAGGGCGGTGTCACACGGCCATGTTTGAGCACGTTTTCGCACATGCAAAATCTGCGTGAGCTAAACACAGAGAATAGGACCGATTGATTTCATAAGATAAGGGCTTATTCACACATCGATATATCGGCTGAGTTTTCACGCTTAGCCGATATACGGTGTCCCTTTCTGCAGGGTGAGGAGGCTGCTGGGTCGGAAGCAGTGCACTGAGCATAATGGGAGGGGCGGGACAGGGTCGAGATAAGTTCCGCCATGTCCCGCCCCCTCCCATTGCAATTAGTGGCGAGGGGCAGAGAGGGGGCGGGAGCTCAGAGCACTGCTCCCGTCTCTTTCAGCCTCCTCCCCCTGCAGGGAGGGACACCGTATATCGGCCAGGCGTGAAAACCCAGCCGATATACGGATGTGTGAATAAGCCCTTAGGCTTTATTCACACGATCTTATATACGTAGCTATTGTAGCCGCGTCAAAAAAATCGCGACCCTCTGGTTTCCAATGTATTCAGATGAGCGGTTTTTAGGCAAGTAAAAACATTGCACTGGGAAAAATAGCACATTGGTGACTGAAAACCGCAACCGATTTTATACGTGGTGTGAAAATATAGGTTTTGCCCTGTCTTTTGCCAAGATACGCTGGAGGCTCCTATAGACTGCTATGGGAACTGGAAAAAAAAAGGAGGGGGAGGGAGTTTAGATACACCCAGCGCTGGGAAAAGAAGACAGCTGGCTCTATTTAACCAATTGAAGTCATTTTGAGGATTTCTGTTCACCGCGGAATTTCCGCGCTGCAGCGTATTTTTTTGCCGATATGTCACAACCACCCGTGTAAGTGGATGAGAAAACGCTAATTTAGATTGGGACTTGATCGCAGCTATTCTCCTTTCACGTGATATTTAGCGGCGATCGGCCAAGGATAAAAATGAACACAGTCGTGTGAAGAAGGCCTTAATCACATCAACGCAGTACTGCACATTTACAAGCCTTTTTATGACAGTTTCTGGAGTTTAAAAAAAAAATGCTAATTTTTGCGCAAGCAGGTACTTGGGCAAAATTGGATGACTTTTCTTCTTTCTTCGTCAACCCAAAACGTTTTTGAAAAGTGGGCAGGGCTTCTCAAGAGTGGGCAGGGCCGCCGTGGACCAACAGATTTATGTGTAAATACACCAGAAACTGATGTGAATTACCAGAAATGTACGCCAGGTTGGATAAGTGCATCGGGGGGACACTAATAAGCAGGCATCGAAAATTCCAGGCTTAGTGAATTTCTCCCAGTGTGAAAATAATCTGTAGTGTAAATTGACCTGTAGTGCATACTGGGATTTTTCACTAAAATCTACAGCTAATGTGTACAAAAATCCTAACATAAAAAATCGGATTTTCTGTGGATTTTGCTGGGTAATTGTGTGCAGTATTTTGGTGGGAAACAATAGGGACCAGGAGCTACTCGGGTTCAGCAGTGCAGGAATGGCATATTAGCTGTAAGGTATTACAGACTTGTTACATTTTTCAACTTTATGCGTAATCAAACTTTTTTTTAATTCCAAAAAACTCCTTTAGGCCTAATTCCCACGGGCAATTGCCCTGCAGCTATTAGGTTCTATTAAACCTAATAGCGCAATGCTCACGGTGCAGAATTCCATCGTGTAATTCCACACCGTGAAAGCATCCGTAATCATTCGCGGCATGGTCTATTTGCAGTCAATGGAAGCCGTCCGTCACGCAATCTTCCGCTGTAGCACAGTGGAAGACAGCGTGAAAACGCTTCCCTGCTCACCGCCGACCGCATCACATGACACTGCCGGCGCGTCATGCGCTCTACTGCGCATGCGCACCGAAGTATCATGCGGGACTTCGGGTGGCAGATCCGGAGATAAGTATGGGGTCTCTGGGGGGGGGGGGGGGGCGCCGTGACGGACTCCGCTGCGAAATTCCGCTTGTGGAGCCCATCACAGCCGTGGGCACTAGGCCTTAGGCTGGGTTCACACAGGGCGGACTTGCTGCAGAAATTCTGTGCAGAATTTCGCTGCGGCAAATTAGCCTATAGCCGCTAATCCCGGGTTTAGCCAGCCATGTGGACGGCCAATCCATTGCGGCAAAGCCGACAAAAGCCAGTGCTGCAGCACGGATTCCCTGGCCGCAGCATGTCTATTTTTTTTTTCCGTTGCAGCCGGGCTCCTCTCTATGAGAGCACTGGCCGCAATGGAAAAGCAAAACCGCTTTGAAGCTGCGCTTTCCGGCGGAAATCTTGCGTTTTTTCGCTGCAGCAAAACCGCAAGATTTCCAGTGGTATTCCGCCCTGTGTGAACCCAGCCTCAAACTTCCTTCAAAGTTATTGCCAATTCTATGGCCATTTAGGTGACAAGTATCACTCATTGCTGAAAGGACATTGACCATATGTAAATCTCCAAGTGGTTCTGTCATATGTGTGACTGTATGGATGAATGACACCACGCTGCTTCTGTTTTGTAAGTAATTCCAGTAAGGATGCCCTGTTAAAGGGGAAATCCAAAATATCAAGTCCATTTCGATAATACATTTAGACATGAGAAATTTCTGAGGGACTTTTCATAAGATCAGCCAACAATGTACAGGCTTGGGCAGGTTGGAATTAGCCTCTCTCCTACTCTCCCCACAATAAGTGGTGGCAGAGATCGCCTGCATATATAGACATCACCTGTCCAAATGCCCTGTTATGTTTGAGCAGCTCCAGCTCTGGGTAACCCTGCCTGCCCATGGATGGACATAGTGCTACAATAAGTAACAAGATGTAGCTTCCCTTGGACATAACTGCTGATTGTGGGCATGAGGAAGAGGATTGGATTTTCGTGTGTTTGGCTAAGACGAATTGCCCAAGGTTTGAGTTTCGCAACTAACCAAACTTTTTGCAAAGTTTGACCCTAAACAGGATTCAGCTGCTTCTGTTTACTCAACACAAGTCCCATTTCTGGTGTAATGTAGTATTTTAATGTCAATTGAAATATTTGGTGCAGTTATAACATGGGAATGGCCAGCTTTGTGCAGTGGTATCTACTTTTTCTTGCATACCTAAAATTTAAAAAAAAATCCCCCCCCCCCCTCAAAAAAGGGGGTTTGGTACCATGGTAGCCAGTAGAGCAAAGTGTGATTGTTCCCAGCAAGAGAAACCAAGTAATCTTGTAGATATGATACCTTTTAATGGCTAACAAAATTACATGATGTAACTGCAAGCTTTCAGGTCTTCCATCATTAGCCTGATGAAGGGCCGATAGAAGGGTGGCATTGACCACATATGCTTTTACAAAATAAATATACATTTGAGCTAATTAAATACATGCTGTAAAAAAACCGGAAGGAGCTTCTTCATAGATACACTTGGTAATAGTGTGAATGCAAAAGGGAAATGCTGTTTGCTTATCATGTAGTACCAGAAGGCAGTAATGTCAGTCCTGCTCACATATTTTACTACCAGTTACTGGAATAGTGTAACAAAATAATTGCATTTAAAGTATTAATGTGATTCAATGGGCCAAAAATATTTAACACAGACGATAAAGTAATGAATGTAGGGTTCACATTTTATCTAGTGCTCAATAATGTGGGGAGCGGGGGATATTTTACATCAGGGCTGTGCAAAATATTTTACAGGCTACTGCAAGAACTACACAGGGCAAACTTGCCTCACCATTAAACTTCCATAGCCTTTAGTAGAAGCAAACCCAAAAAGTCACATTCCAGTAGCAAATTGCTGTTCGCATTGGTTAGAAGTCCTGGTGTCACTTATTCACACAGTCCATGTGAAAAAGACAAAAGTACAGTATTGCAGTAATTTGACATAGAATACTTTGTTTGAAAGGAAATGCAGATCTTAAAGGGGTTTTCTGGGACTTTGTTGTTGATGACATATCCTAAGAATAGGTCATCAATAGTTGATTGTTGCTGGTCGACCTTTCGGGAACCCCCAGTGATCAGCTGATTTCTGACCAGCTGTCAGTGGGGACAGAGCTGGAAACTGACAATCTGTCCGCATGGCAGTTATCTGGGTTGGTACTTGCAGGCAGAGCTCCCATGAGCCAGAAGCTGTCAGCGCCATCCACATTACAGCAGCCTGGGTTGGTAATTGCAGCCACATCTGCCATCAGTGAGAGCTGTGCCTGCAATTACCAACCCAGGCAGCTGTCAATGCGGGCAGAGCTGTCATCTTCCAGCTCCTTCCACATTGATGGCAGGGCTGGGAACAGCTGATTGCTGGGGGTCTCGAGGGGTGGACGCCTGGTGATCAACTATTGATGACCTTTTCTGAGGATAACTTTTCAATACTAAAGTCCTGGAAAACCCCTCTAATTAACCATTGAAATTTTGTTTTTCTTTTTTATAGTACTATGCAAACTCCCTAAGTAAAGAAAATGCAGAATATTCATCTGCAGTCCTATGTAAGGGTACTTTTAAACAGGCTGATAGTCGCCCTGAGCGACTGTTGTCCTTTGTAAACCCAGGACCAAACAGGGCAAATGAGCGAGAATCTCTCACCTGTCCGAGTCTCTTGGTTTTCTGCTTACCTAAAAACCAAGTGACCGTCAGCCTGTGTAAACAGGCAGTTCATCTATGAATGACTGCCTGTTCACTCTGAATGGAGGTGGGCATTTGGAAAGATCTCCAGCCCACTCCACCTCCATTCAGTGAGCAGAGGAGTAATAATCATTCGGAGGGGTATTGGGTGATTAAGCGCCCGTCAGTTGTCCCATGTAAAAGTACCGTAAAAGCTCACATATTGTGATAAAAAAAAAGCTGATTGTTATCTTAAAAATGTGTGAAAACAAAGTTATTATGGCTGTGGATGGCAATACAAGTACTCCTCTATAAGGATCCTGTCATTAATACACAGACAAGTAAAGTTCCTCCATTGAATAACATTGACATTAGTAAAATACAGAAAAAGTCAGCAAATGTAAAATCTAGCACTTTATTCATAATAAATCATTTTTTTTAGGTTTCGACCTATTGCTTAGTTTATCTCTTCATTGTGTGCATAAGCGAGTTACGCCCCAGACACTTGGGTGCATCTGGCATTGGCAGTACATGGACGCCCATCAGTGTGCTGGCTGATATTCCCGTACACTACCTATTGCATGTGCTGTTCTCGTCCATGATGGATGGATAGGAATAGGACATGCAGCAATTTCCTGTATACAGACCATCGTTCATGTGAATAGCCTCATAGGTTATTAGTAAGTGAAGTGCTGTCCACGGTATATAAATCTGAATGGGCCCTAGTAGTACCGCGACAGAACGGCTCTTACTTAGGGCCTCTTCACAGGGGTGTATGCTCATCTACGCTCACCGCTACGAAGTGTAATTGCACATGACTGAGGTAAAAATCTTTTTTTCCCTATTTTTCAAACTCAATGCTATTCCGCGCGAGTTTGAAAAAAAAAATGGTAAGATAGGTCCTGCATTATCTAACTCCCGAGAATACCGCTAGTGAATACCATTATGTGGCCATCATCTTCACTGCCGCATAATGTGGCAAAATCACACCCATCTGTTTAAGCTCTGAGGCGCAATGCACACGGATGGATTTTTGCTGCGGAATCCGCAGCGGGTGCCTGGCTGTGGGTTCCACATTAATGCTCATCTATAGCATGCAATGTAAAATGATTCTGCCAAGCACATGAGTGGAAATCACTTGCGATTTCTGCTCACGGAGGAAGAATACCAGCATGCTTTATTTTGGTGCAGGACTCGCACATACAGCTTCCATTGCAGTCAATGGAAGTTGTCCAGCCCATGGCAATTTCAAAATCGCCACAAAACTGTGTCATCGCCGGTGCGACAGCGCGGGATTTACTGCTCTGCGCATATGCGTTGATGTGCTGGCTCGGCACATCAGCAGCAGAGAGAAGACAATCCGGACAGGTATGTGTGTGTGTTTGTGGGGGGGGGGGGGGTCTCTGGCCAGGCACAGGGTCTGATTCCGCTGCGAAATCGCACATGCAGAATCTGACCCAGCCATGTGGATGCAGCCTTAATTGCTTCAGAGGAGTCATTGCCACAGACCTGACACCCCAGCAAATAGCAGCCAGCCGGACATTTCCTCCTACAGCAGCCAATGTACCAGAATTTAGTATTATCAGGCTGCCAGTCAGATCAATAGGCACCCATGCAATACAGCCTTATCTAATGGATGAAATTAAAACATTTGTTTGTAAATGGAATAAATTCATATAAATATATTATTCTAAGCTGGATGCTAAATGTCACCAGCACGTTTATTAATAACGTATAATTTAGCCTTTTTAACCTCCCCTAGGACGAGTGTAATCAATGTCCTTGGGAATAGTTGCAGTATGTGAAGGACAGATTCCCATGTCACTAGAGCCATTCCCCCGTGTACGCTGCAGGAAGCAGATTCTCTGTTTACTCCACTACCAAAGATATGTAAAAAATGTTTTTGCAGGGTCACACAAACCAGGGAGATTTAAACACACATACAGCATATACTGAAAGCACAGTCAGCACACGCTTACAGATATATTGACGCGTATGAAAATAATTCATGTATAATGTACTCACTGGCTGGAACTGAGAGAAGACAGCAACCAGGGGATGTGCAGAAGGTAAGTGTCCTCCACTCTTGTGTTTGCATGGAGGGGGCTGTGGATGCTACTGTACAAGGACATGTGTGGATGGCACTTTGTGAAGACCATTTTGGTTGTCATCGTTTGATGGAGATATTGTAGTTTGCACTATATGGTGGGGGTATTGTGGTTTGTTTGTAGGTGCGGTTATTATAGTTTGCACTATTAGATGGGGGTATTGTGGTTTGCATTATATGATGAAGTTATTGTAGTTGCACTTTATGGTGAGGGTATTGTGGTTTATTTTATATAATGGGAGGTTTGTAGTTGCACTATATAATGGGGGTATTGCGGTTTACATTGTATAATGGGAGGTTTGTAGTTGCACTATATGATGGGGGTATTGCGGTTTGCATTGTATAATGGGAGGTTTGTAGTTGCACTATATGATGGGGGTATTGTGGTTTGCATTGTATAATGGGAGGTTTGCAGTTGCACTATGTGATAGGGTATTGCGGTTTTCATTGTATAATGGGAGGTTTGTAGCTGCACTACATAATGGGGGTATTGTGGTTTGCATTGTATAATGGGAGGTTTGTAGTTGCACTATATGATGGGGGTATTGCGGTTTACATTGTATAATGGGAGGTTTGTAGTTGCACTATATGATGGGGGTATTGTGGTTTGCATTGTATAATGGGAGGTTTGTAGTTGCACTATATGATGGGGGTATTGCGGTTTGCATTGTATCATAGGTTTGCAGTTGCACTATATGATAGGGTATTGCGGTTTGCATTGTATAATGGGAGGTTTGTAGCTGCACTACATAATGGGGGTATTGTGGTTTGCATTGTATAATGGGAGGTTTGTAGTTGCACTATATGATGGGGGTATTGTAGTTTGCTTTGTATGTTGGGTATTGTGGTTGATCAGGTATGCTGCAAGGCTTTGGGTCACTCCTGCCCACTAATGTCTTTCTGTCTATCTGTGTAGTTCCACTCACAGTGATTTCCAGCATGTTGAGATTCCTGTACATTGTAGTACAAATATATAGATATCTAAAAGGAAACAATATGTAAACAACTCAAGAGAAATAGATAAGTTGCTCACATCCACATCAGATCCTTAGGCCTCATTCACATATCCATAAGCGTAAAATGCTGCATGGATCATGCCTGCACATGACAGTTATCTCACGCGCGCAGTCATGTGCAGTGTGACTTGTTTATTTTTTTCCTAATTTTAATTCTCCACTCTGTTTCATAGCGGCGTTGCGTATGCATCGTCACCTATATGCAATATATTTCGTATTGAAAGTCATAACAAAACCTTGATTTCCATGTTTTGTTTTTTTTAATCTAGCATGATTCTCACGCAACATTACTATGCATGAGAAAAGATAGGCCTTACTCTATTTTTCTCCCACATAGTTTTTCTACATGTGAGAAAAAATAGGGCAGGACCTATCTTCCCCCTTTTTTTTCTTACCGCATACAATAGCGCTATAGGTACTTCTCTGCCAAATGTTACACTTATATGTACTGTGTATTGTTTAAATTGGGCGCAAAAGTGGCCATACACTTTTGATAGCTGCCAGGTGAATGCTCATTGAGTCAAACGCTACCCCCTGCCCCGCCCTAGATACCCCATACACATGCACATTCAGCTTGGCTGTGTTTTCAATGGGAAAAGGGGAATAAGTTGCTGCCAGACTTTCCTGACAACAGCTTGTCTCCTACGGGAACACAGGATTGGGTGTGTTGAAACATGCTTGATCCTTCTTTATCCCAACATCTGCCGTCAGGAGAGAGTCGGGACATCCTCATACTTAGTATATCAACATGAATAAGATTGACCAGACTCGAAGTCCACAGACAAGACCACCAAAGTAAAAAATACCAGTGCTGGAATATCTTCTGTAGGATGTCCAAGGGTTATTCGTCCATGGTTTTTAACCACGTTTCATCTCCATAGTGGAGCCATTTTCATGCTTTAAAATGTCTTCAATGAAAAGCTGAAAAGTTGCTATAAAAACCAATAGTGAATAAACCTTGTAAATCTCACATTAGATGTTGGAGTGCTACTACTTTAAAAAAATTTTTGGGGCCATATATACAGGGCTCAAGAGTCAGAGAATTGGTCTTCCGCAAAAGGGAGTGGAAGGCATTAGGCACCTTCAGTATAAAGAGTTGTTGGAAGGCAGGGCGGTTACCAGGCAGAAATGTAAGCAACTTGGGGTGCTCTGGATCCACATGATGCTTGGGTCTTGCGAAACATCACTCGATCACATCTTCTGTTTGACCGCCAACTTTATTGAATGGTGTCTGGAACAATTCAACATCAAGAGGCAATATTTGCTTTGGAAAGGATTCACTTGAAACAGCTGTTTCCAGTTTCTCTGCCTAATCTGTGTGGTAGAGTTGACTTTCACTCTTTAGGCATTGTGTCTTTCTTTCTTAAGATGCCCAACGCTAGAATCGCTCTTTCACTGCGTACTCTCTGTACAGCCCAAAAGCTCAAACTCCTCCCTCTTATATAGCAGCAGTACGGCTCTGACTCCACCTCGCAACAAGTGACTCTTCTCTCAAACGGAAAATGGCGCCTTAACAATTAAAGGCAAAGTAGTTTAGTAATAAAACTTAAGGTGCTTTTACACGCAATGATTATCATTCAGATTCCCACGATCCAGCAAGAATCTGAACAATTATCTTCAATATAAATGCATGCACCGACTGAACGGCGAACGTGAACTCTTTCACTTCCCATTCTTTGCCTAATTTTTGCATGCAGAAAACTGAACTACATATCGTTCTGTGTAAGCAGGAACTCATTCACGTCTTCTAAATGAATGCCCATTTACTGTGAATTAAGGCAGGCAGACCAGAACGATCACCGGCCTCTCTCCACCTCCATTCAATACCTTACCTCCATTCAGTCAGCAATGCTCGTTTCTGTGTAAAAGTGTAACGCCCCAAATGAACTCCCTGAAGGTATGGCCAGAGGCCTAAACTTTGTCACGGTGACGCCACACTCTAGTTGTACACTCCGGATGATGGCACAGAAATAATGGAGACAAGTCCAGTTTAGTTTAGTAATCTGAGAGTGAGCAGATTTACTAACTTTGGTATTTTGCAACAACGGGTTAACTTTACAATTCTCTGAAGACGTATTTAGAGTAGGTATTCAAGAATACAGTATTGTAGAGTTTATGATACTCTAATTTCAACGCTCTGTCTTATTTTCCTGAAGATTTGATTTGTTAGACAATTTCCCTACTAGTAAATCCAGATGAAACAATTAAGTTAGACTTGACTGTAGGATTTCATGAAGCAGAGGGACAAGTGGCTGTGTGGCTAATCCTGGCTTTAACTTCACCGGGTAGCTATAACTCACTGTAAATGAAGATGGACCTCTTAAAGGATCTTCTGTGTACTCTGCTGTAAGATGCCAAGGGAGCTGGTTTGATCACCACACTCTACCTTGGGAAACGATAATTGCTGGAATACTCCTCCTCACCAACTACAGAACTGCAACCTCTCCTCACTCGCTCCTGGCTGAGTCTGCCTAACTGCTCTGCATCACTTCCTTTTATTTTCTCTCCCCCACACTCTTGCATAGGGACTTGTATATCCGCTTCCTGCCCTTGGGTTCTGCACCAGTAAGATTAAACCTGACTGTCAGCCAATGAGAGGCCAGCTGACATCAGGACTGAGCTCTATGTTTAGAGCAGAAGGGAAGACACAGGGTCTCTCCCACAGACGGCACCTTCTGGATACAGGGATGGCATCCAGACAGGTGAGACAGGACAAGTGTACCGTGAATTTTCTGTAGTACATGGTGGGCCACTACAAAAGCACAGGAGTGATTATTGCTGGGACAGACTGTCGGGCATCTGTTGCCCGACAGGCCTTCCCATGAAAAGCGCCTTTACAATAAAAGGAAACAATATTGTAACAAGTGTAAACACTTTAAGGAGATTGCCTCACCCCGTTACACATACTTATTAGATAGCCACCTAGTCCTGATGAAATTGGTGGGTTCAACAAACATTTGCCTAAGATTTATGGGTATGAGTCTGTTCTGAGGTCCACTGATAATGTGGACCTCTAGAAACTCTTTGTAGCACCTAATTACAACCATGACAGAATGCAGTATGTGCAGATGCTCCCGAGATACTCCTCATGTGCTCCTGTTGAAACTTTATGTCCTTATGGTTCTACTTATTAACAAAATAAATTTCTAATAAACCTTTCTTAGGATGCTAGAATCTCTCATTTTAGCTTCAGGCACACATCTTTCCGACATCTGTCTGAAATTCTTGATCTGGTTAAGTTCTTTAGCATCTTCAGTTGGAGACATGCCATTTCCTATCAGGAGATGAGAAAGCAAGAGATGAAGTAAGACTTGATTTCTTACATACAGATGACAGAGATCTGTGTGTGATAGTTTATAGGAAGTGTTTGATTGTGAGGCTTGAGGAACATACTAATAGTAGACCATATAAAAGACAATATTTACATTACATTTAGGTCCAGCATTAAAGTGTTATTCAGCTCTAACAAATTTTTGGAAACTTGTTCTGGGTGATTGAAAAACATTAAAAAAGCCATATTCACCTCAACCGCTCCCCTACTGCTCACGTTTTACTAGTACCTTGTCCCACACTGCACTCTGCTTCCTTCTGCAGTGATGATGTCACCAACACCACAGACTCGTGACAACTGCAGTCAATCACTGGCTCATATCAACTGGTGATTAGCTACAACACTCACACGTCCCATAGTTGGGTTGACATAGTTGCTGTAGTAAGAAGTGGAGAGCAGAGGTGGACCAGGTACTGGTAGA
Organism: Eleutherodactylus coqui; assembly: GCF_035609145.1. NCBI lineage: Eukaryota > Metazoa > Chordata > Amphibia > Anura > Eleutherodactylidae > Eleutherodactylus > Eleutherodactylus coqui. The sequence continues at coordinate 119,812,445 of NC_089837.1, read as the reverse complement.
ACAGGACGATGGTAGATCGGGAGAGGTGAGTATGACTTTTCCCATGTTTTCCATGACCCTGAGCAAGTTTCACAAATATTTGTGGGATAGATAACAGAGGGGGGCAATGTAGGACAAATAAAGATACCCACTGTAACAAGTGTAATATCTGTGGACTCCTCAGGCAAATGGTGGTATTCAAACTAGAAATCTCCTTTAACACTCCAAATGATTTCCCATTGATTTTAGGGTTTTTTTCTGATGGCAAATGCCTTCTGTAGGCTTTAGATGGACTTGATTCTGTCAGGTTTCTGTTGTTTTGGCTGCAACATTGTTACAGTGCGACAGGCTGCAACACATCGGCGCGTGTGCCCTGTCATTTATCGCTCATTGTTGTGGCGCCTGATTGGTCGGTGGAGACATTGGCTGGCTGGGAAAACAATCGGCCTTTAATGTAGTACATAAATTCCGTCCTTTCTCTCCGAGGGGGCTGGTTATTCCTCTGTTAGTGAAGTTCTGGTCCAGTAATTATCTACCTGGTGTCTTCTTTTGTTATAATGATGTCCCATCTGCTTCCTAAGCTGTTTGTATGATTGGTTTTACCATCTTTTGATATTCATACCTTTATCCATCTAGGGATAGTTTAAGCAGCCCCCAGGTTCCGGTCATAGGGTTGCCCTCATCAGGGTGATTGCCCCACTTTAGGCAAGGTTTTCTGTATTAGTACATTAGGGATTTTTCCCTTTTCCCCATTGTTTAGTTTTGTTGTTGATCCTTTTGGTTCTCCAAGTTTTTACAAGTATATATCCATCTTTTTGTACAAAATCACGTCTGATACGGATGACGTGTTTAGGTGTCCAGCTCAGACATAACAGATGATATGCTACAATATCCTTCCCAATCAAAGGAAATGAGACGGATCAATGGGATCTTGGGGATATGTTTTCCTACTGTTTAAATATGTTAATAATGGAAGCTTTCACATATTTCTATGTTTCCTGTTGACTGATTGGACCTAACATGAGCCCGTGTGCTATGCAGCTGCAAGCTATTGTTAGAGTAAATTGGAACTTCTGGTGACTGCTTCAGTGCATGTAGTTGCATATTAGCAAGTGGTAGTTACCCATATAGGAAATGAAGCTGTTGTTTATCAGTGTCAAGTACGCCATCTCTAATATGTTCAATATGATCTTCAAGACAAGGAAAAATTCTTATATTCTACAACAGTATATTATAATAGTATACCTACAAGAGCATAATTTACATCACTTTGGGTCACTTTTTATGTGTTTGAAGCTTTTGCATTGGTTGCTGTGTCTTTCAATTACTTTATTATGGGCTGCGCTAAACATGAAAATACAGTTGTGAATGATCTGTGATCTAAAAGTATGTTATTCAGATGCATATCAGGAAGGGTATCGTTTCTCTTTAACCCCTTAAGGACATGGCCTATTTTGACCATAAGGATGCAATGATTTTTGGGTGATTTTTACCTCCACTTTTCAAAAGCCGTAACCTTTTTTTTTACAAACACTTGTGTGAGAGTGGCTTTAGTAATCACTGTCCCCTTAGAAGTACATAAGGCTGTTTTCACATCTGTGTTGAGGTTCTGTCACAGATGTGTATCGGCGTTCGGGGGTCCCAAACAACCATCCCATGATGAGGTGATTGGGAGCTGTCCAGATATTACAGAAGCCAGGAGCCTTCCGAAGGCCCCCAGGGCTGCAATGAATGATCGCCTATCAAGACGTGTCTGGCACTTCTTGAGGGATTGCTGGTCAGAATTCAGTATAATGCAATACTGTAGTATTGCATTACACTGTATGATTGATTAAATGATGGCAAATTCAAGAAAATTATAAGATCATAAAAAATCTTAAATTTGAAATAAAACCTTTTCCCATCCTCATATTAAAAAATAAAAAAAGGGAAATTTAAAAATGATATCACTGCACTTGTGAAAGTCCAGAATATAATAATATCACATTATTGGTCCTGCACAGTGAATGCTGGCAGAAAAAAATATACACAATGCCAGAACTATGTTTTTTTTCTTTTCCCCATCTCCAAGAAAAAATTGAATAAAAAGCGATAAAAAAGCTGTATGTACCTCAAAATGGTATAAATAAAAGCTACAGGTCCCCATATAAAGAATGAGCTCTACAAACTCCAAAGTTATGCATCTTGAAAGAAAGTGATAGAAAAGGTTTCTTTTAAGCAGCAATACATTGAAAAGTTATATAACTTTATTCACCGGCACAGTGAATGCGAACGATTTAGGGAGTGAACGAGCCAACGATTTATCCACCCGTACAAACAGGCTGTCCGAGCGAACAAGCGAACTCTGACATCATTGGCTTATGTGCACGATATACCGTTAGGCATAAAAGCACCTTAACAATTTAGTAGCCTCTTGTCTATTGACTTTCTCTTTACAGTACATGATTGTTTGTATCAGGGAGTCGGCAGATTGCAAAAAAACTATATAGTGTTGTGTCAAATGGTTAAACTGCATCCATTACAAATGTATTCAGGCAGATTTTATCTATGTGCTGGACTACTTGTAATAAATAGCAGAGCTAAAAGCCGTGACTTGGATGGAACATCTATAACATCGAATTATTGCAAACACTAGGAATTACTATAAAGATGGCAAATCCATCATTTGGCTAAAGACATGATCATTAATCCCTGGCTTTATGTTACAGTAACCTCACATGCTGCAATGGCCTTGTTGCTCAGTCTGTTTTACACTATTACCCTGACAGATTTAGTGACAGTAAAGCACTTCTTCCTTGCATTTAAGTCACAAAGTGACAGCTAAGTCTTCTTCACGGATCCTGCGACTGGATGGAGCGATACAATTATGATACCATTGCTGTGTGCTGCTGTAAGGTTTACATACAGGGGCCGATTAACTGCTCCCCCTTGTATTTCTGCTTTTCCATCTTCATTAGGACCCTTGTTCTACCAGCTTCTTTTATGTTTCCAGCTGGATATGGCGAGGGTCACATAAGGACACTGGGCGAATTTACTAATAAAATTCTATCATAAAGCTTGCCAAAAAAAAATCGAAAGGGGCAAAATTCTTTATTTCTGCATCACATTGTGCCACACGATGCATCTGAGACCCCTGTTGTATTTGTATAGGGACAATTGTATTACAGAGACAATACTTGATTTATGGGACGATTTGTTGCCAATTGCACCAATCACAGCATTTTTATTGCTCCTCTTGCAAACAAGTGTAAAGTATCTTTATAGCTGCTTTATATCTGGCTATTACATATACTTTATGTTCCTTATAAAACATTCAGAGCATTACTTTTTCAGCTTGTCCTTTATTGCTTCACTCTTTATGGTTTAATAGTAGAACATAAGCTCCTACACCCTGAAAAATCATGTTTTTGGAGCAGATTTTTTTCTTTAAATTATTTCTTCAAGAAATCTTACAGTCAGTGAAGTTTTGCAATCAGCTTGATAAAAGAAGCAGAAACCCAAGGGCACAATATACACTGTGTACTGCTATACGATCCGTACAACGGTACTGGACAACCATTACACTTCTAAACTTTTAGACCCTGGTTTGTATCATAAATAATGTTAGAAACATACCGTAAGGTCTCTTGCACATGGTGCGTGTAAAGGCCCCATTTGTTGGTGAGTGGGGAGTAATAGGACTCCCGTAGAGGTGCATGCAAACACTGTGCCATTGTATGCCTCAGATTTCATACAGAGATATACAGAGTATTTTTCTATTGGATTCACACAGAAATAAATCATGGCATACTCTGGCACACTTACATTCAATTTAAGGCCAGCCTCACTTACGTATGGTGTGCAGGAGTAGCAACTGCAATTGGCTAGGGCTAATCCGGAGTCAGAAGCATTCCTCTACAAGCTGCGGTACAGAACCCTATTCCAATTGGTCTCCATAGCAAAGCAGATCGTATGAGGTCCTCTTGCGATGGTAGTCCTCTTATGGATTCCGCTGCAGAAAGATATTGATCCCGGTCTATTGCTTATGTTGGACACTCCAGACAATTCCTTCTCCCACAGCTGCTATTCTTACAATGTGCTGTGTTGCACAGCCAACTTTTAATATCGTGCTCTATGGAACACTTGTTACAGCTGCAATTCTACCTGTGGTGCAGCATAAATTTCTTTTATAGTGCTAACATCATCTTACCCAGAGAGCAAGCTCAGGTTCATAGCTCCATGATTTGGCACATGCAATAATTTGGTGCAACTTTTGCGCATCTCATAGTCTATACCCAAGGCAATCCTGTAACCCTTTAGGATATCCCCTTACACTCCACTGAATGTCATATGCTTGGAAAGATGGCTCCTAGAGAAGAATATATCTGAGCATAGCCAGTAGGGTTTAATGCACAAGTCTCTTCCCTGTACAGGACTTATTATAGTAAAATTGTGTTTGTAAAATACTTGGACAGTAAGATAGTAAATAGTAAGAACATGGAGCATCACTCCGCTCTGCTAGGTCTGTCCTACATGGCGACTAGCATAGGAATGCATTGAAACACAAAAAGTCTTATGAAACGGTCATGTGTTCATTACCGTCAGTTTCTTTTAACAGTTAAAAGTTTGTCTCAAGAAGTGCAATATAATCATGAAGATAGATGGATCCAGCTTCACAGGATATAAGGATTGATACCTTTATAGTAGCCATAAAAAGATCACAACCATATACAAGAGAAATCACTGATTGGTCCAACCCCCTGCTCAGTGCAGGATCACTACATCATCCCAGACAGATGTCTGTCCAGCCTTTGTTTGAACATTTTCATTGAAGGAGAACTCACCACCTCCTGTGGTATCCTGTTCCACTCATTGATCACCCTCACTGTCTAAGAGTGCCTACCCACTTGCGATTTTTTTTCCTGTGATGTTTTGCGTTTTTTCTCAAGAGCAATTAGTATAGAATGTGTTCTTGTCCATCTGGGGTTTTTTTTCTGTTTCGTGGGGTTTTTTCACATAGGAACAGTCAGTTGCATATGTCTCCTTATTTTTCTCTTAATGCACCCATGATTGTCAATGGAGGGCTGCAAAAAACGCCGTGGAAAATGCGCAAAAACCGCGTGAAAACGCCGCATTTTTCACGCGCGAAAATCGGCAACACAAGTGGGTAGGCGCCCTACTATCTATTTTGTTTCTCCTCCCTTTCAGTTTCATCCCATTGCTTCTAGTCTTTGCTTGTACAAATGAGAATAGCGCTTGTGACCACCAATTAGAACCACAAAACGGAGGTCACATGTGTAAAGCTAAACATTCAATATGCAGTGTATTGTGTCCATGATTTAACTCTTGCATTAATATCAACCATCAATTTGACATATAAATATTAAAACATTCAAGGCAGAACATATTAAAGGGGTTGTCCCGCGAAACAAAGTGGGTCTATACACTTCTGTATGGCCATATTAATGCACTTTGTAATGTACATTGTGCATTAATTATGGGCCATACAGAAGTTATCAGAAATTTTTCACTTACCTGTTCCGTTGCTAGCGTCCTCGTTTCCATGGAGCCGCCTAATTTTCAGCATCTAATGGCCAAATTAGACGCGCTTGCGCAGTCCGGGTCTTCTTCTTTTCTCAATGGGGCTCCGTGTAGCTCCGTGTAGCTCCGTGTAGCTCCGCCCCGTCATGTGCCGATTCCAGCCAATCAGGAGGCTGGAATTGGCAATGGACCGCACAGAAGCCCTGCGGTCCACCGAGGGAGAAGATCCCGGCGGCCATCTTCACCAGGTAAGTAAGAAGTCACCGGAGCGCGGGGATTCAGGTAAGCGCTGTCCGGTGTTCTTGTTTAACCCCTGCATCGGGGTTGTCTCGCGCCGAACGGGGGGGCTGTTGAAAAAAAAAAAAAACCCGTTTCGGCGCGGGACAACCCCTTTATTAAGGGATACCAATATGACAAATACAGCTGTTGAACTAAAAAATATTTGTTTTTCAACATTAAAACAATATATCCAAAAACACAGATGTTGTAAAAAATATATGAAAATGAATACAGAAATATTAAGAATCATGATGATACATAAATTCACTTCTTAAATTGAAGCCAGATGGAATCGGAGTATTCAGATGAAATGTTCAAGAAGCTTCCTGGTATAAAAGGTTCTGTAGGAGAGCACTACCTCTGTATTAACTCTTTATATGCCATAAATGTGCATGTGTTCTGACCTATAATGAACATCAATAAAATATTTGAAAGCATTAGAGGCATTATATCCTGAGGGTGTGGAAACATCATTAATATGCCCCAGCATACGTATTTTTAGCCTTCTGCTACTGCTCCCTATATGCATTTTTGAACATGCTACACATTCTATGACATAGACTACAGTATTGCATTAATAAATCCGTTAATCTGATGACACTGATTATGAGTTGTGAGATACTTTACATTGCTATGCCACTGTGCATGTTTTGCATGGCCACGACACTTAAAAAAAACGGAAGTGTGAAGCCATGTATATTTTTTTCTAATTAGAGACAATATTATAGGAGACAGAGAATTGGCTAGTGTCGGAGCGCTGCGATAGACAACACGATGGCCCTTCTGAAGTATCCTCCTCAACATCTTGTCCTCCTATAAAATCAAGAGATAGTTTAAAAACAAAATTTTTAATTTGCCCAAATTGGGGGCTGTATTGTAAAACCAACACTAGACTAGATGAATAATTTATCCTATGTTGAGCATCACTTGTATATAGAAGATCAGATTGCCATGTATTATTCATGACTAGAGATGAGCGAGCATACTCGTCCGAGCTTGATGCTCGTTCGAGTATTAGGGTGCTCGAGATGCTCGTTACTCGAGATGAGCACCACGCGGTACTCGTCTCGATTAAACGAGCACTGACCATTGAATTCAATGGAGCCGGCAATACAGCCGGCTCCATTGAAAGCAATGGGCTGCCGGCGATCGCGGAATGAATTGTCGGGAAGGGCAGGGACCAATCTGATTGGTCCCGCTGAGCCAATGAGAAGCAGCAGTCACTCACCCATTCATAAATTCATGAATGGGTGTGTGAGTGAGATCTGCCTCTGATTGGTCAGGCTGTGACCAATCAGAGGCAGCTCATTCAGCAGGCGGGGATTTTAAATCCCCGGCTGCTGAATACTACAGAGAGCAGTTCAGGAGAACTGCCGCCGGCCGCGCTGAACTCCGTCTGCCGGGACTAGGTGAGTATATATATTTTTTTTTATTTTTACACATTTCTGGATGAATTGCAGGGAAGGGCTTATATATTTAAGCCCTTCCTGACAATTCATCCCGCGATCGCCGGCAGCCCATTGCTTTCAGCCGGCTCCATTGAATTCAATGGGCTAACATCGTTCTTCTCTTCCACAGCTGTTACAGCTGTGGCAGAGGAGAACGATCTTTATGCTGACAGTGCGGGGGGGGGGGGTCTCACTCTTGCCACTATTGTGGCTTAATAGTGGGACCTGGGAACTTGAGATGCAGCCCAACATGTAGCCCCTCGCCTGCCCTATCCGTTTCTGTGTCGTTCCCATCACTTTCTTGAATTGCCCAGATTTTCACACAAGGAAACCTTAGCGAGCATCGGCGATATACAAAAATGCTCGAGTCGCCCATTGACTTCAATGGGGTTCGTTACTCGAAACGAACTCTCGAGCATCACTGAAAGTTTGACTCGAGTAACGAGCACCCGAGCATTTTGGTGCTCGCTCATCTCTATTCATGACGTGCCTTGCACATCATTAACGCATATAAAGTGGCTAGCCTCTATCGTGATTAAATTTTTCTGCCACACCAAAAAATACAGTATATCTGGCATATCGGCTAGCCACCAAGAAAATATACTTTTCTTTTCACCAAGACATTACTAAATTGGCAAGGGAAGTTAAATATTTAGTCCCCATAGAAGTACCTCGTATTTTGAGGTAAAAGTGGTTACAACTGAAAAAATTGTCCTTGGATAAAGCAATGATGGCTTAATACATTTCAACAAATGAAAATGAACTATACTTACCCAGATGGTGATCAAGTGCAAGAATTGGAAACTTATGAGGAATTGAGGTATACAGCTAAGTTATATAACATGATAGCCAAGTGTACTCACTTGACCAAACTTGAGCTGGCTATGTTTTTTCTTGTCCCAGGAAGACAATCCCTTTTCATTTGCTCTATTGGGACATATGGATGTCATAGAGTAGGACTCCCCGGTGTGAGCCGAACAGAATGGCTTCCATTCTGGTGGACTTGAGTTGTCCTTCTTTTCCAAGGATAGCCATCATGGCAAATCAGCTGTTTGCAGGGGTACCGGAAGTGGGACGTAGGGCTATCGGCTATAATGCAACATCCCTTTAAGATATGTATTCAAATAGTGAGACTCTTCACTTCTTGAATGGCATCAAGGTTGTTATTTGCCTATTAAGAGAAAGTAATAGTTTGCATGAAGAATATATATTAGGTTCTCCAAGACTATAGTATTGATAGCCTACCCTTGTTTGATTAGTGGGGTCCAACCTCCAGAACCTGTGATCAGCAGAATGAAAGGGCTGTGGCTCCTGTTGGCATCCAACGGGTCTCCTTCATTGTTTTTGATTACATAGGCACATCAAGTGATGCCCTGGCTTAAATGGTGAAAGGCAAGCAGTAGTAAGAGGCAATGCCACCATACAGATTGCCACAACCCTTTTATTGTGCTGGGGTCCCAGAGGATAGACCAATGATGTAGTTCTGAGAACTCATGTAATATTACCAGGTTAGCTAATGTTACCATACTTGCTGTTTCTATAGATTAGCAGAGGTTTTCACATAGATTAACATGTTTTGATAAATTAGTGTATTTCATCTACAGTGCTGAATTGCCATTTGCCTTGATATATAGTGGTATCACGATGCTTTGATGTCCACAGACTTCCTCAGTTAACTTAACGCAGCAAATTATCAAAATGCTTAAAGGAAATATTTAAATGACAAATTCCACTCTGCTACATCTGTGTGTATATACATTGTAAAGAGGCTTCCATGCTTTACAAGCATAGCTCTCCATGGACTTGTCTTCGTGCAGTTTGCATTCTGTGAAACAAGGTCAGTAAATGCCTGCTTGCCTTGGGCTAGAAGTGACGCGTGAACCCGTTTTGCTTGACCACAGGACATAAGCGAAATAGATTGAGAGAGACAAAAGCTGCACAGCAATGTATTTGGATGCAGATAGGGAATATGAATCCTTTACATTTCATACAATGTCATGTAAATTCAATGCATTGGGAGTACCTATTTACTCCGCCGCAAATACAGTATGTGGAGTGAATATCTGCCTATACTGTAAGATACTAGAGGATAGATAAATGCTGCAAACTACAGCATATAAACATACTGTATATAAATGTGCAATACATTGAAAAATGACTAGAAGCTGTCTTATCTTGTTCATTACTTCATTTGAGTAACGTTTTACATTCTATTAAAGAATATCACCATATATATTCAAATCACAATATACTGTATGTGTTGTGTGTATACTTATCAGTCAGAACATTAAAAATACTGAGGGGTGAAGTGAATAATATTGATTATCTTGGCACAATGGCTCCTGTCAAGGGGTGGGATATATTAGGGATCTGGGGTGGGATATATAAGGAACCTGGGGGGGATATATTAGGGATCTGGGATGGGATATATTAGGGACCAGGGGTGGGATATATTAGGGACCAGGGGTGGGATATGTTAGGGATCTGGGCAGGGATATATTAGGGATCTGGGCTGGGATATATTAAGGACCTGGAGTGGGATGTATTAAGGATCTGGATAGGATATATTAGGGACCTGGGGTGGAATATATTAGAGATCTGGGTGGGATATATTAGGGACCTGGAGTGGAATATATTAGGGATCAGAGGTGGGATATATTAGGGACCTGGGCTGGGAGATATTAGGGACCTGGGCCGGGAGATATTGGGAACCTGGGCTGGGATGTATTAGGGATCTGGGTGGGATATATTTGGGACCTGGGGTGGAATATATTAGGGATCTGGGTGGGATATATTAGGGACCTGGGGTGGAATATATTAGGAATCTGGTGGGATATATTAGGCAGCAAGTGAACTGTCAGTTTTTGATGCTGATTTGTTGGAAGGAGGAAAAATGGGGAAGAGTAAGGATCTGAGCAACTTTGACAAGGACCAAATTGTGGTCTAGATGAGGGTGGTTTCACATCTGCATCAGGGTTCCGTTTTCCTGCTCTGTTCCGGGAGCAGGAAAAGGGAATCCCCTGTCTGAACAGAACCATCTTATGACTGTAACAACTATAATTGACTATAATGTGGTTTGTTCGGTTTTTGTGTATTTTACTGGCATTTTGTGACATATCTATGATGGAACCTCTGAAAGGAGGTCCCAGCGCCGATGTAAAACCACCCTAATCTGAGTCAGAGTATCTGCAAACAAGCAGCTCTTGTGGAGTGTTCCCAGTATTCAGTAGTTAGTACCTTTCAGTGGTCCAAGGAAAGACAACGGGTGGGCTGGCAACAGGATTATGGGCATCCAAGGTTCAATGGCTAGCCCATGTGATCCAATCCTCCAGAAGAGCTACTGTAGTACAAACTACTGAAAACGATGAGGCTGGGTACCTTCAGAGGTTTTGTGGAATCAGGTCACTCAGGCAGCTATGAAGAGCAATAGGGGCATGGCCCAAACTGCACTTTTGCACCAGGACCCATGAGCTTTTAATTATACCCCTAGAGGATTACAAGTATTTACTCAAACTGTCATATCAGAAGAGCTAACAAGCCCTCTTTAAACAACAGCATTAATTAAAAAATTACATAAAAATACCCTTAGGCCTCATGCACACAGCTGTATTTGATATTTGCATGTACATTGTATTGCTATAATCTGTAATAAAGAGTCAATATCTAGTATATGCCAGAAGCTGGTCTTGCCACTAACGATAAAGCTGCCAATTCAGTGATTGCCATGGTCATCACTGTGGATAAATGAACAGAGACTGGTGAGGGACCAAAGAACCATAAAGGTTCATGCCCAGCATTTTACCCATTGTGCAAATATACCCTCTTCCAGCAGAGACTGCGTATGGCTGCATGTACACTGCGCATGCTCACGTACCAAAGAGACATGCGTAATGTAGCTCTTTTTTTAAAAATCTCTGCTATATTTCAGGGGTTGCTTATGAAAATGAGGCCGACACGCAATAAATAGTGTATGAACAGTATTTTATACGAAGCCTATACAAAAGTATAGGGCTCACGGTGCGTGTCTACATGTGAGTGTGCATGGATCAAGGAGAGTTTATTGACTTTCATTGACTCCATTCACTGCGTATCCCGTGACCGTAGTATGCAGTGAAAACACGGTTGTGGACATGAGCCCTTAAAGAGGTTGTCTGAGTTATTTATAGTGCCTTTTGTCAGGTCTGCCATGTTGTAAAATACCAAAGCAGTGGATACTTGCCCCTTCTCGCTGCCAGCTCGTTCCCCCCCGATGCCAGTTCTGGTCACTCAGCTGATGTCCTCCTTACAAGCTGCAGTCAGCATGAGCCATCTCCAAACCTGCTGCTGCAGCCTATAACGGTGCTCAGTGATGTTATGTGAGCACTCTCATTGGCTGCAGCAGCAGGTTTATGGGATATCGCAAGCTAACTGCAGCCTGTAAACAAATGCAGAGGAAACCGGAGCCTGCGGTGAGGGATGAGCACAGAGGGGGTTCTGCTGTTTCATTATTTAATTGTAATTTAGCCATTATTATATAACTGTATTATGCATGACAAATCAATCCTTGAGCAACTCTACTTATAACTGCATCGGGCTGTTCCTTTATCATTCCTCCTAGAAATGAATGAATAAATGTAACACCTGGGTGCTACCAGTTGGAGGTGTCCTTACACAGTCTGACATTGTCCAATTAGTGGTGATAGTACGAGACGGTAGGGACGCACCCCATGACAAGGGGAATAGTATGAGACTGTAAGGACAAACCCTGCGACAAGGGGAATGGAAACATCTGATTGTCAATGTATTCATAAATATGTGATGTGCGAGTGCAAAAAATATAATGCAACACGCACTAGTGCACGCAAAAACGTGGCGCCCATCGTGCAAATACACATGTAAGTTCACTTGCGCCCATGTGAAGCCGGCCCAAATCTAGCCTGGGAGTATTATTCTATAGTACAGATAAGAGAACATTGCTGTTTTTTCTCTAGACATGAATTGTGAGAAACAGCTCTTTTTATGCTCTTAAAACAACGGGCAGACATGCAGGTCCTGGAAAACGTTATATGTGATACTGTTCTTAACTGGCTGTATTACTGTCTCCGAATTAACCATTAGGTGGAGCCCTTCATCAGAAACTTGTGTTCAAAGTACATCATCCCAATCCCCATGCATTCTTAATAGGAGAATCACAATCTGTCTCTACCAGTTTGTTTGTTTTTGTAATGCCTCATCATGGTATTATTTGGCCGTCAAACATGACCATACTTGTTGTCTGTTTCTGATTTCCAGGGACAGCCTATGGTTCCAGTGGTTTGCCCCGGAAAAGTCTACATTTATATTATTATTTTTTCACATGAATTAAATACACAGTTAGGCCCCCTGTCCACGGGCGTTGCGGTATCCTCCGGCGAATCTCCACCGCGGGAGCCGCCGCCCGGGAGCAGGAGCCGACAGATGGATCTCCGCCGGTCAGCCTATCTGACAGATAGGCTGACTGAGAAGGACCACGGAAAATTGGGGCAAATCGCAGCATGCTGCGATTTGCCTGCCGTGAGCGGAGAATCGCAATGATTCTCTGCTCGCGGACAGGCCGGCTGCGCTCTCCATAGCAATGCGGAACGCAATGAAAACTCACCCGTGGACAGACAGCCTTACAGGAAATGAAGTGATACAATATTAGCCAAGAAAACAAAACAAACGAAAATAAAAATACAAGTTACCGTGTTCCCCCAAAATAATACCCTGTCTTATGTTAATTTTTGCCCCAAAAGAGGCACTAGGTCTTATTTTGGGGGGATTTCTTATAACAGCGGCAGAGCGCTGCGATTTTACTTTTGCTTTCAGAGACAGCGTTTCTGCCTTCAACAGTGGCTTTAGTACACCCCATCATTGATGAAGTGTGCTAAACGCATAAAATAGGACAGACAGTGCTCGAAAATCGTGTTTGAGTGCAAGTCTGCGTTGCTCCAATTGAAAACAATGGGAGTGTTATACCAGCATTCAAAATGCTGCAGTAATCGCTGTAAAAAAAAGTCTGTGTGCTACTTACATAGCACGGTCTAGGTACCTCCCACTGGTCTGCAGAGTTCCGGCAGCTTGCTTGCAGTCGCCGACAGAAGATCGCTTTCTGGTAAACGGGTTTGGTAAACCCTGCCTCCAAGAAGCGATGGTGCTGATTGGTTCTCTAGTGCCGCGGCTCAGCCAATCAATGCAGCACTCGATGAACCAATTACAGCCAGCGCATTGAATGGCTGTGATTGGTTCATAGAGTGCTGCATTGATTGGCTCAGCCATGGTGCCCCCATAACCAATCAGAGCCATCGCTTGTTGGGGGCAGGGGGTTACGAACTCTGTTACCAGGAAGCTATCTTCTGTCAGCTGCTGAGCAGAGCAGTGTGAGGGACTTGGACGGTGTCTACTAGGTAAATATTCTTTTTTTTAGGTAGTGTAGCTAGGGCTTATTTTCTGGGAAGGGATTATTTAAACTCCTTGAAAATCGGGGTAGGTCTTATTTTCGAGGAACACTATATTAGAAGTGTAACACAGACTGGAGATGAAAAATGCTAAAATACCCTTCTGTGTGTGCACTATGATCATCATCGGAAGGTAACATTTTTCATATATGATAAACTTTAGCTTTTATTCTCATTTCCTCGACTTTCCAAGCATATAGTATTTAAAATGGAGAATATATTCTTTTAGACTTATTTAGTTTGGCATGGTGGCATTGCCTGGACCAGGGTCCGACGTGCTTAGATGCAGCACAGCCATAAAGTGTTTCTGGAAACTCTCTGACATTGCTGGCACTGAAGGACAATAGAGCCCTAATATAGTAAATCACTGCACATTAGGATATGTTTGGAATATAATAACATTTACTTTTCAAGCTAAGCAATTTTATCTGGCCTGGAAGCAAAATAAAATGTGAAATTTGACTGCAAGTTTCTTATACATTAACCCTTTCTTCTCCAGTGAAGCATTGGTACTCTGGCAATAGTAGGGTTACAAAAGATGTGTATTGGTCTCACGCAGAAATAGTCCTTTTGGCATGTGTTTGTACTAGAAAGTTATGACTTTGCAGAGTGTAAATGGAGATAATAAATCTGCTTCTAATTTAGATGTGTAAGTATCTGGCACGTGTGTAGTGGAGTAACGTGCAATTTTGAATGAAACCCGTAAATCCACCAGTATCTAGTCAGCAGTTTACATGGTTGTGATACTCTGCACCACAGCTGCTTTGCTTGGAAATTATTTCAAAGCATGAAGTCGAATGGGCTCCAATGATTTCCTATTTGTCTTTATATATAAGCCTGAGCTGGACGGGGCTCCTCAGGAGATGGGCAATTTATCTGTCGAAATGATATTTAAGTCGTGAGAACTTCCTCTTGGAATGCGGTATATCAGCCAATCAGATCTAGCAGGATATGAGTTTCCATGTAGTGTGAATGTACAGAATATTGCTACTCCACTTGATATTGTGCCACTATGTAATCGCCAGCCGTTGCCAAGTTATGTCTGTTGTGTCGACCAAATGTATGTATGTCATGGCTGTATATCTTCTTTACTGCTTGTTATTCTTTTCCAAGTAACTATCAGCTGGTGTGTAAAACATTGTGTATTCTCTTCCTCAGGAAGTCTGAGCTGCCATTACTAATTTGTTAGGTGTTACAGTTCACAAAATATTACTATGTTTCCCTGAAAATGAGACAGGGTCTTATATTCATTTTTGCTCCAAAAGATTTTACTTTTTTACACGTATAGCTGCCTGGACACTATTTTCGTTGACTTTTTATTGACTGGGGCTTAATTTTGGAGTAGGATTATAGTTTAAGCATCCTCAAAAATCCTGAAAAATCATTCTGCATCCTCAAAAATCATGAAAACTCATGCTAGGCCTTTTTTTCAGGGTAGGTCTTATTTTCAGGGAAATGGGGTAATGACTGCCAGTGCTCATACTTTCTACAGAAGAGAATTGCTTTTCTCTGAGTTGACCACTAGTGGCTGCTATTTTACAGCAGAGAGTTCTTGTTGCACTTGACCATTGGAGTTACTATTTTGGCCATTAGACGGTTTTTATAGGACTTGGATATTAATGACTTATTCTCAGGATAAGTCGTCAGTAACAGATTGGTGGGGTCCTCTGCTCAGGTTCTCCACCAATCAGCTGTTGGAAGAGTTTGCAGCGCTCGGGCAAGCGCCACAACCTCTTCACTGAATACCAGGTATAGCGCTGCACATTTTGTAGCAGCAGTGCCTGGTGTAACAGCTCCATTCCATTCACTTAAATGGAACTAAGCTGTGGAAATGCCAAGTGATAAATAGACATGATGGCACAGGTTTGAGAAGGGGCTGTGGCGCTCACTCTCAAACAGCTGATTGGCAGACTCCCACGGATCAGATATTGATGACCTATCCTGAAGAGAGATCATGAATATTTCAGTCCCAGAAAACTCCTCAAAATTTGCCCTTTACTTGGATAATGTTTTTTCCTAATGGAACCCATCTTGTTCCCTGTTTGAGCCTACTTAAAGGGAATCTGTTGGCTTGAACACGCTGTCCAAGCTGCAGGCATGATGTTATAGAGCAGGAGGAGCTGAGCTAAATGATATATACCGTGTTTCCCCGAAAGTAAGGCAGTGTCTTATATTAATTTTTGTTCAAAAAGGTTTAACGTTTTTACATGTATATCTGCCTGGATACTATTTAAATTGACTTCTTTAATTAACTGTTAGCAGGGCTTAATTTTGGAGTAGGGCTTATATTTCAAGCATCTTCAAAAAGCCTGAAAAATCATTTTGCATCCTCAAAAATTCTGGAAAATCATGCAATGTCTTATTTTCAGGGAATGTCTTATTTTCAGGGAAACAGGGTAGTTCTATGGGGAAAGATTTAGTATATCTTGTATTATATTCATTTATATATGACTTGGGTCATTTTAGCATTTCCTTGCTTGGCCGCTTTTCTGGGCTGGCCGTTTTATAATACTCACCATCCTCACCATCTCGTTGCCATCACACTTCCATGTAACGGTGAACCTCTAATTGCATTTCTGTTTTCACTGTGTTGATATGTGCTTTATATCTATATTTCTTGTGTTGACCAGCTGTTGAGTTATTAGGCTCTGCTGTACATCTTTGGGGGATCTAAGTACCGAGACACACTGTAGCTAGGAATAGTGACTGCTCCAGGTGAAGCCAAGTTCTGCCATTTAGCGTCCAGCTCAGGTTGTTACAGGTGTCATCAATTTACGTAATAAAATTATCTTTACAACAAATTATGTTACTCTGTTGAATCTGAAGAAGGCATTTTTGTAAACGCAGGGTTCTCGCAGGTCCATTCAAATGAGGGATCCCAACATGCTCTACATCCTGTAGCTCTACTACCATACAATCTGTAGCTAAAGGCTGTCAAGGCAAGATGGATGTTTTTTTAGTTCTCCTGCTGGAGAACCATCACTGCCGTTTCTGGCATTCTGTTCCGGAATGAAGAAAGCGGTGGAGCACATTATTCTTTCCGACGTCGAATGCCAGAAAGAAATGGAACCATTCTGAAATGGAGACCAGTTGGTCTCTGTCTCAGGAATACGAATGAATAGTTCCATCCAGGTTCCTTCGGAATCCCTTTTTCATGCATTTGCACAGAACCCCAATGTAAACCCAGACAGACACCATAAAAATGATGTGAATGCCGTGAATGCCCCCTTAGAGGACAACTTCTTTAACTGTCATGAAAATCAAGTTTGTAAAAAAAAACACATTGGTAACTCTGTGACAAATCTTGTAAAAATAAAATGTGATATGAACACACATGATCCAGACATAAGACATGACATCGGAAATTCTGAATTCTATATATAACAAGAAGTTATATTCCTTAACTTAAAATGCCAATGAACTAAAAATGAAAAGCAGATTAGATGAAAGCAGGCAGAATCATGTCTCACGTGGGGTTTGGCATGGGGTGATGCTGTAAGGAAGAGTACAGAGCCTTGGGATTGCTACAAATGACTGTGCGGTAGGTGAGATACACAGTTCTCATCAGCTGTCAAGTTCAATTTCTCTATTCTAAGTATCTGGAGAATTGTGCCTAACTTGTTCAGTCATAATGTGCCAACCTCCGCTATGTAACATAGGCCTTAGGAGAAGAATGGTTGGACTAGAATGTTTAATCAAGAAAGCTCCTAGAAACTTTTACTAGGGACTGATACATTACGTTTAGAAATTCCGTGAAATGCTAAATTAATTAAATATTTATCTGACTCCGTAATAACCTTAATTTGTTCCCTGGCGCCTTCCCTGAACCACTTGTGGGTTTGCTTTACGGCCAGGGAAGGTCCTTGGACATATGGAACATTTAATTCTACATATTATTCATGCCCTGTCTACTAAAAATGTAATATTAAAGTAAAGTCATCCTAAAGAGGAGCCGTCAGCTCTTCTGACATCTGTTTTAGGAAATGATTGTATTCCACATGAATTAGTTCTGGAGTAGCTTTTTCTTAGAGCCGTTCCTGTGTTGTTCTTCCTAGACATTTGTGAATAAATTGACATTTGGGTGTTACCAGTTTAGGCCTCGCTCGCAGGAGCTTGTGTTTGCAGGTACATAGGTGCGCAGAAAACCACACGCCCATGTACGTGCAAAAACACGGGTGAATGCAGGTCTGTGCACCATTGCTTTCAATGGGGCCGCCGCTGCTGCCATTGAATATAATGGGCTGCCGGCAACCCCTGAAGTGATTTTTCAGGAAAGGGCTTTAAATATAAGCCCTTCCCTGAAAATTATCCCTAGCATGTGTAAAAAAAAAAATTATATACTCACCTCTCCGCCGCTGTTTGGGCTCAGGCGCATCTAGCTGCTTGATCTCCCCGCAGTGTAGTAAAGTTCTTTCAGCAAGCAGGGATTTAAAATCCCTGCCTGCTGAGAGAGCTGTATCTGATTGGCTGAGCGCTCAGCCAATCACAGGCAGCGCTCAGACATTCATTGAATGACAGCTGAGCGCTGCCTGTGATTGGCTGAGCGCTGTGACCAATCATAG
Source organism: Eleutherodactylus coqui (assembly GCF_035609145.1). Classification (NCBI taxonomy): domain Eukaryota; kingdom Metazoa; phylum Chordata; class Amphibia; order Anura; family Eleutherodactylidae; genus Eleutherodactylus; species Eleutherodactylus coqui. Next base: position 119,794,202 of record NC_089837.1, on the reverse strand, counting down.
GCAGTGCTCAGCTGTCATTCAATGAATGGTTAAGCACTGCCTGTGATTGGTTGAGCGCTCAGCCAATCAGATACAGCCTTTTCAGCAGGCGGGGATTTAACATGCCTCGCTGCTGAAAGAGCTTCAGAGTAGTGCAGGGGGACCAGGGTATATATTTTTTTTATTTTTTACACAGCAGCGGCCCCATTGAAAGCAATGTGAGAACATCGCAATCCTCTGACACAGCTGTCACAGCTGTGGCAGGGGATTCATTACTCCCCGCGGGGAGTCCCCTTGTCACTGAACACGGTGACAGTGCTGTCACCGTGTTCACTGATGAGCGGACTCCCTGCAGAGAATATTGACGCGCAGCACAGACCTATGGTGCAAGCATGTCCTATGTTTTGCAGGTACATGCATTTGCATTCCTGTAAAACACCGACATGTGAACACATCATAGGAAACCAATGGTTCTAATAGATGCATGGATTGGAGCGCTCGTATGTATACACATAAATACGCTTGTGTGAATGAGGCCTTAGGGTGTGTTTGTAAAGTCTAATATTGTTGTTTTGTACCTTAAGGAACAGACACTTTTTAGGGATTTTACTAATGTTGTAGTTTTATTGCCCTATTTTTTTTCCTTTAGCTACCAAAATTATTTTTGCTGCATTTTTTTTTCCGTGACATATAGGACTATTTTTTTTATATCTTTTCACTGACTTTTTTTCCGCTATTGAGTTTTATTGGGGGTAAAAAGCTAAAAAAATGATTTTTTTAAACATTTATAGTTTTTTTTAAAATTATTTTTAGATTTACACTAAAATAAAGTATAGGGACGGATTCCTCTATTTGTTTCGGACGTTTTGATATATAATATGTATGGTTTTGGTTTACAGGGCGCTTATAGCAATGCTTTTGTTTGGTGTCGGTTTTGGGTTATTTTCTTTCTTATTTACATATTATTGTTTTATTCTAGAATTTTATTTTACATATTTATGTAATTGTGTTTTTTTACTGTCTATGTCCCCCATGACGTCATGTAAGACCTCTGGGCGACATTCACATTTTTTTTTCTTTATTTGACACTTTCCCACTGTAGCTGGGGCGTCCATAGGAGCCCCAGTTACAGGGGAAAGCAACCCCTGTAGTGACATTAGTCTCTTGCAGAGCTGCCAGGGTCTAGTTTGACGCTCCAGCTCTGCAGTAGCAGGGAATCCCGGGAGGTCACATGACCCCCACCCACCCACCTGGGCCCCCGTAGTCAAATTGCATTTTAATTTCACTTTCCCCACACAGTGCTCATTGAGCACTGTATATAGGGAAGGCAGAAAGGGTTAAAAACCCCTCCTGCCTTCTCCTCCTGGTTATCAGCTGTCACTAACAGCTGATAACCTGTTCCTCCCTCTGATTGATTGCAGAGCAGGAGACTTAAAATGCCGCTGTAATTTTCCTATTGGTGGTGCTTTAAGCCCAAGACCAGCCACTGTAAATTTACAGTGGCTGGTCCTAAACGGGTTAATTTCTAAAAGGAATAACAGAGGGATGACACAACAGAGAGTTATAAGTAAAGATCCTATAGAATTGTCAGTTTATTGGAAAGTGTTTAATAAAGCAGCCCTGTGAGGAAAGCTAAAAGGTCATGTTTTATATTGCACATAACAGTGGTGAACAGCCACTCAAGCCAGATGGACAGCACATGTTTTTGTCAATGAGCTGTTGTGCTGACACTACAATAGACCAGGGTGTACTTCCTGAGCATGTGAGCAGACCAGAGTCCAGAATCAAGGCTGATAAATATACTTCAACACATGGGACAGTCCAGAAGTCACGGGACACAGTAGATTTAGCATGGCCAGGAGTTGGGGCAGACAGGAGACTGGTCAATAAAGCAAGCGGAGGTCAGGAGTGGACAATGGAGAGTAGTCAGATAAGTAGCACCTGCAGCTGGATCCAGAAGAGCTAAAGCTTAGACACCTTCCTTAAGGGGGTGCTTTAATATAGGCAGAGCTGGTCAGGGATTGGAGACAGATGGATTTGCAGGACATGTGCTTGATCTTTGGGCAGCAGTGAGACACTGACTGAAGGCCAAGGCATGGCTCCAGTCATGGAGAGGTAAGACAAGATGGTGACCACAAATCATAACCGCTTTATTGATCTTGTAATTAATAACTGTATGATAAATCCTGTGGCTGCAGAAATGAAGCATTGCCATCCATGTAAATCTTGGGCTCCAGAGTGGTGGTTTAGAAATGTTTTTTTACCAATCTGTTGCATACAGAATGCATCTGTGGCACATTCAAATTCAACGTATGTTTGGGCAGTGCCAGCTATTATAGCTAAGGGTTATGCTGTCTATTGAAAACACACTGAGCTAGAGCCCCTCTTTGTTCTCCACTCTATGCAATAAAAAATGAATTTCCATAGGCCCTATAAGGGTATGTAACCAGTGGTTGTCCTCGGAGTTCTACAGGAAATACTGTATAAGAAAGAAACCTGTGTATCAAGTCTTACTGATCTGCTGGCCATTGCTGTCACTTCTATATATTGGGTAGTCTTATAAAACAGGGTGCTGTTTCTGTACTGCTTGGAGTCATACTACATGCTGGACGAGCCGGTAAGTTAAAAAAACACAGATGTACACCATAATACATATGAATACATGGCCATACATCTTTTGGCACTGGGTGAAGAGAAAAAGCCACTTATTATACAGTAATAAGTACATAGGATGTACAATATAGCACCAAGGATACTAGGAGAACAAAGGTAGCTAAAATAGAAAAGTAAGTGCTATATAATCTGTGGACCACCAGAAGATTAGATATTTAATTAACTTCAAGGGTCAGAGAATGTGACAGTTCTTCTTTATATAGCTTAATATGTGGTTGGTCCACTGATCAATGCAAGAATTTCTACCTGTACCGCATCACAGCCCTAATTCCCCTTAAGGCTCAGTCACATGGGCGTTTTAACATGCGTTTTTCAAAAAATTCGCACTAGATGGAACCAATGTTTTTTAATGGCAGCGATCACATGTGCGAATTTTACATGCGGACAAACTATAGGTCACCGGTTCACAAAATGCATCTAACTGCAGGAAACCGTTGTTTTCTGTATGTGAAACCCCCAGATGCGACAGCTCCATGGACCTTGTGCTCCATGGAGCCGGCGGCAGCAGCGTTGGCCCCATTGAGAACATATAGTGAAGATTGTGATCCTCTGCCACAGGTGTGCCACAGCTGTCACATCTGTGGCAGAGCATCGCAATGTTCTCTCATTGAATTCAATGGAGCCGGCAATACAGTCGGCTCCATTGAAAGCTGTGGGCTGCTGGCAAGCCTTGCATTGATTTTCAGGGAAGGGCTTAAAATATAAGCCCTTCCCTGAAAATCAATCCAAAAATGTGTAAAAAATAAAAAAAAATCTATACTCACCTCTCTTCAGCTGCCGGAGCTCAGCCACGTCCAGCCGACTCTTCTCCTGCACTGCTATGAGGAGCTTTCAGTAGGCAATGCAGGGCTTGGCGGCAGCCCATTGCTTTCAATGGAGCCGGCTTAAATTGCCAGCTCCATTGAATTCAATGGGAGAACATCGCGATCCTCTGCGATGTTCTCTATATGTCAGTGGGGCCGCCGCAGCTGCTGCCAACCCCATTGACCACAGGTGAAACCCCTGGATGTGACAGCATCCAGGGTTTTTTACATCCAAGGACTCACTTGCTGCAGCTGTCACAGCAGGGGATAGCGGGCAGCGCTCTTTTTGGGCGGATTACCGCTGCTAGGTGCGGTTTATTCGCTGTGATGTCCGCTTTGGTCACTCAAAATTTTTTAATGCATCAGTAATGCGCACAAAAATTCATGCGACAAAACGCCCGTGTGACTGAGCCCTAACTGTAATGAGCAGAGTTTTGTGTATCATTGCTTATAGGTTTTGGGAAGTGTTGTGTAAACTGAACCAGTAGAGCCCTGCTTCAGGTCGAACTGTGCTTAAAGTTCAGTTTGTTGCAAACCTGAACCCTCAGGTAGTTTGTCCTAGTCGAAACCACTAAAAGAAGGGGGTGGTATTATGTGACTCAGTGGTTAATACTGTTGCTTTGCAGTGCTGGGGTCCTAGCTTCAAATCTATCCAAGGACAACATCTGCAAGGAGTTTGTATATTCTCCCTGTCTTTGTGTTTCTTTTTCCCAGAAATGTATGTGCTATATAACTTGATTACTATGAGGAAACACACACAAACATTGGGAGAACAAACAAACTCAATGCAAATGTTGTCCTTGGTCAAATTTGAGCCTATGACCCCAGTGTTGCAAAGCAGGAGTGCCAACCACTGAGCCACCATGTTCCTTCCTTCTTCCTATGCAGAAAGAAAAAAAACGCATGGAAAACAAACTCCATGCAGATGTTGTCCTTGGTCATATTTGAACCTAGGAAGGCAACAGTGCTAACCACTGAGCCAGATTGCAGCACCACCACATTATATAACGCTCTTAGATAGTGTTATACACTAATTTTAGGGGTATTAATCAAGATCTAATTCGAATCGAACCTTTACCGAAATTGTTTGAAATGGCTCTACTTTTCAAAAGTTTGCTCGTCTCTAGTTTTGGACATACATTGTGTACAGTGTCTGTCATTTATACTTATAAGTCTCTCTTCACACTATTGTCTTGAGGTCTGTTTTTATATGATAAGTGATGGATCTTAGAATCATAGAATGGTAGAGTTGGAAGGGACCTCCAGGGTCATCAGGTCCAACCCCCTGCTCAGTGCAGGATTCACTACATCATCCCAGACAGATATTTGTCCAGCCTTTGTTTGAAGACTTCCATTGAAGGAGAACTCAGCACCTCCCGTGGTAACCTGTTCCACTCATTGATCACCCTCATTGTCAGGAAGTTTTTCCTAACATCTAATCTGTGTCCTCGCTTTCAGTTTAATCCATTGCTTCTATTGACTCATCATAGGCTTGGCAGATTCCCTTTTTTTTACAGGCAGTAGACTATACTATTATTCCAATCCGAGACAATGGAGGCCCCTATATATTATAACAATAATACCAATACGAACAAGCAGTTTTTGACAATTGCATTAAAGTCATGAGAGCCAGAGTGCAGATTTCATACCCTAGAAAGGTAACATAGAATACACTGGTTGGGAGAGGTGTCGTCTCTCCTTAAAGAAAGCACCCAAAAGGTGTGTGAAGAGACACCTTGTAGTTGAGTGAGGAGACTTATAGGGCCATCCATGCTCCTCTGGAAAATATATGCAAATAAGGAAGATGGAACAATACTCATGCAGCGCTACCTATTGGATGGCAGCATTCATTCAAATCAATGTCCGACCCTTTATACAAGTCTTTATAATAATGATTGGAAATTGAAAACCAAACCAGAAAACCATACACAGACAACTGTTTCAGGATTTTGCCCCTCATCAGTGCATGAATGTATTTAATATGTTTATGATGATTTATAAACAAGGCAGCTAATGACATGAAAAGATGCCAAACAAAATCTTCCATGTCCTCTCGGCACCCGCTGGCATCAGTGTATTCTGGATGTAGTTTGTACCAGTTACAACTTCAAAAGGAAAATTCTCCTCTTATTAGTGCCACAGACAGCTTGAATGTTAATTCAGTTTTCACATCTGTGGTCGGCAGCCACTGACCATATTTGTGGGTGGCCCTGGCATTATACATGTGCAGATGAAATAATCTATGAGGAAATGTATAATAGCAGATGTTCTAAGGTTTGGCTGGCACAGAAGGATTGCCACACTCAAACTTCTCATTAATAGGAATACAAGGGGTCTTTCATTCCTCAGGAGAAGACTAGTATAGTAACCTAATATTTCTGTGACTTACTGTACTCTCATATGGGAAATGCAGCTGTAAAATGATTGTATTATCACTGTGCAGGTTTGACATGGTGTCAGTTACATGATATATACTGTGCTTTATATACAATTTTTAGACCAAATCCCCCTCATTTCTACATGGTTTTAAGTTATCTTCCATGAAGCCATAAAGCCATTCATGGTCACCATTGATTGATGTGGGGATATGTGACACAATATTCAATTGTTGGGATAGATATACAAAATTAGTGGCCTGTACTGTAATAGGTCTAATTAAACAAAAGTATCCCTGGAGCATCTTTATTTGTTACCATTGAGAAAGAAGTGACTATAAACAAGGCTTCCTTAGAATGTCCTTAAAGGAGATCATACTTTGGGTTTAATTTCTATTGAAGATTATAACTTTTATTGGGACCCTGCATCTGAGACCCGGGAGGGCTCCCTTCCCTCGCATTATGGCAATTGATGCATTGAATTGGTCTGCGGGGGCATGTCCACGACCGTGTCTTGAGTGCGTATTACGCGTGCGTTGCACAGCCACGTGATGCGCTGTGAATGGAGTTTGTGAAGGTCAATGGACTTTCATTGATCCATGTACATGTGCATGTAGACACTGAAGTAGATCGCAGCATGCTTTATTCCTCTGCGTACCACGCAGCATTAGCCTTATACATCTGTATAGGCTGCATATTATTTGCTGTCCATACGCAATATATAGTGTATGGGCAGTGTTTTCATATGCAACCCTGCTCTGAAGCAGAGCAGGGAATTAAGAAAAGAAAGAGTTACGCTGCGCATGTCCGTGTGCGTGTGATACGTGGGCATGCGCAGTGCGCACGCAGCTATAGGCGGTCTCTGCTAGCTCTCTACTGGAAGAGTCATTGTTCACAAAATTGTTAAAACACTGTCGAAAGACCCGGCCTAAGGCCCAATGCATATGGCCGGATTTGCATTGTGGAATCTGGAGAGGGCGCCAGCCTCCGGGTTTTGCAGCAAATACCTGCCATAGTATGCTATGGAAAAGCGGGTTACCATGCCCACGAGTGGAAATCAAGTGCCATTTTACGCTCACGGGGGAAAAATCGTTACATTTTAACCGGATTCCGTGCGGACGGCTTCCATTGAAGTCAATGGAAGTCGTCCGACCGATGGCCCTTCCTCAATCATCATTGCGGTAAGGCCGCGGGATCCACGTCGTCGCCGAGCGACTAGGTAGTCACATCTATACTGCACATGTGCACCGGCCCACACATACGCAGCCCAGATGAAAAGCATTCGGACAGGTACACAGGCCTCACCGACTGGGCACAGGGTCGGGTTCTGATGCGGGATCCTGCATACGGAAACCGACCCGGTCGTGTGCATTCGGCCAATGGAAGATCATGCCTCTGTGGTGAAAGCAGTTTCTTGTAACAATAGTATGTAAGGCTGAAAAAATCCATGTATCCATCCATTTGAGCCTATTATCGTGTAATGTTGATCCAGATAAATGCAAAACACTCCATGAGGTAGGAGCCAAGTTTCCTCCTTTTTAGGGTACAAATTCCTTCCTAATTCCAAAAATTCCAAATCTGTTGAATTGCAACAGTCTACATCATTCTGAAGAGATCTCATTTTACGCCCTTTCACACCTGTGCTTCCATTTCCAGTGTTTGGCTCCATTATAAAACACAAAAATGCTGGAGCCGCCAAATCTGGCACATGCCAAATGTGAATGCCCATAAACAGACCTCATCGACTATAATGGAGTCCATACGTCTTCCAGCATGCCACCCAACATTCTCCTGGACCTCATAGTGCTGCATGCTTTGCTGTTTCATCCAGGAATTAATTTCAGCTCTTCATTGGAGGTTCTGCAGCAGTGCAGATGTGAACCATCTAATCTGGCCCTCTACATATGTGACACAGTTTAGTAGATCCCTAGTCACTAGTTTGATGCTGTTTGACTGCTATGTACTCAGGAAGTCAAAATGCTTTTACAGCCTGCTGTGGTTTGAGAAAGCAAAAAGAAATATGTCTCACTGATCTTTTCCGTTACTCCCATTCTCACGGTGTATCACAGACCTGGAGGGAAAAAAGATAAGAAGTTGTTCATTATTATGCATCATTAGTCTATGGGCTCCTTCACACGGGCATCAGTTTGATGCTCCGATAGCCGTGCTAAAAAATCGCGCCAATCGGAGCTTAAAATTGCGTGAACGAACAATTGCCGCAGCTACTTTTCGAGCTTTTACATGGCTGGCTGTAGCGTCTTGCAGTGTGCTGATGGTGCAGCCCCGAAATCCCTTGTCCGCCAGAAGAATGTAAGGGCTACTTTACACTGGCGAGGGCCGTTATTGCACTTGCCACAATGTAAAAGCCCCGCAGGGATTTCATTCATCCCTGCAGTGATGTGAGGCTGTCTTCACATGAAAACACCTCACATCCACGGGGCTTTCACATGGTGGCAATTGCGATATCACCCTCACCAGTGTGAAGGAGCCCTAAATGATATAAAATGCCTCACTAGAGGCACCTATCATTGTTTAGCAGCGTTCACCGCTGCTAAACTCCCTCCTGCTCCCTGTACCGGCTGACTCCCGTAGGAATCTATGGAGTCTCCGGCATTTTGCAATCAAAAGATAGGACAAAGACGGAGTGAAATATCAGCGTTAAAAAAAACGCGCCTATTGTCTCAAAAAAATTGTTCATCTAAAAGAACCCATAGGAAACCATTGGTTCTGTTAGATGCAATTTATTTGACGCACCTACTCTGCCTCTAATTGACGCTCAGGTGAAATCAATCCAGCGGCTGCAGCCTGTGTGCTCCGTCCTGGGTGGCATCTCAGCCATGCTTACCACCCGGCTGCCGCCTGACTCCTCTATCCCGGCCGCCCCCTCACGCCTCCGTACAGCCCGGCAGCTGCGTGCTCCATGGCGGCGGCCTCCTAAGTGCTCCATCACGGCGGCCGCCTCTGTAATCGCTGAGGCCTGCTCCACCGCTGACAGCTCACAAGGAAAGCAGATGCTCCCGGTAAAGCAGATTAATGTTACTGTGCCCTCCCTGCTGGGATTCCATCTTCTGGGGCGCCGCTGTTGAATCCATTTGCATCTGGGGCTGCGCGGCTGCAGCACCGCCACCCACTGTATGCCTTTTCGAAACATTTTTTTCTGTCCTTGCAGGACCCGCAGCCGAAGAAGCTCTGCAGCGAATCACGTTCAGGGGGCGTCACCCCCTGTCAATCTTGGCTCCACCAGGAATTCCTGGTGGCGTCAAAATACAATAATACCGACTCAGCCTTCCATCCTTCCGAGGTCAGTAAAATGAGTACCCAGCTTGCTGGGGGTTAATAAATAAATTACTTGAAAGCTCTGCAGAATAAATTGGCGCTATACAAATAACAAGATTTATTTTTTTATTTCTATTTTTGTGCACATAGGAGTCTATGGGGTTGCGCAAATCCCCATGAAATTGCGTGGAAATTGATAACGTCGATGACTAATTAGGTTGCAAAGCCTTTAAAACACGGTATAGGTGTGTCTCTTGCAGATGTGAACAGTCCCTGGCAGTGCAAAAAGTACAGTGGAATACACTGTGCAAAAAGTTACAGTATTGCATGCGTTTTTGCGCATACACCCATGTGAAGCTGCTCTAAGGATCTAAGAGCAGTCACACAAGCAAGAAAAAAGTAGAAGGAGCAAGCTCATATGAGTTTACATGAAACTAGTTACAGAAACAACTCAGACTAAGGGTACTTTTACACAGGATCACTATCACCCAAAAAATTGCTCAAATTAGTGATTTCTAGTGATAGCTGTCCCGTGAAAAGTAGAAGCCAACAGAGCATGAGCGAGAAATCACTTATTAGTTGTTAGTCATTTTGTGTCAGCTCAGTGACTAGTGAGCAAATTCTAGCTCCGTGTAAACAGGCAGTTGTTCATCTATGAATGACTGCCTGTTCACTGTGAATGGAATGGAGTAGGAGGAAAAAAAGGGGTGGAGCAAACCCAATAGTGTCAGAGGCTTGAGACCCAGATGAATATCCAAGACTCCGCTTAGAGAGGGTTGCGAAAAATATATGAGGATAAGTGATATATAGTGCTGCCAACCAGGTGGACGGTGGGCAAGCTAGATGCGTGAAAGACTAAATAAACTGGTATCTCAGCACTGCTCTCCTATAAAGCTTGTTAGACAGTAGGATAAAATATCCAACTTCTCTTTATTAGATGAATTAAAAACAAGCAGATATGTGTTTTGGACTGAAGCCCTTCATCAGTCAAGCTGGGTAGAACTTCACTCTTGAGGCTGGTGGATGTGGGCCCAAAAGTGCTGATGGTGCCAGGAGCAGGGATGACCAGGAGAAGTGGCAGTTCTTTGTGAATGGATGCGGGTGGCCGTAGAGATCTCCAGTGCACCCCGCCTCCATTCACTGAACGATTAGACCCCTGTGTGTGTACTAATGCAGTACTTTAGTAAGTGACCGAATATTACTGTATTTTAATCATTTGCACATACATTTTAAAGACTAGAAAAGCCCCTTTAATACTGTGGATGAAGTCTCCTCAATTTTAAAGTATCCTTTTGCAAGTTACCTGCTTTGAACAATCCCTCTTTGGCAGGCCTCTATTACATAAGTATTGAAATTTTCGTCCGCCCGCATCATGGACGAAAATTGCATGAACGAGAAAAAGCAGCGACCAAGTCGCCGCTAAATCTCGCATTTTCTTGCCCATTCAGACGCCTGGGTGCGGTGTATATATTACACAGTTCGGAATTCCTTCGGCCAGCATAGGTATTTCAACTGGCTCATTAGAGCCAGCTGACATAGTTTAGCAGTGCTAGCTGCTGCTAAACTCCCTCCCCCTCACTTTGCCGGCAGCTGCCGTAGAAGCCTATGGGAGCCGCCAGCTGATCGCAGCTGAAAGATAGGGCAAGACTTATCTTCTTATCTTTTCTGGCTCTGTCAAAACATCGGCCCGCGTATTTGGCCTCCGATTTCTTATCTTCGCCGGCCAGATGTTTTTTACATGACTAATAATTGCCTATGTGAATGAATGCATTGGAATCCAATGCTTCACATTGTCACTATTTTTAATAGCAGCTTAATTAGCCACGGAAAAACGCTCGTGTGAATGAGGCCTTAGAATGAGAGTAGTTTATTTTTTTCTCACATATGTTGCATGAGAACTGTTTGCTACTGCACAAAATTGGAGGCAAGTGGAGGTAAACCTATCCACAGAATAGCTATGGTATGATCGCTGGGGACCCTACTACTAGAACCATTGCTGATTACTGGAATTGTGGTCCTGTGTCCTCTATTCTTTTTTACCTGCACAGCTATGAAGCACCACTTTGCAACTCCATTAAAACTTTATGAGAGTGATGGCGGTATCCACGGGAACACTGGTATAGTTTCCTTTTTCTACTTATTGATTAAAGGAGTTTTTGGAGTTGTAAAATCTCAGTACAACCACTAACCCATTGAGTAACAAAACTGTCATGGAAAGGGAGTAGAGGAGAGATAGGGGGACCCTGATCAATCCTGCCTCTTTCACCAATTTGTCACGGATCGACTATTCAGAGCACTCACAGCTGCAAACACTTGTCATGGCACAGCCTCGATTGATCACTCTAGTGGAATTGCATGCATGGAGTCATTAGACTACAAGCAGATTTGTACCCAGCTTTCCAGGCTCCTGCATGCATGCAGAACAAAAGCTCAAATCGCCACCTGATCTGGTCTAAATGCCTCCAACACTCTACAATACCCGCACACACTTGCTGCCACCACCAGCTTTTAAAGGTAAGCTGGAACCTAGACTATGAATTATGAGCACAGTTTTCAGAGTTATGGTTCGTTTTAAAACGGACAAGGTTCAACTAATAAATTGCAGATTTATTCTAGAAAAAGACTAGCAGTGCTAACTATATATTAGAGATGAGCGAGCATGCTCGGTTAGGGACATTACTCGAGGGAGCATAGGCATTTTCAAGTAACCGCCTGCTAGTCCAAAAAGATTCGGGGGGGGGGTGTAAAGGGGGGGGGATCTCTCGCTCCCCCCCCCCCCCCGCAACGCACTGCTCACCCCCGCTGCTCCTCGAATCTTTTCGGACGAGCAGGCAGTTACTTGAAGATGCCGATGCTCGCTCAAGTAATTTCCCTAACCGAGCATGCTTGCTCATTTCTACTATATATATATATATATATGTGTGTATATATATATATATATATATATATATATATATATATACACACACACACAAAAATATGTTACAGTACAGATAAGGTTTACAGGTATACACAACAAGCAGTATTTAAGATAAAATAAAGAAAGATACCAAATTTGGATGTTCGGCTCAAGGTTCTGATTGTGCAGAGTCACTGAAGCAATGAGAAAGTCCTTACACTGTGGTGTATCTCCAAAGGCCTGACAACTGGGTCTCTCTGAGACCCTTGCTTTTAAAGTTTCGCCAGAACACACCTCTCGCCGCCACCTCTTGGGTCTTTCAGAGAAGGGTGGGGTAAATGCATATGGACCTATGGAAAAACCACAATTCCCCATTTTGGCCATATCTCTGCAGGAGATCCTCTGATCGGGAATATATGCCTGGCATATTTCCGGTCATGATTTTATCTACTCAGTGATACCAAATTTAACACAGAAATTATTACCAGGTACACGGATATGTAATTTAGGGATGTTCTGGGCCCCACACCTCAATAAATTAAGATGCATTTTGTTCAGCTGGCCCATCCGATTCTGAAAATATAATTCATATCAGGCTAAAACCTTCACACAACCAATAATCCTTATTAAAAGATTTTTCCCTCATTTGAATGTTGGAGCCTGCATGTCTGCAAGAATCCAGCTCCTAGGTAAATGATTTTTCCTTAGACTTCATTAACAAGTAAATGTTCACACAATTGGGTTTCCCCATGCTAATTCTAAACCAAACAGACAAGTGGAGAAAAGAAAGGATGGGGTTTTTTTACATCACAGCTCTGGTCAAAGGTAAGGTAAGACCAGTTGCCTTTCTAAATGCGAAAATCACCAAGGCAGGAGTGAGAAAATGGATAAAAGGTTGGCTAAAACTACAAATACAATCTAACTTCACACAAAAGTTACCGCAACGGAAAAACCGCGGCAAATCCGCCCAGTGAGAACCCAGCCTTAGGCCTCATGTCCACGGGTAAAATCAGGCCCGCTACGGATTCTCCATGGAGAATCCGCAGCGGGTCCCTCCTGCCCCGCGGACATGAGCGCTTAAAATCAGATTTAACTCACCCGCAGCGGACCGGGAAGTTCTTCTCCTCTTCACAGCTGGATCTTCTTTCTTCGGGCGGCGGATGTGCTCGGCACGCCAGCTGCGTGCAGCGCGCATGCGCCGGGCACATCCGCCCGGCCGAAGAGTAAGATTCGGCCGTGAAGAAGAGAAGAACTTCCCGGTCCGTTGCGGGTAAGTGAATTCTTATTTTAGGTCTCCCGCGGATCCGGACGGCTTCCATAGGCTGCAATAGAAGCCTGCGGGAGCCGTCCCCGCGGAAGACCCGCACGAAAATGGAGCATGGTCCGGATATTTTCATGCTCCATTTTTTTAAAATTCTCTTTTATTGACCATCCGCGGGTATTTATCTACCCGCAGGTGGTCAATGCATCCCTATGAGATGCGGATCCGCATGCGGGTGATCCGCTGCGGATCTAAAATCCTATTTTGCCCGTGGACATGAGGCCTTAAAGTAATGGCCAAGTCTATTTACAAACGTGGACATGTTTACTTTAAGGAAATAAGTAAAAGCTGGGGCTGTGAGGTCTGCCGTCTGCTTCTGCTATCAGCTGATACTTTATACATGTAAATCACAGCTGATTACATTTAACTTTCCTTTTTTGTGGTATTTGTACCAGATTTAATGTTAATGTTCTTGTCTGGGAATGCGACCCCTTACATACATAGATACATCGTTAGCGTTGACTGTGATTGTTTTGGGAAAGCTCATTTTGTGTCCCTTCGTCAGCAATGTTCTCATTGATTTCCAATGCTTCTCTCATATTACTGAAGTGTTTGATGTTCCAGAGCTCAGAAAATAGAAACATGTTAAGCATTTTCACTTCATTTAGATTATATTGTACTTTCTACAAATGAAATATGAATGTTTGTGGCTTTTTGTATCACATTCTAACAGGCTGTTTATGTCGTTCTCAGTGTCAATAGCATTAGACCTGGTTCACGTGTTATGGATTCTGTCGGGTGCAGATTCTGCCTCCATTCCAGAATTGTTGCACCAGTACTGCAGGTAATGCGGTATATTATGCTCATTATACGGAAATAGAATAGTGACTGTGCCACAGATATTAAAATCTGCAGCATGCTTACTATATACTATATTTCTGTACTGATTGGCCACAAATTAGCTCCACTGAACTCTATGTGTGTGTGGGAATCTGTATTTCAAACCATAACAGTAACCCGAGTTTCAGGGATCCTTCAGACGAGCGTATTCCAAAATACACTCGCTCCTGCGCTCCTTTTTTGTGCAGTCACTGCCAGTTTACGTGGACGAGGGAATCACCCATGTGAAGAGACCCTCAAGATGTGTCCCATTACCACAAGCACCGTTAGGATATATAGACATCATCTCCATCTGGCAGAGGCGATCCATCTATGTATTACACGGACAGTAACGGCTGTACTAAATGTTCCCTGCAGCAGAGTGCTCCCTGGTGAGAACAGCTGATCTCAAGGGATTTATGAAGCCTGGATTGCCGCAACCAGCTAAAAGTAAATCTACTTAGAATTGTTCTTTACGGCTTCTTCAGATGGTAGTATTAACTACGTGCTGGAAAGAGAGGGCAAGCCCTCTTTTTTTCTCGTACCGTACGATGAACGGGCGAGAATACCGCTAGTGGAAATGAAATCAATGGTTTCATTTCGTCCCATTATACGGTCATGATGATCACATTCGCATTACGGTACAAGATCACGCCTATCTGTTTAAGCCCTTAGGTTGGTTTTACACAATCAAAGTAACAACAAGAAGGAATGAGGAATCTAAATGAAAGTGAAGCGGTCACCAGATTCATGCTGCCTGCACCATGCAGCATTTCAAAACCCACTCAGAAGTTTGTTTGGGGAGCTGTACTCTCAGAGCTCTTGAGCCAAAGAGTTGGGCCTCGACGGGCTCTTCCCGACTGAAAGCTCCTCTCTCTGCTTGTGTATACAACAAGACCTGTCAGTCAGCAAACTGTGGGTGGAGAGAGACCAGCACAGCCCACCTGTTTGACTCTGAGTCTAAAGGCCTTTAATGCGGATTTCGATTTGGAATTGTAGGCATATTTTAGGCAATTTTCAATTCTGCACCAAAATCTGCTGATAGCCTTCAGATTTTGGTGCAAAATTTATTGCAGCTTTTGGTGCGTTGTGCAGCCTATTCCTTCCCTTGTGAAAGGCCCAAAGTATGCTTTTTCTGAAATGCAGTAGTGTTTCAGAATAAAACATACATGGTCCAAATAGACATACTGTACCTATCCTGGGTTCATGTTGCCCATGGTTCGGGCATCATAAACCTGCTGACAGGTTCATTTTAAAGGACTTCTCCTTCCTGCTGGATCTACTTCTAGCTTTGGCTCAAACCCTGCCACAAAAAGTTGTGTGTAAAACCCTCCACTACGGACTGGTTCACACGAGCATCGTTTTAATGCTCAGATAGCCGTGCTTAAGCTGCACTAAAACAGCGCAGCTATCTGAGCATTAAATCAGGTGAATGAATAGCAGCTGCGAGCACGTGGCGGCTGCTATTAGCGAGCGGAGAGATACTCGGCTAAGGCACTACTCGCTCGAGTAATGTGCCTTAGCAAGTATACTTGCTCCTCTCTAATTGAAATCTCTGTAGCAAACTTTAGCTGCGGATTTGCTGCATTTGTGTTTGCTTCACACATGCTCTAAATGCTGCAGAATTTCCCAAAACTGATTTTTCTGCAGAAATTTCACCACGTTTATGGAATAGTCACATGGAGAAATTTTCCATATGATTTACGAACTAAAAAAAATCTGACAGAAATAAAGCATAATATTTTAAATGCATATATTCACACTTGTGATTTTGTTTTTTTATTCGAATGAACAGTCTATGGCGGTGTTAATATCCAATTATAATGCAGGTGACCATGGAAACCATAACAAAGAAAAAGAGAACAAAGATGCGTTTTTTGATATGCATGTAAAAAAAAAAATTGTGTGAAAAAAAAATTTCAAGTGCACATGAAAATCAGTGGGAAATCATTTTGAAATAGAATTGATTTATAATATCTGAATTTGCGAACACCCAAGTGAATTTGCCCTTACAGTAAGGGAGTTTTTAAAACTCATGCACATGGAACTGAAAAGCCAAAAATCCATTTTCTAGGGATACAAAAAATGAAATTGTTTACAATTATGAAACCGTAATATTTTGAATATACTTCACCATTACCTCACTGTTGCTGTTTGGGTCCCCTAACCCAGTGGTCCCCAACCTTTTTGGCACCAGGGACCGGCTTCAAGCAAGACCATTTTTACAAGGCCCGGCAGGGTTGTGTGGTATATGGGCGGGGCTTTGGTTATATGGGGCGGGGTTATGAAGGGGGTTGGAGTTATTTAATTTAGAATGTCCTGGCAGTACACACATAGGGCAGTATATAATCTACCAGCACACACATAGGGCAGCATATAATTTATCTCCCCCCCCCCCAGTAATAGACAGCCCCCACCCCTCAGTAATTAGCAGCCCCTCCCCCTGTAATAAGTAGCAGGTCCCCCCCCCCCCCAGTAATAAGCAGGTCACCCCCCCAGTAATAGGCAGGCCCCCCCCCAGTAATAGGCAGGGCGCCCCCCAGTAATAGGCAGGGCGCCCCCCCAGTAATAGGCAGGGCGCCCCCCAGTAATAGACAGCGCCCCTCACCCAGTAATAGGCAGCCCCTCCAGTAATAAGTAGCCCCCCCCAGTAATAAGCAGCCCCCCCCCAGTAAGCAATCACCCCAGTAATAAGCAGGTCCCCTCCAGTAATAAGCAGCCCCTCCCCAGTAATAAGCAGCCACCCCCAGTAATAAGCAGCCCCTTCCCCTTTAATAAGTAGCCCCCACCCCCCCCAGTAATAAGCAGCCCCCCCCCCAGTAAGCATCCCCCAGTAATAGGCAGCCACCCCCCAGTAATAACCAGCCCCCCCAATAATAGGCAGCCCCCCCAATAATAGGCAGCCCCCCCAGTAATAGGCAACCCCCCAGTAATAGGCAGCTCCCCCAGTAATAGGCAGCCCCCCCAGTAATAACCAGCCCCCCCCAGTAATAGGCAGCCCCGCGTAATAGCCAGCCCACCCAGTAATCGGCAGCCCCCCCAGTAATAAGCAGCCCCTTCCCCTGTAATAAGTAGCCCCCACCCCCCAGTAATAAGCAGCCCCCCCAGTAATAGGCAGCCCCTTCCCCTGTAATAAGTAGCCCCCCCCAGTAATAACCAGCCCCCCCAGTAGTAGGCAGCCCCCCCCCCCAGTAATAAGCAGCCCCTTCCCCTGTAATAAGCAGCCCCCCCAGTAATAAGCAGGTCCCCCCAGTAATAAGCAGGTCCCCCCCCAGTAATAGGCAGCCCCTCCCCCAGTAATAACCAGCCCCCCCCCCAGTAATAGGCAGCCCTGCGTAATAGGCAGCCCCCCAGTAATAGGCAGCCCCTTCCCCTGTAATAAGTAGCCCCCACCCCCACCCCCAGTAATAACCAGCCCTCCCCCAGTAATAGGCAGGGCGCCCCCCAGTAATAGGCAGGGCGCCCCCCCAGTAATAGGCAGGGTGCCCCCCAGTAATAGACAGCGCCCCTCACCCAGTAATAGGCAGCCCCCCCCCAGTAATAAGTAGCCCCCCTCCCAGTAACAAGCAGCCCCCCCCAGTAAGCAATCCCCCCAGTAATAAGCAGGTCCCCTCCAGTAATAAGCAGCCCCTCCCCAGTAATAAGCAGCCCCCCCCAGTAATAAGCAGCCCCTTCCCCTTTAATAGGTAGCCCCCACCCCCCCAGTAATAAGCAGCCCTCTCCAGTAAGCATCCCCCCCAGTAATAGGCAGCCACCCCACAGTAATAACCAGCTCCCCCAATAATAGGCAGCCCCCCCAGCAATAAGCAGCCCCTTCCCCTGTAATAAGTAGCCCCCACCCCCCCCCACCCCCAGTAATAAGCAGCCCCCCAGTAATAGGCAGCCCCCCCAGTAATAACCAGCCCCCCCCCCAGTAATAGGCAGCCCCGCGTAATAGCCAGCCCACCCAGTAATCGGCAGCCCCCCCAGTAATAAGCAGCCCCTTCCCCTGTAATAAGTAGCCCCCACCCCCCAGTAATAAGCAGCCCCCCCCCCCAGTAATAGGCAGCCCCTTCCCCTGTAATAAGTAGCCCCCCCCCAGTAATAACCAGCCCCCCCAGTAGTAGGCAGCCCCCCCCCCAGTAATAAGCAGCCCCTTCCCCTGTAATAAGCAGCCCCCCCAGTAATAAGCAGGTCCCCCCAGTAATAAGCAGGTCCCCCCCCAGTAATAGGCAGCCCCTCCCCCAGTAATAACCAGCCCCCCCCAGTAATAGGCAGCCCCTTCCCCTGTAATAAGTAGCCCCCACCCCCACCCCCAGTAATAACCAGCCCTCCCCCAGTAATAGGCAGCCCCTTCCCCTGTAATAAGTAGCCCCCCCCCCCAGTAATAGGCAGCCCCCACAGTAATAGGCAGCCCCCCAACCCATATACTTACTACAGCGTCGCTCTCTGTCTGCTTGCCCTGACCTCAGTGTGCAGCCCGGAACGCTTCCTCCCCGAGTCCTCTCCTGCGGAACTAATGAGCAGGGGACTCAGGGAGGAGAATCCTGGCTGCACACTGAGAGCAGTGTGCGCCGGGATCAGCGCGATTATCAGCGGGGAGCTGCGGCGCCCCCGCTTGTAATCGCTTAGTGGTCAGCGGCGTCGGCATGCCGCGGGCCACATAACACAAGACAGCGGGCCGGATTCGGCCCGCGGGCCTTGTGTTTAGAGCAAAAGTTCCCGGCGGTCCCGCGGACTGGTGCTAAACACCCAACGGCGCGACCCGGTGGTTGGGGACCCCTGCCCTAACCTACGTTCAGGACAGGAGGTGATGTGCTGACCATGGTGCAGAAAGTGGAGGAGCAGCTCGGCGCTCCCATTGATTTCAATGGGAGTAAAGCTGGTGCTCTGACTTCCTCCTGTGACCACGGCTCTGCTGTGTGCATGCAGCCTTAAACAGTGTTTTTGCCCCAAACAGTCTTGGCAGGACTGGGAAGATAGATCTGTCAGCTACCAAATGCCCACCGATCAACAGACGTTTGCTTATTGTTGTGTCTGATATCCAGTAGCAGGAACCTCTGGGCTTTGAGCTGTCTTTTTGGGAACCAATGACAGCCTGCATTCACAGACCTTACTCCTACGTGTATCTGAAGACTTCCTCTTAAAAGTAAACAAAAAAAAAGTAAGAAAAGAAGAAGAATTCCTCTAGAAGGGGAAGTGTTATCAAGCCATCAATTCCTTTAACTCGTTTTTCCCCAAACCACATATTACAGAAGTAGACAATGCAGAAGAAAAATAATGCTTTTGTGTTACATTTAGGACACAATGGAGGTCCTTTTAGCTCTATCATTTTTATGATTCTATGACTTTTGCTAAAAAAAATGTAACTAAGAAAATGGCATGAAACTCCTCCTAGAAGAGCTGAACTTTCTATGGGATCAATCAGAATCCCTGTAAGTAATGGCAGCGGAGTGCTGACTACTATTTATCATGAGTTTAAATGTGATTGGCTAATTCTGAACACAACCACATCCCCAAATATAAGGGTGATCAACCACATTATGGATTTACCGACCCGCCTGAACGAAAAATTGTGCAGAAGTGAGTGTATTACATGAATCTCGTATGTCAAAGCTCTCTATAATATCAGTTTGTTTTTCAATGGAAGTGTACAGATAACGGGTCAGATAGAGGGTGGAAATAAATCTGAAACGTTTCATCTTTGTAGATTTTTTAACATGACGAAAACATGAGGTGTGTAGAAATATTTTATATCCACTGTATGTACACCGAAATGGCATTAATAAAAACTACAAGTCACCTCTCAAAAGACAAGCCCTCACACAACACAATCGACACACAAAAAAACCCCATGGTGGTCAAAAGATGGTGACTGAAAGCAAATTAGGTTTTTTTTTGTTTTTTTTTCTCAAGCAGTACTACACTATAAATTTGGTATTGCCGTAGTCATACTGAACCCACATTTTTAGTGCATCATAAAAGGCCATAAAAGCAAATGCTCACCAAAAAGTGCGCTGTTGCATTTTTTTTCCCCATTTCTCCCCATTTAGAAATTTTTTAAAGTCTTCCAGTATGTTACATAGAGCATTAAATGACACCTTTAACCCTTTCCAATCCACTTTCTGACCTCTGAAGACATTATGATTTAAGGCTGTAGAGCTCCAATGTTGGAAGACGTTCATCGGGGTTCTCTTACTGTATATTGCCAGCCTCTCTGCTGTTGGAGCCTATCCAATGTGTCACCTCATGCAGTACTGGCTTTAGCCAGCATATAGCGCCGTTGTATAACGGCAGAAAAAGAGTAAGCCCCCTAGGAAAACCAGGATACAAATTGGATTGGAAAGGGTTAAAAAATGCAACTTGTCTCACAAAAAACAAGCTATGTAACCGGAAAAATAAGGCCGCCTGCACACGGGTGGGTTGGATTCCCCATGCAGCATTGGTTCCCGCACGTGCCTGCCTTTCTGTGTCTTCATCAATACTGCGGATGGTCCGCACGGCTCGCCATCAGACATGCGCAGTCCAATTTTTTTTTTAACTCCTGCTTTTCCCGTGTCATTGCCTAGCAATGAAGCAGAATCTGCAACCTTTCCACATTGTCAATTGCGGAAGGGCCACGGATCGGATGGCTTCCATTGACCTCATTGGGAGCTGTCCGCGTGGAATCCACGCAAAATGGAGCATGCTGCGATTTTTCTTCCGCAAGCGGAAACTGCAATTGGTTTTCACTCGTGTGCATGAAGAATCACTTTTCCATAGTATGCTATGGACAGTATTTGCTGTAGAGCTCGGAGGCGGACTCCCGCCGCTGATTTCGCAATGCAAATCCGCCCTTGTGCCTACTCACTAGCGAGATCGAGTGCCTCGCAGTGCAGAGAAAATGCTGCAATATCGCTCATTGTTTTCAATGGTGTCGGTGGCAGCAGCGCCAACCCCATTGAAAACGTAGGGAGTACATTGCGGACTTCTGCCACAGCTGTCGCAGCTATGGCAGAGTATTCCTTCATCCCCGCGGGGACCATGGGGAAAAAGGAATCCTCTGCCACAGCTGCCACAGCTGTGGCAAAAGTTCGTTATGCTATCCCATTGCTTTTAATGGGGTTGGCACTGCTGCAGCCCCATTGAAAGCAGTGGATTGCAGGCAAGCCCCGCAGCAATGATTTTCGGGGAAGGGCTTAAAAATATAAGCTCTTCCCGGAAAATCAGCCCTAGCTGTAAAAAAAAGGGGAAAAAAATGAATGGCTGAGTGCTGTGACCAATCACAGGCAGCAATCAGCTGTCATTCAATAGCTGAGCACTACCTGTGATTGGCTGAGCGCTCAGCCAAGAAGACCAGCGCTTTCTGCTTTCTGGGGTAGGGAATTTTTCAATCCCGTTTCCAGAGCACAGAAGAAGACTGCCGTGCCAGAGAGAAGAGGTGAGTATAATTTTTTTTTTTACTTTTTTTTACAGCTAGTTCAAGCCCTTCCCCGAAAATCATCACTGCGGGGGCTGCCTGCAATCCACTGCTTTCAATGGGGCCGCAGCAGTGCCGACCCCATTGAAAGCAATGGGATAGAATCACAGACTTCTGCCACAGCTGTGACAGCCATGGCAGAGGATTTCTTCATCCCCACAGTCCCTGCGGGAATGAAGGAATCCGCTGCCATAGCTGTGACAGCTGTGGCTGAAGTCCGTGATGTACTCCCTATGTTTTCAATGGTGCCAGCACTGCTGCCGCGGGCGACATTGACTACACTGAGCGATATCGCAGATTTTTTTTCTCTGTGCTGCGAGACTTAAGAATAAAAATCGCAAATGAGTATGAAACCATTGAAAATCAATGGTTTCATAATCATCGCTCTCGCATTGCAAGAAAAAATATCGCTGGGTAGGCACCCTAGAGAGATTATGTTTTTAAAGTGGGGAGGAAATAAAATTTGAAAAAGCAAAAGGACGGCAGGAGGACATGGAGAGTGGCTGTCCCTAGCAGTAAACCACAGAACAGAAACCGAAAGTGGGCAGAGCGGGCTTGAGGTGTTGCAAGTGAGTGGTACACAGAGAATCTCCACCTGGGAGATGTGAGGAAGCGTCTATTGCTCTACGGGCGTGTGAGCAGAAGATACAGCGCCCTATGGGCTGGAAACCGCTTCTGTATTGGGGCCAGAGCCAGGCACCACCGTTGAATTCTTCTATTCTAGGCAATATAACAACCTGCTTTCCGGCAGTACTGCTCATAATCACGGCCTGTGAATGGCCTGTTGTTTCTTACTATTATTGCACATTCTTTGGTTATTAAAATTGTTCAAGCATCATAGTTAGACAGAACACCTTTGTTTCTTACCCTTGGAGCCTGCTGGGCCTTATACCAAGACTATCATGATCAGCCCAGACATAACCTAGAATAGCCTGACCCTGGTCATGAAGGTCTCATGATGGCCATACCTAATCACCAGGACTAAGCCTCAATGACTCTTATAATGACTCAGGCCATAGCACAAACCAACATTAGTCTCCTGCTCCTGGAAAATACCCAGACCGAGTCTCCAACGTGAGGTTGGCGTGTGCTGTATTTATGTAATGAGCTTGGCTCTGGTATTTTTTCTGTGTACTAAGGTTGGTTTGAAATGTATTTGTGTTATGAGCTTGGTTCTGAGGCAGTATTTATGTATGAGCTTGATTCCGTTACTGTATCTGTATATTGAAGTTGTTTTCTGATGTATTTATGTTATGAGCTTGGTTCTGGGGCTGTATTTATTTTATTAACTTAGAACTGGGGCTGTATTCATGCTATGAACTTGGTTCTAGAGCTGTATGTATGTTATTAGCTTAGTTCTGATGCTGTATTTATGTTATGAGCTTGGCTCCGGTATTGTATTTGCATACTAAGATCAGTTTATGCTGTATTTGTGTTAGGAGCTTGGTTCTGATGCTGTATTTATGTTATGAGCTTGGCTCTGGTATTGTATCTGTGTACTGAGGTCGGTTTGTGATGTATTTGTGTTATGAGCTTGGTTCTGATGCAGTATTTATGTTATGAGTTTAGATCTGATGCTGTATTTATGTTATGAACTTAAAGGGGTTGTCCCGCGAAAGCAAGTGGGGTTCAGCACTTCTGTATGGCCATATTAATGCACTTTGTAATGTACATCGTGCATTAAATATGAGCCATACAGAAGTTATTCACTTACCTGCTCCGTTGCTAGCGTCCTCGTCTCCATGGAGCCGTCTAATTTCAGCGTCTAATCGCCCGATTAGACGCGCTTGCGCAGTCCGGTCTTCTCCCTTCTGAATGGGGCCGCTCGTGCCGGAGAGCTGCTCCTCGTAGCTCCACCCCGTCACGTGTGCCGATTCCAGCCAATCAGGAGGCTGGAATCGGCAATGGAACGCACAGAGCCCACGGTGCACCATGGGAGAAGACCTGCGGTCCACCGTGGGTGAAGATCCTGGCGGCCATCTTCGCAAGGTAAGTAACAAGTCACCGGAGCGCGGGGATTCGGGTAAGTACTATCCGTTTTTGTTTTTTTTTAAACCCCTGCATCGGGTTTGTCTCGCGCCGAACGGGGGGGCTATTGAAAAAAAAAAAAAAAACGTTTCGGCGCGGGACAACCCCTTTAATTCTGATGCTGTATTTATTTTATAAACTTAGATCTGGTGCTGTACTTATGCTATGAAATTGGTTCTATATCTGTATTTATGTTATGAGCTTAGTTCTGGTACTGCATCTGTATACTGAGGCTGCTTTGGGATGTATTTATGCTATAAGCTTAGTTCTGGTGCTATATTTATGTTATGAGCTTGGTTCTGGTACTGTATCTGTGTGCTGAGCTCTGTTTGTGGTGTATTTCTGTTATGAGCTTGGTTCTGGTGCAATATTTATTCCCTGAGTTGTTCTGGTGTGGTTATGCTGCTATCTTGCTTCTTTATGCACAATACAGGAAGATTGCCTATCAATGCAATATATATACTGTTGTTTTTTTTCTTATGATGGGGGTGTAATACAATTCCACAAAGGATGCCATCTAACCCAAGTCCAGCACTGCTGGTATCTCACCCTTAACAATCAGGAGTAATTCCTGTGATAGGCATCAGGACGATGGGAAACTCAACATCAGGGTCTAGTCACACACAGCAGATTTGCTGCAGATAATTCTGCTTCTGTCCCATTATTTTGAATTGGGCTTGTAGAAATCCACGTACATGCTGCAGAAACAATCCCAGTCACATGTATCCAATAGATTTATCCATTTCCCCCAAATTTCTGCCTTGTGTGAACATACCCTTACATGCCCCTGGGGGAGGGCACTTGTACATCGCCAGAATAACAATGTGTGAGGGAAATCTCTCCTAATGCAATCCCTGTTTTATAATCCTTGCTTGTTAAGGCAGGCGTACAATGTAATATTTGATATGCACTGTTGCTTTGTATAAAATCAGACCATTTCCTGACTTTTCCTTTTTTCCAACATGATTTGAGAACAGATGATTTCAATAGAAGAACACTGGAAATGCAAGTCTTTTCTTTGGAAATAGGAAAACAGGAAACCTTGGTGTTCTCTCCATTCCAGAATGACTTGGAGCCTGCTTCATGCCCTAATGTCTGTGCAAGTGTTCAGTTACAGTGGATGAAGTCTTTTCCTTTAGCTGCATCCAAGCTATTTAGTGGTGATCAGATGATCCGGGCAGCAGGAACTGATTGGAGAGCCTGCTGGCTGCAGCTGCAGTGTAGGCTGCTTTCAGGGACAAGGAGCCACTGTTGTACAAACATAGCAGCAACATAGAAGTTATTTTGTGGGCTTCAGGATGCAGATATGGGCTGTGCTGCCAGCATTGTTCTGCTCCAAGCCTTTCGCTCGGTGGTACAGAGGAGCTGTCCTCACATTTGCACAAGACGACAAGAAGATCTGTCACATGAAATTGTGCTACAGGATGATGTGGATGAAATAAGCAGACCGAGAACTCTGATCATAATGGTAGAGTATGCCTTTGCAAACTGTGACAGTGGCGACAGGATTATTTCTACAGCTGTGGCATTTATTTTAGGAACAGGGGATTTAATCCTTTCTGATTTTGGGGGCTGTTCTGTAGAAATGTTATATATTGCTGTGTCCCTACCTTATGTAACATAACTCATTTGGTTGGTGCGACTTCTGCTGTTGCTTACATGTTGACGTCTTATATACTTCTGAATGGATGACAATGACTTTTTGTATGGTGATGGGAGTAATAGGCTTCCTAATTTTGGCACAACCCTTATTGTAGCGTACGTGACAGCTTGTGCAGAGGAGGAGTGGATTTTTTTTGTAGCATACATTATACAATAATTTGCATTAGTTATCTTGTAGAGAAATGGTGGGGTATAAAAGTGGTATTCTGCAAATGTATGACCTATTCAAGGCCTGAAGTCTTTAATGTTTTGCTTTAATGTATCTGGCTGGGGAATATTCATGGACTGTTTTGCTTTCAGCAATATTATGGTATTACAGTTGAGAAGCATAATAATAAATCAGTGCAAGGATTTCCAGAGCTGATAGTTATGGCTTCTTGTTTATAAACAATGGTCTCTAATGTTATATTGTCCTTCTGTGCATTAGACAGCATTGGGGATACACCATTGGGTAGATATGGAATGAAGTTACTGTACAGGATGGTCTTCTTTTAGAGGATCTCTGTTGGTGTTGGCCTTTAGACTCGTGTTGACAAGCAGGCCAATAAAAACTGGCTAATGGCAGTTCCTAGAACCACAGAATCTTCTTCCTTAAGACCCAGACAAGATGTGCAAAACAGAGTAACCTGTATGCTCTACTGCAGAATAGCTCAATTCAAGGTCTGTGCTGAAAAGTTTTTGCCCAATTGGTTAAAAAAAAATACTTAAAGGGACACCAAGCTAAAAGTTTATTGCATCACCATGTGCTGTGCAGGTTCGTGTAATTTATATCAGAGGCGCGATATTGGTCTGAGAAACCTGGACCCATATTGCACTTGGAAAACTGCAATATTCTATATGAGAAAATCGCATAGCTGAACATGTGCGTGAAAATCTCATGGTTTGGCAATAGAAAAATGTTAAAAATCGCATCAGACTTGCATGTATTTGGGAGTGCAATGCAATTTTTAACTTGCCCATAAGAAATAATACCAGAGTTTTCTGCTTTGCTATGTAAATAGACACATTGGAAACAATGGGTGTAACCCGCCTCTTGTAAATATAAATTTAGAGCTTATTCACATGAACACATTTGCGCTGCGTATTATGTGTGCAAAAGTTGTGTGTGTAGTGCAGTGAATAGTACCATGAGCGTATTTTGTGCGCGCACTTCCTTCACATGAAATAATATGTGGCATGTAGTTTTTTCATGCATATTGCACATGAAAATTGCACATATTAAAATTAATTGCCCATTGAAATCAATGGAAGTATGCAGGGCATGCGCGCAAAAAAAATTCAGTAAAATAGGCACACAAAAACACAGCGCCCATCATGCAAATGCACACATAAATACGCTTATGCCCGTGTGAAGCCGGTATTAGGCCTTTTTCACACGAACGCTACAAAATCTGAAGGGTTGTCACACTGCAGAGGGATCAGCACTATTCTCATCTGTACAAGGAAAGACCAGAAGCAATGGGATGAAACTGAAAGGGAAGAGACACAAATTAGATATTAGACAGTAAGGGTGATCAATGAGTGGAACAGGCTGCCACAGGAGGTGGTGAGTTCTCTTCAATGGAAGGCTGGACAGACATCTGTCTAGGATGATTTAGTGAATCCTGCACTGAGCAGGGGATTGGACCCGATGACCCTGGAGGTCCCTTCTAACTCTACCATCTACCATTTTCTCGCCCATTCGATGGCCGAGCTGCGGCAAGCTGCTGCTAAACTCCTTCCCCCTTCCCATTTCTGATGGCTCTCATAGGCTCCTATAGGAGTCTATGGGAACTACTGGCTTATTCCCGCAAAAGATAGGACAAGTCCCATCTTTTCTGGTCGCGCGTAAAAGCGCTATCCTTCCCGGCCGGCCGAATTTTACGTGCTGGAAAATCGTCCCATCTGAACAGATGCATTGGAATCCAATGCTTCAGATGGTGAGTTTCCCGTGCGAGTTTTTAGTGTTAAAATACATACACGAAAATAGATCCCATTGTTTAAAAAAGACGTGATTTTTATGCGTGTGAATCACATCGCACTCACATAGAACTAATCTCCCGCCCCTTCTCCAGCCAGCAATGGGAGAGGGCGGAGCTGAGCTCCGCCCCCCATCCTGCCCCCCTTCCCATTGCAAACAGCTGGAGGGGAAGAGAGAGGAGGAGAGAAGGGGGAGGCAGTTTAGCAGTCATGCTGCTAAACTTCCTCCCACCTCCCTTCTCCAGCCGCTGTCATTGGCTCCAATAGGAGTCTATGGAGCGGCCATAGTTCGGCTGGGCGCTTTTATGCCATGGGAATACGCCTGTGTGATCTGATGCATCAGATGGTAGTGTATATCGGACGGCCATGCTCACATGGCCATATGCGGTATCCACTTCCCGAGGCCCGCAGCGGATCCAGCTGTGAGCCTGGCCGTGACCCTGCATACAGGTGCGTAATGTACTGCGTATGACCATGTACTTACGCATGAATCACTCACGGAACCCACAATCACCATCCACTCATGTGAGACCGGCCTAATCATACCAAGTCAGGAAAAATGTCTGCCTCCATGATCGCTGTTGGAAACCTCTGCAAACATTTATATACTGCACCTTTATGGCCTACTTAGTGGACCTTTAACAATTCTAGCTGCTTTTCTTACATTGTGGTGTACATTGTAGGATGCTCGTTTAGATGATGGATATCAAATGGATTCTATAATTAGCACAAAGCAATACTAAATGGCTAATAAACTTGTCCTCTTACTGTTTGAACACATCTTGGCTTCCAGCTGCAGTGCAATGTGATTATCTTAAAGGGACCTTGACCGATCAGCTGATCGTACACCCGCTGACAGGGCCGTAATTACACAGGCGTCAGGGTGGAGGCAGCAGAAGTCTCTGCTCTGACCTCAGTGTAGTGGCCGGCGCTTGTAACTGCAAGCACGACTCTCATTGAAATCAGTGCGAGCCGTGCCTGCAATTACCAGCACCGGCCACTACACAGAGGTTGGAGTAGAGACTTATGCTCCGACTGCTGTGTATTTGTGGCACTGACAGCTGATCGGTTGGGATCCTGAGCGACCGACCCCAGCCAATCAACTATTGATGACCTATCCCGGATGGATTTTTCAAAACAAAATCCCCTTTAACGCTAAATAGCCTTGTCTCAAAACTGTAATAAGTTGCCTTGTTGCCCTTATGCTTCATGGCAAAAAAATTCAAATTTTGGATTTTTTGTGATGTGCGGGTTGCAGTTGCGTTTCGCACTGTGACCCTATTGACCTCAACGAGACTACAAAGTCACATGGCTGCACAGAGGTCTAAGGTCATGTGATCCCTGTCATGGCCAAAAGTAACTGTGCAGCCCCAGCCTAAAGTGTTGTCCAGGGTTAAAAAACATGGCTGCTGTCTTCCAGAAATAGCGCCACATCTGTCCATGACTTGTGTCTAAAATTGCAGCTCATCTCCATTTAAATGATTCGAATAGAGCTGCAGCATCAGACTCAACCAGTTTACAGGTGTGGCGTATGATGAAGAAGCAGCTATGTTTTTAGAATCCTGTGCTATCCATTTGGACTTCTTGCAGGCACACTTTTTATAAACTTTTTTTTTTGCAATAAAAAAACTTATGTACAAAAAGCCAGTATTTTTTTTATGAGCCTTTTGGGTACCATTTTTTTTTTCACGGACTTTTTTCCACCATTTTTTAGAAATGATGCTAAAATGCACAAAAAAACCTGCCAAAACTACACCCTGCTGTGATTGTGAAAAATTGCCACTAACCCGAAAAAAACATGAGTGATGAAAAAAGCACACAAATTTACTGCATGTAGCACATTTAATATTTAGTAGAGATGAGCGAGCGTACTCACTAAGGCAAACTACTCGAGCAAGTAGTGCCTTATGCGAGTACCGGCCCGCTCATCTCTAAGATTCGGGTGAGGAACAGGGGGGAGATCTCTCTCTCACTCTCTTCCCCCCCCCCCCCCCCCCCCCCCGCTCCTCCCTGCTCACTCCCGCCACTCACCGCTCTCCGCCACCGGCACCCGAATCTTTAGAGACGAGCGGGTAGGTACTCGCATAAGGCACTACTCGAGCGAGTAGTTTGCCTTAGCGAGTACGCTCGCTCATCTCTAATATTTACCTATTGACTTCTAACAAACAACTGACTGCAAACTTTTTTTGTCAATAAAAACTCAACAATTGCCAGAAAAAAGGGGAAAGCGCCACAAATGCTGTGTGTAAAACTACCCTTCATATGGCTCAGCCTTTCCTCTGACTGTGTCCATAAGTTGGAGATGGCATGACCAAGTGATGAAGTTTTCATCTTATTTTCCCCATGTCATTACGAAAAGTTTCAAAAAAGCCGAGAATATTCTAGATGAGGGTGACAGTGACCTATCAATCGTGTTGTAAGGGAGCGGAAAACCACAGACCAAGAATGAAGTTGTAGAAGGTAGACCTCCTTCAACTTTCTGTAGTGATGTGAAGTGCGCCGATATGTAAAAAAAAGTTGACACCCAAGAGTCTTATTTAAGGATATCAAGAAAAATAGTGAGAATGTCAGATAATGTCATATTGCTCACTTCTGACGTGAAATATTACTCACCCCGCGCTGTGCATGTGTGGCTCTGGTCCGTTGATTGCCTGTTTATATCAGGACTGGAAAAGAGATAAAGAGAAAAAAGCAAAATAAACTCTGAACAATAAAACAATAATACATATTAGTGCATATGTCAGTTATCTTCAAAACTGTCTCAGATACAAAAAATGTTACCTTGATAGCACGACATACTGCGATATCCTGCTGCATTAAAGAGTTTTTTATCCCTTCCCCGTCAGTCTTCCTACGCATCTTCTACTCCCCGATCTTCTCCAGTCTCCCTGGTCACCTCACCGCAAGCCGGCTGGATCCTCTTCTTCTTGTTATGGACCGTCCATTGCTAGCATTCTTCTTCCTGTCGGGCAATGTACGCTACGTCACTAGTGATGTAACGTTCACTGCCTATGAAGGAATGCCAATCTTTTACAGAGAGTTCATATACTATTGCAGAGAGACAGCGCACATGTGCAGTCTCAGCAATAGCTCGGCACTCCCTGATAGACAGTGAATGCTACGTCACCAGAAGAAGAAGAAGAAGAATCACTCCGGCTGGAGGTAACGTGACTGCGGAAGCCAGGAGAAAGTCAGCGGGGAGAAGACTGACAGCGGAGGAATAAGCAAGTATAGATTTTTTGTTTTCTAATGACAGAACCCGGTTAAGGGTGCTTTTACATGGGATGCAGATGCCTGACAGGTACTACTTGCAATGATTGTTCTTGTGCTTCTACACCCGAAGGATCATCACTCAGTGAATGGAACGGAGCAGGTCAGGGATCATTCCATCCTGCCCATCTCCATTCACAGTAAACAGGCAGTCGTTCATAGATGCATGACTGCCTGTTTACACGGACCGATCCATCGTTCAGTTCTTATGCAGACAGAAACTAAATAACGAACAAATTTATAGAGATTGGTGAGGGTCCTAGCGGTCAGACCCAACCAATCCTAACATTATTTCCTATCCTGTGGAAAGGAAAAACTTTATAACTTGGAACTTACCCCATTAAGCAGAGCCTGTTTACAGATATAGTAATACATATACTGTACTCTTACATATATATATATGTGTGTGTGTGAAAACACCAAATTGACTTTGTCTCATAATCTCTAAGCAAAGCCTAGAAAACAAACATGTTCTTTGGCCATGGGGGAATTATTTACTGGCCACATGGCCCCCTGCTACAGACAATTTATCAAAAGTAAGGTGTAACTTATGCACTGTAAGAAAGTAACATAACACTATATGTAGCAAGCAGCCAACTGTCTAATAATAATAGAATCACACTTGACTTAATAGAAAAAAGACTCTTTAGGGATTGTTCTGCTTGGAAACATTTTAAAAAATGCCCTATTAGTAATTTCAGAGTTAGTAGACAGAAAGGGGGGCTTCATCTATTAGAGCAGCTGCAAAAAGCATCTCTTACTCAGGCGCATTGTACAATATGTTACACAATTAGCCCATTGATCCTAAAGCTGCAGGGAATTGAACACTTGCTGTCAAGCCCTCCAACATCTGATCAGAGGGGATCTCAGTAGGGAACACCCTGCGATCAACTCATCTTGGAAACCATCAGACAAAATGGGATCGGACAAACTGGACAACTGCTTTAATGGAATAGTGAAAAGCGTTCTGCACAACTCTACATGCATCACCATATTATCCTACACAAGACTCTTATGTTAAAACATTATGCCGTGTCTCCTTATTGAAAATACTTGTGTGTCCGCTATCAAAAGATGCAAACCTGTGTATTATTAGAGGCATTTTCCAGGATTCACATATTTTTAACCTATCTTTAGGATCCTTAAGGTCCTTTTACATGGCACGAGCTGACACTTGTTCCACTGATGCCAATCCGGTGCTGTTACACAGGAGCAAGTTTCACTGGCATCGCTCAGAGCGCGGCCAGCATGGAGTCAGAGCAACTGGGGAGCGTTCTCCCCTAGCCCACCTCTATTCACTGTAAGCAGTTGTTCAGTCTCTACATGTATCTACATGGGACGATTATCATCTAAATTCCTGTGGGAACGTGGGATCTGAATGATTCTAAACGATAATCGTCCCATATAAAATGGCCATTAGGATAGGTCGTCCATATCAGATCAGTGGGGGGCCAACTCTCAGCACACCCACCAATCAGTTGTTAGAAGGGTGAGCAGGTGAGTGCTCCAGATTCTTCATTGACCTGTGACATCATGTTCTGCAGCTCCATCAAGTGAATAGGATTCAGCTACAATACCAGGCAGAGCCGCTGCACAGTGTCCGGCGCTGTGCCTGATATACAATAAACGGTCGCAACGCTCACCCAAGCACCAAATATTTGATCGGGGGGGTTTCTAGGATTTGTCTATTCACAATTTGATATTGATGACCTATCCTAAGGAATAATCATCAGTATTCTGAAAACCCCTTTAATTATAATAAAATGCATAACTATTGTTACTTGTTATTTTACATCTAAAAAACATCTAAGACATCAGACACAAGGCCGTATTAGGGATCTGTGCGATCGCCACGCTATATAAAGATATAATAGGGCACCAATACACTTTTATATATTCATACTGTAGGGAGTTGCTAAGCGTCAAGAAATTCCTGGAGAGTCTGTAAAAATAGGACACTTTTTACTTGTGTCTAGAAAAAAACAGATGTGCCCGTGAATATTTTAAGGCTGTTGGTACTTGCGCAGGTTATTATGACTGTAATTATCATCATTTTGCAGCTCGCAGTAAATGCTGGTAACATCTGACCTACAAACATATATCGCTTATAATTAGAGATGAGCGAGCATACTCGTCCGAGCTTGATGCTCGTTCGAGTATTAGGGTGTTCGAGATGCTCGTTACTCGAGACGAGCACCACGCGGTGCTTGTCTCGATTAAACGAGCACTGACCATTGAATTCAATGGAGCCGGCAATACAGCCGGCTCCATTGAAAGCAATGGGCTGCCGGCGATCGCACAATGAATTTTCGGGAAGGGATTAAATATATAAGCCCTTCCCTGCAATTCATCCAGAAATGTGTAAAAATAAAAAAAAATATATATACTCACCTAGTCCCGGCAGATGGAGTTCAGCCACGGCCAGCTGGCAGTTCTTCTGAACTGCTCTCTGTAGTATTCAGCAGCCGGGGATTTAAAATCCCCGCCCGCTGAATGAGCTGCCTCTGATTGGTCACAGCCTGACCAATCAAAGGCAGCTCTCACTCACACCTATTCATGAATTCATGAATGGGTGAGTGAGTGCTGCCTCTGATTGGCTCAGCTCAGCTGTCATTCAGCTGAGAGCTGCGCTGAGCCAATCAGTGGCAGCACTCATTCACCCATCATGAATTCATGAATGGGTGTGAGTGAGAGCTGCCTCTAATTGGTCAGGCTGTGACCAATCAGAGGCAGCTCCTTCAGCAGGCGGGGATTTTAAATCCCCGGCTGCTGAATACTACAGAGAGCAGTTCAGGAGAACTGCCAGCTGGCCGCAGCTGAACTCCGTCTGCCCAGACTAGGTGAGTATATATTTTTTTTTTATTTTTACACATTTCTGGATGAATTGCAGGGAAGGGCTTATATATTTAAGCCCTTCCCAAAAATTCATTGTGCGATCGCCGGCAGTCCATTGCTTTCAATGGAGCCGGCTGTATTGCCAGCTCCATTGAATTCAATGGGCTAACATCGTTCTGCTCTGCCACAGCTGTTACAGCTGTGGCAGAGGAGAACGATCGTTATGCTGACACTGCCGGGGGGGGGGGGTCTCAATCTTGCCACTATTGTGGCTTAATAGTGAGACCTCGGAGCCCGAAATGCAGCCCTGCATGTTGCTCCTCGCCTGCCCTATCCATTTCTGTGTTTTTTACATGACTTTGGTGATTTCCTAAGATTTTCACAAATGAAAACCTTAGCGGAGCACCAGTCATATACAAAAATGCTCGAGTCGTCCATTGACTTCAATGGGGTTCGTTACTCGAAACGAACTCTCGCGCATCACTGAAAGTTCGACTCGAGTAACGAGCACTCGAGCATTTTGGTGCTCGCTCATCTCTACTTATAATCTATATCATTCACTATTTTCCAATTTGCGTCTGTAAAAAATGTTGTCCGTCCCTGATTTTTGGGCAAGTTGTTCAGAAAAAGAAAAAATCAGGTTGGCAACGCTGCTACTGTAGTGTACCTCATAATATCTCAGGTGTTCCTTGATGCACTATGAAGGTATTCTTCTTTACAGACATAGCTATACTTCCAAAACATGAATTCATACACCACATCATATAGAGGCACGTGGGGTACCGCCATTCTGCCTATTACAGTACATGGAGCCTATGGGTAACCTCTGCCAAGGACTCATTAGTTATTCTGCAGATAACCCCAAAAAAGGGCTATAGCCTCCTGGTCACTTTGATTGCATATGTAGTCCTATAATTGCCCATATTGTAGTCTATCTAGCTCTAGTTTTAACTCAATACCGCTATTCCTATGGAGGATCACTACTAGATGGAAACCTTCCGATAATGAGTCTAATGTGCAGTTCCTCCCAGTATCAGAGAATAGATTTGCAGTTGATGACACTAGCAAGTAATATAACAGCATCTGGGTGCAAATAATAGGAGAAATGTCAGAGAGCAGTGTCTAATTACTATATAGCCTGCATACTTATTACTGTCATCCCTGTGGCTAATTACCGTGGCCATACATACTGAAGACCTCTTTTGATTAACCAGCGTACAGTATGAACTACATAAAAGAGATCACTTTCCTTATTCTTCATTCCGGTTCCAGTCTTTTATACTGCAGCCATCTAATGCTGGGTTTAATGAGTCGCTCACATACTGTTCAATAAATAGGCTCCACCAGATGGGATTTGTTACTATCGTTGGCTATTTTTGTAGTAAGTAAGGTTTTCTTTAAGAGGTCGGTAAAATGAGTACCCAGCTTGCTGGGGGGTAAAGATTACTGGGGAAGGCGATGGCAAACCACCCCGCAAAAAACAGTCTGCCAAGTAAATGTCACAATGTGACGTCAACCTTGGAGTCAGTCATGACTTGGTGCTTGCAGCAGGCAACTTTAAGGTTTTCTTTAGTTGATTGATATTCCTATAGAGGCAGAATATATATTCAGATATGACCGTGTAGAAGTGTTGTTTTTCTTATGGAAAGACTTAGGAATGCTTCATACTTGGCAAAGGCAGCTGTTGAGAAGCCCAATACAAAAGTTGGGCCCTAAATTGAGGTTATCCTTTTTCTCCAACCCCATAAGCAGTGTAGATCTGCTCAGCGCTCCACCTGTCCACAGTTGTAGGGGGGTACATACCCATGGGTCATTTGTACTTCTTTCCTGCAAAAGGAGGAAGAAAAAGAATATGGCAAACAACATTGCCTCGATCCATAGAGGTGTGAACAACGAACGTTTAGGGCTTATTTGCACGCAACCATTATCGACCAAAATTCGTTCAAACGCCTGAAAATGAGTGATAATTGTTACATGTAATGGCATTGTGCACTTTTCGCCTGAATGTTGAATTTAAAGTGAACTTAAAATCCATCATTCAGCCGGAGAGCACTAGGTTGCATTTAGTCCACATCTAGTTCCAATAAAGCCGCGCACTCTCTTGAAATCTGACTTTTTTTGATGCTGGGAAAAAAATGTCTTAAAGTGTCTAAAATGCATCATAAATGTAGTGCAAAGCATGTAAGACAGTTTCTGAAGGAGATTGTAGAATTGCTAAATACGTAAATTTGTCTCACTATCATTCTAAAGGCCTGTTCACATCATGTTGGGGTACTATTGTATGGGCATACAGACCCTTTCCACTCTACCCCAGTTGAACAGTACTATATCTCACTGCACTTTAGTGCAAGGGAAGGAAGATCCACCATCTGAGGGGTTTGACTTCCTACATCTTTCTCCATTTTCCTGGGGAAGCTTCACTGAAGTAACTGTCCATATATAAAAAGTTACCATTTATGAACAGTCCTATAATTTGAACTTCCACGGACATGCTCCACTGAGATAACCAGCTTGGCCTGCCAGCACCAGGTGTTCCTGTCGCTACCACCCTCACCACTAGACCATTTTTCTGTACCCAGCAAAAGAATGCTCAAGTCTTGCTGCACAAGTGCACATGATGACACTGCTGCACTTCGTGCCACTCTATGTTGGTTCCCAGAGTGTTGTCTGTGCACCAAGAAGCCTGACAGCAGCCTGGGAAAGAAGCAGAGCCGTAACTTGAAGCTCCCGGGCCCCGATGCAAAGCTTGTAACAGGGCCCCCAACTATAATGCTTTACTCATAGTACTGGGTTCCCTATATGGAGAAGCAAGGCCTTATGGGCCCCTCAAGGCTCCTGGGCCCGGGTTCAACCGCATCCCCTGCATCCTCTATAGTTACGCCCCTGGAAAGAAGGGAGCCTTGCCTGGTGTCTTTTTGTTGGCAACCTCCGCCTCAAAAACTATGCTTACCCACCCTTTCCAGATATTGGGCCTGCAACTGTGGCATTCCCTTTTCCCACTACCCACGGAAACTCCACTGATATGGCCATGTAGCAAAAGTGAGGTCACTGGACCTTCTTTAACGGAGTTGATAATTGATGCCATATAGAAATTTATCATTTCAGTCAATGGCGATTTAAGAGATAACAACTTTTAAAATTTTGCCACTGGGGCAATCAATCAGCTGATTGCCACAGGTCTCGCTCCCAACACCCCCTGGCTAGCAGCTAATATTTCCAGGTAAAGTCACGACAAACCAGGCATGTAGTATTACATGGCACTTTTAAGAGGACTGGCCGTCCATTTCGAGTCTGCCATAACAGAAGCTGCTTGCACTCTGCTCTGGCTCATATAAGAGGGTTGCAATGTTAACGGCATATCGCAGGGGCTTTTTTAATGAGACAACCCTTTCAATATTCAGCCATAGCCTCATTTTCAGAATATTCTTATTTTTCCTGCACAAATCTAAAATTAAATCATCCCTCTAGTAAAAATTCCTCTGTACATGCAAAATGTACAGTTCGTATACCTGCAATTTTTTTTTTTGCATTTCATTTTTACAGTATTCAGTGTGCAAAATAAATAATGGGATAACATTATTCTCTCGGTCAGCACGATTCCAGCGATATCAAGTCTATACAGTTTTTATGCTTTTTGCTATTTTTGTACACAAAAAACGCAAAAAAAAAGAAAACTTTGCTTTTGTGTCGCCGCATTCCAAGAGCCACAGCATTTTTATTTTTCCATTGTCGGAGTTCTATCAGGGCTTGTTAATAATAATAATAATAATCTTTATTTATATAGCGCCAACTTATTCCGCAGCGCTTGTTATTTGCGGGATGAACTCTAGTCTTCATTTTTCCAATTTTTGGGAACATATAACATTTTCATAGCTTTTTTCCATTCTGCAATTTTGGCATGGTCTTTCTTTTTCTTCTTTTTAACGGTGTTTAACATGCAGTATAAAAATGAGGATTTTTTTTTTTTGCAGGATCAGTTGTACTTTGTAATGCTTTCATTTGTTGATCCATATGACATTTTGATCTCTTTCTATTCTGATTTTTGCAAAATGAGCTAGGCAAAATTACTTATTTTCACCATGTTTTTGTATGTTTTTTCTCATGGCATGCACCGTGTGTTAAATAATGTAACAACATTTTTCTATAAGTCATTATAAATGTGGCAATACCAGATATTTGATTTTTTTTTTTAACACAGCAAACGGGAAATGTGGGGTTTTGACATTTTTGACATCATTCTTATACTTCAGTATAGCAGCGTATTATAAAGCCTGTGAAGCTCAGCCAGAGGGTGAGCCTCATGAGCCACTGTCTCTGGCAGGCCCAGATTCCATAAGTCAGCAACCCATCAGGATCACATGGTGGGGTCCGATGGATGTCAGAGGGAGCCCCCTACCTCTGTTATCCTTCTAAATGCCACAATAGAATTGGCCACAGTATGTATAGAGTTAAACAGCGGGGATTAGAGGTTTTTCTGGTCCCCACTGTTTGAGCAAGTGCCCGGCTGTTATCCAACTGGCTTCTGATTCAGTGCCAAAAAAGGCAATTGCATCAGAATAAAGCCCTTTAATGGCCACTGTAAAAAGACCAAAAAGGGCGGTCATTAAGTGCTTAAGAATTTGAGACTGTTTTATATGCAGGAAGAAGAGACTGGGAATGGAATGGTACAAACCATTAATTTTTTACTGTCCACAGGAGGGTCCCTTTAAGTTTTATTGAACGGACCCTTTAGGGAATTTGGAATTCTTGACCCAGGCTGCATAGGATGACTGTGGTGTAATAACATTTATATATCTTCTTCTATAACTCTATAGGGAGAGATCCAGTCTGAGGACTTTTATGGTGCATCTGGAAGTGCAGTTAGATAGATAATTACATTCCACATGATTTACAGTTAAAGTGAAATATCTTTCTTCACAATCCAAAGCCCTTAAATCTGCTTAAAGTACAAATCATTGATAAGCGCTCCGTGGGTATGGTCTTGAAGTCAATATTTTCACAGGTTGAGGATTCACTTTGTAAGCTGCTAGACATTTATTTAGACATTAAGCGTCTGTGAAGTACAGCGATAAAGGGGTTGCCGGCTTAGACAAGACTTTAATATAAACCCCGTTAGGGAGTGCTGAGCAGATAGAAGAGAATTATTGTAACCGGCCTCTATTAGCGAGAGTCCACATCCATTGTGGGCCCTGGGCTTTGGAGGACTGCCTGCTGAAAACATTGGCTGCCCACTGGATTCAATAAGTAATGCAAGCAAATCCAGGTAGAAGGACCAATTACAAGCATCCCCCAAAATAAAAAGTCTACGATTACATTAAGGCCTCTTGTACACGACCGTATGCGATCTCTAGCCATGTATTTTCTGCCGTTCACACGGGCGGCTGCAGCATATCGGCAAAAACATACGCTGTAGCGCAGAAATCCCTCAGTCGGCAGAAATCCTCGGAATGACTATTAATGTTTAAATAGAGTCAGCTATTTTCTTTTCCGAGTATTGGACAGCTATACTGTTTCCCCCTCCCTTTTTTCCAGCTAACATTAGGAGTCTATGGGAGCTTCCAACGTATCTCGGCAAAAAATAGGGCAAGACCTATCTTTGGACGCAGCATATAAAATTGGTCGCCGATGTGCGTTTTTTTTTTTTTTTTTCCCGGCACGATTTTTTACGCAGCAGAGTATCATTCATTAATGAATACATTGGAATCCAATGCTTCGGATAGTCACAATCTTTTTCCGTTTTTTTTTTTTTCACGTGGCTGTATATATACGGTCGTGTGAATAAGGCCTGAGGGTATGTTCACATGGGACGGATATGCTGTAGATTTTGCATCATTTTGCAACCGCTGGAAAATTGACAACATATTGTAGTATCAGCAAAAAAGATGACATTGTAATATATCTCATCCACACACTGCAGAAAAATCTGCACAGAAAGGAGCATGCAGTGCGGATTTCTAATCTATAAGCATGTCATTTTATGTTGCAGAACTTTGATTTCAATGAGTTCGCTTTAAGGAGTGTGTTTAGCGCATGCAAAAAAAGTAGGACCTGATATATCTTCTCTGTTTTGTGTAGCAAGGGCCTCTATAAATGTCTATTGGAGGTGCGCAGATATGCAAGGGGAGCACACTGCATAAAACCCCTTAGAAAGAACACATCTGGACCTCATTAGGCTAATATCCATGGTGTGTAATCCATGGATAGGGTGTGTTGTGCGCGTGTGTGAACTGGCCTTGCATGCGCAAAAAGTACCATACTATGTGTAGACACGCACACAAATGTATCTCATCCAACCTCGTTCATGCGCAAATATGTTGCGCTGTGGCGAGCATTTTTCTGCATACGATCGTGTGAAGCTGCCCTCACTTGGAAAACTACCTACTGGAATAAAAAAAAAACATGACCATATTTGTGTGTGTTTGTTCCTTAAAATGTTAATAATCAATGTTAAATTTGTACATTTTCTAAATGGTTGAAAAAAACTGAAGTTTTTTCCAATGTGCGTCCAGAATAAACAGATGGGAACATTAATGACGCTTTTAATATATAAATATACACAAATTCTATCGGTCTGTTTTTACCACCTAAATGAAGTACAACATTTGGCGAAACAAACATTGTCAGAATCACTTGGATATGCAAAACCTTTACGGAGTTATTCCATGTTAAAGTGACACATGTCAGATTTCCAAAATTTGGCCGGCACAAACAGATTTGGTCAGTAAGGGGTTCAGAACAGCATGTAACAGGTGCCATGTGGCTCTTAAAGGGCATTACTCACTACCCTACAGAATTCCACAGAGACGCAAGCCTCCCTATCTTCTTGCATCATGGGGCATTCAGTTCACACCTCCCACGTTTTATCACATTGCAGAGCAGAAAGCATGAATGATAGGTAAATCAAACTACCAAAACGTCGGAAGAACTCAGATTTTTTTTTGCGCACGCTAATAAACCTCTTCACGTGCCCCATATCCAGTCTGTGCTCAAAGTCCTGCTGTGTTCTCTCCAACATCAAGAGAGCCCCATCTTGCAGGAAGATGTTAGGTTGCTGACTGGCTACTTGTGGCTACGGGAACTATTCCAACATGTCAGGGTATACGTGGTCAGTTACTGTATGGTCACTAGAGAACACCAGGCCAATTATTCTGTTCTTCATTACGCCACACCAACCTTTAGTTTTCGGCTATTTCGGCCTCATGTAAAAACTAGATTTTTTTTAAGGGACCTTTCACACAGGCGGAATTTGGCCACAGAATGCATCACGACACTCGGAAAATTCTACACAGAAATCCACAAGCCTCTCTATGGATTTTGATGCAGAATTGAAAATGGCTTAGAGGGTTTTTCCAAGCAGCGCCAGCTGTTAGTGCCAAGATACAAAAGGGTCGGAGAGGAAGCTGCTGCTCCGACCCATATGTAGTGGCTAGCACTTGTAATTGCAGGCACAATGAAATCAATGGGACCCCACCTGCAATTACAAGCATAGCTGCCATTGATTTCACTGTGGCTGCAATTACAAGCGCTGGCCACTACACAGGGGTCGGAGCAGCGGCTTCCTCTCCAACCCCGGTGTTACCCAGCTGTAATGTTGCCTGGAAAACCTTTTTGTTTTTTTTCCAGCAATTTTGCATCAAATTCCATGTAGACATGCAGACTTAGGCACGAAAGTCTGTAGCGGCAGCTGTGTGTTGTGGTGCATCCTGCGGCCAAATTCAACCCATGTGAAAGGTCTCTAAGTGACTTTGGTGTTTTTTAGCACTTCCAGTTGTGAAAAAACCTCCAAAACTACACTTTATTGTTTTTCCATGAGGTACTTAATAACCCTTGTCAGTCATTTTTTTTTTTTCCTAGAATGATTGATTTTGTTTCGGCATCCTGTTTCTGCACGCTCTCACCATTTTGCTTCATGCAATCGTGGTGCTGTGTAGTGTGTGAGAAGGTCAAAATGAGACAAAAGGCCTCATTTATCAAAGCTAGCAGTAAAATTGTTTTTGTTGCCCATAGCAACCAATCACAGCACAGC
Source organism: Eleutherodactylus coqui (assembly GCF_035609145.1). Taxonomy (NCBI): domain Eukaryota; kingdom Metazoa; phylum Chordata; class Amphibia; order Anura; family Eleutherodactylidae; genus Eleutherodactylus; species Eleutherodactylus coqui. The sequence goes on along the minus strand of NC_089837.1, from coordinate 119,752,839 downwards.
TTCTTACATTGCTCTGGAGAAATGAAAGCTGAGCTGGGATTGGTTGCTACGGGCAACAAAGACAGTTTTAGTATTAGGTTATATAAATGAGGCACATAATTACAATGTATCATTCATCATAACGTTATCATATTGATTATTGATTGAACAGAGCACCTTGTATTTTAGGCCTCCCTAACACTGCCGTATGTGTTTTTACGTGCGTCTGATCGTGGCTAAAAATTGCATTAATGAAAAATAGCTGCTATCAAATCGCTAATCTGTAGCAGCGTTTTCCTTTTCATTCACACAGGCGGCTGCGGCGTATCAGCGAAAAAATATGCTGCAGTGTGGTAATCTCTCGGTCGGCAGAAATCCTCGTAACGACTGCTTATGCTTAAATAGAGCCAGATGTCTTTGTTTCTCAGCGTTGGACGCAATTAAACTCCCTCCCCCTCCCCTTTTTTTTCAGCTCCCATAAGAGTCTATGGGAGCCTCCAGCATATCTTGGCCAAAGATAAGGCAAGACTTATCTTTTCACTCACCTTATAAAATCACTTGCCAATATGCTATTTTTGCCGGCGCAATTTTTTTTTACGTGGCTAAAAATAACTCATCTGAATGAACACATTGGATGCAATGCTTAAAGGACTTTTCCAGGGAGAATACTACTGACGAGCCATCCTCAGGATAGGTCATCAATAGTTGATCGGTCAGGGTCTGTCGCTCAGGATCCCAACCAATCAGCTGATTGTGCCTCCGTTGAAAGCGCCACAATTACACAGGGGTTTGAAGCGAACGGCAGCGGAGGTCTCTGCTTCGACCTCCGTGTAGTGGCCGGCGCTTGTAACTGCGGCTCGCATTGAAATCAACGCAAGCTGTGCCTGAAGTTACAAGTGCCGGCCACTACATGGAGGTCGGTGCGGAGACTTCCGCTGCTTTAACTCCAACCTCCGTGTATTTGCTGCACTAACAGCATGCGCCAGCTCAGCTGATCAGTTGGGATCCCGAGCGACGGACCCCAGCCGATCAACTAATGATGACCTATCCTGATGATTGGTCATCAGTAGTATTCTCACGGAAACCCCTTTTAAGATTATCACGATTTTTTAACACCGCTAAATTAGCTAAGTATGTTTAATTGTGTGAGTAAGACCTTACTGAATACTTAGTAGGACTCTGAAGTTCTTCTTCGGCATCAGATCTCCCTTAGGTCAGCTTTACACAAGCGCGTTTGTATGCAAAACATATATGCGTGCCTTGTACAGAAAATAGAAAAATTAAGACACGCTCTAGTTTTGTGCGCATTTTCACACCAAAGTCACCAGAGGTGTCTATGGGGGTCACCCAATCCCCGCAAAATTGTGCAATGAACTGCGCAATTTCACTGGAAAATTGATAGACTTTTAAAACACGGTGCTGGTGTGTCTCGTGGCGATGTGAACAGCGCCTGGCAGCACAAAAAGTCACGCTGTCGCGAGTGTCTTTGCTCATACCACTGTGTGAAGCCGCTCTTATACATGGTTTCTTAGAGATTGCAAGCTATAGAGACATCGTTAAATATATTTAGCAAATCCCTGCATAATTCTTACATGCCGCACATAAGCATTACTGGAAGGCATCTATAGGGTAATTTAATATTAATTATAAGTGATGTTTGCTTCGCATGATAAAGGTTGTGCAGTTACCGCTAAATGACCCGTTGTTTCCTTATTATTGTATTTTTAGTAATTAACTCATCATTATCTTCCAGACACAAGCTATTAGGCCGGGCTATACTGTGCAAATGAATAAGGCATTAGTGATAATTTCTATAATGTCTTTGTGTTAATGAGAATGATGAGGTTACTCTAGTTTATGTAAAAGTTACAAGGATGGTGAGCGGTCTGCAAATCATGTCCTATGAGGAACAGTTAAAGGATCTGGGAATGTTTAACTTCTAAAGCTGAGAGGAGACTTAATAGCTGTCTACAAATATCTGAAGGGCTGTCACAGTCCGGAGGGATCAGCCCTATTCTCATTTGTACAAGGAAAGACTAGAAGCAATGGGATGAAACTGAAAGGGAGGAGACACAGATTAGATATTAGAAAAAACTTTCTGACAGTGAGGGTGATGAATGAGTGGAACAGGTTACCGCAGGAGGTGGTGAGTTCTCCTTCAAACAAAGGCTGGACAGAGATCTGTCTGGGATGATTTAGTGAATCCTGCACTGAGCAGGGGATTGGACCTGATGACTGATTTTTCATTGTGGTGTGTGGTGCTATTGTTCAATGTGACCACCTTTTCAGACCCACAATTAAGGGGCCACTGCAGCGAAAATACTTGATTGCCTGTCACTCTCTGGAGGTCTCCTCTGTGTATTCCAGGCATTTCCATGCCGTGTAGCCGTCTTGTTAGACAACATCTTGATATTGAGATTTTCTTACTTTCAATCAATCCCATGGTGCATTAGCCCTGTGTTAGTTAAGGCTATACCATTTTTGCCTGCAGGATGCACAGTTTAATTATCATTAACTTCTATATTCAACTAAATAAGCTACAGCCCATAAGTATACAGTCAGGAGGATGAGCTGTGATCTCCTCTATTATAACGGTGTGACAGGAGCTGTGCTATCATCAGTAACTGTGATAGGAGTTTCTCTGTTCTCCTTTAGGCAGTGATAGGTTCAAGTAACAGCATCACACAGACTGAGAAACTGAATAGAAAAATAAAACCATAACCCCAAGTAGATCTGAGCTGGTCGGAACTGAGATCACATGACCATCTGAGGAAAAAGAGGACAGGAGATTCACACAGTAAGCAATTACTAACCTAGGTAACACTAGTTCACGTATATATACTAGGGGGGAAAGCTGCATTTTGAAGGAATTTTTAAAAAAATCACCGGAGTGGAACATTAACATCAAGTTGTTTAGCCAGAATGTTAACTTATCACACAAATTCTGTTCATCCAACATCCTATATGTGTAACATCAATCTTTTAATAGACTTGCATTAAAAAAATGTTGTTTTACCACTAAAAATCAAGTCTGAAGTGTCTGTTATTAGGCGGGTCTCCAGTCCAGCACCTTTGAAATCCACTGCTTGTCATTAGATATTTGGCTTCTCTAGTAACAGGGACATGGGGACATTGCTAGTTACTACATGCAGAACAGTGACGGGCATTCAGATACTGCCTTGGAGCTGGGCTATGTAAGGCAGCAAGTGTGGGATAGGAAGTCCCGGCTAGTGCAGGCAGAATGGCTGCTTAGGACTCCCCCCACCTCTAAGTGGATTACAAACACCAGGGCAGCAGAAAAGTTACATGAAAACTAAATTCACAGAGCTCAAACTGCATATAAACTGCAGCAAAACAGTAGCCAATGGAGACCTTTAATGCTTTGGACATTTTATTTTATTTTTTTTAAACTCAGGTGCGCTTTACGTATCCGAAAAACATTCGTTTTTTTAATTAAAGGGCACTTTAACCCATTGGTGACTAAGGGCAAAAATGTACATCATGGGCAGTGGCAGCTGCTACACCAAAATGTTCATATCAGGGAGAGGAGAGGGGGGGGGGGGGGGCTGTCAGTGTTGCCACAAGATCAGCGGCAGGAATACAGCTAGAACTGCTAGGATTGGAGAAAATGTTGGTCCTGGCAGTTAACTCCTTCAGTGCTGTGATCAAACATGCTTGCAGCACTATTCAAGGCTGGAAGCTCCCATATAAAGGTGATAGTTGGACATAATAACTAGAGTTGGCATCACCATGGAGATAGCCCTGAAGGTAACAAAAGAACTGAAGGATATCTCAAGTGTATGTTTATGCAAAAGCACAGTATGCTGGAATGCAGAGATATGTCAGCATTATGTGAATAAAATGAATAAATGTGCAGTTAAAGGCCTCGTTTCCCATGATAAATAAACAAAAATAAATAAATTAAAAATAGAAAACATGTTTATATCAAATATGTAATTAGAGGGATTGCCTGAGGATTTACTACTGATGACCTATCCTCAGCATAGGTCATTAAGCTGGAGGATCCCGAGTGGCAGACCCTCGCAATCTAGAATCCTTAGGATAGGTCATCAATAATAAAGTCCCAGACCACCCCTTTAAATACTAAAAACATAAAATAATTTGTGATAAAACTTAAATTTACATATACACATATACACTTCAGTGGTAAACAGGGTGAAAAAAGTATGGAGGAACAGGTTTTTTTTCTGCATGTACCCCAAGAATTACATTAAAGTGTTTTTTTATTGGGACAAAACCCTTTCCTCCAGCTGAGCCCTGCATAAAATAAAAAGCGAGGGTATGCTCGCCTCTCCTGCGCCCGTATTCTGCAGTGACTTCCGGGGAGTTGAACAGCAGAAGCACGTGACCACTGTAGCATCACCTTCTGTGCTCCTGGCATTAGCACTCATAGTCTGGGTACCATGATGCCAAAAGTTTGGAGACGTGACGCTACAGCGGTGACATGCTTCCGCCATCCCACGACCCTGAAGTGAACAACGGTGACTGTCAGCTGCATCCCAGGACTCCAGGAGAGGTGAGTATACCCTTGTTTTTTATTTTAGGCAGGTCCCTGTCCTAGTGACAAAAGCCCTTTTAATAAAAATTATAAACACTAACCTATCCCTACCCAAAAGTGGTAAAAATAGGCAGTACATGTTCATCCAAACTACAAAGCTGCATTCAGTCATATTGACACAAATATAAAAAAAAGTTATATACCAAGACAAAAAAAAGGTAAAGTTTTACTGGTACTTGAGCTCATAAGTGGCCTGGTCCTTCAGAAGTTAAAATAGCACATGTCACCCATGTTAGCTGAAGATATAGACTTGTAAAGATAAAATTTCTCTGGAGTTCTGTAGTTCACTGCATTGCCCTCTACTGGTTTTACCCCCCAATGGTTTATGATTAGCTCTTCGTTCTGCAGAAAAAGAACATTACAGTTTCAGATGAACAGAGCTCTCTCCTCTTTATATGGCTGTAGCTCTGGTTCTGTCACTGCTACCAACATGCTTTTGGTTCTTGGCTTTAAAATGACACCAAAAACATGTTGGCAGCCCTTACAGAACTGGAGCTACAGCCACTTCTCAGTCAGTGCAATGGAGACTAACAAGTAACAGAGAAGATCTGTAATTCTTCTATATCTCCCTCTGTCCCAGAGGAGAGTAAAAAGGACTTCTCTTCCTGTTATGATCCACTAATCAATCAGAGAGCATATTTGCTCTCTTGTTGTCACATATGGGCCTTTTTTCCCAGAAAAGGTGTGAAAAGAGGATTTGCTCATCTAATCACTCCTCTACACCTTTTCAACCCTGAAGATGCTGCAGTCATTGCTGAGCACAGAATCTAAGCATTTTTACAGAACATTTTATGTTTTTTCCCTTAGACAAAGCTTTAAAAATATTGAAAAAATAAGAGAAAAAAACTATACATAATTGGCATCACCAAATGCATAACAACCTATTCTATAGTATATTACATGATTTATCCAGTGTAGTCAAGTTCTTAAAAAAATACCACTCTCACTTCGCAAAAACAGGAATGAAAAAATAACCAAAGTGTCATGCGCATACCTTAAAATGGTACCAATAAGTAGTACAAGTTGTCCCGCAAAAAACAAGCATTGTTGACTGAAAACTAAAATGCTCTGGTTTGGAATGTGATGACTGACACAACATGTCTTCTTGTAAAAAGTATTTATATCGTGCAAAAGTAGTAAAAAATAAAAGATCTATAAACTTGATGTTGTAATTGCAATGATCAATATAATAACGGTAGCATAATATTTATACCACACGATGATAACAATAAATCCCCCAAAAATGGTGAAATTGCTTTTTTTCCATTGTCCCAAACAAAAAATTAATAAGTTATGCAATGCGTTAAATGTACCTGAAATTAGTTCTTTTAAAAAGTAGTGCTCGCCCTGCAAATAAAAGGTGTCGTACAGCTACATGAATGAAGAAATAAAGAAGTGATGGTGTTTCTAGTATGCAGTGGTTAGTACCTATCAAAAGTGCTCCAAAAAAGGACAATCGGTGAACTGGCAACAAGGTCATGGGCGCACAAGGTTCATTAATGTGTGTGGGAAGTGAAAGCTAGCCTATCTCTTCCAATCTCATAGAAGGGTTACTGTAGTACAAATTGCTGAAGAAGTTGTTGCTAGATGTGATAGAAAGGTATCAGATCACAAAGTGCAAATGCGATCAGGGTTGTTGCAAATGCGGCTGCATAGTCGTAGACTGATCAGGGTGCCCATGCCAACCCCAGTCCGTTGCTGAAATTGCATGCAATGGGCACTTTAGCATCAGATCTGAAAAAGGAAGTAATGGAAGAAGGTTGTTTGGTCTGATGAACCACATTTTCTTCTACATCATATGGGCGGCCAGGTCATTTACTGTCACTTAGTTAGTACATCACGTACCTGGAGAAGAGATGACACCAAGATGTATTACAGGAAGAAGACAAGATAGTGGAGGCAGTGTGATGCTCTGGGCAATGTTCTGCTGGGAAACCTTTGGTCATGTCATTCTTGTGGAAGTTACCTTAACATGTCCAGAAGCACCTACTTAAACACTGGTTCAGACCAAGTACACCTCGGTACTGGTGCATTATGTTTCCACCGTATGTATGGGTGGAGACATGGGTTGGCTGCTGTCAGTGACAGGGAACTCCCAGACCACGCGTGTTGGCTGGTGTCACTGACGGGGAACTTCCAGGGCATGTCCCCCTCAGCTCTCGCATCCTCCTAAAATGGCCCTGGCAGCTCACTTGTGTCCCCCGCAGTGCCGCGCTCATACCCACATGGCCGTGGCAGCTGACACATGTCCCCGCCGGAGTCCCAACTGCATTGCGTCACCCCGCCGCCACACTCATACCTCTCCTCTGCTTTCGCTTCCCCTGCGGCAGCTGTCACTCTCCTCCCCACTGTCACAGTCAATGCTGGTGCTGGCAAACCGCGCTATGTCTGTCCATGTAGCCCCGCTGTCACCCTGCATGCCGCCATGTCAAACATCACTCTCTCCGGCTATCTCCCCCCGGCGGCGCTGTTGGTGTCCTCGCTGTGCCGCCTGCACAAACACTGCTCTCACCCTACATCTCGCCGCTTACTCCACCTTCTCCCCGCTGGCTCACTAAGACCAAAGGATCCACGGCAGCTGAGGGGGGCTTGGGCTGGGAGTTACCTGTAACTCACAGCAGCGAACCCATGTCTCCACCCATACATCCGATGGAGACATAATGCACCAGTACCGTACACCTCTTCATGGCATCAGTATTCTGCCATGACATTTGTCTCTTGCCCCCTGCCACACTGCAAAAATAGTTTGAGAAAGAGTTGAAGGTTTTGACTTGACCTCCAAATTTCCCAGATCTGAATCCGATTAAGTATTTCCGGAAAAATAAGTCTGATCCATGGAGGCCCCAACTCACAACTTATAAAGGATCTGCTGCTAACGTCTCAGTACCATAGATGTGTCTTAGTCATCTTAGTAACATCTTACCTAGGGAAGTATACTTCTGCACATACATAACATGTCATGATTTGTTTTTCTGTTGAATTTGTAGAAAATCAGTAAGAAAAAAAGTATATGAAATGCATATGTCTGTATGAAGGCATACACTGGTTCAGGAAACGCTGCATGGGCCACTTTGGAAACCCTATTTGGCTTTGTGCAAAACGAAGCTGTAACAGAGCAATGTACAGGAACTTGCATGGGAATTTAGCCCATTGTAGGACCCAACTTGGGATGGTATATTTATCTACATGTTACTTCTATGTCTGAGGGCTTATTCAGACGACCGTATTTATGCAGGTATTTCTACACGGCAAAAAGTCGGACATAGAACACAACCATGTGATGCATTGGAAATCAATGGCTTCATCCAGATGATCATGTTTTTTGCACACAAAATATTCGCGCGGGAAACAATTGACCTACGTGATCATTTTACCCAGCGTACAACGCTGGGAAAGGAAGGCAGCTCGCCCTTATTAATTGTCATTCCAAGCATTTTTTTTTAACTTTTCAAACTCTGTGGTATTCAGTGACAGTTTGAAAAAAAAAGGGAAGATAGGTCCTGCCTCATTTTTCTCACATGTAGTATTAACTATGTCCAAGAAAGGTAGAGCAAGTTCTATCTTTTCTCGGGCGTTCTATTAACGGGCGAGAATACCGTTTATGAAATCGAAACCATTGAAATCTATGGTTTTTGGCCGCATAATGGGACAAAATTACGCCCAAATCAGATCCTAAATGTAATGATATACTATACTACTTCAGAATATGGCTGCACCCTGCAGTTCATATCACTTTCCACATTTCACAATTCACAGTACAATACATTAATTTAGGAAAAGAGAAAAAGCATGTAGGCGCCAAACTGTGGCATAATGTGGGAACACTCTTGGCAGTAGTGCCAAAGTTTTGCAGCTGTGCGTGTGTACATCTGGAGATGGTAAAGGCTGGGTGATTGTAATGATGTGTGTGTATATGTATATGTGTGTATATATATATATATATATATATATATATAATATACCGTATATGTGCAGCACACACTGGTAATACACTTCTAAACAGATACTGTGGTTCTTTGAAAAACGTTCTGCAAGCGGTACTTAGCATTACATGTGGAGTAGGAAATACCGTGTATGCATGTAGAATATTTACATTGTATCTCACCTTGCTTCTCCTTTTCTGTTGATGACCGTTTTCTGTTGGCTCCTGTGGTTAATAATCTTGCCTCCATTTATAAAGGGCGCAAAATAATCTACCGCACCTCCAGAAAGCTGTTGGCCAGCTAGTCACTTGTTGGACATGGACCATTATAGCACGGTTTTGCTGGTTTCACATATATTTAAACATTAAACATTTTTGCACCTATTGTGACGATTTCTATCCTAACTATTAGGGCTGCTTCCCACGAGCGCAGGTCAGAAATGTTCACAATAGCACAACTTTTTGCATTGTGAAGTTCGTACTATTGCACGTTTATAAGACCTTTAACTGTACTTTCTGTGCTGCTGGGGACCATTCATACTGGGGTCCCGCACCGTGATTGTAAAGGCTCTAAAAGCCTAAGAGGATTGCATATGGACAGCGTTGCATACGCAGCCTATACAAATATATAGGGCTCATTCTGCATGGTACACAGAGAAATACAGCACGCTGCAATCTATTTCTCATGCGTATCTACATGCAGTGTTTATACGCACATGTGCATGGATCAATGAAAGTCCATTGACTTTCGTTGACTCCATTGACCACATATCATGTAGCTGTGCAACGAACTTGTAATACGCAGTGAAAAAACTCTGATGCTCATTAACCCTAATGTGGTGTCGGTGATCGCGGGTGTGTTGATGTTTAGTGCATACCCGCGTGTGCAGATGTGAGCCCTCTATGGGGCTCTTTGGTGCGTAAATGCGCACAAAATAGAGCAAGCCCTATTTTTTTGCGCCCACGAAAACAAAAGAAGTGAGAATGAATAACCTAATGTCTAATAGTAGGGGATCCTTTTGGCTGGCATACATCAGAAAGATTTCAATCCACCATTCTATTTAGTATAATAATAATAAACTTTATTTGTATAGCGCCAACATATTCCGCAGCGCTTACATAGACAGGGGGAATACAGAAAGACAAAAATTACAGGACCACAGTTACATAGTAATAAGTTGAAGGAAACAATGGGGATGAGGGTCCTGCTCCAACGAGCTTACATACTACAAGTAATGGGGTGAGACAGAAGGTAAAGGGGCTGGCGGTGTGCGTGGTATGGCGAGGTGGAGAGTGAGGGATTCTATACACATAGACAATGGTCAGACATTTAGCCGTGTGACGGCAGAATCGGTATGACTGCAGGAGCGGTTTATTATGGCTAGCGAGCATTGCAGTCAGTAGGTCAGGGAGCATGTTATCAGGCGGCGTACAAAGGAGTTTGTTTACAGTATGCGGTGTGCCTCCCTGAAGAGGTGCGTTTTAGAACATGCCTGAAGTTCTGCGAGTCCTGGATTGCCCAGGTAGCCTTTGGTAGTGCGTTCCAGAGGACTTGTGCTGCACTGGAGAAAACTTGGCAGCGGGAATGAGAAGTTCGAATTAGAGGGGTACGCAGTCTAGTTTGGTTAGCAGAGCGGAGAGCCCGGGCTGGGTGGTGCATAAAGATGAGGGAGGCAATGTAGGGTGGTGCTATGCTGTGGAGGGCTTTATGGATGAGGGTGGTGAATTTACATTGAATTCTGTATTTAACGGGCAGGCAGTGCAGTGTCTGGCACAGGGCAGAGGCGTCCGAGTAGCGGCTGGACAGGAAGATGAGCCTGGCTGCTGCATTCAAGATGGATTGAAGAGGGTAGAGTCTGGTGCAGGGGAGGCCGATCAGCAAGAAGTTGCATTATTCAAGCTGAGAGTGGATGAGGGCAACAGTAAGCGTTTTTAACGTGTCCACAGTGAGAAAAGAGCGGATTCTTGCGATGTTCTTGAGGGGCAGCTGACATGTACGGGCCAGAGATTGGATGTAGTATAACTAATTCTAGCTATACGTGTTACACCTACCTGGACACATCCAAATTAAAAACACATACAATATAAACACAGATAACACAAATATATAATAAGGAAATACCAGAAGAAAAAATATGTAGGTAATCGAACCCTAAACCTAATTATTAGAGATGAGCGAACGTACTCGTCCGAGCTTGATACTCGTTCGAGTATTAGCGTGTTCAAGATGCTCGTTACTCGTAACGAGTACCACGCGATGTTCGGGTTACTTTCACTTTCATCTCTAAAACGTTAGCGCGCTTTTCTGGCCAATTGAAAGACAGGGAAGGCATTACAACTTCCCCCTGCGACGTTCAAGCCCTATACCACCCCCCTGCAGTGAGTGGCTGGTGAGATCAGGTGTCACCCGAGTATAAAAATCGGCCCCTCCCGCGGCTCGCCACAGATGCGTTCTCACTTAGCTGAGGGAAAGTGCTGCTGCTGGTGCTGCTGCTATAGGGAGAGTGTTAGGAGTTATTATAGGCTTCAAGAACCCCAACGGTCCTTCTTAGGGCCACATCTAACCATGTGCAGTACTGTGGAGGCTGCTTTTTGCAGTGTTGCACTTTTTTTTTTTTTTTGGGTATATCGGCCGTGCAGAGCATTGCGCCCTGCAGTAATACTCCAGGGACAGAAGTGCTTAGGCAGGGAGAGCGTTAGGAGTATTTTAGGCTTCAAGAACCCCAACGGTCCTTCTTAGGGCCACATCTAACCGTGTGCAGTACTGTGGAGGCTGCTTTTTGCAGTGTTGCACTTTTTTTTTTTTTGGGGTATATCGGCCGTGCAGAGCATTGCGCCCTGCAGTAATACTCCAGGGACAGAAGTGGTGGTTAGGCAGGGACAGAAGACATATTAATTATTGATTGAATATAGGCAGTGGGCCTTTTCTAAAAAATATTGGGCAAAAAATCTATTTGGCCTGCCTGTCACTGTGCTCAGTGTTCTGGGTCTCTGCTGGGTGTAGTAGTTCTACAACAAAATCATACGCAGCCAGCTAAGTGTTACAGCAGGCTTGCGCCAAATTATTTCCTGGCGTTCCGTAAGCGAAGTCAGCCTCCAACCACAGGCCAATAAGCGGCACATTTAATTACAGCGTACTGTTTCTGCATTACTGGTAATACAGCATGCTGAGGGGTAGGGGTAGGCCTAGAGGACGTGGACGCGGCCGAGGACGCGGAGGCCCAAGTCAGGGTGTGGGCACAGGCCGAGCTCCTGATCCAGGTGTATCGCAGCGGACTGCTGCGGGATTAGGAGAGAGGCACGTTTCTGGCGTCCCCACATTCATCTCACAATTAATGGGTCCATGCGGTAGACCTTTATTAGAAAATGAGCAGTGTGAGCAGGTCCTGTCGTGGATGGCAGAAAGTGCTTCCAGTAATCTATCATCCACCCACAGTTCTGCGCCGTCCACTGCTGCAACTCAGAATCCTCTGGCTGCTGCTCCTCCTTCCTCCCAGCCTCCTCACTCCATGAAAATGAGACATTCTGAGGAGCGGGCAGACTCCCAGGAACTGTTCTCGGGCCCCTGCTCAGATTGGGCAGCAGTGGTTCCTCTCCCACCAGAGGAGTTTATCGTGACTGATGCCCAACCATTGGAAAGTTCCCGGGGTCCGGGGGATGAGGCTGGGGACTTCCGGCAACTGTCTCAAGACCTTTCAGTGGGTGAGGAAGACGATGACGATGAGACACAGTTGTCTATCAGTGAGGTAGTAGTAAGGGCAGTAAGTCCGAGGGAGGAGCGCACAGAGGATTCGGAGGAAGAGCAGCAGGACAATGAGGTGACTGACCCCACCTGGTTTGCTACGCCTACTGAGGACAGGTCTTCAGAGGGGGAGGCAAGGGCAGCAGCAGGGCAGGTTGCAAGAGGCAGTGCGGTGTCCAGGAGTAGAGGCAGGGCCAGACCGAATAATCCACCAACTGTTTCCCAAAGCGCCCCCTCGCGCCATGCCACCCTGCAGAGGCCGAGGTGCTCAAAGGTCTGGCAGTTTTTCACTGAGAGTGCAGACGACCGACGAAAAGTGGTGTGCAACCTTTGTTGCGCCAAGATCAGCCGGGAAGCCACCACCACCAGCCTCACCACCACCAGCATGCGCAGGCATATGATGGCCAAGCACCCCACAAGGTGGGACGAAGGCCGTTCACCGCCTCCGGTTTGCACCGCTGCCTCTCCCCCTGTGCCCCAACCTGCCACTGAGATCCAACCCCGCTCTGAGGACACAGGCACTACCGTCTCCTGGCCTGCACCCACACCCTCACCTCCGCTGTCCTCGGCCCCATCCAGCAATGTCTGTCAGCGCAGCGTCCAGCCGTCGCTAGCACAAGTGTTTGAGCGCAAGCGCAAGTACGCCGCCACGCACCCGCACGCTCAAGCGTTAAACGTGCACGTAGCCAAATTTATCAGCCTGGAGATGCTGCCGTATAAGGGTTGTGGAAACGGAGTCCTTCAAAAGCATGATGGCGGCGGCGGCCCCGCGCTACTCAGTTCCCAGTCGCCACTATTTTTCCCGATGTGCCGTCCCAGCCCTGCACGACCACGTCTCCCGCAATATTTTACGCGCCCTCACCAACGCGGTTACTGCCAAGGTCCACTTAACAATGGACACGTGGACAAGCACAGGCGGGCAGGGCCACTATATCTCCCTGACGGCACATTGGGTGAATTTAGTGGAGGCTGGGACAGAGTCAGAGCCTGGGACCGCTCACGTCCTACCCACCCCCAGAATTGCGGGCCCCAGCTCGGTGCTGGTATCTGCGGCGGTGTATGCTTCCTCCACTAAACCACCCTCCTCCTCCTCCTCCTCCTCCTCCAACGCAACCTCTGTCTCGCAATCAAGATGTGTCAGCAGCAGCACGTCGGCAGCAGTCGGTGTCGCGCGGCGTGGCAGCACAGCGGTGGGCAAGCGTCAGCAGGCCGTGCTGAAACTACTCAGCTTAGGAGATAAGAGGCACACGGCCCACGAACTGCTGCAGGGTCTGACAGAGCAGACCGACCGCTGGCTTGCGCCACTGAGCCTCCAACCGGGCATGGTCGTGTGTGACAACGGCCGTAACCTGGTGGCGGCTCTGCAGCTCGGCAGCCTCACGCACGTGCCATGCCTGGCCCACGTCTTTAATTTGGTGGTTCAGCGCTTTCTGAAAAGCTACCCACGCTTGTCAGACCTGCTCGGAAAGGTGCGCCGGCTCTGCGCACATTTCCGCAAGTCCCACACGGACGCTGCCACCCTGCGCACCCTGCAACATCGGTTTAATCTGCCAGTACACCGACTGCTGTGCGACGTGCCCACACGGTGGAACTCTACGCTGCACATGTTGGCCAGGCTCTATGAGCAGCGTAGAGCTATAGTGGAATACCAACTCCAACATGGGCGGCGCAGTGGGAGTCAGCCTCCTCAATTCTTTTCAGAAGAGTGGGCCTGGTTGGCAGACATCTGCCAGGTCCTTGGAAAGTTTGAGGAGTCTACCCAGGTGGTGAGCGGCGATGCTGCAATCATTAGCGTCACCATTCCTCTGCTATGCCTCTTGAGAAGTTCCCTGCAAAGCATAAAGGCAGACGCTTTGCGCTCGAAAACAGAGACGGGGGAAGACAGTATGTCGCTGGATAGTCAGAGCACCCTCCTTTCTATATCTCAGCGCGGTGAGGAGGAGGAGGAGGAGGAGGAGGAAGATGAGGAGGAGGGGGAAGAAACAGCTTGGCCCACTGCTGAGGGTACACATGCTGCTTGCCTGTCATCCTTTCAGCGTGTATGGCCTGAGGAGGAGGAGGAGGAGGAGGAGGATCCTGAAAGTGATCTTCCTAGTGAGGACAGCCATGTGTTGCGTACAGGTACCCTGGCACACATGGCTGACTTCATGTTAGGATGCCTTTCTCGTGACACTCGAGTTTCACGCATTCTGGCCACTACGGATTACTGGGTGTACACACTGCTTGACCCACGGTATAAGGAGAACCTTTCCACTCTCATACCGGAAGAGGAAAGGGGTTCGAGAGTGTTGCTATACCACAGGACCCTGGCGGACAAACTGATGGTGAAATTCCCATACGACAGCACTAGTGGCCGAAGGCACAGTTCCGGGGGCCAGGTAGCAGGGGAGGCGCGGAGATCAGGCAGCATGTACAGCACAGGCAGGGCAACACTCTTTAAGGCCCTTGACAGCTTTATGGCTCCCCAGCAAGACTGTGTCACGGCTGAGTCGGCGGGAGCACTGTAAAAGGATGGTCAGGGAGTACGTAGCCGATCGCACGACCGTCCTCCGTGACGCCTCTGCCCCCTACAACTACTGGGTGTCGAAGCTGGACACGTGGCCTGAACTCGCGCTGTATGCCCTCGAGGTGCTTGCTTGTCCTGCGGCTAGCGTCTTGTCAGAGAGGGTGTTTAGTGCGGCTGGGGGAATCATCACAGATAAGCGTACCCGGCTGTCAACCGACAGTGCCGACAGGCTTACACTCATCAAGATGAACAAAGCCTGGATTTCCCCAGACTTCTCTTCTCCACCAGCGGACAGCAGCGAAACCTAAGCAATACGTAGGCTGCACCCGCGGATGGAAGCATCGTTCTCTATCCCCATCCAAAACGGGGACCTTTTTGCTTCATCTATCTGTGTATAATATTCCTCCTCCTCCGCCTGCTCCTCCTCCTGAAACCTCACATAATCACGCCGAACGGGGAATTTTTCTTAGGCCCACAAGGCTCAGTCATATAATTTTTATAAACAATTTTTAGACGTTTCAATGCTCATTAAAGCGTTAAAACTTTCACCTCAACCAATTTTTATTTTAACTGGGCTGCCTCCAGGCCTAGTTACCAATTAAGCCACATTAACCAAAGCGATTAATGGGTTTCACCTGCCCTCTCGGTTGGGCATGGGCAATTTTTCTCAGGTACATTAGTACTGTTGGTACACCAATTTTTGTGGGCCATCGCCTACAGTGTAATCCAATTAATTTTTTGCCCAGCTGCATTAAAGCTGATGTTACATCAGCTGTGTTGGGCACTGCAATGGGATATATTTATGTACCGCCGGTGGCTTCCTGGCACCCACCCATGCTGTGGGTCCACAGGGAGTTGTAAATGCATCTGTCCACTTCTAAAGAACCCCGGTCTGACTGGGGCATGCAGTGTGGGCCGAAGACCACCTGCATTAAACCTGACATTCTTACCTCAGCTGTGATGGGCAATGCAATGGGATATATTAATCTACAGCCGGTGGGTTCCAGGGAGCCACCCATGCTGTGGGTACACACGGAATTCCCATTGCGGAGTTGTACCTGCCTGTGACTATTTATAAAAAGCCACGGTCTGACTGGTGCATGCAGACACCTTGACAGAATGAATAGTGTGTGGCACATAGGTTCCCCATTGCTATGCCCACGTTTGCAGCTCCAGATGGAGGTGGCACAGGATTGCATTTCTCATTGCTTCTGTACAGCATTGTGGACTATCGCCCCGCCTCTTTTAAAGAGGGTCGCTGCCTAGCCGTGCCAACCCTCTGCAGTGTGTGCCTGCTTTTCCTCTGGCAGACGCACTTATAAATAGACATGAGGGTGGCGTGGCATGAGGGCAGCTGAAGGCTGGGCAGGGACAGTTTGGTGTGCGCTGTGGACACTGGGTCGTGGGGGGGGGTTTGGGCAGCATGTAACACAGGAGAAGTGGCAGCGGAGTGTCATGCAGGCAGTGATTGTGCTTTGTTGGAGGTAGTGTGGTATGCATTGCTAATGAGGGCTTTTCAGATGTAAAAGTTGTTGGGGGGGGGGCACTCTTGCCGCTATTGTGGCTTAATAGTGGGACCTGTGAACTTGAGATGCAGCCCAACATGTAGCCCCTCGCCTGCCCTATCCGTTGCTGTGTCGTTCCCATCACTTTCTTGAATTGCCCAGATTTTCACAAATGAAAACCTTAGCAAGCATCGGCGATATACAAAAATGCTCGGGTCGCCCATTGACTTCAATGGGGTTCGTTATTCGAAACGAACCCTCGAGCATCGCGAAAAGTTCGTCTCGAGTAACGAGCACCCGAGCATTTTGGTGCTCGCTCATCTCTACTAGTTATGAGAAGGCCCTGCCTAGAGGTGGGTCAATGACCCTGATGAGGGCAACTCCATATCAAGGACCTAGAGCGACACTGATTTTTCCCTAGATGGTGAAAGGGAATACTGGCAAACTATACACAACCACTGGTGCAGGGAATAACATGTACAAACTCCGCATATAAATAAGTAGAACAAAAGCAGACTTATCTTAAGGCCACCTGCACACGACCGGATTTGAATTGCGGACTCCACAATTGTCACCCACGTGGACGATCCGTGGTATTCCGCACCCGTTGAAAAAATAGAACATTCGCATGTCCGCTCAGATGAGCACGGGCGGTTTCCATTGAAGTCAATGGGAACCATGCGACCCACAGCCCATCCACAATTGACGAGGGAAAAACAAATGTTTAAAAAAAAAAACCTGTACTGCTCACAACCGATGGCGAGTGTCTGCGATCATCCACAGTACAGAAAAAGAAGGTACGGGAGGTCGCTGGCTGTGACCCGAGACGGATTCCGCTGCAGGCTCCTACATGCACAACTGACCCTGTTCATGTGCAGGCGGCCTAACTGAAACGCAGTTCCAACCCAAGGAGCCGCAGACAAGACCGCAAACACCTTCAGACTGAGAGTATAACCAGCACCTTCTGTTCAGAAGAACTGGTTTATATAACCAAACAATACTGATTGGCTGACGTAGATGGATATTCAGCTAGTCAGTCTCTTAACCACATAACAGCAAGGAGTAGCTAACTCCATGCTGACAGAAAATGAAGACATGCCAACATGGCGCATCACATGGGCTGGGGTTAACGCCATGACACCACCCTGGCTGCACAACCATGCACCAGCCACAGTGTGATAATATGTTTGGCAAATATAAAGGCTGAACGCAAAGCGTCCTATTTACTATTCAAAGTATGATAGCAAACTGTCTTACATGCTTGCGCTACATTTATCATATGCCTTCAGTCAATTTTTCAGACAGTTTTTTTTGACTTGTCCAAAAAGGGGCATAGTCTAAGTTGTGCCAAATTGTCATGAATTGGCACAATTCTTGGCATAAACTAAGCCAACTAATTGATTATCTAAACAATCTTAAAATGTGACAGATTCATGATTCATTGATAAACTGGAGCATTTTAAGACTACCTAGTTAAAGGCCGGCTGCACGTAACCGGATTTGAACTGCGGAATCCGCGATCGTCAATCACGCAGAAGATCCATGGTATTCTGCATCCATTCAAAGAATAGAACATTCACATCTCAGCTCACACAAGCGGATAGTGATTACGATTTCTGCTCGCAGAATAAAATCGCAGCATGGTCTATTTTTGACCGAATTTCCCACAGACGGCTTCCATTGAAGTCAATAGAAGCCATCCAACGCATGGCCCATCCGCCATTGACATTGGAGATAGGCCGCGGGAACCCGCATCATCGCCTAGCGACAGCGCGGGAAGTATGAATATTTAAAAATAAAATCTCTACTGTACATGGAGTACGTGGAGTCTCCAGCCAGTTAGGGACGGATTCCGCTGTAGGCTCCTGCATGCGGAATCCTACCAGTCAGTGTGAGACCGGCCTAAGTTTTAGATAATATTGGTAAATAAGCCCTGTTTTAGCCTCACTTCACTGACACATTCTTGTATATCAATGCTTTACCTAGGCACAATGTGTCTTCTTGTCCTCAGTGTTCATGTGTTTTGTATGCATGCCATTGTTAGACCTCATTTACACATCCATTTTTTTTAAACACCTTTAAGGAACACCATCAATTTCACACTCCTTTAATGGTTTTTATATACATTTTTGGCTGCACTTTTTATTTTCTGACATTTTGGCTTTCTTCTTGGGTTTTTTTGTGATTCTGTAGAAAGTCTACGAAGAGATATGCCAGAAAAAAACAACATGCTACATTTTGATAACACGAATCCAAGGAAGTTGGAGAAACAATCCAGCAACATGAACCCTCTAGCGATATAAAACTTGACTTTTATTCCTTCACATTAAAAGCACACGATACACACTGCATGTCAGGTATATTGCTTGTATCTTTACTCATTGCCTACATCTGAATGAACTGGAACTTTCTATGCACAAAGTATTAAAATCACATGATTAAAACCACCAATTCCAGAGGAGGACATTGATTTCATACAAATCCTAAGTACTGAAAGAGAACAATGATGTAGATAATACAACCTGAATAGAAAATAATAGTATCTAGTTCATCAAGTCATCACTTAAAGGGGTAAAGGCCCATTTAGACGCAACGATTATCGCTCAAAATTCACTCAAAAGCCATCTTTTGAGCGATAATCATTGCGTGTAAATGTGCCCATCTTTCACTTTTCTGCCGAACGATGGACCTCAGTTCGGCAAGAAATCCATCATACAGCAGAACAGCTGACAAGACAGACCGCACGCTGTGTTCTGCCCGGGGAGCGCTGATTACAGCTGATTAGTTTGTTTCAGCTGTCAGCCCCATGGCACAACAAAGGGAATGTATCCGGCGAACAGTGGGTGGTCTGTTCTCTGAATATAGCTCGTGGCTGCTCACACACTACTAATTGGTACTAATAGGCATTAGTACCAAGTAGTAGTTTTATGCAAAAGCCATCTTTTGAGTGATTATCTTTGTGTCTAAATGCCTCTTAACTCTGGAGACTATGCAAATTTTCAACATTTCTCTAAAGTTTCTACCTATTGAGATAATTCCAAGCGTCCATCTAAATCATCAAACTGAACTCCAGTACCCTTTTTGCCTACCTGCGCATCTGGCTAGCATACAATTTCTACATTAAAAATGGCAGCTGGGGAGTGGATAAAATGCATCTCCCACTGCCAGTTACTGATGAGTTGGCATTCACCACTTTAAAAATTCTGTTGGTATTACAGAATGTGAAGGCACTGAGCATGTCTGTTCAGTAAAACAGCGGAACCTACAGGTCAGGGTTGTAACTATAGAGGATGCAGGGGATGCGGTTGCACCTGGGCCCAGGAGCCTTAGGGGGCCCATAAGGCCTCTCTTCTCCATATAGGGAACCCAGTACTATGAATAAAGCATTATAGTTGGGGGCCCTGTTACAAGTTTTGCATCGGGGCCTGGGAGCTTCAAGTTACACCTCTGCTACAGGTCATAAGTATTGGATACCAATGGAGAAGTAAGATGGGGGAGAGCTATCTCTGCAGCTTTGTAAAGCAAGTTCTAACATTATATTGCAAATTTACATGTTATCGCCTTATGAAGCGTATAACATTCACTTTGAATCACCAGAATACCCCTTTTAGGGTGACTACCCACTACAGTTTTTTTTTCCCTGCGAAATTCGCAGCATTTTTTTTTCTGCAGGCATCTATGGGACTTGTAATGTTAAAATCGCGATTTCGCGGTAAATTGCGATTTTGTGCGATCGCGATTTTAACATTACAAGTCCCATAGACCCCTGCAGAAAAAAAAACTGTAGTGGGTAGTCACCCTAATAGTAGAGTTATATCTTGTCTAAGATCAGGTGACTTCGGAATTCTGCATTGCAATGTAATGATTCACATTGCCTTGCGGTTCAAAACTTCTCCTTTATAGTCACAGTCTCTACTGGGTCGGTGTACTTTTTCAATGCCTTTACACTTCCCTATATCTAAGAAAAAAGTTGTGACATCATTGATGTATTAGTTACTTGTGGACTAACCGTATCTGACAAGTGACATCTTGTTTTGGTCTTAAGAGTGCAAGTGGTGCTTCCCACATACTGCACACTGGAAATATTGGTTGTTATCAAGTAAATGACATGAGGCGTTACAATTAATGAAGCTATTGATTTCAGATCAAGGAGACACATGTTGCTGGACTGTTTCTCTGACTTTCATTCCTTAGATCTATTGCTCTCCAGCTTTAACCGTGCACTGAACCCTTGATTGCAGTTGGTGTGTGTTCTTCAGAGAGCTGACTTTTCCTTATACTGCCCTTAATAAAAGCACCACTAACCACCAAATAGCAAGAAGACCACCAACTAACAATGCAAACACACAGAAAAAAGTACTGTAAAAATGGCATCGGAAATGCAAATAAAGTATTTTGAGCCTAATCCAGAAATGGATCCAGAAAAACAGAAATATTAAGGATTTTTTTTTTTGCATCCACTCCTGTACTTTAGCGGAACTTGTCAGCTTGAATATGCTGTCCAAATTGCGGGCATCATGTTATGGATTAGGAGCAGCTGAGCAGATTAATATATAGTTCTGTGATCCAAAAGTTCCGTATAACTCGTGTGTTTTGTTGATTCATATCTTAGAGGTCCAGTGGGCGGAGCTATCAGTGACAACAGTCTTCCTTGTATATGTGTGTAGATAGAGCTAGCTGTCAATCACTGATAGGACCGCCCACTGGACCTCTAAGAACAGAGATGTAAATGAATGACTAACAAGTCCTACTGACTATTTCCTCATAAAACCATATATAAATCTGCTCAGCTCCTCCTGCTCTATAGCATCATGCCTGCAGTTTGGCCGGCTTATTCAAGTTGATAGGTTCCCTTTAACAGAAAAAACTGCATAAAAAATGAACACAAAGCTGTATATATAGTTCCAGCCTTATACTGGAATACTAGTCATGTGCAGAGCTAGAGGTTTGCTACAGTTATGTGCCTCATTATATTCATTGATGTATCCTATTTATATGCCTTTCATCAATTAGTCAACAGGAAGCGGAGAATTAGAGCAGACTTCCTGTGTAGTAACACTGCAAGCATATTTATAAGATTTGACAATTGAATTACAAGTACATTTATTCTGCTTTACACAGAAAATAGTATGATAACTCACTGACTGTGTTGATTTGTTCCTAGTGGCGTACCTACCGGTGAGACAGACACACAATAGTAATGGGGCACCTTAGAGATATGGGAAAAATTCATAACCCCATTACAGTCTCCTTGGGGTAGCTCTCCAATCGATTACTCTCCTTTTTGTTGTTGAGTAGTTTTGAGCGAACCAAATCAGTAGAACCCTGTTTTGGGCATGAACCTGACCCGTGCTTTTACTGAAGACGGCCATATACTTACTAACACAGGAGGCAGTTTTGGCTGCCTCCATATTGAGGTTGGTGCACATGTTTGCCCTCCTGTGTTAGTAAGTATATGGCCGTCTTCAGTGAATGTTTGTTTTTAATTTGCCCCTTCAATGTTCTCCTCGAAACTCGGGCGTGAAAAATACGCTGCAGCGCGGAGACCCCTAGATCGGCAGAAGTCCTCGGAATTCTTACATAAAGACAGCTATCGTCTTTTCCCAGTGTTGGACGCAGGTAAACTCCCTCCCCCTCTGTTTTGTTTCAGCTCCCATATGAGTCTATGGGAGCCTCCAGCATGTTTCGTCAAAAGATAGGTCAAGAAGACATATCTTTTGATGCAGTATGAAGAATCGGTGACTGAAAATCGCTCGTGAATGAATGCATTAGAATTCCAATGCTTCACATGGTTGCAATATCATGGCTATATAGATGCGTAAAAACGCTCTTGTAAATAAGGGCCGTAGACAGATTTATTATTCAGGAGTCTGTGGAAGTTACAGTTCGTGTAAAGGCTTGGAAAATGGCAAGGAAAAAGAGATATACACTCATTGTCAAAAAAAAAGCATCTAGAAGGAGTTGTTGAAATCAAATGAAACTTTCTCTGTGTGATTGTAACGCTGATATAAGTAAGTGATTACAATATCAGAGCAGCCGATACGGGCGGGCATGGAGGCGCTAGTACCCTGTTGTACTACCTCTAGCTTGGATACAAGATGTGATATGATTGGGCATGGAGGCTCTAGTACTTTGTTGTACCACCTCTAGCTTGGATGCAGGATGTGATACGGGTGGGCATGGAGGCTCTAGTACCCTGTTGTACCGCCTCTAGCTTGGATACAAGATGTATACAGGTGGGCATGGAGGCTCTAGTACCCTGTTGTACCACCTCTAGCTTGGATGTAAGATGTGATACAGGTGGGCATGGAGGCTCTAGTACCCTGTTGGGCCGCCTCTTGCTTGGATACAAGATGTGGTACAGGTGGGCATTGAGGCTCTAGTACCATGAGAGGAACACGTGGCTACAGGATGTCCTGAACATATCGCTGAGCTGTCATTGTCCCTCGTACCACTATTAGGCCTCTCTCACACAAAGAAGCAGCAAAGCACCTCGATTTTACTTTGTTTCAGCCGCAGCTCCCTGCGGCTGACAGCATGTTTTAGCACACCGCATCATTGTGATAGGTAAGGAGGTGTGCTAAACAACCAAAGATAGAACAGACAGCGCTTGAAAATCATTGCGCTGGAAAAAATCAAGTGCCGCTATCGAACGCATGTCTGCGAGGCCCCGTTAATTTCAATAGGAGTGTTATACTGCGATAAAAAGTGCCTGTGTGAGAGAGACCTTAGGGGAGACCCACTGTCATATGCGATGGCCTCCAGACCATTACCACAGCAAAGGCAGGATTGAGGCGCTCACCCCTTGGTCTCCAGAAGCTGTCGTAAGTGCCCAAACTAAATTTGTTTCATCGCTGAAAACAACCAGTTCCACTATGAAGCAGTCCAATTTGCCATTCCTGACAGCACTGCAAATGGAGGTGACAGTAGGTGGGTGTCAAAGATTGTACATGTAATGAGCACCTGGAGAACAAATGTCCTTCAGCCAAGTGCCTAGAAGTGGTTCTGACAGACACCGGAGACTGTAATGATGGTGCCACCTGTCTCTGGATGGCGGCGGACAATGAAACAGTTGGAGCTGCTCGTGCTTGTCAGAGGATAAGACAATCTTCTCTACTAGTGGTCTATTAAGAGCATCCTGAGGCTGGTTGCCCTGTGTGTGTGCCCTCTGGGATCCACTGGTCCAAGCACCTCCTAACAGTCTGGTTAGAACGGCCCAGGTGGCAGGCAATTCTTAGATATGACCATCCAGCTTCTCACATTCCAAATGCCCCATTTAAAACTCTTTTGACTGATCAAAATCTCTTTGCTTGCATCATAGAGGCATCTAGTGGTCAACAACCTCCACACAAGTGGAAAAAGAGGTCACTACATACCAAAAGCTGCACTGCTAACATCCGAATTGTGGTGTAGAATTGAAAATAGCAAAATCCAGGCAGCAATTCTGCACCATACTCCTCAGTTAGCAGTGCAGAGTTTGCTGTGGAAGTCAGGGACAGCATATTCCACAATGCTGTCGCAGAATATTCCAACCCTTGTGGATGCTGAGTTTTGCAGCAAAAGGACAACTTCTAAGTGCTTGATTTTTTTTTGTGTGTACAATATACAGGTAAGGGTGGATTCACACCTGCTTTAGGGCTCAGTTCAGGATTTCCATTTCTCTGCTCAGTTTTTGTAAGAGAGAAACAGATCAATTTTTCTCCCCATTAATTTCAGTGTGTTTTAAAAAAAAATGAAATGCTTCCATTTTGCTTCAGTTTTTTACGGAAACAAATAATAATGCAGCAAACTGTGTTATTTGTTCCAGTGCAAAAAAAACTGAAGCACAATGGAGGTGTCGTAAAATAAAAGCATACCGTTTTTTGTTTTTTTTGAAAACCCACTGAGATCAATGGGGAGAAAAACTGATCAGTTTATTTCAATTTTACATCCGTTTCTCTCCTCCAAAAACTGAGCAGAGATAGAAACACTAAACACAGATGTGAATTCACCCTTAGGCCTCCTTCACACGAGCGTATGTGTAATATGTTCGTGTGTAAGGATGGTATATTCACAATAAAATGAAGGGAGGAGAGAGCAAGAAGCAGGCTGATACGTCCGTGCTAGCTGATCAATCGGTTTCTTTTGGCGATTTAAATGTCTGTTCACCTGCTTGCATGTAACACCATTCCCGTGGATTAGAATGGCAATTAAATCCCTAATCAGGGCGAGCCCTCCGTTTTTTTCAGCTTCCATATAAGTCCATGGGAGCTGGCTGCGTATTTCAGCTAAAGATAGGGCAAGACCTATCTTTTCACGGGCAGTATAAAAAAGATGACTGAAAATTGGCCTATTTTCACTCCTGCGGCAAAAAATGTTCATCTGAATAAATCCATTGAAACCCAATGCTTCGCATGTTCGCGTTTTATGTGCGATTGTTCTAACATGGTGAAATGCCTGTGTAAATACGGCCGTCTGAAGAAGCCCTTACTAAAAAATAACTGGATAGATAATTCGAGAGAAAAGAACAACTAAAGTAATTAATCAGGCAGTGTCAGGGTTTTCCGTCTTAATTCCATCTGTTCCATTTTTACAGCAGAAAAAGGATTAAACATTACTATTTTTTGGCCATTGATTTCAATGGGTTTTCAAAAAACTGGAACGTTTTCAGTTTGCTTCCATTCTGTTATGTTTCTGTTCTTTTTGGGTTTTTTTAATGAAGCAAATAGTGATTGAAATCCAAGAATTAAAATCTGCTGCAAAATCCAAACCATTAAGGCCGACTGCACACGACCGGGTCAGATTCCGCATGCGGGAGCTCACAGTGGAATCCAACCTGTACCAACCGTACCTGTCATTTATTCCTCTATTCTGTACTGCGGATGGTCCGCATGGCTCGCCGTCAGACATGCGCAGTACAGATTTAATTTTTTTTTTAAACCCCTGCTTTTTGGAATCCGCGATTCGGTTGGGCCGCGGGTCCGACAGCTTCCATTCACTTCATTGGAAGCTGTCCATGCGGAGCCTGCACAAAAATACAACATGCTGTGATTTTTCCTCCACGAGCAGAAAATTGCAATTGATTTCCGCTCATGTGCAGGATAAAGCGCTTTTCCGTAGCATGTTATGGACAGTATTTGCTGCGGAATCCAGAGCGGGATGGCAGCTCCAAATTCCGCAATGCTAATCCGTCTGTGTGCAGCCGGCCTTAGGTGCGGGTTTGGCCATTGCGGATTTGCGGTGTATTTGCTGTAGGTTTTCTGCTGCAGAAAGCCCACAGCACATGCATCATGTGTTAAGGCACACTTAGGGACCTTTCACACGGGTCAGAATTCT
This sequence comes from Eleutherodactylus coqui, assembly GCF_035609145.1. Classification (NCBI taxonomy): domain Eukaryota; kingdom Metazoa; phylum Chordata; class Amphibia; order Anura; family Eleutherodactylidae; genus Eleutherodactylus; species Eleutherodactylus coqui. The sequence goes on along the minus strand of NC_089837.1, from coordinate 119,727,291 downwards.
TCACAGGATGCAGCGCAGATGCCGATTTTGTCAATGAGTGCAGATTTTGTTGCATTTTTAACTGTGGAATGCTTTCTGTTGAACGTCTTGTGAAACTTCTTGTATTTTGTACGTAGACTTTAATTGCGGAATTATATCTTCTGTTTGTTAGAAATCCACAGCAACAATTCCACAAGACATCCTTAATTCCGCAGCAGAAAGCTTTTCTGTTGCGGAATTGAATATTTTATGGTTTTAAAGGAAAGATGCTCAGATTTTAACAGATGCAGAATGCAAAAACCTATAGGGATAACATTGTGATGCAGAAATGTCCGAGCGGACTAATTCTATTCTGTATGAAATGTCCCATACATGTTTAATAATTTAGAGTTTGCTACAATTTTATCTAGTCTTACCAATCATCTGTATGCTAAATGGCCTCAACTGTGGGCCAATACATTCCTTCTAAAATTATACATTGTAATTGCTGATGTATTTAGCACAAAGATTGCATAAAATGGATACATTTGTAGCAACCTCTGTGAGAAGTATTAATATTTACAGATCTGCAACCTCTGGCTGTAAACAAGAATGTTTCTATTTCCTGACATCCAACACTTGAATGGGACTGAGCTACAGAACAGTGAGCTGCAGTACCAGGCACAGCAACTACCAAACCCATAAGGGCAGACACAGACTCATCAGTCAGCTGATCAGCAGAGTTTCTGGTAGCTGATCTGAACTTAGTCTATGCTAAGGATCAGCCATCAATAGTTAAATCCCAAACAACCCATTGAAGCTATACTTACATGTAACTGGTAAAGTCTTTTCATTTCATTAATATCTTCCGCTGTGTGCATTAACAGCAGTGACTTTCTAAAAAGCTTGTGCATTATGAGACTACTGGCACCAACTATGTGCTGCCCATATGGCTAGTTCCTGATGGTCTATTGGACAAAGGACTGACAACCTTCTGATGCAATACTTGTTAAAGGGGAGCTGTCAATTCTCCTTACATGTGTGTTACATCTTAGCGTGTGTTTTTCTTAGAACTCTGTGTTGAGCCTCTATTATTCCTTCTAGAAAGTTATGATAAAATTGCGATATGGTTTTTACCATTTCTTCATTACGTAGGATGTGTCCCGTACATGGTGGCACTATCCCATCAGTGGTTACAGTGTCAGACTACACGTGCACTCTATTGACAAGAGAAACAGTAACTTCCAGTAGCTAATCTAGGCATATATTTCCAAATAGAACAACAGAGCAAAGGAATACCCTGATAATGAATATAATGCACAGGTTCAAACAACAGCAAGTAATTGTTCTGCCAAAAAATGGCAAACAGGCTCAAGATGGCCCAGACAGACCACCAGTAGAGTATTGTTTGATCTGCCAGCAAGCATGAGCAGATCCAAGAGTTTTGTTGTCCACCATCCAAACAGAGGTGTCCCCTTCCTTACAGAACCCTATGTCTGCTCAAACTGTTTCTAAGTGCTTAGCAGAAGAAGATTTGATGTCATGGTGCCCATTACTTGTCCTGACGTTAACTCCCCACCACTGTTGCCTTCGTTTGCAGTAGTGTAATAACTGGACTGCTACTTGCTGGAATCGTATCGTCTTTAGCGACAATTGTTTGGGACCTACCAACAGTCATGTTCGAGTATGGAAGCCTTGTGGTAAACGCATCAATTTTGCCTTTGCTGTGAAGTGACACACTGCCCCAACTGTTGATGTGATGATCTACGGAGCCATTGTATATGACAGTCGGTCACTCCTAGTAGTGATTGAGGGATCAACGTGATTAAAAGCTCAGTGCTATGTGCAATACTGCAGCCATACGCTTTGCTTCTCATGGCAGGACTTCAAATAGGCATTTTTTCAGCAAAATAGTGCTCGCCCGCACACACAGCAAAGGTTTCTCAGGAATGTCTGTCAGCTTGCCACACATCCTTGGCTTGCCCCTGTCAAAAAATTGACACCAGTTGAGCATTCAAGGGGGCCAGCTGGGATGCCAGCTTTGAGTGTGCAGGACCTAGAGGCCTAGTTGCAACATCTGTGGGCAAGTGCTGAAGGGTAACATACGGAACCTGTATGCCTCCATGGCCAGGCGTATCTCATAATGTATCCAGTCTAGAGGTGGCCCAAACGGGGACTAAAGCCTTCTTCGAATTGTGCAGTTTTCCTCAATAAACTTGTCCTTTTGCTCTAATATTGTAATCCCTTACATATATCATCATAACATTCATGCATATAACGTTTCTTTAATTCCAACAACTCCTTCTTGGTGCATTATTTTTTTACTCAGTGAGTGTATTTGTCATGTCTGGCAGCACCTCCCTGTGTCAAACTAAAACCTACCCCAGCTATGAGCTATCATAGGTTTCAGCTATAATTTATGCCAGTTTCTGACAACTTATAGTAAATCTGTCAGCCTACGTAGCCTCGCCCCTAACACTAGGCCTTGTCCACTTTCTGAAAAAGTGACAGTGTCTGGCGTAAAACTTTTAAATGTTGCAATTTTGTCATGCATGACAATATTACGACTTTTGTACCTCAGAAATCTGGTGTACAAAGCATAATACGAAAGTCCCATTTTTTGGGACATATACAATAATAGTAGATCTTTGGAAGGAGGCAAATACTGGACGTAGGTGCTAATTATATATTTCCTCAGCAGATACTTGTTACTAATGACTATATGGTTGCTATGTTATGTCTATTTCTGTAAATGTAAAACTTTGGTCTTGGTGGAAGGTGTGAGCAGTGCGCCTTCCTTTCACTATGATTATACTTCCCTTTCACCACTGAGTTACTTAGCATTGTGTGCTTCATAGCTCTAAGAAAGGCTCAGGGCTTCACATATGTCCCGTCTATGGAGACTGTGTTCTTCAATACAATGAGCTTGAAGGGGAAAGTGTTCAGGAGAGAGCCTTGCCCAGAAGCATGGAAGAAGCGGAAAACCGTGAGAAGAGGCAATCTAAGCAGGCTTCCAAGAATGAGCTATGTAGGTGATGGAACTTACTACTTTTCTTCATCTTCTCTACTTTTTGATTTAGCAAGAACTGCAGATATAATCTATGTGTTCGACTTCTAAACAACCAGAGATTTGTATTAAACTTTTTTTGGATGCTGTGAAACTAGTATGAATAACTAGTAAAAGCCTAGATAGACTGAGAGGTAAATTAGATATGTTACATATAGATAATGTGTATTTCTATATTTTATGTCTAATGACCCATGTTGCCTACATTCGCTGTTGTTGAGTTCTGACTTTCTCACAAGTGGATCACTATTTACTAAATCTGTTCTAATGGGAATTCCCACATGTGTTCCTCAGGTTTCTCCTCCAGAACAAGGATTAGTAAATTATTATATTATTACATGTATATAACATACTTATTATTTAGAGGTGTTTATATAACATTACTGCAAACAGACAAAGTAGTAGCGTTTCTAGATGGTTTACTTGCATGCTACAGGGTGTGACTAACCAGACTTTATCGTAAGGAGACTGCAGATATCACTTATGAAATGAAACCTTCCTTTAGTTGAAGGAAATAATAATGGTTGCTCAGACCATGTGATTTTTATTCAGCATTGCTATGTAAGGTAGTCATGTAACACCTATGGACAGGAAAGATATTTTTTACATGGGCTTGTGTAAAGTTTTAAAAGTGCTGTAGACAACCCATGCGATTGTACATTTTTGTGGCTATCAGTTCCGTTTTAAAGACAGTATTTGAGTCTTTCTTGTAAAGGAGGAAGTTTGGATTCTTGAGCAAGTTGCAGCTACTTAAGACAATGAGGCTTAGTCTATTGGGTTGTTACATACGTGTCGCTAAAGAATAAGGATCTGATAAAGTTCAATTTTATTAAATATTACCTAATAACAGACAGAGTACATTTTTCTTCAGCATTGAATATACCATATTGCTTCTATGTTACATGAATTCTGGGTTTGAACCTATTATATCTATTTATAGTCAAATCAGTCTTAGATTCCAGTAAGATAACTGTCGTACTGTAATTATAACTATTACATTACTCATAGCTATTACATATCCCATAATATTATATATGACTGCCAATACATATATAAATACATGAGGGGACAATACAAGGATCTCTCCCATGATCTGTTTATACCCAGGACTACGACGGTAACAAGAGGGCATCCGTTACATTTAGAGGAAAGTAGGTTTCATCACCAACATAGAAAGGGGTTCTTTACTGTAAGAGCAGTTAGACTGTGGAACTCTCTGCCTGAGGACGTGGTGATGGCAAAATCCATAGAGGAGTTTAAAAGGGGACTTGATGTCTTTCTGGAGAGGAAGGATATTATAGGTTATAAATTTTAGGTTAATTGTAATCCGGGTATACAGGCAGGTAGGAACTATTAGGGGTTGATCCAAGGAACAGTCTGATTGCCATTAGGCAGTCGGGAAGGAATTTTTTCCCCAAAAGGGCTAATTGGCTTCTGCTCTTGGGGTTTTTTGCCTTCCTCTGGATCAACACGGGAGGATAGACAGGCTGGACTAGATGGACATTGTCTTCATTCAGCCTTACGAACTATGTTACTATGTAATACAACAAGATCAGTGCAATTGTGTATACAGATCATGAGAACCTCAGGCAAGCTAAATCATTTCAAGTCATTTTGGACAAAGAGGAAGGAGAAGCCTGATGTAAAATGGAAAGCACCTAACAAATGCCCCTCTGTTAATGTACAAGGTGGACGTGCACTTTGGTAGGTTCTTTGACTAAAATATTAGGTAACTGCATTAGGTGCATTATGCATGCTGCATTATGTATATATCAGGGAACACGGTGTGCCGTTTCCTAATGTAGTTTAATGTTCGAGTCCAAATCATTCTTTCTGCAAGCAGGAGAAATCCAAACCTAGAGCATGGATGTCATGTAGAAATGAAGCTCAACCCCGCTTACATACAGCCTCTGACTGTGTTATTGAGGTGTATAACCTCTAGTAGACTATAGGCATCTGTAAACAGCAGCTGTGGGGAATTTGCATTTCTTGCAGCAACCCTGTTATAAACTTGGATTGCACCTGATCAGATGATGAGACAACCACTATCCATATGTCCTATTACTTGAACTGCCATTCTATAGAAATGTGTATTTGTAAAGAGAAGCAGACCCAAGGTGATCAGTGGAGAAGGGATCATTTGTGATGAGACAACCCCTATAAACAGAAGCCACTCCGATAATAAATCGCACATAACCACATGTAATATTTGGTTCATCATTGGTGCATCATTTTGCTATGCTTTATGTACAGCTAGCCTTAAAAGGCCACTTCCGTGAATTCTTTTTGTTCATTCATTATGTAACTAGTCCCCCTATATATATACGGTGGCTAGTATTACCTGGTTCAGTTCTTACTTTCTATCTGAAACATCCTGCTCAGGTGAGTCATGTGATCTCATTCCGACCACCTTGGAATTACTTGTTTTTATGTTCTCTTCAAAAGCCAGTTCTTCAATCAGCCTTATTCTTGTGTGATATACCTTACCAAACAAGCTCTTCAGAGGGGGACACAGAAACTCCAATCACAGTTACTGCTGATGATTAGAAGCTTAAAAGTTTGGTTCAGCAAGAACCCAATCCAAGCTTTTAACAAAATTCTACCCAAAACAGGGTTCTACTGGTTTGGTTTGCTCAACTCTAGCCCTGACCAAAGGTGTATATAACACCAGCTAAGAGGCATAAAAACCCTGTATAAGACTGGTTCAAACTAATTCGGACCAAACTGAATGTTTTGCAAACTGGCCGAACCAAACTTTACAAAACTTCACTCATCACTACTCCTGACTGTATACTTATTGTCTGTATCTTATTTTGGTGGATATACAGAGTAGTGATCCCTGGATGGAAAAATGTGTTTTTACCTGAGTGTCTCTTTATTGAAAAATTGTCTCAAACTTTCTCAAAATCTCCCAGTTTCCAATCCAAAAATCAAGGTCTAGTACTGGAGTACATCATCTGTATATGCCACCAGACTGGCCTTTGACATAGACTGCTCTCAGTCATTGTCATCTACTTCCTGCTGCCCTGGTGCTAGGTGACACTGCTAACAGAGAGAGCAAAAATCATTCATTTAATAGACTACTGTGGGGTTTTAAGAACAGCAGTCTGGCCAGTTTGATATGTGTGGTTCTGCTTAGACACAATATACTGAATTATGAAGTGGTTCACATAAACTTGTCAGTGCTGATCATAATATAACATGACTTGTGGTCATACTGATAGCTTTTCATGGATTTAGTCATTTCTGTTACATTCCACAAACAATGACTTGCAGCTTTCATGTTTCATTCTGACACATTGTAGCTGTATGATGTCATTCATAAATCTGGAGGAAGGCTGATAGAAAATATTAGTTTACAATGATGACTCTACTAGCGGGATAGATGACATGTTTTATAAGGTTGCACTGGATGTACAACTAATAATTACTGGGCCCTGCTGGTAATTAATAATACTCATTAGCAAGCAACAGGATTTTACAACATTATTAACCCTTTGCAATCCAATTTTGGATTCAGGGTTTCCTAGGGCGCTTTCTCTTTCTGCCATTATATAATAGCGCCATCTGCTGGTTAGAGTCAGTACTGTGGTATGGGACATGCTGGAGAGGCCCCCAACTACAGAGCGGCCAGTAATATACAGTACGAATACCCTGCCGGACGTCTTCCGACATCGGAGCTGTACAGCCTTCAATCAGAATGTCTTCAGACATCAGACAGTGGATTGGAAAGGGTTAAATCTACTTTTTATGTTGGTTACCCAACCTGTTGTTGAAGTGATGAAAGGCAAGAAGATAGGAGACACGTCACTGACTAATGGTCATCAATGTCCATCTTTACACTGACTGGATGTACAGTAGAAACATTACATGTCATTATGATTCATTTCCAATACGTTGTATAGAAGTACATGTCAATAGTTGTTATATAATGTAGCTGTGTCCTGATGGTCACAGCCAGGATTAAATGAAGAACTGCATGCCAGATGCCGCAAATCACTAGTTACTATTACGGTACTAGATGTGTAATGAGTTCATACAGCACAGCTGCATCTACAGCACTGGCATTATTTCTAACAGATCTCCATGGAGGCTTTTGCAGCATGTTGTGAAATTATAGGACCATTAATAAGCCCTCTGCCATTGCTGAAGGGGGTTTCCAGCTCTGAAAAAAGGAATAGCTAATTGGTGGGTTAAAACAGCCGGAACCCAAACAATTAGCTGTTTGCTGAGCCATTGCAGATAGCTCCTCATATTGTACAGTGGCCCAGCATGGTATTGCCGACACAGCTCCCATTGACTTGAATAGGAGCTGAAACTGCAATACTACATGGGACCACAGCACTATTTGTGGAGCTATCCGTTTCCTGCGCCACAGGGTGACAGGTGGCCCATCTAACAGCTGATCAGCTGAGGTATGAGGTAGCTGATCCCTGCAAATCTGCTATTGATGAGCTATCCTATGGTTAGGTCATTAATTGTTAAGAGTTGAAAAACTCGTTTAGATATTCTATTTTAAAAAATGGTTAGTCTGCTTGCACTCTTTGTTCGGAAGCTCTGCTCTCCCATACATCAAAAGTTGAAATGAGTCAAATCACAAGAGCGAAAAGAGTCATTCCCAAGCATTTTGCTAAAAAAGACACATGGTAAAGTGACGTTCAATGTCAATAAAGCAATAGTCATTAGCTAGATAGACTATCTATCTCATATCTATCTCATATCTATCTCTCTCTCATATCTATCTATCTATCTCATTATCTATCTCATCTATCTATCTATCTATCTCATCTATCTATCTCATCTATCTATCTATGTATCTTATATTTATCTGTCTCTCATATATCTATCTATCTATCTATCTATCTATCTATCTATCTATCTATCTATCTATCTATCTATCTATCTATCTATCTGTCTATCTATCTCATATCTATCTATCTGTGTATCTCATATCTATCTATCTATCTCATATCTATCTATCTGTGTATCTCATATCTATCTATCTATCTCATATCTATCTATCTGTGTATCTCATATCTATCTATCTATCTCAT